>NC_086097.1:134785786-136039120 GCF_963921235.1 Mobula hypostoma
CACACAAAAAGCTGACCTTCATTAGCTAATGCATAAGATACAAGAGCACAGTGCTTTTGATACAAAACATTGGCTGGATTGAACCTTGAGCAGTCTGTGCAGGTCACCAATCTTTAGGATGAGACTGCACAAGGAGGATTCACCTCCAGGTTCCCTGGGATGGATTGTTGAGGAGAGAGTGGAAGGGTTGGGTTTGTTTTCCTTGGAGTGCAGTGCAGGAGACTGAGGAGTGATCTGATTTACTGCCGTTATGAGAGGCATAGACATAGTGAATGGCAAGAGACTTTTCCCCATAATTGAGGCATCTTTGGTTTAAAGGTGTAATTGGATTAGAGAGGATCTGAAGATTTCATTTTTCACCCAAAGATGGCTGCAACCAGGAACACAATGCCTGAGAAGGTATTGAAGGGTGGTACTCACCTGATATTTAAAAACTATCTGGTCAAGCACTTGAATCAGCAAGGCATTGAGGATTGTCATTTCTTCACAGCTATATGTGAACCTCTCCCTCTCCCACTAACACACTTTAAATTACAACTTAATGTGTAAGTGAAGTCCTACTGAGAAGGGCAATGAAGTCTGTCATTTCCTCAGAGACTGTTCCCTTTTAGCTACTGGAGTGCAAATCTTGTTTCGTGCATTGTACCCATGTTACAAAAAGAATTCACAGGTTACATTTATCTGCAGAAGGAACTTTACTGGCAGCGTTGGCACATTAGATTACAACAATATTGGGAGGCAAAGGTCGAGGGAACTCTCAGAACAGCAGAAGGAGCAAGTGTTTCCAGGGGAACCAGTGGAATGAGGAAGGACTAGACATTGAGGACAATAGGGGGATGATTATTGGTAATTGGTTCATGTTTGTATGAAGTGGAAAGTTTTTTCATCGAGACAGCCTTTCCATATTGAAGTATATCGAGGTAATATAAAGAAAAACAGAATGCAGAATATCGTGTTGCAGCTACAGAGAAATTGTGGTGTAGGTAGTCAAATAAAGTGCAAGAGCCACAACGAGATAGACTGTGAGGTCCAGAGTTCATCTATAGTGTAAGAGTGGTGTGTTACAAGAGTCCGACAGTAGCGGAATAGAAGCTGTTCTGCAGTTTGGTGGTACGTGTTCTCAGGCTTTCGTGTCTTCTGCCTAAAGGGATGGACGAAAAGAGAGAATGGCCAGGATAGGAAGGGCCTTTGTTTATATTGTCTGCTTTCTCAGGGCAGTGGGAAGTGCAGGCAGAATCCAAGATGTGCTCTCCACTGTCCACAACTCTCCTGCAATAGTTGCTGTACCAAGCTGAGATGCATCAGGATAGGGTGCTTTATATGGTGTATCGGTAACAATTGTTGTGTTATCAGTGACATGCTGAACTTCGTTATTCTTCACACCGAGGCACCGGAAAAGAGGTATCTTTCCAACACAAAACATATTTAATATTGGGAGGTGCAGCAGTGCCGCCCAATCCCATGCACATTTCTGTACTGGAAATTCAACGTTGTTGTTTCATCACTGCTGGAGCTTAATTCTGAAACTCTCTCTCCAGATCACTGTGACAACACCTTCAGTCATTGTTCATGGGCATCTTCAGATAGCACCTAGCGTTCACAGCATTTTACATTGACACTGATTGCATTTAATCATGAAAATGATCAGCTGAGGGGTTGAGATTGTCCATTTAACTCAGTACCTCTACAAGGAAATTGCAGACTCCTCAACTCCCATATGTCAGGAATGGCTTTGAACTGAGCCACAGAGAATCTGATATCCTGGTGCCTTCCACAAATTTGCTGATCCAATTAACCACATTATCAGCCAGATCATTGAAGTGGATGACAACAAACCCAGCACTGATCCCTGCAGCACACCACTAGTCACAGGTCTCCAGTCAAAGAGGCATCCGTCCACAACCGCATGCTGGCTTCTCCCACAAAGCCAATGTCTAATCCTATTTATTACCTCATCTTGAATGTCAAGTGACTGAACCTTCTTGACCAACCTCCTGTGTGGGACATTGTCAAATTCCTTGTTAAAGTCCATGCAGACAATATCCACTGCCTTGCCTGCATCAACTTTCCTCGTAACTTCCTCAAAAAAACTCCATAACACAACCTACACACATGAAGCTATGCTGACTATCCAGAATCAGTCCATGTCTATCCAAATACTAATAGATCCGGGCCCTTAGAGTACCTTCCAATAACTTTCCCATTATTGATGACAGGATCATTGGCCTATAATCTCCTGGCTTATTTTTAGAGCCTTTCTTAAAAAGCAGAACAACATTGGCTATCCTCTGGTACCTCACCTATCACTAAGGATGATTTAAATATCTTTGCTTGGGCCTGGCAACTTCTGCACTTGCCTCCCACAGGTAATGAGGGAAGACCTTGTCAGACCATGGGGGATTATCCACCCTAATTTGTCTCAAGACAGAAACACCTCCTCCTCTGTAATCTGTATAGGGTCCATGAAGTAAGTCCATGAAGTAAGTTTATCTCACTTCTATAGTCTCTGCATCCATCTCTTAAGAAATACAGATGCAAGAAATTAATTTAAGATCTCCCCCATCTCTTTTGGCTCCATGTGTGGATCACCAGTTTGATCTTCCTGAGGACCAGTTTTGTCCCCCACAATCCTTTCGCTCATAACATACCTGTAGAATCCTTCGGGATTCTCCTTCACCTTGTCCGCAAGGGCAACCTCATGCCCCTATTTTAGCCTTACTGAATTCTTTCTTACGTGCTCTCTTGTATTTCTTATACTCCAGAAGCACCTCATTTATTCCTATCTGCCTTTACCTGCTCCGCACCTCCTTTTTGTTTCTTAACCAGGTCCTCAATATCTCTTGAAAACCAAGGCTCCCTAAACCTGTTATCTTTACCTTTTATTCTGACAGGCATATACAAGCTTTCTACTCTCAAAATTTCACTCTTGAAGGCCTCCCACTTACCAAGTACACCTTTGCCAGAAAACAGCCTGTCAAATTCACACTTGCCAGATCCTATCTCTCTCATTGGGACTTCTACATACTGATTAAGGAATCTTTCCTGAATACATTTCACTAACTCTATCCCATCTAGTCCTTTTACAGTATGGGAGTCCCAACTAATATGTGAAAAATCATCTACTATAACAGCCTTACGTTTCTTGCAACAGTCTGCGATCTCCACAAATTTGTTCCTCTAAATCCCTAGGGCTGTTGGGTGGCCTGTAATATAGCACCATTAACTTGGTCTTACCTTCATTATTCCTCAGTTCCACCCATAATGCCACACTGGATGAGTTCTCCAGTCTGTCCTGACTGAGTACTGCCATGAGATTTTCCCTGGCTAGTAACGCCACCCCTCCTATTTGTTGATCCATGCCTCGAGCTCATATGTCTTTCCTATGATACTTCTCGCATTGAAAATATATGCAGCTCAGGACATTAGTCACACTATGCTCAACTTTTTGGTTCCTGACTTTAAGGTCTTTTTTTTTAATTTTATTTTTATTTGGATAATGTATTCACAAGTAATACACAAACTTTTTTTTACATATATAAGCTTTTCCATTTTTTGTGTGAGTAAATCTATATTAATTTGTACATTCACAAGTGCACATTGAGATAATATAGAAAATAATTAGGCACTTAAATAGATGTTTATGTGCAATTTTAATTCCACTCTATTAAACTAAATAATGATAATAGTTGTTATAAAAATATTAATAATAGTGGTTGAATACTAATTTCCATGTATCTCTTCCAGTCCATTTCTTTCTGGTCCAAAATTTCCCCAGATCTTTTCTTTACTTGTGTAATTCCACATTTTCCAAAAAAAAGAGCAGTAAACATTCCAGCCAAGGGTGCTTATGTTAAGACTATTACTATGTTGGTGAGACAAACAGTATAAACCATTAGGAGAGTCATCTAAAGTCTGCTTGCTCTGGGGTTATAAATTCAATCCATTTATTCCAAATTTGATAACATTTTTCCTTTTGAATTCTCAGAGAGTAGGTCATCTTTTCCATTTTAAATATTTCCAAAATGATTTCACGCCAATCTTCTAATGTAGGTGACGTTGGATTTAACCACTTTCTGGTGATTGATTTCTAACTGGCTGCTAAAAGGGCCTGCAGCAGCTTTATATCTTTCTTCTGTTCAAAAAACAATACATACCCCAAGTACAGAGTCTCAAAGTTCAGAGGTATCTGAGTCTTAAATACCTTAACTAATGTTCTGTGAATACCTTCCCAATATAAACTTAATTTAGGGAAATCCCAAAAAATATGGAAATGATTTGCCTCCTTGGAGCCACACCTTCTCCAACACGCCACGTTTGTATCTTTATATTCTTCCTGGTATGGGGTCTTGAAGTATCTTATAATATTTTTCCAACAATGTTCTCTCCAAATCAAAGAGTTAGTCGAAGACCACTGGAAGCTGCATATTTTCCCCCAAGCCTCCTCTGAAAGTACCAACCCCACTTCTTTCTCCCACTTCTCTTTAATATACAATGTGTTTTCATTTTTGGCATGAGAGAGGGCATTATGTAATTGAGAAATTGATTTACTTGGTATTGAACTGTAAGCCGAATTCAGAATCTTGAAAAATTCTAATTCTACTGTTGGTAAGTACAACTCTGTTGATATCTACAACTCTGGTTAACATGATGTTGTACTTGAAGGCACCTAAAAAAAGTCATTGTATTTGGCCATGTTTGTCCTGCAAGGACTGAAAACTTTGTAATACACTTTTATGTGTGAATGAGAGGTAAGTTGTAAGACCTTTCTTTATCCACATTTCAAATCTTTTATCTCTTCTGCTGGGAAGAAATTCGGTAATTTTTAATGTGAGATTTATCCAGCTGTTTTTAAACTTTTCCAATTGGGCCATCAATCCTTTGTCAGCTATTGAGGCCTGTAGAGGAAAACTGTCAATCAATCCAAATTCTATTTCCTTCCATCTAGCCTTATATTCCCTATTACACCAATATAACAGAGGGGTTATCTGTGAAGCATAAAAATAATTTCTCAAACAAGGAAGTGCCAAACCTCCTCCTTCCTTTCCTAACTGTAAGGTGTTAAATCGGATCCTAGGTTTATTTCCTTGCGGGAAATCCATTTGTCCCATTCCCTGAATTGATTATCATCCACCTCCACAGTTAAAGTCCGGAAAAGGTAAAGTAACCAAGGGAGAATATTCATTTTTATGGTATTTATCCTTGAATTTAAACTTTAAAAGGGGATAAGATTCTACCTATGTATATCTGCTTTTATCTCGGAAACTAATGGCCCATAATTTACCTGTGACAATATTGAAAGATCTTTTGGTAGGGTTATTCCTAAATATTTTAGTAATTTAGCTTCCCACTTAGACTTTGAAGTCTTAAGAACATCTGTCTCTATAGTCTCTTCGCGATCTGCTCTGGCACTCTGGTTCCCATCCCCCTGCAACTCTAGTTTAATAGAACTAGATAGAATTTTACACTGAGTTTGAAAGGGTCACAGTTCAAGGAGTTGGTGGAGGCAAGTGAAAACAAAGTACATAGAACATTACAGCGCACAATACTGGGGCAATCTTCTCCCTTGCATTCCCTGATTTCCAACTGTTTACTAGTGGCCATTCCTTCAGCTGTCCAAGTCCGACCACCGGAAATCTCTGCCTTCTTGAAGATTTTCCTGACTAACCTACATATTGGCCTTTTCATCTAAAAGCATCTTATATAGCTTGACATCAGAGTTAGTCTGTCAATGCTGTCATGCAACTTGAAACAGCTTTACTTCATGGAAGGTGGTATCTACATGCAAACTTTACAGAGGAAGTGACCAACTTGTTTCACTGTCTGAACTGCATGAAGCCAAAACAAAATCCTGCCCTTGTCATCTGAGGCACCATGACCATAAAGTTTACCTTGGAGAATTTCAGAAAGAAAAACAATATTAAAAGGCAGGAAATTTAATTTCACTCCATAGCCCAATTAAAAACACCAGTGGAAGGAAAAATACAAATATAAAACACCAAATGTATGGAGCAAAAATCAAGCTGTTTGAGTAACTCAGTCAGGCAGCAATGGACAGTTGACCTTCAGGTTGAGACCCTGTTTGGAAAGATGGAGCAATTTGGATAAAGGATCATGACACAAAACATCATTTCCCTCCACAGATGCTGCCTGACTCAGTTCTTCAGACAGCTCTTCTGTCTCCAATGTTAAGGAGCAGCTTTACAATACTAGGTCTGTCACTGTAATGTTGTCTGACATGATTTCATACAAATCAATACACTAAACCACCAAGTGATGCTCTGAGATGATTTGGCCGATCAGAGATTAGTAAGCAGCAATCCATGAGGGTGTGGGCTTTTAGAAACACCTTGGAAGATGCATATTAGGACAGTTAAAATGCTGGTGAGAGAAGGTTTTAAAGAAGGCAGAAGGTTGTAGTGAAGGTGTAACAGAATGGAAGGTGGAGTAATTGAATTTGGGATGCAGAAGAGCTGGAAGCACCCAGTTATCTCAGAGCAATAATGTACACAAGAGTCAAAATTTTGTTGTGTTTTGGATGGGTGCATTGATCCACCTTTTGGGACAGACGTTCATGCGTTTCCATTAACATACATCAAGCTTTGATGTTCAGTTAGAGGGGTTTGTTGTGTAATTCCCTGCTGGACATTCCCCTTGCCCCTCACCTTCCTCTCCCCCAACCCCGTCCCCTCCTGCTATATGTCCCTGATTGGAACATTTGTAGGGTTGGAAGAGGTAGGCTTGGATGAGCCTTAACTGGATACAAAGGGGTGAGAATTCTTGCATCAAGGTGTTGGACATCCAGGCTTTACTGAAAGATCATTGACAGTCATGCCGTGAATTAGATGATCAAGACAATGAAGGAATTTGGTTATATTTGTTCAAAAATAAAGAAGAAATGATCATAAACAGGACAATATACAGAGTGCAGGAGGCCAGTAGCCAGTGGACTGTAGAAGTCAGTGTGCACACAAACCCAACACTGACCATCCTGTTCAGACAAGACATAAGGGTCTGTTGCAGGTTGAACATCGATGTGTCCATAAACACAGACAGTTGTTTTATTTGGATCTGTTCCCAGTTCATCCAGAATCACTGGTGGTATGGGAATTGTTCTTCCATTGGGAAGCTATGGAAAGGATGGAAAAAAAGTCACCAGCAACAGTTAAAAAAAAAATTAACCGAATAGATTATCAAAAGGCAAAGTCAGCTTTTAAGTTTTGACTGGAATACTGCTTTTTTTTTCAACTACTTACTGAGCCCAAAATCAATCTTCACCTGTCATAACAATGACGTATTTCTTATTGAACATTGTCTTATTTAATGTCACGGACATGCTTACGTAAACACTTAAAAATCAAAAGGCTGGAAACACAATGCCTAGTTGTTGTCACAACAAATGAACAATGGAGGGAAATGCCATTTGGTGCATCTGGTCTAGACTTGCATTGATGCATTCTTACTCCAACTTTCCAGCTTTTCTCCTTTATACACTCCCTAGATCAACCCACCTGAAACACAGCTTGTCCATTTATTTCAAACATTTCATACTACGTTCCTGTGTTGTGTTCTGCATTGATCCCAGTCCAAACAGTTTTTGATCTCAGCATGTTGAGGAAGTATTTTTCTTTTATTCACTGACAATCCCAGTGTTAATTGCCTGTCTGGGATTGCTTTGGAATGGAATATCAGAGGCTCAGTCAGAGGCAATCACATGGCTGTAGGTCCAGAAATCCACGAGCCCAGTCCCACCCAGAGCAGCATTCCAACTGCAGTAAGATTCCCACCCAGACCGGAGCAGGTAAGGATGGGAGATTTTCTTCCCCCGAGTTGTAAGTTACTGTTACTGGCTTTTCAAACAATCCACATCTTCACACAGCCCTCTCAGGAGTGAGCTCTGAGAGAATGTGGGGAGCGGGGCACAGTAGGTCGCATCCTGCACTGACATGTAGCACTTTGGAGCTGGAGAAGCAACTCTCCTGGGTTACCTGTGGTGTAACCTTCCCTCCTCAGTGCCCACATCTGTTAGCTCGATGGATCCTCCCAGCCGTTTCATCGCCTTCCCACCAACGCAGACCATCCTTGCCACTCTTTACTGGGATGCCTGACTTACTCTGGATCACTACCCACTCCTTCAGATGCTGCAAGGTGAAATTTTGCACCGTGAGCAAGTTATAGTTGAGGGAACCGGAGTAAAACTAAACTCAGCCTGTGGACAGACAACAACCTGACCCTGAGGTGTGGCTGTGCCCTGTCAGCATGGGTTGTGGATTCAGTTCAAACCTCAGTGTGGGCTCTACCACTGCCCTCGTTCTCTGTCCTGACTCCACTGCCACGTCGCCTCCCGGCATCAGCTCCCTTTTCTCCTCTTGCAGCTCGTCGCTTCATGGAGCTCCCTGCACAGCACACAGTGGCGATGATTTATTGATTCACTTGAAGATCAGTCCAACACACGCCAAGCTGGTAGTTTCTTCTTGTATCAGCACTGTAAGTAGAATGATCTTAAGCACACTATAGTCAGAGATTCAGAAAATCAGAAGCCTAGTGGGAGAGACTAGGGCCAAGGTGCCTTAGAATAAAGGGGCACCCCTTTAGAATCACAATCATTGGCGTATGTCGTGAAATCTGTGGATTTGCAGCAGTCATATTGTGCAACACAAAAATATACTATACAATAACAAAAAATATATATTTACATAAAAATTAAAGACAGTGCCTTTAAAAAGCATTCATCACCCACCCCCCCCCGCCCGCTCCCCGTGGGAAGTTTTCAAGTTTTATTGTTTTACAACATTGAATCACAGTGGATTTAACTTATGTCTTTTTGACACTGATCAACAGAAAATGACTCTTTTGTGTCGAAGTGAAAACAGATCTTTACAAAGTGATCTAAATTAATTACAAATATAAAATACAAAATAATTGATTACATAAGTATTCACCCACACCCCCCCCCCTTTCATGTGACACACCAAATCATCACCAGTGAAGCCATTTGGTTTTAGAAGTCACATAATTAGTTAAATGGAGATCGGTTTTTGGAGACCTGTGTGCAGTCAAGGTGTTTCAGTTGATTGTAGTAAAAATACACCTGTATCTGGAAGGTCCAACTGCTGGTGAATCAGTGTCCTGGCAAAAACTACACCACGAAGACAAAAGAACACTCCAAGCAACTCCACAAAAAGATTATTGAAAAGCACAAGTCAGGAGATGGATACAAGAAAATTTCCAAGTCACTGAATATCCCTTGGAGTACAGTTCAGTCAATCATCAAGAAATGGGAAGAATATGGCACAGTTGTAAATCTGCCTAGAGCAGGCCATCCTCAAAAACTGAGTGACCGTACAAGGGGACTAGTGAGGGAGGTCACCAAGAGACCTGTGACAACTCTGGAGGAGTTACAAGCTTCAGTGGCTGAGATGGGAGAGACTGTGCAGACAACAACTGTTGCCCGGGTGCTTCACCAGTCACAGCTTGGTGGGAGAGTGGCAAAGAGAAAGCCACTATTGAAAGAAAACTCACATGAAATCTCAGTGGGAGTTTGTCAGAAGGCATATTGAGGATTGTAAAGTCAGCTGGAAGAAGGTTCTATGATGTCATGAAACCAAAGTTGAGTTTTTGGGCCATCAGACTAAATGCTATGTTTGACGTAAGCCAAACACCACACATCATCAAAAACACACCATCCCTACCATGAAGCATGATGGTGGCTGTATCATGCTGTGGGGATGCTTCACTGCAGCAGGCCCTGATAGACTTGTGAAGGTAGAGGGTAAAACAAATGCAGCAAAATACAGGGAAAACCTGATGCAGTCTACAAGAGAACTGTGACTGGGAGAAGATTTGTTTTCCAGCAAGACAAAGACCCCAAGCATAAAGCCAAAGCTACAAAGGAATGGCTTAAAAACAACAAAGTTAATGCCCTGGAGAGGCCAAGTCAGAGTCCAGACCTCAATCCAATTGAGAATTTGTTGCTGGACTAGAAAATGGCTGTTCACTCAAAATCCCCTTGCAATCTGACGGAACAAGCAGTTTTGTAAAGAAGAATGGGGAAAAATTTCAGTATCCTGATGTGCAAGGCTGATAGAGACCTATCCACACAGACTCAAGGCTGTAATTGCTGCCAAGGTGCATCTACTAAATAATGACTTGAAGGGGGTGAGTAATTATAGAAAATTATAGTAATTATGCGATCAATTAGTTTGTGTTTTATATTTGTAATTAATTTAGATCACTTTGTACAGATCTGTTTTCACTTTGACATGAATCTTTTTCTGTTGATCAGTGCCAAAAAAGCCAAATTAAATCCACTGTGATTCAATGTTGTAAAACAACAAAACATGAAATCTTCCAAGGGGGTGAATACTTTTTCCAGGCAGTATGAGTAGTGCAAAATGAGAGAAGTGGAGGGGAAGAAGCTGTTCCTGAAACATTGAGTGTGTCTTCAGGCTCCCGTACCTCCTCTCTGATGATAGAAATAAGAAGAGAGCATTCCTGAATGATGGGGTTCCTTAATGATGGATGCTGCCTTTTTGAGGCATCAACTTTTGAAGATATCCTCTATGCTGGGGAGGCTTCTGCCCATGATAGAGCGTGTTGAGGTTGCAACCCTCTGCAGCTTTTACCAATCCTGTGCAATGGTCCCTCCACACGAGATGGTGGTGCAACCAGTTAGAATGCTCTCCATGGTACATCTGCAGAAATTTGCTCATTTTTGGAGACATACCAAATCTCCTCAAACTTCTAATGAAATACAGTGGCTGGCATACTTTCTTCATAATTGCATCAATGTGTTGGGACAAGGATAGATCTTCACGGATGCTGACACCTAGGTACTTGTGATGAGGAGGAATTTCTTCAGCCAGAGAGCGGGGAATCTGTGGAATTCAATGCTACAGAGGACAATGGAGGACAAGCCTCGGGTATATTTAAGGCAGAGTATGATAGATTCCTCATGAAAACACATACGGCAATGCAAGGAAGTTTGTGAACCCTGCAGAATTTTCACTAATCCTACATATCCTATATTCAATATTCAGGAGGGATAGACATGAAGGAAGGGGAGGTGGGGTGGCGTTGCTGGTTAAAAAAGAGATTAACGCAATAGAAAGGAAGGACATAAGCTGGGAAGATGTGGAATTGATATGGGTAGAGCTGCGTAACACTAAGGGGCAGAAGACGCTGGTGGGAGTTGTGTACAGGCCACCTAACAGTAGTAGTGAGGTCGGAGATGGTATTAAACAGGAAATTAGAAATGTGTGCAATAAAGGAACAGCAGTTATAATGGGTGACTTCAATCTACATGTAGACTGGGTGAACCAAATTGGTAAAGGTGCTGAGGAAGAGGATTTCTTGGAATGTATGCGGGATGGTTTTTTGAACCAACATGTCGAGGAACCAACTAGACAGCAGGCTATTCTGGACTGGGTTTTGAGCAATGAGGAAGGGTTAATTAGCGATCTTGTCGTGAGAGGTCCCTTGGGTAAGAGTGACCATAATATGGTGGAATTCTTCATTAAGATGGAGAGTGACATAGTTAATTCAGAAACAAAGGTTCTGAACTTAAAGAGGGGTAACTTTGAAGGTATGAGACGTGAATTAGCTAAGATAGACTGGCAAATGACACTTAAAGGGTTGACGGTGGATATGCAATGGCAAGCATTTAAAGGTTGCATGGATGAACTACAACAATCGTTCATCCCAGTTTGGCAAAAGAATAAATCAAGGAAGGTAGTGCACCCGTGGCTGACAAGAGAAATTAGGGATAGTATCAATACCAAAGAAGTAGCATACAAATTAGCCAGAGAAAGTGGTTCACCTGAGGACTGGGAGAAATTCAGAGTTCAGCAGAGGAGGACAAAGGGCTTAATTAGGAAGGGGAAAAACGATTTTGAGAGAAAACTGGCAGAGAACATAAAAACGGACTGTAAAAGCTTTTATAGATATGTAAAAAGGAAAAGACTGGTGAAGACAAATGTAGGTCCCCTGCAGACAGAAACAGGTGAATTGATTATGGGGAGCAAGGACATGGCAGACCAATTGAATAACTACTTTGGTTCTGTCTTCACTAAGGAGGACATAAATAATCTTCCAGAAATAGTAAGGGACAGAGGGTCCAGTGAGATGGAGGAACTGAGTGAAATACATGTTAGTAGGGAAGTGGTGTTAGGTAAATTGAAGGGATTGAAGGCAGATAAATCCCCAGGGCCAGATGGTCTGCATCCTAGAGTGCTTAAGGAAGTAGCCCAAGAAATAGTGGATGCATTAGTGATAATTTTTCAAAACTCGTTAGATTCTGGACTAGTTCCTGAGGATTGGAGGGTGGCTAATGTAACCCCACTTTTTAAAAAAGGAGGGAGAGAGAAACCGGGGAATTATAGGCCAGTTAGCCTAACGTCGGTGGTGGGGAAACTGCTGGAGTCAGTTATCAAGGATGTGATAACAGCACATTTGGAAAGCGGTGAAATGATCGGACAAAGTCAGCATGGATTTGTGAAAGGAAAATCATGTCTGACGAATCTCATAGAATTTTTTGAGGATGTAACTAGTAGAGTGGATAGGGGAGAACCAGTGGATGTGGTATATTTGGATTTTCAAAAGGCTTTTGACAAGGTCCCACACAGGAGATTAGTGTGCAAACTTAAAGCACACGGTATTGGGGGTAAGGTATTGGTGTGGGTGGAGAATTGGTTAGCAGACAGGAAGCAAAGAGTGGGAATAAACGGGACCTTTTCAGAATGGCAGGCGGTGACTAGTGGGGTACCGCAAGGCTCAGTGCTGGGACCCCAGTTGTTTACAATATATATTAATGACTTGGATGAGGGAATTAAATGCAGCATCTCCAAGTTTGCGGATGACACGAAGCTGGGTGGCAGTGTTAGCAGTGAGGAGGATGCTAAGAGGATGCAGGGTGACTTGGATAGGTTGGGTGAGTGGGCAAACTCATGGCAGATGCAATTTAATGTGGATAAATGTGAAGTTATCCACTTTGGTGGCAAAAATAGGAAAACAGATTATTATCTGAATGGTGGCCGATTAGGAAAAGGGGAGGTGCAACGAGACCTGGGTGTCATTATACACCAGTCATTGAAAGTGGGCATGCAGGTACAGCAGGCGGTGAAAAAGGCGAACGGTATGCTGGCATTTATAGCGAGAGGATTCGAGTACAGGAGCAGGGAGGTACTACTGCAGTTGTACAAGGCCTTGGTGAGACCACCCCTGGAGTATTGTGTGCAGTTTTGGTCCCCTAATCTGAGGAAAGACAACTTTGCCATAGAGGGAGTACAAAGAAGGTTCACCAGATTGATTCCTGGGATGGCAGGTCTTTCATATGAAGAAAGACTGGATGAACTGGGCTTGTACTCGTTGGAATTTAGAAGATTGAGGGGGGATCTGATTGAAACGTATAAGATCCTAAAGGGATTGGACAGGCTAGATGCGGGAAGATTGTTCCCGATGTTGGGGAGTTCCAGAACGAGGGGTCACAGTTTGAGGATAGAGGGGATGCCTTTTAGGACCGAGATTAGGAAAAACTTCTTCACACAGAGAGTGGTGAATCTGTGGAATTCTCTGCCACAGAAAACGGTTGAGGCCAGTTCATTGGCTATGTTTAAGAGGGAGTTAGATATGGCCCTTGTGGCTACGGGGGTCAGGGGGTATGGAGGGAAGGCTGGGTTCTGAGTTGGATGATCAGCCATGATCATAATAAATGCCGGTGCAGGCTCGAAGGGCCGAATGGCCTACTCCTGCACCTATTTTCTATGTTTCTATGTTTCTATAAACATGACCCAGAATGTTGTCAGGTCTTCACGCAAGTCCTAAAACTAGACAGAGAACCCAATTAAATAAATAACACAAAAAACTGTAAACACCACTGTAACTGGCCAACCTACTTCACAATCCCCTTCCCACGTTTGCCCTTCACCACGAGGAAGAGCGGGGACAGATGGTGCATGCAGTTACACAACATGCCTTGGAATAGCTTAACTGTTTCTTCATCGTCACTGGGTTAAAACTATGAAGCTTCCTCTGCAGTAGTAACCCTGAGCCTCCAATTGCATTTCACTGTAATTCTCTGTCCCACTCAGACCTCTCAATTTTTGCCCTCCTACAGTTTAAGCAAAGCCCATACATAAGTGAGGAATACCTCACCTTCCCACCATGCAGCAGAACTCAACAATTAATTCCCCAATTTTAGATAACTATCCTTTCTGGTTCGTCCTCTCCCAGGCATTCTCCCTCATCAGGCAGAAGATCTGAAAGCTTAAAAGCACATACGGCTAGAGTCAAGGACGGCTTCTATTCCAGTTATCAGAGTCCTGACCTCATATGTGCTAAAAGATGGGCTCCTGTTCTCCAACGTACTTCATCACTGCCCTTGCACTTTGTCTGGCTATATTGCACTTACCCGGTAACTGTAACACTATATTCTGCATAACAACAGGAATTCTGCAGATGCTGGAAATTCAAGCAACATACATCAAAGTTGCTGGTGAACGCAGCAGGCCAAGCAGCATCTATAGGAAGAGGCGCAGTCGACGTTTCAGGCCGAGACCCTTCGTCAGGACTAACTGAAGTCCCTCCTTCAGTTAGTCCTGACGAAGGGTCTCGGCCTGAAACGTCGACTGTGCCTCTTCCTATAGATGCTGCTTGGCCTGCTGCGTTCACCAGCAACTTTGATGTATGTTACTATATTCTGCATTCTGATTTTCCTTTACGACCTCAATATATGGAATGATCTGTCCGGATGGCATACAAACAAACGCTTTTCACTGCATCATGATACATGTGACAACAGTAAACCAATACATTGCATCAGAACTGCATGATTTTGAAGAAAGGTAAACAACCTGTAAAGCCACCTGCTTCTCTCATCCCGGCTGCTGCCTGACCGGCTGGGGATTTCCAGCTCCTACAGTACACCGTATCTCATGGTTCCAACATTCTTTTATTTGTACTCGCCTGTTTTTACACGTCTCCCCAGTTTACAGCCCCTATAAACTGTCACTGTGTTATTTTTTTCAGTTATATAAAGAGCGAAAGGGAGGTGAGAGTTTATATCGGACCACTGAAAAAATGATACTGATGAGGTAGCAATGGGGGACAAAGAAATGGCAGACGAACTGGGAAATATTGTATATCAGTCATTCAAGACAGTTACATTGAGCAAACACCAGGTGGTGATGAATCTGTAAAATCCGGATTAGATTAGATTGGATTATGAGGACACGCAGTCTTCTTTTATTGTCATTTAGAAATGCATACACTAAGAAATGATACAATGTTCCTCCAGTGTGATATCACAGAAACACAAGACAGACCAGGACTGAAAAACTGACAAAAACCACATAATTATAACATATAGTTACAACAGTGCAAGCAATACCGTAATTTGATAGAGAACAGACCATGGGCACGTTTAAGAAAAAAGTCTCAAAGTCTCTTGAAAGTCCCATTATCTCACGCAGATGGTAGAAGGAAGAAAACTCTTCCTGCCATGAGCTTCCAGCGCTGCAAACTTGCCAATGCAGCAGCCTGGAAGCACCTGACCACAGTCCGACTCTGATTCATGGCAAATGCTTAACTAACAAAGAAGCTCATTTATCTAACATGGATTAGAATTGAGTACTGATCTACCCTAGCATCAAAAGCTCTGAAACCCAACTTGAAATGTCCTAATGCCGATAATCATGTTGTATATCATTCAGTTTTTCAGAAGTAATTGGCATAAGCAATAATCATCCCATTCGGATGCATCAAGGGTTGGTATGGTAACTGCTCTGCCCAAGCCCACAAGAAATTGCATCAACTTGTCAGCCCAATTAATCCTGAAAACCAGCCTCCCCTTCATGGACTCCATCTGTACTTCATGCAGCCTTGAGAAGCAACCAGTGTAATCAGGACCCCACCCACCAGTTCATTCTCTCTTTCCCCCCTCCCCTCAGTTGAATACGTACCACCAGACTCAAGGACAGCTTCTTTTCCACTGTTTTAAGACTCTTGGATAAGCTTCTTAAAATGATAAAGATGAACTCTTGATCTCTCAATCTTTCAATCCACCCTGGCATGACCCTTACACTTTCTTGTATCTGGTATATATTTTTTTTATTGTTTCATGTATCCAGATAATGGAAAATCTTTGCTTTGTATGTCATCTATACTTCATCAGATCAGTGTATGTGGTAGTACAAGGGAACACCATAACAAAATGCAGAATAAAATATTCCTGTTCTGACATGGCCTCCTCTTATGCCACGATGAGGCCGCTCTTAGAGTGGAGCAGCAACACTTTGCATTCCGTCTGGATAGCCTCCTACCTGATAGCATGATTTTTCCTTCCATTTAAAAAAAACTCCCTCTCACCATCTTCTATTCTCCACTCTAGCCTCTACCTTTGCTCACCTGCCTATCACCTCCCATTGGGGCCCCTTCTCCTTCCTTTTTCCCTTTGGTTCACTCTCTTCTCCTATCAGATTCCTTCATCTCCAGCCCTTTACTATTCCTACCCACCTGGCTTCACCCATCACCTTAGCTATCCTTCTTCCCTTCCCACAACCTTTTATTTTAGAAACATAGAAAATAGGTGCAGGAGTAGGCCATTCGGCCCTTCGAGCCTGCACCACCATTCAGTATGATCATGGCTGATCATCCAACTCAGAACCCTGTACCTGCCTTCTCTCCATAGCCCCTGATCCCTTTAGCCACAAGGGCCATGTCTAACTCCCTCTTAAATATAGCCAATGAACTGGCCACAACTGTTTCTTGTGGCAGAGAATTCCACAGATTCGCCGCTCTCTGCGTAAAGAAGTTTTTCCTCATCTCGGTCCTAAAAGGCTTCCCCTTTATCCTTAAACTGTGACCCCTCATTCTAGACTTCCCCAACATCGGGAACAATCTTCCTGCATCTACCCTGTCCAGTCCCTTTAGGATTTTATATGTTTCAATAAGATCCCCCCTCAATCTTCTAAATTCCAGCGAGTATAAGCCTAGTCGATCCAGTCTTTCATCCTATGAAAGTCCTGCCATCCCAGGAATCAATCTGGGGAACCTTACTTGTACTCCCTCTATGGCAAGAATGTCTTTCCTCAGATTAGGGGACCAAAACTGCACACAATACTCTAGACGCAAACAACAGGAATTCTGCAGATGCTGGAAATTCAAGCAACACACATCAAAGTTGCTGGCGAACGCAGCAGGCCAAGCAGCATCTATAGGAAGAGGCGCAGTCGACATTTCAGGCCGAGACCCTTCGTCAGGACTAACTGAAGGAAGAGTGAGTAAGGGATTTGAAAGCTGGAGGGGGAGGGGGAGATGCAAAATGATAGGAGAAGACAGGAGGGGGAGGGATAGAGCCGAGAGCTGGACAGGTGATAGGCAAAAGGGGATACGAGAGGATCATGGGACAGGAGGTCCGGGACGAAAGACGGGGGGGGGTGACCCAGAGGATGGGCAAGAGGTATATTCAGAGGGACAGAGGGAGAAAAAGGAGAGTGAGAGAAAGAATGTGTGCATAAAAATGAGTAACAGATGGGGTACGAGGGGGAGGTGGGGCCTAGCGGAAGTTAGAGAAGTCAATGTTCATGCCATCAGGTTGGAGGCTACCCAAACGGAATATAAGGTGTTGTTCCTCCAACCTGAGTGTGGCTTCATCTTTACAGTAGAGGAGGCCGTGGATAGACATGTCAGAATGGGAATGGGATGTGGAATTAAAATGTGTGGCCACTGGGAGATCCTGCTTTCTCTGGCGGACAAAGCGTAGATGTTCAGCAAAGCGGTCTCCCAGTCTGCGTCGGGTCTCACCAATATATAAAAGGCCACATTGGGAGCACCGGACGCAGTATATCACCCCAGTCGACTCACAGGTGAAGTGATGCCTCACCTGGAAGGACTGTTTTGGGCCCTGAATGTTGGTAAGGGAGGAAGTGTAAGGGCATGTGTAGCACTTGTTCCGCTTACACGGATAAGTGCCAGGAGGGAGATCAGTGGGGAGGGATGGGGGGGACGAATGGACAAGGGAGTTGTGTAGGGAGCGATCCCTGCGGAATGCAGAGAGGGGGGGGAGGGAAAGATGTGCTTAGTGGTGGGATCCCGTTGGAGGTGGCGGAAGTTACGGAGAATAATATGTTGGACCCGGAGGCTGGTGGGGTGGTAGGTGAGGACCAGGGGAACCCTATTCCTAGTGGGGTGGTGGGAGGATGGAGTGAGAGCAGATGTACGTGAAATGGGGGAGATGCGTTTAAGAGCAGAGTTGATAGTGGAGGAAGGGAAGCCCCTTTCTTTAAAAAATGAAGATATCTCCCTCGTCCTAGAATGAAAAGCCTCATCCTGAGAGCAGATGTGGCGGAGACGGAGGAATTGCGAGAAGGGGATGGCGTTTTTGCAAGAGACAGGGTGAGAAGAGGAATAGTCCAGATAGCTGTGAGAGTCAGTAGGCTTATAGTAGACATCAGTGGATAAGCTGTCTCCAGAGACAGAGACAGAAAGATCTAGAAAGGGGAGGGAGGTGTCAGAAATGGACCAGGTAAACTTGAGGGCAGGGTGAAAGTTGGAGGCAAAGTTAATAAAGTCAACGAGTTCTGCATGCGTGCAGGAAGCAGCGCCAATGCAGTCGTCGATGTAGCGAAGGAAAAGTGGGGGACAGATACCAGAATAGGCACGGAACATAGATTGTTCCACAAACCCAACAAAAAGGCAGGCTTAGCTAGGACCCATACGGGTGCCCATAGCTACACCTTTAGTTTGGAGGAAATGGGAGGAGCAAAAGGAGAAATTATTAAGAGTAAGGACTAATTCCGCTAGACGGAGCAGAGTGGTGGTAGAGGGGAACTGATTAGGTCTGGAATCCAAAAAGAAGCGTAGAGCTTTGAGACCTTCCTGATGGGGGATGGAAGTATATAAGGACTGGACATCCATGGTGAAAATAAAGCGGTGGGGGCCAGGGAACTTAAAATCATCGAAAAGTTCAATCCCTTCCGACCTATGTTCGTGACACTTCTCACGCTCTTAAACTTTTCGATGATTTTAAGTTCCCTGGCCCCCACCGCTTTATTTTCACCATGGATGTCCAGTCCTTATATACTTCCATCCCCCATCAGGAAGGTCTCAAAGCTCTACGCTTCTTTTTGGATTCCAGACCTAATCAGTTCCCCTCTACCACCACTCTGCTCCGTCTAGCGGAATTAGTCCTTACTCTTAATAATTTCTCCTTTTGCTCCTCCCATTTCCTCCAAACTAAAGGTGTAGCTATGGGCACCCGTATGGGTCCTAGCTATGCCTGCCTTTTTGTTGGGTTTGTGGAACAATCTATGTTCCGTGCCTATTCTGGTATCTGTCCCCCACTTTTCCTTCGCTACATCGACGACTGCATTGGCGCTGCTTCCTGCACGCATGCAGAACTCGTTGACTTTATTAACTTTGCCTCCAACTTTCACCCTGCCCTCAAGTTTACCTGGTCCATTTCCAACACCACCCTCCCCTTTCTAGATCTTTCTGTCTCTGTCTCTGGAGACAGCTTATCCACTGATGTCTACTATAAGCCTACTGACTCTCACAGCTATCTGGACTATTCCTCTTCTCACCCTGTCTCTTGCAAAAACGCCATCCCCTTCTCGCAATTCCTCCGTCTCCGCCGCATCTGCTCTCAGGATGAGGCTTTTCATTCTAGGACGAGGGAGATGTCTTCATTTTTTAAAGAAAGGGGCTTCCCTTCCTCCACTATCAACTCTGCTCTTAAACGCATCACCCCCATTTCATGTACATCTGCTCTCACTCCATCCTCCCACCACCCCACTAGGAATAGGGTTCCCCTGGTCCTCACCTACCACCCCACCAGCCTCCGGGTCCAACATATTATTCTCCGTAACTTCCGCCACCTCCAACGGGATCCCACCACTAAGCACATCTTTCCCTCCCCCCTCTCTCTGCATTCCGCAGGGATCGCTCCCTACACAACTCCCTTGTCCATTCGTCCCCCCCATCCCTCCCCACTGATCTCCCTCCTGGCACTTATCCGTGTAAGCGGAACAAGTGCTACACATGCCCTTACACTTCCTCCCTTACCACCATTCAGGGCCCCAAACAGTCCTTCCAGGTGAGGCATCACTTCACCTGTGAGTCGACTGGGGTGATATACTGCGTCCGGTGCTCCCGATGTGGCCTTTTATATATTGGTGAGACCCGACGCAGACTGGGAGACCGCTTTGCTGAACATCTACGCTCTGTCCGCCAGAGAAAGCAGGATCTCCCAGTGGCCACACATTTTAATTCCACATCCCATTCCCATTCTGACATGTCTATCCACGGCCTCCTCTACTGTAAGGATGAAGCCACACTCAGGTTGGAGGAACAACACCTTATATTCCGTCTGGGTAGCCTCCAACCTGATGGCATGAACATTGACTTCTCCGACTTCCGCTAGGCCCCACCTCCCCCTCGTACCCCATCTGTTACTCATTTTTATGCACACATTCTTTCTCTCACTCTCCTTTTTCTCCCTCTGTCCCTCTGAATATACCTCTTGCCCATCCTCTGGGTCACCCCCCCCCCCCGCCGCCGTCTTTCGTCCCGGACCTCCTGTCCCATGATCCTCTCGTATCCCCTTTTGCCTATCACCTGTCCAGCTCTTGGCTCTATCCCTCCCCCTCCTGTCTTCTCCTATCATTTTGCATCTCCCCCTCCCCCTCCAGCTTTCAAATCCCTTACTCACTCTTCCTTCAGTTAGTCCTGACGAAGGGTCTCGGCCTGAAATGTCGACTGCGCCTCTTCCTACAGATGCTGCTTGGCCTGCTGCGTTCACCAGCAACTTTGATGTGTGTTGCACAATACTCTAGGTGTGGTCTCACCAAGGCCTTGTACAACTGCAGTAATATCTCCCTGCTCCTGTACTCGAATCCTCTTGCTATGAATGCCAACATACCGCCTGCCTTTTTCACCGCCTGCTGTACCTGCATGCCCACTTTCAATGACTGCTGTACAATGACACCCAGGTCTCGTTGCACTTCCCCTTTTCTTAATCGGCCACCATTCAGATAATAATCTGTTTTCCTGTTCTTGCCACCAAAGTGGATAACCTTAGTTATCCACATTAAATTTCATCTGCCATGAATTTGCCCACTCACCTAACCTATCCAAGTCACCCTGCATCCTCTTAGCATCCTCCTCACAGCTGACACTGCCGCCTAGCTTGGTGTCATCAGCAAACTTGAAGATGCTGCATTTAATTCCCTAGTCTAAGTCATTAATATATATTGTAAACAACTGAGGTCCCAGCACTGAGCCTTGCGGTACCCCACTAGTCACTGCCTGCCATTCTGAAAAGGTCCCGTTTATTCCCACTCTTTGCTTCCTGTCTGCCAACCAATTCTCTATCCACATCAATACAATACCCCCAATACCGTGTGCTTTAAGTTTGCACACTAATCTCCTGTGTGGGACCTTGTCAAAAGCCTTTTGAAGATCCAAACATACCACATCCACTGGTTCTCCCCTATCCACTCTACTAGTTACATCCTCAAAAGATTCTATAAGATTTTTCAGACATGATTTTCCTTTCACAAATCCATGCTGACTTTGTCTGATGAGTTCATCACTTTCCAAATGTGCTGTTATCACATTTTTGATAACTGACTCTAGCATTTTCCCCACCTCTGATGTTAGGCTAACCGGTCTATAATTCCCTGGTTTCTCTCTCCCTCCTTTTTTAAAAAGTGGGGTTACATTAGCCACCCTCCAATCCTCAGGAACTAGTCCAGAATCTAAAGAGTTTTGAAAAATTATCACTAATGCATCCACTATTTCTTGGGCTACTTCCTTAAGCACTCTGGGATGCAGACCATCTGGCCCTGGGGATTTATCTGCCTTTAATCCCTTCAATTTACCTAACACCACTTTCCTACTAACATGTATTTCCCTCAGTTCCTCCATCTCCCTGGACCCTCTGTCCCCTACTATTTCCAGAAGATTATTTATGTCCTCCTTAGTGAAGACAGAACCAAAGTAGTTATTCAATTGGTCTGCCATGTCCTTGTTCCCCATGATCAATTCACCTGTTTCTGACTGTAAGGGACCTACATTTGTCTTAACCATTTTGGCATCGTTTCCTTTCTTTTCCAGTCCTGAAGAAGGGTCTCAGCCAGAAACATCGACTGCTTGTTCTTTTCCATGGATGCTGCCTGACCTGCTGAGTTCCTCCAGCATTTTGTGTATGTTGCTTTGGATTTCCAGAATCTGCTGAATTTCTTAGTATTTACAATTAAAATGCAGTGCAGGCAGACAAGAAGATGCAAGGGCATGACAAGGAATATTGAGAGGTCAAGAATCCATATTATACTAGGGGACCATTCAATCGTCTTACAACAGCAAAATAGAAACTGTCTTTGAGCTGGTGGTACAACAGTGTATTCAGCTATTCATTTTTTCCCCCTTCTGTACTACCTCAATATGATATGTACAGATGACACGACAATGAAAGCTTTTTACTGCATCCTGGTATATGTAACAATAATAAACCAACTGGCAAGGCCAGGATTTATTGCTACACCTATTGAGGGTGCATTCTGGTGAAGATGCTCCCACAGTGACGATGAGGAATCAAGGATAGATTTCCAAGTGAGTATGAGGTACATTTGGGAAGAGAACCCACTTTTGTGTTTGGCATTTGTTGTGGTCGTCATTAATTTGGAAGGTGAAGTTTAAGTGAGTAATTGCATTTTACTCGCATTTTGTAGGTGGTTAAGACTACGCGCACTAAAGACGTCAAAGGTGGTGGAACAGTCAAGTAGATGGTGTTGAGGAGTTCGAATAGCTTTAGATTCGCTGTCATTGAAGCAAGTAGAGAATATTCCATCACTCTCCTGACCTCAAAGCCCTTGGGATGTCCCCTGGGTCACCAGTGTCTCTCATTTACACAGTATTTGTCTGGCTGGTCTAGTTGTGCTTCTGATCAATGGTGATCCTCCAGTAATATGGATGATCAGGGTCTGAGTAATGGGGATCCACACATCTGCTGCAGATATTCATTACCTGTCTCCTTTGTGGCACAACCGCTAGAGTGCTATCTGGGTCTCGCTGCCAGAGGGCAAGGGCTGCTCTATTTGCTAAAGTGTCAGAATGAATTGAACAGTGACACCAGTAAACATACCCACTTTGGACCTGGTGATGGAAGGCCAGTCATCGATGAAGCAACTATAGAATTTTGGGCCCAGGATTTTGCCCTGAGGAGCTCCTACAGACATGGTCTGGGAGCTGGAGTGAGTCACACCATCGTCCTTGATGTGGAATGTCATTCCAACCACTGGAGTGTCTTCTTTTTGATGGCACATTAAGATTCAAATGTATCACCTGTGTGTCAAAATGTACAGTCAAATGTGTCATCTGTGGTAGCAACCAACAGACCTAAGTGTGTGCTGGGGACCTCTACTTTTAGAAGTGTCAGCACACATTCTGGTGCCAATGATGCTCAGTAGAAGAATACAGACCACAATAAGCAAAAAAAAACTGCAAACAGTGAAACAGGAACAACCTTCTTCAATAAAACGCACCTACAATATAAAGCTTTACATTTCTTGATTCCAGCGTCACTAGCACCCTTTGCATTTTGACTAAGATGTGATAAGGTTGAGAGGTAAGTGGTCCTGATAAAACCCACATAGTATTGACGTGCAGGTTATAACTAAGTGGTGCTCAATAACACTATTGATGACTACTTCCGTTATTTTGCTGGTGGCTGAGTGCAGATTGATTAGACAGTAATTAGCTGGATCTGATTTGTCCTGCTTTTAGTGAACAGGATACACCAGGAAAATTAGTCAAGCAGCATAGAAACTGGCCCTTCAGTACAACTCATTCACGCCAACTAAGAAAGACACCTGAGCTAGTCCCAATTCCCTCCAACTCTTTTCTTACCAAAGAGCTGATTATTGATTACAGGAGCAGGAGGTCCATGAGCCAGTCCTCATCAGGGGATCAGAGGTGGAGAGGGTCAGCAACTTTAAATTCCTTGGTGACATCATTTCAGAGGATCTATTCTGGGTCCAGCACGTAAATGCCATTACAAAGATGGCTTGGCAGCATCTCTAGCTTTAGAAGTTTGCAAAGATTTGGCATGTCATCTCAAACTTGATAAACTTCTATAAATGTGTGGTGGAGGATTCTGACTGGTTGCATCACAGCCTGTTATGGAAACACCAATGCCCTTGTACAGAAAAATCCACTAAAAGTAGAGGGTAGAGCTGAATTCATCATGGATAACACCCTCTCCATCATTGAGCACATCTACACAGAGCACTGTCACAGGAAAGCAGCATCCATCATCAAGGACCCCCTTCACCCCCTTCTAGGCCATGTTCTCTTCTTGCTGCAGCCATCAGGAAGCAGGCACAGGAGTCCTGAGACTCAAAACCATCAGGTTCAGGAAGTTCCAAACAAGGGAAAATCTGAGCAACACACACAAAATGCTGAAGGGACTCTGGAGTTCTGCTGAAGGGTTTCGGCCCAAAACTTCAACTGTACTTCTTTTTTCATAGATGCTGCCTGGCCTGCTGATTTCCTCCATTGTGTGATGTTCATAAAGTTATTACCCCTCATCATCAGGCTCTTGAAGTTATCCCTGCTGGTTCATAGATTATGATAACTGTGCACCCTAACACTACACAGTTCCCACAACCTATGGACTCACTTTCAAGAACTCATACCATGTTCTCAATGTTTATTGCTTATTTATTTCTTTGTTTTTGTTTCTTTTTGTATTTGCACATTGGTTGTTTGTTCATCTTGTGTGTAGTTTTTCATTGATTCTATTGTGTCTTTGTATTTACTGTGAATGCCCACAAGAAAATGTCATGTGACATGATGTACGTTAGTAATAAATTTACTTTTGACTTTCCATTGTACATATCTTAATGCCTTTCTAATGTAATGTTATTGTACCAGTCTAAAGCATCTCCTCCGACTGATCATTCCATATCCCAAGCACCTTCCGTGTGTCAAAAGATGCCCCTCAGGTTCTACTAGATCTCCCTTTTCTCACCTAAAACCTAAATCATTTCATTCTTAATCCATCCCTGAGATAAAGACTGTGCATTCATTCTGTCTATGGCCCTTATGATTTTATACACTTCTATAAGATCATGTCCTATTGTTTAGATGCCAGTGCTGTTGTTTTACAAGAACATCTTGGCCAGCGATCTAACTGGAGTAGGTTTTCTGTACTGCATCTGGGTATTAGCCTAACCCCATAACCTTGGCTGTGTCCAGTGGTTTTCAGTTTCTTTTTTAAAAATCACATTGGAGTAAATCCAAATGGCTGTATACTGACTTTTACAGAGATTGCAGAAGGAAGCTGAGATGAATCATCCACATGGCAAATCACAGAATAATGATTCAGCTCCATCTTGAACACTCACTTACTTGGCCCCGCCAATGTGATGGCATTGAAGCACCCTCTTCCTCCTGTTAAGCTGCTCAATTGTCCTCCAATATCAATGAATAACAGTCGAAGACTGCAGAGTTGTAATCTGGTTGAAGATTAGCTTTATCAAAACATACAGTGAAATGCATCATTTTGTGTCTTAGGAATGTGGGAGGAAATCCATGCCGCCATGGGGAGAACACACAAACTCCTTACAGCCAGCGGTGGGAATTGAACCCTGAACAGTGATTGCCAGCACTGTTAAGCAATCGCACTGAGCTCTGTTATGTGTTTTTTTTTAAGCACATAAATACATCTGTTGATGCTTCACCAAGGTGAGTTCACCTATATAGGACCTTACCTTCAACACAGTCATCTTGATAATCGATATATTTCAGCACCTGATCAAGAGGCGATGGTTGTGTCACCAAGAGGAAAGACAAATTGAAAACTGCAAGTGCGAACTGTAAGGTTACTTTGCAAAATTAGGATGTTTAGTAAATACGGTATGACCAAGAAATGAGAAGAAATACTGTAGATTATATTTATTCAGTAACACAAACAACTGCATTCATTGAAAATAATGGTTGGAGTTGATACCCTTGTTATTTACATAAATGACTTCTATGAGAAGGCTGAGTCAGTAAGTTTGTGGCTGACACAAGATTTGGAGTTGTTGTTGATAGTGAATAAGTTTATCAGGGATTGTAAAGGGATCTTGGTCAGTTAGGTAAGTGGGTTGTGGAGTGGCAAACAGATTTCACTGCAGATAAGAGTGAAGTAATCTACTTTCTAAAGTCAAACCAGTGTAGGACTTAAACTATGAACAATAGGGCACTAGGGAATGTAAGGGAACAGATCCACTTAAAGAGTAGAAGTGCATAGTTCATTAAAGGTGGCTTCACAGGTAGTAGAGAAATGAAAAAGGCATTAAACACACTGATCTTCATTAACCAGGGCACTGACTTTTGGAATTGGGGTATTATGTTGCAGTTGTACAAGTCGTTAGTGACACTGCACCTGGGAGTACAGCATACCGTTCTGGTCATCCTTTTACAGGAAGGACAAAGTTAAGCTAGGAAAAGTGCTGAGCAGATTTATTGGGCTGTTGCCAGGAATAGAGAGCCTGAGTTATATAGACAGCTTTTGTTAGGCTAGGTCTTTATTCCTTGGAATATAGGGCAATCTGATAAAAGCATTTAAGATTAGGGACTGGTTGGGCCAAAGGGCCTGTACCCATGCTATATTGCTCAGCAAATCAATGTGTGCCTTGTATCTGAAATATTAGCAGTTTCTCTTTATCACAATAAGAATATTTCCAAATATTTGTAGTAAGGAAGTCATTCTGCCCAAGCATGTAAAACTCCTGCTTTAAACTACAAACATTGAAATAGGGTGTGAAGGAAAATAACAGAAACATAGAAAACCTACAGCACAATGCTGTGCCGAACATGTACTTACTTTAGAAATTACCTAGGGTTACCCATAGCCCTCTATTTTTCTAAGCTCCATGTACCTATCCAAGAGTCCCTTTAAAGACCCTATTGTATCCACCTCCACCACCATCGCCAGCAGCCCATTCCACACACTCACCACTCGCTGTGTAAAAATCTTACTCCTGACATCTCCTCTGTACCTACTTCCAGGCAGCTTAAAACTGTGCCCTCTCGTGTTAGCCATTTCAGCCCTGGGTAAAAACCTATCCATACAATCAATGCCTCTCATCATCTTATACACCTCTATCAGGTCACCTCTCATCCTCCACCACTCCAAGGAGAAAAGGCCAAGTTCACTAACCCATTTCAGGCAACATCCTTGTAAATCTCCTCTGCACCCTTTCTATAGTTTCCCCATCCTTCCTGTTGTGAGGTAACCAGAACTGAGCACAGTACTCCAAGTGGGGTCTGACCAGGGTCCTATATAGCTGTAACATTACCTCTCGGCTCTTGAACTCAATCCCACCATTCATGAAGGCCTGTATACACTGCCTTCTTAACAGTCAACCTGCGTAGCAGCTTTGAGTGTCCTATATACCCAGACCGCAAGATCCCTCTGATCCTCCACACTGCCAAGATTCTTACCATTAATGCTATATTCTGCCATATTTGACCTACCAAAATGAACCACCTCACACTTATCTGGGTTGAACTCCATCTGCCACTTCTCAGCCCATTTTTGCATCCTTTTGATATTCCGCTGCAACCTCTGACAGCCCTCCACCCTATCCACAACACCCCCAACCTTTGTGTCATCAGCAAATTTACTAACTTCTTTATCCAGGTCATTAATAAAAATCACGAAGGGAAGGGGTCCTAGAACAGATCCCCGAGGCACACCACTGGTCACCGACCTCCATGCAGAATATGATCCATCTACAACCACTTCTGTGGTTCTGTGGTTAAACCAATTCTGGATCCACAAAGCAAGGTTGCCTTGGATCCCATGCCTCCTTACTTTCTCAATAAGCTTTGCATGAGGTACCTTATCAAATGCCTTGCTGAAATCCATATACACATAACCTTATTGCCTCAGTCATTTGTTGAAATGGAATAACTACTAATTTACTAGAAGACATCAATTTATTTCTAGTTCATCTGCTTGAGCTAGTGCAGTGAAGTAGAAAAGTGCAGCTTTGCATTACATTTCATCCCCAAATTTCTAAGCAACTGGAGGAAAGTTTAGGCGTTATTCATTTCTGTGAATGACAATGTACTCAAATGAATACAATGAACAGACTTGCCATGATCACAAGCTAAACTTTTAGCAGAATATATCAAGCTGAATTATTAGTATCTCACTGTTCCCTACAGATCTGGCTTTCTCCACTACATTTGGAAGTCCTTGTTTTCTAATCTCCAATTCTCAAAGACAAAATGACTCATTGTTGGCCCACATCTAAGTGCTCAAACTTTTACACCAAGTAGTGTTATAATAGTCAGAACATTGCCAAAAAAATTAACCAGAGGAAGGTTTTGTATTAAAAGGGCTGCGGGCACAGCCATGAAAAGGTTTGCAAAGACAGGGAAAGAACTGGTTTCTAGTAGCCCATGTTACCTCTAATTCAGGATGTTCCAAAGACCTTTACAACCAATAAACTATTTTTGAAGAGTAACTATTGCTGTCCTTTATAGTCAGTATTTGTACACAGCAAAATCCCACAGGGTGCAGGAAAAATTCTTTGCTCTTTTATACCTACCATTGAGGACAATCAGGGCTGTGCTTTCACCAACACTGTAGTAGTCCCTCAGTACAGCAATGAAATGTCATTCAAGAACTTTGTCTTCCAAGTCTCTGGAGTAGGACTCAAAATCTTCTTATTCAGAAATATAATAATACAACTATATACTTGAGTGATTCAGATTTATACTCTAGTATGATACATTCCATCACCATCTGTGCTGAACAAAGACATATTTGGCTCAGTACTTATTTTGAAAACTGCACCTTAAATAGGCAGAAATATAATTAAAATGAGGTTACTTCCAGTTCCATTTGGTGGCACTGGATTTCACTGTAAATTGGAAAAGGTCGTCAAGGGGCACACTTTTTTTTTGCTGTGTGAAAGGTGCAGAGCACAATTACCTGCAAACTCTTACTGCACATTGAATGTGGGTCAAAATTATACTTAACTTCCTTTGAGATGCTGCATCCCAATGATTGCTAATATTCTCGTTTAATTCTTCCTGCTAAATAACAGCACTGGTTCTGACAAAGGGTCTTCGTATGAAACATTAACCGCTTCTCTCCATAGAAGCTGCCTGACCTGCAGAATCTTGTGTTTATGATTGTGAGCTAATGTGCTTTCATTTCCTCAAATCCTATCCCCTTCCCTGCTCATTGTGTCCAATTGACCTATGATATATAAATGATCACACTCTTTTACAGTTGTAGAGCAGTCACATTATTGACTCAGTAATGCAGGTGTCTAGCTAAGTGCTCTTGAAGCATGTGTTTGAAGATATTTACATCCAAATTAAAATCCAACCATGGAAGAGGAATTAAAATTGAATTAACCATGCTTTGAAATAAAAACTTGGTATCAGTTTTGTGGTCACCATTACTAATCGGATTGTTGTAAAATATTGTTGTTCACAAATTGGAGAGAGCAGTGTCTGTCCTCCCCCACCCAGCCTGACTTGTTTACAACACTAGACCCACAGTAATACATCACTAATTACTTTCTGATGTGATAAGACTGAAAATGTTGCCGCAAGTTTAAATTGCCTCAGAATTCACCCACTGTTGTAATCTTTCACAGTATTATCTGGAGATTTGCATTTTTGTGGATAGAAATATGCAGACAACTTCCCAAGGTCACCAAAACTAGCCTTTTGGGCACGCTCCAATGCAGGTGCCAGTAAGCTCTGGAACTTCCCTTGTCTCAGCCTCTGCCAGAGCCTTCCTTAAAACTAATGACTTCGACCAATCTTTTACTCACGTGCCACAAAGTTTTAAGATGTCAAATTTTGTTCCCATGTGTCTCTTAGCTCCCACAAATAATAGTCACTGGGAGATAACTCTTTATAAACTTTTACAATGCTGTAGTGCCTTTCAAAAAATATTCAGGATGAACCAATGAAACTTGAAGCAGTGACTCTTGTGGTGCACTAGTTAAATTCAACACAGGAAGCTCCCACCAATAATATTTCGTAATTCCAATTTTTTTTGTGACCTTGACAGATAAGTATTTCCCAAAACACCAGTTGTCATTCCCCAGCTCTTCCAACAGAACCACTGAATGATTGAAGAAGACGGAGCTTCAGTTTAAGGCTTCACCCACACAGGATTGAACTGGAGTCAACACTAGTCTCTATACAATACAGGGTTCAGCCTGACCGGGCATTACATTGACATCCATGCTTGGGCAGCCAATTCACCAGTAAATTAGCTGGGAATAAAATAAATGAGGAACTGGATGGCCTAATTCCATTTCTATGCAGTCAAACAATCTGGATTATCAACTGTGGATTTAAGTCTTGCTATTCCCAATTGTTTCTGTAGTGCCAACTTTCTAACTCGTCACTATGCTATATCTTTATTCTCACTGCCACCCCCATTCATTATTGAAGCTGCATCTGTATTATCCTCATCTCCCTGGCATGTGTTAAGTGACTATTATGTAGCATATAATAGATGTTCAAATTTAAACTGAAAACTACAATTAAAAACAACTGAAAATAAACACAATTTGATTATGGTTTATAAATTACAAGGACTGATTACACAAACAACTGTAGCATTGCTTAGAATTTATAAAACTTACAGGAAGATTTCACCTAAGTTTACAGTACATTAAAAGGAAAATAAAAGGTTTATTTCATATTTTATAGCTTTGGGACATGGTCTTATATTTAAAAGATGGATTTTTCAAAAAGTGATGTTAAGAAAGACTTGATCCAATCAGATGTCAGGACAAATTTCAGGAGATAATTAACCTCGACCTGTTACTGTGAAAAAAATGGAAGAGCCTGTGCCAAAAGGTCCTAACAACTACTATATTGCTGAAAGTTTGCAGCAGGCCTTATGGAATGCCTATAAACATCATAGGATACCTCAGCCTCAGCTCACAGCTGGAATTTCCAGTGCTAGATATAAGGAAATATGTAGCCTTCATTTTATGAGAATTTGAGAAACCTTCTCATAAATGTAAAGTTCTTCTGAGCGAGGTCCAAGGAAACACCATCAGATAAACATTCACCATTCCCATCACAAAGCACCCCCAATAGGGATTCCTAAGAGCTTGAAGGAGAAAGGATTCAAAATATGAATGGAACCAATGCAGAATTTAACATATCCTAATTGTTCCAACATCAAGGGCATCTTCAAGGTGCTTCAAAGGGGTGACATCCATCACAAAAGCCCCTCATCATTCAGAACACCAAATTTCACATCAATGACATCAGAGATAATAAATCTGACTCTGATACAAACCTGATTCAAGGATTAATGATTTTGAAATAAATTCCAGAAAAAGGCAATTTGGTTTTAAGACCTTTGTACCTGAACTAATGGATTCACTCTTGGTCAGTGCTTAAGTGACTGTGAAGATCTGAAAGCAATGAGAAGTGGAAAAAGGCACAACTTGTACCATGAAAGATACTTAACAGTTGAGTTTTGTGGAGCATCAGCAGACATGAAACTTACGCCGATTATCAAATGTCATTAACATTTATTAGCTATAGTCTCCCAAGATATCAGAATTTATTTATTTATTTTGAGAACAGGCCTTTCCAATCCTTCGAGCTGCACCATTCAGTTACCCTCGATTTAACCCAACTAATCATTGGATGATTTACAATGGTCTGCCTCTAGAGATGCTGTTCATTTTGTATGCAGTTCATTATGTACGAACTTCACTTCCAGTCTGTTAACTTTTTTTAAAAACATCAATTTCCCGTGCGGGATAATTAGGATTTTGACTTGGAGCAAACATGGTAGAAAGAATCCATCGCCATCCATTCTTTATTTGCCCTTGAAACAGTAATATTTGTGAGTCTTAAGCTTTCTTAATATTGCTAAACATTTAGTAGATGTACTTTGAAGGTAGTATTATGTTTATCATTCATTGCTATTAAACTATTTTTGCACCACAAGTTTGCTCTAGTCCACAGCATAACTATAGAATGTTCTTGGTGTGTATTACCTTGCTCAATACTGATAATGAGAATAATCGATAATATTAGTATATTCAGGTGTGCAACGATTCGGTACTGAATCTTAATTTTCTGCAGTTTCACAAAGTTTTCTTTATTAAAAACCCTGAAGAAGCTTCTGGCTTGGGTGATTATTTTTGAGGTGGTGTTTAACTTCCTGTATGCAACGCACTGCGAGGGAAGTAGATACAATAACCAATTAACCTACTAACTGGCACTTCTTTAGACCATAGGCAGAAACCGGAGAAAACCCACATTTTCCATGACGCTTTATAGATGATGTCAGAATTGAACTCCGAGCTGTAATACCGTGGCACTAACCACTATGCTACCATGGCGCCCCAACCTCCAAAAGCACTCTTCTTCGCCGTGAATCAACAGCCTCACCATTCAAAACACTTCCAACTGAAGTACTTGGAATGTACATGACAACAAGAATTTAACTTTTTCTTTTGCAAAACAAGATAGGTATACAGAAAAGTAAGAAAGATACATGATCATTGCCTGCCATTACAGATCATTACAGTCAATGAAGACACACACACACTTGATGTCTACATTAATATGTACATTTTCATAGTTTCTCATATTTCTCTTATTGCTAAGATGATTGGGCACCCACAGGCTGAATGGAATAAAAATAATATCAAGGCGACTTGTGAAGTTACAATGACTGGTACTATTTAAATAGCAGATGAACTACAAAAGCCAAGAACACAAAGTGAATAAGAGGATTAATAGGTTTGTTACTAATACGACAGCATCCAGAATCTTGTGCACAACATGGCTGGTCCCCAAAAAGTGGGGAAAGATGGTGCCAAGGCAAATGTGCTGGTGTAGTTGCCATTTGTTGTAACTGAGACAGAGCGAATTGGCCATTTGGATAATTGATTTTCCAATGATTTGGAACAGATACATGAAAAAGAATGAAATTAACTTTAAGTAGCAGGTCAAACTGACCATGGATAAACTGCTTTGCAATAGGGTTTAACAAAGAAAGGATCCCTTGTGTGCAAGTCAAGTTTTGTGGAATGCCTTTATTGGCTACCCTATATCCTAAACCATCAGTTAGTCCTGACGAAGGGTCTCGGCCTGAAACGTCGACTGCGCCTCTTCCTATAGATGCTGCTTGGCCTGCTGCGTTCACCAGCAACTTTGATGTATGTTGTTATCCTAAACCATTTCTAGTTTTCAAAAATCAAACAACTTCTGCTAAATTTAAGACAAGTGTCGATCAGTTTCATGAGTGGATATTAAAAATACTCAAAAATTATTAAGCAGGAAGGGCACTTAGAGGTGGCATAGACTCAATGGCCCAAATGGCCCCATTTGGTGTCAGAAATACATAGATAATTCAACTGTACTGACGTTGAAGGCATCATAAGTTGATGATTGAAAACGCAACATTTACTGTTTATGCCAAAAAGAGAAGACTTGCATTAGATAGAAATGTTATAAAGTATATTCAATTTAGTTGAAACTTTGCCATTGATTTCACTGCAGGATTTGATATTGGTTTCAGGATCAGTAAACAAAAATACCTGTTGCAAAACCTGCAAACCAAATCAAACCTACCATCCTTTCTTAATTAAACTTCCTGAAAACAGAAAAGAATTTCTGGTTTTCAGTGACATTTTGTAGCTTGGCATTGTTGGGGACCAATCTTCGTCATGGATATTTAATACAAGGATCTCAATCTCAAACATCAGAGCAAAAAAATTAAACTGGTGCATGAAGTCTTCAGCAGGATTATGGATTTGAGGTGTGCTAACAAGCACCTTCCAATCAGCAGTATAGAGCACAAAAAACTTAAATTCTGTATCACCATTTCATATACGGCCAAAGGGAATATATTACTACAATGGCCAACATCTACAGTAAGTTCCCAGCCAGATGGGCCCTCAACTGGGTGATTAAATGTCGATCCAGACAGTCCACTGGGTCACAGTAAAACAAGAAATTCAATTCTCTATTTGACTATATCAGTGGAAGTGAGATTGTGATCACCATTGTCTGGAGCTGCTCTGTGCCATACAATCACTGTTAGCTCCCATAACTTGCAGTTGCAAACACCGGTTGAAAGAAAAGGCTGTATGTATTTTTCCAAACAGTTTCAAGTGGAAATGCCAAGTAATCCATTCCATTTTGCCTACTGGCACAAAAGGTCCACAGCAGATGCCATTTCACTGGCTCTTCACTCAACCCTGCAACATCTGAACAGCCAGGATGCACAAATCAGGATGCTTTTTATCAACTACAGCTCGGTATTCATTCCACCGAGATGCAGCACAGAGCGTCACAGAGTCATTCCTGCCTGTGGCCATCAAACTTTACAACTCCTCCCTTGGAGGGTCAGACACCCTGAGCCAATAGGCTGGTCCTGGACTTATTTCATAATTTACTGGTATAACTTACATATAATATTTAACTATTTATGGTTCTATTACTATTTATTATTTATGGTGCAACTGTAACAAAAACCAATTTCCCCCGGGATCAATAAAGTATGACTATGACTATCATCCCCTCAAAACTAATCAGTAAGCTTCAAGACCTTGGTCTCAAAACCTCCTTGTGCAACTGGATCCTCAACTTCACTTGCAGACAGCAATCTCAGATTGGCAACATCTCCTCCACAATCACCATCAGTACAGATGCACAGCCCCAAGGCCATATTTAAGTTTGCTGATGACACCACTGTTGTAGGCCAAATCTATGGTGGAGAGGAATCAGCATACAGGAGGGATATTGAAAATCTGGCCGAATGGTGCCACAACAAACTCTTACTCATTGTCAGCAAGACCAAGAAGCTACACACACATGCTGGAGGAACTCAGCAGGCCAGGCAGCAACTATGGCAAAAGGTACAGTTGACGTTTTGGCCCAAAATGTCAACTGTACTTTTTTCTATAGATGCTGCTTGGCCTGCTGAGTTACTCCAGCACTTGTGTGTGTTGCTCACATTTTCAGCATCTACAGATTTTCTGTTTGTGATTTGAAGTCTAAGGAGCTCATGATTGACTTCAATGAGCCTGACCTCATTGGAGGATCAGAGGTGGAGTGGGTCAGCAACTTTAAATTCCTTGGTATTATCATTTCAGAGGACCTGTCCTGGGCCCAGCACTTTAGAGCAATTATGAAGAACTATGACAGTGCCCCTATTTCCTTAGAAGTTTGCAAAGGTTCAGCATGGCATCAAAAACTTTGACAAACTTCTACAGATGTGTGGTGGAGTGTGTATTGACTGGCTGTATCACAGCCTGGTATGGAAAAACCAGTGCCCTTGAATGGAAATCCCTACAAAAAATAGTGGATATGGCCAAGACCATCACGGGTAAGGTGCTCCACACCATTGAGCACATCTACACGGAGTGGTGTCACAGAAAAGCAGCGTCCATCATGAGGGACTCCCACCAAGGTCATACTCTCTTCTCGCTGACACCATCAAGGTGGTGGTACAGGAGCCTCAGGACTCACTACCATCAAATTCAGGAAGTTATTACTCCTCAAACATCAGGTTCTTGAACCAAAGGAGATAACTTCACTTGCCCCATCACTGAATTGCTCCGACAACCCATGGACTCACTTTCAAGGACCTTTCATCTCATGTTCTTGATATTCATTGCTTATTTATTATTTCTTTTTGTTTCCCACTTTCTTTTTGTACTTGCTCAGTTTATTGTCTTTTGCACATGGGTGTATGCCCAGTTGCTGCAATCTTTCATTGGTTCTATTATGGTTATTGGATTTATTGAGTAAGCCCACTAGAAAATGAATCTCAGGGTTGTATATGGTGACATATGTACTTTGATAATAAATTTACTTTGACCTTTGAACACCAATCTGGTTGTTTTATCAGAAATTATATTTCCACCATTTTGTACAAGAAAATTAAATCATTAAGAGCCATAGTTTACTTTTAAAACATTATTAAGGTGCTAAATAACCACATCTATTTGGATCAGCATTTAGAACTTGGCTGCCCTTTGGACTGAGAGGGAGGAAGAAGAGAGGGGAAGCAGAAAGCACAAGTGCAGTAGAATGGGAACAGTGAGGTAGATTGAGAGGCAGAGAGAGGAAAAGAGAAGGGAAAGTTTGAAAGGTAGAAAGGACCTGAGAACATAAACAGAATAGCTGGGAAGAGAAAAAGGAAGGAGAGAGGAAAAAACAAGTATGGAAGAAATGAAAGAAACAGCACTACCGTCTGACACTTCCTTATTAAGATGTACAGTACAACTATGGAAACGTGTTTAATTAGTTTGGTCCATGTGCAAATTTGCAATATGTACAGGTAAGGGTGACCGTCTAACCCATTCAGATAGAACACCATCTCTGAAGATCAGGCTCTTGGCTGGAAGAGGAACTCCCGCATCAATGGACGATGTCTGAGGAAATAAAGTTGTCCCATCTGATTCACCGGTTTCCTAAACACATAACAACAGCAGTTATGTGGAACATTCCACAGAAATACAACACCACAGATACACCCATTATATTCTGATTCCTCATCTACCTCATCTGCGACTTTTGTGAAATTTACACCGAGTTTGGTTCAGGAGTTTGTTTGCCATGGAGATGGGGGTGGGAGGAGAGAAGAGGCAGAAATAATTCATATTTCACTCCAGCAAGGGCATATTTTTAAGGGGGAGCTGGAAAAACACATGTGGAGGAACAGATTATAGTCAGATGGTGGGAGGAGGCAGCCAGTGTAGAGCACAAACAGTACAATGTTTAAGTTTGGCCAAATTACTTGTTTCAAGGCAATTTTGGAACTTCTGAACAATTGATTTGATAGGCATTGAGGTGCTGGATGTTAATGCTGAGACAATTGGTTAATGTCATACTCCCAGGCCAGCTGCATCGCTGTTAGCTCCCAACACACTCCATTCCATACTTTGGGTCCCATTTCAATTAAAAACTTATGCATCATCTCCCCACAGCCATTCCAGCTATGAATCCAACATTGGCGAGTGGTAATTTGGAGCAACAAACTTCTGGAGAAACTCAGTGTGTAGAGGAGAATCTGTGCAATGAAAAGAATTATTGACATTTCGGGTCAAAATCCTACATCACCACAAATGTCAACAATTCCTTTTCTCCTACGAGAAGAATACTTTCCCCCTCACTCAATCAGCAGAGTTTTTCCAGCAGATTGTTTGCTGCTCCAGACTACAGCATTTGCAGTCTCTTGTGTCTCAATGGTTGAATTTAGTCTGCCAAATCCAAAATTTGTTATTGTTATAGCCAAGAGTAGATTTTCAGTCTGGATTTGAACCATATCTCAAAGGAAATAGAGTTCTGTCTAATTCTTCTTTATATCCCAATAACACGTGTTAAAAAATATCAAACAGCTCTGTAAACATTTGAATGCAAGCAGCTAATTTATACCTGGAATGACTGTACAAAGCTGAGGACTTGCAGAGATAACTTCCTACTGGAATGCAAGAGTTTCTGAAGGCTGTGGAAAAATGATAATCATTATTGGTTTATTTTTGTCACATACCAAGATACAATGACAACACAGTATATTAAGAATCTGCACAGGCAAGATAAAAAGAGCAAATATATCTACTTATAGCACCAACTTCCATAAGGACAAAGGGTCTAAATTGTTATGGAAGATTAATGAACAATTTGGAGCAGGCAACTAGAATGGGGGTTTTTCAATGCTTTTACAAGTTTTAAACTCTGCCACCACATCAAATAGATACCAGAATTATATTATGACCTGTAAACTTAATCCAAGCCCTGTACTCCATAAGCAACAGTTCCAACTCCGTGCCCCGCCCCCCACTTTTGATATTTTGAGCTATCCTTACAAACTGAACTGCTTTAACTCATCCAAGAATGTCAGATTTGCATCATCTAAATCCTCTATCTGCAGCAACTTGTCCAAAGGTAAGCGAGTACCAAGTAATAACATTTAAAACCATTGTAGAACAGTAGCATGGGTCACCCGGAGGCCTAATGGTCTGTAATTCTAGAACCAATAATGTTGCCTAAGTATTTCAACTGACCCTTACCAACAATTTACATATAACTTTGGGTTTAAGTTTTCAGCACATGATCCCAGTATTGATCAATATTTCAACATTAGGGGTATCCCACTATCTCTTTCTCATGCATGCTCTCAGCACAACACCACAGCTTAAATTATTGGCTCATACTAGGTTGAAAGGGTTATTGAGTTTCCTGTCTTTTGTTTAATGGTGAAGAGAATGTCAAGCTGCAATGTTCATTTAAGGATGTGGCTCAAACTTGCTTCTTATTTTAAGTTCATAGGGATGATTTTAGGGGCACTGTGGAGAATTAGAGGACAGAGATGTGGGGAGTTAGAAGTAGGATCAATAAATGAAGAGTCAAAGGCAGAACCTGGAGTCTGCACTCCATGGTAGACGGCCAGTGATCCCTGTGAACAGATGTCAGGTCAGAAGGCACTGAGATAGAGAACCGCGACCCACGTGGTCAATGACCAAAGTTGACAGGCTCAATGGACGAGGGTGGAGAAACTTGCATGTTGGGGAGTCCCAGGATTGGAGGTCCACATCAGCAGGAGGAGTGAGGGCCAGGAAATCCCCACCCTCTCGTTGGTGAGTCCTGGGGTTGGGGGTCCATCTGCAACCAGAGCTCGAAGCCCCATAATATGTGGGTGAGAGAGTGAGTGAGAGACACACAGAGAGAAAAGGGGCTTATTTGCTGTTATTTTGTTGCATTTATAATGTGTTGTTGTTGCTTGTGTTGTTTTGCTGAACATGGTGGGAATGTGTGCTGACACTTGTGGGCTGTCCCAGAACATCCTCACATTATGTTGGTCATTAATGCAAATGATACATTTCACTATGTTTCGATGTATGAATGATAAATAAATAAATGTAAAATAAGTGAATCTGAAGTACACACAAAAAATGGCAGGTATACATTTGGATTACTATTGGTAAAAATCTCCCATTGTTTGTCAGGTTACGAACAGAGTTATTCAATGTGATAGGATTAACTTTATACAAGCATGAGTTTTGAGAAATAACAGCAGTGTGATCACTCGAGTCCAGTATGATGTTCTCTAAAGAGTGGTTTATTGGTGGGTCCTCACGTAGTTGTAGAGGCCAATACAGGCTCCAATTATTCCACTGCAGTGTGGGGAAGCACAAGTGGTGGCTGTGGTGAGTGGCTGGGTATTCTGGTTGTTCAGTTTCCCCTTTCACAGCTGCAGCTTGGTCTCTTGTAGCACAGTTCCCTTTTGAACAGATTTCCTCCAGGTGCAGCACAGCTTTTAGCACAACACTCTTACAGCTTGGGGTATCAGAGTTCAGAGTTCAATTCCAGTGCCGCCTGGAAGTAGTTTGTATATCCTTCCCATGAGTGCGAGGGTTTCCTCCATGTTTTTCCGTTTCCTCCCACAGTTCAAAGACGTACTGGTTAGTGGGTTAATTTGGCATGCTAAATTGTCCCATGACCAGACTAGAATTGAATAGGTGGATTATTGGGTGGTGTGGCACATTGGGTCACAAGGGCCTATTCCGTGCTGTATCTCTAAAAAGTATCTTCCCAGTTTTTAGATGTCATGGTGAATTTCATCAAGCTGATTTTGATGTTATCTTTGAAGCATATTTTTTTTTGCCCACCAGGGGCTCACTCAACTTCCTACAACTGGAAGTAAAGGATCTGTTTGTGAGACGTGAGTAATGTGTCTGGATAACATGACCTATCCATCAGAGTTGGTATTGTTTTATCATGGTGGAGATGCTTTTCATGTTGGCCTTCTCTAGTACACTGGTGTTAATGCAGCTGCCCTTCCGGCTAATCTTCAAAATCTTTCCTTGGGATCTTCGGTGTTATGGTTCCAGGGCTTTCAGATGCCTATGACAGGTGATCCATACAGTAAGCAGGAACTACAAATCAAAAGTTTTGTTTGCACCTGTAGATCGCGGTCTTCAAAGACTTTTCCGTAACCTTGAATAGATTCCACTCGCACTACTTGGGTGTTAGCTGATGTCAGACTTCATATCTGGCTTTGAGGAGAGAATCCCCAAGATAGGGAAAGTGGTCTATATTTTCAAGGATGATATCGTCAGCTTTTACGGAAGGCTGGTTGGGTCACGGCTGACATATGACCTGTGTCTATATTCAAGCCAAGACCCAGGACCCTATATGCCTTAGCAAAGGCATTCAGGATACATTAGAGGTCTTCAGAGTGTGCTGCAATGGTTATCATCCATAAACCAAAACTCCATGATGGCAGTGGTGCTGGCCTTGTTCTTGGTCGTGCACCAGTTGAGATCGAAAAGCTTGTGTTTATTCTATACACGATTGGGATTCTGTGTGGCAGGTCTTGGCCAATGAGATGAAGGATGGCAGCAATAAAGATGGCAAATAGGGAAGGGACAATGATGCAGCCCCATTTAACTCCTGTCTTAACAATGAAGAGCTCTGATTCAGCACTGCTATGCTGAGTACTGTGGCTGACATACCATCACAGGGTAGCCTCAGAATTTGTAACTACTGGTGAGGACAGCCATGTCTTAATAGCATACACCGAAGTTTGGCAGTCTACTGTATCAAATGTCTTTGTCAAATCTACCAAAGCCAAGTACCTTTGTTCAATGCATTTTTCCTGTAATTGGTGTGCTATGAAGGTCATTGCTGTGGTACTGCTACATGATGGAAAGAAAACTGTGATTCAGAGAATGCGGAAGGGTTGACAAAGATACATACAAGCACCCTGCCTGCTGTTGACAGGAGGGAGATGCCTCTGCAATTGCCACAATCAGCCTTGACTTCCTTCTTGAATATGGTCTCTATTAGAGCATCCCTGAGCCTGAGATTAGTTCCTTTTCCTAGAGCGTCAGGAGAACGTGTATGCGGTGTAGATGTGCTGGTCCACCTTCCTTGAGGAACTCTGCTGGGATCCTGTCAGAACCAGCAGCTATGTTGCTTTTCAGACTCCTGATGGCATCATGAACCTCTTTCGTACTAGGAGGCTCCCCCATGATTTTTCTCACAGGTCTCTGGAGAATTTGGTTAGTAACCTCCAGTTCAGCAGAGCTGTCATGGTAAAGAAGTTCTTGAAAGTGCACTCTCCATCAATCATTGATGTCTTTCCAATCCTTTAACAAGTTCTTCCAGTTCTTTGAACTCAAGGGGTTGAATTTGCTGTAACCTGGACCATAGGCTGCTTTGGTGCCACTAAAGAAGACTTCATGTCACCACAGTCTGGCAGTCACTGGATTTCCAGGGCTTTCTCAGTCCAGCAAAAGCTCTTTACCTCCCACTCTCTGTGCTGGACGTTTGCCTTGAATCTAGGGCAAGCTTCTCTTTTGGCCTTGTTGACAACATTATTCTGCCAGGCACAAAAGGCTTTCCTTTTCTTGGAAATAAGTTCTTCTATTTCCACATAGTTATCATTAAACCAATCCTGATGTTTTCTGGACGTGTACCCAAGCATATTTTTGCAGGTATTAAGGGTAGTGGATTTAATTTAAGCAGACCACAAAGTTCTTTGGTATCTTCTGGATCTGGAGGTTTTCACCATACGAGGCCTAAAAGTGCTCTTTCATGAGTGTCAAGCAGGCTGTTGAGTTTTAATCTCAGTATGGTCTGCTTCTTATGAATCTTTCTCTATTTCATGAGTTTGATGGACATAGTCGAGGAGACTAGGCTCTGATCTGTTTAGCAATCATTTGTGCCAATCATGGGCCCTGTGATATTCACATCACAGCCATCCCTAGCTTAAACAATGATATAGTCAATGAGATGCTGCCAAGATGACTTGAATTTGTTTTGTTTTCTGGTTGAAGAGAGTGCTCGTTATGATAAGATTGTGCTCAGCACATATGGTGAGAAGTAGTATTTCATTTATGTTGATGTTGCCAAAGCCTTAATTTCCAATGGTGCACTTCCAAAGGTTGAAGTCCTGAGTGACCCTGGCATTGAATTCCCTGAACACAGTTCTCTTATTCTCCCTGGGGATGTTTAAGGGTGTCATATTTGGGCAAGCATAGAATGCCTCTTCCCACAAAAGTCTCTCTAAAAAGTGGCTTTTTACACTTTTGAGAATTACTGTGTAGATAGTACATCTTAAATGCTTATCTTAAAAGTGAGAGTGCATTTGTGGGCACATGCATGCAAGTGACAAAGCACCTGAAATAATGCACTTATAGAATTGTACCACATTTAATGGAAATGAAGAAATATGAGATTCTCCTCCTTGCAGCTGAGGGAAAAAAAAAGTCCTGCATTTCTATGATGCCTTTCACAGACACAGGACACCATCATAAGACTTAGCCTGCAGTCCATACAATATATCAGAGATGCAATCACAACCAATTTTCAGAAATGTGGAAGTCAATTTGCACAGTCAAACTCCCATAAACAGAAATATAATGCAAGGAAAGGGCTGAGCCCATTAAGAGCCAGGACATGCACAACTGCTTCTGTTTGTACTGTGTCATTCAATGTGACATAAAGAAATAAAATGGAAAACAATCTATGGAGAAAAAAAAAATACCTCTCCTTCCCACACAATCCATGAGCAGCAATTTTCTGACACACTTTTCTGTTCAGTTCTGAAACAAAGAGTGGGATTCCAAAGCACAGCTCCAGGGGAATCCAATCCTGCTCTGTCGTCGAGGCTAGAAAATTACAACATTATTAATCTCACCACAATATTCTCCTCTCATTTTAGGGCAGCATTTATGGATAACAGGAGTAATCTACTGTTGCTGGCCTTTTAGGCCATGGGCCTTTCTACATTTGACACATTCAACAACTTGTAGACATTCCATGCCTTTTCACAAAATGAAACAACACACAGATTTCTATGAGGGCAAGAACAAAATTTGACAGGGAGTCATTAGGATAACTCATTGAAACCTTCATCAAAGGGATCGATTTGGGAGGAGGATTGCAAAATGAAGCTGATACAGGGGTTTAATGATTCCATGTTAAGGCAACTATGTGTTCCCCAACTAGAAGAGAGCACATCTACCTTCCTGGAGTGTCACAGCAAAGCAGCATCCATCATCAGGGATCCTCACTGGTGCCATCAAGGAGGTAGTACAGGATCCTTAGGACTCTCAGAACCAGGTTCATGAACAATTATTACCTCTCAATCAACAGGCTCTTGAACCAGAGGGGACAACTTCACTAAACTTCAGTTGCCCAAAACTGTTCCCACAACCTGTGGACTTACTTTCAAGGACTTGTTATCTCATGTTCTCAATATTTATTGTTAATTTACTTACTACTACTATTTCTTGTTTTTTCTTTTGTATTTGCATTTTTTTTTTGTCTTTTGCACACTGGCTGTCCACCCTGTAGGATGCAGTCTTTCATTGATTCTATTATGGATATTGGATTTACTGAATATGCCTGCAAGAAAACAAACCTCAGGGCTGTATATGGTGACATATATATATATACTCTAATAATAAATTTTCTTTGAACTTTGAATCCAGATCAAGTTTCTTTTAAACTTTATTCTTGTTTGGGTGGGGATGATCGCTGGTACAGAAGGGCACTATTTATTGCTCAGTGACAAATGCTAGAGTAAGTGGTTGTCAGCCACCTTCTTAAATCACTACAGTCTGCACCAATGGATAGATTTCAGGATTTTTAACCAAAGACCATGAAGGCATGACAATATGTTAAAGACAGAAGCAAAGTAATTGTGCCTCCAGGACATAATGCCCTTGTTCTTTCAATTGCTCATGTTTGTGTGCTTAGAAATTATTTGATTGCAAATGTTGGCAGAAAATTAGCATTACTAAGGTTTGTCTTTACCTTCAAAAGTTCTTTTGACTGCAGAATCAGACACGGGCTCATCTGTTACCAACTCAAATGATTCTGTGCTGCCTTGTACAGAACCAGATGAGGATTCAAACTCTTCTGAAAAATAATCACATACATATTAGAAAATCTTATTTTTAAAATAAGGATTTTGATGGGGGGGGGCTTGCGAATGATAATGCCTTGGAACATGAATGGTAGGTGGTTTAACTCTTGTAAATGGTCAATACCTGTTTGGCATGAGTGTTATTGCCACTTGTCAGCTCACGCCTGAATGCCTCCAGAGTTGTGTTGCATGAAGATGTTGATTGTTTTCATCCAGAAGTTTGAAATTTATTTTTAAATTATTTTTGGGATGTGAATGCTGTTGGCAAGAACAGCATTTATGTGCCGTTGAGGTGATGGTGGCAGTGGTGAGGCATCATGACATTGTGCAGTTAAGAGCAACCAGAGTTACTTTACATGACTGACCTCCAATCACAAATCTAGCAGCTAATAAACCCCTCAATCTGCAAACAGCTGTAATATTGCAATTCTAAATCATGACAGGATGTTTAAGAGGTGAAGGATTACTTAGCTTAGATAGAAACCACACATATGCTCATATTTCTGTTATTTGTGACAAGCTCCTTGTGATGTGACAAAAATGAACTGAAGTTCCTACTACCCCATGAGCCTCTGTATTCGGCACATCATTCTGTGCAATTTCTGTTATGTTTAACAGGATCTACTGTTAACCATATCATTCCATTTCTCACCCCCCAACTCTCTGCTCCACTCTCTCATACAATTATCCCTCCCCACTGACCTCCCTCACGGCACTTATCCCTGCAAGTATCACACCACATTCAGAACATTGTGAGTAGCTTTGGTACCCGTATCTTAAGAAACATATACTGGCATTGAAGAGGTCCAGAAGTGCTGAAGAATGATCCCAGAATGAAAGCATAACCTATGAGCATTTGATGGCTCCCAGTCTGTACTCAATGGAGTTTAGGAATCTCATTGAAACCTTCTAAATATTGAAAAACTAGATAAGATGGATTATGTGGAGAGGATGTTTCCTATAGTGGGGGAGTCTAGGACCAAACGGACAGACTCAGAATAGAAGCAAGTCTCTTTAGAACAAATGAGGAGGAACTTCTTTAGCCGGAGGTGGTGAATCTTTGGAATTCATTGCCACGGACAGCTGTGGAAGCCAAATTAATGGGCATATTTAAAGTAGAGGGTGATAGGACCATAAGACCATAAGACAAAGGAGCAGAAGTCGGCCATTCGGCCCATCGAGTCTGCTCCGCCATTTTATCATGAGCTGATCCAGTCTCCCATTTAGTCCCACTCCCCTGCCTTCTCACCATAACCTTTGATGCCCTGGCTACTCAGATACCTATCAATCTCTGCCTTAAATACACCCAATGACTTGGCCTCCACTGCTGCCCGTGGCAACAAATTCCATAGATTCACCACCCTCTGACTAAAAAAAAAATGCAGGTTCTTGATTATTAAGTTTCAACTATTACAGGGAGAAGGAAGGAGAATGGGGTTGAGGAGAAAATATATCAGCCATGATGGAACAGTAGAGCATAGTTGATGGGCTGAATGGCCAAAATCTGCTCTTGCGTCTTATGGTTTTAAATGCTACAACTGTCCCTACACCTCTCCACCTATTGCCTCCCCGCCTCTTACATCATTAATCCTCCCCTACCCACAAACCTTCCCCTTCACCTGGTCTCAACCATCACCTGCCAGCTTATACTCTTCCCTGACTATCCCCATTCCTTATTCTATCTTCGGTCTACTCCCTTCCGGTCATGATGAAGGGTCTCGGCCTGAAACGTTGACTCTTTATTTCCCTCCACAGATGCTGTCTGACCTGCTGCATCCCCCCCCAGCATTTTGTGTGTGCTACTCAGGATTTTGCAGCTCCCACAGAATCTCTTGTGTTTAGATAGATCTGAAGTGGCCTTGCAGTTGTAAATTTGAATGAATGAACAAGACAACTGGAAAAGACCTGTATCTGCACTCCATCATCAGTGATGGGGGGACTACAGGGTGAAAACACAGCTTGGGTGAAAACATTTTGTGGTACCAAAATGTGCCAGCAGGACAAATAATTTTTAAGAGAAGTTCAACAAGGAAAGTAACACTTAAATTGTGACTTTTAAGGCTGCAAAACTTTCATAAGTGCTTTCCAAGCAATGAAGCGTTTGTAGTTACTACTGCAATTTAGCAAAACTCAACAATCAATCAATACACAGCAAGGTAATATATAAACTGTGTTGGGAATTTTGGAGAAGGAGAAATAATGCCTAGATAGCAGGGGTACATTCTGATCTTCTTTAAATAATCCACAGGATCGCAATATCCATTTCAAAAGACTGATGAGATCTGAGTTCAACATATCAAATGAAGTGCCTCTGACAGTGCAATTTTTTTGGAACAGGTCTTGAATCCATGGCCTGACTGAGAAAGGAGTGGTGTCCCTGAGTTATGCTGACACAAATGAGTGCATTTAACATAATAACGAGATTTGAGCAGATTTTAAGTGACCAAAGGGAAGCACAGATTAATGTAGTAGTACACTTAACAAGAACAGCAATCTAAGAGACAGACTGGCTTTTGTTCCATCTCGAAGAGGACCTAAAGTTGTACCTGCGGCTCATATGTTCTCTCAGCTCATGAGTCATAACCATAACACATGAATCAACTGTTTAGCTGTAGCCCTGGCTTTCAAAAGATCACATTAATTGCATTCAATGAAAGCACTGAAGAAACTGTAAGATTATAATCTCATGATTAGGAAAATCAACTAATTTATGTGACATTAAAGCTTTTAGAAATTTTATAAATCTAGTTAATATCTTCTTCAGCACTAGCTGTGGAATCTGATCACAAAATACAATGTTAAACCAATATATAATCAATGACCCAACACAGAATTTATTGTAGACATGAGCCAACGGACTTCTGTTCCACAAGAGCCTTCTCCAAATCTAATCCATAATAAATCAATACGTTCTTCAATATCTATCCTTCCCATTGTTATCTTGTTTATCCCTGAAAAACATCCAAGTTATTCACATCAATTCTCATTCCCATAAATGCTTTACCCAGAGTACTTTTGAGTGCCTGAAAAGTATAGCAGCACAGAGCTGAGCTTGAAGGCACTTAATGGAATCAGTCAAGGTTTATCTTGTAGCAACTCAGTCCGAGGTCAGAGGTTCCAGCTCTACATTCCAGAAACTTAAACAACCCCAATGTAGGAGTGACAGAGTTTTGTATTTTTGCATGCGCTGTTTTTAGGATATGATCCCAAACCACACAGCAACCCCTGCACCCTACCATCTTCCCTCTCAGTTTAACATAAAAGATCTCATGGCATTAATAATTAGAGTATTGCTCCAGAAATAAAGAATGAAATTTCCTATGAATGGCCTAATGTTAACTGCTCAGCTAAAATCTGATCTGGTTATCGCATCCATAAACTGGCTGTAATATTTCTTTCCTCACAACTATGACTATATTTTAAGATAATATGCTTGGTCATGAAGAATTTTGGAATTTCTCCTGAGGCCCTGTGGAGGTTAACCCTAAAGGAAAGCTAAACAATAACTTAGACTAAAAGAAATAGGGTATGTAAAGTCAGACAATATTTGGAGACTCACATGGAGCTGGACAGAGGCCTCTTCCTTTCCATAAATCTGTGATGAAAAGTTCTACACTCTCCCCATTAGAATGCCCCTCATTATTGTGCTGTCTTATGACAATTTTGTGGCTCAAAATACCTCAGGATATTCACCATTTCTAAAACTGCTGGACAACTGCATTTTCCAAGTAGTTCTGGCTATGATGAGCTGAACTTTGTGTACCTTTCTCTTCCAGGTCTTCACTGGGTCGTCTCCCACTGCTGCGCCGAGCTCGAGGATTCAGCATGTTTACAAACCCACAGAAATGGTCCAGATCCACTTTTGCCCTCAGTGCTTTCAAAGCTCGATGTGAGCACATGTTACTCTGGGAAAATTCTGCAATAATCCAAAGGAAAAGAGTTAAAAGAAAAGTTAATCAAAGTAACATATATACAGTGGTTATGGAAAACCTTTCAGTAACGCACACAAAATGCTGGAGGAACTCAGCAGGCTAGGCAGCACCTGTGGAAAAGAGTAAACAGTCGACATTCTGATGAAGGGTCTCAGCCCGAAACATCGACTGTTTACTCTTTTCTATAGATGCCGCTTGGCCAGCTGAGTTCCTCCAGCATTTTGTGTGTGTTGCTTGATTTCCAGCATCTGCAGATTTTCTTGTCTAAAGGAAATTTGAGACTATGCAAATTTTCCCAGAAATATTTAAAGCATTTTTCAAGACAGGAAAGTTAGTTACAGACATGCAAACATCTTCCAGAAGTTATGGGTTAGGGTTAGCAGCAAATTAATTCAAAAGACAACCAGGCTTCATTCAACCTCCACACAGTAATAAACAGATCATAAGAATGCACCTGCCCAATTACAGAAGGAGGCCACTTAAGATATTTGGCTTGGGATAAGACAAAACAAGCACTTCAATTGATCCTTGGAAAATATTTTATCAAACAATGTAACATCCATCGATTCCTTCCATTGAAATTAGCTACTTGATGTAGGACATTCTGATTCTCGACCACTGTAACTATACAGGGAAAGACAATAAATATATATTCTTGTTAATAAATTCTCATTGCAATTGTTCCTTTCTGAGTTAGGGAAAATTGGTCCACTGACAGTTCTTAGGAACTGAATCCTTGCCCAACCTAGGGACTGCCTATACATAGAACTGGAAACAAACCAACAATGCTCTTATGGTCTCCACACTGTTTGATACAGTCAGGACAAGCAGCAGCAGCTAAGGTACAAGTTAGTCCTTTATGCTCAGGGAAATTGTTGAAAAAGTAACCTCAGAGCATTGAAATCTTTATTTAAGACCAGCATTTGTAGTCCATCCTTAAATGCCCTCAAGGTGATGGAGGTAAGCCAACTTCTTGAACCATTCTATCACTTTAATGATTGGGAACTGACTGAAGAGGTAGTAATTAGCTAGAATGGAGGTTATGTTGCAACTTTATAAAACTCTGGTTAGGCCACATCTGGAGTATTGCAAACAGTTCTGTTTGCCCCATTGTAAGAAAGCTTTGGGCAATGCGCAGAAGAGGTTTACATAGAACGTAGAATAGTACAGCACAGTACAGGCCCTGCGGCCCACATTGTTGTGCCAACCCTCAAACCCTGCTTCCCATATAACCCCCCACCTTAAATTCCTCCATATACCTATCTAGCAGTCTCTTAAATTTCACTAGTGTATCTGCCTCCGCCACTGACTCAGGCAGTGTATTCCACGCACCAACCACTCTCTGAGTAAAAAAACCTTCCTTTAATATCACCCTTGAACTTCCCACCCTTTACCTTAAAGCCATGTCCCCTTGTGTTCAGCAGTGGTGCCCTGGGAAAGAGGCGCTGGCTATCCACTCTATCTACTCCTCTTATTATCTTGTACACCTCTATCATGTCTCCTCTCATCCTCCTTCTATCCAAAGATTAAAGCCCTAGCTCCCTTAATCTCTGATCATAATCCATACTCTCTAAACCAGGCAGCATCCTGGTAAATCTCCTCTGCACCCTTTCCACTGTTTCCATATCCTTCCTATAGTGAGGCGACCAGAACTGGACACAGTACTCCAAGTGTAGCCTAACCAGAGTTTTATAGAGCTGCATCATTACCTCGCGACTCTTAAACTCTATCCCTCAACTTATGAAAGCTAACACCCCATAAGCTTTCTTAGCTACCCTATCCACCTGTGAAGCAACTTTCAGGGATCTGTGGACATGTACCCCTAGATCCCTCTGCTCCTCCACACTACCAAGTATCCTGCCATTTACTTTGTACTCTGCCTTGGAGTTTATCCTTCCAAAGTGTACCACCTCACACTTCTCTGGGTTGAACTCCATCTGCCAGTTCCCAGCCCACTTCTGCAACCTATCAATGTCTCTCTGCAATCTTCGACAATCCTCTACACTATCTACAACACCACCAACCTTTCTGTCGTCTGCAAACTTGCCAACCTACCCTTCTACCCCCACATCCAGGTCATTAATAAAAATCACGCAGAGGTCCCAGAACTGATCCTTGTGGGACACCACTAGTCACAACCCTCCAATCCGAATGTACTCCCTCCACCATAACTCTCTGCCTTCTGCAGGCAAGCCAATTCTGAATCCACCCGGCCAAACTTCCCTGGATCCCATGCCTTCTGACTTTCTGAATAAGCCTACCCCATGGAACCTTGTCAAATACGTAAATAAAATCCATATAGATCACATCCACTGCACTACCCTCATCTATATGCCTGGTCACCTCCTCAAAGAACTCTATCAGGCTTGTTAGACACGCTCTGCCGTTCACAAAGCCATGCTGACTGTCCCTGATCAGACCATGATTCTCTCAATGCCCACAGATGCTATCTCTAAGAATCTTTTCCAACAGCTTTCCTACCACAGATGTAAGGCTCACTGGTCTATAATTACCCAGACTATCCCTACTACCTTTTTTAAACAAGGGAACAACATTCGCCTCCCTCCAATCCTCCGGTACCATTCCCGTGGACAACAAGGACATAAAGATCCTAGCCAGAGGCTCAGCAACCTCTTCCCTCGTCTCATGGAGTAGCCTGGGGAATATTCCGTCAGGCCCTGGGGACTGATCCATCCTAATATATTTTAATAACTCCAACACCTCCTCTCCCTTAATATTAACATGCTCCAGAACATCAACCTCACTCATATTGTCCTCACCGTCATCAAGTTCCCTCTCATTGGTAAATACCAAACGGAAGTATTCATTGAGGACCTCGCTCACTTCCACAGCCTCCAGGCACATCTTCCCACCTTTATCTCTAATCGGTCCTAACTTCACTCCTGTCATCCTTTTCTTCTTCACGTAATTGAAGAATGCCTTGGGGTTTTCCTTTACCCTACTCGCCAAGGCCTTCTCATGCCCCCTTCTTGCTCTTCTCAGCCCCTTCTTAAGCTCCTTTCTTGCTACCCTATATTTCTCAATAGACCCATCTGATCCTTGCTTCCTAAACCTCATGTATGCTGCCTTCTTCCACCTGACTAGATTTTCCACCTCACTTGTTACCTATGGTTCCTTCACCCTACCATTCTTTATCTTCCTCACCAGGACAACTTCATCCCTAACGTCCTGCACGAGATCCTAAACATCGACCACATGTCCATAGTACATTTCCCTGCAAAAACATCATCCCAATTCGCACCCGCAAGTTCTAGCCTTATAGCCTCGTAATTTGCCCTTCCGCAATTAAAAATCTTCTTGTCCTCCCTGATTCTATCCTTTGCCATGAAGGCCAGAGAGCGGTGGTCACTGTCCCCCAGATGCTCACCCACTGAGAGATCTGTGACCTGACCTGGTTCGTTACCTAATACTAGATCTAGTATGGCATTCCCCCTAGTCGGCCATGTCAACATACCGTGACAGGAATCCGTCCTGGACACACTTAACAAACTCTGCCCTGTCTAAACCCTTGGAACTTATCAGGTGCCAATCAATTTTAGGGAAGTTGAAGTCACCCATGATAACAACCCTGTTGTTTTCATACCTTTCCAAAATCTGCCTCCCAATCTGCTCCTCGGTATCTCTGCTGCTACCAGGGGGCCTATAGAGTAACTGCTCCCTTCCTGTTCCTGACTTCCACCCATACTGACTCAAAAGAGGATCCTGCTACATTACCCACCTTTTCTATAGCTGTAATAGTATCCCTGACCAGTAATGCCACCCCTCCTCCCCTCCCCCCCACCATCCCTTTTGAAGCACTGAAATTCAGGAATATTGAGAATCTATTCCTGCCCTGGTGCCAGCCAAGTCTCTGTAATGTCCACTACATCATAATTCCATGTATGTATCCAAGCTCTCAGTTCATCACCTTTGTTCCTGATGCTTCTTGCATTGAAGAGCATGCACTTTGGCCCTTCTACCCTCCTACCTTTACACCCTTTATTCTGCTTCTCTTTCCCCAAAGCCTCTCTATATGTTAGATCTGGCTTTACTCCATGCACTTCTTTCACTGCTCTATCGCTGTGGATCCCATCCCCCTCGCAAATTAGTTTAAACCCTCCCGAACCATGCTAGCAAACCTACCTGCAAGGATGTTTACCATGATGCTGCCTGGTTTAGAAGGCATGTGCTATCACGAGAGGCTGGATAAACTTGAGTTGTTTTCTCTGGAGCGCCAGAGACTGCGGGGAGATCTTACAGAGGTTTACAAGATTATGAAAGGCATAGATGGTGGACAGAGAGTATCTGTTTCCCAGGATTGAAATGGCTAATGCCAGAGGGCATGTATCGAAGGTGAGAGAGGAGTAGGTTCAAGAGGGACATGAGGGGTAAGTTTTTTTTACTCAAGAGTCGAAGATGCCTGCAATGTGCTGTTTGTTATGGTGGTAGAGGCAAATACATTAGAGGCTTTTAAGAGATGTTTGTATAGGCACATAGATGGAGAGATAATGGACATGGTGTAGATAGGAGGGATTAATGTTTAAGTGATTTTGATGAGCTTTTTCGTTGGTTCAGCACAACATATGGGCCGAATGGCCTGTTCTTGTGTTATATTCTTCTGTGCTCCATGTTAAAACAGTCAACTCAGATTTGATTGGAAATTTGCTTGCACTTTCTCATAATGCCACTTTAATCAGGAAAGCTAATGAAAAATAGCTGTAAAAGCTCACCTCCATTCATCTCCACTTCATCAAAGGGAAAAGGAACATACGTGGTTTCTCCCTCACCATGGATACCAAAACCCTTGAAACAACAATGCACTGGATTAATTTATTAAAATTACACTATTATTTATGCAACATTACTACCTTATTGCTGAACATCCAAATGATGTTATGGGAGGAAGGGGAGTGAAGTAGATCTTTGGTTACTGATGTCAAATATACAATACGTCTACTAGCCACTATTGTATTCACTCTCAGCTTCACTGTAGTCCATGGAGTTTAACACCAGCAACCAAAGATATTTCTGCCCCACTGATTTACAACAATGGTTTCAAAAACATTTGCTTGGGATATGTTTATATAGTTTTATATTTCTTATTTCTAAAGCTGAACTCCAAGCAGTAATATTGCCCAAATCATCACAAACTTTCTCCAGGCCCCAAAGTTCAGATAACTTATTATGCTAAATTTTACAGATTTTTCAATATTTTCTAACACAGGCACATTTATCTGTAACACTGCCAGTAGCCATTCTAAAAATTTAATATTGCAAAAATTCATACTTTTATTATGTTAATTGTGGCTTTGTGATTGAACACACACGGGGGGAAAAAGAATTCTCCTGGCTAGATTATGTTTTCTAACAGCATGCGGTATGCTCAAAGGAACCCAGGTGCTACCTGTACTAACACAGCAGAATGCGTTAGAGCGTCATTCAGCATGCTGAGCACATTTGAAGTAAGAACAACTCCAGGATCGTGCCCCCAGGAGGTTATAAGCAGCCGGTCATAGCCCTGAAAATAAAAGGGAGCAAGAACCTTACATTTTTAATCAATTCTAAGTGATGCTCAAATTGTACACAAATGAAAATATCCAGTTAATACATTAAAGTTATGAAAGTACATTTTCTCAAAAAATACCTGAAAAACTTCAGGAAGTTTTCTTAGCCTTGTTCCTTTTGTAAGTAATAATGATGGAGGTCCTTGTCCAGTAATATGGTAGATGTACAGTTTAAACCAGATTGAACTAACTTCTGGGATTGCTGGTCCGATGTGCTAAAACATTTAAAGGAAGAAATGTTACTTATTATAAGTCACATAAAATACGAAATGCTTCTGAATCTTTATCTGACCTTTTTCTTTCAAAGGCTAAATAAGCCAAGCACATTCATTTAGATTCATAGTTATAGAACAGTACAGAACAGAAACAGGCCCTTCAGCCCATCTATCTGCCTCGTCCCATCAACCGGCACCTGGACCATACCCCTCTCATTCGTGTACCTACCTAAATTTCTCTTCAATGTTGAAATCAACATTACATTCACCACATACTGGCAGCTCTTCTATAATCACACCACCCTCTGAGTGAAGCAGCTCCCCCCAGGTTCTCCACAAACATTCCAACTTTCTCCTTTAACACACACCCTCTAGTTGCAGTCTCACCCATTCTCAGTGGATAAAGCCTGCTTACATTTACCATCTCTACACTACTCATAAATTTATGTACTGTACCTCTATCAATTCTCCCCTCAATCTTCTACATTCTAGGGAATAAAGTCCAAACCTATTCAATGTTTCCCTATAACTCGGTCCTCAAGTCCCAGCAAAATCATTGTAAATTTTACCGGCACTCTTTCAATCTTATTAACAGTGCATCTTTCCTGTAGGTAGGTGACCAAGACTGAACATAATACTCCAAATTTGGCCTCAACAACATCTTATACATTTTCAACATAACATCCCAACTCCTGTACTCAATACATTGATTAGTGAAGTCTAATGTGCCAAAAACTTTCTTTACGACCCTATGTACCCATGACACCACTTCCAATGAATTATGGATCTGTATTCCCAGATCCCTTTGTTCTACTATACTCCTCCCTGCCCTACCATTCACTGTATAAGACCTACCCTGGTTGGTCCTTCCAAAGTACAACACCTCACATTTGTCTGCAATAAATTCCAGTTGCCACTTTTCCAACTGATCCAGATTCCGCTGTCAGCTTTAGTGGTCTTTCTCGTTGTTCACTACACTCTCAATCTTGGGTGTCATTTGCAAATTTGCTGATCCAGTTTATCACATTATCATCCAGATCGATGATACAGATAACAAACAACAAAGGACCGAGCACCAATCTCTACGACACACCACTAGTTACAGACCTCATCAGAGAGGGAACCATCTTCAACCACTCCGGCTTCTTCCACAAAGCCAATGTCTAATCCAGTTTACTACCTTATCCTGAATGCCAAGAGACAACCTTCTTGACCAATCACCCAAGTGGAACCTTTTCAAAGGCCTGGTTAAGGTCCATGTGGACAACATCCACTGCCTTACCTTCATCAACTTTCCTGGTAACTTCCTCGAAAAACTCTATTAAGATTGGTTAGGCATGATTTACCATGCCATTTACCATGATTAACCTGTCCCTGTCTATCCAAATACTTACATAAGCAGTCCCTTAGAATACCTTCCAATAACTTTCCCACAACTGATGTCAGGCTTGCCAGCCTATAATTTCCTGGCTTGCTCTTTGAGCCTTTCTTAAATAATGGCACAACATTAGCTACTCTCCAATTCCCCCAACACCTCACTGTGGCCAAGGATGTTTTAAATATCTCTGCTAAGGCCCCTCTAATTTTTGCACTAGCCTCCCACAGGGTCCAAGGAAACACCATGTCAGGCCCTGGGGATTTATTCACCACAGTTTCCCTCAAGATACCAAACATCTCCTCCTCTATAATCTGTATAAGGTCCATGATCTCCCTGCTGCATTGTCTCACATCTATAGACTCTGCGTCTGTCTCCCGAGTAAATACAGATGCAGAAAATCGATTTAAGATCTTCCCCGTTTCTTTTGGCTCCACGCATAATTACACTCTGATCTTCCAGAGGACCAACTTTGTCGCTCACTATCCCTTTGCTCTTAATGTATCTGTAGAAGCTCTTAGGATTCTCCTTCACCATGTCTGCTAGAGTAACTTCCATGTTTTCTTTTAGCCTTCCTGATTTTCTTAAGTATTCTCTTGTATTTCTTATACTCAAGTACGTAATTTGTTCCAGTCTACCTACAGCTGTTATGCACCTCCTTTTTCTTATCCAGGACCGCAACACAGTATCTCTCAAAAGCCAAGGTACCCTAAACCTGTTAACCTTGCCTTTTATTCTGACAGGAACATACAAATTGTACTCTCAAAATTTCACTTTTAAGGACTCCCATTTACAAACTGCACCTTTGCCAGAAAACCACTTGATCCAATCCACACTTGCCAAATCCTTTCTGATACCATCAAAATTAGCCTTCCTCCAATATAGAATTTCAACCTGAGAAGCAGATCTATCCTTTTCCACAATTACCTTGAAACTTGTGGACTAATGGGTGGTCTATACTATCATCCCTTTAGTGTGGCCGTGCCTTTTTTATTCCTCAGTCTACCCACAAAGCCTCACTAAACGAGCACTCCAGCTGGTCCAGGCTGAGCACTGCCATGACATTTTCCCTGACTAATAAGACCACTCCTCCCTCTTTAATCCCTCCCACTTTAACACATCTAAAATAACAGAACCCTGGAAGACTGACCTGCAAGCAAGTCTCACTAATGCCTACAATGTCATAATTCCACATGCTGATGTATGCCCTAAGCCCACCTGCCTTTCCTACAATACTCCTTGTACCTTTCACACCGTGAAATATACGCAGCTCAGAACATTGGTCCCATCATGCTAGACCTTTCAATACCCAACTTTGTACATAGGCTTAACAATGTTTTTACCCACAACAATTCCTCTATCTGTTCTGGCGCTCTGGTTCCCATCCCCCTGTAACTCCAGTTTAACTACCCCCCCCCCCCATCTCCGTGCAGCACAAGCAAACCTTCCGCTTTGTAGTTCATTTGTTGTTTTTATTCTGCACTTTTATCTTTGGAACAAGTTAATATATCACACAGCAAATGGAATGTCCAATAGGACTATCATATGGAACTAATTTTAACCCAAGTAAGATTGGCCATTATATCTAATCATACAAAGGCAATGAATTCATGACAAAGATTATGCATTTACAAGTAAACAAGTATTTCTGAAAACTGCAGCAAAACAGCAGCGTCAATGGAATTTTCAGATATCCTCTTGTGAAGCTGAAATCTGAGCAGTGAACTGCTCAGATTTCAACTTCACATTCATTCAGTTTATTGTCATTTGCCCGCATACATGTATACCGCCAAACGAAACAATGTTCCTCTGGAGCAAGGTGCACAACACAGTATAAATAACTCACATATACAAAACAAAGTAATATCACCACAAATAAATTAAAAAAATAAGATGCATATACAAGGCAAATTAAAAAGTAAGTAGTATAATACTAATGGTGCTTCATACATGATGAGACCTGGGTGGTGGCACAGAGTTCAGTACTCTTACAGCCTGGGGGAAGAAATCATTTCCCATACTAACAGTTCTTGTCCTAATGCTACGGTACCTCCTGCCTCATGGTAACAGGTCAAAGAGATTGTTGGATAGAAGGGAGGGTTCACTGACAATGCTAAGGGACTTATGTACATAGGAGTCCAGATAAATATCTCCAACGGGTGGAAGAGAAACCCCTATAATCTTTTCAGCAGTGCTCGCAAACCTTTGTAGACAGTTATGGTCAGATGCCTTGCAGTTCCCGGACCAGACACTGATGCAGCTGGTCAGGACACTCTCAATGGTGCTTCTATAAAAGCTGGTTAAAATGGAAAGCTGAGGGTAGTAGCCACAGTCATCTCAATCTTATCAGGAAGTAGATAAGCTGATGTGCTTTCTTGACTAAAGACATGCTGCTGAGGGGCCAGGTATGATTGTCAGTTACATACACTCCCAGAAACCTGGTGCTCCTAATTTTCTCCACGGAGGCGCTGTGTACATGCACTGAGGAGAGGTCAGCCTGCATCTTCAGTTTGTATAACTTTCAGAATGTAATATTTCAAAGTGCCTCTATTAACAGTTTAATATTTTAATTCAGCAAAAGCTACTGACAGATTCCTTTTCACTAAGAACGTTGTGCTGGTACTCTTACACTGCAGAAAATTAAACCCTGATTTTCTGATAGCTAGAGTTAATTTCATGCTTTTTCAATCTGACAATTTCATGCTCATTCAATGACCAACCTAATGTTGCATACAAAATCCAAAACATATGCTATATCCAAATGAGAACTTTTCAAAGAAATTTTCTAAATATATTTAGGCAGGACAGCACAGAGAGAAAGGAAGCATTGTGGTGCTGGCATACGGTCTGTTAAATATCTGTTTTAACCAGTGAGGTTTCTTGAACTGAATTTTTTTCATCTGACTACAATCTATCAGGGACATTTCTCATCACAATCAAAGTTAACATACAATCAAATATCACTGCACATTTACAGACAAATTATAAATTACAAATAGCTCAACCATATATTAGAACAACAAAACCAAGCATATCTTCCACACTCCCTCACTTAATTTCTGAACTCTTTGCTTCCATTTATTATTAACATTTTATTGTGGCTGATTGCATCCTTTATGCAGCACAGAATCTCCTCTAGAGTAGCTAAATATGTGCACTGATGCAGAGAATTTATCCCCATTGAAGTTCATTTGGTATTATGAGCATTAATTATAGTCATGAGTTATGGAATATCAACAGGACAAGGAAAATATTAAAACCTCTGGTGTTTTGTACATTGTCTTCAACCAGACACCTGCAGTGTATAGATAAGACCACTAAAAATGATGTGCAATGAAGCAGTCACACAAAGCACTTTCTAGAACTTGCTTACGGCCAACATCTTCAGAATGGCACTTTGATTGCTGCAAACAAAAATACCCAGTTGGGGTTCATTACTTAAGCTGGATAAGAAGACTGTTCCTAAACCCTGCTGCTTACCTGTGGTGTGCAGCTGCTTATTGGACGGATTTCATTGCTGAGTGGTGCCATCGAGACCAACAGGGTGTAATTCTTGTTCAGGACTCTGCTGCAGGTGGCAGGATCCAATCCCAGTAAGCTCTCGCAACGTAACAAATCCAATGGAAAACCTACGAGGAAATCAAGCTCATTAGCAAGCAAAATTCTGTAACGGAAGCCAGTGTCCAGAAAATTGACTGCCTCATTTCCTAAATGAACACTTCAAAAATACTCCATTTGGGTGGAGTGAGAGGAACAGTAAAAGCACCTTAAGATTAGACACTAGAGGACTGCAAAATGTTTTTGTTTATAAATAATTTATAGTAGAAAAGTCATTCTGTTCAATTAGCACACTGGTTTTGGCAATCTACCAGTCCCTCATTTCATTTAACCTTATCAACATGATTATTGCTTCTTACACATTTATTCTCATGTTTATCTAACTTCACATGATGTACTTCTGCACTTCATTGCTCAACTGTTGCAATGACTTCTGTATTTTCGCCATCCTCTGTCAATTTTCTGTAATATTTGTTAGTGAGAGTTACATATTTAGTCACAAATTCTGACCCTCCCTACGCGGGGCCATGCCATTTAATGAGTTTATCATTCTTGGTACCTCCTCTAAGTCACTACTCATTCATGCTCAATTTATCATTATTAGTTCTAGGTCCATAGTTGGAAGATTCTCCTTTTCACACTATTTTTTTCCTGATACAAAATAAAATGAATCCCCAAGAATTAAGGCTTTCCTCTCTATTAAACTCAGTTTCTCTACTTTCAAAGTTTGTCTTAAAGTAAAGCATTATCAAATAAAATCCTATCTATATTAATTAAGATATAAATTACTATTTAACCACAATAAATTGACCTTTTTATATTTTTCAGCCTTCTTAACAATTGATTTCAACACAGAGTATATCCTACCACCGCTTGGTTGTTCATCATCTGTGACTAGGTCTTTATTATGTCGCAGGAACAGTATAGTGTTTCTCAGAGTTAGTGCATGATCAAAATATCTCTGTGCCTCTCCCTCGCCAGTGTTCTGAACCTTAAATATAAAACATTCCAATTATCATTTATAAACAGCATCAAAAACAAATATTTGAATCAAAATGACTTAGTAAAGCTGTACAATTAGAAACCTTAATGTTCAAAGTAAAATTTAATATCAGAGTACATACATGTCACCACATACAACCTTGAGATTCTTTTTCCTGCCGGCATACTTGATGAGAAATGTGCAATTTCTATATTTCTATGATATATTTGTGTTTAATAAATAATTTTATTTTTCTGTTAATTACAGACAGGAAGTGGTTGCACAAGATTATGTAGATTATAAGATACTTGACGAATAATGCAAAGAGCTGATTTAAGAGCTGATCTGTATACAGATTTAGGTCCATATATTAAACAAAGCTGAAATAAACAAGTAGAATTATTAAAGATGTGTGAAAATACCAGACAGTTATCACATTTCAGAGCAGTGAACACATCTCAAATATCTTGTTTGGCCTACATAACTTCAGGTCCACAGCAGTGTAATTGACTATTGTCGCATTAAATGCGTATGAGTGAATGTATATGCGTATAAATGAGTGGCCCAGCAAGCCACTCAGTTCAAGGGTTTGGACAATAAATGGCAGCCCTGCCTGTGAAGCCAATATTTGTGAATGAATAAAAATCCAGTGGCCTCCATCATAAAGTTTCTGCTACAGCAAACCACAAATCCCAGGTCTTTACCATCTCAGACAACGGCAGTATGTAACCGAGAAACACCATCAGCATGTACATTTCCTGTACCATGTTCCTTTCATGTCTTTCAGTTTGTACTTCACAAATATTCACCTGGTATGTACGAGAACCATTCAGTACAATAGTGTAATTGGTCACTGTTGTTTTTAGATAGTTGAGTGATAGAACTCGTGTTATTCAGATCTACTTACATCTATAGAAGCTCACTTTTTAATAACCTGACATTTCTTGTATATTGATTATCCTCTGATCATGGGCTCCCTCCTCCAATCAACATCAGGTCCTCCACTACTCTCATTTAGCACAACCCCTTGCTTCCATTGCTGACTTGAGATACCAATATACAAGCTCTAGATTTCCCTCCCTCAACTCAATACCCACTATTTTGAAAAATTAACAAAATGCTCAAGTGACCACAGCTTTGTGGTTGCTTCAACATTTGAAGTTCTCCTCAGCTCTCTGCCATCTTTAATATTGTCTACAGCTATGAATTTCCTGTTCATATCTTCATTAGTGTGCATGAACATGGAGATTTTATATTCTATTCACTTCATAATTATGCTATTAAGTTAATCACATTAAAATAACCTTTCCATAAAGTACAGAGTCACTGATCAAGTAATTCTACAGCATGGGAGATGGCAATTCTCCAAATACTGGAGTCCTTCAAACTCTTATCAATTAGTTCTATTCTTTTTCCTTTCCTTGCCAGCACTGGTAAATATTCAATTATGTATCCAATTATCTTTTGAAAATTTTGAGTGAATCTGCTTCCACTATGTTCTCAGTTGCCACAAACCAGTTGTGCAAATGAATTTCCTCCTTTTTTTTTGTCACCTGTGTCCTCTAACCCATTGATCAGCGTGAAATGGTTCTCAGTACTTCTGATCAATTTTGATACTCTTAAGACAGTTTGGTGAGCCAGATGCTGCTTGACCTTGTTCAGGCTCCATATATGCCCACTATTCAATCATGCTTTGTAGCCCCATCTGCCTAATCACGTTAGATGCTTCAAGAGACAGAATCTCACACCTCACTCCAAAGTCACCCAACTGGACTGATCAACAGTTTCCAATAATTAGATATTTTAAAGCAACTGAAATAAGCAGTTTAAAAAAAGGATGTAACAGAATTTAAAACACATTTAACTTAATGCTGTTTACATTAGAAAACTAAATCATTTACCTCTCTATCCGATACAGTGATCGCATTAAAATAAATTGGACCTTGTTAGATATGCCAGTGATCCATGACACAATACTATGAAGTCAGATATAAAGTGTGGTTGAAGACAGTTGTGCTCTGCCTCTGGATGGAGTGCCAAGTCCAGCAGAAGAATGGAAGGATAAATGAGCTACCACACTACAGAACGCCAGGAGCACATTAATCTGTAAGGTGTACCTTGCCACCAACAGGCCTGTGCATTTTGTCCATTTTGAGCAGATAATGACCAAAGGGAAAACCACAAGGATAATTACTGTAACTTCTCCCTAATAACATACCTTTTCAAGTTCTACAAGGAAGCTGTCTAGAGACTCATCTGATAATTTCCCAACTTCAAACATAGTCACAGCATGACTCTTTAGGTTCTGCAGAAAAAGCAACAAAACATTAATTAAACACAAGAAAAACACTAACAAATCATTACCAAAAATGTCAGATGTTTGCAATTATTCTCCGCAGAAAATGGTCCGAATTTTATTTCGCGATACAACATGGAGTAGGCTCTTCCGGCCCCTCAAGCCTCGCAGCCTCAGCAAACCCCAACGTCAGTCACCTGTAACCTCATCAAGGTACAATTTACAATGAGCAATTAACCTACCAGCACGTCTCTGGACTGCGGGAGGAAACCAGGGGATGCACAGAGGCTCCTTTCAGAATGGTACCGGAATTGAACTCAGAACTCTCCAAGCTATAATAGTGTTGCGCTAAAATCTCTTAAGTAGTAATAATTTGCTCAAGCCATTTCATAGATATAACTGATAAAAAAGCAAAGTTTCACAACAACTTAAGCAACACCAGCATTTCACACTGAATCCACATAATGGGTCTGTTTCACTTTGATTTTAAATGGCAGCAACTTTGAAAGACTTAAAAACCTTAAGTCTTACATTTACACACAACCATTCTACAGCATCCCAAATTACCTTACAGCCAAGAACTTGAGAAACACTTTTCCAATGCAGGAAATGAAGTAACCAATTTCTACGCAAGATTCCACAAATAGCAATGTGATAGTGAGCTAAACATGTTATAGAAACATAGGTTGGTTTGCTAATACTGTCTGAGAGACAGGGGATAAGTTTCCTGCTTTTCTTATTGCCACAAGTTCAATTCCTTTCACCTCAGGCAGGACTTTAGTTTAAAATATAGGGTGGTACATTAAATATTACTGCATTCTCAATTCTGCATAAGAGTGTCAGTTTTGATCTTTGCACTTGAGTGGAACGACACCAGAACCCTTTGAAAAGGAAAGAGTGCAGCCTCAAGAAGATGGTATCCATCACTGAGGACCCTCACAATAATTACTATTACCAAGGAGGAGTTACAGAAGCTGTGAGACCCACACTCAATTCAGAAACAGGTTTCTTTTCCCCACCCCAAGCTTTTTTGTTGCACTATTTATTTTTGTAATTTACAGTAACTTCAACTTTGTACTATACTGCTGCTACAAAACCAATGTTATGGTGTCTAAATCAGTGATAATAATTCTGACTTTTGAATGCATCCAACTGAACCAGAATTGAAACCAAGTCCACTCACCTTTACAAAATACTCCAGTCTGCAGGCTAGGCTCCTGACCTATATTTACCTCCACATAATCATCAGTAAAACAGATAATCTGGTCACTATGATATTGCTGTTTTCAAAAGCAGGGTTTAATCAAATTGATTACCAAGCTACCCATATTACATTAGCTATTTAAAAAATATTTCATTGGTCATCAAGGAAAAGGCAACCTTTCTCTCATCAACTAAAAAAATGGCAAGAGAGTGACACAAGTAGCATTTCAAGGAACTTTACCGGTGAAAGATTTCCCATCATTAAAAACGCTGTGAGAGTTGAATCAAACAGGAATGCAATTCTTTTTGTGTGTCCACTGGGCAAGCTTAAACTGTTCACACTGGCAGAGTCAGCTAGAAGTCAAAAACATCATCATCACTTAAAATGCACTAAAGTTATAAATACACAACCAAGCTGGAAAAACACCCAAATTATTTATGATTTACAAAAAGATGCCATCATATGACACTTCATTAAAATGAATTAAAAATCAGGAAAAAAATCAACAACTTTAAGATGAAATACTTGAAGGTTTGAATAAGCCTATAGATTAATGAGACATTGCTATAGCTTCAAAGTACAATTAGCTTCAGCATCAATCACGACATATCTTTGAGGAAAATTATCAAACATGAGTACTGTTTATATATCCCGCACTTACCCACATCATCTTGACTAGTTGTATCAGTGTCTGTTGTTGATGTGGTGTCATGCACAGGACTCCGATTTTCCATCCCATCCCATGATAGCAGCATTTTCTGAGGGTCCATTGCACACCTGTATGAAACAGCCAAGTATTACTGGCATCAGCCCAGGTTTGGAAAAAAGCACAAAACTGTACAAATATGCACTTATTTTTGAAGAATGTTTTTTGATCCCACCCCATATAGGTGAAAAGAATTATGGTGTTAAACAGAACAGACGCTTACAGAGGTAAATTAGTTAATTTCAAATTAATTAATGTGTTTGCACCTTTCCTCTCCAACAGTAACAATTGGGTTTTGATAAAATGCCTTAAATATGATTATAAAGGTCAGTGGTTAAAACACAGACAAAATCAAAACTGTAACAGAATGTATAGAATTTAACACATTCTCAACTGAATTTTATATTCAATTACAGGAAAACTTGAGAAAAGGGTTGGTAAAGGAGAAAGGGAAAGAATAAGCCTCAGACGTCAAAATAAAAAAAAACTGTTTATAAAAAAGAATCTTTACAGCTTTGAAAATACACAGTTAGAAACACTAAATATATCAAGATAATTAACTCAGTTTCTTCAATTCATTTCTGTATCATTGGTTAATATTTATTTTCACCAGTCCTAATAGGACTGATCAAATGCTTTATGTGGTATCATAAACATGGTTGTAAGGAAATTCTCTTCAAACGGAAGCTTGATCTGACAAAATTACGGAATCACATGATAATGTGAGCTTGCTTTAACAATACCTATGTACTTTCTTCAACAAATCCACTTTGGAAAATGGTCAAAATAAACTCCAAACAATAAAAGTAGTCATTTTAATTTAAAAAGAGCTGAAGCCAACAGCACAATGAAAAGAAAGCAAAATATCTAAGGAAAGTCTGGCTTATCTGTATCTCATTCAGTTACAGTGGTATGCAAAAGTTTGGGCACCCTTGGTCAAAATTTCTGTTACTGTGAATAGCTAAGCGAGTAAAAGATGACCTGATTTCCAAAAGGCATAAAGTTAAAGATGACACATTTCTTTAATATTTTAAGCAAGATTACTTTTTTTATTTCCATCTTTTACAGTTTCAAAATAACAAAAAAGAAAAAGCAAAAGTTTGGGCACCCTGCATGGTCAGTACTTAGTAACACTCCCTTTGGCAAGTATTACAGCTTGTAAATGCTTTCTGTAGCCAGCTAAGAGTCCTACAATTCTTGTTTGGGGGATTTTCGCCCATTCTTCCTTGCAGAAGGCTTCTAGTTCTGTGAGATTCTTGGGCCGTCTTACATGCACTGCTCTTTTCAGGTCTTACCACAGATTTTTGATGATGTTTAGGTCGGGGGACTGCGAGGGCCATGGCAAAACCTTCAGCTTGCGCCTCTTGAGGTAGTCCATTGTGGATTTTGAGGTGTGTTTAGGATTATTATCCTGTTGTAGAAGCCATCCTCTTTTCATCTTCAGCTTTTTTACAGACGGTGTGATGTTTGCTTCCAGAATTTGCTGGTATTTAATTGAATTCATTCTTCCCTCTACCAGTAAATGTTCCCCGTGCCACTGGCTGCAACACAAGCCCAAAGCATGATCGATCCACCCCCATGCTTAACAGTTGGAGAGGGGTTCTTTTCATGAAATTCTGTACCCTTTTTCTCCAAACATACCTTTGCTCATTGTGGCCAAAAGGTACTAATTTAACTTGATCAGTCCACAGAACTTGTTTCCAAAATGCATCAGGCTTGTTTAGATGTTCCTTCGCAAACTTCTAACGCTGAGTTTTGTGGTGAGGATGCAGGAAAGGTTTTCTTCTGATGATTCTTCCACGAAGGTCATATTTGTGCAGGTGTCGCTGCACAGTAGAACAGTGCACCACCACTCCAGAGTCTGCTAAATCTTCCGGAAGGTCTTTTGCAGTCAAACGGGGGTTTCGATTTGCCTTTCCAGCAATCCTACAAGCAGTTCTCCTGGAAAGTTTTCTTGGTCTTCCAGACCTTAACTTGACCTCCACCGTTCCTGTTAACTGCCACTTCCTAATTACATTACAAACTGAGGAAATGGCTACCTGAAAATGCTTTGCTATCTTCTTACAGCCTCCTCTTTGTGGGCATCATTTATTTTAATTTTCATAGTGTTAGGCAGCTGCTAAGAGGAGCCCATGGCTGCTGATTGTTGGGACAAGGTTTGAGGAGTCAGGGTATTTATAAAGCTTAGAAATTTGCATCACTTGGCCTTTCCTAACAATGACCGAACAAGCCATAGCCCTAACAAGCTAATTAAGGTCTGAGACCTTGGTAAAAGTTATCTAGGAGCTCAAATCTCTTGGGGTGCCCAAACTTTTGCATGGTGCTCTCTTCCTTTTTTTTTCCACTCTAAAATTGTACAAAACAAAAATAATACATTAATCTTGCTTAAAATGTTGAAAAGAATGTTTTATCTTTAACTGTATGACTTTTGGGGATCAGTTCATCTTCTACTCACTTAACTATTCACAGTAACAGAAATTTTGACCAGGGGTGCCCAAACTTTTGCATGCCACTGTATGTCTAGTTGCATGGGTGTTTTCAAGAGCCAAGACAGGTTCCAACATCAATATTCAGTATACATGTGGCAACAGGACATTGCTGACTGCATGATGTTGATTTTTTGTGCAATTACAACAACTGTGTACATAGCAACAGCCAACATAGCTTGTTAATAAATAGACTTGCATCTATCAGGAAAGATCAGAGGCCAGGGCTCTCTTCTCCATACGTGTGCAATTTGATGAAGGGTCTCTTGATTTCTAATTATACGTGTAAGTGGGCCACCTGGTCTCTGGATCCTGCTCTACCAATCAGCAAACTCATGATTAATATTTTACCAGACCACTTCCCTGTCCTTCCTCCATTTCCCTCCAGCATCCAGAAAGCAATCAACATCATCTCTGAATTAACTCCATGACTAGCACTCTACATCCCTCTGGGGTAAAGCATTCCAAAGACTCACCATCCTTGTGTGAAGAAATTTATCTTCATTTTAATCCAAAATGACTTACCCCTTTGACTTTTAACTCTAGTCTTATTTCTGCAGAAACACCTATCCAATTGAGCCCTCTAAGTGTACATCCATTTCTTATTCTTCTGAATCCTATGGAGGCCTGGTCTCCAGCCATAAAAGACACCATCTCCCTTCCTAACTGCTTCTGCACATGCATGTTGGTGGGATGTTTTCAACTGTGCTGGTGAGAGGACTCTTATCTAGGGATAATATAAATATGCATCTGGAGAACAGAAAACACAAAAGAAATATTTTAACTTAGTGGACATTGCCACTGCATGGATCTGTTCAGGAAAAAAAGGAATGGAAAATTGTCTTGATGAGATGGGGAAAATTTTGGATTTAGTATAAACATCACATAGGCTCAGCTGAACAGTTATTAGAGCGTAAATTTTCTGACAGCCAAATTCTAAGAGACAAGTCAAAGAGGAACGATGGCAGATAGCAGAAAAGAGGGATTACAAAAGACACAACCTGCAGTTAACATGAGACAAAGGATAATGTTTAATTGAAAGCTACCATAATTAAAGTGGCAAATGGTAGTGGCAGACCAGAGTACCTGCATTTTTTTTGGACCCAGAAGTCGAAAACTAAGAAGTGCATAAGGGAGAAAATGAATTTTAGAAATCTTACACGTGGTACAAAACAGCAAACCCTTCTATGGGTATACAAATAAGAAGCAGTTAAAAGTAAATATGGGGCTTCGACAGAGTAAGGCTGGTGAATTACAGGAAGGAGATGGGGACCGAGCGGCATGATGCCATGACAACAAACCTTCACTCAAAGTCACCAAAACAGAAAAGCTGGCCACTGAGTTCAGGAAGGAGGTGGTGTACATGCTTCCGTTTACATCAACAGTGCTGAGGATGAGAGCTTCAAATTCCTGGAGTGAACAGATTTATACACCCTGATTTGCCTCTGAGCAGGAGGTGTTTGCTATTGAGGCAAATCAGGGTAGATAAATCCCCGGGGCCTGACAAGGTGTTCCCTTGGACCCTGGAGGGAGGCAAGTGCAGAGATTGCCGGGGCCCTAGCAGAGATATTTAAAACATCCTTAGTGACAGGAGAAGTACCAGAGAACTGGAGGATAGCCAATGTTGTTCCACTGTTTAAAAAAGATTCTAAACATAAACCAGGAAATTACAGGCCAATGAGTCTGATATTATTGGAAAATGCAATTGCACACATTGTATTTTCTATGTATTACAGTATTTACTCAAATGCACACACTGTATTCTCTACAATATTCTCTATGTAACCACTGTTAGCTTATTAGAAGGTATTCAGTATGTAGCCATGACTTTTGACCTGTTCACTATTAATTCATGAAGAAAACTAGAATGAAACCAAGTAGAAAGATAATGGTGGCAGGTAGGATGATGAAATATGTGGTAGCATGTCAATGCAAGACCAATTAAGAAATAACTGTGGTTAAGGATGAGAAGACATATGGTCTAAAATGTAAACTAGGACATAATTAAGTTGGGGAATAAAACAATAGTGGAAAGTCGAGAGCGGATATATTGATGATATGTAATCACAGGCCGATTGGATATGATAATGTAGCTAAGATAGGAAAATTGCTATAAAAAATGCTGTGTACAAGCCTCGACGGGCAGTCAGCTACTAGCTTTCTGATTGTCTCAACTTTGATTTGCAAATTAAAGTTTAAAATGTCTTGACGGGTTTTCTGCGTCTCCTTGTCGTTTGTGAGAAACGAGAAACCACGACAATATCCATTGTGGTAAAGTTATTGGAAGGTATTCTAAGGGACTGGATATACAAGTATTTGGATAGACATGGACTATTTAAGGTTAGTTAACATGGCTTCGTGCGTGGTAGTAGGTCATGCCTGACTAATGTTATGAGTTTTTCAAGGAAGTTGCCAGGAAGGTGGATAAAGACAAGGCAGCCGATGTTGTCAACATGGATCTTAGTAAGGCATTTAACAAGCTCCCACATGGAGCTCGGTATTCAGGATGAGGTAGTAAATTGGATTAGACATTGGCCTTGTGGGAGAAGCCAGAGAGAGAGAGGTAGTAGATGGTTGCCTCTCTGATTGGAGGCCTGTGACTAATGGGGTGCTGCAGGGATCGGTACTGGGTCCTTTGTTGTTTGTCATCTATATCAATAATCTGCATGACAATGTGGTTAACTGGATCAGCAAGTTTGCGGAAGTTACCAAGATTGAGGGTGTCGTGGACAGTGAACAAGGCTATCGTGGCTTGCAGAGGGATCTACGTCAGCTGGAAATATAGGCTGAAAATTGCAGCAGATGGAATTTAATGCAGACAAGTGTGAGATTTTGCAGTTCGGTAGGACCAATCAGGGTAGGTCTTGCACAGTGAATGGCAGGGCACTGAGGAGTGTGGTAGAACAAAGGGATCTGGAAATATAGATCCATAATTCATTGAAAGTGGAGCACAGGTAGGTAGAGTTATAAAGAAAGCTTTTGACATATTGGCCTTCACAAATCAATGTACTGAGTATCGAAGATGGGATGTTGTGTTGACGTTGTATAAGACGGTGAGGCCTCATTTGAAGTATTGTATGCAGTTTTGGTCGCCTACCTACATAAGAAAGATGTAAACAAGGTTGAAAGAGTGCAGAGAAAATTTACAAGGATGTTGTTGGGTTTGGAGGATCCAAGTTACAAGGAAAGATTGAATAGGTTAGGACTGTATTCTTTAGAACGTAGAAGATTTGATGAGAGGTATACAAAATTATGAAGAGTATAGATAGGGTAGACGCAAGCAGACTTTTTCCACTGAGATTGGGTGGGACTACAACCACAGTCATGGGTTAAGAGTGAAAGGTGAGAAGTTTAAGGAGAATATGAGGGGAAACTTTTTCCACTCAGGGTCACGAGAGTGTGGAATAAGCTGCCAGAACATGTGGTACATGTGAGCTTGATTTCAACATTTAAGAGAAGTTTGAATAGGTACATGGATAGTAGGGATATGGAGGGATATGGTCCCGGTGTAGTTCAAAGGGAATAAGCATGTTAAATGGTTTTGGCATGGACTAGATAGGTCGAAGGGCCTACTTCTGGGTTGGACTTCTCTATGACTCTAATATCACTAATAGATTGTCCTGATCAACCATGTTGCTGCCATGGCCAAAAAAGCTCCATTTCCTCAAGGGGCTAAAAGAAATTAGCATGTCCTCTTTGACCTACACCCATTTTTATCTATGCAGCACAGCTCGCTATGGCAACTGCTCTCTGCCTGTGACTGCAAGAAACTGTAGCATTGTGGACACAGCTCAACATATCACAGAAACCAGCTTCTCTCCATGGACTCTGCCTGCACTTCTTACTGCCTCATAATCAAAGACCTCACCCATTCCAGACATTCTACCTCCTCCTCCTTTCCACTGAGCAGAAGGTACAACAGCCCAAAAGCACATTCCATGAGGCCCAAGAAAAAACTTCTAACCATACGTCCATCTAATTGGGATTATCTCTAGTCCAATATAATTGACTCTTATCTCACAATCTACTTTGTTGTGACCTTGAATCTTATTTTCTTCTGGTACTGCACTTTCTCTGTACTGTAACACTGTACTCTACACTTTGTCATTGTTTTACCTTGCATTATCTCAATGCATTGTTGTAATAATTTGATCTGTATGAATGGTATGCAAGTTTTTCACTGTACCTTAGTATGTGTAACAAGAATAACCAAATTTAATAAACAGCAAAGAAATAGCAAACACATTGACTTTTTTTAAACATCTGTCTTCACTGTGGTAAGTGCTAAGAAACCAGCGGGAGAGTCTCAAACAAGGGCCCACAACTCCAAGGGGCAGGTTACTTAAAACAGAGATACACAGAGATTTCTCTACCTCAGTCGATGGATGATAAGAATAGTTATTGAGATACAATGCTTAGGCCCTACTGGTCCTTCGAGCCACACCGCCCAGTAATCCCCAATTTAACTCTACCCAAGTCATGCAACAACTTACAATGAAAAATTAACCAACCAGTATGTCTTTGGACTGTGGGAGGAAACCCACACTGGGAGAACTTACAAACTCCTTACATACAGCAGCAGGAATTGAACCCAGATCACTGGTACTGTAAAGCATTGTGCTAACCACTACGCTACTATGCTGCCCCAAATTGCAGTGGTGAGAGATAAATACTTGCTGGATGAACAAATAGAGGGGTATAGGGATCTGACACAGAAGAGGAGTTGAGGCCAGCCATGATCATTAAATGGAGAGTCAGGTTTGACTATCTAATCCTCCTATTTTCTTGTTCTTGTATGACAAATATATAAAGTGGATTGAAGACAAAGAAAACAGTTTGGTCTGTACTGTATGTCAAAGATGTTATTACAGAAAAAGGTAAAGGTTTTCCACACAAAAATTTTAATTTCTTGTTTTCTCTTTACGCTGTGACTTGGGACTAAAATAAATTATACATAATTTACAAGATAACTAATCCAGATCACAGTTGAGGTCCCCACGATTGGAAGAAAATCTCCCTTGGATATTTTGTATCAATGCACCCAGTATATACAAGTGAGAAGCCACTACTAATTTTTCAGATGCAATGATATACAACAATATTGAAGCAAGTTACGCATCTGCTCAAGAGCACTGTTTTCCACTGAGTACACATGCCAACAATGAAACCCTTAAAGTGGCCTGAAGTGACATTTGGCAGAATAGGTTTTGTAACTGAAGACTAAGTATTACCATATTCAGAAATCTCAATATGGAATCTACTAAGGAATAAAGAATATTAGTTATTTGTATTTTTGATGCATGTTGTTAATGAGAGGAAATTGAATTAATGATCTGTAACTAAATAGTTTTATGTTAGAAATAGAGAGTTACATTCAACTGAATTCAACACTGACTATTAACATTTCCTAAGACAAGCACACAAATGCAAATGAAGATACCATATGAAAGGAAGCCCATTATAGAATCCCATTGTAAATTTGTTAGATGCATACATAGGAACATACAAAAGAAAATATGATCACACCACTTGACCCCCTCAAATCTATCCTACCATTCAGTCTGATCATGGCTGATCTGCCTCATGCTACAGTTCGATCCCAATTCCACACAGGCCTCAACTCCCCAATCTTTCAAACATTTACTTACTCTTTAAATACTTCCAGTAATCTGACCTCCATACCCCTACAGGATAGAAACTTCCAAAGGTTCACCACCCTCTATCAGAAGCAATTCACCACAGTTTTAAATGAGTGCTGTCATGACCTTTGACAGCTTCCCATTTGTGTAAAATCCTTCATATCTACTTTGGAAATATCTTGGATCCCAAGGAGGTTTTGACATAAAATCCTTTCATTCTTCTAAGTTCCAAAGAATACAAGTCTTCTTTATCACACCTTTAAAGCCATTGGTGATAGAACAATGTTCTCATCTTAGGAATTAACAAAGTAAATAAATTCCCGACTGCTTCCAATAATAATGTATCCATTCATAAATAAGCAAGCACTTTCTAAAGTCGTATCTTGCCTCAGTACACTTATCTACTTGTCACCAATTAGCCCAGAGTATACTCCAAAACCAATTTCACATTTGAAACCTTTCTGGTTAAAGGGATATGCACAAAGATATAGTTGTCTGCAGACAGACCAGAGAGAAATCTTTCCCTTACTTTAATCTGTTGACTGATGGAACATTCCTCCATGTTGGGTGAAGCTGATCTGCATTTATCACTTGCCCTTTTTTATGTGCAAAGCCCAAGCGGCAATATACTGACACTGCATTCTGGGGAGACAAAACATTACCATCAACGTTCAAAATAACCAATTTCAGAATTATCACATAAATAAAAAGGTATTATAGGTATTTCTCCTTTCAGTAACAGCATAATTTCCTTGGTTACAGTATCAGCTACTGGAAAATAATTGAAATATCTGAAATTGCCTCTGTAGCAAGTAATGCTATGATAGCTTCTCCATGCTAGTGATACCACTATAGTTCCCCAATGATGTGAAAACAACATGACATTTTATGGGGCTGTTGTTAGAATGTGTATTGGCTTGTAGGACTTTGGAGCACAGAGTTAACACAGAAATAGGCCCTTCAACCCAACACATCCATGTAAACCAAATTGTCTATTTGTACCAGTCCTATTTACCTGAATTTGGTCCATATCCTTTGAAGCTTGCCCTATCCATATACCTGTCTAAATGTCTTTCAAACATTGTAATTGTACCCACCTCTAGCAATTCATTACATATACTCACAACTCTCTTTGGAAAATATTGTCCCTCAGGTCTCTCTCAAATCTTTCCCTATATTCTCTAGCTTTAGACTCCTCTACTTTAAGAAAAAAAACTATGACCTGATCTATGCCCCTCATAATTTTATGAACCTTTATCCTCCAAATTCATTTGAACCAAACCAGCATCAGCATCTCTCCCAACACAACATTCCTATTACTGAGGCAATAATTACTTTGACATTCTCAATTACTTTGAGAAGGTATGGAAATCAAATGCCCAACATTAAACTTCCAATGTACTATTCATTGCTGTTAAGGGAAGAGATTACCAAGTAGAGGAAAAATTTCAAGTGTGCTCAACACATCCTTGCAACGTGCCCATTGTCTCATGGGAATCTCTAGACATAACCACTGACAGTGGAGAATAAGCATTTAGTGTGGAAGCAAGAAGCAGACAGGTGTCCAGCAGGACCAATGCAAACAGGAGACTATGGTGCATACTGCCAACCAGCCTAGTGTTTGAAAAAAATCTGTGCTGTCCATCAAACAGGAGAGAAAAAGAAAAGAAAAAAAAGAAACAATAAGTAAAAAAAATACATAATAGGGTAACTTACAGTTTGAGTTGGATAACATCAAAAGATGTAATCAGTTAAATTCCTTTTTATTAAATGGCATTAAAGAATCTTTACTAGAATTTAAAAAATTCTATTTCACTGTCCATTGCATTGGGAGACGTATGCATAAATTACAAAAGGTGATGCATAAGCATCTACAGTAGTACCACACTATTTTATCAACTTTAACCTACTCTGGACAACCTAAAATATTATCAATAAAAAAATGGAACAATTCTAAAAAGATTAAAGAATCCCATTTTAAGATGCCTCATGATCAGAACCCTGATAAATATTTCTACATACCTTTACAAGGGATAGATCTATCTCCAGTACATTCGCCAACTGGAAAACATTAAAAATAATTATTTTGATAGATAACAGAAAAAAAACATCAAATATAGCTCCTCAGTATGTGCAAAGATCATTTTCAATTACACTAATGGCCATCCTGGCACTCCATGACCGCTCTGCTCCCATTGTCTCCCAAAGACAAAATACTGTTTTCCCATTGCTCATGTCCACCATTCCTTCCCAGTCCGGTTACTACGTTTGTATATAGCCCTTACCTATAAATACTCAAAGAAATGAAAGTTTTCCAAATCCTTATAATTAAAAACAGGACATTTCTTACCAGCTTGAAATGTCACTATATTTCAGTATCTCTATGTAATTTGATCAGCCAATCTAGCCTGTCATGGCCCATGCAGTTTGTTTTTATAAAACTTACATTGTACATTGGCAGCTGTGTAAAAAAAAAATCTATATTCTGTTTTCTTTTTACTGCCTTGATACACGTATAAGCCTATGTGACAAGAAAACAAAGCTTTTCACTTTATTGCTGTACTCGTGATAATAATGAGCCAATATCAATAATTTTAATTTCCTTTGGTTGGCTGTCATCCATCCAATTTATGCTAATCACTATCTATAAACCAGATATTACTTCCACACAGCACTTCCAGAACTCCACAGTAGAGCAACTACGGCCAAATCATTATATAAATAACAGTTCATTCATTCTTGCAGTCTGTGTTTATTTTTAAAATGCAAAATTCAATAAACATATTTTAGAAACTAGATTGTAACCTTTCTTAAAAACCTTAATCTTATTTCCTTTCCTATTCTAAGATTTCAGTGAATGTTTCTTGTTTTAAATAACACAAAAAGTCAAACTATTTAAAATTTTCAAAAAAGAAACAAGAAAGAAATTGCATTTACAGTCCACCTTTTATTACTTTAAGACTTCCCCAAGTACTTTCCAGATAATGAAGCACTTTTGAATAGTTGGCATGGCTGTTAATTAAGAAATCTAGTTGTCCACTTTTCCTTACTAACTTTCACAAACACTAATGAAATCTTGCAGTGTCTGTTTTAATAAAGATCGGTGGAGTGAAGGAGAAAACTGGCAAGTACACTGGAAGCCATTGCCCTTTTTGTATTCAAATCATGCTGAGAGATTCTTTACATACACCCTCGGGAGTAGAAAGAGCTTTTATTCAACAGCTCATCTGACAGAATACTTCCACAATTCGTTACTCGCTCAGTAACAAATATCTACCTTATAAAATTCTGTTGTTGGTTATCTGTACTGGCAAAAAAAAGTACATTAAACAACATTGCTATTGTTTAAGCCTCCCTACCTCTGCAACATTGGTTTGTTCATCGATAGAAACAAAAATCTTGTAGAGAAGTGTTTCAAAGTAATCACCTTGCACCCTATTCATCACAAATCCTTCCAACGGAGGAACTAAAAGAGAAAAAATATCAAATTTTCCATTTCTCAAAGCTTATTTCACTGAAAATAATAATTACAAAACTGTATGTTTCCCAAAGGAGGCATATATAATAATTTCCCTTTATTGTTGCTCTAGTTTTACAATAAACCAATCAATAGCTTTTCATTAAGTGAATGATGAACTGCAAGGAATTTTTTCTGATTATCCATGCCCAAAAACATTTATTCAACTTTCCCCTAAAAATCCCTGCAAATTTACACATCACATTTTCTCCTCAATAGCATCCTGACTACTTTAAGTTAACATTGTTCAATCTTGTTTACGTTGATCTAATTGTCCAATGTACACTTAATAGAGGAGGCAGCAGCACCAAGGATGAATACAGGATACACATTTGAAAGTATTTGCGGTCCTGGACAGCAAGAGAAAGGGTGAATGGACAGTTGCTAAAGACTTAAGGATAAGGATGTAATATGAGGCCTGGATTAAAGAAAATGTCTTCTGCAGGAAGGTTGAGCAAGCTAGGGCTGTTTTCTTTGAAGCAAAGTAGGATAAGAGGCAACTTGGTAGAGGTGTGCAAGATTATGAGAGGCATATTTAGAGTAGACACACAGTGGTTTTATCCATGGGTGGCAAAAGCCAATACCAGAGGACACCTACCTAAGGTACGTGAAGGAAAGTTTAGGAGAGAATGGCAGAGGTAGGATTTTCTACAGAGACTGGTAGGTGCCTGGAATGCACTGCTGAGGGTGGCAGTAGAAGCTGATACAATTGGGACATTTAAGAGACCTAGATAGGCACATTGATACAAGAAAAATGGAGGGCTACGGGCAATGTAGAAGGGAAAGATTTGATTGATCATGGAGTACTCTTTATAGGCTGGACAACATCATGGGTGGTGCTGTACTGTTCTATGTTCTATAATTGTCCTTACACAGTGCGTGGCCATGTTGCAAACTGACACTTGGGTTGAGCATCCACTAACAACAAGGCCAGCAGGATGGTCTGTTTACTCATCATGTTGCCAGCGAATAACAATCTTCCATTGCAACTTCTCATGCCTATTCTAAACTCATTTTTAAAAAAACTCACCCCACTTACACCCCCTTAAAACCTACAGAACATTCTTCAGTTTGAATGAAAACCCATCAACCCAACATTACCTCTGTAATTAGCTGAAATTCACCAACAAGTTCCTGGGCACTTGCCGATGAGTTTCACAGGACAGGAAAAGAGGCACATTTGCAAACTGTTACTTAATAGTTGATTGGCCAAAATGCTAATTAATAGCATCCAATAAAAAGAAGTTATGGTAAGGTGGAGTGGCCATTTTCAAAGATTGTCTAAGCATATCCTTTGGTGACAAGGTTTGGTAACACTAAGGTAGTTTATTCCCCCCCCCCCATATCTTTTCAGTCATGGCAGGTGAGCTCAGAGCTGTACCATTGTGCAATGTGGGAACTTGGAGGTTGCCAGTCACGATGATTGTGTGTGCAGAAACTGCATCCAGCTGCAGCTCCTGGCACTGGAGCTGTACATTGATTCACTTCGGGTCATCCGCGATGCTAAGAATGTTGAGATTAATGCACCTGGTCAGTTGGCCACAATGCAGTTTAAAGCCTTAAAAAAGATAAGGAATGGGTGAACAACAGGCAGTGGAGTAGGAGGAAGGTACTGCAGGAATCCCTTGTGGTCATCTACCTCTAAAGCAGATACAACTTTGAAATACTGTTAAGGGAGTAGCCAAAACTATGGTACTATAAGTGGCTAGGAAAAGCATGGCAAAAGTATAGCAGTAGGTGATTCCATGTAAGGGGAATAGACAGGAGCTTTAATGGCTGCAAATAGGTCTCCTGGTTGGAGTGTTGCCTCCCAGGTGCAAGGGTCAGGAATGTCTTGGAGTGGCTACAGGGTATGCTAAAAAGGGATGGTGACCACCCAGTTGTTGCATTAAGAGGATCCTTTACTACAATTAATTTTACCTGCCCTATGGCACAGGACCAGATCTATGCTAGTATGTTCCCTTTTAAGTTTAGTAACATGCTGTTCTAGAAAGCTATCATGAATACATTCTATGAAGTCCTCCTCAAGAATGCCTCAACCAACTTGATTTGCTATATATGTATATATACACACACACAAATTAAAGTTCTTCATGATAGCTTCTGTTCCATTCTTACATGCATCAAATATGCATTTATTATATGTGCCACTAATGTTACTTTTGGTCCTCTAGTTATTTCTAGTGTCATCTACCAGGGGAAACAATAAGATTTTGGTGAGTAGATTTAGGATGGAAATGAGAAGGAACTCCTCTTCTCAAATTGGTGAATCTGTGGAGTTCTCTGCCAGGGGAGCAGTAGAGGTAACTTTTTAACTATATTTAAGAGACAGTTAAGTAGATTTTTGCACAGTAGGGGAATTAAGGTTTGTGGAGCTGAAGCCACAGTGAGATCAGCCGTGACTTTATTGATAGGCAGAGTATCCAATGGGCCAAAATAAAAGGACTGCACATGAATTCCCAGTTCATCTTCAAGCAGTGTTCTGTGATCTTTCATATCCACATAATCATTGTGATGTTGCCTCAATAAAACTGCATTTTAAGACAAATTATTTTCTACAAGTATTTCAAAAGAGTGCAACTTTTTCAGTTCTGCACTTAAGTATGACCTTAAACTCTGAACTCCAGCACTGAAGTGAGATTTGAGTCACCTATCTTCTGATGCAAGGCAAATGAATTATGCATACATTTAAAACAAGGACTGCTACTGTAGTATGCAAATTAAGAACCTTCATGGTTAGTAAAGTTGTCACCATATTAAGTGTTCAAATTGCCCACTGGAAAGACTTTAGTAGAAGGGATATTACCCCTAGGATCTGTTCACAGACTTCCAAACAACAATTCTAATTCACAACTACTGGGAAATTTAAAACTTGATAATCTAGTGGTAAAGATGAGTCACAGAATGATGTATTGCAGAAGGAGACCATATGGTCAATGAGTTCACCCTTTGAAAGAGTGATTCCACATACAATTCTACAAGACTTTCCAAACATTTATCAAACTCCCTTTTGAGAGTTAATATTGAATCTTTCCCTCAGTTACACATTCTGGGTGAAAACAATTTCTTTTGCCAGCTACCTTATATATATATGGCCACAGAAGGAAGCAAACTAGTTTCTCTTTATTTACTCTACATCAAAATATCAACAATTTGAAAGGTGGAAATTTAAAGGAAAAAATTTTTTTCAGTATTTCCCCTTAATCTTTTGACTGAGGGGAATAACCCTAGTTTAAATTGTTATTAAAGTAATCTATATAAAGGGTTTGATTAATTCATAAAGCCACTTAGATCACATGCTACTTTGTAAAGTTCACCAGAGTAGTGTTACTAAAGGCTCATTTGAAGCAAAATGCTCACCTGCAATGCAGCTGTCATCAGATATTGGTACATCAAGATAAATGAAGCCTTTGTTATACAAACCTGCAAGTAAAAAAAACAAGCTATCAATTACAGACAGCAATTGTTTGATTTATCTTGCCTCAAAAACAAATGTACAAATTTTCCAACTCAAATTCACTGGTTTTCATTTAATGGCTGTCTTTAAAAACTTCAAAACAAGTGTCTTAATACTGAGAAACAGAAATGTACCCATCCTTTTAAGAATCTTATTAGATATAGCCAGAATAAACAGTTCTTTCCCACCATCTGTCATTGCCCCAATCTCAAAAGCTTTTCCTAATGAAGTTAATATGACCTTTCACTATGTCCTGTTGTTTCCAACTTCAAATGATTTAGATGAAGCACAATAAAAATCAAAGAAAGGCATCATTTTATATTATGTTAGTAAATATTTACTAATAATAGCTCAAACTATTTCCTCACAGTGTTCTTGCAACCAAAGTATCAAAGACCTTTCATCAACCTAGTAATGAAAACAAGAAGATATTCAAGTAATTAGTTGGATCCCACCACCCCCCCCCCCCGTCATCCAAGGGAGTCTACAGCTGAGGACACGATTAGCCATTTCAGATCAAGAAGAAAATGTTCACTCAAACTCATTGCACATCTTCAGAATTCTACTCCAAAGGGATGGGAGACATGAGGCTAATATATTCTAGAATAAGGATGATCTGATGTTTGAATGCAAAGGAAAGCAATACACAAGGATGAAGTACAATTTAGGAAGATGGGTTACAGTGGTTTTGATGTATGTCAAAGGTGAAGGAATCACATGGCCTCCTCAAGTTTAATAAATACTCAGATCTAGGCTTTGTTACACCAATTGAGCAACCTTGCATTGGTCTTTGCTGAAATCTACCTGCCACATGTTCTGTCAACATGTAGTTAACTAAGCTATTGATCGCAAAGATAGTTTCAGGATTCAGCAAGTTTTTTTAGTAATAATATCACAAAAGAGTGTACTCACCAAGAACCACATTGTGTTCCAATACTCCAACCAACTGAGGTCCTGAATCAATAATTTTATCAATACAACTCTTTTCGGGTCCAGAACAAAGCTAAAAAAATAAGGCAATTATACTCAGTATTCAGATGAGAATCATAAAATATGCAATTTTTAAAAAAGGCGAGCAACTTGCCAGTAAGTTGTACAAGTTGTAGGTTAGCCATATTCTTACGGCTCAGGAAACACTCTCAAACTTAAACAGATCTATCTATAATCTGAGTTCTCAGAGTTTGAAATATGCTTCAATTAACTCCTGATCAAACACTTGGTGACATTTCGATGTGTCTGATGACCTTCTGCACATCTGACCATTAAAAACTTTCCCTCAAAGCTCACAGCTTCAAATTCAAATCTCTTAATCTCAAAACTCCATCTTCAACCCAACTGCTCAGTTTTTTTCTCCTTCTTACTTTAGTACCCAATTTTGTCTTGCTAAGACATCCCACAAACACGTCTGCTGTTTCATCCTGGATTTTTTGAAAAACTTATTTACTTCACTGCATCCATTGATGCTGACTGATTCTCAGAAGAAATGGTTGAGGCAGGTTTAGAAACACCATTTAGAAAGTAATTGGACAGGTAAGTGGATAAGAAATGTTTATAGTGATATGGGTCAAACATCCCAATATGGGCAAATTGGACTAACTTAGAAGTGAACCTTAGTTGGCATGGACATGTTGGGCCCAAGGGCCTAATTCTGTGCTATATGACTCTATAATTCCTCCTTCACCCACACCTATTCTCATAGGCCAAAATCCCTGTGCTTTTAATTAATAGTTTTAATGAATCTATTATCACTTCCTAGATTATGGATCTCAACTCCTCTCACCATTCAATCTCAGGATAGACCCTACACATCCAGTATATGTAGGGCAGCATGGTACTGTAGCAGTTAGCATAACACTATTACTATGCCAACAACACAGGCTTAATTCCCACTGCTGTCTGTAAGGAGTTTTTATGTTCCCCCATGACTGCATGGGCTTTCCTCCCATTTCCATAGATGTATGGGTTAGTAGGTTGGACACGTGGGTGTAATTGGGCAGTGCAGGCTCGTTGGGCTGGAAGGGCTAGTTACCATGCTACATCTCTAAAACTAAAAATGTCCAGTATTCCTCCATATTATACCTTAACAAAGTAACTTATCCCAGTGTTATATTGGATTTTAGTCGACATCTTGCGCTCAACCATTAATGCAAATCAAATACATCTTGGCCACAAACTCCGCCTTTGCCATCAGCTGTTACTTTTATAAACTTAGCTTTCTCTTACCTTGATATCATCCTCTGTGATGAAACCAGCCTGAACCACCCACCACGGCTCAATAGTAATCTCTACAGGCTTCACTGGTAGCAAATCCCGAGCAGTTTTCCTCCTGAAAAATTTCTGTAATAATATTTCTTCAATGCAATCAGTGAATTGAACACCATTACCAAATGTCATTTTCCTCAAGCAAATTAATTATGCACATTTACACATTAAAAGTACTGAGCTCAACATTCTGCTGAGAAGACAATTGATCCACTATGGCCTGCTATCTTTTAGACTCTTAACTTGGCACTGTAAACACAGTTTGAGGTACAGCATTTTGCTTTAAATATCAGCTTTTGACTCCTGGATTCCTTGTGGAATCCAATAGGCCAGTGCAGACTCCCCACAACCTGCCAAGAAATCTGCCTGCTGCACCCTCCTGGGGAAAAATATTCACAGGAGATCTCATATGAAATTCTCAGGTCAGGCAACATCTCTGGATCAGCAGTTCAGATTGCTGATCACTGACCCAGCAACCTAAACACTAGGCAAAATTTAAGTTTTGTACTGATGTGGAATGAACCCAGCACATTATGAAGAGCTCAACACTTCACTTGTACCCTGCATCTGGTCACCATCTACTCAATAATGGGGGGGGGGGGGGGGAGGAGAAGATGGTGGGAATGGAACTTTACAGAGAATCAAAACAAACAAAAAAATCCTTCAAATTACAATGGAACTTACTTTTGATGATCTACACTGATTCATGAGGTCAATATACTGGTTCCTTCCAATTCCCAGAAGCCTAAGACCTACATGAAAAGAAAATCCACATCAATTAATAGTGTTTAAAATGTTTAAAAGCACCTTCAAGATTTACCTCTGCTCTTTCTCATTTCAGCCAGGCTTTGATAAATTGTCACATGCACCAAGGTACAATGAAAACCTTGTCGTGCATACCATTCAGATTAATTCATTTCAATGTTGAGGAAGTACATGATAAAACAATAACACAACATAGAATGTTACAGCGAGAGAAACTACAGTGCAGATAGACAATAAGGTGCAAGGTCATAAAGAGGTAGATATACTAGTTATTCAAAAGCCTAAATTTTATTAAAACAGCTGCAAAAACTGAAACAACAGGAATTCTGCAGATGCTGGAAATTCAAGCAACATACATCAAAGTTGCTGGTGAACGCAGCAGGCCAAGCAGCATCTATAGGAAGAGATGTAGTCGACGTTTCAGGCCGAGACCCTTCGTCAGGACTAACTGAAGGAACTGAAGAAACCTTCCTTCAGTTAGTCCTGACGAAGGGTCTCGGCCTGAAACGTCGACTGCACCTCTTCCTATAGATGCTGCTTGGCCTGCTGCGTTCACCAGCAACTTTGATGTATGTTGCAAAAACTGAAGTCACATTTTTGAAACCTAAATATGCACATCTACACTAATTTTAGCATAGCAAAAGATGACTAAACACATAAGGCATTTTTTAATGCCATTTTTTTTTTAAGGCATTTTTTAACATTTTTAAGGTGACAAACAGCTTACTAAAGAACGAGGTATTAGAGAGATTCTTAAAGAGCCAGAGATATTTTGGAGGTGAATTCTTGAGCTCAAGATGTTTAAAGTACTGGAATCAACAGTGGCTCAAAGGAAATTGAGTTTGTCTGAAGCCATAATTAGGAAAGCACAAATCTTAGGTTATAAAGAGGTGTTTGCAGAATATACATTTCTGTTTGGTAATCCAATATTGACACTAATAACATAACTAATGGCATACTTTGAGTCTTTCAGTTATTTTCAAACTACGTATTTGAATATTATGGTTAAATATGACCAAATCCCTAGAGAGGATGGGTTTAGTCAAATTCTGAAATAGCCTCAAGAAGTTCCAAATTTTATATTTGCATAGTTACGACATTCATGTGAGTATATGGCATAAACTGTTATTATTGTGACTGCTACAGCAGAGTGTATTCTGCAGTACTTCGATCTATCTCTCAGCACAAAGTTTTCTTTGTTTTTAAAACAATAACTATTTCAAATAGTTATTTTTCAAAATTAGTTTTCAGTCATTGACCTCATCTTCGATTGCAGAATACTGAATACTGATTCTAGTCTTTAAAGTTTAATTATCTAAATTCTGCTGCATGTGTTCTAACTTATACCAAGTCCCACTCTCACATTTGTTGTTTGTGAGAAGTACTCTTCTAAACTAACAGTTAAAAACACTTGCTCTTCTAACAGATGGTTTAACTCCACCACCAAAAGACTTACAATCAGCAGCTGTGAAGTTAGGTAGCGAATCATAACTTTTTTCACTGTTCATGATATCCTAAAAGGAAAAAAAAAATTACAAAATTGAGTTATGCATAGTCTCTGGTACTGCATTACAGTCCAAAACTACAGTCCTAAATTACAAATCTACTGGGAGATATCAGCTAGCTGACAAGGAATGATGCACACTGTAACTTACCAGCTTTGGACAAAATGGCCAGGTTTAAAAGTGCTTTGGTTGGTGCTCCAGAGTATATTTATAATCCTAAACTAATTGATTCTTCCTGCATTTAAAAACTGAAATTAACAAAGTACCACTAACAGCTTTTCATCCACCTTAACTTCAGAATTTTTTTCTATAGAGTATTGGACTCATTTATTCTCTGTATACCCATGACTGTGTTGCCACCCATAGCTACAATCTGCTACCTAAATTTAGTGATGATACTACATTGATTGGCCTAATCTTAAATAATAATGAGACAGTTTACAGAGAAGAAGTCATCACCCTGACACACTGGTGTCAAGAAAACAACCTCTCCCTCAATATCACAAAAACAAAGGAGCTGGTTGTGGACTACAGGAGGAATGGAAACAGGCTAATTCCTATTAACATCAATGGATCTGGGGTTGAGAGGGTGAACAGCTTCAAGTTCCTCCGCAACACATCACCAATGATCTCACGTGGTCTGTACACAGCAGCTGTATAGTGAAAAAGGCACAACAGCACCTCTTTCACCTCAGATGGTTGAAGTAGTTTGGTATGGGCCCCCAAATCCTAAGAACTTTCTACAGGGGCACAATTGAGAGCATCCTGGCTGGCTGCATCACTGCCTGGTATGGGAACTGTACTTCCCTTAATTGCAGGACTCTGCACAGAGTGGCATGGACAGCCCAGCACATCTGTAGATGTGAACTTCCCACTATTCAGGGCATTTTACAGGGCCCAAGGGATCATTGAGAATCCAAGTCTCCCCAACCACAAACTGTTCCAGCTGCTACCATCTGGGAAATGGTACCACAGCATAAAAGCCAGGACCAACAGGCTCCAGGACAGCTTCTTCCAGCAGGCATTCAGACTGATTAATTCACGCTGATACAATTGTATTTCTATGCTATATTGACAGTCCTGTCATACATACTATTTACTACAAATTACTATAAATTGCATATTTAGACATATGTATAACGTAAAGATTTTTACTCTTCATGTACGTGAAGGATGTAGTCAATTCAATTCAACTCGAAGGTAGGCCTGCTGAGTTCGCCAGCAACTTTTGTGTGTGTTCCTAGTCTATATGCATTTTTCTCTCAGAAAAATAGAGGGCTATGGGTAACCCTAGATAATTTCTCAGATAAGGACATGTTTGGCACAGCTTTGTGGGCCGAAGGGCCTGTATTGTGCTGTAGGTTTTCTATGTTTCTATGAAGGTAGTTGATAATGAGAGAAAACACTAATGGGGTGGGGTCACTCCACATTATAAGGTTACATATAAGGTTACATTTGCAATAACAAGCTTAGAACAAGAGTTGGGAGAAAGCTCAAATGTAGCATAAACACAGCACAGACCAATGGTGAAATAGTCTATTTTGTGTGCTCTGAATTCTGTGCAGAACATTGGGTAATAGAGCACGGAAGAGGCACTTCAGCCTACAGTTAGCTCTTTGCTCATGCCAATCAATTAATGCTATTTAGTTAGAAGTCTGTGCTCCAATGAATGTAAGTGCTGGAATCCTAAAGGATGCAGGCTTGCATCACTAAAACAAACATCCACAAATTAATGAACAATGGAACCACAGATCTCAGAGTGTGCAATCTTACAGGTTAAGACTTCTGACTGACAGTTTGAAATTATTGAATTCTTAAACTCACCTCCATAATTCCTATATAATAGGAAAAAGGTGTGACCCGCAATCCTTTCACCATTATGTCAGATAAATGGTATGGATACAACATGAGATGTTCTCTGCTATACTTAAATAGCTCTTCATAGTATTTGCGTTCATCTTTCTTGATGCATCTAACTGAGGATGTGGGTAGGTTGAAATTTAAAAAAAGTCAGCAAGGCAGACAAATTAAAAGCACCACCACTTGCCTTAATATAGTTTTTTTCTTACAGATCAATACATAAAGACAACAGATATAATAATTTAAACATGTCAAATGTTAAACACCATGCATGCTGGAAATCCAAATTGTATGAAGCAAATGCTGGGCAGGTCACACACAAGGATCTAGTTTCATGTTTCAACACAGTGAAGTTTCAATGGTAACAACACACAAAGGTAGAGGAACACAGCAGGTCAGCTAACATAAAACCACAAGTCCATAAGATAGGAACAGAATTAGGCCATTTCGCTCATCGAGTCTGGTCCACCAGTTAATCGTGACTGACCCATTTCCCTCTCAGCCCCAATCTCCTGCTTTCTTCTCGCAACCCTTCATGTCCTGACAACTCAAGAAACTATCAACCTCTACCTTAAATATACCCAATGACATGGCCTGTGGCAATGAATTATACAGATTCACCGCTCCCTGGCTAAAGAAATTCTTTTAGCCTGCTGAAGGGATTTGGCCCAAAATGTCGACTGTACTCTCCCCCCCTCCCCCCCCATAGATGCTGCCTGGCTTGCTGAGTTCCTCCAGCATTTTGTGTGTGCTGCTTGGATTTCCAGCATCTGCAGATATTCTCTTGTTAAAGAAGTACCTCCTCATTTCTGTTCTAAATGGAAGCCCCTCAATTCTGAGGCAGTCCTTTTGTCCAAGGCTCCCCCACCATTGGAAACGTCCTCTCCGCATCCACTCTATTGAAGCCTTTCAACATTCAATAGGTTTCTATGAGATTCTGCCTCATTCTTCTGAATTCCAGTGAATACAGGCCCAGGGCCATCAAATACTCCTCATATTTCAAGCCATTCAATCCTGGAACCATTTTCATAAACTGTCTTTGAACCCTCTCCAATATTAGCACATCCTTTCTTAGATAAGAGGCCCAAGACTACTCACAATACTCTGCAAGGCCTCAAAAGTGCTTTATAAAGCCTCAACATTACATCCTTGCTTTTATATTCTAGTCTTCTCAAAAAACATCCATGGAGGAAAATGGACAGTCAGGGTAGGAAGAGGGAAGCAGATAAGGTAAAAGCTGGCAAGTGGATCAGGTGATGGAGGCTGATAGGCAGGTGGCGGAGGTGGTAATGACACAAGACTGAAGAAGATGAGAGGGGATAATGAACCATGGCATAAAGGGGAGGTGGTGAACCAGTGATAAAGACTAAAGATAAAAATTAGCTTTATTTGTCACATATACATTGAAACAGACAGTGAAATACTCCATTTGCATCAAATCAGTAAGGATTGTGTGTCGTTCCCCCCCCTGCCCCCCAAGTGTCCCTTTGCTTCCAATGCCAACATAGCAAGCCCCAACTTCCAAACCATACATCTTTGGAATGTGGAAGGAAACGGAAGCACCTGGAGGAGACCCACACAGTCAAGGAGAGAATGTACAAAACTCCAGACAGAGTAGGTGAAATTGAACCCTGATCACTGGCACAGTAAAGCAATTGTGCTAACCACTACACTACCACACCCCTCAGAGGGATAGGTGTGTAGGTGAAGGGTAGATCAAGAGGACAGGAGAGGCAATGGAGATGGTGAACGTGGCTACTTAGGTTTTAAGCGACACTTGTAGGACAGAGAATTCCAGAGCTCAAACCTCAGGTAGTTGGAGACACTGGAAATCAGGATGCATAATCCATGAGTTTATTGTGGAAATAATCTGTTGACCACATAATTTAGGACAGTTTTTACCAAACCAATTTTGCTTAAAGTAAATGTAATGCCCTGGTTAAGATTTCTATTCCCATGCTGTAGATATTTCATTTTAGCAGTTTCAGCAAAAGCAATGTATCCCGCTGGTAGAATGGTTTGGTTTTGGCTAGAGATAAGAAGCCATGCTGCTCGACCTAGGAATGTTGCATCAGCCATTCAGGATGGCAGAATCAGGAGAAAGTTCTAGAGAGCGGGGCAGAGATACATCTGTGACAGACAGCAGTCTGGTTCGGGGTCTTTTTTGGCGGGAGCTGTGGAGAGGACAGGGGGCAAGAAGGCTGACAATGCTGGGGGAAGCAGCATCCCTGCTGCACGAAGTGCTTTGTGCAGATGAATGTCTCCAAAGAGGAAGGCCCAATACTCCCAAGAGAGAGTCCTTTTGTTTGAGATGGATTTCAAGCTAAGTTCGGAATGCAGTGTGTGCTTTCATGCAGAATGAGGGTCTGGGTAAAAGGACAACTCTAGGATAAGCTCCGACTTTATGTGCACATTTGGACTAGCTTAACTGTAATGGGCCCTTTTTCTTCTTTTTTCTTTCCTATTAACTGTTCGAGAAAGCCGGTTAGTAAATATACTTTCTTTATAATTTTGTGCAGTGTACAGTCTGTTATTTCTTGCCGACTGACGATTGTATGTAGGTAGTATTTACACAGCATTCGTTCAAATTGAGGTTTCTTTCATCAGAACATCACAACATGCCTGTTTGGTTGAACCTCAAGCCATACCAACCCTAGACGTACATCGTTTATGAAAGGTGGCTTTCTCACTGCCGAGTTACAGAGTAACAGAGTTGGCTAATGAGCCAAGTTTGCATATGAGCCCAGTGAAGGGGTCACATAAAGTAACCCTATAAAATGGTAAATTTAACCTTTTCATGTATTTAGACTGGGGTAAGTATGTCAAGACTGTTTCTTATTAAATAATACATAATTCTGGAAAAGTGGGCAAGTTCTGAAAGATTTACAAATTCCCATTTGCCTTGACAGTGAGGGCTTGATACTGAAGCACATACAGTTTATAATACTGTAGGTCAGACTTCAGTGAACTTATTGTTCTGCTTACCTAAGTTAGTTCTATATCGCAGTTGATTGCGGATGCTGTAGAGCAGGACCTGTTTCTCATACTCGCGCTGAGAGTTCCCAAGGCTCTGCAAAAAAAAAATTCTTAAGTAATTATCAGAGCTGATAATAGTATTAGCATGAAAAAGCAAATTCTTTAATAGCAAATCTTAAGAAATTTTTTTGCACAAATATCACCAAATAAAGAATTAATCATGTATTGGAAGCTCAATATTGACAACATAGGACTTCTTGTTCTTTCAAGTACATTGCAAGATCCTTTATTCTGTCAAAGGAAACAGATGGGGACTTGATTCAATCAATAGCATCTGAGAAAGTGACGGCGCACTGCAGATGAATCGAGGACCTCTTCAAGAGGTGGTGCCTCAAGGAGATGACAGCCAACCCTGTCAGTGACAATGCCTGATTTTGAGTTGGAGATTAAAAACTGAATCTTCAGATGCAAGAGGCAGGATTGTTACCTACTGTTTCACAGTTAACTTTACACAATTTCCCGATGGCAAATAATTATAAGGCACTTCCTTACAGATTAAATTATGGGTCATCTGATGCAGAATCATAACTTGATTTTGAAGATTTATGTTGCACTTTTGATCTATTCACCATACCAAAATAATCTAAGGAAAAAAGTACAGTACTGGATCAATTTGCACTTTAACCCTGATTAATGTTTTGGATTCAATTTGTATTTTAGAAATTAAATATCAAAACTAGGTTAAGACTACAGTCCTGGACTGAAGGAATTGAGCATTTTTGGCTGGACTATCCTTCCGATAAGGTGTTAAACAAGGCCTTCAGGATGATCTGAACTGGACAAAAGATTTGTGGCATTATTTCAAAAAAAGAGCACGGAAGCCTTTCCCCTTCAGTCCCAGCCAATTTTTACCTCTTAACCAATATCATCAAAAATCAGGAACCAAGAAATACAGTAGATGGATGAAGAGCAGGCTATCAATAAACATTTTGAAGACGACCAAATTTACAACTGAATTAAACACATAAGTACCACAAAAAAATCAGAATCAGATTTAACATCACGAGCCTATGTCATGAAATTTGTTAAACTTTGCGGCAAAAGTACAATGCAATACATAATAATGTAAAAAGCTGAATTACAATATATACATATCAAATAATTAAACTAAATAGTGCAAAAATAGAAATAAAAAGGTAGTGAGGTAGTGTTCATGGGTTCAGTGTCCATTCAGAAATTGGATGGCAGAGGGGAAGAAAGTGTTCTTGAATTACTGAGTGTGTGCCTTCAGGCTCTTGTACCTTCGTCCTGATGGTAGCAATGAGAACACTGCATGACCTGAGTGATTAGAGTTCTTAATGATGGACGCCGGTTTTTTTTGAGGTATCCTGTGCAGGATACCGCCCCCCCAAAAAACCCTAATACTAGACAGTGATGTTAGCCAGTTAGAATGCTCTCCACTGTATATATGAAGAAATTTGCAAGTGCCTTCAGTGATATTACAATTCTTCTCAAACTCCCAATGAAATACAGCCGTTGCCATGCCTTCTTCGTAGCTGCATCAATATTTTGTGTCCAGGTTAGATCCTGAGAGATACTGACACTCAGGAACTTGAAGTTGCTCACTCCTTCTGATCCCTCTATGAGGACTGGTGTGTGTTCCCTTGTCTTCCCCTTTCTGAAGTCCACAATCAGTACTTTAGTTTTACTGACGATGAGTGCAAGGTTGCTACTGCACCACTCAACTAGCTGATATATCTCATTCCTGTCTGCCCTCTCATCACCATCTGAGATTCTGCCAACAATGGTTGTATCCTCAGCAAATTTATAGATGGTATTTTAGCTGTGCCTGGTCATACAATCATGTACACGGTACAAGGCATTTTACAAATCAATTAACTCATACTGCAGAGGGCTCATCAACAAATCAATAAATTAAATGGAGGAAGCGCCACAGACAAAGGTATAAATAAATGCATTGTGAAAAAGTTGAATAATTCAGTAGAACATTAAACTCAGAGAGCAGCAAATAACAAAACAAATTCACCGTGTACCAGGCATTGCTACATCCCAAAAGATTAAAGGGAAAATAAATCATAAATTAACTTAATGACACTGCAGGGACACCAACAAATAAATAAACAAATGGAATAAATTCATAACCAGTATGGCAAATCAATAAATGAAGAAGCATGCAGCAGTGAATTAGTAAATTGATAATGTACTGCAAGTAAAATGAATAAGGTAAGTCAGCAGACACAAGTATAAAATTAACAGGTTAACAAGCAGCAGACGTCATTGTATCAATACAGGATAAGATACCAGTAGTTATTGAGAAATTGGGGACGAGGCTTGGGGTCAGAAATGTTAGAACACAAGTGTTGGAAGTTCTAGTTTACTACTCCAATGACTCAACAGGCACTTCATCAGGCTCTCCACGGTATATATGAAGAAATTGGCAAGTGCCTTCAGTGACATTACAATTCTTCTCAAACTCCCAATGAAATATAGCCGTTGCCATGCCAACGAAGCAAGGAAACACTACATTCAATTAATTTGCACTCACCTCAGAAGGCTGTGGCTTCAACCCTACCACAGGGATTTGAGCACAAAATCTCAGGATATGCTGCTGTCTGAAATGCCATTCTTTCAGACAAAATATTCGACTGAGACCCTAATTAACCCCTCAGCGCACTCCAGGTAAAGGATTCCGCAAGACTACATCACGAATGGTATTGGTAAGCCTGCCTCTAAATGGGCAAAAAGCAAGATTCAGTAAGGAGAACTGCGATTTGCAAAGGCCGCAAGTCAAAGAAGGTGAATGAGGGGGAAAGCTCTGGATGAGAATGGACAGACATGTGTCTACCTGCTGGATAAACAACCTGACCCCCTTCGACGATTTTTGTAAAAATACATGATGAACAGTTGAGTGAAAATACCGTGTTATGCTTCGTGTGGATGGGGCAAATGGTATGGAAGTTTCTGTAGAATTTCATAAGCTTTTAGTTAAGTAGCTCCACAATACCACCTGCAAAGGAGGTCTGAAATAGGGACTACAAGATTATTTCAATACTCAACAAAAAATACTGCTCAAAGGAGCAGCAATCATCTGACAGTTCCCTTGGCCTGCCTCTACCTGATGTCAGTTGTGACGGTGTAATAAAACACTTGTTGTTTGAGAGGCTGGAGATGTATTCTTCCTGTTCAAAAGGCAGGCTGCCATATTCTGCTCTTGCTGCCACTTGGTAAAAATGTAGCTTTAAAACTTGGCAATTTGTAAACTGAGTCCACTTCGTATTTTTGTTGGGCACCCAGACACCTTGGGTCAATGTCTCAACTGCAAGAACTGATGATTAAAGGTTCAACAAGCTCATTTACTGTTCCTACACAAAACAAAATGCTAGTTATGGACACACTTTTATTCAATCAGCTACCTAGTTTTCATTGAATTAGAAGTCTTGAAAGTACAAACACGCAGGCCAATAAATCTTTAAAACTCTTCTTAATGACGATATCAGATAATCCAGCAGGAAACACATGAATATTTTTATTTTAAGAGCAAATTTCTTGGTATAAAAGCAAAAATTGAACTTATTTACATATGCTCAAAACATCAATCGCTTATGAAAACTGTTTAAGCAAAAATACATTGAATAAAGTTGCTAAGGAATTTGTAATCCCACGTACCACTAAAATTGTAAGGTAGAGCCATTGCCCAAGAACTGAGAAAATACAATTTGATTGTCAATCAGGAAATAAAAGAAAACACTTATTAAAACATTATATAAGTCTGCCCCAGAGTCCACAAGTCAAAATCTGTAAGTGAACTTTTGGATTAGCTAATTGAAGCTCATGTTCACAACTACATTTTATATTAAAACCACTTTTGCTGGGAAAATATTCTAAAACTAGGGTTCAGAAATGCATTCCAGTCAATTTTCCTTGCCAAGATATTTCACGATTGTCAAGAGCTTCCTAAGGCACACAATATAGAGCAGATAAAAATCAATAATGGTTTCAGAATGCTCAGTTGTTATAGATGTTGAATTTTCAGCAATCAATGTGCACACAACAAAGCTCTGGTAAACAATAACAAGATAATAGCCAGAAGTTTTTAAAGTGACAAGTAATCAGAGAAACCCTGCTCTTCTTTAAAATAGTTTTGTTGGATTGGCAATAGCCACCCCAGCAGAGCAAACACAAAACTGAAAGGTCCATGAATTCATATTCTTCAAAATAACAACTGTTCTTTCTTCAAAAGAAAACAATTTCAATCATATCTGGATAAGAAGTTTGAACAATACCACAAAATACTGCATATTCCCACTAAACTTTATAATCGAACCCTGGATTATAGGTTGAAAATACAGTAGTACAAAGTACTGCACAATAATTTAGCACATAGGTACCCATATACATACAAAATAGCCACTTAAATATTTATGTTGGCAAAAATACATCACCAACACACACAAATAAAAACATATTCAGAAGTCATGCTGTGCATTATGAAAACAGACTACACTGGAAGTACGTAGTTCCAATGAAAAACTAGTAACCTAAAACATGCACATCATTTCCTGTTTTCCACAACCCAAGTGCAATCAATTTGAGGAACTGAGATGGGGCTGAAGGGAAGAGGCCTGTTTATGTGATGCATCTCGGACTTTCACGACTTCCACATCAGTTTCCCAGGGTAATATGCACTCAGATTTGCTTAATCTTTTATTTTAAATTCACAGTGGGACACAGATCAAACACATGTTACACCCACTAGCTAATAAGTTTAAAAAAATGAGGTATATCACAAAACAAATAGTGCAGCACAGGAACAGGTTCTTTGGCCTGTGATACCTGTACCAAACACAATGCTGAATTAAAGTCGCTCTCTCCTGCCTGCACGTGATCCATATTCATTCATTCCTTGCATGTTAATTTGCCTTGCTAATGCCCCCATTATGCTGCAGCCTCTTCCAGGCAACTACCACTATGTAAACAAACATGCCCTGGCCTACACCCTCTTACTTTACATGCACGTCCTCCAGTACTTGCTATTTCTACACTGGGAAAAAGATTCTGACCATCTATCCTATCAATGCCTCTCATAATTGTATAACTTTCTCCTGGGTCTTCCTTCAGCCTCTGATATTGCAGAGAACACAACCCAAGTTTGACCAACCTCTTGTAGTTCACATCATCTAATCCAGACATCATCGTGGGATATCTCTTCTACACCCTCTCCAAAGCCTCCAAATTCTTCTTGGCCAACTAAATCAATAGCACCACTCAATTAAAAACTCCAGTACTTCTCATCCAGAAAAGCTCTGCTTTACAGCATATCTAAAGTCCTAGTTTATATTTAGTGTTTTTCCAAAAGGTACAACGTAAAAGTACTGCTGCTGCAGGCAATTTTACATAAATAGCATAATGCTGCTTGTGGTGCAAACAAAACAGTGCAAACAGAATTGGCTGGCTATTTCGTCTGAAATCCCGCTGTGCAAACACAAGTCGTTGCTCCGAAGATTTTATTGTAAACAAACGGAATCTTTATGCATGTATGAGAAGATGCCAAATAGGTGGATGGTCCATTTGACATCTTGTATATAAGTTGTCTACCTTTAGATCTTGTTCGCCACAAAAGGACAAACTGGTTATTTAAAATCTTGCCACGAGCAGAAGGGCACACCCTGTGAGCTTCCTGTGCACCGAAACAGCCCGGCTCCTCCAGTGCATTTAAACACACTGGCTTACCCTGAGATCCTCCTATGAACAGTTACCCCAGCCCCTCACAACGCGCAGTTTCTCGTTACCCAACAATGTCAGTAGTGCATGCGCCTCCAGTGGACGGGAGGGCCGAGGAGAGTGCGAGTGGGATGTGCCTGGCGCCATGAAGATGTAGGGGCAGCCTCACCTGCCTCACGTTACCCGGCAGTTTGGCCCAGGGGTAGTTCTGGCGAATGTGAAACTCCACGTCGATGTTCATGGCGAGCGGCCTGTCAGACTGTCACCACCGCTGGCGTCTCCTCTTCAGTCCATGGCCGGAGCTCAGCTGTAATCCAAACGGCCGTCGGAGCTCGCACTGTTTCGCACCCTCACCGGCCGACAAACACCAACGTCTCCCTCCCTGCACCTTTCGCTCACTGGTACCCCGGCGCCATAGCGGCCCACCCGGCGTGCGCATGCGCCAACCCAGACCTGGAGCGCAGACGCACTCAGATCTGGACATACTTGTAGTTTCATGGTTGTTGGCAGACCCACATAAGGTGCATTACCGCCACCTACTGAATTGGAGTGTGGAGCAAAGAGTCACCCACAAAATACACCCCTCCAAAAGGAAAACTCAAATGACATCAAAAAAGTCTAATGCTTTACAGAAATATACACTACTATACATTACAATGGCAGTGATATCCTACAACCTTTCCATGTTGAACTGTGTCTGTTCCAAAGATCTCAATTTAGCAATTGAATGTTTCCTTTGCACCTCATACGAACTGCATATCTTGACAAGGGCCCTCACTACAAATGCCTGCATCATGCATACTAATTCTGACAAGGTATTATTCAACCTAATATGCAAGTGTGTAAGTATAACTTCTTCCCTCCTTTTATACACATTTTCCAGTTGCGTTCCCACCAGTTTGCTCCCTTGTTTCCTTCAACCCCAACGTGGGCAAGAACCTGTGGTGGGATTCTACCATTAAACATACCTTTACCTACTCGCCCCATCTCCACTTTCCACAGGGACCGCTACCTCCATGATTCCCTTGTCCACTTGTCCCTCCCTACCAATCTCCCTCCTGGCACTTACCCCTGCAAAAGCCCTATACCTACCCATTCATCTCCTCCTTCACCTCCATTCAAGTGCCCAAACAGTCCTTCCAGGTGAGGCAACACTTCAGCTGCAAATCTGCTGGGATTGCCTATTGTGTCCAGTGCTCCCAATGCAGCCTCCTCTACATCGATGAGACCTGTCATAAATCGGGGGACCGCCTTGTCAAGCACCTCCACACCATCCACCAAAAGCGGAGCTTCCTGTTGGCCAAACACTTTAATTCCAATTCCTAGAATTCATTCTCTTTGGACTTATGGTGCCAGAAACTTTTAAACGGTACTCTCATGCAGTGCTAGACAATGTTATGGAGAATCAGAAAGTCAGGGAGACAGAGTGTGGCTTCAGAAATGCTCCGCTGTCTCCCTACACTGGTCATATTCAACCAAGGCCAGAGCAGATTGCTGAGGAGATCCTCAGCACAAGTGGCCAATGGTCAATGATCAGGAGCAGGGACTGCAGCGAAGTCTGTAACTAAACAGCAAACTCTTCAAATATCGAGCTTCCAATGTGGAACATGGACTCATTCAGATCACAAGCATTACAGGTGGTTTGGGAGCCTCAAGCTATACAACCACCACTACAGAACTAGAAAAGTACAGAAGAGAATTACCAGAATGAGGGACTATTGTTTTCAGTGAATCAAACAACTCATTCAGTTCACACTGTCTGTGTTAGCTCTTTGAAAGATCTATCTGATTAGACTTTGTACGCCCTTTGTTTCAACTACAGGCATCCAAGTTTTGATCTTTCAAGTACTTATCCAATTTTCCTTTCAATAAATGTCACTCTACCTATGTTTTAGGGGCTTCTCAGCATAATCAGAATCAGAATCAGGCTTATGTTGTGAAGTGTATTGGCAGTAGTACATTGCACTACATAATATATGTTACAAAAGTGTGTGTATATACTATATGTTTATCTATATATACCGTATATAAACAATTGAACAAGTTGTGCAAAATGGAGAAATGTAGTGAGGTAAAAAAAATCAAACGAAAGATAGGGTGTTAATAATGGGTCGTGAGCACCTGCTCAACACTGCCTTGATTTTGGGACTGACACTGGGTTGACACGCAGGGGATTTCAAGTGGGCAACCTCCTTCCTCTATATTTTATCAATTAGCCCACTACATCTCCAGAGGGCTGGACAATGACTTCTGGCGTCCCAGAGTCACCCTGCGTTGTGTCCTCCCACACTCTTGATGCTATCTTGGAGCCCAGGAGGGGCCTTTTCACTTGATCCAAGGCCATTGGCTACTTCTTTCTGCTGCCTCTGATGTGGCTCTGAAGGTTTGCCATAGAGTCTGACCATGGATCCACAGCCCCTTCAGCAATTTGTTGCTGGATGTGGCTATAAATCCCCTACAGCCCACTTCCACAGGGCAAACTTTAGTTTTCCAGCCCCGTCGCTGAGCTTCAGCTGATAGGTATGCATAACAGAGCCTCTTGTGTTCATAGGCTTCAGCCTCTGAATTCCCCCATGGGACTGCGAGTTCCACAATGCAGACGATCTGGAATGAATTGGACCAGAGAACCAAGACTGGCCTGAGGTTGGTGGTAGCAGTTTCTAGTGGAAGGGTGAGTTGTATCCAAGGACTCATTCCCTATTCAGAAATCTGATGATTGAGGGAAAGTAGGGGTTCCTGAAATGTTCAGTATGTATGCCAGGCTCCTGTACCTCCTCCTTGATGGTAGCAATAAGAAGAGGCCATGTTCTGGGTGACGAGGGTCCTTAGTGATAGATGCCACGTTTTTGAGGCATTGCCTTTTGAAGGGATCCTTGATACTGAAGAGACCTGTGCTCATGATGAAGCTGACTAAGTTTACAACTCTCTGCAGCTTATTTCAATCCTGTGCAGTAGCCCCCTCCCCACACCAGACAGTAATTCAGCCTGTTCGAATGCTACTCATGGTACAACTATAGACATTTGAGGATCATTGGCAACATATCAAAACTCTTCAAACTCCAAATGAAATATAGTCACTGTTGTGCCTCCTTCATAACTGCATTGATATGTTGAGCCCAGGATAGATCCTCAGAGATGTTGATACCCAGGAACTTGAAACTGCTCACTCTTTCCAATTCTGATCCCTCTATGAGGACTGGTGTGTGTTACCTCGTCTTATCCTTCCTGAAGTCCACAGTCAGCTCTTTGGTCTTACTGATGTAGAGTGCAAGTTTATTGCTGCAATACCACTCAACTGGCTGATATCTCTCACTCTTGTATGCCCTCTCATCACCATCTGAAATTCTGCCAACAATAGGTGTTGAGCTCATCCGGGAGAGAAGCATCGCAGCCATTCACGATGTTAAGTTTCATTTTGTAGGAAGTAAGGACCTGCAAACTCTGCCAAAGCGGACGTGCATCCATCTCTAACCTCAATTGGAATTGCCTTTCACTCTTAAATAGCCTTATGCAGCTCTTACCAGACTTCTTGTGTAGTTCTGGATCACTGGTCATGAATGCTATCTCTCAGCAGACTTCAAATCTCCTGATTCATCCATGGCTTTTGGTTTGGGTATGTCCGGTATGTTCTCCAAGGCACACACTCATCCGCATAGGTCTTGGAGAAGTCGGTGACAATGGTGGCATATTCATTCAGATTCTAGGATGAATTCCTGAATATCGCTCAGTGTACTGACTCAAAGCAGTCCTGTAAGTGCTCCTCAGCCCCCTTGACCATACCTTCTCGGTCCTCACCACTGGTCTTTAGCTTCTGCCTATGCGCTGGTGTAGAAGTACAGCCAGGTGATTGGACTTTCCAAAGTATGGGCAAGGGATGGCATGGTAAGCTTTCCTGATGGTGGTCAGGTGTGCTGGCTCCTCTGGTTTCTCATGTAATATGTTGGTGGTGGTGTTCAGAGACTTCTTCCAGCTGACCTGGTTGAAATTCCAGCATCAAGCTCACTGCACCAAAAAAATTCTCTTGATCTCTCTTCTGACCATCTTCCAGTGTCTGTCCTGTTACCACTGATCTTCCATCCCAAACTGTGGATTTCAGGCAGGGGAAGTTGGGAGAACACACACACACCATTGAGGGATCACTGGTGGAAAGGGTGAGTGGCTTCAAGCTTCTGGGAGTCAACGTTTTAGAGGATCTATCCAGGGCCCAAAATAAAATGCAGTCACAAAGAGATTCGGTATGTTACCAGAAACATTTGCAAATTTCAATAGATATACAGTGGAGAGCAAACCTAGCTCTTCGCATCACTACCTGATGTGGAGGCTCCAATGCACAGCATTGCAAGTGGCTACAGAGGGTTGAAGACTCAACTGGCTCCATCACGGGCACATTTCTCCCCACCATTGAGGAGCAAACATAAGGGTGATAAAAAGTTAATTGAAGTTAGTGAATTATACAGAATTCAAAAAGAACAATTTTCCAGTCCACGTGTTTTCATTTATACTCCGTGTGAGCTTCTTGTCACCCTCCCTTCATCCAGCACTACCCACGTATTAGAAAAGGCTTTGTGAAAAGTTCTGTGATTTTATTTTGCAGGTGCATGTCATGGAAATCATTAGTTGGTGCAACTGTGAACTGGTACTGAGTGTTTAGGACTGATAGGGGGAATTGACATTATGAAATAGATAACAAAGCTGGCACATGTAAGGCAAACAGTCCTGGTCCTTGTGTGTATTGCTAGAAATCAATAAATTCTTTCACTTCATTACATATTTACTAATGCTCACACGATCGAAATATAGAACAAAGAACATAGAATGGAACAACAAAGGAACAGGCCTTTCAGCCCGCAGTGATGTTCTACAACAATTAAATTAATAATCAAACGGCCAACTAAACTAATCTCTTGTGCCTGCACAATGTCCGTATTCTCCCATTTTCCTCACATTTATGTGCCTAACTAAACGTCTCTTAAAGATCTCTGATGTTTCTGTACTACCACCACCCCAGGCACCCACTACTCTGTGTGTAAAAAACTTACTCCTCACATCTCCTTTGAAATGACCCCCTCTCACCTTAATACATGCCCTCCGGTATGAGACATTTCAACTCTGGAAAAAAGATATTGTTTGTCTACCCTATCTTTGCCTCTCGTCTTATAAACCTCCAGATCTCCCCTCAGCCTCCGCCACTCCAGAGAAAGCAACACAAATGTGTCCAACCTCTTGTTACAGCATATGCCTGCTAGTCCAGGCAATATCCTGGTAAACCTCTTCAGCACCCTCTCCAAAGCCTCAATATCCTTCCTTTACTGGGGTGACAAAAACTGTATGCAATACTCTGGAGGTGGTGCAACTAGAGTTTTATAAACCTGCAACATAACTTCCTGGTTTTTGAACTCAGTGTCTTGACCAGTAGAGACAAACATGCCATATGTCTTCTTAACCACCTGATCAACCTATGTAGCAAGTTGCTATGAACTTAGATCCCAAGATCACTCTGCTCATCAGTATTGTAAAGGATCTTGCCCATAACAGTGTATTGTCCCTCTACATTTGACCTACCAAGAGAAACACTTCATATTTGGCTAGATAAAACTCCATCTGCCATTTTCCCTGCCCATATCTGCAACTGATCGACATCTTGTTGTATTCTTTGCCAGCCTTCTACACTATCCACAGCACAACCAATCTTTGTATCATCTGCAAACTTACTAACCTACCCATCTGCATTTCAATCCAGGTCATTTATATATATCACCAACAGCAGAGGTTGCAGTACAGATCCCTGCAGAACACCACTAATCATAGACCTTCAGCCAGAATAAGTCCCTTCAAGGATGTAATCCCGGCTACCTTAGACCAGCACCAATTTGCCTACAAGGCAAATGTATCAACTGAAGATGCCGTTTCATCACCCTTCATACTGTCTTGGAACACCTGGAGCACGAAGACACCATCGTCAGGTTGTTTTTCATTAATTACAGCTCAGCCTTTAATACCGTACTGCCCAACAAGCTGACTGTCAAGCTCCACAATCAAGGTCTTGGCACATCAACCTGTAATTGGATCTTGGACTTCCTCACTAACAATCATACCCAGACAGTGAAACGAGGCAAGTGCACATCAACCAGCTCCCCCGGCCCCCCAACCCTGAACACCGGTGCCCCACAGGGGTGTGTTCTGAGCCCACTTCTCCACCCTCTCGTCACCTATGACTGCACTCTTGCTCATGCTACAAACTCAATCATCAAATTTGCCGATGACACAACTGTGATTAGCCTAATCTCAGACAATAACGAATCTGCCTATAGGCAGGAGGTGTTGAAACTGTCCAGTTGGTGCAGGAACTACAACCTATCATTCACAATCAAGATGACAAAAGAAATGATCATTGATTTCAGGAGGGCAAGGTCCTGAACAAGCTCCACTGTTCATTAATGGAGATGTTGTGGAAAGGCTCTCCAGTTTCAAGTTTTTGGGGATGAACATCACTGAGGAGCTCTCCTGGTCTGTCAATACAACCTCGATGGTAGGGAAGGTACAACAATGACTATACTATCCAAGGGGCTTAAGGAAAGCTAATCTGCCCCAAAAACTGCTGGCCAACTTTTGTTGATGTGTGGTAGTGAGCATACAGACATACCGAATGACAGTGTGGTACTCTAGCTGCAGCAAGACAGATCACAAAACACTCCAATGGGTGATTAGGATGGCTCAGCACATCGATGGGGCTCAACTACCAGATTTGGAAACAATCTACAACTCTCAATGCCTACAGCATCATTAAGACCCATCCCGTCCCATCCCAGACACTGCTCAATCTTCTGCTATCTGGTAGGAGATATAGAAACATCTTAAGAATGAAAAACAGCTTCTTCCTGAGAGCCGCTGTGTAGCTGGATATGCTACACCCCGACTTAACAATGGCCTTTGAGTGCTATGGATGATCATAGTCACTTGTTGCATGTAAATATGGGATGTTTTAAAAATTTTCCGTACCACGTTCATTGTAGATATATGTAAAGCGCGGACAGGAGTAGCACCGCAATCTCATTGTCTTGAGCAATGACAATACATTTCCATTCTATTCTACCCTCTGTCTTCTATGGCTTCTACAGATATATTAAGATCAAAAAGATAGCAAGAATCTCAAGATAGCAAAGGTTCATTTATTATCAAAGCACGTATCTGTATATAACTCTGAAATCTGTCTTCTCCAGATAACCACAAAACAAAGAAAGAACATGAAAGTCATTCAGCGAGAAACATCAAACCCAACCCCTCCCTCCCCTGCACAAAATGGAACAGGGACATCGACCCCCCCCCCCAAAACAATCCCTCCCCTGCACAAAAAAGCTAAGAGCACAACAGAACATCAACTCCCAAGCACCCTCCCCTCGCTTAACAAAATTGAAAAGGAATGGGCAGCAAAAAACACAAAATATAAAAACCATAAGTCTGAAAAAGTCTACGGTCCATAATTGCAGAACCATGATACCATCCTCCAAAATAAAACCATTCGAGAATCTAGTAATTCTTGAAAAATCATTACTAATACCTCTACATCTCTTCAGCCTCCTCTTTCCGAACTCTGGGGTGTACACCATCTGGTCCAGGTGACTTATCTACTTTCAGACCTTTCAGTTTTCCAAGAACCTTCTCTCTAGTTATGGTAACTTCACACACTGCATGACCCCTGACACCTGGAACTTCCACCATACTGCTAGCGTCTTCCAAAGTAAAGGCTGAGGCAAACTACTTACTCAGTTCATCTGCCATTTCGTTGTCACCCATTACTAACTCTCCAACATCATTTTCCAACGGTCTGATATCCACTCTTGCCTCTCTTTCACACTTTATATATCTGAAGAAATACCACTGAGATCGTTCGAAGGAAAGGGACACCATACACGGCAGGGAGGCCTACTCACCTGCCACAGTGAGCTAAACAGCGATAGACTGCTCACAGATTCCTTCTCTGGCAGCAATCAAAAGGAAGACAGTGAACCCTCACTCGCCTTCCGCATTCACCTCAATGTCTCAATCTTCCTCGATACTTTAATCAGCAATTAGTCGACGCTTTAACCAGTGAAATGGAGCTGAACATTGGATTGTGCCCTGTCTCAAAGTTTCTTCGCACTGAGGCTGTCCAAGTACACGATCGCTTCCTGGAATCTTCTCAGAGACAGCAAAGTGCTGGATCACTCTCTAACGAACTCTAATCTGTAAATCACAGGCTCTAACATTCTCAGAAATACATCTAAGGTGAAAAACAGACATAAAATAGACATTTTCGTGAGCTATCTGGAAAATGTTGGCCGAGGGAGCATTGTACGGCTGATGCCATTTTGATCTGGTTCCCTGGAAAATCAGAGTGGTAATCAATGTGTGGAACTGAAGAAGACAGGGGAGATCTTAAATAGGTTTTTTGGATCTGTATTAGTTCGGGAGACAGGCACAGAGTCTATAGAAGTGAGGCAAAGCAACATTGCCTTCAGGGACCTTAGACAGATTACAGAGGAGGAGGTTTTTGCTGTCTTGAGGCTAATTAGGGAGGAAAATGCCCCAAGCTTTACAAGGTCTTTCCTTGGACTCTGTAAGAGGGTAGTACAGAAATTGTAGGGGCCATAGCAGAGATATTTAAAACATCCTTGGCCATGAATGAGGTGCTGGAGGGTTGGAAGATAGCTAATATTGTTCCTTTGTTTAATAAAGGCTCTAAGAATAAGCCAGGAAATTATAGGTCTGTGAGTCTGACATCAGTCGTGGGAAAGTGAATGAAAGGTATTCTAACGGATCAGATATATATGTGTTTAGATAGACAGAGACTGATTAGGTATGGTCAACATGACTTTGTATGTGGTAGGTCGTGTCGAACCAATCTTATACAGTTTTCAAGTAAGTTACGAGGAAAGTTGATGATGGCAAGGCAGTGGATGTTGTCTACATAGACTTTAGCAAGGCCTTTGACAAAGTCCTGCTTGGGTGGTTGGTCAAGAAAATTCAGTCACTTGGCATTCAAGTTGAATTAGTAAATTGGATTAGACATTGGCTTCATGGGAGAAGTCAGAGGGTGGTTGTAGATATTTGCTCCTCGGACTGAAGGCCTGTGATTAGTGGTGTGATACAGGGATCAATGCAGGGTCCATTGTTATTTGTCATCTATATCAACAATTTGAATGATAATGTGGTAAATTTGCAGATAACACGAAGATTGGGGATATAGTGGACAGTGAGGACGACTATCAAAGCTTGTGGCAGGATCTGGACCAGCTGGAACAATGGGTTGCAAAACGGCAGATAGAATTTAACGCTGACAAGTGTGAAGTGTTGTACTTTCCATAATTCCTTCAACGTGGCATCACAGGTAGATAGTCATAAAGAAAGCTTTTGGCACATTGGCTTTCATAAATCAATGTTTTGAATACAGGAGTTGGGATTAGGGTTGCCAACTTTCTCACTCCCAAATAAGGGACAAAAGTAGCATTCAAATACAGGACACTTGTGTTTACCCCGAGAAAGATTACCATGAACATGAAGCCTTGCGCAGGCACCTGTGTGCACATACATGACGTGCGCATGCGTGTATGTGCCGATTTTTTTTCTACAAATCGGTTTTGGCGATTCTGTTCAATGAAACTACACTGTACATACATTATTTCTACTTTATATTGGCTGTGTATTTATCATCTCATCCCTGCTTTTACTATATGTTAGTGTTATTTTAGGTTTTATGTGTTATTTGGTATGATTTGGTAGGTTATTTTTTGGGTCTGGGAACACTCAAAAATTTTCCCATATAAATTAATGGTAATTGCTTCTTCACTTTACACCATTTCGGCACAAAAGGTTTCATAGGAACGCTCCACCTTAGCGGGGGAAATACGGGACAAGGGCGGTCCTGTATGGGACAAACCAATTTAGCCCAATATACAGGATATCCCAGCTAATACGGGACAGTCGGCAACCCTAGTTGGGATGTTCTGTTGAAATTGCATAAGACGCTGGTGAGGCCTAATTTGGAATATTGTGTCCGGTTTTGATCACCTACCTACTGGAAAGATGTACAGCAAAATGAGATTGAAAACGTGCAGGTAAGATTTACAAAGATGTTTCTGGGACTGGAGGACCTGAGATACTGGGAAAGGTCGAAAAGGTTTGGACTTTATTCCCTGGAACATAGAAGATTGAGGGCAGATTTGATAGAGGTACACAAAGTTATGAGGGGTATAGAGAGGGTCAATGCAAGCAGGCTTTCCCACTGAGGTTCGGTGAGACTACAACTAGAGGTCATTGAGGTTATTGGTTAAGGGTGAAATGTGAAACGTTTAAGGGGTACATCTTCACTCAGGGGTGGTGAGAATATGGAATGAGCTTCCAGCTCAATTGGTGGTTGTGGGTTTGATTTCAACATTTAAGAGTAATTTGGATAGGTACTTGGAAGGGAGGGGTATGGAGGGCTATGGTCCGGGTGCAGGTTGATGGGACTAAGCAGACTAATGGTTTGGCATGGACTAGATGGACCAAAGGGCCTGTGTCTCTTCTGTAGTGTAAATGACTCTATAACAATAGTACTTCCTAAATCAAAAACTTCCAGATATGCTGAAAATTGCGATCTTCTGCTTGGGCCTTGAGCTCCCAGTGGAGCACAGGCTATCCATGACCTCCCATCTCCATCCTCCTTGCCAGTTTCTCAAGCAAGGACTAGGAGTGTCCCCATCATCTAATTTCAGCCTCAACGTCTCTCCTCCATGTGCCCTTTGGACATCCCTTCTTTCTCTTTCCTTGGGGATTGCATTTTAATGCTGACCTGGTGATGTTGTTGGTTGATGTTCTCAAGGTGTGGCCAATCCACCTCCATTTCTGTTTGCATATTTGTATCTCTATGGATTCCTGGTTGGTGTTTTCCCACAGTGTCTGATTGGTTTATTGATCCTGGCTTTGACACCTTCTGCTTGGGATGCAAGAGTGTTGATGTACTCTCTCCTGTTCCTCTTGGTCTTTCTCTTCGCTTCCTTGTGCACTCTGTCAAATTCTCTCTGTGTCCCTGCTTTCTCGATCTTATTTCTGTTTCTATTGCATTTTTCTTTTAGTCTTCTCCTCTTGTTGATTGTTTCCATTATTCCTGGTGTAATCCACTCTTTATACTCAAATGTCCTTTTGTCCAGCACTTCCTCACAAGTTTTGTTTATTCCCTCTTTGACAGCAGTCCATTTGTCTTCGATATCAAGGTCCTCAAGTGCCTGGAACCTGAGCAAGATCTCTGAGCTGTTTCTTTGTCTGTCAGGTAGCTCATACTTACTTCAGTTGCTGATTGGGTGGTGTACAGCTTCTTTTTAGCTTCATCTGTACTTTGGTGATCAGTAGATGGTGGTCTGACCCTGCATCTGCACCAGGTTTCACTCTTACATCATGCAGTAATCTTTCAGATGCATACATCATTGTTCTGGTTCTCTGTTACCTTGTCTGTTAACATCCACGTTGCCTTGTGTATTTGCCTGTGTGGGAATAAGCTTGCTCTAATGAATAGCTTGAAGTTTACACAGGTTTCAGCAAATTGTTTCCCATTTTCATTCATTTCTCCGAGACCACAATTCGCCATTGCCTGTTTGTATCCTGCATTATCCCTGCCTATTTTGGCATTAAAATCTCCCATGACAATGGTCAGGTCTTTTCCCTTTCTTCAGCTGATGACTCCACTCAGAGTGTTGTAGAACTCATCTCTGTCTTCTTCATTAGCATTGTTTGTTGATGCATAACATTGAAATACTTGAGCTATTGTCTTCTTATGCTTGTTTTTAAAGATGATTCTGGAGCTGATGGCTTCCCATGTGATCATGGCTCTACGTGCTTCTGGTGTCATCATGAAGACTACACCCTCTGTATGTGGTGCATCATTGCTCTGATGGCTTGAGTAGATGATACTTATCCAGTCTGTCAGTCGAGTCTCTCCAGATGATGTTCATCTTGTCTCACTCAGTCCAAGAATGGACAGTTTGTAACTTTTCATCTTGTTTGCTACAATGGTGGATTTTCCTGCCTGGTACAAGGTTCTCACATTCCAGATATCCAAGCTAGATATGGGCTTTGGTGATCAAAGAGTTGTCAACCATGCAGGATCCTGATGACTTTACCTGCACTGCATCATGTGCTCACTCAAAGATGAGCCTCTTCTCACAAAGTCAATGGTATGGTTGGAGTTCGTCCATCTTTCTGTGATTCACTGTATCCACTGTACATGGGATTGGCCTATACAGCTTCACCAGAGCCCTGTTGGCCAGCCTTATGCGTTTCCACCTCTCACGTTGGAGATGTAGGGTTGGACTTTGAGAGGTGAAGATTGCTCTTTATTTCTTTATTTTCTGATAAAAGGAAGACAGATATTAAACGCAAGAGATTCTGCAGATGTTGGAAATTGCAAGCAACGCACACAAAATGCTGGAGGAACTCAGCAGGTTAGGCAGCATATGGCTGGAAATGAATAAGCAGTTAATAATTTGAGCCAAGACCCTTCATCAGGACCTGATCAGGACAGGACAACTCTCACAAATAGCAAAGGGTTAATAACCAAAAATAAAAAATAGCTTAAGTGACATGGGGTGAGGGATAAATGTTGGCCAGGGCACAACGGATAACTCACTGCTGTTTTTTGGCAAAGTGTTGAATACCACCAGAGAGAGTGCATGGGAATGTGGTTTATAGTCTGATCCAAAAGACACTGCATCACTCCCTCTATATCAGTCTGCACCATGTGAACCTTCTCATATTCAGTTGCTTTGACTGCTCAGAGCTTATTCTGGACTTTTGGTGTTTTATGGTGAAGTTTTCTTTGATATTAATATTTTCATTCCATCTTACCTTTGAGAAATACTTTGCACAGCCTTTTTTCCTTGCAGTGTTGCTTTAGGGTACTGCTGCAAATTAGTAATTTACGATCTTTAGCTGATCTTTAACTATTTTGAAACTTGATAAACTTTGTTCTTTTTCAACACCATTCCCACAGAATACAAAGTGCATTTCAGAAAGCTCATGTTTTGCAAGAAAATGTTTTAATTATTTACCAGGAAATCTCTGCCAGCATGAATCACAAATGGGGAATGAGCTTGCCTGACTCAGCTGAGGGATTCACTTATTAGGAAAGATTGAACTGGCCAGGGCACTTTCTCTAGGCTGGTAAACTGATGTGGTAGAGGTCTTTAAAATTATTGTAGGGGTTGATATTGTGAACATAGACAGAAGGTTTCATCTCCTTGCAACAAAGTAGGCTACTCTACCCATTGGATTCCAACAGACCGTAGCCCCCCATGGCCAGCCTCAGGGTCGCCCGGCTCGCTGTCGTCTAGGGAAACAGCCCTCGGCCCCGCCAAACTGGGGAATCAGTTTGTGTGGATGCTGTGTGATGTACCCCACCCCACCCAAATAACAGACAATACACCAGATACGATTAAGTGATTTACAGTTTATAAATATTACTGGAACTATATAATTAATAGAGAATGAAATATAAAAGGAAAATAAAAGGCACCACACTTATCAAAGTTCAGTCTCTTCGTGCACAAACAGTTGGAGCTCAGGACCCCTCTGCTTCACCCTGCAACCCCTCGGATCACCTCGACCGGCCACCTGGGACCAACAACGGTGGATGACCAGACGCTCCACACAAGTCCGTCTCTGTCTCCTCTCCTCACCAAACGCCTCACTCAGGGTCCAACCCTGTTAGCAGACTCACAGCACTTGGTCCATCCTCTGTCTCTCTCTCCCGCCTTCTGCCCCAAAACCCCGCGCATACAATATCTTACAGGCAAACCAAAAACATAACAACTATTCCCATTGGTTCATTCGTCCTCTTATCAATAGATAATCCAAAACAAACTACTAGCGGGAGGACTTTCTCAGCAGTTAACATAACAAAGAAGCCCTATCAATTATAACATAACAAAGAAGCCATTTTAATTAGACTACGCAGTGACATAAAAAAAAGAAACCCCTTACAATCTCATCAATTCCTCTTCCACTTTCCATATTCCCCCCACCCCTGCATCTCACGTGCCCCATGAACACCCTTTTGATATTTTTTGACACTTAGCTACATTAAGGGTAATTTTCATTGGAAATTGAACTAATCAGCACATTTTTGGGATGTAGGTGTAGAGCAGCAAAAGTGAGGTTAAGTATCCCTTCAGGCAGCGGTGGAGCATTCTGCAGGCTAAGGAGAGATACTGGAAACCACAAAACAAAAAAGCACAGGGAATGGAGGTCATGTAATTGAAGCCTTGTCAGCACCCGTGTGATTATTTGGCTGAGACAGCTTTGAATTCCACTGTAAACAATCCCGCCACAAACCACCCAGAGAACAGAGTAAGCAAATGGGGATGCTTTGGGAACTGACATCTTGTGAAAGTGGCAGTCTGATCAAAGTGCAGATGGTCTGATAATTAAAGAACCAATAGAATCTAGAAGAAAGCCAAACAGTCACAGGGAAACATGAGGACTCCACTGTGGGGCTGTGACGTAGCATAGTTCAAAGTTCACCAGCAGTTCTTAAAGACATAAAATATGAGGTAGTCACTAATATATCCAAAAGGGAACTTGGTGGAAACTTCTTTAGCTAAAGAGTGGTGAATGTGGAACTCCGTGAGTGGTTGAGTTGAACAGTAGATGTGGATCTAAAGAGAATTAGATAAACGTATGAGGGAAAGGGCAAGATGAAGAAGGATGGGAGAAAACTTATAAGGAGCAGAGTAGTTAGGTTGATAGGTTGTTTCTGTGTTGCTCATTCTATGTAATTCTACATGAGAGAATGCTTGGGTCATTCCACTGACAATGCTCCATCCACTTCTATGCTTATTTTAATAAGTTAATGTTCTGTTTTTTTTTACCATGTACCTGATTACTTGCCTTATGTTTAGATTCCAAAATGCTCAATTTAATGCCAAAATTTAAAATGTGCTCTGCACCCTTTTTTTGGCATTAAAATAGCAATGCGGGTCACTCTGGCACTATCTCTGCCTTCCTTCTGCAGGTGCTCAGTACTTAGAACCTGCCCATCAGCCTGAAGGCACAAAAGTCTGAGAGCGTGAACCACCAATTCAAGGACAGTTTCTATCCCATTGCTCTCAGGCTTTGAACAGACCTCTCATATGCTAAGGAATGAACGTTTAAACTGTTGATCTCAGTCTATCTTGACATGGCCCTTGCACTTTATTTGTTTACCTGCACTGCACTTTCTCTGTAACTGTGACACTATATTCTGCAATCTGTTTTCTTATTACCTTGATGTAATTATGCTTGCACTAATCTGTCTAGATTGCATACAAAGCAAAAGTTTTTTACTGTATCTTGGTAATGTGACAGTAATAAGCCAATACCGATCATCATCTTCTCAAACTGGTTCTGCCATTTAGAAAATTCCTCATTAATATGCTGCATATTTACAACTCTTTTAAATTTGATTTCCTATAGGTGCATTGTTCTGCAAGAGGTAAACTGTCACCGATCATTTCTTTCTACATCATGCTTAAACAGGGCATCATCAGGTATACAGTATAATCTTAAAGTAAATCAGATAAGAAATCTCATAACATTCATAAAATAATTAAGCCAGGTAGGACACAGAAATACAATTGATATTCATAGTTTTCATCACAGTATGGAGAATTACAGTTCTTCCCCAAAATGTAACAAGATATTGAGGTAGCATGAAGAGCACTTGATTGGTTACATCACCATTTGGCATGGAGGCATTAATGCAAAGGAGCATAAGAAGCTTCAAGACTGGTCGTAGACTCAGCCGCTCCATTACAGGTACAAACCTCTCCATCATCGAGGACATTTCCCAAAGGTGCTGTCTCAAGAGGGCAGCATCCATCATTAAGCACTCTCACCAGGAGTTACATGTCCTTTCATCAAGCAGAAAGTACAAGAGCCTGAACACCCACACTCAAAAATATGGATATGGAACAATCTTTTCTCCAAGACTGGCAAGTCCAAAACTAGGAGGCATAGGTTTAGAGTGAGAGGAGAAAGATTTTAAAAGGACCTGAGGGGCAACATTTGCACACAGAAGGTGGTGAGAAACCAGAGGTTGAGGCAGATACAATACTATCACTGAAGAAACCCTTATACAGGTACATGAAAATTTGCAATTATTAAATGCTATTTTGGAGAAAGCTAAAGGACTTATTCCTGTTATCTGAGGCAATATTGATTCCTTTTTCAACATCATTGAAACCTTCACTTTCTGATCGAGAATTAACTGTACACAATTTTGTTGCACGGTTTCCTATGTTACAATGCTTCATTGGCTGTAAAGCACTCTAGGATATCCTGCAATTGCAAAGGATGCTCCAGAAGTACAAGACATTCTCTTGTGGGTTGTCACTTGAGTGGCCAATGTGCAGCTGCATTTTATTACTTCTGGGCTGGTATCCAAACCTCCTTCACCTTAGGCAGCTTGGACTCAAGAGTTATTGGTAGTGCAATTAATGAATCTGCCTTTAATACAAGGGTTGGCTGTTTCACTGTTAAGGAATGCAAGATTAAAGGAGTGGTGATTCTGAATTTTAGTTGATTGCTTCTTCTCTTAGATACACATTCACATTTCCAATATCTGTAATGCTCTACTTTAAAAGGATCTGGAAACACATACAACTACAATCAGGTAAGGATCATATACATTCAGTGGCCACTCAATGTATTTTCATGGTCTTCTGCTGCTGTCGCCCATCCGCTTCAAGGTTCGGTGTGTTGTGAATTCAGAGATGCTCTTTCTGCACAAGACTGTTCTAACATGTTATTACTTGAGTTACTGTCACTGTCCCATTAGCTTGAACCAGTCTGGCTATTCTCCGCTGGACTCTCTCATTAACAACAACTTTTTGCCGAAAGAACTGCCGCTCTCTGGATGTTTTTTGTTTTTCACACCATTCTCTGTAAATCGCAGAGACTGTTGTGTGTGAAAATCCCAGCAGATCAGCAGTTTCTGAGATACTCAAACCATCCGTCTGGCACCAACAATCATTCCACGGACAAAGTCACTTAGATCACATTTCTTCCCCATTCTGATGTTTGGTCTGAACAATAACTGAACAACAACCTCTTGACCTCCTGAAATTTGGCATGCTCCTTTTGACCCTCACTAATTTTTAACTGATGCACCGTAGAAAGCGTCCTATCCAGATGTATCATGGCAACTGCTCTGCCCAAGGTCCCAAGAAACTACAGAGTGTGGACACAACTCAGCACATCTTGGAAACAAGCCTCCGTTCCATGGACTCTGTCTACATTTCACATGATCTCAGTAAAACAGGCAATACATTCAAAGACCCACTCCACTCCAGGCATTCCTTCTTCTCCCTCCTCCAACCAGGCAGAAGATACAAAACCCTAGAAGCACATATCACCAGCGAAAGCTTCTATCCCACTGCTAAAATACTATTTAACAGTCCCCAAGTATGTGGATAGAGAATTGGTTGGCAGACAGGAAGCAAAGAGTGGGAATAAACGGGACCTTTTCAGAATGGCAGGCAGTGACTAGTGGGGTACTGCAAGGCTCAGTGCTGGGACCCCAGTTGTTTACAATATATATTAATGACTTAGATGTAGGAATTAAATGCAGCATCTCCAAGTTTGCGGATGACACAAAGCTGGGCGGCAGTGTTAGCTGTGAGGAGGATGCTAAGAGGATGGCAGGGTGACTTGGATAGGTTAGGTGAGTGGGCAAATTCATGGCAGATGCAATTTAATGTGGATAACTAAGATTATCCACTTTGGTGGCAAAAACAGGAAAACAGATTATTATCTGAATGGTGGCCGATTAGGAAAAGGGGAGGTGCAACGAGACCTGGGTGTCATTATACACCAGTCATTGAAAGTGGGCATGCAGGTACAGCAGGCGGTGAAAAAGGCAAATGGTATGCTGGCATTTATAGCAAGAGGATTTGAGTACAGGAGCAGGGAGGTACTACTGCAGTTGTACAAGGCCTTGGTGAGACCACACCTGGAGTATTGTGTGCAGTTTTGGTCCCCTAATCTGAGGAAAGACATCCTTGCCATAGAGGGAGTACAAAGAAGGTTCACCAGATTGATTCCTGGGATGGCAGGACTTTCATATGATGAAAGACTGGATTGACTAGGCTTATACTTGTTGGAATTTAGAAGATTGAGGGGGGATCTGATTGAAACGTATAAAATCCTAAAGGGATTGGACAGGCTAGATGCAGGAAGATTGTTCCCGATGTTGGGGAAGTCCAGAACGAGGGGTCACAGTTTGAGGATAAAGGGGAAGCCTTTTAGGACCGAGATTAGGAAAAACTTCTTCACACAGAGAGTGGCGAATCTGTGGAATTCTCTGTCACAGGAAACAGTTGAGGCCAGTCCATTGGTTATATTTAAGAGGGAGTTAGAGATGGCCCTTGTAGCTAAAGGGATCGGGAGTATGGAGAGAAGGCTGGTACAGGGTTCTGAGTTGGATGATCAGCCATGATCATACTGAATGGCGGTGCAGGCTCAAAGGGCCGAATGGCCTACTCCTGCACCCATTTTCTATGTTTCTAAGTATGATAAGATAGACTCTTGACCTCACAATCTACCTCATACCTCTTATTATCTGCCTGAATTGCACTTTCTCTGTTACTGTATCACTTCATTGTGCAGTCTGTTTATGTTTTGCCTTGTAGAACCTCAATGCACTGTTGTAATGAATTGATCTGTATGGATTGCATGCAAAGTAAATTTTTTCACCATACCTTGCAACATCTAATAATAATTAACCAATTTACCATTTACCAATGGAGCAATTTTGCACAAGACTGTCACTCACTTATTGCGGATTGCTCCGTGGGCATTTAGGGCAGCAATGAAGGTTCTCCATCTCTGTATGTCCTTTGCCATCTTCCCTATAGTGCCCCAATGTGTTTCAGTATCCTCATTCCTGCCTCTACGGTATGGCGCCAAGTTATCTTTGGTCCGCTGCATTTCCTCTGCACTTCAGGGGTCCAATGAAGTGCTGTCTTGATGACGGCATTGGCCTCTCTTCTCATCACATGCCTACTCCATCTCCAATGGTTCCTCATGATGATTGTGGCCACGTCCCCTTGATGACACTGAGGGAGTAAGGCGTGGTTGGAGATCCTTCTTGGCCAGGTTGGAGTCTCATGGTATGGAATGATTGGCAAGGTCACTCTCTGTCATGTGCCAGCAATCTGACCTGTACAGGAGTGTGGACAGAACACAGCTCTGGAACAGTTTAGTATAAAACCGTTTCACCAATTGCTGCCTTGAGTCTGCCAGACCTTGTCCATCTGCTTTCATTGACGCCCAGTATATGTAGGTTGTAACGACGCTTTTCTGCAGATATTTGTTCTCAGTTACAAATCATTTACATGGTTTGTAAATTCCAAAATTGTTATCAAACAGCAATTGATACTAAGACTGAGATTGAAATTGATTTGCGAAGTTAGGGATTCCTAGGGTACAAGTTTCTGAAGGTAGAAATGGAGATGATTGAATTCAGGATTAGAAATAGAGGAACAACGTGCATTATAGAATCTGTGGGGAACGTGAGGAGTGCTGGGTCTGTGGAACAAGTTGTCAGCGGAAGTGGTGGATGCAGGCTCGATTTCAACATTTAAGGGAACTTTGGATAGGTACATGAATGGGAGGGGTGTGGAGGACTATGGTCTTAGTGCAGGTCGATGGGTCTAGGTAGAATAATAGTTTGGCATGGACTGGATAGGGTGAAGGATCTCTTTCTGTGCTGTAGTTCTCCATGACTCTATGACTCTAATTGGAAGAGATGACAGAGATAAGGATGATTAAGACAATGGAGGTGTTTGAAAATGAGCTGTTTCAAAATTGAAGCTTTGCTGGACCTAACAAATACGGATCACCAAGCACAGGGTGACAAATCATGCAGATATCGATGATAACAACCCAGGTAATAATTTTCTTGCTTGATGAATGAAGCAATGCTTTACTTATCTTTTGAAACTGACGTGAATAACCTGAACTCTGCTTCTATTTGCCTACGCATCTTGAAGCCAAGTTAACATGTCAGGTATTATGTGAAACTTTTTTTTTATCACTGGACTCCATCCCCTGTACAGCAAAGGCACACCCAGTCATTGGAAAGGTTGGTTTTATTGCAGATTATATAAAAATCGCACCACAAATTTCTCATAGCTCACTGAGCTGCAGAAGGTAGACAGAGACAGAAGTGAAATGGGGAATACTCACGTAAGTAAATATACATCCGGCCTTAGACAAAACCTATTGGAACGGGCACTATGTCTGAATTTCCCGATTCTGAGATTTGCTCAAGTGTTTGTCTCCTGTAAGCCATTTAAATCAAGTTGGAAACTTCATGAAGTATTCCAAAAAGATTGTTAAAGGTTTTATTGATTATCATTGATGCTTGGCCTCTTCATGTTTTTCATGAGTCCTATGTTTTAGCCAGCTGTTAGGGGAGTGGATGAGTGTGGTGGTATCACAAAACACTTTGCAGCCAATGAGACTGGATAGGATTTTTAAGGCAAACTTGCATGTTACTTTGCTGTTGTTCCTTTCCGTGCCTTGTGGCACATCAGGCGGCACCCTTGGCATTTTGTCTGTTTTTTATGAGGCCACGTTGCTAGCTCGACACTCAACCCAGCGCGGATGGAAAGCGTGCAAGGAGACAGCTAGATCTGAACTCAGGAGCACTTGCCTTGAAGTCTGGCACTGATACCACTACACCACTGGCTGACTTGTTTTGCTATGAACAACCCAGCATAGGCGGCACACTGGCCGACGTAGTAGAGCTACAGCCTTGCAGTGTCAGACTCCGAGGTTCGATACCAACCACTGCTGATGTCTGCATGGAGTTTGCACATTCTCCCCGTGACCACCTGGGTTTTCTGTGGGTGACAAGCAAAATTGCTCTTTGGAGGGGATTGTGCCTGACTTGCTGAGTTCCTCCAGCATTTTGTGTGTGTTGCTCAGGATTTCCAGCATCTTGTGGTTATGATTTTCTATGGGTGATCTGGTTTTCTTCTAGATCTCAAAAACATGAAGGTGAGCAGTTAATCGGCCACTGTAAATTGCTCTGAGTGTGTAGATGAGTGATATATCTGGAGGGAGGTGATGAGAACGTGGGGAGATTAAAAAATCCATTAAAGGTGAAATTGGTTCAAATAGGTGGTTGGTAGTCAGCACTGATTTAATGGGCCAAAGGGCCTGTTTTATGAATGAAAAGTTCTTTTGAAAAATTAACTGCAGTATTGTGGAAAACATGGAAATCAAAAATTTTTACTCAACAAGCTCCCACAAAAATCAATGCTATGACAATCAGATTAATGGCCTCGGGATGTTGACTGAGTAATAAATGTTTCCCTCTAATGAACACCATTGATGACTTCATTTCTTTGAAAATGTGGAATTATTGGCATCTACTTGAAGAGGGCAAAAGGTCCTCAATTTCCCGCCACTGTAAGTTCTCTGCATGACAGTGTGGGTTTCCTCCAGGAGCTCCAGTTTCTTCCCACAGTGCAAAGATGTACCGATTGATAGGTTAATTGGTCATTGTAAATTGTCCTGTGATTAGGCTAGGCTTAAATCGGGGTTGTTGGGGGGCACAGGTCAAAGTGCCACAACGGTCTATTCCATGCTGCATCGCAATAAAAATATAATTAAATAATCTCAAGTGAAATGTGGTCACTCTGACAATGTAAATCCCCTTCATTAATGCACTGGATTGTTAACTCAGTAGGTTATGGATCGAGACTTCAAAATGATTCAAAAGCAAAAGCACTGACTGGTGAATCACCATCAATGCGTAAAAATGAACAAGTTAAATATTATCTCGGAATGACTCAACAGCACTTGGATGTCCTGAGTTAATATATCTCTTCATGGTTCGATATCCAAATTTCCATTTTCAAAGATGTTTTCATTCCTTCAAAGGATGCCATTTTTTTTCATTTGCAGCCAGGATTCAATTGCTCGTCCCCACCTGAACCTTGAGAAGAGAGTGGTGAGCAGCTTTTATGAAGCACCGCAGTCCTGGAGGTGTGGGTATACCCACAATGCTGTGAAGGAGTCCATTTCAGGATTCCGAGCCAGCGACAGTGAAGGAACAGTGATACATTTCCAAGTCAAGGTGGTGTTCAACTTCCAGACAAGGGCTGTTTCACGCTTTTGCTTCTCTTGTGTTTCGAGCTAGTAGAGGTCAGGGTTTGGAAGGTGATGGATGAGGCATCTTGTTGATTTGCTGCAGTGCATCCTGTAGATGAAGATGACACTATTAATTCCCACCATCATCTCCCTGGTGACCCTGTTCCCCTCATATCAACGCATCTCCCCACAGCTGATAATAAGAGTCAGCCCAGCAAAGAGCATCCATACCGACACCATTTGATGTGCCCCTGGCTGGACACAGCCCACACATGATCTTCCAGGAAGACCTGAGCTATGGTCACAACCCCAGATGAATGCCAGGTGTAGCCTCATTCACGTTGGAGCCAGCACCAGGAGATCTTGGAGGTCACCACACTCATACTTCTGGGTGCTGCCAAAGCCTTGGTCACCAAGGGGAGCAGGAGCATGGGTGACGGGGAGGAGAGAGATGAAACACTAAATCATTTGTTTACTGTGTCTTTAACAACAATAATTTGTTTTTACAAAGCACTGAAGTGAGTAATCCGTTTGTAGATAAGGCAGCTGAAACAAAACTATTTTCATCAGTGATAAGCAGATTTACAGATTACTTAACATTAGTAAAACGATAAACTTTAATGAGATAAAGTATAGAATGCTGATAGGGCTGCTTGATGGCTCATTCGGAAGGGGTGTGCCTCCAGGAAAGTTTGGGAAAGATTGAATGGAGAAGCTGGTGCAAGAGGTTTTGGTTGTGGATATTTATACCATAACTTCAATGTTCACAGTAAATATATTATCGTATATATATGTCACTATATACAACCCTGAGATTCATTTTCTTGTGGGAATACTCAATAAATCTATGGAATAATAATCATAACAGAATCAGTTGAAGACCAACCAACTAGGACATTCAAGCAGAGTGCAGAAGACAAGAAACTGTGCCAATTCAAAAAGAAGAAATGATAATAATAAATAAATAAGCAATAAATATCCAGGGCATATGAAGAGTCCTTGAAAGTGAGTCCATTAGTTGTGGGAACATTCAATGATGGGGCAAGTGAAGCTGAGTGAAGTTGTCCCCTTTGGTTTAAGAGTCTAATGGTTGAGGAGTAGTATCTGTTCCTGAACCTGGTGGTGTGAGTCCTGAGGCTCTTGTACCTTCTTCCTGATGGCAGCAGTGGAAAGAGAACATGTCCTGGGTGGTGGGGATGCCTGATGATGGATGCTGCTTCCTTGTGACAGTGTTTCATGTAGATGTGCTCAGTGGTGGGGAGGACTTTGCCTGTGACGGACTGCTCTGCATCCACTACTTTTTGTAGGATTTTCCATTCAAAGGCATTGGTGTTTCCATACCAGGCTGTGATGCAGCCAGTCAGTGTACTCTCCACTACATATCTATAGGTTCGTCAAAGTTTTAGAAGTCATGTCACGTCTTCGCAAACTCCTAAGGAAGTGGAGGCACTGCCATGCTTTCCTCATAATCGCACTTAGGTGCTGGGCCCAGGACACAGGTTCTCCGAAGTAATAACATCGAGGCACTTAAAGTTGCTGACCCTCTCCACCTCCGGTCCTCTGATGAGGATTGGCTCATGGACCTCCAGTTTCTTTCTCTCGATGTCAATAATCGGCTCCTTGGTCTTGCTGACACAGAATAAGAGGTTGTTGTTGATGGACTACAGAACCCCAAAGCCACCCCTACTCCCCTCCCCGCCACGCACAAGCAGCAGCAAAGCATTGACTCTCTCCCTCTCCAGTTAATTCAGCAAAAAGGAGCAGCACCCTCTACCCACCAAGCAAGCAATAGCAAAGTCCCCAAGAGACACCATGACCTGCAGTACAAGACTAATCGTTCAGCTGACAATTCGACATACCACAGGCTCTCTCTCTCCCCCTAATAAAGGGGCAGAGAGGTATCACTCAGTGGAGGGTGAGATATTGACAAAACAACTCGCTGACTTATAGCTTTGAAGTCTGCCGCGTTGTGTTTTTCCCCCCCGAGTGCTCTGACTTGAGAATCAGCAACAAACTCTCCCCATCAACAAGAGAGAGAAAGGGTGATCCAGGTACAGAGCCCTCCAATGTCCTGTTCTGTTTTCTCCTGCGACACCTCATTCAGCAGCACCGGCATAGAATCGGCTCATCCCCAGGGCTGCGAATCCTCAGAACCCCGAGGGCACGCTCGTCTTCTAGGCTGCGCTCTTGGGATACCGGCCAGAGAGCTCCTGTTCTCATTTTTCTCTCTCCTATTCTCTTTCAGCAGTTCATGATAGTTGAGTACTCAGTCTTACACCCTAGAAAAGGAGGATATGCAACAATAAATGCTCTAGTTAAATGCCAGGAATAGACTGAGATGAAGTAATAACTTTCAACAATTGGATTCTTGACCTGAATTCCAGCAGGCCATGTACTGAAAGAAGATTCACCCCTACCATATTATCAGCTAATAAAGTAACTTGTGGTATCTGAGTCAACAAAATCTGATTAGTGTGTTAGACACTGCACGGTACAAAAGCATAAAGCAAGCTTTACAACCAAATTACAGAAAAGCTCTCACAGAAGTGTTTACCAAACAGCATGAGCATTCTGGTGCAACAAAAATGAGTTGTCCAGGTTGCTTGTGATCAGTGGTTGTGAACCCATGGACCTTTTCCAGAATGTAACGCGTCCTTGGCATTTTTTTTTTGATGACACCCATGTAGTCTTGTTTAAACTTGGACGTCCAGTCACGTAACAACGTCTGCACTGTGTATAATCTGTGCTGTATAAAAAGATGTTATGCACGGTAGAAGATGCAAGAGATCATTTACAAGGATGTTGATGAAAGGAGGTGTCCAGGATGTAAAGTTAGGCCACAAGTGGGCAACCAGATTATAATGCCTCCTCCCGTTCCTATGCTTGTTAAGGAGTAATGAGCCTGTAGAACTTCTCCCCGGTTACGAGAGTATAAAGATATGCTACTGTATGGTGGTATGGAGGTTAAGTTACTGTACTAGTCCATAAGACAATGGAGCAGAATTAGGCCATTCAGCCCATCAAACCTTCTCAGCCATTTTCCCTCTCAACCCCATTCTCCAGCCTTCTGCCTGTAACCTTGCAGCCACCCTTACAATTAGAAACCTATCAACCTCCACTTTAAATATACCCAATGACTTGGCCTCCACAGCCATCTGTGGCATTGAATTCCACAGATTCACCAGCCTCTGGCAAGAGAAATTCACCACACCTCTGTTCTAAAGGGATAAATTTATATTCTGAGGCTCTGCCCTCTGGTCCTAGACTCACCAGCTATTGAAAACACCCTCTCTATATCTACTCTGGGCCTTTCAATATTTAATAGGTTTCAATGAGATCCCTCCTTATTCTTATAAACAAAAGCCAAGTATAGGACCAGAGCCATCAAATACTCCTCATATGTTAACCCTTTCATTTTCAGGATCATTCTCATAAACTTCCTCTGGACCCTCTCTAATGTCAGCACATTCTTTCTTAGATAAAGGGTCCAAAACTGCTCACAATACTCCAAGTGTAGTTTGACCAATGCCTGATAAAGCCTCATCATTAGATTGTTGCTGTTATATTCCAGTCCTGTCAAAAGGAATACTGATGTTGCATTTGCCTTCCTCACTACCGCAGGGTAACCTGCCAGGAATCGCTAAGTACCTTTGCACCTCCATTTTCTGAATCAACTCCCTGTTTAGAAAATAGCCTATCCCTTTATTTCTTCTACCGAACTGCAGCTCCAAACTCTTCCCTACACCGAATTCTATCTGCCACTTCTTCGCCCGTTCTCCTAATCTGTCCAAGTTCTTCTGCAGACTCTCTACATCCTTAAAGCTGCCTGCCCCTTCGCTTATCTTTGATCAAATCCACCATGGGAGCTGTGGAAGTTTAAATTCAAGTAATTAAGTAAACATGGGATCTAAAATAAAGCTGATCTGAGCCAGTTTCAATGATAACCATGAAATTTTGCTGTGAAAACCGAGGAGGAAACCTGTTTCCTCAACAGATTTGGCCTCTGTGTGACTGCAAATTCACCAAAGTAGTTTTCCCTTAGCTGCCTCCAGAAATGCATATTAAATACACAGGTGTCGGCATCTCACAAAGATATATATCTAAAAAAAAACTAAGAGCTATTTATGATTAGAAGATTCTTATGACAGATATAAGGGGGATACTTTATCTTGTGGAGAAACTTATTCACTATTAAGATGAAAAACAACCCTTTCCTCCTAAGTAGGTGGAGACAAAAGTAAAGCCTGCTTCCAGAGAGAGCATTTACAAGGATAAAAGCATGAGAGAGGTTGTAATCCATCTGTCTGCTTCCCTGAGTGATGTTTAAATGCTGGATAATCAGACATAATGTGTAGAGTTAGCTCAACCACTTCAGAATCAAAACCCAAACCAAGTTTATTATCACTGACATATGTGACATGAAATTCGTAGCTTTGCAGCAGAAGTACATTACAAAGACAGAATTATCATAAATTACAGAAGTAAATAAATAATGTTAAACAAAAGGAATAAGAAGATAGTGTTCATGGATTTAAGGACATTCAGAAATCTGATGGTGGAGGGGAAGGAGCTTTCCCTGAATCTCTGAGTGTGGGTCTTCAGGCTCCTGTATCTTCTCCCCCAATGATAATATTGAGAAAAGGGCATGTTCCGGATGCTGCTGCATTCTTGAGACACCAACTCCTGAAAATGTCCTTCGTGGTGGGGAGGGTCATGCCCGAGATGGAGCTGGCTGAGTTGATAACTCTCTGTGGCCTCTTGTGATCCTATGAAATGGAACCTCCTTCCACACCACATGGTCTGATGAATGAGACATTGTGTTCCCTTTTATGCAATTTTGTGCACCAATAAGGGTTACAGTATGATAAGTACAAAGGAATATAATTAAGCTGACTTATATTGTTCTCATTTATCCTTGCAATATGCTGATAGGGTGCAACGGAATTTGATTGGGAGGGAGGAAATTTGTATAGGATTGAGCTTGTGATTTAATAAGAACATGAACCTAAATGGACCTTAAGCAGGAACAAAAAGAATCATAGAGTGTTGGTGCTTTTTAGCTGATTGGTCTTACCACCCACCTCGGAAAACACAAAGTGAAATGGAAGCAAGTCATTCTCCAACCCAAGAGACTGCCTAAGAAGTCAAAGACATCTCTTGGTCCAATAGGGACTTGGAGGGATTAGGAAGATTAAACCAAGCCAGAATTTGACTGAAAGGAGACGGGAGAGAGTGTTCCAAGTTTTTTCTTTGTTGGGATAAGATTTTGAATGATTTGTAGTCATTAGTCATCTTTGATCCTCAGCTGTTGAAGTATGCATTTACATTATGATGTACAATTCTTTACATCTGTAGGGGACAACAACAAATTATACTTAACGTAGCAAACCAACCCAAGATACTTCTTGTAGTGGGCTTCTCGGGTATTAAATTAAAACCCAATCCAAACCTATCCTGACCATGACCTTTGTTCTCTTCATTCCTCCTGCTCTCTGCAAATTAATCACATTAATTTTCAGAGCTAACAAAAGTCTTAAAAACTGATAAAACTCTACTTCTTGCTCCAGAAATGCTGCCTGACAGTCCAGTAATGCCCATTTTTATTGCAGATTTTCATCGTCCACATTTTCTTGCTTTCCAGTCATAGCTAACCCAAACCTAGCATGACTATGGGCAATCTCAATCCAGCTTTGACCGACCACAGCCAATCCAAATCCAACCAGACCATGACTAATCTGAACTCTACCTAAGTGAGGCCAAACCAAATACAACCTTAGCCTACCAAGGCCAATCAGAACCCAACACAACTATGGCCAATTTGAAACTAGTTTGGCCATGTCCAATCTGAAGCTGATGACCACATCAAGCCGAACCCAATTTCAGTCAAAAGACAAACTATTGGAGTAACTCACTGTGTCAGGCTGCATCTGTAGAGGGAAAGAGGCTGTCAATGTTTTGGGTTGAGACCTTTCATCGGGACTGAAACAATTGAGGGTAAATAGCCATTATAGAAATGTGAGGCTATCTCCTCTCTCCTCTTTACTCCTTCAGTCTAGATCATTCAAATTCATTGCTTTCATGTTCATATATATACAGTATAACTACCCAATGAAAATTTGCTTTTTGCAGCAGTAGCACAGCATATTCTAAGATGAAGACACACATAAGTTAACATAAACTTAATTAACATAAATTATATGAAAGATCTCGACCCAAAATCTCAACAGTCCATTTCCCTCCCCAGTTGCCCTCTGAGCAGTTGAGTTCCTCCAGCAACTCTCTTTTTTGTTTCAAATTTCAGCATCTGAAGTTTCTCGTGTCTCCAAGGCCAACCAAAACTAACCATGGCAAATCCCTCCCACCTTAACTACAGTCAATCCAAAGTTGACCCAAGCTCAAGGACATAATTTTTAGCACACCCAACCTGATCACCACACTAAACATAGCAATCTGTTTTTCATGTGAAGTCATCCCAACAAAGTCAGAGATAATATGGAAAAGACTCACAATTGCTGAATTTTATTGATAAAGTACTGGGCCATTTATACCAATTCAACTTACGTCCTGTTAGAATATACTATATACCCTGCCCAACCTGAATCTAACACATGTAGTTGAATCCTGCTTGGCTCACGTTGGGCCTGGTGGTTCAGCTCTACTTTCTGGTACCACCAGTTTAACACATTAAGAAAATGAGGCCAGTGGGCCAGAAGCTTAACAGAAGAACCCTGCGAATTTTACCTCCCAGACAGTATCAATAAATGAGCCACCACCTTACACATTTACAGCATGGAAACAAGCCTTTCAGTCTGTCCTGCTGCCTATGTGGCCAGAGGCAGCACTGCTTCTGAGGTGGAACCAAATAGGAGTGGATTAGGATTCTGGGAAAGCTTTGGATAAATGAGTGTAGTTCCCTATCCCTTTCTCATCGTTATCATATAAACCCTGGTGCACTTAAGGACGTCATTAACTGATGTTTTACTTTGCAGACAAGTGCTCAATACCACGTGCACTTCAGCGAAGAAGAAGATGCCAAGAGGATCAGAAAGGCATGCAAAGGAGTAGGTATGCTGGGGTTGTTGGGTGGCCAAAGAATTGGGGGGGGGGCGGTGTTTGTGGGGAGGTGGTGTGAGGGGTCATATGAGAGGAAAGACTACAGGGAAATAAGTGGACAAGCATGATTGATGTGATTGCTCTGAGACCCAACATGACTGAAAGGGGCAAATAGCCATCGTCTAAGGAAGTATGACAATATGACATTTATAGAGATGGCATTCCTTGATATCAGGACTTCCCAAAGTATTTTACAGTTCAAAAAATTTAAAGTGTTTTTTAAAAAATTTATTTCCTTCTTACATCTTATCAGTCTGCCTACCTTGGGCTTTAACACCACAGAGCTGCCTGTGGACACCGCGGTCCTGTCTCTGACAAATTACAAACAGGCCACACTAGTGTATTACCTGAAGGAATGTGAATTGACTTTGGTTCTGTGTTTTCCACTACCAGGAGGTTCAGGAACCAAAATTGACAGAGGAGGCAAAGGAATATATTTGTGAATTTGCAGCCGTTTTGACCAGAGGATGGTCAGTATATGGAATGAACTGTTCGAGAAAGTGGTTGAGGAAGGCACATTGACAATCTTTAAAAGGTACCTGGACAGGTACATGGATTGGAAAAGTTTAGAGGGAATGGGCCAAACCTGGGCAAATGAGATTATCTTAAATGGTAATCTTGGTCAGCATGAACTAGTCAGGCTGAAGGGCCCATTTCCATTCTATTTGATTCTATGACTTGATGACTATTAAATAGAGGCTAACAGAGTGACTCTGAGACACTCTTCCTCAGCTTGTGTCCTAAGACAACAAGCAGTGGTGTGCTTCAAACCCAGCTGGACATGATAAAGGATACTCAATAACAGTTCCTGACTGACAATAACACACATACTCTGTAGCCATCGGATGGCACCAACCATATCCAGTATGTATCGTTAGGTTGCCTAAGACTTTTGGACAGTACTTTAGTAATTTTATGTATTGCATTGAATTGCTGCAGCAAAAAAAAACAAATTTCGTGACATGTGTGTGTGCTGATGAACCTGATTCTGATATGGGTCTCTATTATATACTGAGAGTGGGAAGGGGGACCCATGCCAACCACGAGGACAACCTATATTAATCCCATTACCTCACCATTGGCCCAGCCCCTCTAGTAATTTCCTATCCAAGTATCCATCGAAATGCAAGAGTATTTGCTCCTTTGTTTGTCTTTCTGATCCTTTTGGCAACTTCCTACTCTCAGAAGTGCACTTAGTACCGAGCATTTGTCCAAAAATCAAAACATCAGTGACTAAGTTTTATAAGTACACCACACTTAAATGTCCAGAGCCATGCTGCCAGAGTCCTAATTCGCCCATGTCTGGTCCACCTCAGTAGCAGTGCTGCCTCTGGGCATATAGGGTACATAGGTACAATAAGAAGCACACAAATGATGGGCTGAACAGCCTGCTTCCACTACAGCAAACCACTCCAGAGGACGTAGTGGAAACAGGCCGTTCAGCCCATCATTTGCATGCTGCTCATTGATGTTCATCATTGCCTTACTCCTCAGACCTCCTTCAAATTTCTCCCCTCTGATCTTAAACCTATGTCCTCTTGTTCTAGACCCCTCTGCTCTGGGAAAAGACTTTACCCATCTGTCCTATCCATGTGCCTCATAGTTTTGTAAACCTGATGAGGTTATCCCTCGACCCCCTACATTTCAGTGAGTAAAAGCCCTGCCTATCCAATCTCTCCTTACAACTTTAGCCCTCCATCCCAGGCTACAGCCTGGTGAATCTCTTCTGCACTCTCTCTAACACGACCATATCCTTCCTGTGCTGATCAGAACTGTACACAATACTGTAGCTGCAATCCAACCAATTTATTGGTATTGGTTTATTATTGTTACATGTACTGAGATACAGTGGAAAAACTTCACATGCCATCAATACAGATCATTCCAAAATTTCAGTTCTTTGAAGTAGTATAAGAGAAAGACATTAACAGAACGCAGAATATGGTGTTACAGTTACAAAGAAAATGTAGAGCTGCTGACTAATAAAATGCAAGAACAATGGCAAAGAAAAGCAGGATCAAAAGTTCATCTTTAACATAAAAGAAGTCCATTCAAGAGCCTTATAACAGCAGGATAGAAGCTGTCCTTGAGCCTGGTAGTGTGTTTTCAAGCTTTTTTATCTTCTGCTAGGGAACTTCCAGTTTAAGATGGAGCTACTGAAGATGGCAACAGCTTAATAATGGTTCAAAAAGCAAGAAGTACAACTAAATGCTTTATTCATAATACCTTTTCAGTGTTCCAGCTGTTCTAGCTGCTACCATCTGGGAATCGGTACCGCAGCATAAACAGGTTCCAGGATATCTTCTTCTACCAGGCCATCAGACTGATTAATTCACACTGATACAATTGTATTTCTATATTATATTGACTATCCTGTTGTACATATTATTTATTACAAATTACTGTAAATTGCACATTGCACATTTAGACAAGTTTAGACAAAGACATAACATAAAAGATTTTTAATCCTTATGTATATGAAGGGTGTAAGTAATAAAGTCATTTTAATGCAATTTTTCTGTGGAAAATAGTGATAAACGATCACTGCAAACAATGAAGAGATGAGAGAAGGCAAGGCTGACTCGAGGGTCGAAACGTGCGATGCAATATTGGAGCGAGGTCGAGATGGACTTGAATGTGCGAAGCGGAAGAATTTAGGAGGAGCCCATCCACCTAAACTGCGAGTGAGGTTTGATCAACCTAAGGGCAGGGCCGATTTGGAAAGACCGGGTACGGGCTGGAAAGTGGCGGCGCGGTACAGGCCCAGAGAATACCGGGTCTTAGAGCATGGAATGACCCATGTTTGGACAATTTAAACACCAGGCCAGATGAATTGAACCTCCAAGAGGACCACAACCTTGTCAAAGTGTTTGGGGGCTTGCCTACCCCAGTGACCCAGAAAGCTGTGTTGGCTGGAGTCAGGGCTTTATGCTTTGGCTCTTGGTGGGGTCACCCAGGCCAAACAGGTCAAAGGGTAGAGGGCAGACTAAGAGTGGTTCACCAGAAATCTAGGTTCGGGGGTTCAGCTCAGGGCTAACACCCCTGACAAGTAAAACAAAATTGTTACAGAAACAGCGATGAAGAATCCCTCTACATCTGAGTGCGATAGAATTCCTGTGTCTCCGCCTGGAAGTTGCATGACTGACAGCAGTGGAGATTGAGCAACCGACACAATGAAGGAAGCCCTGAATTATGCCAGAGATGGAGGACCTTCATTACTGCCGTAAATGCCAGCAGCGTAATGGGCAGTGGAGAGAGATGGATTGAAAAGGCAGGGTGTTGGGACCAGAGGCAAGTGTCAGGCTGGTTCTTCTCGCTGCTCCACAATATTTACTCTGCTCTTCGCTGCACTGAGGCTGAGGCTGAGGCCTACTCAGGCTGCAAGCTCCACTGTGTGATGAACTGAGGCTGAGGGTGTCGGCCTGCTCCAGGCTGCTCCAGCTTCATGTCTATGGACTCACTTTCATTCTGAATGCTTGCTTTTATTGTTAACATGATTTGTGTTTTTTTCTCTCTCACTGCGTATTGGATGTTTGTTGGTCTCTTTTTAATGGGTTCTTTTGGGTTTATTGTTTCGTGGCTGCCTGTAAGGAGACGATAATTTATACATTGTTTGGTAATAATGGTGCTTTGAACTTTGAACCTTGAACTTTGATTAGGTTGGCTGCTTTCCACTGGGTCTTTTCCTCAGGGTTGGGAAATCAAGAACCTGAGGGTATGGGTTTAAGGTGAGAGGACAGAGATTTAAAAGGAACTTGAGAGCAACGTTTTCACCCAGTGAGTGGTCAGTATATGGAATGAGCTGCCAGAAGATGTAGTCGAGGTCGGTACATTAACAATATTTGGACAGAGACATGGATAGGAAAGGTTTAGAAGGATATGGGCTAATTGCGGGCAAGTGGGACTAACTTCAGTGGGACTCTTGGTCAGCATGGACCGGTTGGGCTGAAGGCCCTTTTCCGTGCTCTGTGACTGTGTCTCCAAAGTTATTGCTGAATCTGCTTCTTTTAAGCAACACATTCTGCATCACAGCAAACTGCCGCTTTAAAAATATTGAGGCAGATTTCCACCTTCTTCTTGTGCACAGGTATAACTGAAGCCTGCTTGAAGCAGGTGGGTACCTCAGACTGCCAAAGCAGGAGGTTAAAGGTCTCAGTGAACATTCCAGCCAGTTGATCTGCATGGTTCTTTCATACTCGACCAGGTGCCCCATCTGGGCCAATGCTCTCAGTGGGTTCACCCTCTGAAGCATGCTCTCACATTGGCCTCAGAGACTGAAATCACAGGGTCATCGGGTAGTGTGGAAGCTCGTGAGTGTTCTGTCAAAGCAAGCATAGAAGACATTGAGCTCAACTGGGAGCGAGGCCTTGTTATCACCTATGTCACTTGGTGATTCAAGTTTGGTTCAGAATTGTCTCTTTGCATGTGAGATGGCTTTCTGGAGATCATACCTGGACCTCTTGTATCTTAGTTGTTGGCCAGACCTGAATGCCACTGATCTGGCTCTCAGCAGATTATGGAACTCATGGTCCATCCAGGGCTTCTGGTTGGAGAGGGCTCTGAATGATTTTGTGGGGAAACACTTGTCTACTACAGTTTTTATAACGTCTATGACAACTGTGGTACGTTCAGTCAGATCTTCTGATGAGTCCTTGAACATGCCCCAGTCCACCGACTTGAAGCAATGCTTCAGACATTCCTTTGCCTCCCATGACCACCTCTTTGTTGTCCTAATCTCTGCAGCCTCTGCCTGGATCAGGTAGGAGGTCAGCCAAGTGATGCGATGTCCCAAAATGCGGTCCAGGCATGTAATTGTTGGCATTTCTAATCATAGTACAGCAGTGATCGAGTGTATTAGAATCCCCGGTGCTGCAAGTTATTTGCTGATGATAACTGGGTCGAGATTTTTTCAAACAAGCCTGATTGAATTGAATTCATTTCTTACATCCTTCACATATATGAGGAGTAAAAATCTTTACGTTACGTCTCCATCTGAATGTGCAATGTGCAATTTATAGTAATTTGTAATAAACAGTATGTACAACAGCACAGTCAATATAACATAGCAATACAATTGTGTCAGCATGAATGAATCAGTCTGATGGCCTGGTGGAAGAAGCTGTCCCGGAGCCTGTTGGTCCCGGCTTTTATGCTGCAGTAACGTTTCCCGGATGGTAGCAGCTGGACTCAGGTCCCCAATGATCCCTCGGGCCCTTTTTATACACCTGTCTTTGTAAATGTCCTGAATAGTGGGAAGTTCACATCTACAAATGTGCTGGGCTGTCCGCACCACTCTCTGCAGAGTCCTGCAATTCAGGGAAGTACAGTTCCCGTAACCAGGCAGTGATGCAGCCAGTCAGGATGCTCTCAATTGTGTTCCTGTAGAAAGTTCTTTGGATTTGGAGACTCATGCCAAACTTCTTCAACTGTCTGAGGTGAAACAGCGCTGTTGTGTTTTTTTCACCACACAGCCGGCATATACAGACCACGTGAGATCCTCAGTGATGCATATGCCGAGGAACTTAAAGCTGTTCATCCTCTTAACCCCAGATCTGTTGATGTCAATAGGGGTTAGCCCTTCTCTATTCCTCCTGTAGTCCCCAAACAGCTCCTATGTTTTTGCAACATTGAAGGAGAGGTTGTTTTCTTGGCACCATTTCATCAGGGTGATGACTTCTCCTCTGTAAGCTGTCTCGTTATTATTTGAGATAAAGCCAATTAATGTAATATCATCAGCAAATTTAATTAGCAGATTGGAGCTGTGGGTGGTGACGCAGTCATAGGTACACAGAGTAAGGGAGGGGCTTAGTACACAGCCCTGAGGGGCACCTGTATTGAAGGTCAGAGGGGCAGAGATGAGGGACCCCAGTCTTACCTCCTGTCAGCGATCTGATAGGAAGTCCAAGATCCTGCTGCAGAGGGCAATGTGAAGGCTGAGGTCTCTGAGCCTCTTGTCAAGTCTGGAGGGAATTATGGTGTTGAATGCTGAACTGTAGTCCAAGAACAGCATTCTCACATAAGCATCCTTCTTCTCCAGGTGTGTAGGGACAGTGTGTAGAGCTGTGGTTATTGTGTCATCTGTCGATCGGTTGTGACGGTAGGCGAATTGTAGGGGTGGGTGGTAGCAAGCTGCAGATGTAGTCCTTGACCAGCCTCTCAAAGCATTTGCTTATTATTGAGGTGATTGTGACAGGACACCAATCGTTCAGACATGTTAGCTTGGTCTTTTTAGGTACAAAACAATGGTGGATGTTTTGAAGCAGGAGGGCACTCTGCACTGGGAGAGGGAGAGATTAAAAATGTCTGTAAACACACCTGCCAGTTGTGCCGTGCACATCCTGAGTACCTGCCCTGGAATGCTGTCCAGTCCTGCAGCCTTGCGACTGTCCACTCATTGGAAACACCTGCGTACTTCAGCCTCAGAGATGACCAATGTGCTCTCCTCGGGGGTTCAGTGTTGGCGACATTGAACCGAGCGTAAGAAAGATTTAGCTCATCTGGGAGAGAGGCAGCGATGTTGGCAGCACCACTGCACTTAGCTTTGAAGTCTGCGATGGTGTGCAGACCTTGCCATAAGCTGTGTGTGTTTTTGGTGAAAAGTTGTGTCTGGATCTTCTCCCTGTATTGTCGTTTCACTGCCTTGATGACCTTGAGTTAAAAATTTTGCATTATATTATTCTTGTGAAGAACCTTGAGGCATCTTCTTGCATCCGGGGTGTTTCTTAAAAAGGTTGTTGATGTTGAATACTCAGCTCTCTTTCTTTCTCTTGTGTGAACATATAATCACACATTTCAGTTAGGACTAGACCACTGGGTCTCTTGATCCAACTCTTCCATGTAATATAATCATGGATGATTTGATTATAACCTTGTTGTCATGGTAACCTCATGGTTACCTCAAGGTAACCTTTCGCACCCTTTCTTGTCAATATTCCATTTATTTCTGCCTCAAAATGATCCAAAGACTCTGCTTCCACTGCCCTTTGAGAAAGAAAGTTCCAGACACTGAAAGAAATAAAATCGCCTTTTTGTTTTCTTAAATGGGAAAGCCCTTATTTTTTTAAGTGACCAAGTTTTAGATTCTCCCACAAGAGGAAATACACTTTGCACAGTGGCACTCTTAAAACTCCTCAAGATTTTGCATGTTTCAATCAAATTGACACCAGCCTGTCCAACTTTTCCTCATAATTCAACCAGCCCATGTCAGTTATTAGCCAAGAAACCATCCTCTAAGCTATTCCAAGAGCATTAGTATCCCTTCTTAAACAAGGACCCCAATTCTGTACCCAGTCATCCAGATCCTACAGATATTCAAGAAATTTAACCAACGTGCCGGTGTCCTGTCAGAATATCTCCGGAGAGGATCTATTTTTGTCTCCTCTCACACCTGTCAGTAGCCATGTAAAACTGCACCATGCAAATACAAACTATTGTTGCTAATGTTGCATTTCAGAATTTATTACTCTTGAATAAGTAAAATTTTTGCCTTAACTTGATAGAAGTATAGAAGAACATGATGGGTTTTTGAAAGGATAAATAGATAGAAGCTGTTCCCCTACAAGATGTTTCAAACACAAGCATTTAGAGTGAAGAGCAAAAAAATACATGGAGAAATGTTGAAAAAAACACTTATGAATGCAAGAAAGGCTTTGACCTGAACCCTCTGCCTGTAAAAATAATGGAAGGAAGCCAAAGTGGAACCCCTAAAAATGGAAAATGATTTTGTCGGATAAGGCTAAAAAGTGATGTGAGGGTGCTGAAAGGGGAAGGGGCATGAATTCACTGAGCTGAATGACTTCTGCCTGCAATGATTGGATGGTTCTATGGCTAAATTACCCATCACCTACTTCCAGTTTCTTTCCTTGTTATGTTTCAAAACAAAACATCTCAATACGAGTCCGTTCAATAAGTAAAGGTAACATCAGGGATGTGCCCCCTTTTGTGTGAAGAAATGTCTTCTGTACTCCACGCAACAACAATTTTGTGCTCCTTGCCCCGACATAAAGTCATTTCTCCCTCCATATATATTTTGTATACAGTGGATTCTGATTAATTGGGACATATCAAGAGCACTATATTTTGGCCCAAATCAGCAGCTGTCCCAAATAGCCAAAATTTCATGGAAATAGTTAAAAGGAAAAAAAAGATAAATTACTGTTTAACTGAGTAACAATTTATGTATTTAAATGAAATACAGAACAAATTAGAACACTACCAATATCTCCACAGTGCTATAAATCTGTGTATAATTTCTAATAGTTATTGACAGAGGAATTCATCTGCCATGTTCTTCTGATTAAGCGTAAATGAACAAAGTTAGTGAAGACACCTTGTGCAGATAATGGAATGACTTCATACAATGTTTTAGGTGACTGCATCTTCCAAATCTTCACTTTCATTGTAACATTCAAGATGATTGTTGATACTTTCAAATTCCTAACTCGTTGAAGTAGTGAAATTGTCTCATTTTCACACCTGTCTGCTTCTCGCATCTCCAAGCCTGAATGCTTGAAACCGCAGTGAGCAAAACAGTTCTGAATTGTCTTACTGCTTATTTGTCACCAACAATCAGTGACAAAAATCACATGCATGTGATGCTTTTTAAATACTGATCACTGTCAGCTTGGAGTGATATCTAACGGCCACGCAAGTGACATGACTGACACTGGCGAGAGACCATTCGGCAACAGTCTCCTGCCCCAATTGAGTGGCATAGTGTCCCAACTAAATGAAGGGAATCATGGCTATTTTCTCAATTTAGATTTTGTTCTTTATGAGTTGTCCCAAATGAATGGCTGCCCCGATTAACCAATGGCCAAATAACACGAATCCATAGTATTTCGATTTCATACAAGATAAAAGGAAGCTACTTGGCCCATCAAATCTACGTTGGTTCTCAGAGCAATCCCATCCTTCCTACTTACTGACATTTCTCAGTAATTCATCCTCTCCCACGTACTCATCAATTCCCCCTCATCTGAACACCCTCCCCCACTCAGTTCTTCTCATCCACTCCACACCAGGGAAAACTTACAGAGGCCAATCAACCAACCGATCTGCATGATTTGGAATTTGGAGGGTTTTCCTGGTCTTAAGTGTCCTCGTGGTCTTCTGTGAAAGGGCAGCTCCAGGGATGCAGGTTCAATCCTCGCACTCAATGTGCCTGTATGAATTTTGACTGGATGCTCCGGTTTCGTTCCACATCCCAGGGACGTGCGCAGGTCGGGAGGATAATTGTTCACAGTAAATTGATGTTAGAGCGTAGATGAGTGGTATAATCTGGGGGTGGGGGGTTTGGGGAGGTAGCAGAATATAGGTAGAATGGTACTAACGTTGGGTTGGTGTAAATTGGTGGGTGGTGGTCAGTATGGGCTCAGGCAGCTGAAGGGTCCATTTCTGTGCAGTAATTCTCCATGATTCTATGAAACTGGCACACCTGGAGGTAACCCAGGTGATCGCAGGTAGATCATGCAAACTCCACACAGACCGCAGCCAAAGTCAGGATTGAATCCGGGCTGCAGGAGAACTGACGACCTTCAGTGCCACCCAACACTGACTGCTCTAATCTCGTTGGCTACATTTCTGTGACCAAATGCAATTTGCAACAGGCATTGCAATTTATCTTAGCTGAACTATTTATTTTTGGGTTTCACAGGAACTGATGAAATCACAATTATTAAAGTTCTTGCAAGTCGCTCAACAGAACAGAGACAGAAAATAAAAGAGAAGTACAGAGATCTGTACAAAAAAGTAAGTACAACTTGCAACAAAACTCAGCTTCAGTTTTACACATTGGAGGAGGAGTTGGGTATTTGGACCCTTGGGTATGTTGAACCAGTCCATGATCTGTAATCTGATTCCATTTTCCTATTATGGCAATCAAAGCCCTTTAAATAGAGGTCTTATCAGTCTCAGTTTGAAATGAAACCCAGCAATGATTGTCATGTGTGGAAGAGCTGCGGTTTCTTACATCGTCTGTATGTGGAGCGTCCCCAACCTTCACTCCTCAAACCCTGGCTCCAACTTCTAGTTTCTGTCTCCCAAGCCCAGACTCTTTGAGCAGCAGGCAAAGTCTCTCTCCATCTCACCTACCACTTTCCATAAGTATCTTGGAGTAGTCAATCAAGTATCCTGTTAATCTTCAGAATCCTTGGGAATACAGCCAAATATTTCATGATCCTTGATCCCATGTGCCAGCAACGGTGGTGGAGGCGGATATGACAGGGTCTTTTAAGAGACTTTTGGATAGGTACATGGAGCTTAGTAAAATAGAGGGTTATAGGTAGGCCTAGTAATTTCTAAGGTAGGGACATGTTCGGCACAACTTTGTGGGCTGAAGGGCCTGTATTGTGCTGTAGGTTTTCTATGTTCCTATGTTTTGCAAAATCTTACCTCCTTCCAAATACAGCTTTTCTACTTTTTGGTCCGGATCTTCTCTCTGTATTCAGCACATGATCTAACTAGGACTTTAACAATAGCACCTCTTCTACCCTTTGGAGTCTTTCCTCTAGACTTTTTGTCATTTTGTACCCATGTGTAGTGTTTTAATTTGACGTAGGCATTTTTCCAACTTATTAGGAACAGGAGTAGGACACTTGGCCAGGCTAACCTGTTTTGTTGTTTTATAAGATAATGGATGATATGAATGTAATTCAACTTCACACTCCTACTATTTTAGTTCCTTGCGTGTCAAATATTAATATCCGCTTCCATCACCCTGTGTGGAAGAGAATTCCAAAAGTCACCGTCTTCAAATTTAACAGAAGTTTCGTAAGTTAACGAATTTCACAACATATGCCAGTGATATTAAACCTGATTCTGATTCTGGGAGAACAAAATTTTTCTTCCTCCTTATCTTACCTATGCAACCCTCTGTCTTCAAACACTGACCCCCATTCAAGGACCCCACCAACAGAAACATTCTCACTGTCAAGACCATTCAGGATTTTATGTGTTTCAATCAAGTCATCTCTCAGTCTTTCTAAACTCCAGCAGGTGTAGTCTAGCCTGTCCAATCTTATTCATGAAACAGTCTGCCCATTGCATCTTCGTATCTCCAATGTTACTCAATTTTCACCATTTTGGTGACACTCTACAGGCCATCCCTGGGTAACGAACAAGTTTCATTTTTGCAGACATCCATAAGTCAATTCTGTATGCAAATCAGAGAATCAACAAAAATCACTTGATATGATAACCACACCTCCACAATACTGTAGTGAATGGTAGTGAACTGTAGTGACTGATAAGAAAAACAATTACCAAAAGTGGAGAGAGGATGCGAGTTCTACCATTCACAGGAACCTTCGTACTGTATGTACATCAGAGTTTTAATTGCAATAATATTATGGGGGCTTGCCCATACGTAGGGGGGTGGTTATAAGTTGGATGTTTGAAACTCAGGGAGGACTGTATCCTCCCTTTATTTGGATCAAAATGGATAAGCTCATCATGCAGGGGATAAACAAACAGCAGAGCCAGGGAGTGTATTTTCATTTCCTTTGTGAGACATCCACACTGCACTGGTTCCCTCTATACATTATACAGTGTGTTTGTTCTATATATATCTCAGTAATTTACAGACAGATTGTCAGTAGTGCTGAATATGCCACTTGATGGCATTATTGTGGTCCTGGGCTTTAACTTTCTTCCGTTGAAGCCATTGACAAGGCAAAATGCACATTTCATGTTAAAATCTGGGGATGGATTTCATTTACTAACTAAATGGAAAACGCCACCCTATTATATCTACCTCAAATGCCGACTTTCACCTCCCTGCATAGATGCTGTCTGGACCACAGACTTCCTCCAGCACTTTGTGTGTTGCTCCAGATTCCAGTATCTACAGTGTAGTGTATTTAATATTCCAGTAATATTTGAGTAATATTGTAAATATATTGTTTGATTAAGCATTCTTTGTTTACATAATTCATGATGGGTTATATGTAAGACGTACGTGAATGACATGTCATTGTGCCATTATGTCATATGTGTACACCTCACTAAAGAAAAAGAACTAAGTAAGCAGGTTATCCTGGGCTCCTGTGTTTATCTTTCAACTAATTTCTGGAGTTACAAAACATAACAGTGGCAATGAGGAGGTTTTAAAATGAACCCAAGTTGACTATTGACAGTACCTGTTGAAACACAGTATATTTTTTTCCCTCAGAAAGGGAGAGAGACGATGAATTTAAAAAGACAAAACATTCATAGGTTCATAAGCAGTGAGTACTGGGTGAAAATAATAATAAATTTAATAAAAGCAAAAATGACTGACTACATTGGAAAGATAGATACTTAAATTGCACAACAGATAACTGGATGATGTATACTGAATGAATTGAGCAATATTTTGAAGCCAATGAAAAGAAATTGCCAGTGCTACCGAGTGCAATAGGTGGAAAAGCATGCAATTTCCTTTGAAGTGTAACTGCTCCAACCAAACCAGCTGAAATGAGCTTTGCTGATATTGGAAACATAATGCAGAAACATTTAGAACCAAAACCATTGTTGATTGCAGAATACTTTAGGTTTCATGAGCAGAGTCAAAAGGAAGGGGAGCCCATTTCAGGTTATGTGGCTGGATTGAAGAAATTGTCTAAGCCTTGTCAGTTCAGTGACAAGCTTAATGATGCACTGAGAGATCATTCATTTTGTGGAATCTTACAAGAAAGCACAATTGAAGCTGAAGCACAATTCATATTTAAAAGAGCAGTTGAACTCACTGTATCACTGGAAAGAGCAGTCAGACATGCAATTGAGTTGCAGTCAGGAATGAAAGAGAGCGCGAACAGTTTAAATGATGTCTAAACAGAAACCTGCCTGGCCAAGCAAATTGTGTTACCATTGTGGCACAGGCTCACATACAGGAGATCAATGCAAGTTTAAAGGTGAAACTTGCAGAAAATGCAACAAAGCAGGGCACATACAAATACATGTTGGACAGACAAAAATAAATGGACTGCACAGGGAAGAGAAGAAGATAAAATGTCAAGCTGGCTTTTCAAAAAGAGCACCAATCTGCTTGATGTTGATGAAAAATCTAATAATGATAGGAGTGACACAGGGCTGAGTAGTCTTAAGATTTACAAAGTGGAAACTAACAGGGCTTACACCAGAAGTGAACTGCAAATTAATTAAAACGCAAACAGGAATTCTGCAGATGCTGGAAATTCAGCAACACACATCAAAGTTGCTGGTGAATGCAGCAGGCCAGGCAGCATCTGTAGGAAGAGGTGCAGTCGACGTTTCAGGCCGAGACCCTTCGTCAGGACTAACTGAAGGAAGAGTGATTAAGGGATTTGAAAGTTGGAGGGGGAGGGGGAGATCCAAAATGATAGGAGAAGACAGGAGGGGGAGGGATGGAGCCAAGAGCTGGACAGGTAATAGGCAAAAGGGGATACGAGAGGATCATGGGACAGGAGGTCCGGGAAGAAAGACAAGGGGGGAGGACCCAGAGGATGGGCAAGAGGTATATTCAGAGGGACAGAGGGAGAAAAAGGAGAGTGAGAGAAAGAATGTGTGCATAAAAATAAGTAACAGATGTGGTACGAGGGGGAGGTGGGGCCTTAGCGGAAGTTAGAGAAGTCGATGTTCATACCATCAGGTTGGAGGCTACGCAGACGGAATATAAGGTGTATCTTTACAGTAGAGGAGGCCGTGGATAGACATGTCAGAATGGGAATGGGATGTGGAATTAAAATGTGTGGCCACTGGGAGATCCTGCTTTCTCTGGCGGACAGAGCGTAGATGTGTAAGCGGAACAAGTGCTACACATGCCCTTACACTTCCTCCTTTACCACCATTCAGGGCCCCAAACAGTCCTTCCAGGTGAGGCAACACTTCACCTGTGAGTCGACTGGGGTGATATACTGCGTCCGGTGCTCCCGATGTGGCCTTTTATATATTGGCGAGACCCGACGCAGACTGGGAGACCGCTTTGCTGAACATCTACGCTCTGTCCGCCAGAGAAAGCAGGATCTCCCAGTGGCCACACATTTTAATTCCACATCCCATTCCCATTCTGACATGTCTATCCACGGCCTCCTCTACTGTAAAGATGAAGCCACACTCAGGTTGGAGGAACAACACCTTATATTCCGTATGGGTAGCCTCCAACCTGATGGTATGAACATCGACTTCTCTAACTTCCGCTAAGGCCCCACCTCCCCCTCGTACCCCATCTGTTACTTATTTTTATGCACACATTCTTTTTCTCACTCTCCTTTTTCTCCCTCTGTCCCTCTGAATATACCTCTTGCGCATCCTCTGGGTCCCCCCCCCCACTTGTCTTTCTTCCCGGACTCCTGTCCCATGATCCTCTCGTATCCCCTTTTGCCTATCACCTGTCCAGCTCTTGGCTCTATCCCTCCCCCTCTTCCTACCATTTTGGATCTCCCCCTCCCCCTCCAACTTTCAAATCCCTTACTCACTCTTCCTTCAGTTAGTCCTGACGAAGGGTCTCGGCCTGAAATGTCGACTGCACCTCTTCCTACAGATGCTGCCTGGCCTGCTGCGTTCACCAGCAACTTTGATGTGTGTTGCAAATTAATTAAAATGGAATTGGGCTCTGGCTCATCTGCTTCAGTCATTTGACAAAATGAGTTTGAATGGCATTTCGAAAATAACAAACTGAAGCCTGCAGATATCCACCTAAGAACTAATAATGAGAAAAGATGACTCCTGTGGGAATGACATCCATAACAGTGAAATACCACAACTAACCAGCTACATTGGGCTTGTATGTGGTAAAAGCAGGAGAGCAAGCAATATGGGCCATGATTGGCTGAGACAACTACAATTCAATTGGAGATCCATCCACCATTTGCATGCCACATCGCCTGCAGTAGAGTCAACTGAAAGCAAATTAAGAAAAGTATTGGATGACATCACCTCATTGTTCAAGGATGGCACTGGAAAACTTAAACATATAAAGGGTAAAATAGTGTTAAATGAAAATGCCACACCCGTATTTTACAATGCCTGTCCAGTTCATTATACCATCCATAAAGTAGCCAGTGAGCTAGACCACACTGAGGCTGAAGGAATTCTTTCCACGGTTAGCCCATGGGCAACAGTAGTGGTCCCAGAACCCAAAAAAAAATAGGCCTGTCAGGATCTGTGTTGATTTTAAGGTCACCATCAACCCAATACTGAAAGTAGATCAATACACTCTAGCCAGGAGAGAGGATAACTTTGCAAAACTTTCTGGAAGAAAACACTTCAGCAGAGTGGACTTATTTTTGGAGTAGCACCTGCACCTCCACTCTGTCAGAAAGCCATGGACCAGGTGCTGTAAGGTTTCCCAGGCAGTCTGGATGATGTCATTGTTACCCTTGAGGATGACAGGGAACATCTCCAAACCCCCAAGGTAGTGTTAAAGAGATTGGTAGATTATGGGCTCAGAGTACAACATGTGTGTGAATTTTTTAGACCAAGCATCACTTACTGTCATCATACCCTTGATGCTCAAGCATTACACAAGTGTGCTGAGAGAATTCAAGCGGTGGTGGTTGCACCAAAGCCAAAGGATATGTCACAATAGCAGTGTGGTTTAGGATTTGTCAATTACTATTACAGCTTCCTGCCAAACCTGGCTACTATGCTTTACCCCTTAAACTCATTACTACAGATGGGGAAGAAATGGCAATGGACAAAGCAGTGTGAGGTGGCTTTCAAAAAGGTAAAGGAGATGGTGACATCATTGTACTCACACATTATGATCTACATCAACCAATGTAGCTTGCCTGTGATGCCTCGCCCTACGGTAGAGGTGCGGTCATGTCACATTTTACGAGTGATGAAAGTGAATGCTCCACAGCTTTTGCATCACATTCCCTTATTGCCACAGAGAAAAATTATACACAGATCGACAGGGAGGCCTTGAGTCTGGTTCGGGTTGTAAAACGTCTTGTCTGGGAGAGAGTTTACCCTCACTACTGATCATCAACTACGAGTGTCCATTTCAAGCCGTAGATATATGTTCCACTAACAGCAGCATGAATGCAGAGATGGCCTCTCTTCCTTGGAGGACACACGGTTGAATTCAAGAGGATGAGTAATCTTGGAAAAGAAAATACCGGAAAAGTTTACAGAATATGTCCTCTTGACATATTCTCCCTAATGCAAATTGGAAGTCTCCCTATTATGGCAGAGATGACCCAAAAGGAAATCAGAAGGTATCCCAGACTGTCTCAGGTCCACACAAAATGGCTGGAATGTGCAGCAGAAATTCAGCTCCTCCATTTTTACCGGTGCCAGAGTGAACTTAGCCTTGATGGAGGCAGCGTTATAAGGAGATTGAGAGTTGTATCATTCAGGCTGAGAGCTATATGCTGGTCATCTACGCAGGGTCAAAATGGAAGTGTTGGCTCGAAGCTTTGTCTGGTGTCCTGGGATAATCAGCAGATTAAGCAGCTCGCCATGCACTGTTTGGGATGCCAACATGTCCAAAAGATGCCAGGAGTAACACCTCTCCATCCCGAGAATGGGCTGCATTGCCCTGGAAAAGAATTCATATGGATTTTGCTGGACTATTCCTGGGCACAAATTTCTTGGTCGTAGTGGATGCAGCTACAAAGTGGCCAGCTGTGTTGCCATTAGCCTGCACGGCAGCCTTGCGCACTGTTGATGCGTTGAGAAGCCTCTTCCCAAAGACTGGTGTTCTGAAACACTTAGTCACTGACAATGCACCACAGTTTGTTGTGAAACAGTTTCAGAAAATCCTGAAAGTGAATGGAACAAGACATACTACATCTGCACCGTACCACTAAGCTACAAATGGTTTGGCAGAAAGATTTGTCCAGAGTCTAAAGAATGCATTGCGAGCAATGTCAGCTAAACATACTAACACGGAATCAGAAGCTTGCCAATTTCCTCCCTCAAACAAGGAGGTTTGATGTTTTACTCCTGGACAAGCAGTCCTGGCGAGAGACTACAAGAGATGATCAAAAGTGGATAACTGGAAAGATTGAGGACAGAGCTAGACCACTCTCCTAGACAGTGGAGATTATGTCTGATATCTTCTGGAGACGACCCACCGATCAGTTGAGGAGAGCAGATTCAATCATGAGAGAAGAAAGGTGTCCAGAGCTGTCAGAACCACTTCGTCAAATCCCAGAGTCAACTCCTGCAACCACCACGGATGAGATCCCAGAACCTGAGATTGTTTCACAGCCACAAGTCTCACCCGCCAAGCAGACTGATCCCCCTTGTCAGGAAAAACATTACTCCAGCAGGGTAAGAAAGCCCCCACAGCGATTAAATCTTTAGGCCTGTATGGACAGTAAGATGACTGTACAGCAACCTGTTACAAATTTGAGTTGAGATGCACTCTGTACTGAGTCAGAAGTATAACTGAGCAGTGAGGAACGTGGTGTATTTAATATTTCAGAACTATTTGAGTAATATTGAAATATATTGTTTAATTCAGCATTCCTTATTTGTTTAACATAGAACATAGAAAAGTACAGCACAGTACAGGCCCTTTGGCCCACAATGTTGTGCCGACCCTCAAACCCTGCCTCCCATATAAGCCCCCACCTTAAATTCCTCCATATACCTGTCTAGTAGTCTCTTAAACTTCACTAGTGTATCTGCCTCCACCACTGACTCAGGCAGTGCATTCCACGCACCAACCACTCTCTGAGTAAAAAACCTTCCTCTAATATCCCCCTTGAACTTCCCACCCCTTACCTTAAAGCCATGTCCTCTTGTATTGAGCAGTGGTGCCCTGGGAAAGAGGCGCTGGCTATCCACTCTATCTATTCCTCTTATTATCTTGTACACCTCTATCATGTCTCCTCTCATCCTCCTTCTCTCCAAAGAGTAAAGCCCTAGCTCCCTTAATCTCTGATCATAATGCATACTTTCTAAACCAGGCAGCATCCTGGTAAATCTCCTCTGTACCCTTTCCAATGCTTCCGCATCCTTCCTATAGTGAGGCGACCAGAACTGGACACAGTACTCCAAGTGTGGCCTAACCAGAGTTTTATAGAGCTGCATCATTACATCGCGACTCTTAAACTCTATCTCTCGACTTATGAAAGCTAACACCCTATAATTCATTATGGGTTGTATGTAAGAAGTACGTGAATGGCAGACGTCATTACACCACTATGTCATATGTGTCCACCTCACCAAGAAAAATAAACTAAGTAGATGAATTATCCGTGTTTTCCTTTTGATTTATTTCTGGAGTTACAAAACATAACTTGCAGTCTCTTGTGTCCCCTGTGTTTAATGCTTACCAGCTGACAATGATAATTTTACCTGTCACCTGTAGGTAAAGTCATAGAAACATAGAAACATAGAAAATAGGTGCAGGAGTAGGCCATTCGGCCCCTCGAGCCTGCACCGCCATTTATTATGATCATGGCTGATCATCCAACTCAGAACCCAGCCTTCCCTCCATACCCCCTGACCCCTGTAGCCACAAGGGCCATATCTAACTCCCTCTTAAACATAGCCAATGAACTGGCCTCAACAGTTTGCTGTGGCAGAGAATTCCACAGATTCACCACTCTCTGTGTGAAGAAGTTTTTCCTAATCTCGGTCCTAAAAGGCTTCCCCTCTATCCTCAAACTGTGACCCCTCGTTCTGGACCTCCCCAACATCGGGAACAATCTTCCCGCATCTAGCCTGTCCAATCCCTTTAGGATCTTATACGTTTCAATCAGATCCCCCCTCAATCTTCTAAATTCCAACGAGTACAAGCCCAGTTCATCCAGTCTTTCTTCATATGAAAGACCTGCCATCCCAGGAATCAATCTGGTGAACCTTCTTTGTACTCCCTCTATGGCAAAGATGGCTTTCCTCAGATTAGGAGACCAAAACTGCACACAATACTCCAGGTGTGGTCTCACCAAGGCCTTGTACAACTGCAGTAGTACCTCCCTGCTCCTGTACTCGAATCCTCTCGCTATAAATGCCAGCATACCGTTCGCCTTTTTCACCGCCTGCTGTACCTGCATGCCCACTTTCAATGACTGGTGTATAATGACACCCAGGTCTCGTTGCACCTCCCCTTTTCCTAATCGGCCACCATTCAGATAATAATCTGTTTTCCTATTTTTGCCACCAAAGTGGATAACTTCACATTTATCCACATTAAATTGCATCTGCCATGAGTTTGCCCACTCACCCAACCTATCCAAGTCACCCTGCATCCTCCTCACTGCTAACACTGCCACCCAGCTTCGTGTCATCCGCAAACTTGGAGATGCTGCATTTAATTCCCTCATCCAAGTCATTAATATATATTGTAAACAACTGGGGTCCCAGCACTGAGCCTTGCGGTACCCCACTAGTCACCGCCTGCCATTCTGAAAAGGTCCCGTTTATTCCCACTCTTTGCTTCCTGTCTGCTAACCAATTCTCCACCCACACCAATACCTTACCCCCAATACCGTGTGCTTTAAGTTTGCACACTAATCTCCTGTGTGGGACCTTGTCAAAAGCCTTTTGAAAATCCAAATATACCACATCCACTGGTTCTCCCCTATCCACTCTACTAGTTACATCCTCAAAAAATTCTATGAGATTCGTCAGACATGATTTTCCTTTCACAAATCCATGCTGACTTTGTCCGATGATTTCACCGCTTTCCGAATGTGCTGTTATCACATCCTTGATAACTGACTCCAGCAGTTTCCCCACCACCGACGTTAGGCTAACTGGCCTATAATTCCCCGGTTTCTCTCTCCCTCCTTTTTTAAAAAGTGGGGTTACATTAGCCACCCTCCAATCCTCAGGAACTAGTCCAGAATCTAACGAGTTTTGAAAAATTATCACTAATGCATCCACTATTTCTTGGGCTACTTCCTTAAGCACTCTGGGATGCAGACCATCTGGCCCTGGGGATTTATCTGCCTTCAATCCCTTCAATTTACCTAACACCACTTCCCTACTAACATGTATTTCACTCAGTTCCTCCATCTCACTGGACCCTCTGTCCCTTACTATTTCTGGAAGATTATTTATGTCCTCCTTAGTGAAGACAGAACCAAAGTAATTATTCAGTTGGTCTTACATTAGTCAGAATGTAAGTCAGAAGTTTGTGGGTTTGAACCCCACTCCAGAGACAGGAGTATGTAAAATCCGGCTGCCGCTGCTGAACACTGAAGGGGTACAGCACTGTCACGGGTGCCGTCCTTTGGAAAGATCAGTTACTTGTCACTATTTCAAGTGTAACATGCTGTAGGGTTTCACTGCTGTGTAACGTGCCATAATGTTTCACTGATAATGTAATGGTTTCTCTGCAGCAGCAATGTTTGAGTTATGACTGGAGATAATGGGGTTTGGAATACTGTTGTTCTTTCTTGTGAGCTGGAAGAAAGATTTTTGTGGTCTTTTTGGCTGGGGAGAGATGAGGAGAGAAGACACGAATGGAGGGAGTTGGTAGACCACTGGACGGGGTGGACTCAGGGCAAGGGTCCGAAGGGCAATGACAATCGGAGGAGGTCGATGGTGGACGAATAGTCGTACTTGTGAGCTCCAACATTGCTCAACAGACTGTTTAATAAGATTGGGCCCTTTTTTTCACTAACCATATAGTCAAAGTAAGAATTATAAAACTTAATTATTTAATCGCAAAAAAAAGGGCCCAATCTTATTAAAAGTCTATTGCACAATGTTGGAGCTCACAAGCACGGCCATTCGTCCACCATCGACCTCCTCCGACTGTCTGCCCTTCGGACCCTCGCCCCGAGTCCACCCCTTCCAGCAGTCTACCAACTCTTTCCATTCGTGTCTTCTCTCCCCATCTCTCCCCAGCCAAAAAGACCACGGAAATCTCTCTTCCAGCTCACAAGAAAGAACAACAGCATTTCTAACCCCATTATCTCTAGTCATAACCCAAACATTGCTGCTACAGAGAAACCATTACATTATCAGTGAAACCTTACAGCATGTTACACAAGTCCTTGCAGAAAATACCAGTCTCAGTTTATGCCGTTCTTGCTAAGTTCCTGAACCGATTTTGGTCACTAAGAGCAGGTGACAAATTCTTTATTACTCGCCGTGTACCATGAACAAGTTGGCAGCATATTTCCAAAGTTACAACAGAATCAGGGAGTCATGGAATATGGAAACAAGCCAATCCGCCCATCATTTCCGCACGTCATACATATCAATAGCTCATAGAAAACTGAAAAGTATCGAACAGGAAATGACCCTCTGGACAATGTGTTGTGCCAAGTTCATTAAAATAGTAATTGAATGCCTAACTGAACTAATCTCTTCTGCCTACACAAAGCCCATATCCCTCCATTCCCTGCACATCCATGTGGTATCTCATTGGGCCTATCCGACACTTGTGTTTTCTTTTTAGTTTCTACACATTCCCATCTGCACTCCCAACCCCCCAGATATTCAACCATCCATCCATACGCTAGGGGCAATTTAAAGCCGTCAATCAACCTACCAACTCGCACATCTTTGGGAAACTGCAACACCCAGGGGCAACTCATATGGTCACAGGGGGATTGTGCAAACTCCACACAAGGCCAGGATTAAGCCCACATCTCTGGAGCTGTGGGGCTGTGGCGCCATTGGCTGCACCCCTGTACGATCAAATTATTTCACTGGTGTTAAATCTCCCTAGGCCTCAGTGAGGTACTGATCAGATGCTATAAAAATAATTGCTTGCTTCACTTCTCCCCCTGTGGTGGTAATCGAACAAGAGAAGACGGCACAGCTCCCAGCTTGCAATGGGCAGTGAATCAGATTGCTATGAAGACGATGGGTGGCACCTTCTCATGGGTGGGGGTAGATCCAGCTAACACACCTTCCAGAGGAAACAACCAGCCATTTAGGGCCATTGCCTTTACCGCCTCTGCAATTGTCAATCATTAATCCCAGTCCTTTTCTGGCCTCTACGAATTTACCCTCCAACATTGATCCAATGATCCTTGAGGAACAGAACCACACCACATTTTCTCTCTAGACACATTGACACCTTCCATTTCAGGTAACCACCACTTTATACCACTGTACATTTCTGCTTCCTTTGTTGAAGCTGTCTGCTGAAATGCTTACTGCCTTCAGAATGTTGATCAAAGGATCATCACCTTGGCTGCCTCTTCCTGGGAACAATCTCCTTGGAGACCAGATTAGACCAGGAGGTACATAAAGCGATCCGATGGGCTCAAACAAATGGATCTAACACAGATTTAACGCTTGCATTCCCCCCCACCTCTTTTTCTGTAGGATCTTGAGAAAGTGCTTCAAGGAGAACTCAGTGGATGCTTAGAAAAGACACTACTGGCCATGTTAGATTGGCCTTGCCACTTCGATGCCAAGCTGCTGAACAAAGCAATGAAAGGAGCTGGAACAGATGAAGACATCCTCATCGAGCTTCTCTGCACAAGAGCTAACTCAGTACGTTTAATCCTGAACCACATTATTTGGAGAATTAACATATTCTGACTTAATTCACTAAAAAGTGTTGTTGAAGTGTAAAGGAGATAAAGAAAGATAAAAGCTCACTTTATATGTCACAAATACATAACACAAATAATGAAATGAGTCAGTTACGTCAAATCAAATCAGCGATGTTTGTGCTGGGCAGCCCTGCAAGGGTTAGCACACTTTGGCACCAACACAGCTTGCTCACCAACTATGACCGTACATCTTTGGAATGTGGGAGGAAACAGGGGCGCCTGGTGGAAACCCACACGGTCACAGGGAGAAGGTACAAGCACCTTACAGACAGCGCTGGGAATTGCACCCCAATCTCACAGCTGGTGCCCTAATAGCGTTTCGCCAGCCGCTAAGCTACCGTGCAGCCCACTTGATTCGATTCTCCAACTTCAAAGAGCTGAAGGATTGAATCACGTGACACTGAAGAAGCCAGTTCAGCCCATCCAGCCTGTGCTGTCTCTTTAAATTGATGTGCTGACATAGGAGAGGGTTCAGAAGACGTTCACGAGAATGATTTGGGGAACGAAAGAGTTACCGTATGAGGAGTGTTTGATGGCCCTGGGCCCGTATTCACTGGAATTAAGATGGGGGGGTGGGGGGGAATCTCAGTGCAATTTTTGTTGGACTGCAGATCATGGTCTCTCTTTGGGGTCTTTGCTATTGCTTGCTTGGTGGGTGGTCGTGGTGACGCTTCCTGCTGAAGTAAGTGGAGGACGGGGAGGGGCCAGGGTTGATGCTTTGCTGCTGCTTGTGAGTGTGGGAGGGGGGAGAGTGGACATTGGCATTCTAACGTTTTCCTGTCCTTCATTCTTTGGGCTTCTCTTCTGTTTTCGTGGATGTCTGCGAAGAGTAAGAATTTCAGGTTGTATACTGTACACATTCTTAGATATTAAATGGAACCATTGGACTATTGAACCTATCAAATGCTGATAGGCCAAGATGGTGTGGATGTGGAAAGGATGTTTCCTATAGTGGGGGAGTCAGACCAGATGGCACAGCCTCAGTGTAGAGGAACGTCCATTTAGAACGGAGATGAGGAGGAATTTCTTTAGCCAGAGGGTAGTGAATCTGTGGAATTTGTTGCCACAGGTGGCTGTGGAGGCCAAGTCATTGAGTGTACTTAAGGCGGAGATTGATAGGTTCTTGATTAGTCAGGGCATGAAAGGTTACAGGGCAGAGGCTGGAGAATGGCGTTGAGAGGGAAAATGGATAAGCCACAACGAAATGGCTGAGCACATTTGATTGGCTGAATGGCTTAATTCTGCTCTTATCCCTTATGGTCTTACGGTTTAATACTTCTGATGAGCATATGTAGCTATTTACTCATTATAATTTGTTTTTCAGCAAATCATTGCCACAAAAGAAGCATACAAACAAAGTAAGTACTTTTTAACAATAACTAAGTCAATTAATACTCAATCAATTAGAATAATTACTTATTACTGAATTTATAATCATAAGAACACAAGGCTGCACAAGGTTGTGGCTAATCTTCTACCTCAGTACCACTTTGCTGTTGTATCCCTGAATCTCTTGAGTCTTTTGTAATCAGTTTCTATTTGAATGAACTCAGTGACTGAGTGAAGAAAATTCTCCTCATCCCATTCCAAACCAGACTACTCTTTACTCTGTGCGTGACTGACCCCGGTTCTAGGCTCCTCGCTGAGGCGAAGCACACTCCCTTCATCCAGCCTGTCGTGTGCTGTAAGAATTTTCAATGAAACCTCGAGAGTAAAGTTTTTCAAGTTTTGTTCACTTTCCCTCTCATGATTCGCAGAGAAAGATGGAGACAGGTATTTGCAATATGGAGAATCAAGGGAGTTGGGGATCAGACAGAAAAGTGGAGCTGAGATCAGAGTCAGATAGACATGGCATTACTAAATAGCAGAGTTGGCTTGCATGTCCAATGACAAACTCTGTCTCCTGTTTCCTGTTCTGTGTTGTTTTCAGAAAGTGGTCTTTTCATTTTCACTTTATTTTCTGATTGCTGATGTATTTCTTGTCACATTATTCCAACTCCAATACTGTACAGGTGTAGCTGTGTCAGGGTTGGCCACAGCTTCCGGTGCAGACAGCTCCCTATCTCTTTCAGACTGCTCTTCCACTCAACAAAGGCAGACAAATTCCAGATGCTCTAAAGCTCACATTATAATTTCCAGAAGCATCCAATTTATCCTCTCATATCCCGCTCTATAAGAATTTGCTACATCATCATTTCTTGAGATCGCCATCCCGACTTGACCTCCAGAGAGTCCACATGTTCCTGTTGATGGTGCACGGTGTGTACGTTGAAGGTTCTCCCCGTGATCGTGTTGGACTCCCCCGGAGGCTCTGCGTTCCTCCCTCATCCCGAAGACGTGAGGGTTGGTGGGCTCCTTGGCTCCTCCAAATTACCCCTGGTGTGTATGTGAGTGTAAAATCTGCGGGGAGGGGTTCGATGGGAATGTGGAGAGAATTAAAATGGGATGACTGTGTGATTAGTGACTGATGGCCGACACAGACTTGCGGGGCCGACGGGTATGACCCCATGACACAGTAAATGTAATAACCCAGTAAAACTTTCTTCTCCGGCCTTTCCAGAGAAAACATCTCCACCTCCTAAAACTTCTGCGATCTCCCTAATACTGTGTTTGGGAGCCATTTCAGGTGATGGAGTACAACGTAGAGCTCTGGGAAACTGGGGGGAATTTGCCTCAATTGTCTCGTATCTCACTGCATCATTCGCAGTGCAGAGCTTACTAACATTGCTGAAGAAGTAACACAAACGTGTCGCTGTTTTATTGCGAATGTATAGTACAGAGTCTCATGTCCCAGCGCTGGGAATGGTTGGTGCTTGCAGTTCTTCAACAGACCTGCAGGTGGAGAACATTGTTCGTGGTTCGCACACTAACCCAAAAACCAGGAAGTGTCGCGCAGAGCTTTTACAGAATCGGCCAGGGCTTAATACGTATTCAGAAAGTGACTTTAAAACTTATCTGTCTCTCTGACTAAACTTTTCATTGCTAATAGCTTCTTAAAGTGGTTTGATGTCAACATGATATCCCATAAGAGCCAAAAGACAAGTTACGACATGAGAAGTATCATATGCATGCTAATTGTGTGTGCTTGTGCATTTTATATGTATGTGAAAGTGCTTGTGTGCCTTTGTGTGTGTATGTGTGTGTAGTAAAGCATGTGTGTGTGTGTGTGTGTGTGTGTGTGTAGTAAAGCATGTCTCTGTGTGTCTCATAATCATAGTATCATACAATGTTGAAACAGGCCATTTGGCCCAACTCATTTTCAATGACCAGTCAGCATCTTCCTATATTAATCCCATCTTCCAATCTATCTTAGCATTTCATGTCTAGCAATGTAAATTTTCTTCCAGACACTTCTCAAATACTGCCAGCAGCCCAGCCTCAAACTGGGTAGACCCAAATGCACCCAAAAGCAAGGGTGGACCCAAATGCAAGACACATCTTGTGAGGTTACTTAGATTTAGTTTATTGTTCGATAATAAGGAGAAGGAGTAGTGAACTGGACAAGGACTGAGGACCACGACCAGGCTGGGACCAAGGGTCAGGGCTAGGACTCGGAATCGGCTCCCAGAACTAGAGGAGACATGAAGAGGCTAAGGTATGGACTCCGAGCCCGAGACTGGGCAAGGACCCAGTACCTGGGTCTTGCCTCGGGCTCGGACCCCAGAACCAGGCATGCATATGACATGGGCTAGGGAGAGGAGGAACATGGAAACACAGAGCCTCAGTCTCAGGAGAGCAGGTACATGGAACCATGGACACATACACAGAACACAGAGTCAGGACCCCTCCTTGGGTACAGGACATAGGGCCGGGACTCATGACCCTCCGCGGGGCAACGGCAAGACGGCCAGACTTACCCCATGGAGGCGAGGACAAGACAAGACAAGACCAACACGAATGAACACCAGACAGTACCTGTCTAGCTCTGGTGATGGAACTAGACCGAAGTGCAGGCGGGGGGGCTGCAGACGAGAGCTAGAGGCGAGAGGGGCAGAGAAGGGATTCAGACAGGAATCACTGATCGCCAGGGCCAGGACTAGACTCAGAACTGGGAAGCCGCCAGGGCCAGGACTTGGATGCGGTACTTGAACGCCACCAGGGCCAGAACTTGGACGTGGTACTTGGAACCTCCAGGTAGTGCCGAGCTCTCGACTCGGCCCAGGAACAGTAGACAGCAGCTCTTGATTCTCTCCGGCGGGTTAACTGACGGACCCACCTCGATGAGGAAACTTTGCAGGCTCGCTTCGGCAAGGTAACTGGACAGGGTGGCTCCGGCAGCATCCAAGTACCACATCTACGTCCTGGCTCTGGCGGCGTCCAAGTACCACGTCCACGTCCTGGCTCCGGCGGCGTCCAAGTACCACATCCACGTCCTGGCTCCGGCAGCGTTCAAGTACCATGTCAAGTCCTGTCCTGGCGGCGTCCAAGTACCACGTCAAGTCCTGGCCCTGGCGGCTTCCCAGTTCTGAGTCAAGTCCTGGCCCTGGTGGTCTGTGATTCCTGTCCTACCCCCTTGTCTGAATCCCTTCTCTGCCCCTCTCGCCTCTAGCCCTCGTCTGCAGCTCCCGGCTGCACTTCGGTCTAGTCCCATCACCGGAGGTAGATAGGTACTGTCTAGTGTTCATTCATGTTGGTCTTGTCTTGTCTTGTCCTCGCCTCCGTGGAGTAAGTCAGGCCGTCTTGCCGTCGCCCCGCGGGGGGTCATGTCTTGTGTCTTGTCCTCGCCTCTGTGGGGTAAGTCAGGCCATCTTGCTGTTGCCTCGCAGAGGGTCATGAGTCCCGGCCCTATGTCCTGTACCCAAGGAGGGGTCCCGGCTCTCTGTTCTGTGTATGTGTCCAAGGTTTCATGTACCTGCTCTCCCAAGACCGAGGCTCTGTTTTCCATGTTCTTCCTCTCCCTAGCCCATGTCATGTCCATGCCTGGTTCTGGGGTCTGAGCCCAAGGCAAGATCCAGGTACTGGGTCCTTGCCCAGTCTCGGGCTCGGAGTCCATACCTTAGCCTCTTCATGTCTCCTCTAGTTCTGGGAGCTGATTCCGAGTCCTAGCCCAGACCCTTGGTCCCAGCCTGGTCGTAGTCCTCAGTCCTTGTCCAGTTCACTACTCCTGCTCCTGCCTAGCTCTCCTGATATCAAACAATAAACTAAATTTAATTAACCTCACAAGATGTGTCTTGCATTTGGGTCCACCCTTGCTCCCAATGCCCCCACTGTGACACAACCATTCTCTCAGGCAGTGTATTCCAGCTGCACACTACTCTCTGCAAGAGGAAGACCCCCTCAGGTCCTCTCTAATCCCTTCCTCATTACTCTAGCTCTACATCTTCTAGTTTTATCTACCCCTGACATGTGAAACCTTTACTGCAGCCTACCCTCATAACTTTATATAGTTCAATTATGCCCCTCTTAATCTCCTCCACTCAAGGGAGAACCAGTTTAGCCTTTCCAGCCTCTCCTCATAATGAATCTTCTCCATCCCAGGATGTGTGTATTGAATGTGTTTTTATGTGTGTGCTTTTGAGTAAGCAGATGTGTATACATTTTATATATGTGTGTGTGTCTATGTAGGTGTGCTTTAAGGTTGCTACATATTGCTTTGGTTTACTCTCCTGGCATTACACAAGTCCCTATGTACAAGATCTTTCTCTCCTACACACGTTCAAGCAGATGTGCGTGTTTCTGTGTGAGAGAGGAATAAAAAGGGTTTGACCGAGATACATGTGTGATGCCAGGAGAGTAACCTAAAGCAATATACAGCACCCTCAACACAGCAGAATATCACTAGGACACTTACCTGGAAATGATTGAATAAAGATCTATGCTAAGTTTCAAAAGGAGATCTGAGAACTAAAGCACATGGTCATACAGAAAGGTTTTAAGGAGGAATTGAAAGGAAGAGAAATAGACAGAGAGACAAGAGGGTGTAAGGGGGGAGTTCCAGAGCTTAATGACTTGGCATCTGAAGGCACCCAGACTGTTATATATTTAATATTTAACTAATGTTTGAGTAATCTTGTGTGTGTGTGTATATATATAGGTTGGTTAAACATTCTAGTTCATTTAAATAATTAATTACAAGTTATTTGTATAAATACACGAATTGCATACGTCATCACACTGCAACGTGATGCATGTGCACCTCACTTAAAGTAAACTCAAAGTTAGACCCACATTTCGGACTCCTGAGTCTTCCTTCGAATTTTTGAAGTTACAAAACGTAACAGTGACCAATCTTGGAATGATCAAAATTGAAGAGGCAAGAAGCCTGGTTTAAAAACAAAGAGATCTGTGAGAGGGTTGTGGAGCTGGAAGAGATTACAGAGAAAGGGGGATTGAAGTGGACTTGTTGCTTAGCCAGAAGACACAAAATATTGTTCAGATCTACAAGAAATTATTTCCAGTGGTTTCTGCTTTGACATGAACCTGGGCGATTACCTCTCTCCATTACTCTGTGGGAAAACAATCTTGGTCTGGTATTGTTGATACCAGGGAATGCTGGATGCAGTCCACACGTGCATGGACAGTAAAAGCAAACATAATCCTGATCACCATTTCTCCCTCTCACTCTGTATCCATTGTATCAGATTTAGACTCAATGTACATGATCAGTGTCATTCCCCCTGTTCTGCTGCAGTGTTCCCATGTGATCTGGAAACTGATGTTCAAGGTGACACCAGAGGAACTCTACAGAAACTGCTGCTCTCATTGCTCGAGGTAAGAAACATTGAAACATTCAACACTCTCTAAAGGTGGCAAAAATGCTGACAACGATGAAGACTACTTGTTTATGTCAATGCTCATACCTATAAAAACTTGAAAAATGGACAACTAACAAGTTGGTTCATAAAATCAAACCTTGTTTCCTTAGCTAATATGAAACTAATATCCATTTTTACTGTTTATCCAAAACTTTATTTGTAGAGTATGGATTTTAGAATAGAAAGAATGACTGACGCAGGAAGAAAGGATGTCATTCAGATTCCTGGGTCCACATTGACCTTCAATGAGAAGTCTCAGTTCCTCCAATTTCCCTGTTGTTTCTAAAATTACAGCAAACAAGAGAGCTGGTCAGATATGACATTAAAACCTAACCTGACCCCAACACTACCATTGCCAATCAGAGCACACTCTGACCAGACCTAAACCGTTCCGAATCAACCTGGTCGATGACCAGTCCAACCCAATCATTAAACAATTCTGAAGTCTAGATTTATGGTCTACATCTATGGTCTTATAGTCTAATCCAACCTGACTGAGGCTAACTTAGATACAACCCAAACATGGCCGATCCAAAAGCAATCCAACCTGACCACAGTCAGTTGAGAACAGCCAGACTTGAAAACGGACAATTCAATCCTAACACAGCTAGGGTCAGTCCTGGCCCAACCTGGAACAAACTAGTGCATGCTTTGTTATCCAGTTTTCTTTTGGAAGATCCTTTTAATAATGCTTCTATCATTCATTCGAGCAGAATTGTCCCAAATCACACCAATTGATTGTGTAAAATAAATGTAATTATTTTATTCTCTGGTTGACCTGACAAATTTAGAAATAAAAATAGGGAAGGTTGGTCAGCAGGCAAAGGGAAAAAGTAAGTTAAAGCTTCAACAGAAGTCAGTCAGAGAAGCTGTCTCTATAACAGAGCTAGCCAGGACAAACCAGCGCACAACCCAGAAGAAGCGGCCATGTGATACAAGCAGAAGTTAGGGATCAAAGTTTTGATATGTTCACCAAAAGTCAGCCAGTTGTGGTTCTGAACAAATACTTCCTAAGCAAGGCCTTGGGGGTGGTGATGGTGGGGTGAATACTAAGGAAGGCTTGGTGGGTGTGAGAGGTGGAGGCAGAGAATGAGAAGGGGAATGGTTTCAGTCAGATTTTTGTACGAGGTCCCTCTGTTGGTTGTACTGGGTTTTCTACATAGTACACAAGCCAGGGCAGTAGAATATGGAGAGAAAGACGTTGCCCATGTAGCAGGCTGCCCACTTCATGCAGCTGCCTCCAAAGGGATGGAAGAGACTAATAGAGTTCGGCACCAGCGGCGTCGCAGGAGTTGCCAGCCAGCATTGAAATCAATGTAAAACTGTCTTAGGGATTCAAGCTCCAGATTATTCCCTGGGATTTACTTCCGAATCCTTCCCCATGAGTGGGTATAGCCGCAAGGCAGTAGAGGTTTGAGATCAGAGTTTTCCTTCTTCTAGATGAGCTGCCAACCATGGCAGACGTGCCCCATCTGCCCAAAGCGACTGGTTTTAAGGTGCCAGTAACCCGCCTTTGCTCATTCTTCTGTCAGTAGGAGGAGCTCCTCTGGGCTTAGTAGCTAAGCCACATGTGAAGGCCCGGAGCTGGACTTGGGTGTCAGAGGCTATTTGAGATGCACACCATTGTGAGCATTTAATAGGTAGAGAGCTTATCTCCACTGCCAACCTTAAAGAACCTTAAGAAAGATTTTTGTATGACGGATATTAAAAGGAGGATTGAAAAATATGTTCAAGACTTGGAATTTGAAAACAATGTGGAGAATTCAGCAGAAAGGAAATGAACAGAGATAGATTCTCACTTCTCAGAACCTAGGACGGTGTTGAAACCAGTGGATAAGAAACTACTCCTGATTGAAGTTTGACTGAGTGCCTGCTTTTCTACAGAATTAGCAGGTATACTCTAAACAGTAACAAAATGAATGTAAACTAACATTACGTTGCTCCAGGAATAGGAATGAACAGTGAGAAGGAGACCATTCAGCCCAGCAAAGCTTTTCTGGCTATCCAGACTCACACTACTTCCCCATTCTTGCTCCATGGTGGTGTGGGTTACAGCCAGTCAGGTGGACTTGTTTAAATATATTGAGGGCTTCTGCCTCCACCATTTCTTCAGGAAATGAGTTCCAGACCCTCCCTTGGCTCCCCTTTAAGTGCTTCACCAATCACTCTAAATCTATGTCACCAATTATTAATATAATTTGCCACACAAGTAGTTAGGGTAGGAAGGAAGGCATATGTCATGATTGCCTTCAATGGTTGGGGCATTCAGTGTAGGAGTCAAGAGGTCATGGTACAGCTACAGTATGTAAAACCTTGCGCAGGCCAAATGCAAATTTCTTTTCTCAAAACTATTGATTTTACCTGATTGCCCGATTAGCGGATGGATGTGGCAGATTCAGAAAGGATGCAGAAGTGGTTTAGTAGGATGTGACTCAGTTATGCCTGCCTCTTCGTTGGCTACGAAGAACAGTCCAAGTTCCAAGCCTTCCCCAGTATCGCTCCCCAACTCTTGCTCCGCTACAGTGATGACTGCATTGGTGCTGCTTCATGCACCCATGCTGAGCTCCTCAGTTTCAACAACTTTGCCTCTAACTTCTGCCCTGCCCTTAAATTCACCTGGTCCATTCCTGACACCTCCCTCCCCTTTCTTGATCTCCCTGTCTCCATCTCTGGAGACAAACTGTTGATCGACATATTTTATAAACCTACCAATTCCCACGCTTATCTTGACTATACCTCTTCCCACCCCATCTCCTGTAAAAATTTAACGCAAACAACAGGAATTCTGCAGATACTGGAAATTCAAGCAACATACATCAAGGTTGCTGGTGAACGCAGCAGGCCAAGCAGCATCTATAGGAAGAGGTGCAGTCGACGTTTCAGGATCCCTTACTCACTCTTCCTTCAGTTAGTCTTGACGAAGGGTCTCGGCCTGAAACGTCGACTGCACCTCTTCCTATAGATGCTGCTTGGCCTGCTGCGTTCACCAGCAACTTTGATGTATGTTCCTGTAAAAATTACTCAGTTCTTTCACCTCTGCCACACCTGTTCCCAGGTTGTGGCTTTCCTTTCCAGGATGTCAGAGATGTCCTCCTTTTACAAATAATGGGATTTCCTTTCCTCTACCACTGATACCGCCCTGACCCACATCTCCTCCATTTCCTGAACATCAACGCTCACCCCCTCTTCTCATGGCCTTTGCAGTAACAGAGTTCTTACCACCCCATGAGCTCCACATCCAGCACATCAACCTCTGCAACTTCCACCATCTCCAGAGGGATCCTACCACTAAATATATCTTTACCTCCCTCACCCGCTATCCACCTTCCACACAGGTCATTCCTTCTGTGATTCCCTTGTCCTTTCGTCCCTCTCCACTAATCTCCCTCCCAGCACTTATCTCTGCAAGTGGCTTAAGTGCTACACCTGCCCATTCACCTCCTCCCTCGCCTCCAGTCCTGAAGAAGGTTCTCAGCCCGAAACGTCGACTGTTTCTTCGTTTCCATAGTTGCTGCCTGACCTGCTGAGTTCCTCCAGCATTTTGTGTGTGTTACCAGGATGTTGTCTGGATTAGAGGGCATGAGCTATAAGGAGAGCTTGGATGAAATTGGATTCTTTTCTCTGAAATTTCAGAGGCTGAGGGGAGACCTGAGAGAAAAATCATAAAACTATGAGAGGCATAGAGAGGGTAGACAGTAGAATTTGTTTCTGAAGGTAGAAATGTCAAACACTAATGGGCAGAGCTTTAAGTTAAGGGGGAAAGTTTAAAGAAGTGTGGGGCAAGTTTTTTTTTTACGTAAGAGATGTAGTTGTGTGGAACGGCTGCTGGGGGTAGTGGAGGAAGCAAGTACAATGGGGACGTTTAAGAGCCCTGTAGATGGACACATGAATATGCAGGGAGGGAATGGAGGTATATCAGAATCCTTTATTATCTCCAAGTATGTGGACACATACAGGGAATTTGATGCCAGTTTCCCTGAGCTCTCCCGTACAGAATCAAAAAGCAAACAATAGTGCAAATAATCGTGAACTATATACGATGAGGTATACCTGTGTATGTACAGGTAGACTTGGTTTATAATAGACTAAAATTCAAGTGTTCATAAGACTGATGGCAAACAGAAAGAAACTGTTCTTGTACCTATTTGTCCTGGCGTACAGTGATCTAAAGCGCCTACCAGAAGGAAGGAGTTAGGTCAGGTGATGTCCAGGATGTGCGTCACGTACAGGCAAAAGGGATTTAGCATCATGTTCAGCATAGACATTATGGGCCAAAGGGCCTGTCCCTGCTCTGTGTACTCTATGCCCCATGTTCTAAACATACATTATATTACTCTAGGAGTAGGAATGTGTAGCAATGAGGCCATTCACCCCAGCGTGCCACTTCCCAGTTATTGCTCTAGGCTAGGGTCATGTGGATTAGAGTTCATCAGATATATATGTTTAAATGTGACCTGTGTTTCAACCTCCATCGTTCTTTCAGGAACTGAGTTCCAGACCCTTCCCCACCCGCATATTGTGGGGTGAAAAAATTCCTCCTCAACTCCCCTTCAAGTCTTTCCAGCGATCACTTTGTTAAGATATGGATATCTCTGCTACAAGAAATAGATCATAGAGCCATACAGCAAAGAAATAGGCCCATCGGCCCACCAGTTCCATGCTGACCAACAAACGACCAAATATAATGGCCCCTTTTACTAACATTTGGTGCTTCCCATTTATAGTGTCCAGGCCTTTCATAATCTCCACTTCAATTAAAATTCTCCTTCGCCTCCTCTGCACCAAGAAGAGATCCCAGTCTATTCAAGTTCTCCACAAAGCTAAGATTCAGCAGAATGGAAATTGTCACTGTAGATCTCCCCTTCACCCTTCCAGACCTGCAGGACCATGCCAGAATCAAGTGATTCTTGAAAGATCATGACCAATGCATCCGTCATCTCTTCAGCAACCTCTCTCAGGACTCTGGAATGTAGTCCGTCAGGCCCGGGTGACTTATCCACCATAAGGCCTTTTGAGTTTTCCTCTGTAATAACAATGGCACTCACTCCTGCTCCCTGACACTCACAGACCTCTGGCACACCACTACTAGTATCTTCCACAGTGAAGACAAATGCAAAGTACCCATTAAGTTCATCTGCCATTTATTTGCCCCTATTTCTACCTCATTAGCACCATTTTCCAGTGGTCCAATATCAACTCTCATCTCCGTTTTACTTTTGTCCTGAGATGATATACAATACACATGGAAGTCTTTTCAATCCAATCTAAGTAGAGGGACCAGCTGCTCACTAAGGAATAAAAAATTTAAATAAGAATAAATTAGCAATGTCTTAGCTAACCTTATTGATAACTTTGCAAATGCAGGCCAACCGAGACGAGGGGTCTGAAGTCAATGAAGGCCTGGCTGAACAAGATGCCAAAAAACTGTTTGAGGTAAATAAAGCTTCTGTTTGACATAACTAAACCTCAAAACCATGCAAGAACAAAAAGTTGCACTTTGCAATAACTTTTGAAACCAAAAATTTCTGTTTGCAGGCTGGTGAAAAACATTGGGGTACAGATGAGATGGCATTTAATACTATTTTATCCAAGAGAAGCTGTATGCAGCTAAGAGCTATCTTCAAAGCTTATGAAACAGTGAGTAACAATCACAACTTGTGTCATTTGGAAGCAAACATGAAGACTAGGAAATAGAAACATGAATAGGTTACCTGGTCCCTCTAGCCTTCCCCACTGTTCAATGTGGTCATGGCCAATCTATGCCGGCCTCAACTCCTCTACTGCAATAATTTCTTTGCTTGTCTGTCCTGGATGTTTGAAAGCGAATATAGTCAAGGACGGTGAGATGTTCGCTCAAAGCCAATCGATTCAGGAGCTAAGATCAGAAAGTTTTGAACATTTCTCAGTAAAAGATTCTTGAACCTTTAACCTAATAACAAGAGGATATGAGGTCAAGGCAGGACATGCACATAACTATCTTAGTCATTACTATGGCTGCATAAAGAGCGGAGTGAACCATAGTTGGCAACTGAGCCTCAGGAGTTGTATCCTGGTTCTTCATCATTCTCTACCCTAATGGCTAACAGATCATTAAAAATATTAAACACTTCTAAATAATATTACTTTTATTAAAACTACACCTAGTGTGTAAATCAATTACATGTGTTAATATTACTTAAAATGAAGAGGGAAAAGGACACTGATTTTCAGTCACTGTTTTATTGGTCATCGATCCTATCTAATGGGACTGGACTGGATTCACCAGCTCTGGCTGGAGTGAAGCAGAAGGGTCAGGTGCCAAGCGTGTCTGGCCTCTCAATTCAGTACATTACCAAATTCCCTAGACCTAGTGCCATGTCTACCGGTGGAGTGCAACATCTGCTGTGTATTTCATAGCAACATAAGAAACAGATCATGAGATATGGGAGCAGAATTAGGCCATTTGGCCCATTGGGTCTGCTCTGCCATTTCATCATGGCTGATCCATTTCACTCTCAGCCCCAGTCTCCTGCCTTCTCCCCGCGTCTCTTCATGACCTGACTAATCAAGAATCTATCAACCTCTGTCTTAAATATACCCAATGACTTGGCTTCCACAGCCACCTGTGGCAACGAATTCCACAGAATTTGGAAATAGTATTCAGAAAAAGGAGCAAGAGTTGACCATCCATTCCATTGGAACCTGTTCCACCCTTCACCTAGATCACGGCTGATTTTCTGTCTCAGCACCAGAAATCTGTCAACCTGTGTTTTAAATGAACACAATCATTAAATCACCACCACCTTCTTAGATAGAGGATTCCAAAGATTCAGCACTCTCTGTGGTGAAGTCATTTTTTCTCATCTCAGTCCTAAACAGCCAACCTTTTATTCTCAAACAATGCTCCTTCATCCTAGCAACGCACATAACACGCTTGAGGAACTCAGCAGGAAACAATCAGTCAATGTTTCGGGCCGATGCTGCACGACCTGCTGAGTTCCTCCAGCGTGTTGTGTGTGTTGCTTTGACCCTAGCATCTGCAGAGTATTTTGTGTTTACCCCTTGGTCCTAGACTCTTCAGCCAGGGAATACATCTTCCTGCGTTCAGTCTCCCCTTGAGATACTTTGTAAGTTTTGACGAGATCTCCCCGGATGCGTTAACTGGTTGGCAGTCCCACAAGGAAGCTGGGCTGTTGCTGATTTCCCTCTTATTTACACAGCTCCATGGCTCAAACATTGAGGAGGTGATCAAAAGAGAAGCATCTGGTGACGTGAAGAAGGCTTACCTGACAATTGGTAAATAGCTGAGTAATAATTTGTAATAAATCAAGACTGTTTTATTTTGAGGCCTCAAGTGTGGGATTAGTTTTAGTCCCTTTTAAAATCTTTCAATAATATGGCACACGTTAGTGTCATACCCTCAGGTATGAGTATGTAGTATTGCACAAGTTACATCGGCATGGGGCCATTCAACCCTTCTATCCTATACACCATGCTTTTGGAACAGGCTACTCTGTATCACAACCTCTTCTCGCTACTTTGGTTCTCTTGATCTAAAAACTTCTAAATATAAATCTATCAACTTGAAAATGGAAATGACAAAGGACTTCAACCTGAAATGTTAACCCTACTTCTCTCTCGACAGATGCTACCTGATCTTCTGAGTGTTTCCAACATGTCCTGTTGTCTTTTTTTAATCACGCTCTCTTTGTTCTGCTAAATTGGTCCTCTGGGCAGCTAAAAGTATTTCTATTATTGATGTAACAATGGGAAATTTCAAAGGGAGAAAAAGCAAAAAGGCTGCAGATGTTGGAAATGTTAAATAAATACCAGAAAATGCTGGGAAAAATCAATGAGTCAGGCAGTGTCAATGGAAAGAAAAACAGTCAACATTTGAAGCCCTTTCATCAGAATGTAAGTTCAAAGGTCACTTGATGTGGTTATGCTTTCCTCACAATTTCAGAATAACTTATTCTTTTCCCTTTCAACAACAGACAAATGGTGGGGAATGTAGCACGATATACCAGAATTATCTGATTATAACTAGTCAATTCTCCGGAGCAATGAGAATGACAAGATGCATTGAAAACTTGGCAAATGTCCTCTTCCAGTTCACTTCCAGTGATGTTTGACCTGGGTAGAATTAACACTCCCTCAATGTGTTACAAAGAATTTACAGTAAAATACAGACCATTCGTTACATGAACAAGGGGGAAGAGTTCAGTGACAGGGCGAGAAAAGGCAGGTGGGAAGGGACATCAGTTAACACTGCTCCTTTAAAACTCCAGGCGCCTGGGATCAATCCTCACCTTGGGTGCTGTCTGTGTGGAGTCTGCAGGTTCTCCCTGTTAACAAATGGATTCACTCCTCTGCTCCCTGGTTTCCTGCCCTGTTTGAAAAGCAACAAACAATCTGCATAACCACCTCAGCAGGTTTGTGGGTAGAAAAGAATTTTTGACTATGTCTCTATGACTTTTCGGGTTGAAACCATGCACCAGGACTGAGAGTAAAAAGGGGTGATGGCCGATATAAAGAAGAGAGGGAAAGGGCTGTTACAGAGGCCAGTAGATGACTGGTGGACCAAGACTTCAGCACTGGTAGCCTTTGTCTTCCTGATTATCACCTGCCAGCCTCAGTCTTCACCTTCACCCTCCAAACCTCTCATCTGTCTTTATTTTTCTTGCTTCCATCCATTACCCACCTGCCTCCTGATTCCACCAGCCCCCTCCCCCCGCACCTCACTCCAATGACCTCTCATCGATTATCTCCTCAGTCCACCAATCACTTACTGGCCCCTGTATTACCATTCCCCCTTTCAATTTTATTCCGTCGCTTTCCCTGTCCAGGATTTCGATCAAAACATCAGCAATAACCTTTCCTCCCATAAATGCTGCTCAACCTGCTGAGTTCCTCCCGAATGTTTGCTGCTCATTATTCGCAGTCTCCTGTATCTGCATTGGAAAGGAATGTAGATTGCTAGTTTAGGTTCAAGTTTACTTGTCATTCAATCATACATGAATACAGCCAAATGAAATAGTATTCCTCTGGGGCCAAGGTGCAAAACGCATTACCAACAGCACACAGCACATAGAACATATAGCACCTATGGTTCTGACAGCAGAAAAATACACGGTCACAAACTAAAATAATATAGCCCAAGTCCCAGAGTGGCATGGCCTGTAGATTGCTGGTGTGTGGGATGCTGTCTGCTCTAGCTTGTTCTTCCACTGACTGAACACTAAAGGGCAGCACTGATGGAGGGGCTATCTCCCAAACCACTATTGAATCCAGCATGCCCACTGAGGCCTCTGCTCTCTCCCACACTGCCACATGGGCAGCAGCATCAGGCGACCCCGCGGCATGAGGACCTAGTCCACGCCGACACCAAGGCAATGCAGCCCCATCGCCATCGGCCTCACAAGTGAATCAGTAAACCAGGCTTGCAATATTCTGCATTACCAACGCCCAATAGGGTCTTGCAATCACAAGAAAAATGTCCAAGACAATCACTCGCACCATGCAACGCCTTGGCACAACAATGCTACACAACAAGTCCAGGCAACAACGCAACAATGGGACACAATAAGTCCAGCTCCATTGCTAGCAAGCAGCTCGCTGATGGTGTAGACCTGCAGTATTTGACGTTCTTACTATTCAGCAGTGTCTTGCCATCGTAAAAAAGACATAAAGGACAACCGATTACACCTTTAATTAGACCTGGAAAGGCTGCTGCATCTGAGTGCACTGCCATCCAACCATAAATCTTATCGGTAGCTTAATTAACTACTGTACATTGCCCCCAGTTGTCAATACAGTGCCTATATAAAAAAAAATCCCCCCTTGGAAGTTTTCATGTTTTATTGTTTTACAACATTGAACCACAGTGGATTTAATCTGGCTTTTTTGGCACTGATCAACGGAAAAGACTCTTCCATGTCAAAGTGAAAACAGATCCTTACAAAGTGATCTAAATTAATTACAAATATAAATCACAAAATAATTGATTGCATAAGTATTTACCCCCTTTAATACGGCACACCAAATCATCACTGGTGCAGCCAATTGGTTTTTGAAGTCACATAATTGGTTAAATGGGGATCACCTGTGTGCAGTCAAGGTGTTTCAATTGATTGTAGTAAAAATACACCTGTATCTGGAAGGCCTAACTACTGGAGAGTCAGTATCCTGGCAAAAACTACACCGTGAAGACAAAAGAACATTCCAAGTAACTCTGCAAAAAAGTTATTGAAAAGCACAAGTCAGGTGATGGATACAAGAAAATTTCCAAGTCACTGAATATCCCTTGGAGCACAGTTAAATCAATCATCAAGAAATGGGAAGAATATGGCACAGCTGTAAATCTGCCTAGAGCAGGCTATCCTCAAAACCTGAGTGACCGTGCAAGAAGGGGACAAGTGAGGGAGGTCACCAAGAGACCTATGACAACTCTGGAGGAGTTACAAGCTTCAGTAGCTAAGATGGGAGAGACTGTGCATACAGCAACTGTTGCCCGGATACTTCACCAATCACAGCTTTATGGGAGAGCAGCAAAGAGAAATGCACAGTTGAAAAAATCTCACATGAAATCTCAGCTCGAGTTTGCCAGAAGACATGTGGGAGACTCTGAAGTCAACTGGAAGATGGTTCTATGGTCTGATGAAACCAAAATTGAGCTTTTTGGCCATCAGACTAAACCCTATCTTTGTTGTAAGCCAAAAACTGCATGCACATCATCAAAAACATATCATCCCCACTGTGAAGCATGGTGGTGGCTGCATCATTCTGTGGGGGTGCTTCACTGCAGCAGGCCCTGGAAGGCTTGTGAAGGTAGAGGGTAAAATTAATGCAGCAAGATACCATAAGGTAAAGGAGCAGAATTAGACCATTTGGCCCATCAAGTCTACTCCACCATTTCATCATGGCTGATCCAAATTTCCTCTCGGCCCCAATTTCCTGCCTTCTTCCTGTATCCCTTCATGCCCTGACCAAGCAAGAATCTATCAAACTCTGCTTTAAATATATATAAAGACTTGGCCTCCACAGTTGCCTGTGGTAAAGAATTCTATGGATTCGCCACCCTTTGGTTAAAGAAATTCCTCCTCATCTCCATTCTAAAAGGATGCCCCTCTATTCCGAGGCTGTGTCCTCTGGCCTTAGACACTCTCACTATAGAAAACATCCTGGGGAAACACAGGGAAGTCCTGGAGGAAATCCTGATGCAGTCTGCAAGAGAATTGCAACTTGGGAGAAGATTTGTTTTTGAGCAAGTCAATGACCCCAAGTATAAAGCCAAAGCTACACGGGAAAGGCTTAAAAACAACAATGTTAGTGTCCTGGAGTGGCCAAGTCAAAGGCAAGACCTCAATCCAATTGAGAATTTGTGGCTTTTCACTCACGATCCCCATGCAATCTGACAGAACTTGAGCAGTTTTATAAAGAAGAATGGGGAAAAATTGCAGTGTCCAGATGTGCAAAGCTGATAGAGACCTATCCACAGAGACTCAAGGCTGTAATTGCTGTCACAGGTGCACATACTAAATAGTGACTTGAAGATTCAGTGTTGTAAAACAATAAAGCATGAAATCTTCCAAGGGAGGTGAATACTTTTTATCGGCGCTGTATATGGCTGGGAAGGGGAGAGCTGATAGTAATACAAGATGGGATTATTGTAGATTGGTACATGATGGCTAGCATAGACATGATATGCTGAAGGGCCAGTTCCATGTTGTATAACGCTATATTGCTCTCAGACACTATGAAGCTTTGACGAGTTAGCATCAGACGCATTGCATCACTTGCAGACTTGTATTCACAGCACATATTTGTACAATGTGGTCGTTGACATAAATGATGCATTTCACTCTATGTTTTGATGTACATGTGACAAATAAATGTGATCTTTCATCTTTAAGCTCAGTGGGTAGACCTGTTGAGCTAATAGGATGTTCTTAAGCTCTTCATTTCACATAAATTTTCATAATAATAGCAAATGCCAATGGACAAAGTGTCTAATGGAAGTGTGAACTGGTAAGGTGCAGAGAAGGGTAATAATTCTAACACTTGGGGATTGGTAAAAGAGTAGATATTGAGGGAGAGGATGCAATAGATTGCTCTGATCTTCGGATGTAAATGTGCTAGAAGATTGACAGAATTCCCTTGGTGAAAGCTGCTGTTCCACCACCTGCACCATCTCTCAAGGAATCTTTGGGATTTATTGCAGGAAATTGGCTAGGCTCCTCCTGGAACTGCAGACAGATATGTTTTAGTAGAAAATTTACTGGATCATTCACTAGTGGAACAACGACCAGTTGAAGGTGCTGAAAGGCGTCAGTGGATCAGTAGGTAGCATTCCATCTTCTGAGCCCCAAGATCATGAATTTACTCCTGGGGTTCCACACTTCTTCATGTAGTCTGTGAGTTCTCTCTCTTTTGGTGCCTCCCTTTCAGCCGTTAAAGGGTGCAAGAAAGCTTTATGAGGACGCTACTGGGAATGGATGGTTTGAGTAAAAGGAGAGACTAGATGAGCTGTGGCTTTTTACCCTTGAGTGTGGAAGGAGGGTGACCTTAAGGAGGCTGAGAAGGTGGATAGTCATATTCTTTTCAGGGTACAGGAGGGCATATGTTTAAGATGAGGGGAGAAAGATTTAAAGGGACTCTGAGAGGCAACTTCAGATGGTGGGAGGTACATTAATGGAATGAGCTGCCAGAGGAAGTGGTTGAGGCAGCTATAATAACAACATTTCAAAGACATTTGGATAAGTACCGTTTATGGATAAGAAAAGTTTAGAGGAATATGGATCAAACACTGGCAAATGGGATTAGCTCTGGCAGCTTTGCCAGCATTCACATATTGGACTGTTTCTATTCCATATAACTCCAAGACTCTATGCGTCTATTTCCGTGGTGTGTGCCTCTCCCCCCCACCTCCCCCTCAGGCGTTCTCAAGACTCCATTTTCCCTCTGGGCTCTCCAACCATTCTCTCAGTCTCTCCTAGGGCTGGATGCCTGCCCACCCAGTCTCAGACCCCTGATTCACCTATTCTGCAGCAGCCCCTGTTCACCAAGCCAATTCTTCATTGTTGTCTATCCATAGAAACATTTCACCCCCTTGCATATCAAGAACCTGTCTACCTCAGTGTTAAAAATACTCAAAAACTCTGTTCCGTCAATGCAAGAACCTTTCCCACCTTGTGGCATAGTGTGAAGTCAACAAGCTCTTCGATGTTAGCAAAAAGAAGCAGCCGGTTATTGACGTCAGGAAGAGGGGAGAAGCACACACCCCTCTTTGTGTTAGTGGTGCTGAGGTGCAGATGGCTGAGGGCTTCAAGTTCCTTGGTGTAAGTATCACCAACAATTTCAGCCATGTAGATTCTACACCTAAGAAAGCATGCCAGCACCTCTATTTCCTCAGAAGGCTAAGGAAAATTTCATGTCCCTGATGACTCTCACCAATTTTCACAGATGCACCTTTGAAAGCATCCTATTCGGGTGCATCACAATTTGGTGAGGCAACTGCTTTGCCCAAGATCACCAAGAAATTTCAGAGAGTTGTGAACACAGCCCAGCCTATCATACAAACTAGCCTCCCCTCCATTGACTTTGCCTCCTCTTCCAGCTGCCTAGTGAAAGCAGTAACATAATCCTGGAGCACCCCACCCACCTACCCTGATCATGCCCTCCCTTCCCCTGTCTTGTCAGACAATAGGTATAAAAGTTTGGGAGCACATAGAAACAGGCTCAGGAACACCTTCTAACTCATTGTTCTTAGACTCCTGAACAGACTTCTCATAGGGTAAAAGATGAACTCGTAATCTCCTGAGCAACCTTGCACTTTGTCAACCTGCATGGCACTCTCTCTGTAACTGCAACTCTACTGTATAAGATAGTAAAAATAAAACAGATGTATATTCTGCGTTCTGTTTCATTGCTACTACCTTGCTGGTGATTATGCATGCACTGATCCATCTGGATTGCATGCAAAGCAAAAACTTTTCACTATATCTTGGTAATGTGACAATAATAAGCCAATACCAATCATCATCTTCTCAAACTGGTTCTGCCATTTAGAAGAATCCATCATTGATATGTTGCATATTTACAACTCTTGTTCATTTGATTTCCTAAATGTACATTCTTTTGCCAGGTACCTTCTAAGATAAACTACCATCTGTCATTTCCACTGGACATCTTCCATCCCCATGTTATCAGACTCCTGAATGGACATTTCAAATTCTAAAAGACGAAGTCTTAATCTCCTGATCTACCTGGCTCTAGCCATCGCATTTTATTTGTCTCCCTGCACTACATTTTCTCTGTAACTGTAACATTATATTCTGCATTCTGTTTTCCTTTAACAACCTTGATGTACTTATGGGTGGAATGACCTGCCTGGATGACACACAGACAAAAGTTTTCCACTGTATCTTGGTTCATGTGACAATAATAAACGAATACCAGTACTGTTGAGGATAATAATTACTAAAACTCACAACCTCTGGAGAGAAATAAACTCATCCCTGCTCTTGACTTCCTTAGATAACTCCTTTAGTTTTAAACAGCAACCCCCTAATACTCGATTCTTCTATGTGAGGAAATAGCCTCTCCACACCACCCTCGATACCAGGGCCCTCATCTTGTAACTTGTGCAGTCCAGTGCACCCAGTCCCGAAGAAAGGGCTCGGCCTAAAACGTCAACTGTTTATTCATTTCCATAGATGCTGCCTGACCTGCTGAGTTCCTCCAGCATCTTGTGTGTGTAATCTTGTTTCCCAGAAATGAACATGCCAAATTACGTTTGCAATTAAATGTTTAATTATTATTAAGTTTTTGAATTATTCTTTTTCTACAGTATTTTTCTGTCTTCTCTTCTAACTTTTCAAATCCATCCTGTGACTTGCGTAGAGCCCGTTCACCCACACTCGGCTTACTTTAATTTCCTTATGCAGTTCAGTGCACCAAGGACTGCCAAGCCTATTTTGCAGAAGTGTTACATGAAGCAATGAAAGGTACGGGGACGGACGAGGACACGCTGATTCGCATCCTGGTCTCACGCTCAGAGGTAAAATGGAATTCAAACTTGGCTTTTTGGGTCTGGTTTCCAATCAGGTTGGACGGGGGGGGGGGCACGGGGAATGATTGGCAGCACTCTGAAAGTAAAGTGCTCATGGGTGGAGTCAATTCTAACCCCAGACAACACCCAACCAGTCCGGTAGCATCTCTGAGAAATAGTCAGGTATGAGACACCTCATTGGAACAGAGAAAAAGAGGAATCATGTTTAAAGCAAGTGGAGGACTTTGATGGCACAGTAGTGCAGTGTCAAGTCACTGCTTCATAGCTCCAGCACTTCAGTAGGACCAAACAGAGTAGGTCTTACACAGTGAATGGTAGAGCACTGAAGCTTGCTGTGGAACAAGAGGATCTGGGAATACAGGTCCATAATTCACTGGAAATGACATCACAGGTGGATAGAGTTGTGAAGCTTTTGACACATTAGCCTTCATAAATCAAAGTAATGAATACAGGAAATGGGATGTTATGTTGAAGTTGTATATGACATTGGTGAGGCATAATTTGGAGTATCGTATGCAGTTTTGGTCACCTACCTACAGGAAAGATGTTTACAAGTTTGAAAGTGTGCAGGAAAAATTGACAAGGAAAGATTGAATAAGCTAAGACTTTATTCCTTGGCACATTAAAGATTGAAAGGAGATTTGATGGAGGTATGTAAAATTATGAGGGGTATGCTTAGGATAAATGCAGGCAGGCTTTTTCCACTAAGGTTGGGTGGGTCTACAATTGGAGGTCATGGATTAAGGGTAAAAGGTGAAAAATTTCAGGGAACATGAGGGGAAACTTCATTCAGAGGGTCATGAGAGTGTGGAATGAGCTGCCAGTACAAGTGGTGCATGCAAGCTCGATTGCAACATTTAAGAGAACTTTGGAAAGGTACATGGATGGTTGGGGGTGGGAAGAGCAGTTTAAATGGTTCTGCATGGATTAGATGGGCTGAAGGGCCTATTTCTGAGCTGTACTTTTCTATGACTCTATGATCAAGGTTCAGTGCTGGTCTTGAGTGCTGTCTTGTGTGCATGTTCACCCTGTGACTATGAATGGGTTTCCTCCAGGTGCTCACTTATCCCAAAGACCTGTCAAGTAGTAGATTGCCCCTTGGGTGCATAATAGTACTTAATGGTCAGCATGGACATGATGGGCTGAAGGGCCTGTTTCCACTTTGTATGACTCTATTATTCTATGACATACTGTGATGGTTAGTATGACAACTAATGCCCTCCTCACTCCTCCAAAACTTTCCATAATCTCTCATGCAATTTCCACTTACCTGGTAGAAAACAGCTCAAGCGACACTGGAGAAACTCCACACCATCCAGAAGAAATCAACTCACTTGACAAAGACCACCAACTCCACCCTAAACACTCCATTCATTATTGTGGCTGCATTGTGTACCGTCTACATGGTACATTGCAGTTTCTTTGTGAGCGGAAACTTTAATCTCTACCAATGGACATAGGACACCACAACCTGCAGGTCCCCCCCCCGCCCACAAGACACACGCCATCACTACATTGTCACTGGGTCTACATCATGGAGATCCCTTCCCAACAGCTCCGTGGAATCACTTTCAGCAGAAGGACTGAAGCGATTTAAGAAAGTGGCAAGTTGGATGGGTACTAAATGTTAACCTCACCCGTGACAACTGCAACCTATGAATGAAACACACACATCAGCCCCCTCTGCCCTCCCCAAACCACAGTGATGCCCATCTACATAAAAGTGATAGGTTTAGCTGATTCCCATACTGTAAGAAAGATGACCTGTACTTCTCTATTCAACAGGTTGATCTTCCGAACATTAAGGAGAGGTATCAGGAGATGTACAAGAAGCCTTTGGCTGATGACATCAAATCGGAGACCTCTGGGCATTTCCAGAAAGTTCTGCTGGCCTTAGTAAAAGAAGAAAATGGGACAGTTGGAATATAAGTAGCTATGTTGTCCTGAGCTTGTCACTATTCAATGGACACACCCATGGTTTATTTCTCGTCATGCTATTGTGATATAATCCTTTACAAATAATAGTATTGTAGCATGATCTCTTTTGGAAAAGGCAGACTCTCATTGGTAAATACTTGAAGGAGTAAAACTGCCTGAACAAGAGGGAAATGCGGGGGAGTGGGACTAGTTTTTACAAACGAACACAGCATCGGTGGGTGAAACCTGCTCCTTTTGTGCTGGATCATTTCCCAAGGAAAGATGTCTGACATCATGCAAGACAAGTCATAGTATTCGGTAGGGTTTAGTTGTATGGGGTTGCTGAGGGTGTGTGAGTGGAATGCGTTGTCTGCCTGTGAGTGGGAGCTGCATTCAGTCATGGCTTTCAACAATTCAAGGGTAGAAAGAGGATTGCAGGGTAAGAGTGGAGCTGTTGAACTTTCCTCATTGTTCTCAAAGAGATTTGGCATGGACTCAGGAGGATCAAGTGGCCTAATACTGGTCTGTGCTACATTTGACAGTTCATTTTGCCTGTGGCATTGACCAGAATGTTAGGGAACTATCTATTTCCAACCGTCCATTGACAGCCTATGATTGTTTGGCAACCAGACTCCAAGAAGACTCAAATCTGCTCAGTGTGCGAAATGGGAAACAAAGTATCATCCTGCCAAAAGAAGTATTCTTTGACATCTCTACAAGTTAAGTTGATTTTGGAAGTGCAGACCGGACATTTTCTGGTAGAGCTAAATGCAGAACTAGTGTTGCATTTTTTCCCACCTTGCTCTTAGAAATTCAGGGGCTAGAAGATCCAGCAAACCTGGACTTGTTTTAAGATGTATTCAGCTTATTGCTTCCCGATACATGTCAGTATCAGCCCACTGTGAAGTCCCACTTTCTTTTACATTACAGTGTAGTTTATATTTCATTGCAATGCATTATAATTAAAAGGAAATCTACATGAATAAGTTGCCGTGTCAGTGGTTTGTCTGTTGAGTCATCGGCTCTGTTTAACATCTTTGCAAGTTAGAAATTTATTGATGTAACGTAGAAATAATGTACTTATTTTTCCCAGAATTACCACAACAAACTATAACACTGACCCTTTGCTCATCCAACTAGTCAGTGTGAAATCTCCCAATGTCACGGCATCAAGTGTTTGATTTTGTTCCTATGCTCTGTGCATAAGGCTCCTCTTCGCATCGATGCCCGATCCTATGATTGTGTTATAAGCATCTGTAGGACTTGTTTAATACGTGTGGGAAATATTTATTTGAAGTCCCATCTTTGTGCAAACACGTGGATCTGATAAAGAAACATTTTGTCACAATAGTTGCAGAGATGTGGTGAGGGATAGGGGGTACAGGAGGGAGGCCAGATGGGAACATTTTCGGCATTCCACCTCACCACCGTTTTGAGAGTGAAACTTGTTTGTAGTAAATGGGTTTACTATTATCACATGTACCAAAGAACAGTGAACAAACTTGTCTTTCATACCAGTCATACAGATAAATTCATTGCAACAGTGTATTGAGGTCGTACAAGGCAAAACAAACAAGGTAGAGAATCCCTTTATTTCTTGGGAATGTGTTCACACAGGGGCAGGGGAAAACTATTCAGCTTCTTGAAGCCCACTTGCCTTCCAACTTGATTGTTGCTAATATAATGGTCCCACACATGTCTAAGCAAACATTATACCAAATGTATTTTTAAAAAAAGAACAGGACAGCGCAGTGGTGAAATTAACAAGAGTCCCCTCCAGGTTCTTGGGTGTCTGTAACAGGCTCTATTTTTTGCATGTGTCTACTAACCACTGAATTCCTTTTAGCTGGAACTAACCTTACCTCTGGCCATGGAGAACAACAGTCCTTATACACAGTGGATACAGTGTACAATGGAGGCATAAATTAAAGCAGCATGAAATCAGCCCTTCTGCCTAACACATTCATACTGAACACGAGGAAATCTGCAGATGCTGGAAATTCAAGCAACACACACAAAAAGTGCTGCTGAACGCAGCAGGCCAGGCTGCATCTATAGGAAGAGGTACAGTCAAGGTTTTGGGCCGAGACCCTTCGTCAGGACGAAGGAAGGTCTTGGCCCGAAACGTCAACTGTACCTCTTCCTATGGATGCGGCCTGGCCTGCCGCGTTCACCAGCATTTTTGTGTGTGTGTTATATTCATACTGACCAAGGTGCCTATCTAGGTTAATACCACCTGCCAGTATTTAACCTATATCCCTCTAAATCTTTCCTATCCATGTTCTTATCCAAATGTCTTTTGAATGTCTTCATTGTTCCCAGATCAACTACTTCCACCAGTAGCTCATTCCTTAAATGTACCACCCTCTGCATGAGGAAGTTGCACTGCCCTCTCCCCCAGGTCCTCCTAAATCTTTTCTCTCTCACCTTAACCCTATGCCCCAGAGATTCCCTTCCCTTACAGAAAATGCATTCACCTGATCTATGCCTCTCATGATTTTATTCACCTCTGTAAGGCCATCCCTCACTCTCCTGCGTTCCAAGAAATAAAGTCTTAACCTACCCAACCTCTCCCTGTAACCCAGGCCCTCAAGTCCTGGTAACATTCTCCTCAATCTTCTTTGCACACTTTCCAGCTTCATGACATTGTTCCTGTAGGACTGGTACTAAATCTGTAGACAATACTCCAGCTGCTGCCTCTCCAGTGTCTCCTGTAACTGAAACATCATGTCCCAGCTCTTAGCCTCAGTGCACTGACCGATGAAGTCCAGTGTGCCAAATGCCTTTTCACCACCTTCAGTGAACTATGCACTTGTACTTCCAGGTCCCCCTGTTCTGCAACACTCCTCGGGCTCTGCCATTAACTGGTTTGGCTTCCCAATTGCAGCACCTCACTCTTATCAGCATTAAACACTGTTTGCCAATCCTCAGCCCACTTACCCAGCTGCTTAAGACTCCCCTGTAATTTTCAACATCTATTTTAGGTATTGTCCACAAACATATGAACCATTCTCATCCAAATTATTCATGTGAGTAACAAGAATCACAGGTCCCAGAACTGACCCCTTTGGCACACCACCAGTGACAGGGCTCTTGTTTGAGTAACACCCTTCTGACATCACCTTCTGCTTCCTGCATTCAAGCCAAAAATGAATCCTGTTATCATGTGCTCCCCGGATCCCTTGCGATCTAACCTTCCTGATTAGCCGACCATGAGAATGGTGAGGGACGGAGCACTACCTGTGTGGTTGTACGGACTCAATAAGTTGGCCTGGAGAAACATACACTCCGCTAAACACACAAAATCTTGAGCAAAACGCTCAAAAAATACAGGAGGAACTCAGCAGGTCAGGCAGCATCTATGGAGGAAAATGGACAGTCAACATCTTAGGCCGAGGCCCTTCCTTAGCACACCCATGGATGCGACAGCAGGAAGCTAAAAACTGTTTTGCCTGTGGGCCACCTCTATCAGTTCTCGAGGCCAGGTTGTGGAGATGACGAGGAGGTTGGTGGAGATGGACAGTAATGTCTACTGGCTGTGGGAGTTTGGGAGTGAGAAGGATGGGATCTTGGGTAGTCATTTCAAGGTTTGAACAGGGAAGGAAAGGCATTTGGAGACACGGGTCTTCATTAGGGTGTGGGGAGAGGGAGGGCTCTCGAGGAGCATGAGGTTGTATGCTTGGCAGTGAAAAGTTTGAGAGGTCAGTGGGTATTTTTGTACCTCACTCTGGAGAAAAAAAAAACCTTTTTCTGCATAACTTGATAACTTCGCCTCCACCATTTCACCCCCAAATCATTTTTGAGATCAGTGATGCCAAAGTTAAAGGGGACAGTTTGCAGTCTACAGAGACCATCGTACTGTGTAATTCCTGATATGGAGGCTTCTTTACAGGGTTGCACTCTCTGGAATTTTGAAGCTTAAAGAATGATTTGATTGATGATATTAAGGGGAATTGCAATGAGGGTAATGCAAATAGGTGGCATTTTTACTGACTTGGATTTTGAATGGCGTAATATTCAAAATTCAAAGCCAGAGCTCTCAGGACAAAAGCAGTGGAGGGGAAAATCTGAAGCCAGCTCCACATGTCTCTGTCAGACAATTATTTTCAAATCTGAGCTTGACAGAACTGTGCTAGCCAAAGATGATAAGGGATAAAGGGAAAGGTGATTATATGGAGTTATCTCATCATTTTGCCGCAATGTCAGTCAATGGCAGAAAAGGCTCAATTGTCTGAACAGACTTCTCCCATTTCATTCTTCCCTGGAAATAATCAACAAGTCAGTCAGCTTCTGTAGAGAAAGAGAGATGTAGTCATTGCCATTGAAAGTCTAAGTGTATTTCTCTCTTTACAGGTACTGTCTGATCGACTGAGTATTTTCAGATTCTCCTCTTTTTATTTCATCTGCATTTTTTTTTTGGCTTCTGTGACTCCGTGTTTACTGGCCAAAAGAGCTCAGATAGAAATAGCTCTCAAAACAGGGTTGGGATATCAGTTGGGTTTGACAATCTTTTCCGTCTAATACTGCATATAAATAATTCATAGTCTGGGCAGATTGGAGGTGCCTTTCCTTCACTATTATGATCATATGTTAATATTGTGTAATTGAGAGGTGCAGCACAGAAACACACCCTTCGGCCAATCGTTTGCACAATCAAGCACACATTCATAGTAATCCTACTTTTTAAAAATGTTCCTGACATTCTCATCATGAGCAGCACAGATATGGTGAATGCACGCAATCTTTTTTCCAAGGTAAGGGAATCAGAAATTAGAGGGCATAGGTTTAAGAATGATTTACTGAGGGACATAAGAGTGGAAAGTTGTGTTGTTTTTGTTGCTAAGTGCTTGCTTATGAGCCAGATACTAGCTGCAAGTTAGATTGAATCGGGACCCCAAGGCACCAGGAAAGAAATTGGTTTTCGAACCATTTTTAAATGCCGCACAGTGACACCCTTTGAGCTTCTCAATCCGTTGCTATTTGTGTCTTTCATCCAATTTAAATCCTGCCCGGCTGAAACAAAAATCACACAAGCTAACTCCCATCCTCCTCCCCCCATTGACTCCCAATGGACTGCCAGCCGCCTTGCGAAAGTAGCTAACGTAATTGAGGACCCCTCCCACATTGGTCATTCTCTCGTCTCCTCTCTCCCGTTGGGAGGAAATTACAAAAGTTTGAGACTCAAGGACTCAAGACAGCTTCTGTGCCACTGGCATCAGACTCTTGAACAGACCTCTCATCCGCTAAACAATGAACTCGTGATCTTTCAACCCACGTCAGATTCAGATTCATAAGTACAGTGACATGTGGTGTTTGCATTAACAACCAACACAATCTGAGGACTTCATCATGGCCCTTGCACTTTGTTTACTAGCACTGAACTTCTCTGTAATTGCTACACTGCATTCTGCATTTTGTTTCTTTTTTTACTATCTTAACTAAATATGTATGCCATGATCTGTCCAGATCGCATGCAAAACAATGATGTTTTACTGTGTCCACTGTGTAGCATTAATAAGCCAACAGCAGAAATGCCCAGATGTGGAGTCAAAACAAATATATAGAAAATGGATGAAATAGTTCTCTAAAAAAAAACAATGTGTCAGGTTGAATAAAATAAAGAATCACCCCTTTTAATTCACTAAGTAGCATAGCACGGGACGTGATCTCTACCAGACCTTTACTGAGTCACCCTCTGCTGGAGGGAATGGGTTTACCACAAAGTTATTCAGCCCCGGGAAAGCCAGCCAACTGTTGTTGTTGACAATCACATTGTGACGTGGATCAGAGCCAAAGGACTCTTTAGTGACCAACGGTCTATATGTGGGTCAATTGCAGTACAGGGTACAGAGTGACTGATGGTATTTTCCATGATGTCTCCTCTGCTCGGCTGGGCTGTGGCCAAGATGAACAGTTTCCTGGCACTGGGACCACACAAACACACTTCCACCCCAAAGAACAAGTGGTACAATATTTAACCAGCGAGCGACTGGTTCGGGAAGATAGTCTAGCTGTTAGAAATAAATCAGAAGTAACAGTGATATCTCAGAAGAAAATGGCCTCCTCCTGCTCCTTTGCTTCTGTTTGGAAATCATATGATGCCACTATTATTTGCCGAAGAGCAGGAAATCCTACCAGTTGTAATGGCTCTTCAGCTGCGTTACCCAAAGCTCTGCTCTGTTGACATGTGCCAACACGTATTGCTACCCTTCATCTCCTTTTCCCTTCCACAGGAAGTTAACCAAACCAGGACCCAATGCGCAACGTTTTCCCAGTACTATCCCGGGCTCAGCTCCCGCTGCTGATTCGATCTCATGGGTTTTGCCCACTCGTTGGGGTAGATTTAGCACAGTGTGAGAATCTATAGAGTACCACAGCCCAGAAACAGGCCCTTCTGTCCAGCCAGTCTCTGTTGAACTATTTATCTGCCTAGTCCCATCCACCCAGACCTGGACCATAACTGTCCATATCCCACCTATATATGTACCTACCCAAATTTCAGGTGCAAAATTTGCAGGTTTAAATACTGAAATCAAACCTGCATCCTCTACTTTCACTGGCAGCCCACCATCCTCTGAGTGAAGGAGTTTCCCCTCAGGTTCCCCTTATATATTTCGCCTTCCAGCCTTAACCTAAGATCTCTTGTTCTAGTCTCACCCACCTCAGTGGAAAAAGCCTGCTTGCAGTTACTCTGTCTATACCCCTCATAATTTTGCATACCTCTACCAAATCAGTCCTCATTCTTCTACGCTCCAGGGAATGAAGTCCTGACCCATTCAACCTTTCCCTGTAACTCAAGTCCTCAATTCCCAGAAACATCCTTGTTGATATCTTTCCAGCAGGTAGGTAAGCAGAGCAGCGAATGAGACTCTAAATCAGGCCTCGTCAACATCTTATATAACTTCAACATAACACCCCATCTCCTGTACTCAATGCCTCTGGCACTCCAGCAGAGGTGCCTCCATTCGGATGAGATTATTTAAAGGGATAACATTCAAGATGCTTCCAGAGCCATGGAGTAATACAACACGGAAACAGGACCTTTGACCTAGTCTGACCGTGCTAACCAAGATCCCGTTCTAAACTAGTCCCGTTTACTCATGTTTGGTCCATGTTCCTCAAATGCTTCAGTGGTCTGACCCTTTCCTGTGCATGTACATCCAAACGCATTTTGTTTGTTTAATGGTACCCAGCCCTCCCAGATTACCTGGTAGCTTGTTCCATAAATGCAGCACCCTCTTGCCCCCTAAATCCCTTTGAAACTTTGCATCCCACACAAAATGCTGGAGGAACTCAGCCGGCCAGGCAGCATCTATGGAAAAGAGTAGAGTCGACGTTTCAGGCCGAGACCCTTCATCAGGGACTGGAAAGAAGATGAGAAGTCAGAGAAAGAGGGTGGGGGGAGGGGAGGAAGAAGTACAAAGTGACAGGTGATCAGGGAAGCCAGGAGAGGGGTAAGGGGTGAAGTAAAGAGCCTGGAAGTTGGTTGGAGAAAGAGATAAAGGGCTGGAGAAGGGGGAGATCTGATAGGAGAGGGGAGAAGAACATGGAAGAAAAGGAAGGAGGAAGAGCACCAGAGGGCGGTGATAGGCAGGTAAGGAAATAATATGAGATAGGGAAATGGGAATGGGGAATGGTGAATTGGGGGGCAATTACTGGAAGTTCGGGGAAAAAATCTTCCCCTCTCATCTTAAAGCTCTGCCCTCTAGTTTTTGATTCTCTTTCTCTGGGTGTATTCATCCTTTCAATGCCCCACATGACCTTTTACACCTCTGTTAGGTCACCACTCCGTCTCCTACACTCTGACGAATTAAGTCCTAGCGTGCCAAACCATTTCCCCCCCCCCCCGACTATAATTCAGCCCCTCAAGAACCTGGCAACAACAGAGGGTGGTGAGTATGTGGAATGAGGAAATGATAGAGATGGGTACAACTGCACAATTTAAAAGACAACTGGACAGGTACATAGATGAAAAGGGTTTAGAAGGATATTGGCTAGCTGCTGGCAAATGGGACCAGCTCAGGCAGACATTTTGGTTGGCATGAACAAGCTGGGCTGAAGAATTTTTTTCTGTGAGGTGTGATGCTGTAATGCTGTTGCAGTAATCTGTGGGATCGATCTCCTGTCCAGCAGCAACTTATCAGAACATACAGTGGTTAAGAGAAGCAACCCATAGCGAAAACAAGGTTAAATTTTGAAGTTTGAGTAGAAACTCCGGTTTGGGGAAATTAATCCAGGTTTGGTACTAGATCAATCAATCCTTTCTGGATGTGTCCCAAGCTTAGAGTAGATGGAGATGGACCCTTCAAAGGCTGAAAATATCAGACCACCCTGCCTCAGAGGAGTCATCAAAATATTGCATGTCTTATCTTACCACTAGCACAAACAAGTGCGATGTCACATGTGCTGTTAGCTGAAAGTGTATGCTGGTCTATTAATAGTCTCGGAATGTAAGTAATGTTTTGTGTCTGAGAGCTGATCTAAATACAAGTTTCAAAGCAAGGCTGTCTACTTATTAACAAATCTGGAAACATTAATTCAGGGAAGTTTTACTGAACCCACCACAGAAAGGCCTTTACATTCTTCTGCTGCGTTTGTACCTTTGAGCACCACTGTCAGACAACATCAAACCAGCAAAGAAGGTGTAAAGAGAAAAATTCAATGCTATTAACCCTGGAAGGGACTCTGGACATCATTAACCCTGGAAGTCAGGTAATTTAATAATCTTCAAGAAATGTGTAAGCACGTCAAAACTCGCTCCGTATGTCTTTCTTCAAGCTCGTAACCTTTTGATCTTTGCCAATTCGTTTGAAAATAACGTTGACTCACCGATGTTATTGGGGAATAGGATTCTTTTATGTAGGAGGTAAGATTCCTTGACTAATTGTTCCTTTCACATGAGGTGATGTGTTTGTACCTTCATCCTTTCCAACGAACAAAGTATCCTTCTTTGTTCAAGTTCTGATTTCCCTAGGGAATTAGGGTGCCCCTTGTAGTGTTTTGGGAAGGAATAGGTTGCGGGGTAAGGAACAGGGTTGAAAATTGGGGTGGGACACGTTTGGGCAACTGTTATTGAAATGTGATAATGATTCCTTCACATTCTATGTCTCAGCAGTGCAATCTTGAGTATTTTCTCTTTGTTGCTGGCATTGAGGGGCTTTACTGGGACCCAGTGTCTACGTGGTGTTCGTAAGCTTGGAGAAGAAAAGATGAATGAGCCTACTATCAGGTCAATTTGACCTCGTGCCTGAAAGGCACTAATTTCTGAAGTGTCACTTAGTTACTGGGCAACAGATATAACTGACCTAAATGCCATTACCATTTGGGGTGCCTCTCAGTCAGATGTTCAAGTGAAGGTGTAGAGGGATATGGCCCAAACGTGGACAAACGGGACCAGTTATGATGGGCATCTTGGGTGGTATGGACCAGCTGAGTCAAAGGACCCGTTTCTATAACCAGGAAATCATTTCACCTCATTGGACAAACAGAAAAATAATTTAGCTCTGGAACTAGGAGATACGATAACCAACCCAGTCAAATTGTTCAAGTTGAATGAGGTACACTGGCTGATCAGAAACCAGAACTCAACACACCAAACCAGTTAATTTCTTCCCATGGTTTTGAACACTTTTTCGTTCTTCTCTGGGACCAGTGACAACTAGAAGGTAAATCATTTCAATTCTGGGGATTGGATGCCCCTTGAAACAATGAAATTTATTGCCCATCCCCAATTACCTCTGGGGTCATATTGGTTGATCTGGGGTCACATATTGGCCAGACAAGGTAAAGACAGCAGATACTCACCTCTGAAGTACATTAGTTTCCTTGATGATCCAGCAACTTCATGGTTGTCACTGCTGAAATGTACTTTGTTTTATTGGTTCAATTTAAATTTACCGACTGCTGTAATTGGGATTTAAACTCAATGGTGTCACCCCAGGCTGCTGGAGCAATAGCTGTTGTGCCCCAGTTTCCAGTGTAATAACTTTGCAAGAGAAGTGTATGTTTTTTTTGGGGGGGGTGAGTGTTTCATGCCTGAGTTTCCTTGACAACTGGAGGCTCTCCTGGCATTAACACATGCTACTAGCACTCACCATGTCTAGATTGGAGCAGAATATCTAACCTGGACACGTCTCACCACAGAGGTTAAAGCTACCCTTCAAGTAACCCTACATCCCTTCCTTTTCCAGCAAAGCCTTGTAAATGTTACTCCTTCAGTCATCTCCCATTTGAAAATCCACACAGAATCTGTTTTCATTCTCCTTTCAGGCAAAGTGTTCTAGATTACAACTTAGTGCATAGTGGTGACTTAGCACATCCCACAATTTTTTTTGTTAATTATGTTTTTTCTGCTAATTATCTTTCACAAATAGGCTATAAAATTCAAGACTTCAGCCAACTAAGCCAAACAGCATCAAATATTTGTAAAACAAGTGAAACTCTCCAGAGCAGGGGTTCCCAACCTTTTTGATGCCATGGACCCCTACCATTAACCAGGGGTCTGTGGATCCCAGGTTAGGAACCCCTGATCGAGAATGTTTTGCTATCCATAATCAACCCACATCCTTGAACTTTGTTGTTGGTGTGGATTCATTTAGAGAATGTTCACATTATTAATTCTTCCTGAAGCAAGCTGGAAACAAATGGATAAAGTACGCCATAAAATTTCTGCTGAAAAAGATCTGGGTTACCTTTCATGTCTCTTTTTTTTTTGTTGTTTTACAGCATGAATGAACCTACAGTTCTTCACAGCTCATTTCAGTTCCAAGAAATGGACCTGTCTCACCAATTATTGAAACAGCTGAATACACTACGTCATGAAGAGACCTTGACTGATGTAATACTCTGTGCTGGGGGGAAAGAACTGCCTTGCCATCGAAGTGTCCTGGCGTCCAGTAGTCCCTACTTCTGGGCTATGTTTTGTCACAACTTCAGAGAGAGTTTCCTCAGGCGGATCCACCTGTTGGGGATCGATGGGGACATTCTGGCTCTGCTTGTGGATTATGTGTATACAGGGGAGATTACCATAAATGCGGCAAACGTTTTCTATTTGATGGAAGCGGCTGCCGTTTACCAATACCCCAACGTGCTTGAGGCTTGCTCGACATACTTGCAAAGTCAGTTAACCGCTGACAACTGCCTTGGCATGGTAAGGCTTGCACAAGTGTTCAACTGCAGGAGCCTGGAGAGACGGGCGAAGAAAATGGCTCTGGAGCACTTCCTGGAGGTGGCAACTACGGAGGAGCTGAAGGAGCTCTCCTGCACTGAGCTGGCGGGCTACCTCGGGGACGATGAACTCCGCGCCGAAGAAGAGCAGGTATTTGACACCCTGTCCGCCTGGATCAGTCACGACCCGAAGACCCGGCAGCACCATGCACATGAGCTCCTCGAGAAGGTGCGGCTCCAGTATGTCCACCCCACTTACCTCTTTCACTTCATCGCCAACAACCCCTTCATCCAAGGTTCACCCGTTTGCAGGGGCATCTTGGAGTCAGCCCTCAGGCTGCTATTTTCTTTGAGCCCTGCAAACAGCCCCAACAGTACACCTTTGATGCACTTACCACGTAGGTGTGCTTCCCAGGAGTTCCTTGTCACCATTGGAGGTAGGAAGAGCAACCAAGAGACCACGAGAGAGGTTTTCTTGTATAATTATATGGACCAGCAATGGCGCGCCCTCTCAAAGCTCCCTGTACATCTTTATAAAGCTTCTTGCGTTTGCTTACACAGGAACGTGTACGTCCTTGGAGGACTGATCATTAGTAACAAGAAGAGAACTGCGAGTGCAAGAGTTTATAGTTTCTCCTTTAAGATGAACCACTGGCGGACCGAGAAAGACATGCCTTTTCCCTGTTATTCCCATCAGACCCTCGCGCACGTGAATTATATTTTCTCTCTGGGAGGAATCGGGCCCAGTCAAGAGATACTGGACACACTGCACAGGTATGACAGCGTTTTCGGAATCTGGCAAAGAATGGCCCCGATGCCCGTTGCTGTGCTGCACCCAGCTACCGCTGCTGTCAATCAACGCCTCTACGTTTTTGGTGGGGAAGATGTGGGCCGGAATGCTGCTCGCCTGATACAGGTATGTCTGTCAGATCTGTTCTCCATTGGTTGATTGTGTTCGGAGAAGGGGAGGTGACACAACACACATTTAACCATGTTTAAGTGTAAGGTACGTGGATAGGAAGGTTTTAGAGGAACTTGGGCCAAATCTGGGTGGATGGGACTAGCTTTGAAGGGATCTTGGTAGGGATGGACCAGGGGCCTGTTTCTGTGGTGTACGACCCTAAGTCTCTACAATAAGTTGGTGACGCCTTGTGCCATCTGACTATCCCATGGTGTTTAGCCTCCTCCACAAACTTGAGGACATCCAAAACTCTGCTCACTACTTGCCCTCATTCCCCAACCCCCACCACCACCCCATGCCCTAATCATCCCACAAGACCATGCACACTGGCTCACACTAGCTCCTAGTTTAGGCCTCAGTTTAAAAATTCTTATCATTTTGACTTTTAAAAACCCTCCACCCCCTCTTACCACCCACCATGACCTCTGAGCTTTCTGCACTCTTCCAATTTTGCGGCTGATTATCCCCAGATTCAGTCACCACTGGCAGCCATACCTTTACCTGTCGAAGTCCCTAGCTCTGGAACTCCCTCCCTGGACCTCCCCACCTTTCACTCCAGCCTGCTCTTTGCCAAGTTTTTGGTACCTGCTTTTAAGTTCCCCGGATGAGCTCAGTATTAAACTTTGCTAATGTTCGCGTAAATAGGCTGGGAAAAGTTTGGCCATTCTAAAAACACAATAGTTGTTACTGTTATGCTTTTGATTTATTAGAAGTCATTAAACGCACAGAATTCTGGCAGCCCTAAATCCAGCTACTCAATAGCGCAGCTAATCAGACAGTACAAAGCAAAAACATCAAAAAGTTTTATGCAAGGTTAGCTCTTGTGAGGCTGAAATTGCTCTATTAATCTGATTTTTTTTGTGCTATAAGCAAGTTAGTGTTGCTGGATGACCACCAGCAAGGATTTAGGATGACTACGCCAGGATGATTTGGCCTGGATTGAATACAAGCTCTCAGAAGTGGCTAAAGTAGTGGAAAACATTAATCGCCGTCTCTCTTAATGATTGTTACCTTTGAAGATTAATGTCTAACCAGGCTGTTAAACCAAGACGCAATCCATTAACTGAACATTAGCAGATGGTGTCATCAAACCCAGGACACAAGACAGCAGAGTAAAATAATCAATAAATAATGTGATCGTAAATGATTGAGATCAAGCGTTCAAGGTGATAAATCCTGAGCAACGTTTCGTTCAGATATTGTGAATAGCCGACAGTTTTCTGAAAAAAAACGGTAAATAATTTATCTGCTGTGAATTAAGTGACTCAAACTGCAAATAATTGAAAGGCAAACTCACCACAATATCCCCATAATACTGCTCACTGATCAAAGGATAACTGAAACTGTTACATCCATTCAGGTACATGATATAGCTCAAGTTGCAGACAGCCCTCCAGTATTTCTTGGACTTCCACTGTACACAGTGGCCACTCAGCCCACTGTGGACTTATCAATTAGACCCAATCTCCGTTAAGCCCTACACATTCCCCATTTTATGGTATTTCATCCAATTTCCCCTTTGAAACTTCCAGTAAACCTGCTTCCTTCACCCTTTCAGGTAGCATATCCCACGTTCACTCACAACATCAACAATAATGCTTTTCCTCATGCCTTGGGAGTTTTCCTACTTACGTTGCCCTGGTTACTCATCTAGAAACCAGATCTTTATTTAACCTATCGAAACATTGCATAATATTGAACACCCCAATTAAATTTCACATTGGCCTTCTCTGTACAAACCTCAACCGCAGTTTCTGCACCTTATCGAAGTTCCTCATCCCTTGGATAAATCTCCATTACACTGCCTCAAGTTCCTAAAGTCATTGCCTAAATCTGGACACAGATATAATTCTGTAAGTTATACAGTAATTCAGCATGAAGAAAGTACCTTTGCCCCAACCCATCCATACTGACCAAGATGCCAATCTAAGCTAGACACATTTTCCCAACTTGGGTCCACATTCCTTACATCTTTCCTGTCCATGTTCTCGTCCAGATGTCTTTTAGATGTTGTTATTGTACAAGGTCAATCACTTCCTCTGTCACCCCCTTCCATATACATACCAGCCTCTGCATGAAGAGCAAACACGCCATTGTCTGCAGATGCTGGAAATCTGAGCAACACACACAAAGTGCTGGAGGAACTCAGTAGGCCAGGCAGCATCTACGGAAAAGAGTAAATGGTCAGCGTTTCAGTTCATCAGTCCTGATGAAGACCCTCGGCCCAAAATGTTGACAGCCTGACCTGATGAGCTCCTCCAGCATTTTGTGTGTGTTGCTCAGCATGAAGAAGTTGCCTCTCAGGTCTTTTCCCCCCTCACCTTAAACCCATGTCCTTGAATTTCTGATTTCCTTTCCCTGAGGGGAATCTCAGGGTTCAGTCAATGATTTCGCCACACTGTAATATCCTCCTTATTTTTATTTATTCATTCAGGGGACCAGATGTTGCCAGCAACGCCAGCATTTGCTGTCCATCCCTAAGTAGTCCTCAGCAAGGAGACATCCATTTTGATCATCCATCTGGATGGGTCAGCAGCACAAGGAGCTGGTGGACAATAGTAAACCAATGGAGTTAAAACAATCACGATCATTATTACTAATGCTAGCATTTTAACCAGATTTATTTAATGAATCATCACATTCTCCATCTGTCTATGAGTAACCACTGCAGCAGGAAAGAAATGGGCCACAGACAGAGGTAAATTATTCTTACATAGAACCAAAAGCACGAAATAAAACTAATTATCAAATTCCCCAGCAATCAAGCTCTTGCCTTTTGACACACCGAATACCAACTAGATCAGTAACTTAAGCTCAGTGTTTTCAGCTCAGCTGTGTTGGTGTTAGTACTGCACCCCAAGATTCCTCTCACACTGACCTGTCCCACCCATCTCCTCATCTCTCCGTTCCTCAAACATTTCTCCAACTACCCCTTAAAAAAAAATCACCTCAACTCCTCCCGGAGAGAGTGAGCCCCAAATTCTTATCACTCACTGGGTAAAAGTGTTTCTCTTCAATTCCCAACTGGATGTAATTGTGACTCTCGTATAGTCGTGACTCCATGTTTTTGGATTTCCCTGTTAGTGGAAGCATTGGCACAGAGGTCCTTGCTCGGCCATACGTGCCAAGTATGTGACAACCCCCCCCCCAACCCCCAACCTTTGGTGTTGACTGTGTGTGGAGACTGCAGATTGTGACTGTATGGGTTTCGTCCCACATCCCACAGACATGCAGGTAAATTATCCCTAGTGTTGATTGGTGGGGAGGAAAGTCAGGAGGAGGTTAATGGGCATGAGAGAGAATGAGCTGCAGAGTTACAGGGAAGTAAGAGGGGGAGTGGGATTGACAAAATTGTACTTTTAGGAGCCGGCGTAGAGGCAATTAACTAAATACCCTCACTCTGTGTCAGATTAACCCTGTGACAATCAAATAATCAATAGGTTTCAATAGGTGCATTTAATGTCAGAGAAATGTATACAATAGACATCCTGAAATTCTTTTTCTTCGCAAACATCCACGAAAACAGAGGAGTGCCCCAAAGAATGAATGACAGTTAAAATGTTAGAACCCCAAAGCCCCCCCAACTGCCCCTCCCAAGCACAATCAGCAGCAAAGCAATGGCCACCACCCCCACCACCACACCAGCAAAAAGCATCAGCACCCCACCGCCCCCCCCCGTGGATTGGAGGGTAGCTAATGTTATCCCACTTTTTAAGAAAGGGGGGGAGGGAGAAAACAGGCAATTATAGACCAGTTAGTCTGACATCAGTGGTGGGGAAGATGCTGGAGTCAATTATAAAAGATGTAATAGCGGCACATTTGGATAGTAGTAACAGGAATGGTCCCAGTCAGCATGGATTTACGAAGGGGAAATCATGCTTGACTAATCTTCTGGAATCTTTTGAGGATGTAACTGTGAAAATGGACATGAGAAAGCCAGTGGATGTAGTGTACCTGGACTTTCAGAAAGCCTTTGATAAGGTCCCACATAGCAGGTTAGTGGGCAAAATTGGAGCACATGGTATTGGGGGTAGGGTACTGACATGAATAGAAAATTGGTTGGCAGACAGGAAACAAAGAGTAGGGTTTAACGGGTCCCTTTCAGAATGGCAGGCAGTGACTAGTGGGGTACTGCAAGGCTCGGTGCTGGGACCGCAGCTATTTACAATATACATTAATGATTTAAATGAAGGGATTAAAAGTAGCATTAGCAAATTTGCAGATGACACAAAGCTGGGTGGCAGTGGGAAATGTGAGGAGGATGTTATGAGAATGCAGGGTGAGTGGGCAGATGTATGGCAGATGCAGTTTAATGTGGGTAAATGTGAGGTTATCCACTTTGGTGGCAAGAACAGGAAGGCAGATTACTATCTGAATGGTGTCAAGTTAGGAAAAGGGGGAGTACAACGAGATCTAGGTGTCCTTGTTCATCAGTCACTGAAAGTAAGCATGCAGGTACAGCAGGCAGTGAAGAAAGCTAATGGCATGTTGGCCTTCATAACAAGGGGAGTTGAGTGTAGGAGCAAAGAGGTCCTTCTACAGTTGTACAGGGCCCTGGTGAGACCACGCCTGGAGTACTGTGTGCAGTTTTGGTCTCCAAATTTGAGAAAGGACATTCTTGCTATTGAGGGAGTGCAGCGTAGGTTCACGAGGTTAATTCCCAGGATGGCGGGACTGTCATATGTTGAAAGATTGGAGCGACTGAGCTTGTATACACTAGAAGGATGAGAGGAGATCTGATTGAAACATATAAGATTATTAAGGGATTGGACACGCTAGAGGCAGGAAACATATTCTTGATGTTGGGGGAGTCCAGAACCAGAGGTCACAGTTTAAGAATAATGGGTAGACCATTTAGAACGGAGTTGAGGAAAAACATTTTCACCCAGAGAGTTGTGGATCTCTGGAATGCTCTGCCTCAGAAGGCAGCGGAGGCCAATTCTCTGGATGCTTTCAAGAAAGAGTTAGATAAAGCTCTTAAAGATAGCGGAGTCAAGGGATAAGGGTGGAAGGCAGGAAAAGAGTACTGATTGTGGATGATCAGCCATGATCGCAGTGAATGGTGGTGCTGGCTCGAAGGGCCGAATGGCCTACTCCTGCACCTATTGTCTATCGAGCACTAAAGAGTGCAGCAGAGCATCAATAAAGACACAGACTTGCACTACCCCAAAGACTACTCATTCACCTGGTAATTTGACATAACACAGGCTCGCTCTCTCCCTAAAAAGGGAAAAAGAGATGTCCCCATTTCACAGCGAGAGGGGAGACACAACAAAACAACTTGCTGATTTATGGAGTTAAAAGTCTGTTGCATTGCTTTTTCCGAGCTCTGTACCCAAAGAGCTTGGGTCTCTGGGCACACAGCCAGCAGCCAGCTTGCTGCTTTCGATCTTCTGTGTACTCCCACGACACATCAGGCGGCGGCACCGGCCTTGAATCCGCCAAGAACTGAAGTCAGCATGTAACTCCAAGTCAGAGGCTTCAAAAGAACATTGAAAGGGAAAACAAGTGATATCAAAGATAGAAATAGGGCTGTTTCCGAAGATGCAGACAAAGGAGTCGCTCTTAGGTGCCATCATCCTCCTAAGTTCCAATAACCAGCATCTGGGAGTACAGAAACCATCCACCACTACGACTTTCTTGTCTGAAAGTACAAACAAGGTTAATTACTTTGAGAGTATAGAACCGCACTGCATAGGAACAGGCTCTTCCCCCACAACGTTGTGCCGAACTAAGTAAGCTGAGTTCTCGACCCAAAACGTCGACCGTTCATTCAGTTCATTCAGCTGCCCGACGTGCTGAGTTCCTCCAACATTTTGTGTGTGTGTGTGTGTGTGTGTGTGTGTGTGTGTTGCTCTAGATTTCCAACATCTGCAGAGTTTCTTGCCTGATTAAACTAAACCGTTCCGGCTGCAATTGGTCCATATCCCTCCATCCTCTGCATATTCCTGTGCCTATCTAAAAGACTCTTCAACGTGAGCTATCACATCTGCCTCCACCACCAACACTCCCCCCCCCCCCCAGCAGTGCATTCCAGGCACTCCATATGAAAAAAATTGTCCTGCACATCTCTTTCCCTCTGTTGGACATTTTAGTCCAGGGAAAAAAGTACAGGCTGCCTGATCTATCTATGCCTCTCATGATCTTATAAACTTCTGAACCTCCCTGTACATGGACAACATCACCGTCTTCTGCTCGGATCTAAGGTCAGTTTGCAGATTGATCAGCACCTGTGACCAGCTTGAGTCGGCATCAGCGGCCAGAGTTAACCGCACAAAGATTGAGGCCCCGCTTTTCAGCAACTGGCCCGACTGATCCAGGGTCCCCTTCACTGTCAGGTCTGGTTACGTGCAGGTGCCGGGGGTCTGGTGCACGGGGGCCAAGGTGTGCGACAAAAATTGTGACTGGAGCAGACTGGGGCGGGGCGGGGGGGAACTCTTGTGTGCAACTGCATCAAACTGTGCTTGGAATCTAATGTGTGGGTGGCAAGTACCTATCTGCTCCTGGTGTTGTGAAGGATAGGTCTGGCCCCATTTCCATACAACGTCCCTTTTAGCTGGATGTTGCCGTACTACCTATCCTTGATGGAAAAATTCTTCTGGCCCCACACCTTTGACCACAAGTCCATCAGGCAGTGGTCAGCACAGAACATCCTGCAGGCACGGCAGGAGAAGGACTTGATGGACACAGTGGGGTGCTTCCCTGAGCAAACTGTCCAGACCATCTCCAGAATGCCTCACTGCCAGGCCTCACCATCAGGCCTCACAGCCAGGCCTCACCAGCAGCAAGCAAGCTCTTGCCTGGCTGGTGGTGAGATGGGCCTTCTCACTCAGATTCTTCCTGTATGGCAGAACATCACTCCCAGGGTGCCTGCCTGCAGGATGACTGTCGTGAGGAACAGAGAGTAATTCACTTCTTTGCAGGCTGTGGGTTTGCAAAAAAGATGTGCAGAAAGATGAAAGAGCCTGCATTCAACAAACACAACATGCTGGAAGAACTCAGCAGGCCAGGCAGCATCTATGGAAAAGAGTACAGTCGATGTTTCAGGCCGAAACCCTTCAGCAGGACTGGAGAAAAAAAAGCTGAGGAGTAGATTTAAAAGGTGGTGGAGGGGAGAGAGAAACACCAGGTGATGGGTGAAACCTGGAGGGGGAGGGATGAAGTAAAGAGCTGGGAAGTAGATAGGGGGAGAGAGAAACACCAGGTGATGGGTGAAACCTGGAGGGGGAGGGATGAAGTAAAGAGCTGGGAAGTAGATAGGTGAAAGAGACAGAAGGCCATGGAAGAAAGAAAAAGGGGGGAGGAGCACCAGAGGGAGGCGATGGGTGGGCAAGGAGATAAGGTGAGAGAGGGAAAGGTGGTTGGGAAATGATGAAGGGGGGCAGCATTATCGGAAGTTTGAGAAATCGATGTTCGTACAATCAGGTTGGAGGCTACCCAAATGGAACATAAGGTGTTGTCTCTCCAACTTTAGTGTGGCCTCATCATGACAATAGAGGAGGCCATGGATGGACATATTGGATTGGGAATGGGAAGTGGAATTAAAATGGGTGGCCACAGGGAGTACTGGGTGACACAGATTAGCATCTGCAGATTTTCTCTTGTTTGTGGAAGAGGCTGTGTTGCAGTTCATCCCAAGCAGATACATGGCAGGGGACTCTCTGGCCTATGGGCTGCTTCCCAGGGACACACTCAAAGAGAAGATCAAATGCTGCTGACAGAGCATCATCTCGGTGAAAGACGCCCTTTGGTCTGCCTGCGCATGGAGATGTCCATGGGAAAGTGTTACTGACTGGTGCATTCCGATCTGCTGAGGGGCACACTGAAGCTTGGTGTAGCCACCACACAGACTTAGTGGGGAAGGAGCCCAGTGTAAGGGTTATTCGCCTGCTGGAGAGGGAGGGAGGGGCTGGGTTGAGGGAGGAAGCCCCTCTGTAATTATTGTAACAGTATACCACTGGTGGCGGCGCTATTGAGGTGTATGAATGTAATAGAACAGTCCAAAAAGCATTGAATAGGAATTTAAGGAATGAAAAGGCAGTTAACAGTTTATTCCTGTAAATAATTTTTATTATGAATGAAGTTTATTTTGTTCAAAAAAAGGATAAACCTCTGTCAGGTCTCCCCTCAGCTTCTGCTGCTCCAGAGAAAACAACACTACTTTGTCTGATCCCTCCATGCTCTCTAATCCAGGCAGTGTCCTGGTAAACCTCTTCTGGACCCCCTCCAAGCTCTCCAAATCCTTCCTGTGGTGGGCAACCAGAACTCAATACAATATTCCAGATCTATTTGGAGAATTATGAGCAGTTCTCAGAAAAGATATGCTGGCATTGAAGAGAGTCTACAGGAGGTTCAGGAGGATGATTCCTGGAATGAAAGGGTTAACATATGAGGAGCATTTGATGACTTTAGGCCTATAGTCACTGGAGTTTAGAAGAATGGGGGGGTGGGGGAATCTCATTGAAACCTATTGAATATTGAAAGGCCTAAATAGAGTGAATATTGAGAGGATGTTTCCTATAGTACGACAGTCTAGCACCAAAGGGGACAGCCTTGGAATAGGACCTCCCTCTACAACAGAGATGAGGAGGAATTTTCTTAGCTAGAGGGTGGTGAATCTGTGGAATTCATTGCCATGGATGTCTTTGGAGGCCAACTCATTGGGCATATTTAAAGCAGAGATTCATTGGTTCTTGATTAGTAAGGGCATCAAAGGTTATGGGGTGAAGGCAGGAGAATGTGATTGAGAAGGATGGCCTAATTCTGCTCCTTTGTCTTATGGTGCTATGGCTTAATGTATCCTAACCGGAGTTTTATAAAGTTGCAACATATCACAGTCTCTCAAACAATCTTTTCAAAACCCTGTAAAGTTCTCTGAACATCCCTGCTCAGATTTCTCTTTTCTACACTGGTCCTCCAACAAAGTTCTGTTCCTGAGAACTGATTGGAACCTAAACCGTTTGCAAGTCAGAAATATATTTGCCAGGCGATATATTCAAGTAAAAATATGGGGCACCAAGGTCAATGTGCAGTTAAACAAGGACATGTAATTCAACTATTCAAATTTCTCTGCAAGGTGCAATGATGTAGCCGTGGATGAAGTTGCCTGCAGTCTTACAGGAGCCAGCAAATCCATCCCACCAGAATCCCAAATGGTCATCTGTGTGTACATAAGATGGAGAAGACATGTAGTCAATATTTTCAGATTCTTCACCCTGCTCAGAATGCAGCCAGATTCACTTTATGTGACAGTGGGGTTAAACCTGCAGCAAGATTTGGGCAGAGAGCCTAACTGTAACATTTGTTTTCAATTCTGTAATACAATTCAGGTTTACAACATATCTCGGAACATATGGTTCAGAATGGAGACAAGAATGGTGAAGAACATCTGTGGTCCTGCAGCTGTGATTGGGGACAGGATCATTATCGTAGGAGGTAGGTTGCAATACATTGCAATAATAGTCAGGATTATTTGTCCAGAGCAGACACATTGACACACAACTTAATGAGGCAGGGAGAAGTGGGTCCCAGGAGGTGAATATTTTTCTCCTTCAGTTCCATGTCTCAGTCCTGGTTTATTATTGTCATCTATACTCAAATACGCTGAAAAGTTTATCTCGCATACTAAGTCCGCGCAGATTAAATCGTCACACAGTACAAGGTAAAACAATAACTATGCAGAGGAAGTGTAAAAACTACCAAAAGAGTTTTGCGAGACCATGGATCTGTGCCCGGCAAGCCTTCACTCTCCAGGGCGCAGGCCTGGGCAAGGTTGTATGGAAGACCAGCAGTTGCCCCTGCTGCAAGTCTCCCCTCTCCACAGCACCAATGTTGTCCAAGGGAAGGGCATTAGGACCCATACAGCTTGGCACCAGTGTCATCGCAGAGCAATATGTGATTAAGTGAAAGCTCAAGGACACAACACGTTCCCTTGGCTGGGGCTCGAACTCACGACCTTCAGGTCGCTAGTCCAGTGCCTTAACCACTTGGCCACGTGTACCAAAAGAGTACTGTGCATGTAAACAATGAAGTGCAAGATCACAGCAAAGTCGATTGTGGGGCCAAGAGTTCATCTTATCATACAAGAGCTCCATTCAAGAGTTTGAGGACAGTGGGATGGAAGCTGTCCTTGAGCCTGCTGCTAACTGCTTTCAGGCTTTTGTATCTTCTGCCTGAAAGGATATGCAAGAAGAGAAGATGTCCAGGGTGGTGGTGTCTTTGATTATGCTGGTTAATTTATTGAGGCTGTGAGAAGTATAGGCAGAGTCCATGGAGGGGAGGCTGGTTCCTGTGATGTGCTGAGCTGTGTTCACAACTCCCTGCAGTCTCTTGCAGTCATGTGCAGAGCAGTTGCCGTACCGAACCATTGTGTAACCAGGCAGAATGGTGCATCAATAAAAACTGGTAAACTGTACAGCCCAGTCCTGTGCTTGTCTTGGGAACAGTCCAGCAAACGCAATGCATGATACAGACCAGACAAGAAATACTGAGACCAATAATCACCCTCCTTCCCTGTTTATTACGAATAGAGAAATGTACAGAATGTGGAAGGATTCTGAGTAAATTAAGTCAAGTAATATATGGAAGGGGAACTACATTGATGGAAAGGACAATTGGATTAAGGAAGAGTTAGATAAAAATCAGAAGTAAAAAGTTAAGAGAAAATAAATTAATCATTGTAAACTTCTGTTGGAGTAATTTACAGCTTGACAAATGAAACCCCGTAGATTCACTGAGTCCCTTTTTGAATCAAGTAGTTGAATGATATTCAGGGAATACTCCAAAGGATCATTGATATTCACCTTAACATTGTGTGTTTACTTGGTATTTATGGTGCAATTTCATGAAACTGACAAGGAGTATGAAGTTGACAGCTTGAGACTAATTACAGAGAACCACGTCCTACCTACATTTTAAACAAGAGTAAGGGAGATGCCCGTGATGCCTTGGCCAATAGTTATCCTTTGACCAACATCAGTAGAACAGATGAACAGTTCTGGGAGCTTGCTTATTGCAGAATAGCTGCTGCACATCCTACATTAAAACAGACCACACTCCAAAAAGTTCCTCTTTGACTGTGAAGCAATTACAGATATCTGATAGTGGTGAAATGTGTTATAAGAATACAAGTTCCTATTTTCTTAACAATATAAAACACTGAAGCTCAAGGCATGGTTGGTTGCATCTGTGGGCTAGGAAACAGTTAATATTTCATGTTAATGACCTTTTATCAGAACTGGGAAAGGCTGTAAATGTCGTTTTGAGTAGAAAACCTGTGAGCATATGCATCAGTGTTTAAAATTGTTAGAAGTCCAAGCGTAGATTTCGCAAAGAGCACAGAAACAGGCTTTTCCATCCACCGTTTCTGTGCTAACCATCAAGCAGTAACCCTAGCACTTGATCCATAGCCTCCATTCCTTGGTAATTCAAGTGCTCATGAATCGAACTCACCTCAGTGATGGAGGGTCTGAATTTTAGGGAAAGAGAGTTTCCCTGGTTTGACTCGAAACCAACATAAATTACTGATTGAAGTTTTGATTCAGGGTTGCTTGAGATAGAAGTAAGCTTTCCTGGTTTGCAAATAAGGTTAAGAACAAGGGCTTAGAAATTTTGATGCTTAATACAACTGTTTTTGTGCACTATACTTTGTAATGCAGAACTGACCAAGCACTCTATGAGTTAACAATCTGGTTGGATGAACTCAGCAGGACGTGCCGCAGTGCTTTATGTCTCTGTTCTATGAACTAACTTTGACTAACATTCCAAGGATCCTAGTTCAAATCCCATCAGGCCAGCTGACAAATCTGATGTTTTTACACAATCTGATCTGTAAGTGACTCCAGTAAACATCCTCACAAGCCACCCTGTTCAGAGGTAATAAAAGCTATCATTACAGATAATGCCTATATCTCAAGAAAATGGATTTTAAAAAGTAAAATGCAGTGTTCCTTTTGGATTCTGTGACCCACTCATGCACTGGTGTGGTTAGGTGGACACCTGGCGTTCCATTGCATTGAGGGTGCTTTCCTGTCGCACCATAGCATGGGCTGTGACAGGTGCAGTACAACCACTCTCGAGGAAGCCTGTGAGAGGTTTGTTTCCAGCCCATGAGGTCCACACATGAGACCCTCATTTTAATAAATAAGTTTATTAACATGCACTTCTACAGCTGCTAACCCCTCATGCCCCAAAACATCAGAATCAGGTTTATTATCACCATCATGTGTCATGAAATTTGTTAACTTAGCAGCAGCAGTTCAATGCAATGCATAATACAGAAGAAAAAAAACAAAAATCAATCAATCAATCAATTACAGTATATGTATATTGAATAGATTAACAATTGTGCCAAAACTGATATAATTTAGATTTTAAAAGTGAGGTAGTGCTCATGGGTTCAATGTCCATTTAGGAATTGGACAGCAGAGGGGAAGAAGCTGTTCCTGAATCGCTGAGTGTGTGCCTGAAGACATCCAACATCAGCCCCACTTATCCTTGCCCATCTAGACCTGACTTGATCTCTCCATAGAGGACATCCCCACATGTTCACAGCCATGGACCATGCTTGCTCACAATCACCTCTACCTTTCCAATCTAACTGCCACCTGATCTGCCCTTGCCCCTACCCCCATGACCCCTTAGTCTCCCTGCAGCAGTGAGACCTGGCAGCTCACTGTCTATGCCCTTTTATTATGTCTTTATCAATGAGAGGATACTCAGACAGGACCTCCCAAACCTCCAACCTCCACCATAAGTAGGACAAGGGCAGCAAACAATCTGAACACTCCCCTCCAAATCACACACCACTCCTTCATGGTCTCTGGTCTAAATCCTGGAACTTTCCCCCAACAGCATTGTAGGACTGCCTTTACCAAAATGACTGCTGTGGTTCAAGAAAGGGTTCGCCACTACCCTCACAAGGGGTAAATAGGAGCAATAATTGCCAGTGCAGTCCAGCTCCTTTAAACAAAATAACAGAAAGCACTGGAGAAAATGTCACTTGCATTCTCTGACTCCCTTCTGATGACAGCTCCTGAACCTGAATTGTTAACTCTGATACTGCACCCACGGATGCTAGCTGGCCTGCAGGGCATTTCCAGAATTTCATGTTTCTAGTTCAGATTTCCACCATTTGCAGCGTTTACACCTGAGAATGATGGTTTTGTTGTAAGTCTGCTTGTTACTCTTTCAGGATACACAAGGAGAACGATTGCCTTTGACACAAAGAGCAGCCAGTTTATAAAATGTGCTGATCTGAAAGAGAGGAAGATGCATCATGGAGCCACAGTTGTAAACAATAAAGTCTATGTTACCGGAGGCCGATACATCACTTCTGACCACACCATCGAAGACTGTGATGCCTTTGACTGCTATGACCCAGAGACAGATAGCTGGACATCTGAAGGAAGCCTCCCACACAAGCTCTTTGACCACGGATGTCTAACACTGCAAAGCATTTCCTACAAACCCAGCACACTGTGAGTTTTGTAGCAGAGCATCACAGACTGTTTCAGGCAGGAGAAGACCATTCCACTTGTCCATGTGTGGTATGCCATCTTTGATATGGGTCTGTCACCTTCCTCTCAAAACCCAGTGTATCTTCTTCTTCCCCTGACATATCAGGAAGTGAGTTCACTTTCTTACCACACTTCATGCAAAGTAATCTCTCCTTCACTTCCAGCTCTCCCTGTCAATTATCAACTGTCACTACTTAAGTTCTGACCACAGAAGAAGGGATTAATCGGTGAAGAATGCGTTGACTGCTAAGGCTCAACGAGGGTATTGCAACACACAGAAAATGCTGGTGGAACTCAGCAGGCCAGGTAGCATCTGTGGAAAAAAGTCGATGTTTCGGGCCTGCTGAGTTCCTGCAGCATTTTGTGCGTGTTGCTCGGATTTCCAGCACCTGCAGATTTTCTCTTGTTAAGGGTATTGCATTACAGTTCTGTTGACTGTAAACAGTAATTTGCAATTGGTTTACTCCTGCTGCATGCATTGAGATACAGTGAAAAGCTTTATTTTGCATCCTGCATGCCATTGTCGTGGAGTTTCAGATTTGTGAATCACTGGGAACTCTTCTGGGGAAGGTATGACCTGGATGGGTTACATGTGAACTCAAGGGGGACCAACATCCTTGCAGGCAAGTTTTCTAGAGCTGTTAGTGTTACGTATTCACGTCTATTTTGACCCTTATGGATTGCTGTCAAGCTTCCCTGCGTGTTATGTACTGAACGCAATGTGAGAGGGCATTCTGAGCAGATGCAAAATAAACAGCAGCACATTTGTTCCTCTCCCCTCTGTCTCACGTGTGTGTTATTCACAGACACCCGGATCCCTAGTACCACCAACATAACAAATGGCCATGAGGTGACAAGTCCTCACGTGATATTTATTGAGTTTTTTCCCCCTTTGGGAAGAAAAGTCCATGTGCAACACTGGCGGTGTACTGCGGTGTACTGCTGTGTAATGCGGGTGAGCGAAAAGAAACTGGCCACAGGACGTGTGGCGAGCGAAGAATCTGATGGGAGAGAATGAGAAGGTGACGGTTAAATAAAACAAATAAGAGAGGGAGAGACAGACGGATAAGACTAGTTAACTTTTCTGGAAGATGATTGTGTTTGAAAATGGTGAGAATGTTTGGAAGTATGGGGCCATATGACAAAACAACAGAGCAATGGAGTTCATATACATAAAGATTTGAATATTTTGTGCTGACAAATTAAATTTCAGATGATATTCATGTTCTAGCTTTTCTGACTGTGATGGGTGCAAATGCGTTTAATTTATTACGCAGTCTAGTGCACCCTGTTCAGCCTGGCCTGGCTGTAAACATTATGAGGCCATAGTTAAAGGCTTGAAGGACCACTGTTCACCTAAACCTTTGACTATTGCTGAGAGGTTTAGGTTTCATAAAAGGAATCACAGGAAGGTGAGTCTATTTCACGGTTTGTGACGGTGATGAATTAATTGTCTGAACACTGTGATTTTGGGCAGTCGTTGAACGACACATTATGTAATAGACTTGTATGTGGTCTGTGTCGTGAGGCAATTCAGAAATATTTGCTTACAGAAGACAGACTAACATTACAGAAGGCAATTGAGATTAGTACTTGCTAAGGAGATGGCAGATAAAGAAGCAGACCTATTAAGCATCTTCCCAGGTTCGTAAAGTTCCTACTGACTTTCAGAATAAGACACCTATTTGCGGGAAAACTGGGCATTCAACAAAATAATGCTTGGATAAGGATTTAGATTGGCAAAACTGTGGCAAAAAGGGATACATTGAATGTGCCTATAAAAAAGACACTGTTGAAAAGAAAAATAACTTTTGGGGAAAAAAAAGATACATGCGAGCAAGATGGAACATACTGAGGGAGGACTGAGCGTCTCTCTGTGGTTGAAGAAGCTTTGCGTGTTTTATCTGTTTCAGGACTCAGAGATGGCTATTGGGTGGCCCCATGGTTGGACAGGGCCACAGTGAGGGTGCAGATGGACACAGATGCTGCAGTATCACTGGAGTCTGAGGCAGTTTACAAAGAGAAATTGCAGAATCTCACACAAGGAGGGTCAAGGTTGGCTTTAAAGACTTATATTGGTGAGGTTGTTCCAGTGAGGGGATTAATACATGTTACAGTAGAGAGTAACAAACAGAGAAAGAAACTTCCATAGTACATTGTTAAAAGGCAGTTATCCAGCACTTCTGGGCCACTCGTGGTTGGAGCAGATCAAACTCAGCTGGCAGGAAGTGCACTTGATTGGTGGGAGCACTGGTCTACAAGAGGTATTGAAGAACCATGCAAATGTATTCAACAGAGAACTGGAGAGTATGAAAGAAATCTCTGTTAAACTGGCTGTTAAGCCTGACACAGCACCCAAATGCCTGAAGGCAAGACCTGTTCCATACAAACTCAAACCAAAGGTAGAGGCTGAATTGGAAAGATTGGTCCAGAGTAAGGTATTGAAATCAGTGTGTGTAAGTAAATGGGCAACTCCAGTGATTCCCGTCCTAAAAAGGGATGGGTCTTTAAGGTAACACACATCAAAGTTGCTGGTGAACGCAGCAGGCCAAGCAGCATCTCTAGGAAGAGGTACAGTCGACGTTTCAGGCCGAGACCCTTCGTCAGGACTAACTGAGGGAAGCATTAGTAAGAGATTTGAAAGTGGGAGGGGAAGATGGTATTGTTCAGCCATAAGAACCAGGTTAATGGTTAGCTTGAAGTCTGGACAAAACCTTAAAGACCCACACACAAGGAATTCTGCAGATGCTGGAAATTCAAGCAACACGTCAAAGTTGCTGGTGAACGCAGCAGGCCAGGCAGTATCTCTAGGAAGAGGTACAGGCGATGTTTCAGGCCGAGACCCTTCGTCAGGACTAACTGAAGGAAGAGCTAGTAAGTCACCTGTGAGTCGGCTGGGGTGATATACTGCGTCCGGTGCTCCCGATGTGGCCTTTTATATATTGGCAAGACCCGACGCAGACTGGGAGACCGCTTTGCTGAACACCTACACTCTGTCCGCCAGAGAAAGTAGGATCTCCCAGTGGCCACACATTTTAATTCCACATCCCATTCCCATTCACATGTCTATCCACGGCCTCCTCTACTGTAAAGATGGAGCCACACTCAGGCTGGAGGAACAACACCTTATATTCCGTCTGGGTAGCCTCCAACCTGATGGCATGAACATTGACTTCTCTAACTTCCGCTAATGCCCCACCTCCCCCTCGTACCCCATCTGTTAGTTATTTATACACACACAGTCTTTCTCTCACTCTCCTTTTTCTCCCTCTGTCCCTCTGACTATACCCCTTGCTCATCCTCTGGGCTCCCCCCCCCCGCTTTTCCTTCTCCCTGGGTCTCCTGTCGCATGATCCTCTCATATCCCTTTTGCCAATCACCTGTCCAGCTCTTGGCTCCATCCCTCCCCCTCCTGTCTTCTCCTATCATTTTGGATCTCCCCCTCCCCCTCCCACTTTCAAATCTCTTACTAACTCTTCCTTCAGTTAGTCCTGACGAAGGGTCTCGGCCTGAAACGTCGACTGTACCTCTTCCTACAGATGCTGCCTGGCCTGCTGTGTTCACCAGCAACTTTGATGTGTGTTGCTTGAATTTCCAGCATCTGCAGAATTCCTCGTGTGTGGGTCTTTAAGGTTTTGTCCATACTTCAGGCTAACCATTAACCTGGTTCTTATGGCTGAACAATACCATCTTCCCCTCATTGATGAACTTTTTGCAGGATTAGCCTGAGGACAGACACTTAACAAGATTGACTTGTGTCAAGCATACCTTTTCAGCGAGCAATGGACCAGATCCTGAGCAGGTTTGCAGAGGTGCAATGCATTTTAGATGACTTGCTCATCATTGGGAAAAGTAAGTGTGAGCACCTACAAAACCTGGATTGCTACACCATGAAGACTCAAGGAACATGGGCTGAGGGTCTGGAAGGACAAGTGTGAGTTCCTTTGACCTGTGGTTGTGTATTTGGGCCTTGTGATCAACAACACAGGGTTTCATAAGGCAACATCAAAGCAGACATCCCACCCTGCAAAAACTCATTTCAGGGAGGTAGCACTATCAATTTGCGGGAGACTTCCGGGAGAGGTGGGATGTCTGCAATAGAGTAGCTCCTTAGCAGCTGGCCAGCTAGTTTAAATAATGTTAGCTATGCTAATGAACGAATGACACCTGTTAAACTCACCTCAGCATGTCTTTTACAGTCTTAACCCACCATGGGCGATAGAAAAGTCACTGTTGCAAACAGTGCAGCGAGCAACACTGTCATTATTTTGAGCCCTATTAGGCAGCGGTACACTTTAGTGTAGTCTGGGGTGACGTACGTTTTATATTTTTTTGGAACACTCTGCAATGGCGCACTCTCTCTCTCTCTCGTGGTCACTCGCGCGCTCTCAAGTGCTCTCGCTTGCTCTCTCCCTCTCTCGCTCGCTCTCTCTCACTCTCTCGCTCGCTTTCTCTCTCTCGCGCGCGCTCTCTCTCGTGGTCGCTCTCGCGCTCTCTCTTGCTTTTCTCTCACTCGCTCTCAAAAAAATTGATTTCCGTGATATTGTATATAATTTGCGGGCATCAGGGAGCCACTATTCATATGCGGGAGACTCCTGGAAGCTCCAGGAGAGGTGGGATGTCTGTCAAAGGTGAAGGCAATCGTGGAAGCCCCATCACCACAGAATGTAAGTCAATTAAGATCTTTCTGAGGACTACTAACATACTATGCAAAGTTTATTCCTAACCTATCTAGCATGGTGAAACTACTTTATAAGCTTTTAAATAAATCAACGCATTGGCAGTGGACAGATCACTGTGAAGAGGCTTTTAAAAAGGCCAAACCAGCCTCGTCAAAGTCTGAAGCACTCACACACTTCAATCCGTCATTGTCCATACAGTTGTCCTGTGACGCATCACCCGATGGTGTGGGGGCAGTAATCTCATGCGTCATGTCGTTGGGTGAACTGCGTCCAATACTTTCACATCAAGGACATTAAGCAAGGCAGAAAGCTTCTATGCCCAGGCACTCTCTGGAGTCTTTGGAGTTAAGAAATTCCATCAATTCCTCTTTGGGTGATGATTTACACTACAGACAGACCATCGTTCCTTGACATCAGTTTTTGGTCCAAATGTGGGCGTTCCTTCCCTCGCTCCTTTTCAAATGCAATGATGGGCTCTGTTGCTAACTGCACATCAGTACGATATAAAGTACAAGGAGGTCCAACCCTCATCAAATGCTGATGGACTACCCAGACTTCCCTTAGCTGTTGCAGCTCCAGAGCCATACCCAGAAGAGATCTTTCAATGAAATACCTGCAGCGATATCTGTGGTGCAAGTCTGGAAACACATACGTACTGACACTGTTCTATCATAAGCGGTGGGCATGGTAACTCATGAATGGAAAAGAGAGTCAACCACAGAATTAAAACCTTACCAGGCACGATGGAAGGAGCTCACAGTCCAAGCAGGAAGTTTACAGTGGGGCTACCGTGTTGTCATTCCTCCACCGTTAAGAACACAAGTGCTTGATGAGCCACATGCTGGACACTGTGGCATAGTGTGCATGAAAGAAATCACACACAGCTATTTCTGGTGGCCAGGACTGGATATAACCATTGAAGAGAAGACCATAGCAGGCACCTGTGTGAGAAATGTCCCTCAGCTTACTCCTTTGCATCCATGGGAATGGCCTGAGGAACCACGGCAGAGGATTCACATAGATTTTACAGGATCTGTAGAAGCCATATGTTCTTGGTCATAATGGACACAAAGGACCTGAGGTTGCCATACCGAAGAGCACTACATCTGAAATAGGCATTGAGGAGTATCATTCCATCTAGCTGTTTTGCGCTTCCTCAACAGCTTGTAAATGATAATGGCCCACAACTCCTGTCTGAAGAGTTCAAGGCATTTATGGAAACAAACAGTATTCAGCACATCCAGTCAGCACCATTTCATTCAGCCACTAATGACCTTGCTGAACAATTCATACAATGAAACAAGCCCTCAATACTTCAGCAGGAGGTGGATCCTTCAAACAGCGTCCTCACACTTTCTTGCTGACATAGGAACACACCTCGTGCCATCACCAAAATGGCTCCAGCCACTGCACTGATGAAAAGGCAGCTGCAGATCTGTCTTGACCTACTTCAACCCCTAAACACAAAACAGATTGTGCTAAATGAACAGAAACCCCAAACAGAGAAACGTGCCAAAGCGAAGTACAGAAGTTTCACAGCAGGAGAGCGAGTACTTGCCGGGAATTACATCTCTGACACAAAGTGGATACCTGTGACAGTGTGGCACAAACTAGTCCTGTGTTGTACACGGTGGAAACTAGTTACCACAACATCTGGAGAAGGCATGTTGATCTGCTGTTGCCCACTTCTGAGGCAACTGAAAACCAAAACAAGCTTATGTACCGATCCAGATCCAATTGTAGAAATGGGACAGGATTCTGAGAAGACTGCAGAACCTCCATAAAGGTCAAATGACACAGCCAGTGTTCCTACACCACTTGTGTTTTCTGAGGTGCCTCGTAGTGACAATGCAGTATCCAAGTGATGATCTATATGGGGAGGAGAAGATGGCGGCACGACGCAGCTCGCGTGGCCGCTCCGAAATTATATCGTATTTGTAAGTAGGATGCCGTGCACAATCCTGATTTGATGGAGACAGACGTGAGAAGCACGGAGGAACATCTGGAGAAACTCCTGAAATGCCTGCTTCGCTGCCGCTGCTACTGTGCGATTGAGAATCTCCGGAGGGGAAGGCCCCAAATCCTCGGCTTTGCCTATTGCTTGATGCCGGGGCCGGGGTCGAAGCACTCAGCAGAGATGGTGCTCGGTGTCGGAGGGCTGGTTGGAGGCTCAAAGTTTTCGGACGGACTCAAGAGTCAGCTGTGGTCGGGTGCTTCCAGGGTGCTGCATCGGCAAGTTTGCAGTGCTGGAAGCTCATGGCAGGGCGAGTTTTTTTCCTTCCTTGTACCGTCTGCATGAGATGATGGGACTTTCGAGAGACTTTGAGACTTTTTTTTACCGTGCCCATGGTCTGTTCTTCATCAAATTACGGTATTACTTTGCACTGTTGTAACTATATGTTATAATTATGTGGTTTTTGTCAGTTTTTTTAGTCTTGGTTTGTCTTGTGTTTCTGTGATATCATTCTGGAGGAACATTGTATCATTTCTTAATGCATGCATTACTAAATGACAATAAAAGAGGACTGCGTGTCCTCATAATCTAATCTAATCTATACGCCATCAAGCGATAAAATGACAATGGTGACGTACCCTCACAGGAACAGGCGGCCTCCAGACAGATTGAGGCTCTAGTTTAATAAACATCCCTCTGCACGTGGGGCAGAATAATCCCCACCATTATGTCTGGGAATTGAGGCAGTCCACCCTCTTTCCCTAGTTTAGAAAAAAATGTTTTTTTGTTGTTGGTTGACTTTGATAATTACTCTATTGAAATGTTAATAATTCAGCAGCTGGTCTGTGTATGGGAAGGGGGAGAAACCGTTACAAGGGAGATAGATATATTATGTATGCATGTATATTTTGACCCTTACAAGCTTAACTGTGTGTTACATACTGAATGTAACGTAAGAGAGAGCGTTCTAGTTAGATGACTGACAAGCAAAATAAACAACTGCATGTTTGTTCCCCACCTCTCTGGCTCATGTTGTTCACAGCTATCTGGCTTCCCGGTACCATGAACATAACAGTTGGGGAGGGTTTAAGCTAGTTTGCCAGGGGATTGGGAACCAGAGTGATAGCACAGAGGACGGGACAATTATGGTAGAGGTAGATGCAGCGTATAGAGAGACTGTGAAGAAGGATAGGCAGAGGATAGGGCACAACTGCAGTCAGTTACGAGAGTTGAACTGTGTCTATTTTAATGCTAGAAGTATTAGGAACAAGAGTGATAAACTTAGAGAATGGATCAGTAAATGGAACTGTGTCATTGAGGTTATGGCTGTCACAAGTGCAGGAGTAGCTGCTGAGTGGTCTGGGGTTTGGATGTTTCAAAAAGGGACGGAGTGGGAGGTGAAAGGGTTGGGGGAGTGACATTGCTAATCGGAGAGAGTATCGCAGCTGCAGACATCATGGAGGGATCGTCTACTGAGTCAATGTGAATTATTCAGTCGACTCCACAATAGCAACTGAGACATTGTGAAGCAGATTTTGGAAAAATGCAAATATGACAGGGCTGTTGTCATGAGTGATTTCAACTTCCCTAATATTAATTGGCACTTTCTTTGTGCAAAATGTACAGAATGGGCAGAATTTGTTTGGTGTGTCCAGGAAGGATTCCTAACACAGTATGTAGACAGGTCAACTAAAGAAGAAGTCATACTGGATCTGGTGCTCAGCAATAAGCCTGGTCAGGTGACTGATTTTCTGGTGGGTGAGCATTTCAGAGACAGTGATCACAACTTCCTGACCTTTAGCATGGCTTTGGACAGCGATAGGAGCAGACGGAATAGGAAAGTACTTCATTGGGAAAGAGTTGCTATTAGACAGAAACTTGGCAACATAAATTGGGAACAGATGTACTCCGGGGGTGGGGGGGGAAGCACAACAGAATTGTGGAGCTTGTTTAGGGAGTAAACACATGGAATTCTGGATACCTTTGTCCCATTGAAGCAGGGAAAGGATGGTAAGGTGAAGAAACCATGACTCACAAGAAATGTGGAATATCTAGTTAAGAGGAAGAAAGAAGCATACTCAGGGTTTAGGAAGCAAGAATCAGACAGGGCACTAGTGAATTACAAGGTAGACAAGAAAGAGCTTAAGAATGGACTTAGGAGAGCTAGAAGGGGTCATCAGACGGTCTTACCTCGTAGGATTAAGGAAAACCCCAAGGTGTTCTACTTGTATGTGAAGAACGGGAGGATGACTAAAGTGAGGATAGGACCAATCAGGGATAAAAGAGGAAACGTGCCTGGAGTTGGAGCAGCTAGGGAGATTCCGAAATGAATTCTTTGCTTCAGTTTTCGTCAGTGAGAGGGTCATTGAGGAATGTAAAGACAACAACATAAAACAGGCCGACATGCTGGAACATGTTGACATAAAGAAAGAGGATGTGTGCTGAAGCTTTTGAAAAACATGAGGTTGGATATGTCTCCAGAGCCGGACAGGATATACCAAAGGTTACCATTGGACGTGATGGACTGCAATTAGGCCAATGATCTCTGCATTCTCACTGGCTGAGAGGGATGGATGGTGGCAAATGTTACTCCTTTATTCAAGAGAGGTAACAGGAATATCACTTGGAATTATAGACCAGTGAGCTTTACGTAGATTTAAAAACATAAACACGAGGAAACCTGCAGATGCTGGAATTTCAAGCAACACACATAAAAATTGCTGGTGAACGCAGCAGGCCAGGCAGCATCTATAGGAAACGTCGACTGTACCTCTTCCTATAGATGCTGCCTGGCCTGCTGTGTTCACCAGTAATTTTTATGTGTGTAGCTTTACGTAGGTGGTGGGCAAAATATTGTAGAAGATTCTTAGAGACAGGATTTACAAGTATTTGGAGAATATTTAGACAATATTTGGACAATTATGGATAGTCAGCACGGCTTTGTGCCTCATGAGCCTGACTGAATTCTTTGATGAAGTTACGAAACTAATTGATGAAGGGATAGCCGTGGATGTGCTGTATATGAATCTCAGTAAGGTGTTTGACAAAGTTCCTCATTCAGAAAGTCAGGATGCTTGGGATCCAGGGAAACTTGGCTGCATGGATTCAGAAATGGGCTTGCCCTCAGAAGGCAGGGGGTGGAAATAGGTGGAGTATATTCTGCCTGGAGGTGGGTGACCAGTGTTTTTCAGCATGGAGGACATAAAGGCTGGTGGTGTTGTGGACAGTGCAGAGGTGGTTGTAGATTACAACTGGGCATCAACAGAATGCAGAGCTGGGCTGAGAAGTGGCAGGTAGAGTTCAATTCAGAAAAGTGTGAAGTGATTCACTTTGAAAGGCTGAACTTGAAGGCAAAATACAGGGTTAATGGCAGGATTCTTAGCAGTGTGAAGGAACCGATGGATCTTGGGGATCATCCATGGATCCCTCAAAGCTTTAGGTTCCTCAGCATAAACATCAGCGAGGATCTCACGCGATCTGTATGTACTGGCTGTGTGGTGAAACAGCGTCTCTATCACCTCAGATGGTTGAAGATGTTTGGTATGGGCCCCCCAAGCTTAAGAACTTTCTACAAGGGCACAATTGAGAGCATCCTGACTGGCTAAATCACTGCCTAGTATGGGAACTGTACTTCCCTCAATCACGGGAGTTCCCACTATTCAGGACATTTACAAAGACAGGTAAATAAAAAGGGCTGGAAAGATCATTGGGGACCCACGTCACCCCAACCACAAACCATTCCAGCTGCTACCATCTGGGAAATGGTACCGCAGCATAAAAGCCAGGACCAACAGGCTCCAGGACAGCTTCTTCCACCAGGCCATCAGATTGATTAATTCAGGCTGATACAATTATACTTCTATGTTATATTGACTGTCCTGTTGTACATATTACTTATTATAAATTACTATAAGTTGCACATTGTACATTTAGATGGAGATGTAACATAAAGATTTATACTCCTCATGAATATGAAGGACATAAGTAATAAAGTCAATTCAATTCAAGTTACAGCGCAAGCTGATAAATTGGGTAAGAAGGCGAGTGGTGTATTGGCCTTCATTAGTTGAGGGATTGAGTTCAAGAGCCATGAGGTAATATTGCAGCTCTGCAAAACTCTGGTTAGACCAGACTTGGAGTATTTTGTTCAGTTTTGGTTCCTTCATTATAGGTTGTGGAAGCTTTAGAGAAGATCAGAGGAAATGCTGCCTGGATTAGGGAGTTTGCCTTATGAGGATAGTCTGAGGGAGCTAGCACTTTCTTCTATGGAAGGAAGTATGATGAGTGGTCACGTGATAGATAGATAGATACTTTATTGATCCCAAAGTAAATTATAGTTTCACAGTAGCATTACAAGTGTACAGGTATAAAAATATACAAATACTAGAAGAGAAGTAAGAAAGAATTTTTAAAAAGTTACCTCAAACAGTCTAACAGGAGGGTGTCATCACTTCACCGGCTATAGGCTAACCTAGAGAGCCGAATGGCCGAGGGTAAGAGTGACCTCATATCGCGCTGTTTGGAGCAGCATGGTGTAGTGGTGTACATAAGGGTAACAGCCATAGGTAGAGTGGGGAGCTTCCCCAGAGCAAAAATGGCTAATGAGAAGGGGCATAGCTTTAAAGTAATTGGAGGAAAGACAAGGGAGGGATGTCAGAGGTAAGTATTTTACACAGATAGTGGCAGGTCCATGGAACACCCTGCCAAGGGCGGTGATGACAGAAAAATAGAGGGTTATGTAGGATTAAATTGATCTTAGAGTAGGTTAAGGGCTCAACACAACATTGTGAACCAAAGGGCCTGTACTGTGCGGTACTATTCCATGCTCTATGTTAATAAAAATAATTGTGTATTTTCATTGATGCAAGCTATTACCTTTTTGGAGCAGGAGACGTATATTTTATTACAATGTGATCATCTGTGCCTCAATGGGAGTTTCTCAACCTGAGTCAGAAAGTTGGGAGTTTTGAGTCTCATACCACAGACTTAAGCATAAGATCATGATACCCAGTACTGAGTGAGCATTGCAATGCCAGAGGTGCCATCATTGGGTTGAGATCTTATACCTAATATCTGTATGCCCACTTAACTGTTGATGAGATTTACCACTTGATTGGCTTACTTCTCTGAAACAGACCAATTCATTTCCTTCGACTGTGTTACTAATTTTTAGTGGTAGGAATATTTGACAATGATGGTCCCGGTTCTTCGTTTGCAAAGATCAGGAGGGAAACCTCAATCACTGTAGGACTTTTCTTCCCACCTGCACGGCGTAGGTTTATAGTGACGATCGATGCAACACCGATTCCATTCTTTAGGCTGGGGGACATTCCACAATGGCACAGTGAGCTGCGATGACTGTGGCGACCACAAGGCTGTAAGTTGTAGCTTTCCTTCTCCTGGACAGACGGCCTGGCAAGGCTAACAAGTCCTTCCTACCCAGGTTTGGAATGGGAGTTGCCCTTCTCCTAGGCTGGCTGCCAGCCATTGCTAATGAGCACAGCCTGCCTGCTCTGTTTTACTGCTGGACACTCGGTCGCGCCATGACATGGCAAACTCAGTGAGAACAGGGACGCCATGTGAAGGCCTTGCTGTGCGCGTGGTGGTGCAGGAGAGGCCATATGTGAGTGACCTCCTGAATGGACAGCCAAGCAGTGGTCCTGCAGTGATCACTACACCTGGAAGGGAGAGGCTATGGAAAACCTTTCACCTTCCTTAGGTGAGCAGGACGTCCGGCCCAGGGCTCACCTGTCCCCCATATTGTAACGTCCAGCTGCGACCACACTCAAGAAGCCTCAGGTAATCCAGGGTACTTGACTACTTCTAAACTTAGTTTGTTAGTTAGTTAAGCCCGTCACCCCCTACTGGGCAAAGGCTGGCAACAGCAGCTTGCCAGAGTTGTCTGTCCTTGGCAAGTCCTTCAAATTGTCCCCAGGTGTCATACATTTTCTTGGCGAAGATCCTTCCTTTCCCTGGGATGAGGTCTTGGGAGCTTCTGTTGGTGTTTCTGAAGCTCTGGGATTTTACGGAATGGGGATGCTTTTCCCAGGCCCTACCCTCCTCGGTTCATAGCCAGGCTTGGAACCATCCATGGCAGAGTTACCAAACTTAACACCTAAACATTTATTCCCTCCATCTCCAGTGCATTGTGGCTGCAGCATGGTTACTCACCCATGCTGCTCTGACAGTACTTCCCAAACAAGCAACCTCCACCACCAAGAGGGGCAAGAGCAGAATACACCACTTACAACTTCCCTCCATCACACTGACAATGAAATATAACGCCATTCCTTTATCATTACCTGGTCTAAGTTCTAAAGTTCCTGCCCCAAGAGTACAGACAGCAGCTTACCACCACTTCCTCCAGGGCAACTAAGGATGAGCAATGAATGCTGGACTTGCCAGCCATACCAATATTTTGAGAATTCTTTTCAGGAGAAGAAAATCTTGTTTTGTCAATTACATACAGTGTTTATATTCACATCCATTGTAAGATTCTTATAGGGATATTTATATATTGAAAATGTTTGCCTAATTATCACCAACACACACAAAATGTTGGAGGAACTCAGCAGGCCAGGCAGCATCCAAGGAAAAAAGTACAGTCAACTTCAGCACCCAGGTCTCGGGCTGAAACGTCGACTGTACTTTTTTCCATAGATGCTGCCTGGCCTGCTGAGTTCCTCCAACATATCGTGTGTGTTGCTTGGATTTCCAGCATCTGCAGATTTTCGCTTGTTTGTTCCTAATTATCACCAGTTACTCTTTTCATTTGTTTTGTTTTGTTTCACTTTGAACAATTTCAACTGTCTTTTTAGGCCAGGTACTCAAACTGAATTTTGATAATGTACGAATGAAGAAAATAGATGTCTTGTGCCTCACTTTAAGAACTCCGGCGATTTTGAAGGTTATTTGTCAAATTCTTGTTTCCTCACTAATGTTTTGATTAAATGCAACTTGTGAATGATACGGAAAGTTCCAAGAAGCACTCAAACTGGGAAGGAATTATGTTAATGTGATCATGAAGTTAATTATGCTGTTTCTTAAGCACAAAAATATTTGGCCAACTACTGCCATCCGCATATACCTCCACTCACCCCTCTTCACCTATCACCATCTCCTTTTATTTCTTTCTGTTGTTGTTGATCCAATTCCCTTTTGATTCCATCTCTGATATTCGCTTCAATGCGGCATGTGAGAATGAGTTCCAGACTCTCTCCACTCTCTGAATGAAAATTTTTCTACAGAATTTCTGATTGGATTCACTTGTATCTTTCGTTTTGCAATGACGTCTCTTTTGGTTTTCACACACGCATACTGAAACATCATTGGTTCTATCCTATTGAAGTCTTAAAATGACTTTGGACAGATGGGATTAGTCTGAATTGGCATCATGGTCAGCTCAGGCATTGTGGCTGATGGACCTTTTCCTACGCTATACTGTTCTACATCGTCTATTCATTAACATGTTGAAGAATACTTTTAATTAGCTGTTTTCTGGAGTTGAGAGCCAGACAGTAAGGATCCTAAACCTTCACCGTCTACCCCACCAGCCTCCACATTCCTCTGTAATTTCCCGCACACCCAGTATGAAGTCTTCACCAAAGACATGGAATTGATGGCTTTGTGGCAAAGTTTGCAGGTGATACGAAGATAGGTGGAGAGGTATGTAATGCTGAGGAGGGAATGCTATTGCAGCAGGACTTACACAAGTTGGAAGAATGGGCAAAGAAGTGGCAGATGGAATACAGTGTTGGGAAGTGTATGGTAATGCATTTTAGTCAAAGGAACAATAGTGCGGACTATTATCTAAATGGGGAAACGTTCCAAACATCAGAAGGGTGTACCCTAGATACCCATCTAGAGCAGGGGTAGATCTCATGCTCTACCCACTCCATCTGTCCATCACCGTTTCCCCTAATCATTGTTTCACTCTGCCCTCCCCACCACTTCCTCTTGTCCTCTTGGGCCCTTAGCTCCCACTGGAGCATAGGCCATTGAAGTCCTCCCATCTCCATCATTCACAGTCAATGGTCTGGTTGGAATTCATCAATGTTTCTATAATCCATTCTATCCACTCTAGCCTATCCAACTTCACCAGAGCCCTGTTGGCCAGCCTTGCCCATTTCCACCTCACACAACGGGGACGTAGGGTTGGACTTTGAGAGGCGTCCTCCACACCTGCCTCCCTTTTTACCATTCTCCACCTTCCCCTCAGATCAGATCCCACCATCTTCCCTGCTTTTCACCCAGACCTATCACCTGCCAGCCTCTGTTACTCTCCTCCCTCATCTGCCTATCACTCCATCTCCCATGACAACTCCTGGTCCATCTCTTCCTCCCACTTCTCTATACTGACTATATCCCCTCTATCTTTCAGTCCAGAAGAAATAATTGACCCAAAATGTCAACTATCCATTTCCTTCCACAGAGGCTGCCTGACCCATTGAATTTCTCCGGCGTTCTGTGTGTTGCTCCAAATTCCAGCATCTGCAGTCGCTCGTGTCTCCAAACTGGTACTAGTGTCATTAAGGCAAAGGGGTGCTTGGCGGTCACCAGAGTTTCCGTGGCTCCTCTATCAGAGGCACCTGAAGATGCTCAGAAAAGTTTCTGACACGTGGTCAGCTGTGAAAGGCTGCCAGAAGTTAGGATAAATTGCTTGGACACACTCGCTGGCTGCAGCCCACTTCACCGCCTGGGGCAAAGGGCCAACTCACGCTGTCCTCTGCATCATTGGTAGTGTGAACAGGTAGAGACCTTTGTTGTTGAGTCTGAGCACAGATTAGATCCAGGCAAGTTGAACCAACGTCCCACCATCTTTGTGGAGGTTTACTTTACTGCTTCCTACATTACCACATTGATGACTTCAGCGGTACTTCACCTCTTCAAAACACTACAGGGCCTGAAAATACTTTTATTAACAAAAGTCCTTTTACAAATTTCTGATTCAACAGGGGTGGATACCAGGAAGAAGGTTCCTTGGTTGAGCCATCTAGAAGCCATGGTGATAGGCACAGAATTTGGCCATTGTGACCTGAGATGAGGAGACATTTCTTCACTCGGGGAGTGGTAAATTGTTTACCCTGGAAGGTTAAGGTGTCAGAGTTATTATCATATTGAGGGGAGAGAGCACTAAGAAAGAAATCAGACATAATCCTGATGAAGCAACAAACAATCTGCTGGAGGAACTCAGCTTGTTGGGCAACACCAGTTGGGGAGGTAGGGTGCATGAGGGGGGGGGTGGGGAAAGAATTGTTGATGTTTTGGGTCTTGTATTAGCCTTTCATCAGTCCTGCATTTGAACTCTCACTCTCTAACTACCCTCACCTCAAAACTTAAGATCACTTTTTCCTCTCACTAACTGCCCCTGTAAACTCATCATGGACTCTACAATTCATTACCATAGTCTCGTCCTATCAGAGATATTCTCTTTGTCCAATCCATCCTTCCGCAACCTCTCTGCAACTTCAAAATTTCCCAGTTCTGCCAAAGGGTCATCGACATAATACTTTAACTATGTTGCTCTTTCCACTGATGCTGCCTGACCTGCTGAGTGTTTTCTGTATTTTTTTGCTTTTAATTTCATAAATAACCCTAATAATACTATTGTAAATAACGCTATTGTGAAGGGTAGATGCCCAGACTCTAAGGCCCTTGTATGAACCCCAATGGGAGGGAAGGATTGCGGGAGGGGTTGGGTAAGTATGTGTGTGAGAGAGAGAGTGAGGGGGTGTGACAGAGAGGGAGCGTGTGTGAAAGAGAGTGGGTGTGAGAGAGAGGGTGAGAGAGAGAGAGAGAGAGAGAGAGAGAGAGCGAGCGATCTAACTTCTGGCAAAATAACTTGGACTGGACATCACATTGAATTGGATCTTCTGGCTTCACTTTCAGATTCTGAAAACATAATTTTCCATGCCGAGACTCAGATGGAAGGCAAGTATTTAAATGAAGAGAACCTGCTGTTGAGCGAAGACATCTATGTGCTCATTTCATAACCATGGGTATATTTATATCCATTGAACTAAGGCAGAGACTATGTTGACCAACTTGCTGACATCTCTCAGTTTACAAAGCTGATTATTTTTAGCAAGAGGCACAACAGTATCATGTGAGAAGACAGACAAGAGTTGATACGCATTACAGAACAGACCATTCAGCCTGTAATACATGTGCTGGCCCTTTGAAAATCATAGAAATGTACAGCACAGAAACATGCGCTTTGACCCACTATGTTCATGCCAACATTTTTGACCATCCACCCAAAATTCTACATACCCACCTTTGCTTTGTCCATTTAAGTCCTTTCTCAATTTCTCTTAAAGATTTGGTTGTAACTGGTTCTAACACCTCCTCTGACAGCAAGTTCCAGATATCAACTGCTCCCCGTAAAAAAAAGCTTGCCTCACAAATCCCCCTTAAAACTCCTTCCATTCACCTTAAACCTCTTATCTTTGATACCTCTGCCACTGGCAAAAGAGTCTCTCTATCTATTCTATCTTTACCTCATTGTTTTATATAGGTAACTTTTTCTCTTGTTTGTTTCAGAGGGAAAAAACTCATTCTATTTAATCTTTTTGCATAACTAAAGTCCTCCAATCCAGTTAACATCAACTCCCCCTCTGCACTCTCTCCAGTGGAGCCATGCCCTCTCCATGGCAGCTCTATAGATAGTGGTCTCTGCCTTATCCTTCACCTTGACTTCTCCTCACATAATGTATATATTTCTTTACAAGCACAAAAAAATTAGTGAAATTGTATTAAAAAAATGTGAATTAGTAGATGTCTGTAAAGTGAAAGGATTGAAGGGTAGAGAGCAATTTGGAAATAAGCCACAGATTGAATTAATTCTGTGATTTCAAAAACAGTCTTAAGACAGAACAATTTTATTGAAAGTTAAAAGTGTAATCAGGTTTGTGTTGGGCCCATCCAACTCTTTTCAAACAGTACAAGAAATGGATGCTATTTTAATTGAAGCAGAACCTTTGATAAAGTACAAACGTAGAACAAATCTTTCAATTAATCAGTCAAGCAAAGGAAAACATACCACACTTCTCTGCTATTTGTTGTTCATTTAATCTTGTTGTCCAAAGCCTTAATTTTTTTTTAAACTTTGAAGAACATGCAGTTAGAGTTGACAATCTGCCAGAGTTGAGTTGGAGCCTTGACAGATGTAAGGTTCATTTATAGGGAGCAAAGAAAAAAAATCAGGTGAAAAGTCATCAGGATTTTTATAAAACACATTTAAAAATTTCTTTGTAGCTTTTGTTACATGCATATTTTGCCTTGTTGTGTTTTTACTAATATTCTCTATGTGCTTGTACATGCAAGGACTGGGCCTCAAGCTGTGGTGCTGCAGCGGGAGGGAACATGCTGGGACTTCTTCATTCCATGAATGTGACTGTCGGTAATGTGTTTTAACACACTGACCCTGTGGTAATGCTGTCTCGTTTGGCTGAATTCATGAGTATTCATGTATAGTTGAAGGACAATTGAATTAATGAAATGTTAAAAAAGAATTGACTGCCTGAATGGTCCAATCAGATAATGAAAAGTTTGTGGGGAAGGTTTCCCATGGTGATGGATACAGCAAGCAATTAATTGCTTTGGACAACAAGATTAAATGCAGCAAGGCGGAAGGAACAACAATCACCAGAGATGCGTGGTATGTTTTCCTTTGCTTGACTTATTAATTGGAAGATTTGTTCTATTTTATCAAACGTTCTGCTTCAATTAAAATAGCATCCATTTCTTGTACTGCTTGAAAAGAGTTGGATTAGTAGGTGAGGTGATTGGAGGGAAAATGTCACATGATGAAACCTTGAAAAATACAGGTGAGCAGAGTTGCCAACCTGAACCTGCAACCAGGCTGGGGTCCTCTAAAGAAAGGAGAATGGGCGGGGGGGAACCACAGTCCTTCCTCATCATTTATCAGAGTTCATTCTTCCCCAATACTACTCTTTGCAGAACCTAGGCCATCTCCCTTCCTTTCCCTGGGAGAGCCCACAGTGGGGTCTGGGGGTAAGATCAGCATCTGTCGTAGACTTGACATTCATCAAAAACTTCCCACCTAAAGGAATAGCAAAAGATTCTGGTGTCTTCCCCCTGTCCTTCTCAGACCTGAAGAAGAGTCTCAGGCTGAAACGCCGACTGTTCATTCATCTCTGTAGATGCTGCTTAACCCGTTGAGTTCCTCCAGCATCTTGGGTGTGTTGCTTTGAATTTCCAGCATCTGTAGACTTTCTCATGTTTAAGAGCAGAAAGCTGTCAGTTCTCATTATCTCATATTTTCATATTACCATTTTACCCTCATATCTTTTTAACAATTGATATGGGCATTTGGCCCTCAAAGCATTCCTAATCACTCTAATCCTCCTCCCCCCACACAACTGAATTGCCTTCAACCTAGTCTCTGCTGTGTGCCAACCTACAGTTCTCCTGCCTCACAAACTACATGAGAAATCATTTACAGCAGCCAATTGACTCAACAGTAGGTTTACGGGATGCGGGAAGAAACCAGAGCATCCAAGGAGGTCCTGGTGAGCATGAAAACTCCAGACAGACAGCACACACAGTCGGGATTCTATCTGAGTCACTGAAGCTGTGGGACAGCAATAACTGCTGTAAATGCAACCGCACAAAGGAAGATTTCTATTCCTTCTAGTCCTCCAGTGCTTCCAGAGATTCTTTACAACCTCTGTGGTAATTTTGAGGTATAGTCACTCCTGTGGGAAACATGCCAACTTGTGAATAGCAAGATCCCAGAAATAGCAGCATTCTAATGGCCAGATTAGATGGCAAGGGGTGAGTATGCCTCGGACAAGTACCACTCAGTGAAAATGGTGGAGAAGTAGTTTTTCCCAACACTTACAAACTCTGCACAACATTCCCCAATGTCTCAACTGCTTGCTGGAGCTTGGGCAATTGAAATCAGAAAATGCTGGGAGCAGTCGTCAAATTGATTCCTGTCCACGGAGAAAGAAAATAAGTTAACATGGAAAATTCAAAGAATCAAATAGTCTCAGGAGGTCAGTTCAGCTTTAGTTCGATTTGCATCAGAATTTTTTTTTACAAAGTAAGCAGGTATCTCTGTTGACAGTTCTTAAAGTGCAAGCACCCAGACTTTGGGATATTTTGTCATGTGCATTTCCAGATGTCACATCATCCTGACAAGCAGCGACATTATTTGAGGTATGGGCCATAATGATAGGGTACCACGTGAGTTGCTGGAATAACTTTAACAAAGTTTAATCCACTGCAGTTTAGCACAGCATTAGCAAATTACTCTCTACACACGTAAGAGGAAGGGAAAGCTGGGCGTGTTAAATGGAGGGTTGCCAGGGCTGACATTGTATGATTAGATAGAAGCTGTACGAGACTGGATGACAAGTAAGAAAAACAGATAACAGATTTGGCCAATGTACGATTGCAAATTAACCAGAGACACATTTGACTCTTGCTGTCATCTCTCCTCTCCAAGTGCTTCTTTGTGCTTGATGTATATGAACTCTCTTGTGACTTATCTAAGTTCTCTTTGATATACCCTCGAAACGTTGCGTTAATTTAGTTCTTCCTACTTGCTCCAGTTTGGAAAACCAACACAAAAGTGTTTGCAAGCCAATCAAAAGCTTCCTCTCACAAATCCATGCAGTAGACTATGCAACAAAGCCAGGGATTGGATGGCAAACAGCCCACTAACATTTTGTATTTCCCATAAAAGGAGGCCATTTGGCCCATTAACTCGACAACAGCTCTCTGAACACTCACATCACGTCCCACAATTATTTCCTTGAAATCAATTCTCCTTCACATGTTCATTATCTCTCCCACTGTTTTCCTGCCTTCTACCTACACTAGGGGTAATTTAAGGCAAGGAACTATCTGCACATACTTGGGATAGGGGAGGAAACCAGAGCATCTGGTGAAAGCCCAGGCAGTCACAAGGAGAACATGCAAACACCATAGTTCCAGATGTCAGGATTAAACCCAGGTCCGTGGAATTGTGAGGCAACAGTGCTATCTGATGCACCGATAGGCTATCAATCATATCAAAATACTTGTCTCTTTTCATTAGTTTCTCTATAGTGACTCAATCAAAGTTCCTGAGTTCTACTGTCTGTTAAGCTACTGTAAATCACATGGAACCCCACCAACACCTTGGCCAGACTGAGGTGCACCTAACTCATGTTAAGTTTATTGCCATGTGCGCAGTAGAGGTACAATGAAACACCTGTTTGCAACAGCATCACAAGCACATAGGTACAAGCAACACACAGTATAAATTATATATAAGTTCACACAAGACAGTGAAGAAAAAATATTTTGCAAGATAAGACATTAATGCAAAAAATAAACACCATCAGAGACAAGTCTAGGACCAGATGTGGTCTGTTGCTGAGATAGGATTAGGGTTGTGCATGTCAGTTCAAGAACCTGATGGTTGCTGGAAGGTAACTGTTCCTGAACCTGGTGAGGTGGGACCTCAGTCTTTCATAACCCAAATTTCTGTTCGGCGATTAATGAATTCTTCCCTGTGGCAGGCCTTGTCCAATGAGGTGAAGGATGGCAGCTATAAAAATAATAAATAGAGAGGGCACAATGATTCAGCTCTTCTTGATTCCTGTCTTCACACTGAACGGTTCTGATTCAGTGCTGCTATTGCTGAGTACTGAGTACTGCAGTAGCTTCAGGATTCGTAAGTACTTGTCAGGACAGCCATGTCTTGATCGTGTATGCCAGAGAGCTTGGTGGTCTACTGTATCAAATGCCTTTGTCAAATCGATGAGGGCCAAGTACAAGGGCTACCTTTGTTCACAGCATTTTTCCTGTAATTGGCATGCTGTGAAGATCATGTCTGTGGTACCTCTAAATGGATGGAAACTAAACTGTGATTCAGAGAGTACTTCGTCAGACAGCAGACGAAGTTGATTGGCAAGGATACTGTATGTGCAAGCACCCTGCCTGTTATTGACAGGAGGGAGATGCCTCTGTAAATGCCACAATCAGCCTTGTCTCCCTTCTTATTATGGTCACTAATTCTGAATATGCTCTAAGTCAATGATTAAACTCCCCACTGGTACCTTCATTTCCCTCTGTAAACTTGGCTGCCTCTTTATCCGATTCTTCTCCTCAAAACCTACCTATTTGAGTTCTGTCTGAACACACCTGATGTGACTTCTCATGACTTTCTTCTACCTGATAACATTCCTTGAGACTGTGTTGCTAATAAAATTGTGACATAAATGGGATAAAGTTGCTATATAATTGGATGAACAGGACTAGATGTGTTCCTGAGACATGGCCAGGGCTGGAGTATGAATATCCGAGGATATTCCATATGGGCAGAGCAGCAGATCCACTGCCCCACAGCATCAGAGATCCGGGTTCAATCCTGACCTTAGGTGGTGTCCACGTGGAGTTTGCACCTTCTTCTTGTGACAGCACAGATTTCCTCCAGGTTCTCCAGTTTCCTTCCACAACCCAGTGGCATATAGTTTTCATAGTGTGCAGTTCACAGTAAATTGCAGCCCCCCCACCGCCGTGTGCAAGTGAGTGGTAGAATCAGAAGGAGTGGGGAGGGGCGGTGAGTTGAGGTTAGAACATAGAACACAGAACGCTACAGCGCAGTCCAGGCACTTGGTGGCCCACAATATTGTGCCGACTTTTTAACCTACTCTAAGATCAATCTAACCTTTCCTTCCTACGTGGCCCTTCATTTTTCTATCATCTATGTGCCTACCTATAGTAGTCATAGTCATGGTAATAGTCATACTTCATTGATCCTGGGGGAAATTGGTTTTCATTACAGTTGCACCATAAATAATTAAATAGTAATCAAACCATAAATAATTAAATAGTAATATGTAAATTATGCCAGGAAATAAGTCCAGGACCAGCCCATTGGCTCAGGGTGTCTGACCCTCCAAGGGAGGAGTTGTAAAGTTTGATGGCCACAGGCAGGAATGACTTCCTATGACGCTCTGTGTTGCATCTCGGAGGAATGAGTCTCTGGCTGAATGTACTCCTGTGCCCAACCAGTACATTATGTAGTGGATGGGAAACATTGTCCAAGATGGCATGCAACTTGGACAGCATCCTCTTTTCAGACACCACCGTGAGAGAGTCCAGTTCTATCCCCACAACATCACTGGCCTTACGAATGAGTTTGTTGATTCTGTTGGTGTCTGCTACCCTCAGCCTGCTGCCCCAGCACACAACAGCAAACATGATAGCACTGGCCACCACAGACTCTTAAATGTCCCAAAAGTATCTGCCTCTACAACCAACCCTGGGAGGTCATTCCACATACCCACCACTCTCTGTGCTGATATCCTCCAATACCTTCCTTCAATCACTTTAAAATAATGTTCTCTGGCTTTCCACTTGATCGATGGCTGTTATCATCCTGTACGTCTCTATCAAGTCGCCTCTCGGTCTCCTTTGCTCCAAAGAGAAAAGACGCAGCTCGCTCAACCTATCTTCATAAGACATGCTCTCTAATCTAGGCGGCATTCTGGTAAATCTCCTCTGCAGCCTCTCTAAAGTGCCCAAGATTAGTTGATGAGGATGCGGAGCGAACAGGAAAATGGAACCCACACACCCAAAAAGAGAATGTGCCAACACATACTGACAAAATGGAAATTGATGTATTTCAATCTGAAATTAGACTCCTAGATCTAATCAAAGACAACAATAAAAATATGAGGAGAGATTTTGCTGTGGTAGAATGGGAAGCTTTGTTGAAAAGCAAGCAGCAGTAAAATATTTGACAAATATGTTAGACAAAAAAGATGAGTGAGGGTAAATGTAGATTCTAGAAGCTGGACATTGTGCAATGGGGAATAGAGAAAGAACAGAACAATTTACAAATATTTTGATTCTGTCTTCAAGGAAGAGTTTACAAATAACTTCCTGGAAAGTCAAAGTCTAGTTTACAAGTACACTGGCGCAATGATAAACTTACTTGCAGTTGCATCACAGGCACATTAATGTCAGCTAAGTAGCATTCACAAGAATAAGACATAAATTCCACCTTAAATGAACGCAACTTATAAAAGAAAGAACACAATTAGACCATAAAAAATACAAGTGGTCCGAGTGTTGCTAAACTGTAGTGATTGGGCATTGTGACTGTTGGTTCAAGAACTGAACATTTGAAAGCAATTAGATGTTCTTGAATGTTGTGATGTGGAACTTCCGGCTTCGATAGCTCCTGCCCAATGGTAGCTGTGAGAAGATGTCATGGCCTGGATGGTGAAGGTAAAGATCTTTGACGATGGATATTGCCTTCTTGAGGCAGCACCTCACTACTAATGGAGGAGAGGAATGTGCCCATGGTGTACTGGGCTAAGTCTGCAGAGGTCTACCAGGGAATTAAAAGAAATTAGTACTGGTTAAAGAAAAATAGTGTGAGTGCAATTCATGGCACTGAAAATCAATTAATCCCAGGGCCTGATATTCCATATCCAAGAATATAAGCCATGGGTGATATTAGATACATTTCATGCTGTTTGCCAAAATTATATTATGTAATTCCACTATCAAAAATCGGGAGAGGGTAAACTATTTTCCTGACATTAGTAGGAAGGAAAGTGCTTGACTCTATTATAGAAAAATTGTGATAACAAGACTAAGAAAATATTAATGAGAGTATACAAAGACTACAGGGCTTTATGAAAGGGAATTCATGTTCGCCAAACATAGTTTCTTGAGAATGTACCTGGCAGAATAAAGGTGAGCCAGTAGGTTGGCATATTTGCATTTTCAGAAACTCTTAGGTAAAGTCCCACATAAAAGGTTAGCGTGCAGGATTAAGGCATGTGAGATGGGGAATAATATACTGGCATGGATTGAAAATTGTGTGACTGACAGAAACATAGGAGCTGGGATAAATGTGTCTTTAGTGCAGTGGTGGATGAATTAGGGTTTAGTGGTTGTGATAAGTGACGTAAAAGAGCAATCAGTCATTAGACCCCAGCTAGTCACAATCTATGTCAATGATTTGGATGTCAGTCTTCAGTGCAAAAGATGTTGAGTTTAGGAGGAAGGATGTCTTGCTATAGCTATACAGAACTTTGGAGAATGCTGTACAGATTAGGTTTCCTTACATTTCAACTGATATACTTTCAATTAATATTTCTCCTGATTGACTCCTGGGATGTTGGGATTGCTGAATGGGGGGAGATTGGATCAATCAGCCTGTCTTCTTTAGAGTTTGAAAGAATGAACCACATCTCACTGAAACACACAACATTCTGGCAGGGTCTGGAAGTGAGGAGGGTGTTACTCCCTGCAATGGGGATCTGTAACGATGGGCCACTGTCTCAGAGTATGGGGTACTTCTTTGAGGGCTGACAAAAAAAATCTCTACCCAGAGGTGGTGAAAGTGTGAAATTCTCTACTGTGGGAAAACGTGGGGAGAGATTTTTAGACACAAAAAAGCATGAAGAGACTTGAGCAGGAACATGGTATCGAGATAGAGAATCAACTGTGATCATACCGACAGAGTAAATTCAGAGGGTTGAATGGAATGCCTTTGTTTCTGTATTCCTTTGTGAGTATGAGTGTGTGTGTGCATGCACATTTGTATTTGTGCAACCATACACACACAAACACACACACACACTCACACTCACACAGGGGTGTGTTTGCATGTGTGTACGCAGATGTGTGTGAATGTGCAGGTGTGTGTGTGTGTGTCTGTACAATTGCATATGTGTATACGCATGTGATCAAGTTATTCATCCAAGAGATGCCAACTCCAAAACACACGTTCACTAAAATGTACGCAAAGAGTTCTGCATCTCCTCCTCAAAGATTCCTTCTCCTCCGATCTGACCTGCGTCTCTTACCAAGGGATATCACAGTAACATCAGAAAGTTTCTTTGGATAGATTCCATTTCATCAGCACATAAGTGGGCTTTTCCCCAAAACACAATAGTGCAGCCAGAGAAGATCTGAAGGATTATGAGATCCCTTTGCCTAGGACTAGGATTTTGCTGGACTTTCCTGGTATGACAAGTTATCTTCAGCAGATCAAAAAGAAAACAACTGGGGTATTAAAATTTATTAAAGGTTTACTTCTATTGTCTTTTTTAATTAAACATAAAAATATTGCCATTTGATTGGATCATATGGTGAGAACTAGTTAGTAATTAGTAGTAATCGTGGTTGGGAGGAATTGTAAATAGTATTTACAAATGTTTAGGAATAATAGGTTGACGTAAGTTCACACATATGCCAAATATGTAATTAACACTGAAATCCAGTTCAATCTCTTTTTTCAAAAAGAACATATATTGTTCTATCTCAACATGTAAAGTCACAACTTCTCTCATCAATGGAATAATTATGACATACCAACATCAGGTCATATTCTACAATTGAATCCTTGGAATGACATGAGTTTACACTTAAAGTAATAGGGCCGAGATAAAATTATGAGTGACCAAAACAGGGCGACTGGGAAGGATTATGGGTATTTGTGGGTGGAAAAGCGGTTGGCACTGCAGCTAATTCCTGTGACTTCGTTAAAATTTATTACCAAAGAATATAAACACCATGAAAATTAGCTTTTTGCAGCAGCAGCTCATAATATTACAAACAAGATAAAAAGAATTTACATGAACCTATATTAACATAAATTATCCATAACTTACGGTAAATGGCAAAATGAACAGAGAAAATCATAATGACATCAGTGAAGTTGGGAGAACTATTGTACAAGGTAGAATTTGAGTTTTTCAAGATGGCTTAAAAACCTGATTGCAGTAGTGAAGAATCCGTTAAACCTTGAGGTGTGGATCTTCATGGCAGCATCAAGAAGAGTACGTGGCCTGGATAGTGGGGGGCGGGGGGTGTGGTGGATGCAGGGGTGGAATCCCGGATGATGGACTTTGCCTTCCTCAGGCATTGCCTCTTGTAGATATCGTCAGTAGAGTTGTACCTCTGATGGTGCTGGCAGACCCTTGGGATTGAATATGGTTCCCCTGTCACTATATTGGCTTCCTCCCACATCCCAAGGATGGTCTGGTTGATTGGTTAATTGGCAGCTGTGATTTACTTCTAGTGTAGCTAAGTGTCAAACAAATCAAAGGTGAGTTTATCGGCATCAGAGAGCATCATAAATTTCTCCAGCAAAAGACCACGGTACTGAAAGCCTTTCACACTGATTAGTTGGACTGTGACTTCACCCCGGCTCCTTCGTAACCCTGCTAAAAATTCCAGGGCTCTGGGGAAAGAACAGTGGAATGGGATTAATGGGAGTGCTCTTTCAAAAAGCTGACAGTTTGAAAGGGCGATAAAGTGTACTTTAAAAGGACATGATGTTAGTGCAGGAAAGTTAATGACATAGAAGATGAGGTCAATTTTATGTGTTCTGATCCCAACGATTCGAACAAAGTAACTCCTTTAATCTTAGTTCCAAAATCTGCAATTAGCTCCTTCTCCCAGTCCGGCAACCTCATTTGCTTTTGCAGGGATGAGAGACTGCAGATGCAAGCAGCTCTTTCTGTGATGATGTCATCACCCCAAACAGCCTGTGCCTGAATCTTAAAATTATGCCTCACTCCTCCTTGTAGGACTCTCTTTAAAATCAGACATACTTCTGTGATTCTGAGGGGGGGAATTGTGCTTGCTTCCAACAAAATCTGAATGCTACATTAAAAACTGAGAGAGCCATGATAGGTGAATTAAGCAATGCAACTGGAAACTACTCACATCTCCTTACTGTAGTCTGCGTTGCTTCACATGCAATGACCATCCCAGGAGACTGAGAGTTAACCAGAGGGCTCGCGACTTGGGTGAAGCATGGGAAGGAAGTTATTGGACTCAAGCCACATGGCAACAAGGTCCAAATAAAATAAAAACGAAACATTATTCATTACTTGGAAATCTAAAGATTCATAACAATGTTCTTCCACCACATTTTTGTTGCATGAGTGGCAGCCATGTTGTTCTTTTAACTGGTCGAACAATCTCAGTAATAACAACCATTTGCAAACGAGAGTACTAGGAAGAAAAAACAAACAAGAGTGCTGCTTCTCCCAGCCCCCTTCCTCATTACCTCTTCCTGTCCCTCTTCAGCTTCGCATTCCTCCTCCTTTCTTTGTATCCACTCTTCCTCCTTCTCTTCCCTCTTCCTACCTCCTCATCCACCCTACCCCCATCAACTCCCTTGATCTTCCTCCACCCTCCTGTGCCTTCACCATCCCTTTCTCCTCCACCCTCTTTGCCTCCCCTCTTTCTTCTTCTCCACCTCCCCCTTCTGCGCTGTCCTCCTGCAATAAAGCTTCTCTCTACTACTCCAGACTTAATGATGTTATTTTGCCTCCACATCCACCGGTACCACAGAGTTAAAACTCTCTGATCCCTCCTGCAACTGGCCTACCCGAACTCAGTAATCTCCATGAACTCTGTGTTCCTTCAATGCCGTTCTGTTGTGCAATCCAAATTTTGATCCATTTTCATTTGGGTGAATCTCACCTCACTGAACCTATCACTTTGCTGTCGCATCCTTTAATAATCTCCATCTCCCCTGACCCTGTTTGTGGCTCAGTGTCAAAATTTTGTCTGGTAACCCTGAAGTGAAGCACTTTGGGAGGTTTGATTTTGTTAAACCAAGAACATAAATCCTTTCATTGTTAGGTCTGACTAATGCAAAGCGTTGGAGGCTGGGATATGGGTACATATCTTGTTGAATTACACATTGAAAGTTAGGCCACAATTAAACAGCCAGCAGCACACCAGTGAGTCTTTGACCTTACAGATGCCACAATCTGGTCTTCATTGCAAACCCCTGTTGTTTACTGCTGTCTTGTTCTCCCTGTTGCTGTGGGAACCAGATTACAATCAATCCCTTTTTAAAGGTATTCTCATGGGAGAAGTAACTAAAGATTGGTTGGGAGGGGGTGGTTTATGCTAAGATAAAATTCAGCATTGGCAATTAATCTAATCTTTTCACATATTCAATAACATTAAAAAAATCATAACTTCTTGTACTGAGTCCTTTTTCAGTCTCTGGCTTTTATTTTATTTATTGTGGGATAGAGTGGAGTAGGCCCTTCGGCCCTTCGAGCTGTGCAGCCCAGCAAGCCCCGATTCAACTCCAACCTAACCACGGGACAATTTACAATGACCAATTCACCTGCCAACCGGTACGTTTTTGGAATGTGAGAGGAAACCAAAGCAGCCGGAGGGAAACCCCGTGGTCTTGGGGAGAACGTACAAACTCCTTACAGCCAGGTGCGGGGATGTCGCGCTGTGACTCAGATTCAGAGTCATCTGTTTCTCTCTGGTGTATTGAAACATGCAGTGAAGTGCATCGTTTGCAGTACCAGCCAACACGATCTATAAGGGTGTGCCGGGGGCAGCCTGCAAGTGTCTCCACACAAACCGGCGGCAGCACAGCATACTCATGATGTTCAGCGGACAAAACAAACAACAACAATGACAACACAACTGCAGCAACAAAACTAAATTAAAGCAGCAAACCAGCCCCCTTTCCTCCCTCCCATCCAGCCACCCTCCACTCACACACGCACAGACAGGCCTGCAACCCTGATTCTTCATTTACAGTCCGTCCATTCATCCCTGGGCTAAACTGTCCCCTAACTCCCCACGCTGCCCCTAAAACCATCCCTATAAACCTAAAAAAAAACTTTGTCTGAGCCACAATCACTATGGACGGTGTAGCTCAGGGCAACCTTAAGACCATAAGATAGAGGAGCAGAATTAGGCCATTTGGCCCATCGAGTCTGCTACGACATTTTATCATGGCTGATCCAATTATCCTCTCAGCCCCAATCTCCTGCCTTCTCCTTGTATCCCTTCATGCCCTGACCAATCAAGAATCTATCAGCCTCTGCCTTAAATACACATAAAGACTTGGCTTCCACAGTCACCTGGGGCAACAAATTCCACAGATTCACCACTCTCTGGCTGAAAAAAATCCACCTCATCTCCATTCTAAAAGGACGCCCTCTATTCTGAGGCTGTATCCTCGGGTCTTAGACACTCCCACCATAGGAAATATCCTTCAAGGAGCAATATCTCAGAAAGGCAGCGTCCATTATTAAGAACCCCCCAGCACCCTGGGCATGCCCTTTTCTCACCATTACCAACAGGTAGGAGGTACAGACTCAGCGATTCTGTATACACACTCAGCGATTCAGGAACAGCTCCTTCCCCGCTGCCATCCGATTCCTAAATGGACATCGATCCCGTGAACACTACCTCACTTTTTTAATAAATATTACATCTGTTTTTGCACGATCTTAATCTATTCATTATATGTATACTGTAATTGATTTATTGATTTACTTATTTACTTTTTTTTCCTTTTTCTTCTATATTATGTATTGCATTGAACTGCTGCTGCTAAGATAACAAATTTCACGGCTGGTGATAATAAAACCTGATTCTGATTCTTTCCACATCCACTCTATCAAGCCCTTTCACCGTTCGATAGGTTCCAGTGAATACGGGCCCAGAGCCATCAAATACTCTTCATATGACAAGCCTTTCAATCCTGGAATAATTATTGTGAACCTCCTCCAGTTTCAGCACATCTTTTCTAAGGCTACGTCCACACTAGACCGGAAAAATCCGTAACCGAAGCTCTTTCTCTTCGTTTTGACCCTCCGTCCACACTGAAACGGTGTTTTCCTCCCCCAAAAATGGAGCTTTTCTAAAACACTCTCCAGAGTGTTTAAATCTGAAAACGCCGGTTGGCTGTTGTAGTGTGTACGGGGTAACCGGCTAATTTTAAAACCGCTGTCATGACGTGCCGAAACTAATGGTGGCGGCAGCGTGGCATTTCATTGTTTTCTTGAACTCAACCTCCAGCACCACAACAACATCTGACAATAGATGTGTAACAGCCTAATGTAACATTGTATGGAAATACAAGATAACACTGATGCAGACATGTTTTATACATTTAACAAGTCGCTTTATTTGTCATGGTCCCTTCTGGCAATCCCGCACCTTACTACTTACCTCAGGAATTGGGCCTCAATCCCGTCGTTTAATTTCCAATCATTCCCAGGTTCCACTAACTACACACACCTGCTTTCCATCAGAAAATGCAGGATAAAGACCCTGTGATCACAACAAGGAGCTGCCAGTTGGTTGGTCGACTCTGGTGTGAGTAACCTCGTTTCGTGGTTCTTAGGACTGTTAGTTCTAAGTCTAGCATCGCTCCTGGATTCTTTCCAAACCTAAGACTTCGGGTAAAGACTCTCCTGGAAACTGATTCTACGCTCGCTATGGCGATAACGCTGCCCGACTCTGCCCCCACGCCCGTGTTCTGCACTTGGGTTTGTCCACTGCCACGCTCGTGTAACATTATTAATGTATTGCTTGTGCAACCATTCAATAGATACAATTGTCACTTTTGCCCAGTAACTTATTTTATTGCACATGTTAAATACAGCAAAATAATACAGAAAGACATGGCAAAAGGAAAGGCAAACAAATGAGGTAACAGCAAATTTCACTTTTGCCCAGTAACAAGCCTTATTGCATTTAGTTGTAGCTGTCGCCCCTTTCATTGGTGGAGACGACTTTGGCTGCAGGAAATGTTTCTGGACAAACGTGCACCAAGTCTTTCATTTGGCAATTTCCTTTTAAGTTTTTCTACTCTGTAACTGGACAAACGCGCACCAAGTATACCGTTCCCTCTTCGCTTGTTTTCTGTGTGTGCTGCACATGCCCAGTAGGAGGAAATTCACCCAAATATCCATTCTAATGTGGACGGAGGTATTTTGAAGAGCACCTGGTGTGGACACCTATTGTTTTTACGCGAAACTGGTGTTTTCAAGATTATCCGGTCTAGTGTGGATGTAGCCTAAGATAAGGGGCCCAAACCTGCTCACAATACTCTAAGTGAGACCTCACCAATGTTTTATAAAGTCTTAACGTTACATCCTTGCTTTTATATTTTAGTCCTCTTGAAATGAATGATAACATCACATTTGCCTTCCTCACCACAGACTCAACCTGCAAATTAACCTTTAGGTAATCTTGCACAAGAACTCCCAAGTCCCCTTGTACCCAATTTTTGTATTTTCTCTCCATTTAGAAATAGTCAACCCTTTCATTTCTTCTGCAAAGTACCTGACCGTGTACCTCCTGACAGTGTATTCCATCTACTACTTTGCTCATTCACCTAATCCAAGTCCTTCTGTACTCTCGCTACTTCCTCAAAGCTACCTGCCCTTCCTCCTACCAACACATTGTCTGCAAGCTGTGCAACAAAGCTATCAATTCCATCATCCAAATCATTAACATTATAGCGTAAAAATAATTGGTCCCAACACAGACCTCTGTGGAACACCACTAGTCACTAGCAGCCAGCCGGAAAAGGCTCCCTTTATTCCTACTCTATGCATCCTGCCAATCAGCCACTGCTTTATCCATGCTAGAATTTTTCCTGTAATACCAGGGGCTCATAGCTTGTTAAGCAGCCTCATGTGTGGCACCTTGTCAAAGGCCTTCTGAAAAATCCAAGTACACAACATCAACCAATTCTCCATGTCTATCCTGGTTGTTATTTCTTCAAAGAATTCCAACTGATTTTTCAGGCAAGATTTTCCCTTGAGGAAACTATCCTGACTATTTTACCATGTGCCTCCAAATACCCTGAGACCTCATCCTTAATAATCGACTCCACTATCTTCCCAACCACTGAGACCAGACTAACTGGCCTATAGTATCCTTTCTTATGTCTCTCTCCCTTCTTGAATAGTGGAGTGACATTTGCAATTTTCTATTCAGCCAGAACCATTCCAGAATCTAATGATTCTTGAATGATCATTACAAATCGCTCCATAATCTCTCCAGACACCTCTTTCAGAACTCTGGGGTGTACACCATCTGGTCCAGGTGACTTATCTACCTTCAGACCTTTCAGTTTTCCAAGAATCTTCTCTCTAGTAGTGGTAACTTCACACACTGCATGACCCCGGAAACCGGGAACTTCCACCATACTGCTAGTGCCTTCCACAGTGAAGACTGATGCAAAATACTTATTTAGTTTGTCCACCATTACTACCTCTCCAGCATCATTTTCCAGCAGTCTGATATCCTCTCTCACCTCTCTTTTACATTTTAGGTATCTGAAGAAACCATTGCTGTCCTCTTTAATATTATTGGCTAGCTTACTTTCATACTTCATCTTCACCTTCTTAATGACTTTTTAGTTGCCTTCAGTTGGTTTTTAAAAGCTTCCCAATCCTCTAACTTCCTATTAATTTTTGCTCTATTATATGTCCTCTCTTTGGCTTTGACTTCTCTTGTTAGCCACGGTTGTGTCATCTTCCCTTTATAATACTTCTTCCTCTTTGGGATGTATTTATATCCTGTGCCTTCCGAATTGCTTCCAGAAATTCCAGCCATTGCTGCTCTACTGCCATCCTGCCAGTGTTCTTTTCCACTCAATTCTGGCCAGCTCCTCTTTCATGCCTCTGTAATTCCCTTTACTCCACTGTAATACTGATACATCTGACTTTAGCTTCTCCTTCTCAGATTTCAGGATGAATTTGATCATATTATGATCACTTTCTCCTGGGGGTTCTTTTACCTTAAGCTCTCTAATCAATTCTGGTTCATTGCACAACACCCAGTCCAGAATACCTGATCCTCTAGTGGACTCAACCATGAGCTGCTCTAAAAAATCATCTCGTTGGCACTCTAGAAAATCCCCCTCTGGAATCCAGCAGCAACCTGATTTTCCCAATCAACCTGCATATTGAAGTCCCCCATGACTATAGTAACATTGCCTTTTTGATATGCATTTTCTATTTCCCAATTGTAATTTGTAGGCCACATCCTTACTACTGTTTGGGGATCTGAATACAACTCCCATCAGGGTCTTTCTACCTTCGCAGTTCCTTAATTCTATCCACAATGATTCAATACCTTCTGACCCTATGTCACCACTTTCTAGTGATTTGTTTTCATTTTTTACCAACAGAGCAACACCGCCCCCTCTGCCTTGCTGTCTGTCCTTTTGATACAATGGACATTAAGCTCCCAGCTATAATCTTTCAGCAATGATTCAGTGATGGCAACAACATCATACCCGCCAGTCTTCAACTGTGCTGCCAGTTCATCTAACTTACCCCGTATGTTGTGTGCATTCAAAAACACCTTCAGTCCTGTATTCACCCTTTTAGATTCTGGCCGCCTTTTATGTTGCAACTCATCCTGTTGACTGCAAATTTACCCTATCAATAGCCTGTCCTCGCTACACATTGCCTCTGTTTGTAAACCAGCTTCCTGATCTTCAGCACTATCACCCGCCTTTCCTACTTTGAAATATATGCAGTTCGGGGCACAGTATCAGAATAGAAAGAGATCCCTACAGGACAGAATGAGGAGGAGTTTCCTGATCCAGAGAGAGGTGATTCTGTGGAATTTGTTGCCACAGGTGGCTGTGGAGGCCAAGTCGTTGGGTATATTTAAAACAGTGGTTGATAGATTCTTGATTAGTGAGGGCGTCAAAAGTTATGGGGAGAAGGCAGAAGAATGTGGTTGAGAGGGATAACAAATCAACCATGATGGAACGACAGACCAGACTCAAATGGTCGAGTAGCCTAATTCTGCTCCTATGTCATATGATCTTATGGTCTTATTGCAACATGGTACTGTATGTACTGCACATTCACCCAGGTGACCAACAATCATGGACATAAACAAATGTGCTTCCCTTGAGACTTCTAGTCCAAACAGATTACGTAATATTCCACAGTGCAGTACAAGAGGACTCTGATACACTGCACTATCCAAGCACCATTTTCTAGAATCTCATCACTCTGTATCCTCCTCTCCTTTCAGGTGCTGCTTGAAATCCAGGTGTCTAAACCAAGCCTTTGGTTGCCACTCCTAATCTCCACTTTTTCCACTGTGCCTTTTGCTTTAGAAATATTACAAAGATGCAAGCCGCTGGTGGACAGATGACATGTGGCCACTTCCCCTCAATGTAGATGTCAGCAGAGCCACCTCCCAATGTACTGTGGCAGCTCACTGCCACCTTCACCACCTTCCTGAGGGCCGTTAAGTGTGGCCAGTAGTCGGTAGTCTTGCTCTTGGACTGTAGAACTCCTGGAACTTTGAAAGAACTTGACAAATCAAATTATCTCTCACAACAAGAAGTTTCAACCTTTTTTGTTCCCGCATTGTTAGCAGTGCTGGTTTAGCTGCATTTATCGTCAAGGCTGGAGATGATGTAAGTGAGCTCTTCCCAACCTTGTGTTGGTAGGTAGAGTAGGGTAGCAGGGTGACAAAGAAGGACAGCACTACCTGCTCAAGCATGCCCCTGATGGTCTGTTCATTACTGTGAGGTCTTTTGGTTTTTTGATGTTTTCATTTCAATTCCTTCATAAGTTGTGGGCATTGCTGTCCAGGCCAGTATTTATCGTTCATTGCAACTGTCCTTTCTGGAAAATGACAGAAGGCATATAGAAGTCAATCACATTGTTGAACCTGGAGTCACAAGAGGCCAGACTGGATAAAGATGGCAGATTTCTTTAAGCAGGTGAAAGGAGTGAATTTTTACATCTGCCTGGTAGTTTTACTGGCACCATTATTAATGTTGTTTATTTCAGATTTACTTAATGAACTAAATGTAAATTTCAAGATATTGTGGTGGGATTTGAAGTCCAAATCAATCTAGAAGACTAGCTTGATACAAAACACTCCCTCCAGCTCCCCTCTTTACCACCTTCCCTTTATTCCATGGTCCAATGCTCTGGCCAATCAGATTCCTTCTTCTTCAGCCCTTTGTCACTTCCACCTGTCTCCCAGTTTCTTACATCTTTCCTTCTCTCCCCCTCCCTCACCACTTCACCTGGATCCGCCTATCACCTGCCAGCTCTCACTCCACCCTCACCCCGACCTTTTGAAATCGACTATCTCCCCTCTTTCTTTCCAGTCCAGATGAAGGGTCTCAACCTGAAACATCAATCGTCCATTTTCCTCCACAGATGCCGCCTGACCCCCCTGTGTTCCTCCAGCATGTTACATTGGTTCCTGTACCCAGAGAAGTGGCTAGGAGGTCACCACAGTGGCAACTACAGTGCCTCCTGTGGACCAGTGGGCACATCAGCAGTGTCCTGTAGGTGAAAGGGAGGGATATCGAGTAGACCTCACGCTGAGTTAGGTAACAAGCTTGTTTTTGAAATGTATTTATTTATTACGACAGTCATATGTTTGCAGCTTTAAATAGCATCCATGGAGCAGGTGCAACAGGAAAAGTTCAAACAAAGTGACTCACAGGATGGGACCGTGTGTTTGTCTTGTGATAGCTTGTGGTAATTTGATCTCAGGAAGAGAGATCATTGATTCTGCAACGACAACTGTAGGAGAGGTCGAGGAGAGGGCTATGGGCTTCGGAGGGCTGCAATTCTGTTTTCCCTCTCCTATCTCCATGAGAAGCTTTCTCAATATGTGTGGACTGAAGTGAACTTGTATTCCAGTTCTTGCATCCCTACCTTTCAGAGCTGGTACTGACCCCACTCCCCAGGCAAAGCAATGATGAAATAAGGAAGATCTACACCAGCAGGTGGCAAAGCCAACAACACTTGGCTGTTTTCACAGTTGCCTGATGCAACCAACTGCCTCACCTCTCAACAAAATCCCCTCAAGAAAATATTTCTGTGGGTTTTAAATAAGTTTTAACAACAAGCTGATTTGTCAGGTTAACTGGCTGACAACTGGATCAACATTTATTACATGGATGGCAACTGAAAAACAAATGGGTTGTTAATTCTGCAAGTGCTGATAATTGCTTGGCCTTTATTATATAAATACATATTGCGGCCTCCAGGAATCTAAGGTATCTGTAATCTAAAAGAGTCAAGGTTTGCATTTCCATTCCGCCTTTCACAGACTCAATTCGCTTTACAGGCGTGATCACTGTTCTAAAGTTTGAAACGACACAGCAAGCTCCCACAGCTTGTATTATTGGTAGACATCCAGCAAAGAAACAGGCCCCTCATTTGATCATCACCCATTTACACCTGTCTGACACTAATCCCGTTTTATTCTCCCCACACTCTCATCTACCTCCCCCAGATCCCACCATTCACCTACACACTAGGGCCTTTTACAGCAGCCAGTTAACCTACTCATCTGCTTGCCCTTAGCATCTTTGGAATCACTGCGAGGAACCCACAGTTACAGGGAGATTGAGTAAACCCCACACAGCCCCAAAGATCAGGGTGGATCTTGGATCATTGGCATTGTGGGGCAGCGGCTCGACCACTGAGCCACCCAGGAGTGTGATATTGCTGAAGGATAAATACTTGCCCATGGCCCCAAGGGGACAGCTCTTGTTGTATTCTTTGTAATCTTAAACCTGCTGCAGGATCATCTGATCTCCATCATTAATATGGCCAAATTATTACTAATGTTCCCAGGAATTGGACGGCTGTGCTCTGGGACACCACATAGACACTCGGTGCAAAGACGACATTGTTCCCTGTCACTTACCCAAGGTCACAGGAGACTGAAAAATCAAATGGTCTGAAGAAGCTGGAAATCTGATAAAGACACTTTGACCTACAAAAGAACATGTGAGGAAATGGGAACAGGAATAGGGCAATCGCCTCCCTCTGTACTACCCCACCTATTCAACATTGTCATGGCGATCTGCCGGTGCTCAGCTCTTCTGTGCCAGATCCCTGAACTCCTCTATCACGCAATCTTTCAAAAATTAATCTCCCGCTCCTATAAATAACTCAATGACCCAACCTCCACTATCCCCACAGAGTAAAGGAATTTCAGAGATTCACTTCCCTGTGAGAAGAAATTCCTCTGCACCTCAGCTTCAATGAATGCCCCTATCTCTCATAATTAAAACAACCTCAATCATTAACTCTGTTTCTCTGTTCATTGATCCTCACCATTGTTTTCTGTTCAGTCTTTCCTGCTTTAACCACGAATAGTTCAGCAAATCCCTGGAGTTTCGGAAATGACAGGCGTGGGTTTTCTCTAACAGAATTTTCTGTGTCAAGGTTTGCCTGGTATGATTCTTGTGAAGCATCTTGGCATGCCTTATAATGTTCAATGCAGGTTCGTTGAACCACATTTCCAACCTCACCAGACTTGGTGTTGTTTCCATGATAACAAAGCCAAGCCAAGCAAATCTCTGGAAGGTCTATGCTTCCCTTGATCCTTTCCTCACTATCTTGGGCAACATTCTACATTCCTTGTCCTTGACATTCAAACTTGGGGAACTGATTTTTCCCTTTTCACCTAATGTCCACCACAATAGAAATTGTAGTAGAGTCCTCTTGAAGCCCAGCTCAGCAACACACCCTTCGGCCCACCAAGTCTATGCTGACCAACTAGTACCTCTCGGTACTAATCTCACTTAACAGCGATTGATCGCTAGCCTGTGATGACTTGGTGATTCAAGTGCTCATCCGGATGCTTCTTAATGTTAGTTGGCTGCACTCTTGCCTAAATGAGAAACGAACTGAGCAAAATCCAGACTGGAATTTCGGTGTAGAGCTTGGAGAGTGCAGCAAAGTCTACGGTATTACTCATAAACAAATCCCCATCTGTCCTTGCAAGGGGACAGTAAAAATTCCCATTTAAAGAAGAGGTGAATTTTGAGGAGTATTAAAGATAGAGGGGGAGGGGATAGACAGAGAGAGGAGGGAGGGAAAAGGGGGTGGAGGAGAAGGAAGGGAAGAGAAAGAAGGGGCGAAGGAGCGAGGAAGGTGAAAGAGGGAGCGGGATGAGTAGAGGGACGGAGAGGGGGGAAGGAGAGGGGAAGGAAACAGAGGGAAAGGGAGAGAAGGAACAATGGAGGAGGGCAGAGTGAGAGGGAGAAAGAGGAATGGGGTGGGAAAGGAAGAGAGGAGAGGGGGTTAAGAGGGCGGAAGGAGGAAAAGAAGGTGGAAGAGAGGGGAGAGAGGGGAACAAAGATGAGGAAGGAGAGAGGTAAAGGACAAAGGGAGGGAAGGAGAAAGGAGGGAGGGAGTGGTGGGGAGAGCACAGAAAGAGGGAAAGAGGGAGGTGAAACAGAGCAATGGTCAACAATAGTGGAGAGAGGGGAAATAGCTAGAAATGCACAAGTAAGGACTTGCTGGATATAAATTGTTTGCTGAGTTTTACACGCTATTGAGAAGTAGTTGCTGAGGTCAAGGGTGGTGGGGTGGGGTGGGGGGATGAGATTTTAAGCGAATGCAAGTTTGGGAGACCTAGTGAGGATTTAATTCCTTCGTCAGATTGGGGGAAAACGAAGGAATATCTAAATTAGTTGGTAAGTGCATTAGGGAAGAACCAAAGGTAAATACGATGCCAGTGGTAGAGCAATCTGGTAGCCACACTACCTGAAGGGATGATGGGAGCAGAAACACTCAAAGAATTTAAAATTAGCTCTTAAAGAGAGGTGGTGGACCAAGTGTCTCTTTTCTGTGCTTTAGATGCTATTTATAACACAGAAAGGGGCATAAGGCCCAGTGCATTCATGCTGGCCCCAAAATGCAGCCAGTAATTCGCCCACCCTTCAACCAGTAACACGAGTTGGACACGGCTTTGGGGCCAGAGTTAGAATCCTGGAAATTTACAGCATGAAAGGCCTTTCAGCCTAATGTTTCCATGCTGCTTGAGAATGAACTTCAGGTTAAATTGCATTCCTTGTTCTGGGTCTGTAGCCCTTCACGCACAACTTTCTGAAAATGGCGGGGCCACTGTATCAATGTTATTTTGCAAATCATACTTCGCTTGGTGGTTTTACTGGGGGCTTAGTGCATGGCAAAGAGAGTCAACTCGTGGAAAAAGTAAAACGAGAAGTTCTTAGAGTCGCATATTTACTGCGGAACACAGCGAATTGTGTAAACTGCAGCAGGTCACGCTGTTCAGACAGAAAAACAATGTGCCACGTGAAAGAGGCTGCGTGACGTTTGGGATCACACCGTGCTACCCGAGCGGCAGCCTGGGATGAAGGGGGCGGGGCCGCGCACTCTTCCGGCAACATAGGTTTGCGAGGATAAATAGGAGGCACGGTGCAAATCTCCCTCTTAATTAAATCCCGCAAAGCAGAGGAAGAAGGCAGGAGACAAACAAACAAGCAACAGTAGCAGACAAGACTGTGGAAAGTGCAGATGCAATAAAGTATAGAGGAAGGAGTTGCTTTGAAAAAGAAATTCGCAGCACACTTGAACATCGCGACTGCGCAAAACTTTTATCAGAGCGAGTGCATCCCTACTTAAAGGAAGCAACACAGCGTTTAACGAGGAGAGGAGGCAAAGTTTCCGCTCAAAGTGAAGGAAAAGGTTTGCAATAACAAGAGTTTACCTTTCCAGGCTCGATCAGGATGCCTTTCTTAGGTCAGGACTGGCGGTCCCCCGGTCAGAGTTGGATCAAAACCGACAGCGGCTGGAAGAGGTCGAAAGATGATGCAAATAATAACGTTGCTCCGCTGAACAGGTGAGTTTTTAAACCGAGGTCGTGGTGCGCGTTGTCTTGCGTGTGTTAAATTGAGGTTGAAATTGCTGATGTTAATCCCACGGTTGGGAATTGCCCAGAGGAAGGGGGAGATGGTAAAAGGCGGGTTAATTTAAAGGAGCAACTGGAGGAAATAGTGACGTTATTTATTTTAAACGGCCAAACAGCTCGGGCGGTAGCGGTGGACAGAGATAAACAGTGGTTATGTTTCAGGTCGAAGACCTTTCATCTACGTTCTACGGTATCAAAAAGTAACAAATTCAGGGTGACCAGGACCTTAAAACCTGCAGTTCAGTGATAAAAACAAAATCAATTTTGGAAACAAAATAGTTAATGCACGCATTCTCTGAAAACCCTGTAAATAAGTCGAATTGGACGAGCATTCGCATTGAAAGGCGAATGCTTCACATCCGGGTTTCAGTGTGTTTAAAATATTGTGAGCGTTGTTTTACTTCAATGCATCACTTCTGTAAACGGTTTGAGTTGGATCGTCGCCCGAGACGGATCAGACACCGCAGAAGCAGCTTTTCTTGTCTGTGCAGTGAGGCCAGACTGGCGAGCAAACCGAACAGGAACACATCGGGCACGGTGTAAAACTCCATAATAAAATGCTTTTAAAAATCCTTTTAAAAATGTGAAGTTTTCTCAATGTATCTGCTTGAGGCTTAAAATTAATTACGTTGCTGTTAAAAGTTACAGTGAGTGAAGATTTACTTTCTGTGCTGCTGTATCCCAGTTACATTGTGCAGATTCAAGAAGGCGCCTTCTGCTCTTCATAATGTCAACATCTTTCTTCCCTCGTGATCTACTAATTGTTAACGGCCTTGCAAAATAATCACGCGACGCTCGTCGGTTGCGGTAGATGTTTCCATCATTCCCGGCCGACGGGAGCTAAGTTGGAAAAATGATGCGATACGTTTCCTCATTGAGATGAAAGGGTTATCTTGCAGGAGGAATTGGCTGACCTTCATGGGTGAGCGTCGGGAGGCTTTGTGATGTGGGTGGAATCTCGGCCAACCCCTGTCCACACCTGAATGTTTTCCAACTGTTGTCATGGGGTGATATTCAGCGCTGCTGGGGACCTTGCCTTGGGTTGTCCAAGTTTGCCACGATAACATCACTAACTACGTTTCTGTAGCACCTATAGCATTGCAAAGTTGTACAAAAGCACAGAACCTGGCAAAAATGTTCAAGACTCAAGACTGTTTAGTGCCATTTCCAGTATACAAGTCTACAGGGAAATAAACTATTTGTTACTCAGGATCTGATGCAACACAAAACAAAAGCGCTAAGATAAAGAACACAATTTAACAAAAATGCTAAAATTGTGAATACATAAGATAGCTTGTGTACATTGATTGCCTGCCTATAAGGTGAGGAGGCACAGGAGTGTCTGTACATTTGGTGACTGGCAGGAAGTGGTGGAACAGGCTCTTCCAGTCTTTTGAACTGTGCTAGTCTATAGAATTGAACTCTGAACTCCAACACCCTGAGATGTCCCTGCGCTGAGCTAACCACTACACAAGCATGGTGCCCACGCGGTGGGTTGGAGGTGTTGTCTTGCTGCTTGGGGAAAACAACTGTTTTTTGAGTTGGGTGATCCTGGTGTGGATGCTACATAGCCTCCTCCCTGATGGGAGTGGGACAACAGTCAATGAGCAGGATGGGTGGGATCCTCTGTGACATTTCCGGCACCTTTCTGGACATGTGTTCTTGCTGGTGGGCAGGCTAGTGCCTGCCATGTGTTGGGCAGTTTTGAAGACCCGTTGATGCTGCTGGACGTGAGGGAATTTTGGGTCAGTGCCAAAGAAAAAGTACAAAGGAGATAAAGTGTCAATGATTGTGAGGGAGAGAATTGTGGGGTTTAGAGAGAGGGCAGCAGAAAGCTGCAAAAATGTACAGGTGGCAAGAAGTGGAGAAGTATAGAGATGTTGTGGTCCTGTGACCTTCAATTACCCTACATGGACAGTGCTCATGGTATATTGTTGTGCGTTTTATCACCTTAATAAAGCATGAGGAATAAATCTATAGTGTTTGCTAAAGGTTGTTTGAAGTTGGCCTTTCATTGTATTTTTCCCCAGCATCTCTGCATTTGTATAATTTCATTTATTTGTGCAGCGTCATCCAAAAGATGTGCTGTTTACAGAGATTGCTGATGTCTCCTCTTCTTCCTGCTTCTGTGATCTATAGAGACTGCTGGTTTGGCCAGCTGCCAAATCAGGCTGTCCTACAGGTTTACAATAATAAATGTAGAGATTGGTGGGGAGAAGATGAAGACCAATATTAACAAGATGCCCTTCTCAGGCGTTGTGTTAGGGAGCACTTGTTCAAGACTGGAAGGCTGAAAGTTTCCCTAAACAGCCTATTAGGGATCAGTTGTGGAGTTGTCCAAAGTGACTGGACTGGATGTTTAATTAGCCAGGATCATATGACATGGAAAGTTCAGGTCTGAGCTCAATAACCAGCTCCTGTTCCCAGACCCTTTCTGTGTTTGTCTGAAATAGCCTTGGGTCAGTCTGCTAGTTTATTTGTTGAGCAGCTGAACCAGTAAGACTAAATAAACTCTGATTTCAGACCAGATGCTTGGAACAGCTTATGCAGGCAATGTGGTATTTGACATCACTTGGGTGGACTGCTGGCTGTGAAGGCAAGAGGTAGTTCATCTATTGATATTGTACAGATGCTCTTTTCCTTCTGCTTTGCTTTTAGCAAATTTCTACGGATGGACTGTGTGGACCATTCTAACTCATTGCGTCGCCGCATGCTGTGGCGGAACCAATGCATGGGATTGGGAAAAGGGTGCTAGCCTCCCCACCGTTAAGGCTGTCTTCAAAGGTGATGCCTGAAAAAGGCAGCGTCCACCATTGAGGAGGACCCTCACCATCCAGGACATGCTATCTTCTCATCACTACCATCAGGGAGGAGATGCAGAAGCCTGAAGACGTGCTTCTTACCCCTCCAATTTAGATTTCTGAACAATCCATGAACACAGCCTCAATTGTGCTGGTTTTGCACTATTTATATTTAATATTTTATGTTTGTATCTCATGTGTTTTGAATGTTGGAGGAAACGGGAGCAACCTGGGGAAAGGGGGGAGAAAGTGTAAACTCTACCCACACCACACTGGAGCGACACTTCTCAATGCAACTCGGCTCAGGTAAACCCACAGTGGGATGATCAGAATGTGGTATAGAGGCAACAGTCTGCCTCTTCATCTGCCAGGAGTTATTCAACAGCACATAGCAACACCCCAAGCCTGAAATGGAAGGGTGAGGGCAGCCATGTCCAACGTCACTGCGCTGTGGTACCTGCTGGGAAAAGGCAGCTCTGACCCCACCTCCTACCCTCCGTCGGTGCCGCCAAAAAGGACAAGAGCAACAGGCATGTGGGAGCACCACCAGCTGCAGCTTCCTCTCCAAGTCGCATACTGCCCATATTTGGAGATGTATCACTGTGGCTAAACCCTGGAACTCCCTCCTCATTAACACTGGGAGCATCTTCACCAGAAGGACTGCAAAGTTTCATGGAGGAATTTTACCCCCATCTTCTCGGGGCTTTTGGGAATGGGCAATGAATATTGACCTGGACAGTGATACATACAGGGGAAAATTTAATTTTAAAATTGCTTTGGCTGTTTCTTTCATTCTCACAGGATTGAAATCCCGTTTTTCCCTCTCCAGTAGTACTGGGAACACATCCTTTTAGTCAGTTCATGCTTCCACTTCAGTTATGTGATAGACAACTTCCAACAGGGCAGCTGTTGTTCAGTGGAAGAGGTGGATGGAATATTGCGAGAAAGCCCAGAGTGTTAAATCTCTCTCTGAATGCCCCTTCACTTGTTATTTAAGGAGGGACAAACCAGGAATTCCTTTGTTAATGAGGATGTTACATTTTCTCGGGAGATTTTGGGAGCTGCCTTGAAGTTTCTTCCTTTCTGGTAAACTCTTGTCATAATATGGCTTGGAGTAAATAGTCTATTTCAAGCGTCGAGTACCGGGCATGTGAATTGTGGCCTGCTCACCAGAGCTGGTTGTTGTTGATGTCTGATCTGGAGATATTGCCCTCATAGAGGTCACAGAATTGCTCTTTTGATGAATGATTATTTTTAGGATTTTGTAAAGACATGAGTTTTGGTATCTTGCCATTGTTTTGAGGTGCTTGCAACAGATGGTCCTTGTGGCCAAAATTCTTGGGTGGGGGATGGGGAGTAAAAGGATCAAATTGTTGGGTTTGGGCTCTTGGTCTTTCCCAGACAGATTCCAAATGCTTATGACCTCAATCACTGTGTTGGGCTTGTCAGGCTGCACAGAACCCATGGATTGGTGGCAGTGACCACCCTCTGGTCGGGAATCCCCTGCAGTAGAGGGATAGTAAGAAAACAGGTGAGAAGTGACCCTCATTCTGTTTGAAAATCCTGCCTCCTTTTTCTTCTAGCCTCTAAATTCATTTGCAACTCCTGTAGGCTACAGCAAAGTACAATCTTGCAAAAAAAGCAGGAATTGTTTGGGTCACCTTGCACGATTATGCAAGATCTTTGAATGTACAAGACAGATTGTGCCTGTAAGATGCATAAAAGTGATTTGGTTGCTTTTCTGTCTTGGTTCTTGTGGGCTGTCCTTCCTGAAGCCTGTGGTCAGAAAACCCTCCCCACATAAGTCAGTGATACCTTGAAAATTTATTAACCAAGCTTGCCCCTCCCCCCACAACCCCCAAGAGTTGTTCAGACTAGAAACTTCAGCCAGAACTTGATTGACGTTCCTTCAGAGAGTGGTCTAGTGAAATGTGAGATGTGGACTGGCTGTGGCATTAAGTGGTAGGCCAGGGTGATGGGGTGAGAGAAGAGCAAGTAAATACAGCTAATGACACAGTCTGGGTTGACTGCAGATTTTAGATGTGTTATTGATCTGTGGAAGCGGTTGTTTTGTTTCAGTTCCTCTCCCCTGCACAGCCCAAAGCTGCCTGCCAGGACCTGACTTTTTAACGACCAGGCTATGTGCCAAAGAAGCTAGCTTGCAGCCTGCAGAGTAATGTCTTCCAAATTGTTTTCTTCCCCCAACTGTAGATAAGAATGGATGGAGCCCAGTGAGGATTGCTAACGTTGTGCTGCATCATTGCATTCTGATCTGCAGAATAGTCTCTGCTCTTTGTAACCCTTTAAAGCTTGCTCCGATGATGTGGTTTGAAGTTGCACTGTACACAATTGCTATAAATAACTTGCCCACAGAGGCCTGTTTGCAGCAGAGAAAAAAAATCCCAACTTGAAGGGAACTAGCAGCCAAAGATCATGAAGTACATTCTGAGTCACGCACTCCCCCCACCCCCCAACCCAGATAAAGAACCAAGGTTTATGGTGGCTACTTAAAATGTCAGGCAACTTTTCCTTGGTATCTGTTTAATGAAGTGACCAAAGTCTTGAAGTGAAACTTTTTCTTTGTTTCTACATTAAAATTGGGATTTGTAGCACATTTGAACTGTTTGACATGAAGCTCCTCCTAATTTCAGCTCCAGTTTCCCTTGAGTATTTCCAAAGATTACAGACCCCTCTTCTCCTTCTTTGGAAGTTGTGATAATTTCCCAGAACCACTTGTCCTGTCCCATGAAATGTGTCAAGTGTTTCACTCCACGAACTGACCTGTGGCAGTGAAAATTTCCTCATCAGAAGATGAAATGGACAGGCAGACAATAGAGGAAAATCTGCCAGATAGAGAAGCTAGCTGTAAAAAGGGGTTGAGGTGGCGGTTAATGCCAGCAGATCTGAGTAGTCCTGGGGAAGTGACTTGAAGCAGAATGGAGGAGATGCTCAGCTAGCTGGGTAGCATCCGTGCAGAGAGAAACATATAAGGTCCAATATTAATTCTGCTTTCCTTTCCACAAGAGAGGCACAGTGGCTCAGCTGCATCACAGCTCCAGGTATTTGTGTCCAGTTCTGGCCCTTGGTACTGGCTTTATGGAGCTTTCACATTCTCTCTCTGTGACCATGTGTCTTCCAGGTCTCCCAAAGACACGTGGGTTGTTAGGTTAATTGGTCAGTGTAAATTGTCCTCTGTATGTGAGTGAGTGTAAGAGTATGTGGGCAAAATGGGATATCGCTGTCCTAGTATACCCCATTTAATAAGGAAATAAAATGTAAGTTGAATTTCTGATAAAGAATTACTCATGTTTCACAATGTGTTCCTTTCTATCTTTTACAGTTTCTGCAATGAAGAATTTAATAAGGAGAACTTTTTGAACAACGTTGAGTATGATTTGATGACAAAAAAAAGAAAGGATCTTTTGAATAACAATACAAAAATCCAATGTGAGTCTTGCTCTTTTTTTTTGTAGACAGAAGCTTTTTAATTTAACAAAGCTGTTCTTCCAGAGGGCAGGCTTAGATGCTCACGCTTTCATGTCGTGAATCAATACCTTGAGCAGCAAAATGGTGGCTGTGTTCCCAGTGTAGGACTTGGAGTGACCCACAGTCAGATGTTAGGCTTTGGGCAATGTGTTAAATTCGAGGTCCCTTTCCCATCGACTCAAGTTGTAATGATATTCTTGAAGGAAAGCAATAGAGTTCTGACCACTCACTATCCCTCAACCAATGTCACTTAAACAAGTTACCATGATATTGTCACATTACTTTTGTTGGATAGTGTTATGTGCAATGTCTGCCATTTTTTTCCCACCTGCTTTCAAAATAGTCCCTTGGGTTTGAGGATGCCATGCTTTCACTCAGTTTTGGTGGGTTTTGAGGTGAGTGTGTTAACTACAGACTCAGTGGGCAGGTGAAATTTGATTTACAGTTTGTGAGATGGTTATAGCATAAGCACTGTGCTCCCTTTGCACAGACAGTAGTACCTCAATGGAATGGCACTGGGAGTGACTGTGGAAATGCATAGCAGGAATTCAGATCCATACCATACAGAGGTTATGTTTCCTTTATCTCTGGAGGGCAGCAGGGATGGTCCTAAAGAAGCAGATGTAACTCTATTGATATCATTGTCTTTGTAGTGTCCTTGCCATTTTGAGCTGAGAGGGTTACTGACAGGTTCAAGAGGAAGTTGGATGGGTTGCTGTTAAGGATATTAAATGGTTGGTAAATTAATCTGTCTCAGATATCCTGTTTGTTCACTGACCTGGAAATTTTTTGACTTACTCCTGGTTCCCCACCTGTAACATGACCAGCAGGCTGGTATACTTCTGGTTTAGCGTGCAGATAGGGTTGTCTGTACTTGTGCTAAGCATCCCTGATATGGCGTTCATTTACAGCACAGAAATTGGCCATTCAGCTGAACCGTCTGTGCCAGTACTTCTGCCATGCTTGAACATTCTCAACTCCAATCTCCATCACTTTCCATCGCTTTCTCCCTCCATTATATCCAACTTCCCTTAAGTGCACCCCTGTTCAATTTTTCTCTGTAGGAGGGAGTTCTGCATTTTCCCTGCTTTTCTTTTAGTTTAAAGTTTTTGGAAATTTCCAATTGTATTTGTTCATAACTACATACTGATAATTTCTAGCTGTGATCTTGGTGTAAGTGGAAGCATCTTCCTCACATTCAACTAATCTTGGATATCTTCCAAGTCATTAGTCTTCCATTGAGATGATCACTGTAACCTTTCCCCTATTCCCAATGGTGTAATTTCTTTTCTGGTACCTTTTAAATCTCTTCACTTGCATTCTACAAGAGTTGATGCTTAAGCTCATCGCAACTATAAATTGCACTGCAATCTCAGTACTGAATAATACATTCCCCAGATACGTACAAAGTAGCTTCTAACAATGTATAAGGATATGTTTTGTCTAAGTGTGCAGTGATGTTATTGTCTCTGGATTACTCTGACACTGATAATGGAGCATGATTGGTTGTGAATCATCTTGTATTGCTCAAACAAATGACACTGTAGTTGCTTGAACTGATAGACAAAGTATCAGAATATGAACTGTTAACATTGTAACATGCATTATTACTTTTGCTATTATCTAAAAATACCAATGTAGTGTACTTTCCACAGGAGAGTGTGGAATTAAGTCAGTATTTGCATTGAATGTCCTTGGTCTAATGGTCAAGGTTACAAGTTGCTAAGGCTGGAATATGATACTCACTATAGAATAATTCCCCATGTTCTGGCACTGCTAGTCAGGATCCAGATGGGCAGTTTGCAAATGGATTGACACTCTGGAGATGCTAGGCTATCGAGAAAAAGAGTGGGGGTTTGGGTCAACTTGGGTTGTGCTTTGGAAGAGCTAGCATGGACTCAGTGAATCAAATCGTCATCTCTGCTTCATGATGGTCTGTTCTTTAGAGGTGCTTTTTTGTTAATTTGTCCTTTATGAAGTGGTGTTGATAGAGATCAGTGGGAGGGAATGGACTTTGTTTTGACCCAATCTAAGTCCATTGACTTGGCCTCACTAAAAACTTAGTGTCACAAGTTGAATGGGAGGATGTGCAGAGCCAGAGTTGATGTCAATGTAAAGAAACTGATCACGGGTTAATTGGGACGAGAGAAAATCAGAAATGGCACAAAGGGGCCCTTCAGCCCACTGAGTCTGGGTCAACCATATTTACACAAATCCTACTGTAACATTTTATTCTCATGTTTGGGGGGGGGGCACCTAAATAAAATTCCACTTCAAAATTTAAATAAAATTACAATAATCACATTCATTGTTTTGGAAACCAAACTGCATTTGCTTTGGCAATTACTGCAGTATAATAAAGTCCATGATCTTTATCTTTGCTCTCAGATTTTCACCATGATACGTGGATCTCAGTTCACAAAGGAAGCACAAAGGAGGTGAGTAATGCTGTGTTGTATTATGTGAACGGCTGCATGGTCAAAGCCTCTGTCCCATTGCTGGCTCTGACAGACTCTTCGTTTCTTTTAGCGCCACGGATATTGTACCCTGGGTGAGGCCTTTAACCGCCTGGACTTCTCCAGTGCCATTCGGGACACACGAAGATTCAATTATGTTGTCCGGGTAGGTGGGTCTTGCATTTCTACTGAACTGAATTTCTGCCCTTCACTTTACCTCCTCATTTCTTATTCATTTCCATTCTGCGTCATGGCACTAACTCGTTATCACTATTAATTCTTGATTAAACTGGCAGTAGAAGCGGTAATTCCATCTCCTGAGGCAGAATGGAAATGTACTGCTTTGTAACTGAATCTGCTTGTCGGATGCAAAGCAAAGTGGTGTTGTGAACTGCATCAATCCTATAGTGAAGTACTCATTTTTCTAAAGCGTCTACTGTTTTGTGTCGAAGTCTCACTGATCAGGGATGATTGTGTGGGCTCGGGCTGTAATCTCTGGAAGGCTGAAAGCTGATCTGATTGGTATCTTGAAGGATGTTTGTTAAGGTACTGGCACAGTGGAGATTTCCACTTGTGGTAAAGCTGAACAAGAGGTTGCTGATAAGTCTAATTGGAATTTGCAAGAGATCTTTCCCTGGAGAGTTGGAGGGAGGGGGGCTGTGGTGGTGGAGCTTGTTCCCACAGGGAGGGCTGAGGCGAAGAGTGTTGCATCTAAGAGAAAGCCACTGGTATGTGGTTTGGGGAAGGAAATGAAGTTTCTGCGATTGGAATGAGTAGGAGGAGGCGCATGTGAACAAAAACACTGGCCTAGTTCTGTCGTAGGGGCTAGGTTGAAGATTAAGTACTTCTGCTTTTCCTTTAAATGAGATGTTTTACTAACTAGCAGCTTGTAATCCCATGAAATACTTAGTCATTTTGTGAAGTCTGGCTGCTTCAAGGAGTTGACGAGAATGTGGGGAGAAGAGATTACAGGGGAAATGAGTGGGGTATGGGAATGCTTGGAAAGCTGTATGAGATGAATGGTTTACTCGCATGTTATGAGGAAGGATAAAAGACTCTCTCAGGACAGTTATTTACTGCCTGTCCATGATTTTTGTAAATGTTAATGGTACCCAAAGCCTTGAAGCTAATGTTTGTGCTGGTTACCCTTCGACTGATGAAGGGCTTTGTTACCCTGAGTCATGCCAACAGCAGCCCTGACTGCTCATCACAAATCAAGTCATGGTGACAAGCAGCAAGGCCAGCAGCTGATTACAGTATCCAGTATGCTGCTGTGCTGATGGAAGTGGAACTGTTTGGAATTCCTGCTATGCTCCCAACCCCATGTCTTGTGACTAATTGCAAAATGTTGAAACAAGAGTCAAATTCACTGATGGCTGTATTGCAGCCTCGATAGTGCAGTGGGTCCACCGGAGTGGTGGTGTTATGCTTTGTCCTTGTAAAGAAGGAACTTGTTTTGACAAACAACTTCGCACGATGCGATGACATCCCAGAGAGTCCACGCACTGCTTTCCTGTCACTGTTGGAGGGAAATGAGCAGCCTGTTTGTGCATGGTAAACTCTAGGGACAGAGGATAATGATCAGAGGATGCTTGAACAAATAACTATTAATTGGTTTATTATTATCACGTACTGAAATGCATTGAACAAATTGCTTTGCATGGCGTAGATACAAATCATTCCAACCAAGTATTTCAAGGTAGTACAAAAGATAAGTGCAATAGCAGAACTCAAAATATTATAGAGCAATACAGCAGATACAAGCTCTTTGACCCATATCCTTTCAAGCCCTTCACCTCCACGTGCTTACCCAAGTGGGTTCTTAAATCTACCACTTTCTCGGGCAGCTTATTCACAACACTGTTAGGAAGGGGGCAGGATGCACCAAAGCAGCTCCTCGGGTTCGTTTGAATTCTTTGCCCTCTCACCCTGAACCATTGTGCCTAGGTTTGAGACTCCCCTACCTTGGGGAAAAGACTGTTATCATCCAGCTTATCAATATCTTTCAGAATTAAACATTTCTCCCAAGTTTCAACAAATAAAGACCTACCCTGGCCAACCTCTGCCTACAACTTGAGCCTTCCTGTCCTGGCAATATCCTTGTAAATCTTCTGTCATTCATTACAAAGAAAGTGCAAAGGCCACTATGAGTTGGATTGAGATCAAGATCTCATCTTCGTTGAAGAGGTTCATTTGAGAGTCTTGGAACAGCAGGGCAGAAGCTGTCCTTCATGTTCTCAAACTTCTGGAGGAACAGCTGATGGACAAAGTCTGTTGGGGAAGTAGGAATTGTCAATGTTTTAAGTCAAGATTCTGCATCAGTTTAAGAGTGGGAAGCGGAGACGGCCAGTATTGGGGCTGGGTGGGGTGGTGAGACATCCCCATGGGTGGTGGGGAACCATGGAAGATGATGGGCAGATAGAGCAGGAAGGGGAGAGGTAGAGTTGGGACACAGGATGGTGGATGATGGGTGGAAGCAGACAATGAAAAAATGTGTAGTGCTGGCTAACTTGGTTGGAACTCCATGTTTTGTTGAAAAAGTGCAAAATAATTTATGTTCACTTGTGAGAACATTGCCTCAGTTGGCCAATTCAGTGCTTCATTCACTCCCCCATACTTCATTTATTGGAGTGTTGTGTGGACTTTTCTTGATTTATAACCATCTTGAAGTATGTCCACGGTGTACATTTAATTTGGACAAAATACAGTCTGTCCGGCTTGTAAACTGAAATGACATTGCCATCTTATGCTATAATAAGGATGTGGTCTGATTAAGGCAAGTGTTTTGGAGTTTGGCTTGGCTTTGCTTTCTGCTTGTTCAATAGTAATTAAGAACTAGTACAGATTGTACCATTTGCTTAATCTTCATAAGCAGCCAAGAATTAATGATACTCACTTTACCCCTTCCTTGACCCCGTCTCTGGGCACCTGACTGGTGCCCTTTCGGATTAAAAGCTTTGGAAACCTGTAGCCATTAGGTGGTGTGACCCAAGATGCCATATTAGAACAGCTGCGTGGTTTTGCCTTGCTAGAGTGACACCAATTTATTTTCCATTTGCAGTTGCTGGAGCTCATTGCGAAATCCCAGCTCACGTCCCTCAGTGGGATTGCCCAGAAAAACTACATGAACATTCTGGAGAAAGTTGTGCAGAAAGGTAAGAATGGAAGCAAAAAATAAAACCGCTCCCTAGCTTTATGGAATTCTACTCCACACTCCACTTCATTGCATCATTTTCTCCTATTCCTCTCTATTCCCGTATCCAGATTATCCTTAATCTCATCACTTGCTCTATATCTTGTCAAAGGAGCAAGTTCTATCTCTGAGGAAGAAGTTTCTCTTAATTGCATCAGTAAAAATTTTCTTTATATTCATGAGCTTTTGCCCCACTTTCATGCACATTTTCTCTGTACTTAAATAATCACACTTTCGTAATCTTAAATCCTCATGTCCATCCTCTGCCTTCTTTCAAGAGTGACAAGCCCCAGCCTTTTCAGTCTTGCCAACAAGTTAACTAAGATTTCCATAACATCTCAGTAAATATGTTATGATTTTTTTCTTTTGCATCTGACCCAGTGCCTTTACATCCTGTTGATAAAACGTCTGACCTGGGTTTTATCAACAGGATGTAGAGGCACTGGGTCAAATGCATGCAAAAAAATCATAATGTATATTTACTAGGATGTTATGGAAATCTCAGTTAGGTGTGGGAAAGGCGGAAAAGGCTGGGGTTTTTTACTCTGGAAAGAGGGCTGAGGATAGACGTGAGTATTTAAGATTTATGAAATTGATGTATAGAGAAAATGTGCATGAAAGTGGGACAAGAGCTCATGAATATAAAGAAAATTCTTATTGATCCAGTTGAGAGAAACTTCTTCCCCTGAGATAGAACTTGCTCCCTTGAGAAGAGATCGATGTGAACGTATGTGATGGGATTTAGGAAAATCTGGATACACGCAATGGAGAGGATAGGAGAAAATGATGGAGCAAAGTGGGATGTGGAATAGAACTCCATAAAACTCGGGAGCTGTTTATTCATTCACACATTTGTAGTAATAAATGGATATTTGCTAAAGCTAATCTCCAGCATGAACTGAACTTGATTCTAATGGGATATCAAGAATAGAATTCAGTTTACAGATTTGAAATGAACACATACGTCTCCTAAATTTTGCTGATAAATCCCTTGCCCACAGACAACCTGAGGGGAATACCACCGTCAGCATCTTTGTGAAATTGCCACTCATTCTTCTAAATTCCAGTCAGTTTTGGCCATTATTCTAACAATGGCAAACTACCATGAATGGTGTCTGCTTGCATTTTTGTACAGTTAAGGGATGAAGAAGACATTGGAAAATCGCTATATGGTTGTTACATCCGGCTGTGGATAAGGAGCAAACTGTAACCTCTGCATTGATGAGAGAAACATCAGCAACCACTAGATCCTTTTTAAAGAACAAGTTCTAAATATTAAGAGAAGGATAGGATTTAATTGAATTGTTTCCAAACATAAATAGTAGCTGGTCATATAATGAAAATCTTACTGAACATTTTGGCATTCAGCAAGCCTGAAATCCATTTTTCCTGTTCTATCTGTCCTTAACAATAAAAAAAAAAATTGCTCAGTGCCTTGGGCAAAATCTGTGGGGAGGAATAATGTTAATATTTTGTCAGGACCTTTATCATTTGATTCTTGGATGCTCAGTGAATTGATCCATTTGATAAGCACATCATTCTCCACGACTTTCACCATCTCCGAAGAGATCCTACCACTAAACACATTTTTACCTGTCCCCCATCCATTTTACACTTTCCGCAGGGATCACCCCCTCCATGATTCCATTGTCCATTCATCCCTCCCAACACATCCCTGCAAGTGGCCTAAGTTTTACACCTGCCCATTCACCACCTCCCTCATTTCCATTGGGGGCTCCATGCAGTCCTAACAGGTGAGGCAATAATTCACATACAAATCTGCCTGGGTTGTCTATTGTATCCAGTGCTCCTGATGTAGCCCCCTACCGTGGTGAGACCCATCATAAATTGGGGGACAGCTTCCATCAAGCACCTACACTCCATCTGCCAAAAGTGGAAATTTCCAGTGGCCCAATACTTTAATTCCCATTCTGACCATGGCCTCCTTTTGTGGCCTCATCGTGGCACCCTTGAGGTGGAGGAGCAACACCTTGTATTCCATCTGGGTTACATCCAACCTGATAGCATGAATATCAGTTTCTCCTTCCAGGAAGGAGATTTCTTTGTTTATTCTCTCTCCCTCTACTCTCTTCTATTTCCCACTCTGGCCTCATACCTCTTCTCATCTGCCAGTTACCTTTCCTTGGTGCCCCTCCTTCCCATTCTCCTATGGTCCTTTGTCCTCTTTTATCAGATTCCCACCCACCTGGCTTCACCTATCACATTCTAGCTATTCTTCGCCTCTCTCCACCTTTTTATTCTGGCACCTTCCCCCTTCTTTCTAGTCTTGAAGGTTCAGAGCCCGAAACGTCAACTGTTTGTTCATTTGCATGGCCTGAGTTCCTCCATTTTGTGAGTGTTGCTTTTGATCCATCTCAGTTGTGAATATTCTTAATAACTGGAGAATTCCAGAAACTTGACCTACTGGCTGAAGAAATGTCGTCTTGGTCCTTAATGGGTCTTGATTAATAGTTCGTCTGTAAAGTCCACAAAGGTTGTTCTAAAGCAGGAGTTCCCAACCTGGGGTTCACAGACTTCTTGGCATTAAAAAAAAGTTTGGAACCCCCTGTTCTAAAGGAACACTTCTTAAAATGATGCCAGGATTAATTATTGCGAGTACTTCCCATTTTTGGCAAGATATTCATCTTGACTTATTCTGAAGCTAGCATCTTTGCTACTTCCTGTTTCTGTAGCCATCTCCAGCCTTGCAGTTTATTCCTGCAACCCCAACAATGATAAAATTTTTTGTGATGCGCCATTTTCTAATATTAAGAATTTTTTTTCCACTTCAGTGATAGAAGACCAACGTGATATCCGGCTAATTAAGGAGCTGCTCAATAGTCTGTACGCCACCATTTGTGCACTGGTCAAAGGTGTAGGGAAGTGTGTCCTGGTAGGAAATATAAACACCTGGGTCTACAGAATGGAGGTCATTCTTCACTGGCAGCAGCAGCTGAACAACATTCGGATCATCAGGGTAAGTGGTGGGCAAGCAGGAACTCTGGAGGTCCAGCCACTAGTCTACCCAACAATAAGACCATAACACAGGGGAGCAGAATTGGGCCATTCGGCCATCTTGTCTTCTCTGCTGCTCAATCATGGATAACTTAAATGCCATTCTCCTGCCTTCTCCCTGAACCTTTCTGTTCTTGCTAACCAAGAACCTGTCAATCTCTGCCTTAAGTACACCCAGTGTTTTGGCCTGTACAGCCCTCGGGCAACTCCAATTTTCTACAGAGCCAATGTTATTCAAAATCTCTGTACTCCCATTGCTTATCCTCCAATTTTAATAATCTACCATTGATTTGATAGAAAAATTTCCCTGCTATAAAAACCATATCCACGCAGAAGTTTTATAGGTTTATATTTGTAAAAAATCTACATTTTATTTATTCATAGGTATCAAATTTCCATTTTAAATCCAAGCATTTAGAACAGAACGAGGATCTGTGTTAAAGCTTTACAGGCGTGCTGCATCTTTCAAATGTCAGGGCCCTTTATCATTTAGATTCTTTGTGTCCTGACTGGCTGCATCATCGTGTGCTATGGATGCCACGAGGCATCGGACGTAAGACCTGAAAGAGAACAGTTTTAAAACCCCTGAGAGAGTCACTGGGGTCTTCTCTCCTGCCACCCCCCCCCCCATTTGTGATACTTACCGGGAGTACTGAGACACTGAGCTGAAGGGCTTGTTCCTGTGCTGTATGCTGTGTTAGTGGTATGCTGGGAGCTTGTGTGAATTGGCAATCATAGGATATGGTGTCTGTAATGTTGTACTTGAGAACTGAGGCTGGGTGTCTTAAACCTTTTTTGTTTCACAGCCTCCGAATACAGGAGTGACCCTCACTGACCTCCCCATGTGCCTGCAATTGAACATCATGGAGAGGTTGTCTGATGGGCGAGATATTGTCAACCTTGGTCAGGTGTCCCCCACCTTGCAAGTGCTGAGTGAGGACAGGCTTCTGTGGAAGAAACTATGCCAATACCACTTCACAGAGCGCCAGGTACAGCAAGCCAAGTCACTGCCAAGCTTCAAATTAAAACGTCTTTGTCTGGATATTGCTTACGAATGGACTCGACTCCTATTTATTTGTTATTTTTATGTCTACTGTAGATTCGCAAGCGTCTCATTTTATCTGAGAAGGGGCACTTGGACTGGAAGAAGATGTACTTTAAACTCGGGAGGTGCTACCCAAAGAAAGAACAATATGGGGACACACTCCAGTTCTGCAGACATTGCCACATCCTCTTTTGGAAGGTAGAGCAAGGCTTCACGGGTTTAGATCATTATCCTTGCACCGTAATAGTTAATTTCCAACTGTTGTCTTAAATTTCGGAATAGAAGATCTAGAGGCAGTTGGGACCCAGCTATGTGTCAATGCATTCAAATGCATCGTTTTGACATCCACAGGTCCAGTATTCTTGGATCTACTACATTTTCAGCATTAGGAAATAAAGAAGTCACATGCTTGGCATGGCACCCACAACCTGAAATGTTGATTCCCTGCACTACCAGCACACAGTGGTTGTACTGTATACCATCCACAAGCTGAACTGCAGTGGCTTCCTAGGCCACTCCAGCAGCACTTCCCAAATCTATAACATCTATCACAAAGAAATGCAAGGGTAGCAGGCACACGTGTGCACGATCCTGTGTAGGTTCCCAAGTCTCAACCCAAGAACAATCTGCTGGAGAAACTCAGCAAGTGGGCAGCATATGTGGAAGCAAAAGGATAGTCTGTCTTTCAGGTCAAGACCCTGCACCAGGATTCCCCCTGCTGAAACTCATTCCTGACTCGAAACATGGACTATCCTTTTCCCTCCAGAGATGCTGCCAGACCTGCTGAGCTCTTCAGCAGTTTGCTTTCCCCCCCCCCCCCCCCACCTTTGCTCCAGATCCCGGCATCTGCGGTCTCCCAAGTCCCATGCCATCCTGGCTTTGTAATGTGTCACTGCTCTTTCATCATCCCTGGGTTGAAAATCCTGCAATTCATTCACTAACAACATCTTTACCAGAAGGACTGCATTTCTTCAAGAAAATGACTCCATGCCGGAAGCAGGGTAGTTGGAAAAGGAACGTCAATGCTGGCTTTGCTGTTCAATAAATAATGAAACCTCAGGATACTTTGTTAGCAGCTAATGGCCGCCATGACCCTAAGTAGGACGGGTCCTTGTCCAAAAATTTGGACGATCACTTTTGAGTGCAACATATATGCAACATTGTTAAAAGTTAGATCAACCAACATACATCAAAGTTGCTGGTGAACGCAGCAGGCCAAGCAGCATCTATAGGAAGAGGAGCAGTCGACGTTTCAGGCCGAGACCCTTCGTCAGGATGTTTGGTTGCTTCAGTAGAATATATAACTGGGGTCTCCAGCTGCTCCCGTGATTCAACCAATGCAAACAGATCGCTTGTCTTATTATGATGCCTTTGCAGGAGCTTGCTGTGTGTAAATTAGCTTTGTATACTGCAACAATGGCTACACTGCAAAGTACTTGATTAGTTGTAAAGTAATGGGAGATGCCTAACAGATATACCAAGTACTATAGCAATGCAGGTCAATAACAAGTTCCTTTCGTGCTTTGCTTTCAGGATACGAATCATCCTTGCACAGCCAATGACCCTGATGGCTCTTACACTTCTATTTCACCCCTCGAATTCATCAGCCTGTTCAAGTTCTGAACTTGAAAAAATTCTGGAAGGTTCCAAGTGTGGAAGAGATTCTTGCTGTGCCTTGAGAACTGAGCTACCAATTTTGTATACTTGGCTTTTACCAATGTAAATACTGTACAATAATATTTATACTTTCCTTTTTACACTGAAGCTGTAATAGAAGTGGTTTAAGTTTATTTTATATATCCCAATAAAATTATGGTGTGTAAATATTGCTTGAGGTAATTCTGGGAGTTGAAATTACTGAGGCACTATCTCGAGGAGAGTCGAGATGTCAGATAGGAAGCAGTTGCTCCTGAAATGGGATTGATGTGCATTGTGGTGGCAGTGTATAGGAAGAGTCCCATGTACCGTTTCTGGATAATCATGCAAATGGCTAATGGTATGTTTCTGCCATAGCAGAAACATCCTTTTGCACCGATTTGTGGATTTTAAAATGCACATGTTCCATAGCATGGATTAGGTTAGTCCCTTCCATACTTTCTTAATTAGTTGCTGAGATATTGTGGAAGTAATCTACACTGCCTTAAGTTGTTTTCTTCACCCATCTGATCTCAAGTTGTCAGTAACGTTGACTATAACCTTGAGCTGCAGAAGCTTCTGAACAAGTTTTTGAACGAAGTTATCAACTGATTTTTTTTTTCCCTCTCTCTAACCTGATAAAGCTACTGATTCAGTGCCTGAGTTCTCTACAAAGCCTCCTATCTCATTCTCACACAAGGTGTGATCCTTACATGGTAATGTGAAGGTTTTTTTGATGTCTGATGTAGCAGAGTGCAGCAGACTGTTTTGCACTTGACCATAGTTCTGTTGGACTAACTTTAGTTGCTGTTAATATAGCTATTATATTTGTACTTTTTTATGATACATTATCAATAAGTTGAAGGTAGAGTACTGTCTGGTGATCCTGCATCTAACTGCTTTGATGGCTTTGAATTGAATATGAAGGAATCATGTTTATTTTTTTTATTTTGCAAGAGGCATGGGATTGGACAGTGATTGAACGGCATTGGTAATTTTTCAATTGTAATCAGCATTGAACTCCCAGTCACATCAATGATCTGGCATAGGGCAAATCTTTAGTACTGAAAGAAGTGAGAGAGGGTGGGTATTGCCCAAAATCTATAGCTTCTCCACAAAGAAGGAATTCCCCTCAGAGATTTAGGGGTGGGGGGAGAGAACAGTCAGTGTAGGCAGGAATGGAGATGATAGGTCTGGTATTGGACTTGGAGATCTTAAGAGATTTTTGTGTAGGCCAGGGTTCATGTTCCACAGGCAGCACAGCAAACTGTCCACACTTCCTTGCAATTTTCCAATTTCAGAATTGTTCCAACCTACTGAAGAGGATGGAACTATATTGGGAGAAAGCACTTGGCTGTAGCTGTTTGGCAAGTGGGCTGATTTGGAGACCTACTCCTGATTGGCCTTGGGTGGCCCTTGATATTACAGCTTTCAGTTCACCTTCTGTCTTAAATGCCCACTCTGCAGAAGTTGAGACTCGTATACTGCTCACTGACGCTGGCAATTCTGGGAGGAAAAATTAAGGCTTTTAAAATAATTGTTTTGTCTCAACCCTTTTGGTTTTGTACTATAATCAATGGGTGGAGGTGAATCTGATAAGCTATCAAGGTTGTTAAATCAAGTAACAGTAATTTCTTTTCTATTTGGTGGCATGTTAATGGGTTTGATAGGTGATTACTGGTTTGTGTAGGGTGTGTTGCAAAGTTGTGGAGAAAGTAATGGGAATATGAAAAGTTTCAGTAACCTTTTTACAAGAACTGGGTAGTGGATGGAGGAAAGTATCCCATTCCTATGATAAATTTCATTCGGAAACCAACATGAGAAGCAAACTTTGGGCTGTTTCCATATAAGACAGTCACAGCCTAGGCAATAAACTGAGAACATGTGCTATGGGAGATATTCAAAGCTTATACATTTTAAATGGCTGTAATTGGATCAGGAACAATGCTACTGCTAACAGTACTATTGGAATTCTATAAGGCTTTAAGTGTAGATGCTCCCAAATGTATAACTGCTTTCATTAAAAATATTTCCCCTCAATAAAAGTCTTTTGTTTGAAGTCTTATAGAAGCAACATAATATATGTAGTTTATTTTCTTAGGTGATCTTGGAGCAATTAAGCTTCAGAATGAGCATTGGAAACAACCGTTTCATTTCAAAGCCAACCCGAGTTCTGCAGTACACACACAATTGCAATCTTTTTGTCCATCTGAGTTCCCACAGCTGCCCTGACTGAGGTGCCAAGGCTTGATTGCTCAAGCTGTCATATGGTTAGAAATGAAAATTCTTAGTGTGAGGATGGAGATTGTAGGAGAGCTTGGCTTTTGCTTTCTCACAGATGGAAAGGAGTGTTAATTAATCCTTCAATCTCTGAAGCATGTGGGAAGGTTTCAATGTTGGGGATAAGGTTAGATTGTTGGCTTGCAAAGTAAAAATGGAGATATAAAACAAGATGTCTACTTGCTGTTGCAGGTTTTACATTATTGTGCAAAATCAATTCTACTTTAGTAGTTGCAGGACAGTTGACAGACTGAACTTTCTAAGGATTCATTCCATAGCAGAAGCTTCAGAAGCCATACCATTAGGTTACCCCTTAAGATGTGCACGAGATCCTCCAACATTTTACTGGGCACAGATGACAATACACCTCACAGAAGGTAACCTGCTAAAACTGCAATGGATTTTCAAAATGTGTGTTGAGAAGGTGGGCAGGAACCCCAGTCACAGTGAAATGTCTAGAATTGTGTGATGAAACATCTATCTTTCCAGTAAAATCCTTTAAAATTCATTCTTAGCAAAATACAAGATTTGCTTTGGCTACTGCAACAGGTTGAAACTGTTTACATCAGCAATGATTTGTAAAAGACTCAGATAAGCTAGTTCGTGGATTTAAGTATAACCAGATTTGGTCACAGAAGGGAAACCAGTTCCTATTTCGAAACTGCAGTTTTCACCAAGATAATTTGGTTTCTACTTTTTCCTAGATGAAGTTTGTGCATTAGCACAAGAGGTCGACTTCTACATTGGCTTGAGTAGAAAGAAATAAGTGTGGAGAAATACTAGGTAGTTTTGGGACTTGTGATTAATCATTGCACTGTCTCATTTTCTACATTAATACTTGTTTCTGTGAAAGTTAGAAATTTTTGCATCATTATGCATCTGAAGTATTGCTTGTCTTCAGTATATAGTTATTGACACAAACTTTTGTTGCATCTACGCAAAACTGAATATCTGTAACATTATTTTCTGATGTAAAATACTATGGCATTTTTTAATTGATATCTTTTTAATAAATGATATCTTTTGAAATTGGTTTGTGGCAGCATCTTGAATTTGCATGTATGAAAGCCCTGTCCTTTTAGATAGGTAATCATTTAGGGCAAGGCTTCCCAACCTTTTTGATGCCATGGACCAATACCATTAAGTAAGGTGTTTGTGGATACCAGGTTGTAAACTCCTGATTTGGAGCTTTGTCTACTTTAAACCCAATGTGCCAGAGTACACATTTCTTTAGTACAGCACATAGTTGTCAATGTCAGTAGATGACAATGGAGGGAAAAGGTTGTGATAGTGGGTGATTTTAACTTTCTACATACAGTGTTGACTTGGACTCATACTGTAAAAGGACAGGATGGGAAAGAGTTTGTCAAATGTGTTCAGGAAGTTTTCTGAATCATATGTAGAAGTCCCAACTAGAGGAAGTGTCACACTAGATCTCCTATTAGGGAGTGAGATAGGGCAGGTGACAGAAGCTTGTGTAGGGGAACACTTTGCATTCAGTGATCATGATTCCATTAGTTTCAAGGTTATTATGGAAAAGGATAGGTCTGTTTCTCTGGTTAAGATTCTAAATTGGAGAAAAGCCAATTTTGATGGTGTCAGAAAGGATCTGGAAAGTGTGGATTGGGACAGGTGGTTTTCTAGCAAAGGTGTCCTCGGTAACTGGGAAGCCTTCAAAAGAGATTTTGAGAGTTCAGAGTTTATGTTCCTGTCAGAATAAAAGGTAAAGATAACAGACCTAGGGAACCTTGGTTTGCAAGAGGTGGAGGCTGTGATTAAGACAAAGAAGGTGCGGAGCTGGAATATGTAGCTAGCAACGGATGAGGTGTTAAAGGAGTAAATGAAATGCAAGAAAACACAAGGAAATCAAGATGGCTAGAAGAAGACGGGAGGTTGCTTTAGTCATCAAGGTGAAGGAGAATCTGAAGGGCTTGTACAGATTAAGAGCAAAAGGATAACAAATTGGTCTCCTAGAAGATTAGTGGTAATCTATGCATGGAGCCAAAAGAGATGGGAGGTTTTCTTTTGCATCTGTATTAACTCAGGAGATGGACACCATCTATAGACTTGAGGTAATGCAGCAATGTGGTCATGGGCCCTATGCAGATTACAAAGGTAGAAGTATTTGATGTCTTGAGGCAAATTAGGGTGAATAAATCCCCAGGGTCTGACGAGGTGTTCCCTTGGACTCAGAGGCTAGTGCAGAAATTACAGGGGCACCAGCAGAGAAATGTAAAACCCTAGCCATATGTAAAGTGCTGGACGATGGGAGGATAGCTAATATTCTGTTTAAGAAAGGCTCTAAGAATAAGCTAGGAAATTACAGCATAGGCCGGTGAGCCTGACTGCAGTAGCAGGGAAGTTACTGGAAGTGGGCTAAGTAACCAGATATATCAAGTATTCAGACAAGGACTGATTAGGGATAGTCAAAAGGGCCTTGTGTGTGGTTGGTCGTGTCTAACCAATCTTACAGAGTTTTTTGAGGAAATTACCAGGAAAGTTGATAAAGGTAAGGCGGTGGATCTTGTCTATATGAATTTTAACAAGGCCCTTTAAGGGAGGTTGGTCAAGAGGGTTCAATCACTTGGCATTCAAGATGAGGTAGTAAATAGGATAAGACTTTGGCTTCGCCAGAGAGTAGTAGACAATTGTCTTTGACTGGAGGCCTGTGACTAGTGGTGTGCTGCAGGGATCAATGACCTGGATGATAATGTGGTAACAGGATTAGCGAATCTGTGGATGACACCAAGATTGAGGGTATAGTTGACAGCAAGGTAAGACTATCAAAGCTTGCAGCAGGATCTGGATCAGCTGGGCTGAAAAATAGCAGATTGAATTTAATGCAGACAAGTGAGAGGTGTTGTACTTTTGGGGGACTGACCAGGGTACAGTACTGTGCAACAGTCTTGGGTACATATATACAGCTCTGTATGTGTATGTGTGTGTGTATGTATATATATATATATATATATTCAGTACTTAAGACTTTTGGACGGTATTGAATTTGTCAATGTGGAGCAGGACGCAAGTTTATAAATCTGGCAGGAGCAAAGCATGTTAGGAATGGCAAGGGTGGCGCACTGCAGGAGGGGTGCAGGACAGGTGGCAGAGGGAGGGCCAGGGGCGGGGGGTGGCACAAGTGCAGATACACCCTAGTACAGTCTGCAGGAGAACTGCAACTTGGGAGAAGATTTGTTTTCCAGCAAGACAATAACACCTAGCATGAAGTCAAAGCTACAAACGAATGACTTAAAAACAACAAAATTAATGTCCTGGAGTGGCCAAGTCAGAGTCCATAATTGAGAAATTGTGGCTAGACCTGACCCAAAAAGGGCTGTTCACTCACGATCGCCATGCAATCTGACAGAGCTTGAACAGTTTTGTGAAGAAGAATGGGGAAAAGTTGTAGTGTCCAGATGTGCAAAGCTGATAGGGACCTATCCACACAAGGCTGTAATTGCTGCCAAAGGTGCTTCTACTAAATACTGACTTGAAGGGGGTGAATATCTATGCAATCAATTATTTTGTGTTTTATACTTGTAATTAATTTACAAACGTTTGTAGATCACTTTGTAGAGATCTGTTTTCACTTTGACACAAAAGAGTCTTTTTCTGTTGATCAGTGCCAAAAAAGCCAAATTAAATCCACTGTGCAACACCCACAAAATGCTGGAGGAACTCAGCAGGCTAGGCAGCATCTATGGAAAAAAGTACAGTCGACGTTTCGGGCCAAAATCCTTCGGCAGGACTGTGATTCAATTTTGCTTGCTGCCAGTGCTACGTGACAGAAATGGTAAGAATTGGAGGAGATGGCAGTTGAATGCATGGCTGAGGAGTTGGTGCAGGGAGCAGGGTTTTAGATTTTTAAATCATTGGGATCTCTTCTGGGGAAGGTGGAACCTGTACAGATTGGATGGGTTGCACCTGAACTCGAGGGGGAGCAATATCCTTGCAGGTAGGTTTGCTAGCATGGTTCAGGAGGGTTTAAACTAATTTGTGAGGGGGATGGGACCCAGAGCGATAGAGAAGTGAAAGAAGTGCATGGAGTAAAGCCAGATCTAACATACAGAGAGGCTTTGAGGAAAGAGAAGCAGAATAAACGGTGTAAAGACAGTAAGGTAGAAGGGCTGAAATGTGTGTACCTCAATGCAAGAAGCATCAGGAACAAAGGTGATGAACTGAGAGCTTGGATACATACATGGAATTATGATGTAGTGGCCATTACAGAGACTTGGCTGGTACCAGGGCAGGAATGGATTCTCAATATTCCTGGATTTCAGTGCTTTAAAAGGGATAGAGAGGGCAGAAAAAGGGCAGGAGGGGTGGCATTACTGGTCAGGGATACTATTACAGCTACAGAAAGGGTGGGTAATGTAGCAGGATCCTCTTTTGAGTCAATATGAGTGGAAGTCAGGAACAAGAAGGGAGCAGTTACTCTACTGGGGGTATTCTATAGGCCCCCTGGTAGCAGCAGAGATACAGAGGAGCAGATTGGGAGGCAGATTTTGGAAAGGTGCAAAAATAACAGGGTTGTTATCATGGGTGACTTTAACTTCCCTAATATTGATTGGCACCTGATTAGTTCCAAGGGTTTAGATGGGGCAGAATTTGTTAAGTGTGTCCAGGATGGATTCCTGTCACAGTATGTGGACAGGCCAACCACGGGGAATGCCATACGAGATCTAGTACTAGGTAATGAACCGGGTCAGGTCACAGATCTGTCAGTGGGTGAGCATCTGGGGGACAGTGACCACCGCTCCCTGGCCTTTAGCATTATCATGGAAGAGGATAGAATCAAAGAGGACAGCAAAATTCTTAATTGGGGAAAGGCAAATTATGAGGCTATAAGGCTAGAACTTGCAGGTGTGAATTGGGATGATGTTTTTGCAGGGAAATGTACTATGGACATGTGGTCGATGTTTAGAGATCTCTTGCGGGACATAAGGGATAAATTTGTCCCGGTGGGGAAGATAAAGAATGGTAGGGTGAAGGAACCATGGGTGACAAGTGAGGTGGAAAATCTAGTCAGGTGGAAGAAGGCAGCATACATGAGGTTTAGGAAGCAAGGATCAGATGGGTCTATTGAGGAATATAGGGAAGCAAGAAAGGAGCTTAAGAAGGGGCTGAGAAGAGCAAGAAGGGGGCATGAGAAGGCCTTGGTGAGCAGGGTAAAGGAAAACCCCAAGGCATTCTTCAATTATGTGAAGAACAAAAGAAGGACAGGAGTTAAGGTAGGACTGATTAGAGATAAAGGTGGGAAGATGTGCCTGGAGGCTCTGAAGTGAGCGAGGCCCTCAATGAGTACTTCTCTTCAGTATTTACCAATGAGGGGGAACTTGACGGTGAGGACAATATGAGTGAGGTTGATGTTCTGGAGCATGTTGATATTAAGGGAGAGGAGGTGTTGGATTTGTTAAAATACATTAGGACGGATAAGTCCCCAGGGCCTGACGGAATATTCCCCAGGCTGCTCCACAAGGCGGGGGAAGAGATTGCTGAGCCTCTGGCTAGGATGTTTATGTCCTCATTGTCCACGGGAATGGTACCGGAGGATTGGAGGGAGGCGAATGTTGTTCCCTTGTTCAAAAAAGGTAGTAGGGATAGTCCAGGTAATTATAGACCAGTGAGCCTTATGTCTGTGGTGGGAAAGCTGTTGGAAAAGATTCTTAGAGGTAGGATCTATAGGCATTTAGAGAATTATGGTCTGATCAGAGACAGTCAGCATGGCTTTGTGAAGGGCAGATCATGTCTAACAAGCCTGATAGAGTTCTTTGAGGAGGTGACCAGGCATATAGATGAGGGTAGTGCAGTGGATATGATCTATATGGATTTTAGTAAGGCATTTGACAAAGTTCCACACGGTAGGCTTATTCAGAAAGTTAGAAGGCATGGGATCCAGGGAAGTTTGGCCAGGTGGATTCAGAATTGGCTTGCCTGCAGAAGGCAGAGGGTGGTGGTGGAGGGAGTACATTCAGATTGGAGGATTGTGACTAGTGGTGTCCCACAAGGATCTGTTCTGGGACCTCTGCTTTTCGTGATTTTTATTAACGACCTGGATGTAGGGGTAAAAGAGTGGGTTGGCAAGTTTGCAGATGACACAAAGGTTGGTGGTGTTGTAGATAGTGTAGAGGATTGTCAAAGATTGCACAGAGACATTGATGGGATGCAGAAGTGGGCTGAGAAGTGGCAGATGGAGTTCAACCCGGAGAAGTGTGAGGTGGTACACTTTGGAAGGACAAACTCCAAGGCAGAGTACAAAGTAAATGGCAGGATACTTGGTAGTGTGGAGGAGCAGAGGGATCTCGGGTATATGTCCACAGATCCCTGAAAGTTGCCTCACAGGTCGATAGGGTAGTTAAGAAAGCTTATGGGGTGTTAGCTTTCATAAGTCGAGGGATAGAGTTTAAGAGTCGCGATGTAATGATGCAGCTCTATAAAACTCTGGTTAGGCCACACCTGGAGTACTGTGTCCAGTTCTGGTCACCTCACTATAGGAAGGATGTGGAAGCATTGGAAAGGGTACAGAGGAGATTTACCAGGATGCTGCCTGGTTTAGAAAGTATGCATTATGATCAGAGATTAAGGGAGCTAGGGCTTTACTCTTTGGAGAGAAGGAGGATGAGAGGAGACATGATAGAGGTGTACAAGATAATAAGAGGAATAGATAGAGTGGATAGCCAGCGCCTCTTTCCCAGGGCACCACTGCTCAATACAAGAGGACATGGCTTTAAGGTAAGGGGTGGGAAGTTCAAGGGGGATATTAGAGGAAGGTTTTTTACTCAGAGAGTGGTTGGTGCGTGGAATGCACTGCCTGAGTCAGTGGTGGAGGCAGATATACTAGTGAAGTTTAAGAGACTACTAGACAGGTATATGGAGGAATCTAAGGTGGGGGCTTATATGGGAGGCAGGGTTTGAGGGTCGGCACAACATTGTGGGCCGAAGGGCCTGTACTGTGCTGTACTATTCTATGTTCTATGTTAATAAAACATGAAAACTTCCAAGGGGGCGAATACCTTTTCTAGGCACTGTATTGAGTACATGAATTGGGATGTTACGTTGAAATTGTATAAGATGTTGGTGCAGCCTAATATGGAGTATTGTGTCACCTACCTACAGGAAAGATGCAAATAAGATTGAAAGCATGCAGACAAAATTTACAAGGATGTTGCTGGGACTTGAGGACCTGAATTATTGGGAAAAGTTGAGTAGGTTAAGACACTATTTCCTAGAACGTAGAAGATTAAAGGGAGATTTGAAAGAGGTATACAAAATGATGAAGATACGGAAAGGGTAAATGTAAGCAGGCTTTTTCCATTGAGTTTGGGTGAGACTACAACTAGAGGTCATGTGTTAGGGGTGAAAGGTGAAATGTTTAATGTGTACAATGAGGGAGAACTTTTTCACTCGGAAGGTGATGAAAGTGTGGAACAAGCTGCCAGTGCAAGGGTTTGATTTCAGTACTTAAGAGAAATTTGGATAGGTGTATGGATGGGAGGGATAAGGAGAGCTATGATCTGGGTGCAGGTTTGTGGGACTGGCAGATTAATGGTTCAGCATAAACTAGATGGGCTAATGAGTCTGTTTCAGTGCTGTGGTGTTCTATAACGGTGGAACCTGGCTGTAGTTGAGTGGAACAGCAGTAACAGATTTAAGGGGAAAATGGTGTTGGATTGGGGTCCAAATCATTATATTGTATCTTTAGCTTTATGCTTGCTTGTACGTTTGTATAATCACCTGTTTGGCTCTATACTTATGCAGTTTCTTCATTTGTAAAACTGAAGTGTAACTCAGACAGCACCTTTTGTGTTAGATTCCCTCATCTAACCACTTTAGATGGGTTTTCAGTCGAAAGGAAGAGCATGAGGTTCTTTGTTACTTCATTTTATATGCAAACTGGTATGAGTGACACTCCCTGACTTCCATTTTAATGAGCTCTAACAAAATGGTTGCAATTATAAGATTTGCACTTCATTCTTGACTTGCAAAGTGAATCTTCTGGACAACATTGTCTCTGGATCTAACAGGATAAACAATGATCTGAGGGGAAACTGGTGATGGGCCAAATGGCCTATTTTTCTGCTATTCACACAGTAAAGTTTGCACTTTCATGTCCTCACTTCCTGCAGAATGCCTGTCATTTCCTGCTCTTGCTTATTTATGTGATAGTCCATAACTTCACGGATTAAGGGTGATGTGTTTTGCATGTGTTTGGCTGCAGTGTAAAACCACATGATGGGTTATTTTGCCACCTTGAGTCAGACTTGATAGAACATTTGTTTAAATTTCATCTAAACAAACCCTAACAGTACTTGGAAAATGAAACTCCTGCCTTTAATTCTGGTGATGCATTATCTTGAAGAGGAAAACAAATTTTCATAAAATGCTGACGAGGAAAATAAACTTTCATAAAATAAGCTCCATTATTCAACAGTTGCTATAGTTTCTGCCTGAAATAAACTACTAGTAAACTTGTTTTTGATTTTAATGAGGAAGGGAAGCCAGTTGCCAAAAGATTTCTTAGTGGAATACTATTGTGGCTGCCAAGGTTTAATATTAGCCATGGCAGTGAAAATTAGTTCCTTTCATACCTGATGAAGAATTTTTAAGAAGTATGAAGGAACATCAGTACGTTAAATGCAGAATTCTGATCAACTGGTCTTGAACAATGCTGCTTGAATCCTAACTTGTAACAGTTTACCTTCTGTGTGTTTTGGCTCCGAGTCCAACAAGATCTCATCATGGTGTAGAGCTTCCTCTTTGCCTTGTCAATAAAACCAGCCAGGACCCCGACTGCAATTTCTACCTTCTGGGCTGCCCCAGGCTTCTAACACCAGGCCCATGGCAATTATAATTCAGCTTTCAAAACCCCTCTTAAAGCTTTTGCCCTTCTCCTTTGATATACACCTTATATATATACACAGACATGGAAAGATGAGGCACTAAAACAGTCTGTACCAATCACCAACATTTTTGCATGAATCCTACATCAATTCCCCCACTCCTACCCAGATTCTACCACTCAACTATATACTAGGGGGTATTTACAGTGGTCAATTAGCCAAGTAACCCAAATGTCTTTCAGATGAGGGAAGAAACTGGAGAGACCATGCAAGCTCCACACGGCAAGGGAGGTCACAATTCAACCCAGACCTCAGTCACTATGAGGCAGTGGCTCTGACTAACTGTGTCATCTAACAATGATGAACCGTTTGTCCATTAACTGCATACACTTCCCACTGCTTCAGGAGGGCGGCTAACCTAATCAATGGCCCTCCTACCTGGCCATTCTCTCTTCCCTCCATCAAACAGAGGACACAAAAGCTTGAGAGCATGTTCTACCAGCTCAAGGATATCCTCTATCCCACTGTTATTGGACTCTTGAATAGTCCTTTCATATGATAAAGGTTGAACTCTTTTATCTCCCAATCTACCTTGTCTTGGCTTTTATAATTTGTTTGTTTACCTTCACTGCACATAAGACCATAAGTCGTTGGAGCAGAATTAGGCCATTTGGCCTATCAAATCTGCTCCATCATTCCATCATGGCTGATTGATTATTCCCCATCAACTTCATTCTCCTGCCTTCTTCCCATAACCTTTGACGCCCTATCTAATCAAGAACCTATCAACCTCTGCTTTAAATATACTCAATAATTTGGCCTCCATAGCCACCTGCAGTAATTAATTCCACAGAATCACTACCTCTGGCTGAAGAAATTCCTCCTCAACTCCATTCTAAATGAATGTCACGCTGTGCCCTCTGGTCCTACTCCCACCCAATATATAAAACATCTTCCCTACATCCAACTCTATCCAGACCTTTCAATATTTGATTCAAATATTCTCCTAAACTCCAGGTGAGTACAGGCTCAGAACCATCAAATGCCCCTCATACGTTAACCCATTCATTCCTAGAATCATTCTCATAAACTTCCTCTGGACACTCTTCAACGCTAGCACATATTTTCTTAGATAAATGGCCCAAAACTGCTCACAATACTCCAAGTGCAATCTGACAAATGCCTTATAAAGCCTCAGCATCACATCTTTGCCCTTATATTCTAGACCTCTTTAAATGAATGCATCTGCCTCTCTTTCCACTGCCTTAACCTGCAAGTTAACCTTTAGGGAATCCTACACAAGGTCTCCAAAGACACTTTGCACCTCTGATTTTTGTATTTTCTCTCCAATTAGAGAATTTTCCTCTATTTCTCTATTTAGAAAATAGTCTACACCTTTATTCCTTCCACTGAAGTGGAAGACCATACACTTTCCTACACTATAATCCATCTGCCACTTCTTTGACCGTTATCACAGTCTGTCTAAGTCCTTCTCCCAACTTCCCACTTCCAGAACACTACTTGCTCCTCCACCTGTCTTCCTATCACCTGCAAGCTTTGCCACAATGCAAGCAATTCCATCATCCAAATCATTGATATAAAATGCGAAGAGACGTGGTCCCAACACCGATCCCTGCAGAACAACACTAGTCACTGGGAGCCAACCACTGCAGATCAGCCAATCTTCCGTCCACGTTCGTGTCTTTTCTGCAATACCATGGGCTCTTATCTTGTTAAGCAGCTTAATGTGTGGCACTTTCTCAAAGGCCTTCTAAAAATTCATGTAAATAACATCCTTTGTTTATTCTGCCTGTTATTTCCTCAAAGAATTGCAACAGATTTGTCAGGCAAGATATCCCCTCAAAGAAACCATGCTGACTTTGGCCTATTTTATCACGTGCCTCCAAGAACCCCAAAACCTCATCCTTAACAATGCCCCCTAACATCTTTCCAACCACTGAAGTCAGGCTAACTGGGTGATATTTTCCATTCTTCTGCCTCTTTCTCGTCTTACGTAGTGGAGTGACATTTGCAATTTTCCAGTCCTCTAGAACGATTCCAGAATCTAGTGATTCTTGAAAGATCATTACTAATGTCTCCACAGTCTCTTCAGTTACCTCTTTCAGAACCCTGGGGTGTACTCCATCTGGTCCAGGTGATTTACAGTACCTACCTTCAGACCTCTCATCTTCCCAGGCACCCTCTCTTATTAATAGCGACAACACTTACTTCTGCTTCCTGACACTCTTAAATTTCTGGCACACTGCTCGTGTCATCCATAGTGATGACTGACGCAAAATACTTATTAAGTTCCTCCACCATTTCTTTGTCCCCAATGACTCCCTCTCTAGTATCATTTTCCAGTGGTCTGATATCCACTCCCGCCTCTCTTTTACTCTTTAAATACTTGAAAAAAAATCTTTTGGTGTTCTCTTTTATATTATTGGCTAGCTTCCCTTCCTATTTCATCTTTTCTCTCCTCACTTTTCAGTTGCCTTCTGTGGTTTAAAAAACTTCCTAATCCTCAAACTTCCCACTATATTGTACTCTTGCTTTTTTGCCGTCTTTGACTTCCCTTGTCAGCCATAATTACCTCAACCTCCCTTTAGAATACATCTTCACCATTGAGATATATCTGTCCTATGCATTACGAATTGCCCCTGGAAAGTCCAACCATTGTTGTCCTGCTGTCATCCCTGCTAGTGTCCCCTTCCAAACACCTTTGGCCAGTTCCTCTCTCATGCCTCCCTTTACTTCACTGTAATATTGATACTGACTTTAGCTTCTCCCTCTCAAATTGCAGGGTGTAATCTATCAAATTATGATCACTGCCTCCTCAGCATTCATTTACCTTAAGCTCCCTAATCAAATTTGGTTCATTACAAAACACCCAATCTAGAATTGCCTTTCACCTAGTGGACTCAACCACAGGCTGCTCTAAAAAGCCATCTCGTAGGCATTCTACAAATTCCATCTCTTGGGATCCAGCACCAACCTGATTTTCCTAATTTACCTGCACATTGAAAACCCCTATTACTATCATAACATTGCTCTTTTTACATGCATTTTCTATCTGCTGTTATAATTTGTATCCCACATCCTGTGTACTATTTGAAGGCCTGTATATAACTCCCATCAGAGTCTTTTTACCACTGCCATTTCTTAACTCTACCCACAAAGATTCTGCATCTTCCGGTCCTATCTTACTTCTTTCACAGGATTTGATTTCATTTTTTACCAATAGAACCTCCCCACCCCCTCTGCCTACCTGCCTGTCCTTTCAATACAAAGTGTATTCTCAGATGGTAAGCTCCCAACACAGATCTTCTTTCAGCCATGACTCAGTGTCACAATGTCATATCCGTCAATCTCTTAATTGCACTACAATATCATCTACCTTATTCCATATACTGCATGCATTCAAATATAACACCTTCAGTCCTATATTCATCACCCTTTTCAATTTTTCCCCCACGTTACAACTCATCCCACTGACTGCAATTTTGCCTATAATCTGTCTGTCCTTCCTCACAGCCTCACTACACACTACATGTACTTGTGTACCAATTGCTCCATTCTCTGCCCTGTTAGTCTGGTTCCCATCGCCCTGTCATATTAGTTTAAACCCTCCTCAATAGCTCTCACAAACTTGTCTGCAAGGATATTGGTTCCCCTCAGGTTCAGGTATAATCCATCCTTTTGTACAGGTCCTAACTTCCCCAGAAGAAATCCCAGTGATCCAGAAATCTGAAATCCTGCCCTCTGCACCAGTTCCTCAGCCACACATTCATCTGGCAAATCATCCTACTCTTACCCTCACTGGTGTGACGTACAGGCAGCAATCCAGAGATTACTACCTTGGAGGTCCTGCTTTTCAGCATTCTACCTAACTCCCTCTATTCTCTCTTCAGGACCTCCTTCCATTCTCCACCAATATCGTTGGTACCAATATGCACCACGACTTCCGGCTGCTCACCCACCTCCTTCAGAATGCTGCGAGACGTCCCTGACCCTGGCACCTGGGAAGCAAAATACCATCCAGGTGTCCTGTTGACATCCACAGAATCTCCTCTACGCTCTCTAACTATGGAATCCCCTATCACTACTGCACACTTCTTCTTCTCCCTTCTCCTTCTCCCTTCTCTTCCACAGGGCCGCATTCAGTGCCACAGACCTGTTTGCTGTGGCTTCTCCCTGGTAGGTCATTCCCCCCCCCAACAGTATCCAAAGTGATATACTTATTATTGAGGGGAAGGGCCACAGCACTGCTTATTCTCTCTCCCTCTTCTGACAGTCACTCACGTACCTGCCTCCTGCAAATTAGGGGTGACTACTTTCCTGTAGCTCTTATCATCTCCTCATTGCCAAAGATCATCAAGCTACGGCTCCATTTCCTTAACATGGTCTCTAAGGAGCCCTTCCTCTGTAACAACAGATTCAGCAATCTGTTTTCTTTTTTATCACCTTGATGTAATTATATATGACATTATCTGCCTGGATGGCATTCAGTCTTTCCCTGTATCTCACTACATGTGACGATGATAAATGAGTATCAAGTTAAAAGTATGAATCCTCAGAACTGCAGTCTACCAGACTCCTGAGGGAAAGTGGGGGTTGCTGGACTGGAGGATTTCTTCAAAGAACTGGCACCGTTATGACTGGTTCAATAGCCTCCTTCTCTGTGGTAAGGTTTTCCAAAAAGCCGGAGGTGAAGCAAAATCAGAAAACACTTAAAAGATATTCGAAATTCCCAACTGCGACAGATGTGTTTGCTGGGCAGATCCCACCAGTTTGTGTCACGGGATCAATGGGATCGATCCCACCAGAATTATCTGGGGTGAAGCCAACAGCATTCATGCTGAGTTCCTGTCTGCATACCAAGCTGGCTATAGAGGAAAGAGAAAACTTAAAACCTGCTGCAGCTGTTTAAAGAGCTTTGGCAACTAAAAGGCTCAACCCTTCCATTTACAAAAGTCCATTTGATACACTTTATAACACAGGAGAAGGCCATTTAGTCCATCGGATCCATTCTGGCTCCTGGGGACTTATCCAAGTCAGGTCAAGTGGAGTTAATTGTCACGTACACAAGAACGATGAGAAACTTGCTCACCACAGCATCATTGGCACGTAGGCTCAGACAACACACAGAATATAAATTATACAAGGCAATTAAGAGAGAAAACAAAAGACCTTGGTACAAAAAATAAGACTCCACAGAGAACCATGTAGTGCACGAGGTGATCCATAATTTTCTGTTGCTGAGGCAAGGTTAGGGTTGTGCAGGATGGATCAGGAACCTGATGATTGTGGGAAGGTAGCTGTTCCTGAACCTGGTGGTGTGGGAATTCAGACTTCTGTATCCTCCTACCTGACAGAAGCATTAAGAAGAGCACATGGCCTGGATGGTGGTAACCTTTGAATGATAGCCGCTGCCTTCTTGAGGGACCTCCCGGAGATGCTATCAGATCTATTCCTCCTCTCCTTATTTTACTTCAGATCCTCTCCACAGACCCATCAATTTGCTTCAAATCTCCGATCACTCACGCACACCACAGGTAATTTATAGTGGCTAATTAAGACATTTTTTGGAATGTGAGCAGAAACCTATGATAGAAAGAATCTGTAAACTCTGCACAAACAGCGCCCAAGGTCAGGGTTGAATACAGGAGGAACTATTCTAACTGCCCTTATCTATGGAAGGATTCTCAAATTCATTTGGATACAGTTTTATAACTTTTTTTTTAGTTGGACTAATAATCAAGAAGTTTAATAGACCAGAGATACAGTAACTAATACCTAGAGTTTTTAGAGTCCTAATCTCACATTAAAGTTTGGATTGAATCCAGTTAATTTACATATGAATTAAAGAGCTAATATCGGCAATGACAGAATGAAACTAATGGAATTCTTTTAAAATCTGAAGAGTTTCACTGCACTTTTTTAGAGGAGGAAGCTTGCTCACCCTTGCCAGTCTGACTTCACACCGCAGCAACGTGGCCAATTCTTGAGTACATAAGATATAGGAGGAAGAATAGGTATTAAGCCTTTGAGTATGTTCAGTTGTTCAACAAGATTATGGCTAGTGTGATCATGACCTCAACACCACTTTTCAGTTTATTCACCAGGATTCTCAACTCCTTTTGGATCAAAAGGTAGTCTGCTTTAGTCCTGAATGCATTCACTGGCTCTGCTTTTACAGCTCTTTGAAGGAAGTGTGAGCAGTGTCAAGTTCCTGGGTGTCAACGTCTCTGAGGATCTATCATGAGCCCAACACATTGATGCAATTACAAAGAAGGCATGACAGTGGCTATATTTCATTAGGCGTTTGAGGAGAATTGGTACATCACTAAAGACACTCGCAAATTTCTACAGTTGTACTGTGGAGAGCGTTCAAACTGATGCATCACCGTCTGGTATGTAAGGGCCACTGCACAGTATTGAAAAAAGCTGCAAAAAGTTGTGAAGTCAGCCATTTTCATCATGGGCACTAACCTCTCCAGCATCCAGGACACCTTCAAAAGGCAATGCCCCAAAAAGGCAGTATCCATCATTAAGGACCCCCATCACCTAGGACATACCCTCTTCTCATTGCTACCATCAAGGAGGCGGCATAGGAGCCTGAAAATACACACTCAACATTTCAGGAACAACTTCTTCCCCTCTGCCATCAGATTTCTAAATGGACAATGAACCCACGAAAACTTCCTTAGTATTTTTCCACCTCTTTTTGCACTACTTTTTAAATATATATATTTCTTATGGTAATTTACAGTTCTCATTACTGTGTATTACAATGTACTGCTGCTGCAAAACAACAAATTTCACAATATATGCCAGTGATATTAAATCTGATTCTGAAAGTCCCAAAAGTTCACAGCCCTCTGAAGGAAGAAATCCATCTACATCTCCGCACATGGTGAGTTTTGCAGGTTGTATCAACTGCTGCACAAACGTCTCTGCACTTTCTGCAGTGGCTCACTGCTCACTATCTTGAGGCAATCAGAGACAGGCTTGGTAGTAAAATTTATTTGAGAAAAAGTAATTAAAAATACCTGCAGCTGGGCAAAACTCTCCCTTTCTTAGCTGCCTTGATAAATCTCAGTCAGAATCAAATGCATAGAAGGGAAAGCTGTTGAACTGAAAAGAAAGTTTTTGCTTAGAGTGTATGTTATGGAGGCCAGGAACTGCCAAGAACAGGGAAGGAACAAAAACATCAAATTTATCTCATTTTTGAAAGTAAAATCGAACATTCTGTAAGCCAACTATGGTGCAAGATTGTTTACAAAAGATGGGGGAAGCAGACGCTCGTCTTCTCTAAGGCTGTGCCCAAGAGTAGATCAGCAGTATAAACAAGGATTGATTGCAACGATGAGCGCACTAACTAGGAATCTGTGCCAGCAATGAGACATCTGCACTATATCTTGAGGAAGTAAGACTATCTCAGGCTTGGCAGTGTATATATGAAAATTTTTGTTGAGAGAATCTGTGGCATAAACTGCAGTTGAAACTTGGGTACTTCCTTGCCTGTAAAACATTTTGGAATATCCTGAATTAGGTGTGAAAAGGGGACAGAATTGCAAAATAAGGGACTAGTTATGTAACACAGAGGTGCTGAGAAATTTCTTTTCTCTAGGGGGTAGTGAATCTTTGCAATTATCTGCCCTTGAAGGTGATGGAAGCCAGATTTTTAGGTATATTTAAGGTGGAGACTGATAAATATTTGAAAGATCAAGGAACAGAGGGTTAAAAGGAACTGACACAGAAGAAAAGATGAGGCCATCAGAGATCAGCCACGATCATATTGAATTGGGAGCAGGCTTGAGGGGCTTGGTGGCTGCTCCTGCTCTTACTTTCTTGTGTCCTTATTATTAATGGCCTACCTTTCTCTTACATGCACTGGCACAACTCACCTCAACTACTCTCGTATACATGAGCATCAGTCACACCAGATGCCTCGACAGACTCCAAGACATGGACACTAATATATGCACATGTCTAATGTACATAATGTGCTGTACGTGCCTGTGATGCTGTTGCAATCAAGTTTTACACCGTACCTGTACATTGCCAAAATGGCGCAAATGACAATAAATTCAACTTGACTTGATAAGTACCTGCCACTGCCTTACAATAAGACGACCACTTTGCAGGAGCGAATTCCATGTTCTCACTGTCCTCTAGCTAAAGAAGTTTCTCCTAAATTCAATGATGTCTTTTACATTGACCAAACACCCTCAAAAGTGGAAATATTTTTTTTCCAAACTTATCTTGTCAACTTTAAAGACTGTTTAACATTGCCACTTCGTTCTGGGATTATTCTTGGGAAATGTCTGTTTGCAACAGTGACTACTTTGGTCACTTTGCACTGCCATGTCCTGCAGCCCTGTGTCAGCATAATAGTGTGGCAAGTAGTCATGGTGTCATAGCATGATCAAGGCCCTTCAGCCCAACCCATGCATGCTCCCAATATGATCATCTAGTCCCAGAGATACAGCCACCGATTCACTGCCCCAGCAACTTAGATTTGATTCAGACTTCGGGTGCTGTCTGTGTGAAGTTTGCCCATTCTCCCTGTAACTGCATGGTTTCCCCCAGGAGCTCTTCTTTCCTCCCACATCCCAAAGATGAGCTGGTTGATAGGTTAATCAGCCATTGTCAATCATCCCTAGGGTGAATCAGTGGTAGTAGAATCAGCAAGGAGTTGATGAGGACATGAGTGAGAATAGGATGGTGGGCTATAAGAAGGAGAGAAGGACTAAAGGAAATGCCCCTTACAGCTGGCATAGACTCGATGGGCCTAATGTTTCATATGCAAGGTGATTGATTAAGTGCACTCAAAAAGGACACCAAACCACTGCACTTCAACAAGAGCACCAACTCCAATGTCACAAAAGCGATCAGGGCACATGGCAAAGGTCAGGTCTTGCCCATACCCTGAGAATTAGGACGTGATTGAAATATGTGAACATGTTAAGTAACATACTGGATGTTGAATAGACCCTTCTTGGGCTTCCAGCCAGGTACAGTTATCGATTACAACTGACGTTTCGATGACAAACTTTGCCATCTTCTTCTTCAGGGATGATGCCTAGATCCTAGCATTAGATCCTTTTTCCACATACTGGATGTTATACCAGCTTCAGCGTTAAGTCATCAGCAAGCCAAACTGCTGAATTCACCTGACACCACAGGGTTCAAGAAGGTTTCTTGCCATCTTCTTTGCGACTCCAAAGGATATCAGCATTCCCAGCAACTCTCATTTTTCCTTAAATAAGTACTAAGCAAAACGGTAATTTTACTATATTGATAGTGATTCCTGATTTACCACATTACAGAAAATCTCTGATTCAGGGGTTGTAGGTACTACTCCAAACACTTGAGGTCAACGCTCCATTAGACTACTGCATAGTCAGAGGTCCATGGCCCTGCCTGCTCTCACAGGTATCCTGGCAAAGGTCAGGGAAGTTGGTGCCAGAATGTGTGGAGACATGTGCAGGCTGCCTCCAGTATGTCCTTAGGGTATGTTAGCAAAAGACACATTTCGCTGTATGTTTTGATGTATGTGTGATAAATAAATCTAAATCTGAATAGGAATCTGAATCTCAGTATCCTGTCTAATATTTATCCCCATACCAGCTTCACTTCAACAACGATCACATTTGTGAAGCTTGTTGTGTAGTTGGTTACCACCTTTCATGAATTATAAAAGTACAAAGATTTCCACCTGACAACATTCATTATACTTTAAAAGCAATGCACTTTCTGAAGAGCACTTTATAACATCCTGAAGTGCAAAAGACACTGCGGACAAGCACACTCCTTGTTATTTCAGAGCAGCCAAAGTCAATTTGAATGTCCTATACACAAGTACCAGACAGGTATGCATAGGTGCAATGGAAAAACTTATTTGCAGCCGCATTATAGGCACACAACATTCACAAGAAAAGCATTGGTTAAACATACATAACACACAATTTTATCTGAAAGAATACAATTAGAACAAAAAAAATGTTTATTATGGTGCAAAGTTATCAAAGTGTTGCTCTACTGAAGTAGTGATTGGGGTTATCCAGACATAGTGAATAGAAGACCCACGCAGGCTGTTTTTATGGTACTGGGTACAGTTTTTATGTGCTGTTTACAAGAATGGGTTACAGTATGGCTAGCAACAAGTGAAATCTCTAGAAGGTGGAACAGATTCAAATAGCAGACAGCTGCACAGTCCAAAATTCTTTAATGCTATCTGATAATCAGAGAGTCGCTCCAAGTCCAGCTTCCTTCATTTTCACCTTACTTATTAGACTTGTGGTCAGAATAGGAGTTATGTAGGGGGAGGGGAGGGGAGAAGAGAAGCGAGCCATCCAAGGGGACTCTGCTGCCCTCAGCAGGATACATAGTATTACTTTCTAGCTTTGTGTAGTGCATCATGCAATGTGAATTTTCAATCTCTGAATAGACTAGTCTTTCTACTCATACTTAATTCCAAGCACATAGAATTGTTAACAGTTCCAAAACCTCAGGGAAACATTCTTTAACATTTGATACCATATTTAACATGGCAATGATATCCTTCAAAGATTTGATCCACTTGTTTAAATTAATTTGAATTTGATAATCTCTGTTGCTTAGACCATAAATCAATACAGCAAAATCCGGCCATTCGGCCCAACAGGTATGCTCTACCATTTGATCATGGCTGATTTTACTATTCCTCTCAACCCCGTAACCTTTGATGCCCTTACTAATAAATAAACTTTCAACCTCTGCTTTAAATCTGCCCAGTAACTTGGCCTCCACAATCTTCTGTGGCAATGAATTCCACAGATTCACCACCCTCTGGCTAATGAAATTCCATCTCATTTCTGTTCTAAAGGCATGTCCTTGTATTCTGAGGCTGAGCCCTCTGGTCCGAGACTCCCCTTCTACTGGAGTCATCCTCTCCATGTCCTGTATCTAGTCTTCAATATTTGGTATGTTTCAATGAAATCCCTCCCTCATTCTTCTAAACTCCAGTGAATAAAGGCCCAGAGTCATCAAACACTCCCCATACGTTAACCTTTCCTTTCCCAGCATTATTCACATGAACCTTCTCTGGGCCATCTTCAAAGTTTAGTAATTCTTCTGTCTCTATTAATCAAAAGGGGGCATGGAGTACATGGAGTTGGAGGAATATGGGTGAAAGGGGAAATTGGACTGGGTAGAGAACGTGGTCAGCACGGGCACATTGGGCTTGTATCTGTGCTGTATTGCTTTATGACTTTTTGACTCTCTGACTTTACGCCCTGCACTGGGTTGACTGTGCATCAGTGAGGAGGTGGCAATTCAAGGAGGAAAATGTAGGAAATGCCTGACAGGAGAGGCAGCATATTAGAAACAAGAGACAGGGTCAATGTTTTCAGGTCAGCAACTTTCCATCAGAGCCAAGAAAAGTTCAAGATCAAGGGACAGGGGTGGAGAGAACAGAAAGAGTATCTGTGACAGTGTGGAGAACAAAAGGGTGAGAGAGGGTGGCGAAAGCTTGTTAGTTGTGGATGATCTGTCCAGAGGAGAATGTGGATAAGAACAGAAAAGATATATTAAAAAAATGCTGAATTTGATAGATACTAGAAATAGCATGTCAGACAGTAACTCTGGAAATTGAAATGCAGGGTGGTTGGTATCTCGAGCACTTTGTCAGAGACAGAGACAGTCACTATGTTTAAGAGGCATTTAGACCAGCAAGACAGAGAAGCGTATCCTAGTACAAGCAAATAGGATGAGTGTAGTTGGACAAAGAGATTGGCATGGATGTGGTGGGTCAAAGGCAGCACCTCTGCGCTCTACAATTTCTATGAGAAAGGATTCGATAAGTGCGGGATACGGAATGGATGCATTTGGGAGCCATGCCAAAGTTGGTGGAGGAAAGTTATAGGAAAAAGACATTGTGGAAATGCTGAGCTAAGATTTTCTCATCAGGACAGATACAACACCACTAGGAAAATTGGGAGAATGGAAAAAGGTACCCTATACTGTAGTGGGACAAAATTACCATCCCTTCCCATTTCTATCAGATCTGATTAGGTTTGGTGACCGGTTAATCTAGGTTAATTCTATTTCTGTGTTTCTGCAGATACTGCCTGGGGTACATTTCCAGATTCTCTTTTATTTCAGATTTCTAGCAACTACATTAAAATAATGTATGCAATAATTTGGAGGGGGAAAAACTTTCTGAAAGGTCTCTGTTGTAGTCACACAAAAAAAATCTCACAGGAGAGCACTAGCTCAAGGAAATTCTTTGCTGAAATATTTGTAGATGACTCAGTGTTCTTGCCTTTAAGCCACTTAGATATGGATAAAATTGGTTAGATGTTTTGCAAAGATTGACCTGCTTCACAAGCAACAAAGCAATCAATCTTATAAAGGCACTAAGAAATTGCTCACATCTTATCTGTCATGTACATATTCATTTGCTCTTTGAAGAATTCAGATTATAACAATGTTAGTGTTCGTGTCAGTTTATTATTGTCACATTCTGACAATGCACTCAAAGGCTTTTGTTTGTGTGCCATCCGGACAGATCATACCAGGGGACCAATATCGTGGCAGGGAGGTTTGCTAAGGGTATTGGGGAGAGTTTAAACTAGAATTGCAGGGGGGTGAGAACCGAACTGAAGAGACGAAGGAAGGGGCGGTTGACTCACAAATAGAGAAAGCTTGGAGACAGTGTGACAGGGAGGATAGGCAGCTGATAAAGAAGGGATGCGCTCAGACTGATGGTTTGAGATGTGTCTACTTTAATGCAAGAAGTATCATGAACAAAGCTGATGAGCGTAGAGCGTGGATCAGTACTTGGAGCTATGATATTGTGGCCGTTACAGAGACTTGGATGGCTCAGGGGCAGGAATAGTTACTTAGAGTGCCAGGCTTTAGATATTTCAGAAAAGACAGGGAGGGAGGCAAAAGAGGTGGGGGCGTGGCACTGCTGATCAGAGATAGTGTCACGGCTGCAGAAGAGGAGGAAGTCATGGAGGGATTGTCTACTGAGACTCTGTGGATGGAAGTTAGGAACAAGAAGGGGTCAATAACTCTACTGGGTGTTTTTATAGACCACCCAACAGTAACAGGGACATCGAGGACCAGATAGGGAGACAGATTCTGGAAAGGTATAATAATAACAGGTTTATCATGGTGGGAGATTTTAATTTCCCAAATATTGATATCCCTAGATCAAGGGGTTCAGATGGGGTGGAGTTTGTTAGGTGTGTTCAGGAAGGTTTCCTGACGCAATATGTAGATAAGCCTACAAGAGGAGAGGCTATACTTGATCTGGTATTGGGAAATGAACCTGGTCAGGTGTCAGATCTCTCAGAGGGAGAGCATTTTGGAGACAGTGATCACAACTCTATCTCCTTTACCATAGCATTGGAGAGAGATAGGAACAGACAAATTAGGAAAGCGTTTAATTGGAGTAAGGGGAAATATGAAGCCATCAGGCAGGAACTTGGAAGCATTAATTGGGAACAGATGTTCTCAGGGAAATGTACGGCAAGAAATGTGGCAAATGTTCAGGGGATATTTGTGTGGCGTTCTGCATAGGTACATTCCAATGAGACAGGGAAAGAATGGTAGGGTACAGGAACCGTGGTGTACAAAGGCTGTTGAAAATCAAGTCAAGAAGAAAAGCTTACGAAAGGTTCAAAAAAACTAGGTAATGATAGAGATCTGGAATATTATAAGCATAGCAGGAAGGAGCTTAAGAATGAAATTAGGAGAGCCAGAAGGGGCCATGAGAAGGGCTTGGCGAACAGGATTAAGGAAAACCCCAAGGCATTCTACAAGTATGTGAAGAGCAAGAGAATAAGATGTGAGAGAATAGGACCAATCAAGTGTGACTGTGGAAAAGTGTGCATGGAATCGGAGGAGGTAGCATAGATACTTAATGAGTACTTTGCTTCAGTATTCACTATGGAAAAGGATCTTGATGATTGTAGGGATGACTGACAGTGGATTGAAAAGCTGGAGCATGTATACATTAAGAAAGAGGATGTGCTGAAGCTTTTGGAAAGCATCAAGTTGGGTAATTCTCCAGCACCGGACGAGATGTACCCCAGGCTACTGTGAGAGGTGAGGGAGGAGATTGCTGAGCCTCTGGCAATGATCTTTGCATCATCAATGGGGACAGGAGAGGTTCCAGAGGATTGGAGGGTTGCAGATGTTGTTCCCTTATTCAAGAGTGTGTGCAGAGATAGCCCAGGAAATTATAGACCAGTGAGTCTTACTTCAGTGGTTAGTAAATTGATGGAGAAGATCCTGAGAGGCAGGATTTATGAACATGTGGAGAGGCGTAATATGATTAGGAGCAGTCAGCATGGCTTTGTCAAAGGCAGGTTATGCCTTACAAGCCTGATTAAATTTTTTTGAGGATTTGACTAAACACATTGATCAAACTAGAGCAATAGATGTAGTGTATATGGATTTCAGCAAGGCAGTTGATAAGGTATCCCATGCAAGGCTTATTGAGAAAGTAAGGAGGCATGGGATCCAAGGGGACCTTGCTTTATGAATCCAGAATTAGCTTACACACAGAAGGCAAAGAGTGGTTGTAGACAGGTCATATTCTGCATGGAGGTCTGTGACCAGTGGTGTGCCTCAGGGATCTGTTCTGGGACCCCTTCTCTTCTTGATCTTTATAAATGACCTGGATGAGGAAGTGGGGGGATGGATTAGTAAATTTGCTGATGACGCAAAGGTTAGGGGTGTTGTGGATAGCGTGGAGGACTGTCAGAGGTTACAGTGGGACATTAATAGGATGCAAAACTGGGCAGATGGAGTTCAACCCAGATAAGTGTGAGGTGGTTCATCTTGGTAGGTCAAATATGATGGTAGTATATAGTATTAATGGTAAGACTCTTGGCAGTGTGGAGGATCAGAGGGATTTTGGGGTCTGAGTACATAGGACCCTCAAGGCTGCTGCGCATGTTGACTCTGTGGTTAAGAAAGCATACGGTGTATTGGCCTTCATCAATCATGGGATTGGGTTCAAGAGCCTAGAAGCAATGTTACAGCTTTATAGGACCCTGGTCAGACCCCACTTGGAGTACTGTGCTCAGTTCTGGTCACCGCACTACAGGAAGGATGTGGAAAGTACAAAAAGGGTGCGGAGGGGTTTTACAAGGATGTTGCCTGGATTGGGGAGCATGCCTTATGAGGATAGGTTGAGTGAACTTCGCCTTTTCTGCTTGGAGCGGTGGAGGATGAGGGTTGACCTGACAGGGGTGTATAAGATGATGACAGGCATTGATCATGTGGATAGTCAGAGGCTTTTTTTCCGGGGCTGAAATGCCTAAAAGAGGGCACAGTTTTAAGGTGCTTGGAAGCAGGTACAAAGGAGATGTTAGACGTAAGTTGTTTTTTTTAAATGCAGAAGTGGTGAGTACGTGTGGAATGGGCTGCCAGCAATGGTGGTGGAGGTGGATACGATAGGGTCTTTTAAGAGACTCCTGGATAGGTACATGGAGCTTAGAAAAATAGAGGGCTATGGGTAACCCTAGGTAATTTCTAGGTAAGTATATGTTCGGCACAGCATTGTGGGCCGAAGGGCCTGTATTGTGCTGTAGGTTTTCTATGTTTCTATCATGCTAGAAGTACAAAGAAAAATGGAATGCAGAATATAGTGTTACAGTTACAGAGAAAGTGTAGGGCAGGCAGACAACATACCATGACAAAGTAGTTTGGGAGATCAAAAGTTCACCCTTTCGTATACAAGAAGTCATTTTGATTATGGTTGGATGGCAGCTGTCCTTGAATCTGGCAGAACATGCTCTCAAGATTTTGTATCTTCTGTCCAATGGGAGATGGGAGAGAAGAGAACGGCTAGGATGGGAGGAGTTCTTGATTATGTCGGCAGCAGAAATGATGACAGAGTCAAATGAGGGGAGGTTGGTTTGGACAACGGACTGGGCGGTCGGTGTTCACAACTCTCTGCAATTTCTTACCATCTTGGGCAGAGCAGTTGCCACCTGGATAGGATGCTATCAATGCATCTGTAGAAATTGGCAAGAGTCATTGGGGGCATGAAGAAAACTGAGTGGCCACGTGGGATCTTTCCAGTCATCTGAGAGGACAGAGGGGCCTTGGTTTATAGCTCCATCAGAGAGACAGGACCAACAATATCAATAGTTCAGCACTGCATCAAACTGTATGAGGAATATACAGCTAGTGCATTAACCACTATGTCACTATTGAGACAAGCCTACAGTACTGTGCAAAAGTCTTAAGATATACACATACATACGCCTAAGACTTCTTCACAGTACTGTAGTAATATTGTATTGTACTGCTGCACACAACAAAAACAAATTTCATGACATATGTGAGTGATGATAAACCTGAATCTGATATGGGTCTCTGTTGTGGACTGAGAGTAGGAAAAAGGCAGGAAGAGGGGAATCATGGTTGGGAAAAATGGAAGGGAGAGGGGAGGGAGCGGAAGACAGAGAGACATTCTGTAATGATCAATAACCAATTGCTTGGAATCAAATGACCCTGCCTGGTGTCTCAGGGCTGGGTGTGTCTGCACTCACACCACTCCCAACCCTGGCACTCCTTCTCTGCCACCTGTCCCACACCCCTCCTGCAGCACTCCACTCTCGCCATTCACAATATCCTTGGCTGCCGCCAAATTTACAAACTCGCTCTCTGCTCCACATTGACAAATACAATACTGTGCAAAAGTCTTACACACCCTAGCTATATATATGTGCCTGATACTTTTGCACAATGCTACATTTGTCTAGGTGTTGGCAATGAGGGAACCTTCAAAATCTTTGACTGATGAATATTGCCTAAACATGACTCTCACACTCAGCCAGAAATTCTGTTGGAAATGTAAATATTGAGGGAAAATAGGATCCGATTCATCTGTGTTCATCTGCAAAAGAGAAGGCCTGATGACTCATCAGGCAGTCAAAAAAAAAAGGAACCGGAGGAATTAGATTCAAAAAATATCCAAAAGAGAAAGGAGCAACTACTGGAAGGAATTAAATTGGCAGCCTGAATCTCTCAGATGCTGGAGCTTTAGTGCTGTTGTCCTAACCATTCCATAAGATACAAGACACAGGAGCAGAATTAGACCATTTGGCCCATCAAGTCTGCTCCACCATTCCATTACAAGAGAGCACTGCATCTTAAAATTGACTCTTTCCTCCTTCTTGTAATAGGTCCACTGAAACCCTGTGTATACTTTGCTTTAAAATGTAGTTCAAATGGTGTACAGTGGATTCTGGTTAACTGAGACACATTGAGACCAGTACATTTTGGCTCAATGAAGTGGCTGCCCCAATTAGCCAAAGTTTCATGGAAATAGTTGAAAATGTATTAAAAAAAAAGACAAACTGCTATTTAACTGAGAAACAAGTTAAGTATTTAAATGAAATACAGAACAAATTAGAACACTACCAATCCTACGGATTGGCCTTCATATCCAACGATGACAGGAAATCTGTGCAAGTGAGATTTTAAAGTGAAAAAGTCATTGCACTGTGGCAGTTCCACTCTCTCGACTTCGGAAACCCAGGTCCAGTGGGACAGGTAGACGTCACAACTGGGGTGTTCCCTGGTTGCAGTGGATAACCACAACTTCTTCTGTGCCTTGTCATGCTCTTTGCTCTCGACGTAGGTTGTAGAACTTCCTTCCTGGCTGTTAAATCTCACTGCAGATCTCATCTGCTTAGTCTGCCAGAGCTGAGTTTGCATGCCCCTATCTCACCGGGGTATGAGACCCACCAGCTACCTCACCTGGTTTAGCCCTCCATCAAAGCAGTGTTCCAGTGTGTGGCTGCTGTCGCATGCAAACGGCTACTTGGCACCACTGGTGCGAGCTGACTGTCCAGTGGGGATCAAAGGTAACATTCAAGATGATTGTCGATTCCTTCAAATTCTTCGTAGTTCTTAATTTCATTTCATTTTCACTTCCGGCTGTTTCTGGCATTTCCAAGTCTGGATGCTTGAAACTGTAGTGAGCAAAACAGTTCTGAGTTGTCTTGCTGCTTATTTCTCGCCAACAATCAGTGACAAAAATCACTGCTGTTTGAACACAAACACACGCAACTGTTTGCTCTAAGCATGTGTAGCGTCTAATGGGCACACAATGTGCATGCGATTGACACTCGTTGGAAACTGCTCGGCAATGCTCTTCTGTCCTAACTAAGCAGTATATTGTCCTAAATAAACAAAAGGAATGCCAGCTATTTTCTCAAATAGTGTTTGTTCTTTAAGAGTTGTCCCAAATAAGTGGCTGCCCCGATTAACCGATGATCCACTTAACAACAATCCACTGTATTTCCCTAGCGTTAGGGAACTTTGCATTGATTTCCAATATACAGCATGGGCAACTTCAGTCCGAGAATCACCAAATATTGATGATTAATCAATTGCCTATTAGCATAACAAAATAACACAATCACTGAGAGTTATCATGCAGGCTAATAACATTCTCAAACCCCTTGAGTTTAAATAACTATGCCATATCAGTTATAACACAATGCAAAATCACATTCGCGTGACTATCTGAACATGACATACAAGACAAAAAGACAATTTCAAGTGTTAAAAGGTGACATTTTATTGAGTTATTTTACACTGTGCAATAACGAGACTTGAGGTTTCCATACAGAACAGATAGAATTGGTCCTTTCCTTGTGATACCATTGCACTAAGGAACAGTCAGTACTCAGTTCAATGTGCAAAGGTATAGTAAATGAATGTAGGAACCAGTTTATCACCACGTCTTCATATAATGCTTAGAGTTCATTCAGGAATATTTACAATTTGAGGGCCTCTTTGCAAATCACATTTCCAATGGCTATCGCTTGAATTAGATTTTTATAAACTGCTGTATTCCTACTGCCTCAGACATTTTTTTAAATGCCTATTTTTGTTCAGTACCCAAAATACTTCCTGCCAATTAATTAAAGCTCTCTTATTACATTTCCTTCAAATCTTGCAGACCAAGGGCTAAGACTGGACTACTGATTTTTTTTTGTTATTCCAAATATCATTGCTTTGTACTTCCAAACTGTTGGACAAATTCTGTGAAGGTATAAACATCGCCCCATCCGACAGCAAGATTCATACTGATGAAGTCATCCAAGTTCATTTTTGCCTCTAGATTTCAATCAAAATCACAACAGGTTAGTAGAGCAAAGGAAACAATGCTTATTATCAATTCTCTCATTAACAGAAGCAGTTTTACCTCATTTACTCCAGCAATATCCTTCACAGTTTCATCTAAGATAAGCATCAAAGTGTGACTTAATTTGTTTAGCCTTGCAAACACATCAGATACCATGTCTTGTGGACAAGCAACAACCACTTAGAAAGCTACTTCAAGAATCTCAATAATTTTCAGGACAAAGTTGACTCTCACTGCATCATCACCTTAAAGTAGGGATTCCCAACCATTTTTTTGTGCCATGGGCCCCAACCATTAACCCAGAGGTCAGTGGATCCCAGGTTGGGAACCCCTGCCTTAATCACTTGATGCTATGCAACAGTTCATATAGGCTTCTTCAAAAGCACTTCCTGAGTCTGCAGTGTCTTTCGCCTAGAAAAACAAAGTGCAGGGAACACCTTTTGTAAGTGCTGTACCTCTCTGGTTCACACTACAATCTCAAGTTGGAAAAATATTATTGCTCCTTCATCAGTGCCTGAGTCCAAGTCCTGGAACTCCCTCACCAGCAGGACTGTGGGAGCATCTTTACTACCAGGACTTCAGTGGTTTAAAGTGGAATCTCACCACCGCCTCCTCAATAAACACAAGCTTTTCCAGCCATCATAAATTCTCAGAATAAACAAGCAAGGGCCACATTACACACAGCTATACAGCTCAAGACCTTAACTTCACCAGTACATTCCAGGCGTCAGTTATGTTAGAAAGGGTACATTAACTGCTTTTGGAATAGAGTGACTTAGGAACACTAACAAGTTTTATTACACATACCCGCAGTCTGAATACATGGATATGGTGGAGGAGCCATGCGCCACATTCCGTGAGCATCTTTCATATGTGATCGATCCGAAGCAAATGTCTTTAGGTACAGATCTGCTCTGATTACTCTCATTTTCCTGCACAAAAATCACAGGACAGTATGTAACGGGTGGGTTAGTAAGTTTGCAGATGACACAAAGGTTGGTGGCTCTGTGGATAGTGTAGAAGATTGCCAAAAGAAAACAATCAATATGGGCATAGAAATAGGTGGAATTTAACCTGGCTAAATGTAAAGTGTTGTATTTGGGAGATTAGATGTAAAGAAACAGTACACTGTTAATTGCAAGACCCTCATCAGTCTTGATATGCAGAGCTCCCTGAAAGGCCATACAAGTCAATAGGGTTGTAAGGAAGGCGTAATACATGCCTGCCTTTATTTGTCTAGGCTCTGAGTTCAAAAGTCAGGAAGTTGTGTTGCAGCTTTATAAAACTCTGGTTAGGCTACATCTGGAGGATTCATTTCTGGTCGGCCCATTAGAGGAAGGAGGTGGAGGAGTCGAAAAAGGTGCAGAATTTTACCAGGATGCTGTCTGGATTAGAAGGTACGTGTTATAATGGAAGGTTGGTCAAACTTGGGCTGTTTTCTCTGGAGTGGCGGAAACTGAATGCAGACCTGATCGAGGTTTATAAAATGATAAAAGGCAGAGATGATGTAGAGAGCCATAATCTCTTTCCCAGGGTGAAAATGTTTACTACAAGAGGGCATGCATTTAAGGTGAGAAGGAGAGAATTAAAAAGAGACACTGTATGTTGGGCAGGGAGTGGTGGGTGCCAAGAATGCATTGACAGAGGTGGGGGTGGAAGCAAATACAACAGAGGTGCTTAAGAGGCTCTTAGATACATACATGAATATGCAGAGAATGGAGGGATATGGACCCGGTGCACGCAGAAAGGATTAGGTGTCATTTGCCCAATTAGTTCAGCACCACATGGTGGGCTGAATTTGCCTGTTCCTGTACTGTACTATACTATGTTTTATATGCGATGTTACAAAAATGTGGTTTCTGTTTCATATCGCCCTATCATTCCTTTCCACGTTACAGCCCCAAGGAACTCGGCATAAAAAGAAACAAGCTGCTATTTTTGCATTGATTCACTGCAGACCTATTGGAGTGGTTGAGAACCAGTATCATGTTAGAATTCCTATCAAACAATCACGTTAGGTCTCCAATCATGAACCAAATTCCCACATGGCAGGCTATTATGGTGGGTTGTATCACATGGGGAGCATTTTAAATCTTGCTTAAATCTTATTTTGCCGTTGTTAATAATAAAGCTGATGTTAACAAAGTTAGTCTGAGCTTAGTGAGTGAATGAGGTCTCCAATCAGGGTTAACCACGGATGTTACGTCCTAGCTGTCTAGATATGCAAACCTGGGCACTGCGATATGGAGAGCAAGCCTCTCCATGTATCTGATGAACCCAAAGGAATGGCAAAGACTGATACTCTTTGGTACCAGCAGCGTCACAGGAGTTGCCAATCAGCATAGAACTCAACGTAGGACTGCCTTAGGGACTCTAGCTCTGAATTTTACCTCAAGGTTTACTCCTGAAGCCTCCCCATGAATGGGTATAGCCGCAAGGCAGTGGAAGTTTGAGATCAGAGTTTTCCTTCTCTGAGATGAGCTGCCAAACACGGCTGATGAGCCTCAGCTGACCAAAGCGATTGGTTTTAAGGCACGAGAAACCTGCCTTTGCCCCTTCTCCTGTCAGTAGAAACAGTTGTACTGGGATTAGTAGCTAAGCTACACTTGAAAGTCAGGAGCTGGACTTGGTTATCAGAGGCTATTTGAGGCTAGTCAGAGCTTTCCTCAGGCTAATAATGATATTTTTTGAAACAGGAGGTTGTAAACACTATTGACAGCTTTAAAAAGGACATTGCTGCTAGTCCAGAGTGCATTTCTCTGAATAGGATTCACAAAATGGACATCAACATGTTAACTAGAAGAATTTCTTGTGTACTTTCTGTGGGTTTGATGTGGCAAAATTCCAGCTAGTGTCAAGAAAACTTGCCTGCAGCCTTGTAGTAGGCATCAAATCCACCCAAATGCTCGCTCGTATGTACAGGCTGTATATAAGCCTGTATTTATAGGCTGGAGAGGATCTGTACAGGGATCCTTGGATTTGGTTGTGGAGGGAAAGTACAGTTATGCAGCAGGTAGCACTGCTGCCACAAAACATACAGCATCCTTATATGCTGTACATTCTCAGGATCAGGTTTCGACTTGATGTAATCAGTTGTCTGTTGTAATTTACCCCTCAGTGCTGGTGAATGGCAGAAGAGCCAGAAGCAGTTAATGGGCACCTGCTTTACAATGAAAATCTGGGGGAAAGGATTAACAAGATTTCTCTGAGAAGTGGCATGGATCTCATGGGCCAAATGGCCTACAATATAGTAAGAAAATGGTCTATAGCACTTCTGCATTTCAGCTACAATCACTTTCTTGGAAAGAACAAAAAGAAAGCATTTTAGTAGAGATGGAGCAAGAAAGTGGAAAATTTCTGACAAATTTTCAAAGCTCAGGAAGGTGCCTGCTGAGATTCAACCGAATGATAGCAGCCTGTTTCCTTTTATTGGAGGTTTTTGGGCACATGATCCACAATGGTAGCAACCAGTGGCCTGGTTCATGAATCTGGAAACACATTCAAATCCAGCCGTGGCACCTAGGAAATTAAAATCCTGTTAATTAAAGAAATTGAAAATAAAGAGCTGGTGTCAAAAATGGTGCCAATGAAACCACTGGGTTGCCACATTGTCAAGAGTGTTGACTATGGCAGTGGTCCCCAACTACCGGGCCACAAAGCATGTGCTACCGGGCCGCGAGGAAACGATATCAGTCAGCTGTACCTTTCCTCATTCCCTGTCACGCACTGTTGAACTTGAACATAGGGTTGCCAACTGTCCCGTATTTGCTGGGACATCCCGTATACTGGGCTAAATTGGTTTGTCCCATATTTCCCCCGCTAAGGTAGAGCATTCCTATGAAACCTTTCGTGCCGAAATGGTGTGAAGCGAAGAAGCAATTACCATTAACTTATATGGGAAAAATTTTTGAGCATTCCCAGACCCAAAAAAACCTACCAAATCATACCAAATAACACAAAAAAACAAAAATAAATAACAACATATAGTAAAGGCAGGAATGATATGATAAATACACAGCCTATGTAAAGTAGAAATATTGTATGTACAGTATAGTCGGGAAGATGAAGGCAAAACCGATTTGTGGGGAAAAAAATCGGCACGTACGCACATGTGCACACAGGTACCCGTGCAAGGCTTCATGGTCACAGTAGTCTTTTCTGGGGTAAAGTGTCCCGGGATTTGACTGCTACTTTTGTCCCTTATTTGGGAGTGAGAAAGTTGGCAACCCTAACTGTAAAAGACATGTTGAGGTGAGTTTAACCCTACTTGAATCTACCCCCGCCCCCCACCTCCGGTCAGCCGGTCCGCAAGAATATTGTCAATATTAAACCAGTCTGCAGTGTAAAAAGGCTGGGGACCCCTGGACTATGGTATGAAAATTACTGTCCTTCCCCAGCCTGGCCTCCATGAATCTCTACTTTGGTCTCTGAGTTAGTTCAGGAAGCCACTCAGTATACTGGGAGACTTGAGAGGGAGACGAGAGGCCACTAGATGGGTAGGGGTGGTCAGTGATACCCAAATCCTGAGAATCAATAAATTTTAAAAAATTGCTCACCGTCTAAAAACTGGTCTGATGAGCTCTTCAGATCGAAAGGCTTCTTTCACATAAATATCAAAAGAACAAGGAAACGGTAGTGTTGAATCCAAATCATAGACCTCACAGTGTTGTCCTCCACAATCGTGGAGCAGGATGACATGGTAATCCTGATTTAAAATACACCATTGTAAAGATTGAATGAAATGTACCAAGTAATTGCCATCATTAATACAGTTAGAATTTTTGCTTACTTGTTCTTAGCCAGTGAATTCCCCAAAATACCTTGAGTTTTTGTACAGTTATTGTGTAAATTATTATTGGAAAGTACAGCCTCTATTCTGCCAAAGAGTACAAAGAGCTACTAAATGATTAAAGAGAAAAACCACCTTTAGATGGTATCTGGTGCCTAAGTAGAACCAAATTCATTTCACCTGTCACTCCATTGATTGTTGAACTATTTTGGCACCTAGTCCAGCACTCTAATTCCTCCAAACCCTTATTCCTACTTCATCCAGTGCTAAAAGTCTCCAGCCTCTATTATCTCCTCCCTTTCCTACAATAAGATTCTCTTCAAGTCCTACCTCTTTGCTCCAGTTATTGCAGAGCCATTTCTTGGAAACCACAGTTTTGTTTTATTAATACTCTTTATAAGATGTGTACTTTTTAACACTCGTGTTTTTCACAGTATGTAGTGGTTCATCCCCACTCACTGGCAGAAAGCAGTATAGCAGTTAAACTAACGGTTTATCACCCTTCTCATTTTTCATTGACTAAGTATTAGCACATTACTCACGTGATGTAACTGTTTTAATTATGTAGCCTATTAATTAGTTTATCCTTCAAGGAGTTTCCCTTATCTCACCTATAAAGACTATAAGACATATGAGCAGAATTAGGCCATTTGGCCCATCGAGTCTGCTCCACCATTCAATCATGGATGATCCTGTTTTCCCCTCCTCAGCCCCACTCCCTGGCCTTCTCCCCATAACCTTTGATGCTGTGTCCAACCAAGAACCTACCAAGCTCTGTCTTAAATGCACCCAGTGATCTGGCCTCCATAGCTGCCTGTGGTAACAAATTCCACAAACTCACCACTCTCTAGTTAAAGAAGTTTCTCCACATCTCTGTTTTAGAAGGATGCCCCTCTATTCCGAGGCTGCACCCTCTTGTCCTAGACTCCCCCACCATGGGAAACATCCTTTCTACATCTACTCTGTCTAGATGGTGGATTTTTCAGAGGTGCCATCTCTATTCCTTTGTCTTCGCATCCATAGACCTCTTAGCATCGTTTCTCAGCTATTTAGTTTGCTTCATATTTGTATATTTGTTTGTACTCTAAAATAACCTGAAATCTTAGAATTAAGACTGCTCATTATTCCTGACTCCCAGAACACATTCAAAGTTGGCACACTGCAGGACTAAGAACTGAAGACCTGGACCATTCGCCTACAGACACCAGTTCAACTTCCTGCTGGGGACAGCTGGGGTATTTTAATTCAAATAAATAAATAGATCTGGAATGGTAAATAAACAGCCTGGAGGACAATGTACTGTACATTATGTTGACTGATATTCTTCAGCAAAAAGCATGTGGTGTCCTTACCCAGTCTGATCCATGAATAACTCAGTCCAACTGCCTTCTGAATTGGCCCAACAAGCTGCTGAAGTTCGGGGCAGTTCAGGGAGGCCAATAAGTGCTTGATCAGCCAATAATACCATATGGCATGAATGAATAAAAAAGGATCACACAGACCATTGTTTATTTCTTCAACTTGACAATAATTAATATCTCATTCCTCTTCTGAGAAGTAATTTGATAGACTCTCTAAATACATATTATTGTAGGTGTTTCTATACTAATTTGTGCCTTGAAAAAGTGTATCTGGAGCAGCACATACAAAATGCTGGAGGAACTCAGCAGGTTAGGCAGCATCTATATAAAGGAATAAACAGAGGATGTTTTGGGCTGAGACCCTTCATCAGGATTGGAAGAGAAGGACAAGGGATCCAGAAAGAGAAGGTGGGGGGGAGGGGTAAGAACACAAGCCATGTGGGTGGTGGAAGGGGAATGAAGTGAGAAACTAGGAGGTATTAGGTGGAAAAGGTCAAGGGCTCAAGAAGGAGGAATCTGATGGGACAGGAGAGTGGACCATGTAAGAAAGGGAAGGAGGGGCATCATGTGGAGGTAATAGACAATTAAGGAGAAAAGACGAGGTTAAGAGGGGAGCCAGAGTGGGGAACAGAAGAAGAGGGAAAAAGGAAAAAGAAAAAATTACCAGAAGGAGAAATCGATGTTTATGCCATCAGTTTGGAGACTACCCAGATGGAATATCAGGTGTTGCTCCTTCAACCTGAGAGTGGCCTCAATAAGGGCTGTAGAGTAGGCCACAAACCAACATGTCCGATCGGAGGCCTTCAGAAGGCCTTTGACAAGGTGCCACACAAGGCTGCTTAAGAAGCGATGAGCTCTTAGTATTACAGGAAAGATCCTAGCATGAAAAGAGCAGTGGCTGACAAGCAGGAGGCAAAAAGTGGGAATAAAGGGAGCCTTTTCTGGTTGGCTGCCAGTGACTAGTGATTCTTTTTACATTATATGTTAATTATTTGGATGATGGAATTGATGGCTTTGTTGCAAAATTTGTGGATGACACAAAGATAGGTGGAGGAGCAGGTAGTCTTGAGGAAGGAGAGAGGCTGCAGAACAGCTTAGACAGATTAGGGGAATGGGCAAAGAAATGGCAGATGGAATAGTGTCGGTAAGTGTATGATCATGCACTTTGGCAGATGAAATGAAAGGGATGACTATTTTCTAAATAGAGAGAAAATACAAATAACTGAGGTCCAAAGGGACTTAGGAGTCCTTGTGCAGGATTCCCTAAAGGTTAATTTGCAGGTTGATCTGTGGTGAGGAAGGCAAGTGCAATGTTAGCATACATTTCAAAAAAAAGGATTAGAATATAAAAGCAAGGATGTAATGTTGAGATTTTATAAAGCACTGGTGAGGTCTCACTTGGAATATTGTGAGCAGTTTTGAGCCCCTTACTTTAGAATGTGCTGAAACTGGAGAGGGTTCAAAGGAGGTTCATGAAAACAATTCCAGGTTTGAACGGTTAGTCATATGAAGAGCATTTGACGGCTCTGGGACTGTATTCACCGGAACAGAAGAATGAGGGGTGACCTCATTGAAACCTATTGAATGGTGAAAGGCCTCAATAGAGTGGACATGGAGAGGAGGTTTCCTACGATGGGTGTGGCTAAGACCATAGGACACAGCCTCAGAATAGAGGGGCGAACAGGGATGAGGACAAATTTCTTTAGCCAGAGAGTGGTGAATCTGTGGAATTTGTTGCCATAGATAGCTGTGAAGGCCAAGATTTTATGTATATTTAAGGTAGAGGTTGATAGGTTCTTGATTGGTTAGGGCATGAAGTGATACAGGGAGAAGGCAGGAGATTGGGGCTGAGAGGAAAATTGGATCAGCCATGATGAAGTGGCAGAACAGACTCAATGGGCCAAATGGCCTAATTCAGCTCCTATGTCTTATGGTCTTATAGTCTTATGGGAGTGAGATTGGAATTAAAATCATTGGTCACCAGGAAATTCTACTTGTTGCAGATGGAGCACAAGTGCTTGACAAAGCAGTTACACAAACATAGAAGAAAAACGTGCATTGGGACCACCGGATACATTTGACGACCTCAACAGATTTGCAATTGAAGTGTTGCCTCACTTGGAAAGACTCTTTGGGGCCACGAATAGAGGCAAGGGAGGGGGTGAATTGACAGGTTTAGCATTTCTTCTGCTTGCAGGGAAAGTGTCACAAGGGAGATTAGCGTGGAAGAACAAATATAGAGTTATGGAGAGAGCAATCCCTGCAGAAAGCAGAGAGGGTGGGGGGGAAGGAGTGATAAAACTGTGTTGGTGGTAGGATTCCACTGAAGATGCCGCAAGTTGTGGAGAATGACGTGCTGGATGTGGAGGCTCATGGCAAAGAACACTATCCCTGTTAGGGTAGTAGGAAGATGGAAGATGGGGTGAGTACAGATGTCCGTGAGATAGAGGAGATGCAGGTGAGGGCAGCATCAATGGGTGGAGGAAGGGAAACCCCGTTATTTGAAGAACATCTCATGTTCTGGAAAGGAAAGCTTCATCCTGGGAACAGATGTGGCAGAGACGAAGGAACTGAGAAAATGAAATGGCATTCTTACAGGTGACAAGGTGAGAAGTATAGTCAAGATGGCTGTGAAAGTCAATAGGTTTATAAAAGACATCGTTAGACAGCTTTGCCTTCCCACTTAAAATTGTGCAGCTAATTAGACTGCAAGGATGCCAGGGAATGTAATCGTCTTTTTCATTGTGTGAACTAAGGAATTAAATGTCTCTGGTTGAATAACTGACACATTTTCAGTTCACTTGGACCTTCAACAAGAATACAATCTGTTGCAAAAAATAAACATTTGTTTAATCAAATGTATCCCAGATAAGATGCAGTGAGGATTATTTGATGGGCTTTTGAAAACTGTACCTATTTTCTCCTGATTCCAGACCATACTGAAGTGAAATTCCAAGAAATGAATTGCCCAATTAATCTTGTCAAGGAACAACTATTCACCACAGAGTGATGGTTGATAAAGTTATCCAATAACTAATGTTATAGTCTTAACTTCCTTGGTGCCTTATGAATATATTTAACAGACCCTGCAGCAGTTTGTAAGCCTTCACTGAGAAGGTTAGAAACTTGAGGACAAAAGCTTATGACTTACCTCAGACAGAAAGCAAGCAAGGTAGTTCAATACTGTACAGCAAAAACTTGCATTGTATTAGAAGTTATTACAAAACTTCTAATAACTGTAGCATAAACCAGGGCAAGATGATAAGATGGTTAAGGAAATATGTGGGATGTGGCTTTCTATGTAATAATGGGACATTGTTTAGAGAGAAGTCACAAGAAACATATTTAAGAAACCTCAGTTGGTAAATGATATACAAGTACACACATTTCAGGAGGGAGGTCAAGACCTAGGAAACTGTCTTAAAAAGCTTCAACTATAAAGAATAACAAAATTCAGTAATGTGGAGAGCCTGGGGAAGTTGGATTTGCCCTCGTCAGAGCAGGAACTTAATAGGGATGATCTTGAAGGGTCTCGTTCTGAAACCTTGACCATCCATTTCCCTCCACAGATGCTGCCTGACCCATAAAGTTCTGGGTTGGTTGCTGGGTTAAGGATGTCACTGTTGGCAATATTTTCACATGGAAAGCTATTAGGGTCCAGAATGTGTCATACGGAAAGGCAATTGGAGATGTACTTGCGAGGACTAATTTACGGCATTACACAGAGGAAGTTCTCTGTTTGGACTTATTTTAGCTTTCTGCTTCCTGCTCAATTCCGACACTTGAATAAGCAAGAGAGATTTAAAAGATACTGGCAATACAAATATAAATTTTGTAAAAATAAAAGTAATACTTACCCAGATTACAGGCTGATCTTCATGGCAAGATCTCTGCCTCCATATAGGCACCTTTACAGTTCAGGAATGAAAAAAGAAATCAGATTTATAAACTATTTTGTAATGTGCTTAAATAGTTAATAGACCTGTTTATTTACTCTAATTACTGAATGATATTAAGTGATATGATGAGAACCATTCATTTAATGCAACCAATAGAGTACTGGTTAACACAGGAGCCCCTCTGCTAACTCAGTGCCAAACCCTACCAGGAGAGGGTGAGCCATTCAGAACATTAATGCCCCTTGTCAACTTTAAATCAGCCACTCTCAAATTGAACACCTATGAGCTCAGATTCTGAATGTTAATACTGACATGTTTCTTCATCTATCCCTAGGCTATTATCTGTTATTGATATTGCTAACATACTATTTATAGTGGGCAAATAATATTTTTGTTGTCCTGTTCACCGCTGAGCATACAAGCTAATAAAATTTATTATAGGGGCTATTTGGAATGTCATGACTATAAGGCATTGCAAAGAACTCTTTAACAAGTTATTCTTCCCCAACAGCCCTGCCAGTAGTTCTTCCTATTCAGTATCCCTTAGAAAGTTCCTAGAGCACATTCTTTACAAACCATTGTCAGATCATAGCAACTCGTTGCTTTAAAAATGACTATATATTAACAACACTGAGCCTGCCAATGAGTTGGAGGTTTGGCAAGATGTACGACTTACAGCACACTACTTTCTGTACCACAAATTTACTTAGTTAGAACACATAGCCTGGTTAAATGGGAAGAGAACAGAAGCCACAGCACCATCTCCTAAGAGTAATTTATCCGAAAAATATGGTGACTGGAGGATGTGTCCACACAAGTTAATTCTCTGAGTTCCGACACAATAGTGCAGCGCTCAGCCTCATCGGTGGGAAATGCCCAAACACCATCTATCTGGCTGGCAGGAATGATGTCACAATATGAAGCAGAGAAGAAGAATCCTTCACCCTGGCTTCTCTGAGGAAATATTAAGTGACGGGCTCATGCATCAGACTCTAGGTCAAGCCTGAGAGCAGATTCCACCAATGAAGCAAATACCTGCTCCACGTAAAATTCTGTGGCAGAGCATAGTCCGGATATCACTGGGGGAGCACACCTAACAAGATCAAGACCTCTGTTTCAGCACAGGAACCTTGAAGTGTGCTAACACTTTTAAGTTCATTACAGTTAAAGGCATTCATGCGCAGGATATAAATGTCATGAAAATTAGCATGTTGCAACACCATGGTACATTACAAGGATAAACACAAGTCAAAATAAATTTAAACTAACATAAATTATACATAACATGTGTGAAAAACAAACAAGATAGAACACAGTGACACTTGGACAAGATTGAGAGCGACAGAGAAGGAAAATAGTTTGATGCAGCATTAAGGATTTTCAGATCAGTTCAACAACCTGATGGCAGTGGGGAAGAAGCTGTCGTTGGAACTGGCCGAGATTAAAGAGGGCCAGTGGATCTGCATGTTACCCAGTGAAATATGGGTCTTTATGTTCATATTTACCTGTTGGTTATTTTTAATAAAACTAACAAAGATTGGCTAAATGGAAAAATTTGTCTTCCTTGTCAGTCCCTCAAAAGTAAAGATGATTTATTTTCACTCCAGATCCATAGATTCTGTGCCGACTAATCAGGCCAATGTGGAATTTAAATATATCTCACAGCACAGAAGGAAGCCTATGAGGCCCATCAGGTAGAAGCAAGATGCAAAAAGAACAATCTTATCCGTGCCATTCTCTGTATCCTTATTTCATGAAACCATGCAACATGTTCTCTCGCTCACATGCACATCAATTCTCTTTGATTCTTTCGTCACTGAGCTAGGTTAAGGACAAATTACTGTAGCCAATTCACCTACCAGTATGTCTCTGGTGTATCATGAACAAAGTCAACACAGAGACACTGAAGCTTGTAGATACAGAAGTGTCTTCTTCAACAAAAATGAACAGCAAGCATCAGATTGAAACATTCTTGGAGGAAGAGGCATCCCAACCTAATATTATATGACATTTTTATATGCTAAAGATCAAAGGCAGGACAATTCTAGAGCTAAAGTGTATCTACAATGCTTCATTTGAATTACGTATAGTTTTCACACACCTCCTTCTTTACAGCCACAATGTAGACATCCAAAATGAATATTAATCAGCATTGTCTGGTTTCCAATCAACTCCAGTCTACAGCTCCAGGAAACCTATTGGTCAGGGCTGCATTTTAAATTCAATCTACAATCCACGTTCCTGTCTGAAGACCGGTTGTGGTTAAATTAATATTTGCTATATGCCTTAACATCTGGGATGTAGGAATTACCTGGGAAGGATCCATGTAGTTATGGGGAGCAAGTGCAAACCTTGGACATTCAGCACCCAAGGAGGTCAGGATCGAATACGGATCTGTGCCACCATATCTATAGACTTCCACAGTGCAGCGGGAATTACCTGACTGATCATTTGGCAAGCGATCACTCTTCCTGTAAGCCCCAGTCACACAAGCAAGGTTTGAAGTTCATTCCCAGATGTTCCTTTTCTACTCTAAGTGGTCATTCTCATGTGTTGGTGAGAATGTTACATTTTTCCTGGAAAAGCTTTGAGAACACCCTTGAATTTCCTTTGGTCCAGATGAAAATGTTCCTCCATCAGATTGCTAATCTGCAGGGAATGGTATTTTGTATCTCTCTCTTGGAAATCTGTTCTTATGACAGAGCTTGGGTAGGGTATTAATTTCAGGAGTCCTGTGTACAGCATGGACCTTTGGTTCATCAAGACAGTCCCGATTAACCACACATGTACAATAACACTACATTAATCCCATCTTAGTGTCCCCACATTCCCAGACCAGTGAGTAGTGTGGCCTTTGCATTAGAGCTGATCAAGTATAATTAGACCCTCAAGTAAGAACATTGACATTGATTCACTTATCCTTCTAGTAAATTTGGAGGATTTTGTGGAGCTGATGTTGATGGCCTATCTTAGGTGTTTTAAGATGCATGCTGTAATTATCATATGAGAAATTTACCATCAAAACTCTGTTTCCAACAGCCCTAGTCATCTCCAGACCATGGACACTTACCATCTTTTGATCATTTGAAATGAAGATAGCATACCATTCTTCCAAAGAATGCTGCCTTTTGTTCTTTATATTTTCACACAGCTTCCATACATTTTCTTCACTGTAAAGACACAAACAATAGGTTAAAATGCTTGATTGCTTTTCCTTACAAGTCTGAAATTGAAATAGGTCATTAGAAAAGAGAGGCTGATGATGGGATGACAACTGGTTATCGATTTATTATTGTCACATGAACAATAAAATGTAAAAAAGCTTTTGTTTGTATGCCATCTAGACAGATCATTCCATCTGTGCACTCAGTGGCCATTTTATTAGTTACAGGAGTGTACCTAATAAAGTGGCCACAGGAGTGGAACCCAGGGTGATCTGCTGCTGCAGCCCATTGATGTGTTGTGCATTCAGTTATGCTCTTCTGCGCACCACTGTTGTAGTGTGTAGTATTTGAGTTACAACTGCTAGCCTGTCATTTTTAACCAGTCTGGCCATTCTCCTCTGACCTCTGGCATAATGAAGCATTTTTGCCCATAGAATAGTCACTCACTAGATGCTTGTCACCGTTCTCTATCAACTCTAGAGACTGTTGTGCATGAAAGCCCCAGGAGATGATCAGTTTCTAAGACAGCCACTCCATTTGGCACCAAAAATCTTTCCATGGTCAAAGTCACTTAGGCCACATTACGTTCCCCTCTCTGATATTCGATCAAACAATTATTGAAGCTCTTGACCATGCCTCCATGCTTTATGCATTGAGTTGCTGCCACACAGTTGGCTGATTAGATCATTACATTAATGAGCAGCTGTACAGGTGTATCTAATAAATTGGAGCTGAATGTAAGCACATTGAGGAAGTATTAAAGGAAAACAATAACAGAATTCAGAAAATAGTGTTACAGTTAACAGAGAACCTGCAGAACAGGCAAACAAATAAATGCAAAGGACAGGACAAGGCAAGTTCAAATTTATTATCAAAGCACATGTATGGTACGATAGCTCAAGATTCGTTTTCTTAAAGGCATTGACAGAAAAGAAGAAATACAATAGAATGTTATGAAAAACTATCCTTAAACAGACCAAGAGTGACATCCACCATTTTCTATAGCTTTTTCTGTCCCTGGGCATTGGTATTTTCATACCAGACCATGATGCAGCCAGCTTGGAAACTCTCTACTCTGCATCTATAGAAATCTATCAAAGTATTAGTGATGTATCACACAAACATCCAAGAAAGTAAAGGCGCTTTCATGCCTTGTGATGACATTCATGTGCTGGTCCCAAGACAGATCTACTAATATGTTTATGCCAAGGAACTTAAAGCTACTGACCCTCTCCACCTGTGATCTTCTAACGAGGACTGGCTCATGGACCTCTGGTTTCTTCCTCTTGGAGTGGATTATTAGCTCTTTGGTTTTGCTGATGTTGAGCGAGAGGTTGTTGTTTTGGCATCACTCAAGCAGATTTCCAATCTCCCTCCTATGCGCCAATTTGTCATCACCTTTGATTTGTTAATCAACAGTGGAGTCATCAGTAAATTTACACATGACATTGGAGCAGTACTTAGCCACACATTATAGGTATGAAGTGAGTAAAATGAGAGATAAAGAGTTCAGCTTTATCATACAAGAGGTCCTTTGAAGAGTCTTGTTACAGTGGGATAGATGTCCTTGAGGCTCTGGTAGGTGTTTTCAAACTTTTGTATCTTCTGCCCAGTGGAAGTGGGAAGGAGAATGCCCAGGGTGGGAGAGAGATGTTGAACTACTTTCCTGAGCAGCAAGAAGTGTGGACAGTCACTGGAGAGAAGGCAAGTTAACGAGATGGACTGGGCTGCGTTCACCACCCTCTGCAATTTTTTGCGGTCTTGGGCAGAGGACCAAGCTGTGATGTATCCAGATAGGATGCTTACTCTAGCGAATCTGTAAAAATTGCTGAGGTTAATTGGGGACATAATGACTTTCCTTACCTTCCTGAGGAAATAGAAGCACTGGTGCACCTACTTGGCCATAGCAACCATGTGGCTAGAACAGGACAAGTTATAGGATGGAGGGGTATGGTGTTATTTTGAGGAATGGGATGGTGCCAGCAAATCTGAATGGCACAGGAAAAGGCAGCCAAGAAATGTGAACTCCACACGGCTTTAGACCACCTGGACAACACAAACACCGACATCAGGATGCTGTTCATCGACTATAGCTCAGCATTTAATATCATCATTCCCACAGTCCTGATTGAGAAGTTGCAGAACCTGAGCCTCTGTACCTCCCTCTGCAATTGGATCCTCGACTTCCTAACAGGAAGATCACAGTCTGTGCGGATTGGTGATAACATATCCTCCTCACTGACAATCAACACTGGTGCACCTCAAGGATGTGAGCTTAACCCACTGCTCTACTCTCTGTATACACAAGACTGTGTGGCTAGGCATAGCTCAAATACCATCTATAAATTTGCTGATGATACAACCATTGTTGGTAGAATCTCAGGTGGTGATGAGAGGGCGTACAGGAGTGAGATATGCCAACTAGTGGAGTGGTGTTGCAGCAACAACCTGGCACTCAGCATCAGTAAGACGAAAGAGCTGACTGTGGACTTCAGAAAGGGTAAGAAGAAGGAACACATACCAATCCTCATAGAGGGACCAGAAGTGGAGAGAGTGAGCAGCTTCAAGCTCCTCTGTGTCAAGACCTCTGAGGATCTAACCTAGTCCCAGCATATCGATGTAGTCATAAAGAAGGCAAGACAGCAGCTATACATTATTAGGAGTTTGAAGAGATTTGGCATGTCAACAAATACACTCAAAAACTTCTATAGTTGTACCGTGTAGAGCATTCTGACAGGCTGCATCACTGTCTGGTATGGAGGGGCTACTGCACAGGACTGAAAGAAGCTGCAGAAGGTTATAAATCTAGTCAGCTCTATCTTGGGCACTAGCCTACAAAGTACCCAGGACATCTTTAGGGAGTAGTGTCTGAGAAAGGCAGCATCCATTATTAAGGACCTCCAGCACCCAGGGCATGCCCTTTTCTCACTGTTACCATCAGGTAGGAGATACAGAAGCCTGAAGGCATACACTCAGCAATTCAGGAACAACTTCTTCCTCTCTGCCATCCGATTCCTAAATGGACATTGAAACTTTGGACACTACCTCACTTTTTTCATATACAGTAATTCTGTTTTTGCACATTCTCTTAAATCTATTCAAGTTACGTAATCGATTAACTTGTTTATTTACTATGTTTTATTTTATTTTTTTTCTCTCTCTGCTAGACCCTCAGCTCAGAAGGGAAGGAGGGAAAAGAGGAGAGCAGTAGTGATAGGCGATTCGATAGTTAGGGGAACAGATAAGAGGTTCTGTGGAAGAGATTGAGAATCCCCGATGGTCTGTTGCCTCCTGGTGCCGAGGTCCGTGATATCGCGGATCGAGTTCTCAGTATTCTCAAGAGGGAGGGTGAGCAGCCGGATGTCGTGGTCCATGTAGGGACCAATGACGTAGGTAGGAAGAGTGAGGAGGTCCTGAAAGGCAAGTTTAGGGAGTTAGGAGCCAAGTTAAAGGACAGGACATCCAGGATAGCAATCTCAGGATTGCTACCAGTGCCACGTGCAGGCAGGATTAGAAATAGTAAGATAGCGCAGATCAACGCGTGGCTGAAGACATGGTGCAGGAGGGAGGGCTTCAGATTTATAGATGTAAGGGGGTTTCATCTCTTATGTTACTGCGTAGGCTAATTAAAATGGCTTCTTTGTTATGTTATACTTGGGAATGCTTCTTTTGTTATGTAAAACACTAAGAAAGTTTTTGCGCTAGCAGCTTGTTTCGGGTTAGCCGGTGATAAGAAGATGTTACAAACCAATTGGGATAGTTGTTTTGATTTTGGTGTATCTGGAAGATTTGTATGCATGGGGTTTTGGGGGCAGAAGGCGGGAGAGAGAGACAGAGGGTGGACCAGGTGCTGTGATGTCTGCTAGCGGGGTTGGACCCCGAGGAGGGCGTTCGGCGAGGAGACGGACTCGTGTGGAGTGTCTAGTCGACCACCATTGTTGGTCCCAGGCGGCCAGTCGAGGTGGTCAGAGGGGTCGCAGGGTGAAGAAGAAGGGTCCTGAGCTCCAACTGTTTGTGCATGAAGAGTTTGAACTTTGATAAGTGGGGTGCCTTTTATTTTCCTTTTATATTTTATTCTCTATTAATTATATAGTTCCAGTAATATCTATAAACTGTAAATCATTTAATCGTATCTGGTGTATTGTCTGTTATTTGGGCAGGGTGAGGTACATCACACAGCATCCACACAAACTATTTACCCAGTTTGGCGGGGCCGAGGGCTGTTTCCCTGGACGACAGCGAGCCAAGCGACCCTGAGGTTGGCCAGGGAGGCTACATAGATAATTGGGCAGTTTTCCAGGGAAGATGGGACCCGTTCCGGCGGGATGGTTTACATCTGAACTGGAGGGGGCTCCAGTGGATTTAAACTAGATACGGCGGGGAGGGGAACCAGAGTGTAGGAACAGATGTAAGGGAGAAGGAAGAAAAAGGAGATAGTAAAGTTGCTTGCACCATTAGTGATAAACAGAGAGTAAAAGGTGGAAAATTTTTTAAATGCATCTATTTTAATGCTAGGAGCATTGTAAGAAAGGTGGATGAGCTTAGAGCATGGATTGATACCTGGAAATATGATGTTGTAGCTATTAGTGAAACATGGTTGCAGGAGGGGTGCGATTAGTATCCTGGATATTCGTTGCTTCAGGTGTGATAGAATCGAAGGGGCAAGACGGGGAGGTGTTGCATTGTTTGTCAGAGAAAATATTACAGCGGTGCTCTGGCAGGATGGATTAGAGGGCTCGTCTAGGGAGGCTATTTGGTGGAATTGAGGAATGGGAAAGGTACAGTAACACTTATGGGGGTGTATTATAGACCACCAAATGGGGAGTGAGAATTGGAGGAGCAAATTTGTAAAGAGATAGCAGATATTTGTAGTAAGCACAAGGTTGTGATTGTGAGAGATTTTAATTTTCCACACATAGACTGGGGAAGCCCATACTGTAAAAGGGCTGGATGGTCTGGAGTTTGTAAAATGTGTGCAGGATAGTTTTTTGAAGCAATACATAGAGGTAACAACTAGAGAAGGGGTAGTGTTGGATCTCCTGTTAGGGAATGAGATAGGGCAGGTGACAGAGGTTTGTGTTGGGGAGCACTTTGGGTCCAGTGATCATAATGCCATTAGTTTCAATATAATTATGGGGAAGGATAGGTCTGGACCCAGGGTTGAGATTTTTGATTGAAAAAAGGTTAACTTTAAGGAGACGCAAAAGGATTTAGAAGGAGTGGATTGGGACAATTTGTTTTATGGGAAGGATGTAATAGAGAAATGGTGGTCATTTAAAGGTGAAATTTTGAGGGTACAGAATCTTTATGTTCCTTTTAGGTTGAAAGGAAAGGTTAAAACCATAACCATATAACAATTACAGCACGGAAACAGGCCATCTCAGCCCTCCTAGTCCGTGCTGAACTCTTACCCTATCTTAGTCCCACCGACCTGCACTCAGCCCATAACCCTCCATTCCTTTCCTGTCCATATATCTATCCAGTTTAACTTTAAACGACAACATAGAACCTGCCTCAACCACTTCTGCTGGAAGCTCGTTCCACACAGCTACCACTCTCTGAGTAAAGAAGTTCCCCCTCATGTTACCCCTAAACTTTTATCCTCTAATTCTCAACCCATGTCCTCGTTTGAATCTTCCCTACTCTCAATGGAAAAAGTCTAACCACGTCAACTCTATCAATCCCCCTCATAATTTTAAACACCTCTATCAAGTCCCCCCTCAACCTTCTGCGCTCCAAAGAATAAAGACCTAACTTGTTCAACCTTTCTCTATAACTTAGGAGATGAAACCCAGGCAACATTTTAGTAAACCTCCTCTGTACTCTCTCAATTTTATTGACATCTTTCCTATAATCCGGTGACCAGAACTGTACACAACACTCCAGATTTGGCCTTACTAATGCCTCATACAAATTCAACATTACATCTCAACTCCTATACTCAATGCTCTGATTAATAAAGGCCAGCAAACCAAAAGCTTTCTTCACCACCCTATCCACGTGAGATTCCATCTTCAAGGAACTATGCACCATTCTTCCTAGATCCCTCTGTTCTAAAGCATTCTTTAATGCCCTACCATTTACCATGTATGTCCTATTTTGATTAGTTCTACCAAAATGTAGCACCTCACATTTATCAGCATTAAACTCCATCTGCCATCTTTCAGCCCACTCTTCTAACTGTCCTAAATCTCTCTGCAAGCTTTGAAAACCTGCCTCATCATCCACAACACCACCTATCTTAGTATCATCTGCATACTTACTAATCCAATTTACCACCCCATCATCCAGATCATTAATATATATTACAAACAACATTGGACCCAGTACAGATCCCTGAGGCACACCGCTACACACCGTCCTCCAATCTGACACACAGTTATCCACCACTACTTGACGAGGGTAAAGCGGTGGATGTTGTCTGGATGGACTTCAGTAAGGCCTTTGACAAGGTTCCATATGGAAGGTTAGTTAGGAAGGTTCAATCATTAGGTATTAATATTGAAGTAGTATAATGGATTCAGCAGTGGCTGGATGGGAGACACCAGAGAGTAGTGGTGGGTAACTGTTTGTCAGATTGGAGGCCGGTGTGTAGCGGTGTGCCTCAGGGATCTGTACTGGGTCCAATGTTGTTTGTAATATACATTAATGATCTGGATGATGGGGTGGTAAATTGGATTAGTAAGTATGCAGATGATACTAAGATAGGTGGTGTTGTGGATGATGAGGCAGGTTTTCAAAGCTTGCAGAGAGATTTAGGACAGTTAGAAGAGTGGGCTGAAAGATGGCAGATGGAGTTTAATGCTGATAAATGTGAGGTGCTACATTTTGGTAAGACTAATCAAAATAGGTCATTCATGGTAAATGGTAGGGCATTGAAGAATGCAGTAGAACAGAGGGACCTAGGAATAATGGTACATAGTTCCCTGAGGGTGGAATCTCATGTGGATAGGGTGGTGAAGAAAGCTTTTTGTATGCTGGCCTTTATAAATCAGAGCACTGAGTATAGAAGTTGGGATGTAATGTTGAAATTGTACAAGTCATTGGTGAGGCCAAATTTGGAGTATTGTGTACAGTTCTGGTCACCGAATTATAGGAAAGATGTCAACAAGATTGAGAGAGTACAGAGAAGATTTACTAGAATGTTACCTGGGTTTCATCTCCTAAGTTACAGAGAAAGGTTGAACAAGTTGTGTCTTTATTCTTTGGAGCGTAGAAGGTTGAGGGGGGACTTGATAAAGGTATTTAAAATTATGAGGGGCGTAGACAGAGTTGACGTGGATAGGCTTTTTCCATTGAGAGAAGGGGAGATTCAAACAAGAGGACATGAGTTGAGATTTAAAGGGCAAAAGTTTAGGGGTAACATGAGGGGGAACTTCTTTACTCAGAGAGTGGTAGCTGTGTGGAACGAGCTTCCAGCAGAAGTGGTTGGGGCAGGTTCGATGTTGTGATTTAAAGTTAAATTGAACAGCTATATGGACAGGAAAGGAATGGAGGGTTATGGGCTGAAAGCAGGTCAGTGGGACTAGGTGAGAGTAAGAGTTCGGCACGGACTAGAAGGGCCGAGATGGCTTGTTTCTATGCTGTAATTGTTATATGGTTATATAGATTATGTATTGCATTGAACTGCTGCTGTTAAGTTAACAAATTTCACATCATATGCCGGTGATAATAAACCTGATTCTGATTCTAATAAATAAAATCTGCTGGAAAGACAGGCAGTTTCCATAGAAGGAAATGAACAGTGAACTTTTTGCGTTGAGACCCTCCATCTTGGAGAAAAAGTTGGCAAGCTAAAAAAGGATGGATCCAGATGAGGAGAGGTAATACGCAAAAGGAGGAGGGGAAAATGGAAATAGCAACAGGTGATTGGTGGAGGCAACAAAGGGAAATAGATTATGGAATCTGATAAGTTAGAAGGTTGGAGTGAGCAGACGGGGACAATGGGTGGAGGGGCATGTAGTGATGGACAGCTGGACCGCTGGACCAGGTGGAGGAGGGAAAAAGAACAGGATGATGTTGGAAATGCCGGCGGTATTGACATCCCATGAACAAATATTCAATAAAGCAGTTGTCAGAGATGCAACTTGAGTTGATGACAGCAAAGTCACCAGTGAGATTGCAAAAGGCAGCGGGTGATCATGCAACAAATAATCAGCTGGAGGAACTCAGCGGGTCGCACAAATCTGCGAGGAAAAGCGAATTGTCAACGTTTTGCATTGAAACCCTACATCAGGTCTTGGATCTCTCAGTGACCATGCAGATGGGCTGTGATATTTGCAAGGGGAAGGCAGAGAGGAAGATGAAGTGAGTTGGGAGGCCCAAATTGCTGAGAATGAGGAACTGCTTGTGTAGAGAATGAGGGAATGGTGAGTGTTATATATTTAATATATCAGTAATATTTTGAGTAATATTGTAAATACATTGCTTAAATTATTCTTTGTTCATTTAAATAATTCATTACAGATTATATGTAAAAGTATGTGAATAGCATACATACGACAGAAATGCACACCTCGCTAGAAGTAAAACAGAACTCAGCTCGCACCCCTGTGCTTTTCTTTCAGTTAGTTTTGTTTTGCAGTTACACAACACAGCAGTGAGGACAATCAGTTACAAATTCTGCTGTCCTGCTACTACTAGTTGTGAATGATGGTGGACAATTGAACAGCTAATGACAGGTGGAAGAGGCTCCCGGAATGTCTCCATCATTATTGAGGGAAGGGTGCAGAATGTGAGTGTTAAATAGAAGGCTGAAACATTCACCACCAGGCTCAAATGTTAAATGGAGTATCCATCACAGTTTCCTCTGGAGAACCTCACCATCACAGAAGCCAATCTTCAACAAACCTGCGGGCACGAGGGATCGCAGATGCTGGAATCTGGAGCTACAAACTATCTGCTGGTTGAATTCTTGTTGCAGGGTTTAGACCTGAAACATCAACAATTTCTTTCTTCCTACAGAAGCTGCTCAACCCACTAGTTCATCCATCAGATTGCTTGCTGCTTCAACAAGTATGATTCATTTGCATGATAATAAGAAAAGGCCGAGAGCACTGGATAACAGTGAAGGCTATGGGACCAGACAATATCCCAGGCACAGTACGAATGGCTTGCATTCCTGAACTCTAACCAAGCTGTTCTTGTACAGGCAAGGCACTGAAGGCTATGCCTTAGTACAGGCAAAGGAGATTAACATCACTGGGCAAAAAGGTCAGATGCGGTGAGCTGAAAGGCTTGCTTCTGAGCTGTATGACTTCATTCCAGGACATAAGTGATGGTGGGGTGGGGTGGGGGGATCTCACAGAGTATAAAGTAATGAGGACCATAAGCAGGGTGAATGCACATAATCGTTCCTCCAGGATTGGGGATTCAAGAACTAAAGGCATAGGTTTAAGGTGAAAGGGAAAAAAATTTATAGGAACCCAAGGGACAGCTTTTCCACACAGAGGGTGGAGTATGTATGGAACGAACTGCCTGAGAAAGTGGGAGAGTTACTTTAACATTATTTAAAGACATTAGGATAGGTAAACGAATAGGAAAGGTTTGGAGGGATATGAGGCAAACATGGTGAAATGACACCAGTTTAGATTGGCACTTTCTCTGTAACATCATATTCTACATTCTACTGTGTTTTTCTCTTGTACTACGTCAATGTACTTACGTTCAGAAATGATCTACATGGATGGTTTGCAAAACAAAGATTTTCACCATATCTCGGGTACCTGCGACAATAATATCATTCCAATTCCGTTTCAGTTCTTTTTGGCATGAATGAGTTGAGTCGCAAAGCCTGTTGCCATGCTCTTTTACTCTAAATTACCGTGCTGGATTTAATACTCCTAAAGATACAGCAGGCTGAGTGTAAGTTAAAGCTACAATTATTGACTTATCCACACAAGCACAGGTCAGGCCTGCACCTTACCAGTAACAGCCGGTGTACACACAATCCTCCTTTAAAATAGCTGGCATTTGGCACGTATCGCCTGGGTCCAGCCCGGCGGGGTTTGGTAAACTCATAGCACCTCCGGGAAAACGAAACTCTTCACACCGACTCTGATTTATTTTGTGCTCGGAGCCCCTTCACCGTGACTCAGACCGGGAACCAGAATGATTCCAGCCGGAACCATGGGTCGAGCCAGCAATGCAGCCCGAATGACAATGGAGGGGGAAAGCAGCTGCACATCGACATTTCCCCGCCCACCCGATGACGTCGGCATGGTAACCGGCTGCGCGCGCACTCCACCCTGCTTCCAACGATTTCTTGTGTTTCGTGCTTCGACGACCACTGGTGGGACTTGGATTTTAGAACTTTTTTTTACATTTTATTGATACCTCTGCATTGCATAAGCACGGTGCACTTAAACCTTTTGGGGAATAATTGTAACAGGTATCAACTATGGTGTTCTGAAGATGTGAAAAGTTCAGGAGATACAGGACTGCAGATGCCGGAATCTGGAGCAAAACACAAGTCTCTGGGGGTCGAGCAGCACCTGTCGGGGCAGGAGAAATTGCCGGGGTTTCGCACAGGCGCTTCTAGACCCGCTGAGTTCTTACAGCAGGTTGCTGCATGTGAAAAGTTAGCTCTGGTTTTCTCTTCGTGGTTGCTACCTGGCCAGCTGGGCATTTCCAGCGTCTGCAGTGTTTATTTTAGTGAGGACTAAGTGGATAATTTTAAGTGCGGCATTCCTGACGGTGCAGTGTTGAGAATGTTGGGCTGTGGAAGTTGCAATGTTTCTGTTTATATCTCCTCAGATATTGCTCGGTATGCTGGATGCTTACAGCATTTTCCGTTCTGAGGATTGATCCCTGAAATACTGACAAGACTCTTGAAACGACCTGCCATACGCTGAAGATGAATTCTCGATCTGCCAGTCTATACTGTTTCAGGCATTCCTTACCTACTCCTGCCCTGTAATTGAAGCACTGTATTCAGCATTCTGAGCTTTTTACCAGCTCAGTTTCATATAACATGATCTGCCCAGGTAGCATACAGAACGTGTTTTCTCTTTATCTTAATACACGTGACGTTAAACAATCAAATAGAAGGCAAAGTTAAATAACAAACAGATCAAGAGCAATTAAATTAGGATGGATGTTGATATTTTAAAAAGCTGGGCTACCACTGTTGTAATTAGCTATGAATTTGTACAAGACAGATACAAATGCCCGAGACAGACCTAGCAAACAATACCAGGTTAATTTGGAGACTGTGGCTGCAGATAAGGTGCAGAAGAGCTTGACCAGGATGCTGCCTGGATCAGAGGTTCTGAGCTCTCAGGAGAGGTTGGATTAACTTGGGTTGTTCTCCCTAAGACTGTGAGTGGGGACCTTGTAGAGATTTTTTAAATTATGAGAGGCAGAGATAGGATAAATAGAATCTTTTCCCCAGGGTTGAAATGTCAAACACTAGATGACATTATTTGAAGGTGGGGGAAGCTTACACAGAGAGTGGTGGGTTGACATTGAGCCCACGAACTTTTCCTCACTTTTTAAAAAATATATATTTCTGTTTTCACACAATTTTTAATCTATTCAATGTACATATACTGTAATGGGTTTACTTCTTTATTTTTACTTTTTTTCTTTTATATTATGTATTGCATTGAACTGCTGCTGCTAGGTTAACAAATTTCATGACACATGCAGGTGATAATAAACTTGATTCTGGGGTACCTGGAATGTGTTACTGGGCTACCAGTGGAAGCAGAGAGATAGACATGAACACGAAGTGAATGGAGAAATATGGATGATATGCATGAGGAGGACAGTTGGTATAAATTGAAATCAAGACTAGCAGAACATTGTGGGCCAAATGACTTGCCCAGTATTATAATAGAAAACATAGAACATAGGAAACCTGCAGCACAATCCAGGCCTTTCAGCTCACAAAGCTGTGCCGAACATATCCTTACCTTAGAAATTACCTAGGGCTACCCATAGCCCTCTATTTCTCTAAGCTCCATCTACCTGTCCAGAAGTCTCTTAAAAGACCGTATCATATCCGCTTCCACCACCGTCGCTGGCAGCCCATTCCACGCACTCAGCACTCTGTGTAAAAAAAAACTTACCCCTGACATCTCCTCTGTACCTACTTCCAAGCACCTTAAAACTGTGCCCTCTCGTGCTAGCCATTTCAGCCCTGGGAAAAAGCCTCTGACTATCCACACAATCAATGCCTCTCATCATCTTATACACCTCTATCAGGTCACCTCTCATTCTCCGTCGCTCCAAGATGAAAAGCCAGAGTTCACTCAACCTATTCTCATAAGACATGCCCCCCAATCCAGGCAACATCCTTGTAAATCTCCTCTGCACCCTTTCTATGTTTCCACATCCTTCCTGTAGTGAGGCGACCAGAACTGAGCACAGTACTCCAAGTGGGGTCTAATCAGGGTCCTATATAGCTGCAACATTACCTCTCGGCTCCTAAACTCAATCCCATGATTGATGAAGGCCAATGCACCATATGCCTTCTTAACCACAGAGTCAACCTGCGCAGCAGCTTTGAGTGTCCTATTGGCTTGGACCCCAAGATCCCTCTGGATCCTCCACACTGTCAAGTGTCTTACCATTAATACTATATTCTGACATCATATTTGACCTACCAAAATGAACCATCCCACACTTATCTGGGTTGAACTCCATCTGCCACTTCTCAGCCCAGTTTTGCATCCTATCAATGTCCCGCTGTAACCTCTGACAGCCCTCCATGCTATCCACAACACCCCCAACCTTTGTGTCATCAGCAAATTTACTAACCCATCCCTCCACTTCCTCATCCAGGTCATTTATAAAAATCACAAAGAGTAGGGGTCCCAGAACAGATCCCTGAGACACACCACTGGTCACCGACCTCCATGCAGAATATGACCCATCTACAATCACTCTTTGCCTTCTGTGGGTAAGCCAGTTCTGGATCCATAAAGCAAGGTCCCCTTGGATCCCATGCCTCCTTACTTTCTCAATAAGCCTTGCATGGGGTATCTTATCAACTGCTTTGCTGAAATCCATATACACTACATCTACTGCTCTACCTTCATCAATATGTTCAGTCACATCCTCAAAAAATTCAATCAGGCTCGTGAGGCATGATCTGCCTTTGACAAAGCCATGCTGACTGTTCCTAATCATATTATGCCTCTCCAAATGTTCATAAAACCTGCCTCTCAGGATCTTTTCCATCAACTTACCAACCATGGAAGTAAGACTCACTGGTCTATAATTTCCTGGTCTATCTCTACTCCCCTTCTTGAACAAGGGAACAACATCTGCAACCCTCCAATCCTACCAAACCTCTCCCATCCCCATTGATGATGCAAAGATCATTGCCAGAGGCTCAGCAATCTCTTCCCTCGACTCCTACAGTAGCCTGGGATACATCTCATCCAGTCCCGGAAACTTATCCAACTTGATGCTTTCCAAAAGCTTCAGCACATCTTTTTTGTTAATGTCTGTATGCTCAAGCTTTTCAATCCACTGTAAATCAATCCCTACAGTCACCAAATCCTCTTTCATAGTGAATATTGCAGCAAAGTATTCTTTAAGTATCTCGGCTACCCCCTCCGGTTCCATACACACTTTTCCATTGTCACACTTGATTGGTCCTATTCTCTCACATCTTATCCTCTTGCTCTTCACGTACTTGTAGAATGCCTTGGAGTTTTCCCGTAATCCTGTCTGCCAAGGCCATCTCATGGCCCCTTCCGGCTCTCCTAATTTCATTCTTAAGCTCCTTCCTGCTAACCTTATAATCTAGATCTCTATCATTACCTAGTTTTTTTGAACCTTTCATAAGCTTTTCTCTTGACTTGATTTTCAACAGCCTTTGTACACTACGGTTCCTGTACCCTACCATCCTTTCCCTGTCTCATTGGAATGTACCTATGCAGAACGCCACACAAATATCCCCTGAACATTTGCCACATTTCTGCTATATATTTACCTGAGAACATCTGTTACCAATTAATATTCCAAGTTCCCGCCTGATAGCTTCATATTTCCCCTTACTCCAATTAAACACTTTCCTAACTTGTCTGTTCCTATCCCTCTCCAATGCTATGGTAAAGGAGACAGAGTTGTGATCACTATCTCCAAAATGCTCTCCCACTGAGAGACCTGACACCTGACCAGGTTCATTTCCCAATACCAGATCAAGTACAGCCTCTCCTCTTGTAGGCTTATCTACATATTGTGTCAAGAAACCTTCCTGAACACACCGAACAAATTCCACCCCATCTGAACCCCTTGTTCTAGGGAGATGCCAATCAGTATTTGGGAAATTAAAATCTCCCACCACAACAAGTCTGTTATTATTACACCTTTCCAGAATCTGTCTCTCTATCTCCTCCTCGATGTCCTTGTTACAACTGAGTGGTCTATAAAAATCACCCGGTAGAGTTATTGACCCCTTCCTGTTCCTAACTCCCACCCACAGAGACTCCATAGACAATCCCTTCACGTCTTCCTCCTTTTCTACGGCCGTGACAGAATCTCTGATCAATAGTGCCACGCCCCGTTGATCTGCGTTACTACCAAGGACCAGAAATAATTGTCAATTTATCATCTTTAAAGATCTCCAGATTCTTTGAACTACTTCAAAGGAGCAAGTTCAGGGTGAGGTCATCCCTTCCATCAAAGATAACCTGATAAAATGCTTGGGGAAGTGGTTTAATGTGTCATTGACAGACGGGGCCAATGTCACCAATGTTGTGAAGCAGACAGACGAATGGCTGAAGAAGATCAACAAATCTGGACTTCCAGGTAAATTCAAGACTTGGCTGTACCAATATGGCATTCTGCCCAGGCTTCTCTGGCTCTTCACACTTTATGAGTTCCCCATGACTGCCATAGAGCAGGGATCCCCAACCTTTTTTGCATCGCGGACCGGTTTATTATTGACAATATTCTTGCGGACCGGCCGACCCGAGGGGGGGGGGTAGGGTTGCCAACGGACAAGAGGAGCAGTCAAATACGTTGTGTTTACCCCGAGAAAGACTACCATGACCATGAAGCCTTGCGCAGGCACCTGTGTGTGCATGCGTGTACGTGCCGATTTTTTTTACAAATCGTTTTTGGCAATTCTGTTCGGCGGGGGGTGTTAATCACAACCGGAATATAGGTGATAAGTGGCTAATACACTCAATTTCGTTTCTAAAAGGGTTTATCTAATGAATTTAATATTAAGCACAGTGCATTATTTTCCTCGCATTAATATAGTGATAAGTCAATTATCAGGGGAGGACAGGGGAACTTGAAGTAAGTGTTGAACGAACTTCCAGTAGAAGTGGTAGAGGCAGGTTCGATATTATCATTTAAAGAAAAATTGGATAGGTATATGGACCGGAAAGGGATGGAGCGTTATGGGCTGAGTACAGGTCGGTGGGACTAGGTGAGAGTAGCGTTCGGCGCGGTCTAGAAGGGCCGAGATGCCTGTTTCCGTGCTGTAATTGTTATATGGTTATATAAGTCAATAGCATCAAAACATTTTAAGTAATGTTTGGATATTAAACACACAGCACATATTTTCCCCGTATGAACATATAAAATCATTGTAACACACCAATATCGCTGAATCAGTGGGAGCTCTGGGCTTGTTTCCCTGCAACCAGACGGTGCCATCGAGGGGTGATAGGAGACAGTGATACTCGAAGGGGGTTCCTTATGTCCAGTCTATTCCACAATTTAATTTTTGTTGCATTCATTGCAGAGATATGTTGGAAACAGAAGCAATGTTTTCAGTGCTTTCGTGGCTATCTCAGGATATTCAGCCTTGACTTTGATCCAGAATGCTGGCAGAGATGTTATGTCAAACATACTTTTCAGCCCACCATCATTTGCAAGCTCGAGGAATTGATCTCCTTCCCTCACTGACATGGATGACTCGCGGGTAATGACCTTGCGTGCATTCAAGCTCAGCAGTGCGCATGACAGGGAATGAGGAAAGGTGCAGCTGACTCATATCGCCAAATCATAGCATTTTCTCGCGGCCCAGTAGCACATGCTTTGCGGCCCGGTGGTTGGGGACTGCTGCCGTAGAGGGCATCGAGAGGAAAACCACCAAGCAGCTGTGGAGGTGGGTGGGAGTTCCCCCAAGCTTCTCTTCAGTGGGCCTCTACATTCGTTCTGGGCAACTGCAGCTTCCCCTGTCATCTGTTGTGGAGGAATTTAAGGTGGCAAAATGCAGAGTCTTACTAAGCTTGAGAGATTCCAATGACATCTTGGTAAAGCAAGCAGGTGTTACAACCAGATCTGGGCGCAAGCGGGCAGCCAACGCAGCTGTGGAGGAGGCAGTGTGTTCTCTGAAGCTGTGAGATATCATCGGCAACCCCTGCATTGGGCGGCAAGGCCTCGGCTCAGTTCACTTCCAGCAGTGGGGAAACGCAAGCATAAAGAACGGGCGAGACATGGTACAGGCAGAAGAAGGGATCCACAAGGAAGAGAAGCGGGTGTCAAAGGCAGTGGAACAAGGGTCCCAGGGTGCCTGGACAAAATGGGATCTGCCTAAGCGCCAGATCTCATGGGCAGAGTTATGGAGACTGGAGCCCTTCCGTATTTCCTTCCTCTTGCAATCCGTGTATGACACTCTTCCTTCGCCATTACATCTGTACACATGGGGGATGAGAGAGGACACGAACTGTAAGCTCTGTGGTCAAAAGGGGACACTGGCTCATATATTGTCCAGGTGTAAAACAGCTCTAACTCAAGGACGGTATAGGTGGCGCCATGATAAGGTGCTTCTGGCTCTTGCTGACACACTTAGAGCAGGAGAGGTGCAAGAAGAGGACGGCTGGCACTGATTTGAGGAAGGCCATCACCTTCATCAAAGAGGGAGCCAGGCCATTCGTAACCAAACAACCAAAATCCAATCTGCTGCTAACGGCCAGGTCTTGGGGAGATGGGGGTCGATGTGGGAAGGAGGTTGCAGTTCCCGGATGTGGTGCACACAACTCTACACCCTGACATTGTACTGTGGTCAACCGAAGACAAGAAAATAATTCTGGTTGAGCTGACTGTGCTGTGAGAGAAGGGATAGGAAGAGGCCCATGAGAGAAAGGCCTTGAAGTACCAGCCCTTAGTGCAGGAGTGTAAGGACAAGGGATGGCAGACATGGTTGTTCCCTGTGGAGATCGGCTGCAGAGGTTTCCCACCCAAATCAACATGGCGATTGTTGTCAGATCTGGGCCTGGACGAAAGGAGCAAAAAACAAGCAGCTCGTAGGATGGGGGAAGAGGCAGAAAGAGCCTCTTGTTGGATTTGGAGTAGGCGAGAGGAGGGAAGCTAGAAGCCAGGAGCAGATGGGCAGTGATTTGGCCACAAATGCCGGCCCACCAACTGGAGAGGGTCGTGGTTAAGGGTCGAAACACTCTGTGAAGGTTGGGAACCACCTGATGACATCTGCTTCGGCTGAAGGCTACGGTTACCTTATAAGGTAACTGGAGAATGCACCCTAAAAGGTATATGTAACAAGCTAGCTAATATACTTTATATTTACAGGAGGTACAATGCCTAACTTGCATACAATATGAACAGTATGGTATGCAAAAAGCAACTCTGGTATTTAATCAACACACATAAAAGTTGCTGGTGAACGCAGCAGGCCAGGCAGCATCTCTAGGAAGAGGAACAGTCGACATTTCAGGCTGAGACCCTTCGCTTGAAATTCCAGCATCTGCAGATTTCCTCCTGTATGATGTTTAATGAAAGCTTACATGGAATATTTTATCTCTTATCTGAAGGTGCAGACGTGGCCTCATACAAATTCCCATCTGATAGTATATCTTGTAATGAAACAAATCATCTCAAGGGGTGGTAGAGAGAAATGTTTATTACATTTAATAAGTATCTGAATGGGTTTTGGGCAAAGAAAACAGCATCTTTCACCAAATTGATGGTCTTCCAGCTGCCTTTGATGTCTGTCTCAGTGTGACCTTGGGACTAGCCCGTACAGTCAAGGACAGCTTTTAACCTGGTGGTATTATTCTATTGACTGGTCCTCTAGTAAGATAAATAAACTCCCAAGATCACAGTCTATCTCCTCAAAGCCTTGCACCTTCTTGTTTGCTTTGCACTGCACTTTCTTTGTAACTGTCATACTCCTATTCTGCATTGTTATGGTTTTCCTTTGTACTACTTTAATGCACCTTGACAATCTGTATGGATGGCATGTAAAACGAAGTTTTTCACCATCCCTTAGTCCATGTGACAATAACAAATTTAGATCAGAGAGTTCTCCGTTCCACAGCTCCCTTATAAACTGTGTCAAGAACTCTTCTGTTCATCCTGCCTCCACACTCTCTTTGCAAAGAGGAGGTAGACCATCTCAAGGTTCAAGATTGTTCGATGTCCTTTTCACAATACAAGTGTAAAGGAGAATGAAATAAATGTTGCTCCGGATGCAGCACAAAAAGAAAACACAAAAAGGTAAGGTCCATATATAAGATATGTCCATAAAGTGACACTAGGCACAGGAGTGTCTATCCATCAGGCGACTGACAGGAAATGATACAGTAGTGGTGGTTGGGGGCTGTGGAGGGGTGGGTTAGTGGATAGAAGAGTTGATCAGCTTTATTGCTTGGGAAAGTAACCTTTTTTGCATCTGGTGGTCCTGGCACAGATGCTGTGCAGCTTCCTCCGTAATGGCAGTGGGACAAACAGTCCATGAGCAGTGTGGGTGGGATACTTCATGATGTTACTGGGCACCTTTCTGTGTACTTACGCCCTTGATGGCAGTAGGCTGGTGCCTGTGATGTGTTGGGCAGTTTTGATGACCTAATGTAGGGCATTCCCATCCACTGCGGTGCTGTTTCTGTACCATGCACTGATGCAGTTCATTAGGATGCTCTCTAAGTGCTTCTGTAGAATGACTTGAGTGCACAGTCCAGCTGTCTTCAGCCTCCTCTGAAAGCAGAGGCGTTGGTGAGCTTTCCTGATTGTGTGAGACGTATACTGGGACCATGAGAGGTTGTGCAAGATGTGCACTCTCCAGTTTCAGACTAAATGTAGTTTCCACTGCTGTGCTGTCGATGTACTGTATATAGGGATGCGAGTTCTCCTGAAGTCGATAACCATCTCCTTTGTCTTACTGGCATTGCTGTTGTTTCTTTCCGCGTCGTCTCGTTGTGTCATTTCTTTAGCACTTTTGTCTGTCTTTTATGAGGCCGGGTTGCTAGCTTGACGTTCGACCCGATACGTATGGAAAATGTGCAAGGATTCGAACCTGGGACCACTTGCCTCAAAGTCCATTGGGGATGCCAGTTGTTTCTTGTTGACATTGAGGAAAGCGTCAGGTTGCTGGTGATGAGTCCCACTGCTGTTATGTCAGTGGTGAACTTGTCGATGTGTTCTCTCGGGTGTTTAGCTGTGCAGTCACTTGTGCACAGAGTGTACCGCAATGGGCTGAGCACACAGTTCTGGATGGCGTCCGTGTTTAAGATGATGGGGAGAGAGGAGTGGTAATACATCCCGACTACTTGGGTCTGTTGGTTAGGAAGTCCAACATCCGGTTGCACAGCGATGTATTCAGGCTGAGAAATAAGAGTTTGTTCACTAAGGTCTGTGGGACTTGCCGAACTGAAATTCAGACACTGCATTCAAACATAAGTGCCCTTGTTTGCCGGGTGTGTTAAGGCCAGGTGCTTGACAGACGCTAAGGCATTTCATAGAGAGGTTCTACCGGTAAGCATATTGATGAATGTCCAGTGTGGCAGGAATATAGTTTTTGAGATGTGCCATTACCAGCTGTTCAAAGCATTTAATGATGATTGGCATCAGTGCCATCGAGCAATAGTCATTTCGTTCTGAGGGCGTAGAGTTCTTTGGTACAGGGGTGATGGTGACTGATTTGAGGCACGAGGGGACAGCAGCCTGGGTGAGTAAACTGTTGACGGTGTCAGTAAGCTGATGCGCTCCCTCCCTGAGTACTCGGCTCGGGATGTTGTCTGGCCCAGACACCCTATGGGAGAAGACCTTCTGCAGCCCTTCTCACATCTGCTGCTGTCACAGACCGGCTGCTCATCTGGGAGGGGGGTAACTTCAGTGGCCGGTGTTGTGCTGCATGTCTTGAGGTGTACATAAAAGTTGTTTAAACTGTCTGCAAGGGAGGCACCACAGGCACAGTCAATGCTGTTTTCCCTTGTGTGGTCAGTAACGCCCTTGATACCCAGCCTTGTACGCTGGGGGTCATTAGTAGAAAGGTGTTCCTGATCTTTTCGTTGAGCATAGGCAGACTTTGCCCTCCCCTTGAGGCCTCAGGTGAGGTTTCTCTTTGCTGTTCTGTCATAGGACTCAAAGACAGTGTCCCAAGCACTTAATGGGTCGTGCACCTCAACGTTCAGTCAGGGCTTCTGTTTCAGCTGTGGGATGACTGTTCTCGAGGTACCAAAGTCATCCACACACCTACTGATGTAGCCAGTGACAGATGAGACATATTCCTCGAGCTCTGTGTCTTCTCTGTTTGTGTTGGCCTTCTTGAACATCTGCCAGTTAACAATCAAAACATTCCTGAAGCATAGAGATTGCCTGATTAGGCTATATAGTGACGTGTCTCTTGACTGGTTTCTCCATTTTCAACAGCAGTCAGTATCTGGCTGAGTGGTGTCCACCCAACCATTGAGCACATCTGCATGAAAGGCTGTCACAGGAAAGCAGCATTCATTATCAGGAACCCCCAGCACCCAGGATATGCCCTCTTCTCACTGCTACCATTAGGAAGAAGATACAAGAGTCTCAGGACTCACACCACCGGGTTCAAGAACTGTTATTACCCCTCAACCATCAGGCTCTTGAGCCAAAGGGGATAAATTCACTCATCTTCACTTGCCCCATCATTGAGATGTCTTCATCTCATGATCTTAGTGCTTATTTATTTTTTATTATTTCTTCTTTTTGCATTTGCACAGTTTGTTTTCTTCTGTACTTTGGTTGAATGCCTTAGTTTGACAGTCTTTCATTGATTCTGTTATGGCTATTATTCTATAGATATATTGAGTATGTCCACAAGAATATTATTCTCAGGGTTTTATATGGTGACATACACAGTGGGCCCTCCATATCCGCGGATCGAAAATATTCGAAAAAAAATTCCAGAAGGTTTCAAAAAGCAAAACTTGAATTTGCCACGCGCCGAGCACTACACTGAATCCACGCAAATGAAGTGATGTGTAGGCATACCCTGCTGTAGCCTCCCACCATTTCACAGATCCTCAGTCTCTCTCCAACACTCATTGTTTGAGCATTGGTTCGCCTCGCTACTTGTGTTGTGAGCGAGAGGAAGGAGTTTAAGGCTAGTAAGGGATGGCTGGCTGGCTATGTAAAGCGCTACGGCCTCAAGAACTTGAAGATCACGGGAGAATCGGCACCCGCAGCATCAGCGTTCCCAGAAGAGCTACGATGGTTGTGTCTGTACTGAACATGTACAGACTTTTTTCTTGTCATTATTCCTGAAACAATACAGTATAACAACTATTTACATAGCATTTACATTGTATTAGGTATTATAAGTAATCTAGAGATGATTTAAAGTAGACGGGAGGATGTGTGTAGGTTATATGCAAAAACTACACCATTTTATGTAAGGGACTTGAGCATCCGCAGAATTTGGTATGTGCGGGGGTCCTGGAACCAATCCTTCCCGGATACCGAGGGATGACTGTATGTACTTAGATAATATAATTTACTTTGAACTTTTAACATTATGGCGACGTGATCAGAGAGGCCAAGATGAAGGTGTGGGATGGCTTTGTAAGTCCGTCGTGCTGAGGGCAGCATGCATTGGGGGTGAGATTTTAACCGTACAGGAAGGACCTTACACCGGAAGATTAAGAGCTACTCGAGAATGAACACCTGAATAAGGCTGACATTACCCCTAACCATTTTCGATCCATCGGATGGACCGCTCGGCATCTTTGGGCAAGACGAGGGGAGGTGGTGTCTGCCTACTGATCAGCACTGGGTGGTGCTCGGACACAGTGGCACTGACAAGCTCCTGCAGCCCGGACCTGGAACACCTGTTGGTGAAGTGTCGTCCCTACTATCTGCCATGGGAATTCACCTCGGTCATACTGACAGCGGTCTACATTCCCCCCCAGGCGGACGTGGAGTGTGCTTTGAACATACTGTATGCCAACATCAGTGAACTTGAGACCAGGTATCCGGAGGTTTTGCTCATTACAGCCGGGGACTTTAACCAGGCCAACCTCAGAAAGGCGCTGCCAAAGTTATACCAACATGTCTCCTGCCCCACTAGAAGCCCGAATATACTTCACCACTGCTACACAGCAGTCAAAGATGCCTACCGTTCCCTCCCACGACTTCACTTCGGAAAATCGGACCATCAGGTTGTACTCCTCCTCCTGGCTTACAAACAGAAACTGAAGCGGGAGGTCATGATGTCAAAAGTAGTGTCGTGTTGGACGGAGGAAACGGATGAGGTCCTCCGTGACTGCTTTGAATCAGTGGACTGGTTAGTATTCAAGGACTCGGCAGCTAACCTCGATGAGTATGCCTCAGCTGTCACGGACTTTATTTGGAAATGCACAGAGGACTGTATGTCTCGCAAGGCGATCCGGGTATTCCCTAACTGGAAGCCTTGGATGAATTATGAGGTCAAGTCCCTTTTGAAGGCTAGAGCTGCGGCTTTTAGGTCAGGGGATGCCAGTCGCTACACGGAATCCAGGCGTGGACTCCGGAAAGCCATTAAGGGCGCCAAGAGGCAATATCGAGCCAAGTTGGAAGCTCAGGCTAAGCAGAGGGATGCCAGTAGACTATAGCAGGGTCTAAATGAGATCAGTCGGTGCAAAGGCTGGGAATATCAATAACTGTGGCGCTTCTCTTCCTGACGAACTTAACGTATTCTATACAAGATTCTAACAGAAGAGGAGCGTCCCGCTCCCTCCAGATGAACTGGACCTGGTGGCATCGAGATTCATCATCACCGAGGAGGACGTTAGAAGGGCCTTCCTGAAGATAAATCCAAGGAAGGCGACGGGCCCAGATGGCGTCCCGGGATGGGTTCTCCGGGCCTGTGCAAGTGAGCTAGCTGGAGTGTTTGCTGATATCCTCAACTGCTCCTTGCTTCAGTCTAAGATCCCCTCATGTTTTAAGAAGGCAACGATAATCCCAGTGCCGAAGAAGAGCAAGTTGGCATGCCTGAATGACTATCGACCTGTGGCTCTGACATCAATTGCTATGAAGTGCTTCGAGCGATTGGTTATGGCACACATCAACCACAGCCTACCGGTCAACCTCGACGCTTTGCAATTCGCCTACCGGAGCAACAGGTCAATGGCAGATGCCATCTCCCTGGCCCTACATTCCTCCTTAGAACACCTGGAGAATAAAGATGCATACGTAAGGCTCCTTTTCATTGACTACAGCTCTGCCTTTAATACCATCATTCCAAATAAACTGATTCCTAAGCTCCGGAACCTGGGCCTTAGCACTCAGATCTGCGGCTGGATCGTCAACTTCCTCACAGACAGGACGCAGGCTGTAAAAAAATAGGGGACAAGCTCTCCTCTACAATCACTCTGAGCACCGGTGCCCCACAAGGCTATGTACTCAGCCCCCTGCTGTACTCACTGTACACCCATGATTGTGTAGCCAAGTTTCCATCAAACTCAATATATGTTTGCCGATAACACAACAATTGTAGGCCGTATCTCAGGTAATGATGAGTTTGAGTACAGAGAGGAAATTAAGAACCTGGTGGCATGGTGCGAAGACAATAACCTATCCCTCAATGTCAGCAAGAAGAAGGAATTGGTTGTTGACTTCAGAAGGAGTAGCGGACCGCACGACCCAATTTACATCGGTGGTGAGCAAGTGGAACAGGTCAAAAGCTTTAAGTTCCTCGGGGTCAATATCACAAATGACCTGACTTGGTCCAACCAAGCAGAGTCCACTGCCAAGAAGGCCCATCAGCGCCTTTGCTTCCTGAGAAAACTAAAGAAATTTGGCCTGTCCCCTAAAACGCTCACTAATTTTTATAGATGCACCGTAGAAAGCATTCTTCTCGGGTGCATCACAAACCTGGTATGGAAGTTGTCCTGTCCAAGACTGGAAGAAGCTGCAGAAGATCATGAACACGGTGCAGCACATCACACAAACCAATCTTCCGTCCTTGGACTCACTTTACACTGCACGCTGTCGGAGCAGTGCTGCCAGGATAATCAAAGACACGACCCACCCAGCCAACACACTTTTCGTCCCTTTTCCCTCCAGAAGGCTCAGGAGCTTGAAGACTCATACGGCTAGATCTGGGAACAGCTTCTTTCCAACTGTGATACGACTGCTGAACGGATCCTGACCTGGATCTGGGCCGTAACCTCCAAATATCCGGACCTGCATCTCATTTTTTCTTGCACTACCTTACTTTCCATTTTTCTATTTTCTATTTATGATTTATAATTTAAATTTTTAATATTTACTAACGATTTGTAATCCAGGGAGCGGGAAGCGCAGAATCAAATACCGCTATGATGATTGTACGCTCTGGTACCAATTGTTCGGCGACAATAACGTATAAAGGAACCTCCACGAAATGGCAACAGGGAACCCACGTGTTTTTTGTTTTGAGCACGCCCCCTTCGGTTACGTCACCGATCAAATGTTTACCGAACTTTGTTGCGGGGTGAGCAAGCCGCTGATTGGCTCGCGCTTTGGAAGCCGACACTGATTCGCTGGAGTATTCACCAATAAGGGACCTCGATTTGCCTTTTGCCCTCCGATAGATTTAAAAACAGAATCCCTCCGCGCTAAAGAGTATACTAATTATGTGGTTTTCTAACCCATGGAAAAACCTGCACATTCATCAGATTTATTCATTTGGTTGAGTGCTTTGCTTGTTCTGTGTGGAGTAGCGGGTTATAAGCGGAGATAAATGAGGTCTACTTTCCCCGGCGGAAGGAGAGGTCATGAGTGCAGCGGTGAGAGGTGCGCGGGAAAGTTCTGGCGCTAGAAAAGTCAGCGGTTGGACGCGAGGCCGCTGACTAGCGTTTGGCAGGCGCCGCATCTCCACCATGGTGATACTGAGGAGCGGCGCGTCTCTTTGCCTCGACTCCAGCTCGGAATTCATCGCTTTGTCGGACGGTGAAAGCTCGTCTTTCGACCAAAGGACGCGGCACTCATCGGTGAGCGGACAGCCTAGTGGCGGTGGCACACGGGAAGGCGAACCTCTCGGGGGTGGGGGAGGTCGCTGACCGCAGGCTTAGACCACCACGGGCTTGAGTGGCTGTCACCGGGCACCGGCCGATTTCCCCCCCTCTCCCTCCCCTGGAAGGTTGGGATCTGAGGCTCTACTGTTTTTTTTCTTCCCCGCCCCCTACCGAGGCGCTCTGGGCGGAAAGGAGGGATGGCGTTGTTATCAGTGGACTGACGCGCGCCTTTTCGGGAGAGGGGGTGGGGCTGTTTTGAGGACCGAGCTTCCGGCCGTTCTGTTTTCGGCTTACATTCACTGAGATGAGGTCGCGCGTTCCTCCCTCCTTCCCTGTTCTTCAGGCCTCCCTGATATTGTCTGTGGCTTCGGAATTAACCGGTCACATGGGCGCAGGGTGCACTCAGTGCTCCCCACTTGAAGTCCTTCACTGTCCGCTCCTGCCGCTTTTCGCTCATATCCACTCATGGTCATTTCTGACACCCTACCCTTCCTTTGCTGCGTTAAATTGGACGATTAATGTAGTTTTACGAATTGCCCAGCCATCTATGAAAGGAGCCGTTTCCCAGCATTCGTAGCTGCAATGAAAGTCCTCTATCTCCACCACAGCGCCTTTCGAATCGCCGTTGCCTTAATAACGATATCCACATTGAACGGTTGTCAAAGCTGGGGCTGAACACTTAAACTTGCAAGTGCATCAATAGTCATTACTTGCCACTCAATAAAAAATATGCTCATTCATTATTTTATGTCTAAATGGTCAAGTGTGAAATGAGGAAAAACTTGGATTGGAATATATTTGATGAGTTAATGTGAGGAAGCAGTTTGTTGTAGCATTCAAAAGGAAACTGTAAAATTAAAGATAAAGTAGAGGTGGAAACCTGTTAATCTAAAGTCTGGGTTGATTTAATGAGCCGAATGGTCTCTATGTTGTAGCCATTATGTGAGTTTCTAAATTCAGTGGATTTTCATTTTCTCATAAGTGACTCTAATGTTGGTGTTGCCTGTTATTTCAATTCTCCATCCCAATCCCATGTTGACCATAAACTATGATGTTCAGATATTGCATAATTTGAGCATGAGAAACTATATAATTTTCTGACAAGGCTTCAGTACTCGGTGTAGTATTCAGTATTTTAAATTTTCTGTTGAAGTTACAAAATTGATCTGGGATATTTGGGTAGAATAAGATAACTTGAATTTTACCTTGTACTGAAATTGTCCTGGTGCAGACTAAATGAACTAGCCATTAATCTAATTCTCGGGTTTACGACTTTGCCAAGTCAATGCCTTTCACTACTTGTACCTTTGCTTGTCCAAATGATAATGCAGCTTGGAAAATTACCTGTTTGTAGATTGGCATGGTTATCTGAAAATATTGCAATTTTTTTTCTGTCACATTTGAGACATACTTGGCAGACTGTTCCTTGGGGTTATAAAGGCCTTCTTGAATCCATTTTGAAAATGTGACATGCTGAGTAATTTCAAAACAAGATAAAGTTGTTTTTTTGTTATGACTATGTTGACAGCCAGTTCTGAACAGTCTGAATTCTTGGTTTCCTACATTGATTACAACTGGGTAAACAAATTAATTGGTATAACCATTTTTTATATTATAATTACAATTGCACAACAATTTTTGAAGTGTTGCTTCCTCAGACTTTTTGTTTATGGTAGACTGCTTGAAGCTGAACACAAATATATTTTCAGACTACTTGTAGCGAGTAGGAAGTTGGTTGATTGGGAAGTTTTTAAAATCCAACAAAAGGCAACTAAAAAAAACTATAAAAGCAGCACACACAAAATGCTGGAGGAACTCAGTGGGCCAGGCAGCATCTATGGAAAAGAGTACTGTCAATGAGTATCAGGGAGTAGGAGTGAGTGCCATTGCTATTTCAAAGGAAAAAATGCTAGGCAAACTCAAAGGTCTTAATGTGGATGTCACCTGGCCCAGATGGACTGCATCCCAGAGTCCTGAGAGAGGTTGCTGAAGTGATAACGGATGCATTGGTCATGATCTTTCAAGAATCACTTGATTCTGGCATGATCCCAGATGACTAGAAGATTGCAAATGTCACCCCACTCTTTAAGAAGGGAGGAAGGCAAAATAAAGGAAATTATAGGCCAGTCAGCATAACCTCAGTGGTTGGGAAAGTGTTGGTGTCTGTTATCAAGGATGAGGTTTGGAGGTACTTGGAGACTAATAATAAAATAAGTCAAAATCAGCATGGTTTCTGTGAAGGGAAATCTTGCCTGACAAATCTGTTAGAGTTCTTCAGGAAGTAACAAGCAGGGTGGACAAAGGAGAGGCAGTGGATGTCATTTATCTGGGTTTTTAGAAGGCGTTTGATAAGGTGCCACTCATGAGGCTGCTTAACTAGATAAATTCCTGGGGCATTTCAGGAAAGATCCTGGCAGAGATAGAGGAATAGCTGACAGGCAGGAGGCAGCGAGTGGGAATGAAGGGAGCCTTTTCTGGTTGGCTGCCAGGGACTAGTGGTGTTCCTCAGGGGTCAGTATTGGGACCACTACTTTTCACATTGCTGGTGATTTGGATAATGGAATTGATGGCTTTGTGGCAAAGTTTGTGGATGATACAAAGATAGGTGGGAGGTAGCTAGTGCCAAGGAAGCAATGCGATTGCAGCAAGACTTAGACAAATTGAAGAATGGGCAAAAAAAAAAGGGGCAGCTGGAATACAGTGTTGGGAAATGTATGATAATGCATTTTGGTATAAGAAACAGTAGTGTGGACTATTACCTAAACAGGGAGAAGTTTCAAACATCAGAGATGCAGAGCGACTTGGGAGTCCTCATGTAAGTCTCCCAGAAGGTTAAATTACAGGTTGAGTCCGGTAAATGTTGGTATTTATTTCAATGGGAATAGAATGTAAAACCAAAGAGATGATGCTGAGCCTTTAAGACACTAGTCAGGCTGCACAGAGTATTATCAACAGTTTTGGGCCCCATATCTCAGAAAGAATGTGTTGTCACTGGAGAGAATCCAGAGGAGCTTCATGAGAATGATTCTGAGAGTGAAGGGGTCAACTTATGAGGAGTATTTGGCCCTGTACTTATTGGAATTTATAATAATGTGGGATGATCCCATTGAAACTTATTGAACGTTGAAAGGACTAGATGAGGTGGATGTGGAGAGGATGTTTCCTCTGGTGGGGGTCTCTAGAACTAGAGAGCACAACCTCAAAACTGACGGCAACCTTTTGGAACAGAGGAAAGGAGCTTTTTTTCTGCCTGAGAGTGGTGAATCTGTGGAATGCTCTGCCACAGACTGTGGTGGAGGCCAAGTCCATGCATAAGTGACAGTTGATAGTTTCCTGATCTGTCAGGGCATCAAAGGATATGGCGAGAAGGCAGGTGTGTGGGGTTGAGTGGGATCCAGGATCAGCCATGATGGAATAGCGGAGCAGACTCATTGGGCCAAGTAGCCTAATCCTGCTCCTATGTCTTATGGTATCACGTAGGAATTTGGAGAAACAAGAAATCAACTTTTATTGAATATAATGCATTTAATTTCATAATGGTGCTGATGCTTTGCAATAGTTCAACTAAGCTAAAAACGTTTTGTTGATGAATCTCGTTTGTGCTCTGTCTGAGGCTTCTTGCTTAAGTGTCCAACGGTATTCAGCCAGCATTGATAGATTCCGGTGTCCTGATACGGCTTCTCCATTACCTCAATGTCCTGGCAAAACCTTTTACCATGCTCATCGTTGACAGCTCCAGATCTTCAGGGAAGAAGTCTAACTGGGAATGCAGAAAATGAATCTTCAGTGTAGTGCAAAACACTTCATGGTTTTGTATGTTTGAGCCATGTTGTTAATCAGATGCATGTAGTTTGGAGCTCTGTTGTCAAGAAAATTTTCAACAACATCCTTGAATGCCTGTCATTGACCTGTGTGATTTGTGGACCAACAAAAATACCTTCCTTAATCTTGGCATCAGTTATTCTGGAAAACGCCTGTCTCAAATATTGAAATTCTTCATGGAAGTGTATAGCTTTTCTAAAACCATGCAGCATCTACCCTGCCTAAACATGGCCAGGCATGCCTGGACAAGATGGAAAGCTTTTTAGCTTAAGTTGTGGGCAATATTTTAATTGACTCAAATTATGAACTGACATAACAAATACAGGCAGTTTTGTTTTAAATGTGCGTGATGGGGAACTTCATGGTGATTTTCATGGTCAGCAGCCCAAAATCTGTAAGATACACCCAAGAGTACTCAGAAGCAAAATTTTTGTTTTCCAGTGTTATCAGGTATCTACTCGGCAGCCTTGGATGGTAAACTTGCTCAGAGCAAAGAAATGTCTGTGGAGCACAGACACCCACTATTTGTTTGCTCTTCCAAGATCAGCACTGGTCACATTTTTTTTTAAAAAAAATCATCTTTTCTGAGGACTCTTGACCTTTATTTTAGTGGAAATTTTAAAGTCCACTCAAAAAGAAGCAAATATAGATGTCTCTGAGTCACAAAAATAGCTATTTTCTGTTGCATTACCTATTCTAAAATTAACTTGCCATAGAGCCAATATATTGGCAATCCATTCTTTATTCATTTCATTGGCAGCGGACTAAAATTCAAAAGTTAGAGTTGATGCTCACTTCCCACATTTGAATTGTTGAATAAAATGTGGTCTGAACTATGTCTGTCTTCATATTAGAAAAATGGCTATAGTTTTCTTATTGCAAGAAGTATCGTAGGAAAGGCAGATGAGCTCAGGGTGTGGACCGACATATGGAATTGTGATATTGTAGTCATCAGTGAGACTTAGTTGCAGGAGGGGCAGGACTGGCAGCTTAATATTCTGGGTTCCGCTATTTTAGATGCGACAAGGAGGGATTAAAAGAAGAGGAGTGGCGTTACCAGTCAGGAAAAATGTCATTGCAGTGCTCAGTCAGGGCAGACTGGAGAATCTGTCCAGTGTGACATTATGGGTGGAATGAGGAATAAGAAATGTATAACCACATTAATGGGGTTGTGTCAGGGGCACTGAACTCGAATCAGCCCATCTCCAGAGCCACCAAAATCCCTGAAGGCGCACTACTCTTCCAGGCCGCATCCTTTGGATATCAAAAAGTGGCCGGTCATGAGCCCCTGAGAGTTGGTCTCATTCCTGCAAAGAACAGAACTCCTAGTGTAACTCCTGGTCAGGGTCTTCAAAAGAACTTTAACAAGGAAAAAAAAGAGATATCAAAGATAGAAATAGAGCTGTTTCCGAAGATGCAAACACAGGAGTTGCTGTTTAGTGCCATCTTGACTTTGCTTCACCCTCCTGCCTATGGGAAAAAGATAGGTCTGGTCTGTGGGTTGAGGTTTTTGATTTTTGGTATCAGAAAAGATTTGGCAAGTGTGGATTGGGACAGATTATTTTCTGGCAAAGGTATACTTGGCAAGTGTGAGGCCTTCAAAAGTGAAATTTTGAGAGTACAAGTCTTTTATGTGCCTGTCACAATAAAAGGTAAAGATAATGGGTTCAGGGAACCTTTGTTTTCAAGTGATATTGAGGCCCTGGTTAAGGGAAAAAAGGAGGTGCATAACTTATAGGCAGGTAGGAACAAATGAGGTACTTATGGAGTATAAGAAGTGCAAGAGACCACTTAAATCAGGACAGATAAAAAGTCATGTGGTTGCCTTGATAATCAAGGTGAAGAGGAATCAGTCTTGAGGGATTCTACAGAAATGTTAAGAGCAAAAGGGTTGCAAGGGACAAAATTGGTCCCTTTGGAAGATCAGAATGGTAATCAATGTGTGGAGACAAAAGAGATGGAGGAGAACTTCACTAAGTTTCTTTGCAGAGTCCATAGAAGTGAGACAAAGCAGCATGGACTTCATGGACCCTATACAGATTACTGAGGAGGAGGTGTTTGCTGTCTTGAGGCAAGTTAGGGTGGATAAATCCCCAGGGCCTGACAAGTGTTCCCTCATTATCTGTGGGAGGGAGGCAAGTTCAGAAATTGCCAGGCCCTAGCAGAGATATTTAAATTCACCTTAGCGACAGTGAGGTATTGGAGGATTGCTAATGTTGTTCAGCTGTTTAAGAAAGGCTCTTAAAAATAAACCAGGAAATAATAGATTGGTGAGCCTGACATCAGTAGCGGGAAAGTTATTGGTTTGTAATCTAAGGGACGGGATATATGAGTATTTGGACAGACATGGACTGATTAGGGATAGTCAGCATGGCTTTGCACATGGTGGGTAGTGTCTAACCAATCTTACGGAGTTTTTTTGAGGAATTTACCAGGGAAGTTGATGTAGGCAAGGCAGTGGATGTTGTCTATGTGGACTTTAGCAAGGAATATGACAAGGTTCTGAATGGCAGGTTGGTCAAGAAGGTTCAGTTGCTTGGCATTTAAGTTGAGGTAATAAATTGGATTTGTGGGAGGAGCCAGAGAGTAGTGGTAGAGGGTTGCCTTTCTTACTGGAGGCCTGTGACTAGTGTTGTGCCACAGTGATCAGTGCTGGGTCTGTTTATCATCTACTGTATATCACTGATGATAGTGTGGTTAACTGGATCAGCAAATTTGCAGATGACAGCAAAATTGAGGGTGGACAACGAGGAAGACTCAGCTTGCAGTGGGATCTGTACCAGCTGGAAAGATGGGCTGAAAGGATGCAGACAAGTGCGAGGTGTTGCACTTCGGTAGGACCAATGAGTATAGGTCTTAGTGAACGGTAGGTCACTGAGGAGTGCCGTAGAACAAAGGGATCAGGAAATACAGGTCCACAATCCTTTCAAAGTGGTGGCACAAGCTGATAGGGTCATAAAAAAAGGCATTTGGCACATTGGCATTCAATGTATTGAGTACAGGAGATGTGATGTTGACGTTGTATAAGATGTTGAGGCCTAATTTGGAGTGTCGTGTGCAGTCTTGGTCACCAAGTTGTAAATCGGGTTGAAAGAGTACAGAGGAAATTTATAAGGATGTTGCTGGGACTGATGATCTGAGTTATAGGGAAAGTTTGAATAAGTTAGGACTTCATTCCTTAGAATGCAGAAGCTCCAAGGGGAGACCTCGTATACCACTATCAAATAATGTGGTACATATAAGGTAAATGCATGCAGTCTTTTTCCACTGAGTTTGGGTGGGACTATAGCTAGAGCTGATGGATTAAGGGTCAAAGGTGAAAAAGCTTAAGGGGCTCATGAGGGGAAACTTCACTCAGAGGGTCATGAGTGAGGAATGAGCTGCCGGAAGAAGTGGTGCAAGTGAGCTTGATTTCAACATTTTAAAGAAGTTTGGATAGGTACATGGATGACAGGAATATGGAGGGCTCTGGCCCCTGTGCAGGTCAATGGGGGTGGAGTAGGTAGTTTAAGTGGCTTGGCACAGACTAGATGGGCCAAATATCCTGTTTCTATGCTGTACTTTTCTATGACTACGACATAAGACATGGAGCAGAATTAGGCCATTTAGCTCATGGAGTCTGCTCCACCATTTGGCCATGGCTGATTTATTTGCCCTCTCAATCCTGTTTTCCTTCCTTCTCCCCATAACCTTTGAGATCCTTATTAATCAAGATCCCAGTGACTTGGTATCTACAGCTATCTGTGGCAATGAACTCCACAGTTTGCACTCTCTGGCTAAAGAAATCCCTCATCTCTGTTCTAAAGAGTTGTCTTTCTGCTCTGAGGTTGTATCTTCCAGTCCTAGACTCTCCTGCTGTTGGAAACATCCTCACCATGTTCACTCTATCTAGGCCTTTAATATATTATAGGTTTCAATCAGAATCTCCTGTTATTCTTTTGAACTCCATTGAGTACAGGCCATGAAAGGCTCCTCATATGTTAACTATTTGTTCCTGGGACCAGTTGTACTTGTAAAGTGAGGGGGATTCAGCATACAACCCTCTGCAGATAGATTCAAACTACCGCAGCTCTTGAGCTTCCCTCATTAATTCCAGTTTGGTCCAGAATCTCTACTTCATCTGTGAAATGGCTTCCTGGAGATATATTTGCACATCTTGTAGCTTTCTTGGTCTCCAGACTTGAAAGCATCTGATCAGACCCTCAACAAATTTCTGATCTCATGGTTCATTCAGGACTTCTGATTGGGGAAGACTAGATGATTTACTAGGGACACAATCATCTCTAGCTGTTTTGATAAAGTCCATTACATCTGAGGTGTATTCATACAGATCTCTTGAGTGCTTGAATGCGCCATGTCCACTGACCAAAGCAATCCTGTCATCGTTCCTCTACCTCTAACAACCACCTTCAGTTCTGCTCATCTCTGGAGTCTTGCTTTTTCGGCTCTGCCTGTATGCAGGTAGGAGGAGGAAGACTGTGTGATCCAATTTACCAAAATGTGGTCTGGGCAAGGAATGGTAGTCGTTTCTTATCTTAGTGTGGCAGTGTTGTATTATGTTGAGACCTCTGGTACTAGAGCTTACATGCTGGTGATTTTTTTTTCTTCAAACAGGCCTGGTTGAAGTCTCCAACTATAATTTGAAATGTGTCAGGATGGGCTTTTTCTTGTCTGCAGACAACATTACACAGTGTAGTGAGTGCAATTTGGTCCATTCTGAAAATCGTAAATGCTTCTGGTCCAACTGCTGCGTCAGGCATATTGAAAGATAACAAAGACCCAATACAGCAAACAATTGAGATATTTCTCATCTGCCTCTGATTCAGTGATCTTGCCCTCAGGTCATCAATTTTATCCTCCAGCGACTGCACATTCGCTAACAAGTTGCTGGGTAGAGGAGGCCTCATCCCCTTGTGTTTCAGCCTGGCTTGGCCTCCCCCTCTCCTGCGAAGCTTTTGGTCATGGTCTGCGTTCTTTAGTCGACCGTGAGATTTGAGGATCATTGTTGTGATTTAGAAGTTCATTGTAACGAGGAAATTTGTATGCCACAGATTGCAGTGAGAGTAATTCATAAGTATTTTTAAGAGGAAATATGGAACAATTTTCTGCAACCCACAGAAAGTCGGCGATGATCACTGATACCATCTTGCCCCAAAGCTGTGTGCTTTGCCCCTTGCTTTACCCACTTTGCACCCATGACTGCGTGGCTAAGCACAACTTCAATACCGTATTTAATTTTGATGATCACACTACTGTTGTGGGCTGAATCAAAGGTGGAGATAAATCAGCATGTAAGAGGGAGATTGAAAATTTGGCTGAGTGGTGTCCTAATAAGAACCTCTCACTCAATGTCAGCAAGACTAGGAAATGATTGTAGACTTCAGGAGGTGGAAGCCGGAGGCCCATGAGGTGGAGAGGGTTGCCGGGTTTAATTCTTGGGTGTTACTATTTCAGAGATTCTTCCTGGACCCAGCACATAATTGCAATTGCAAAGAAAGCACAGCAGCGCCTCTACTTAGGAGTCTGTCGAGATTCAGCATGACATCTAAAACTTTGACAGACTTCTATCAATATGTAGTGGAGAGTGTATTGACTGGCTGAATCACAGCCTGGTACGGCAACACCAATGCCTTTGAATGAAAAGTCCATAAAAGATAGTGGATTCAGCCCAGTGCATCACAGATAAAGCCCTCCCATCCATGAACACATCAATATGAAACACTGTCCTTGGAAAGCAGCATCCAGCATCCATCATCCAAGATCCTCACCAGCCAGGCCGTGCTTTTTTCTCACTGCTGCCAATAGATAGAAAGTACAAGAACCTTAGGACTCGCAACACAAGTTTCAAGAACAGTTACTACTCCTGAACCATCTGGCTCTTGAACAAAAGGGGTTAACTACACATTTGCCCATTCGTTGAGATGTTCCCAAAGCCAATGATCTTGCTTTAATGACGCTACCTTGTTATTTCATGTTCTCATTATTTAAAACTATTTGTTTGTATTTGCATTTGCATAGTTTGTTGTGTTCTGCACTCTGGTTGATCTTTCATTGATCTTGTTATGGTTGCTATTCTATAGATTTGCTGAGTATGCCTGCAGAGAAATGAATTTCAGGGTTATTTGTGTTTTGTTTTGTTTTGAACTTTGATTCTCATAAGCCTCCTCTGGTCTCTCTCCAATGTCAGCACATCCTTCCTTAGATATGGGACCCAAAACTGCTCACAATACTCCAAATTTGGTCTGACCTGTGCTTTGTAAAACCTCATCATTACATCTTGCTTTCAAAATGAATGCTAGCATTGCATTTGCCTTCCTTACTACCGCAAGATAATCTTTAAGGAATCCTATACTAGGACTTCAAAATCCTTTTGCACTTACAATTTATAAATTTGCTCCCCATTTAGAATATGTACTACACCTTTAATCCTGCTTCCAAAGCGCATGACCATACGCTTTCCTTCACTGTATTCCATCTGCCACTTCTTTGACCATTATCCTAACCTGTCCAAGTCCTTCCGTAGACTTCCTACTTTGTCAACACTACCTGGCTCTCCACCTATCTTTGTATCATCAGCAAACTTAGCCATGAAACCACCAATTCCGTCATCCAGATCATAAACATGAAAAGTAACAGCTATCACAGACCCCTGCAAAAGCACCACTAGTCATCGGCAACCACCCAGAAAAGGCCCCTTTTACTCCCACTCTGCTTCCTGCTTGACAGCCAATCTTGTTTCTATGCAAGTACATTTCCTGAAATACAATGGGCTCTTATCTTGTTCAGCAGCTTCGTATGCGGTGCCTTTTAAAAAGTCTTTCTGGAATTGAGCAACATCACTGACTCCTTTGTCTATACTGCACGACAGCACAGAAAGAGGCCAGTCTAGACTGTGCCAAACTATTATTCTGCCAAGTCCCAGCAACCTGCACTTGGACTGTAGCCATACACCTCCCTTCCATGTACTTATCCAAACTTCTCAAATATTGAAATCAAGCCTGGAGCTTAGAAAGATAAAGGGTTATAGGTAAGCCTAGTAACTTCTAAGGTAGGGGCATGTTCGGCACAACTGTGTGGGCTGAGGGGCCTGTATTGTGCTGTAGGTTTTCTGTTTTTCTATCCATCGCTTCTGCTGGCCGATTGTTCCACACTCTCACTGCCCTCTGAGTGAAGAGGTTCCCTTTAACTATTTCACTTTTCACTCTTAACCCATATCCTCCAGTTGTCGTCTCATCCAACCTCAGTGGAAAAACCCTGCTTGGATTTATCATATCTATACCCCTCATGATTTTGCATACCTCCATCAAATTTCATTTGATTCTAAGGGAATAAAGCCCTAACAAATTCAGTTGTTCCCTTTGACTCAGATCTGCAAGTCCTGGCAACATCTTTCTAAATTTTCTCTGCACTCTTATTGATATCCTTCCTGTAGGTAGAAGCCCAGAGCTACACATAATACCCCAACTTGGGCCTCACCACTGTCTTGTATGTATTCAACATAACATCTAAACTCCTATACTTAATACTTTTGATATAAAGGCTAATGTTCCAAAAGCTTTCTTTATGACCTCAACTACCTGTGACACCACTTTCAAGGAAATATGGATCTGTGTACTCAGATTCCTCTGTTAGAAACATAGAAAATAGGTGCAGGAGTAGGCCATTCGGCCCTTCGACTCTGCACCGCCATTCAGTATGATCATGGCTGATCATCCAACTCGGAACCCTGTACCAGCCTTCCCTCCATACCCCCTGATCCCTTTAGCCACAAGGGCCATATCCAACTCCCTCTTAAATATAGCCAATGAACTGACCTCAATTGTTTCCTGTGGCAGAGAATTCCACAGATTCACCACTCTCTGTGTGAAGAAGTTTTTCCTAATCTCGGTCCTAAAAGGCTTCCCCTTTATCCTCAAACTGTAACCCCTCGTTCTGGACTTCCCCAACATCGGGAACAATCTTCCTGCATCTAGCCTGTCCAATCCCTTTAGGATTTTATACGTTTCAATAAGATCCCCCCCTCAATCTTCTAAATTCCAATGAGTATAGGCCTAGTTGATCGAGTCTTTCATCATATGAAAGTCCTGCCATCCCAGGAATCAATCTGGTGGACCTTCTTTGTACTTCCTCTATGGCAAGGATGTCTTTCCTCAGATTAGGGCACCAAAACTGCACATAATACTCCAGGTGTGATCTCACCAAGGCCTTGTACAACTGCAGTAGAACCTCCCTGCTCCTGTACTCGAATCCTCTTGCTATGAATGCCAGCATACCATTCGCTTTTTTTCACCGCCTGCTGTACCTGCATGCCCACTTTCAATGACTGGTGTATAATGACACCCAGGTCTCATTGCACCCCCCTTTTCCTAATCGGCCACCATTCAGATAATAATCTGTTTTCCTGTTTTTGCCACCAAAGTGGATAACCTCACATTTATCCACATTAAATTGCATCTGCCATGAATTTGCCCACTCACCTAACCTATCCAAGTCACCCTGCATCCTCTTCGCACCCTCCTCGCATCCTCCTCACAGCTAACACTGCCGCCCAGCTTCGTGTCATCCGCAAACTTGGAGATGCTGCATTTAATTCCCTCGTCTAAGTCATTAATATATATTGTAAACAACTGGGGTCCCAGCACTGAGCCTTGCGGTACCCCACTAGTCACTACCTGCCATTCTGAAAAGGTCCCGTTTATTCCCACTCTTTGCTTCCTGTCTGCCAACCAATTCTCCATCCACATCAATACCATACCCTCAATACCGTGTGCTTTAAGTTTGCACACTAATCTCCTGTGTGGGACCTTGTCAAAAGCTTTTTGAAAATCCAAATATACCACATCCACTGGTTCTCCCCTATCCACTCTACTAGTTACATCCTCAAAAAATTCTATGAGATTCGTCATTCATGATTTTCCTTTCACAAATCCATGCTGACTTTGTCCAATGATTTCACCGCTTTCCAAATGTGCTGTTATCACATCTTTGATAACTGACTCTAGCATTTTCCCCACCACCGAGGTTAGGCTAACCGGTCTATAATTCCCCGGTTTCTCACTCCCTTTTTTAAAAAGTGAGGTTACATTAGCCATCCTCCAATCCTCAGGAACTAGTCCAGAATCTAAAGAGTTTTGAAAAATTATCACTAATGCATCCACTATTTCTTGGGCTACTTCCTTAAGCACTCTGGGATGCAGACCATCTGGCCCTGGGGATTTATCTGCCTTTAATCCCTTCAATTTACCTAACACCACTTCTCTACTAACATGTATTTCCCTCAGTTCCTCCATCTCACTGGACCCTCTGTCCCCTGCTATTTCCAGAAGATTATTTATGTCCTCCTTAGTGAAGACAGAACCAAAGTAATTATTCAATTGGTCTGCCATGTCCTTGCTCCCCATAATCAATTCACCTGTTTCTGTCTGTAGGGGACCTACATTTGTCTTAACCAATCTTTTTCTTTTCACATATCTATAAAAGCTTTTACAGTCAGTTTTTATGTTCCCTGCCAGTTTTCTCTCATAATCTCTTTTCCCTTTCCTAATTAAGCCCTTTGTCCTCCTCTGCTGGACTCTGAATTTCTCCCAGTCCTCAGATGAGCCGCTTTTTCTGGCTAATTTGTTTCTTCTTTGGAATTGATACTATCCCTAATTTCCCTTGTCAGCCACGGGTGCAACACCTTCTCTAATTTATTCTTTTGCCAAACTGGGATGAACAATTGTAGTTCATCCATGTGATCTTTAAATGCCTGCCATTGCATATCCACCGTCAACCCTTTAAGTATCATTTGCCAGTCTGTCTTAGCTAATTCACGTCCCATACCTTCAAAGTTACCCTTCTTTAAATTCAGAACCTTTGTTTCTGAATTAACTATGTCACTCTCCATCTTAATGAAGAATTCCTTTCTTTTTCAATCTTTTTATTAATTTCAAAATATAGAAGCAAAACATAGCAATAATACAAATAGTAGGAGATATATTGTTACACTTTAAAAAAAAGTAATTGCAAAACCAAGTAGTGTAAATTAACAAAGCTCCCAAACATGTAGAACTAACCACGGATAATACAAAGCAAAAAAAAACTGGGAAAAAAAATCATGAAAAAGAAAAAAAAACAAAACAAAAAAAGCAAACCCCATCCCCAAAGAAAAACAAAATTAATCAACTAAACTAAAAGACTTGGGCAAAACTAACAACTTAAAAATGGAAAAGAAGAAAACCTTAGTGTCGACGACTCCATTCCCCTCCAACAACAGTACGGAGAGATAAAACAAGTTTGGAAATGATCAAATTCCATCAAATGAAAATGCTGAATGAATGGCCTCCAAATTTTTTCAAACTTAATGGAAGGGTCATAAACTGCACTTCTAATTTTCTCCAAATTCAAACACACCATAGTTTGTGAAAACCAATGAAATACAGTAGGAGGGTTAATCTCTTTCCAATTCAACAAAATGGACCTTCTAGCTATTAAAGTAAGAAATGCAATCATCCTTCGTGATGAAGAGGTTAAATTATTTAAGTCTATCATTGGTAGTCCAAAGATAGCAGTAATTGGATGAGGTTGTAAGTCTATATTTAGGACTGTTGAAATAATATCAAAAATATCTTTCCAATATTTCTCCAACAAGGGACATGACCAAAACATGTGGGTTAAAGAAGCTATCTCGAAATGACATCTGTCACATATTGGATTAATGTAAGAGTAATAACGAGATAGTTTATCTTTGGACATATGAGCCCTGTGCACTACTTTAAATTGTATCAACCTATGCTTAGCATATACAGAGGATGAATTCACCAGCTGAAGAATTTTTCCCCATTTTTCAGTCAGTATATTAATCTCAAGTTCTCTTTCCCAGTTAGCTTTAATTTTATTAGAACCATCAGGACATAAATTCATAATTATATTATATATAATTGCTACTACACTTTTCTGAGAGAGATTTAAATCTAAGGTTTTTTCCAAAGTGTCCATTGGATATGGGTGTGGAAAATTAGGGGAGACAGTAATTAAAAAGTTTCTAATCTGTAGATATCTAAAAAAGTGAGATCTGGATAAGTTATATTTATTAGAGAGTTGATCAAAAGACATAAAACAATTATCCAAAAGTAAATCACGAAAAGATATTATACCTTTGGTTTTCCAATCAAAGTAAGCTTGATCCATCGTGGAAGGTTGAAAAAGAAAATTTGATATAATGGGACTTGCTAGAATAAATTGATTAAACCCAAAAAATCTTCGGAATTGAAACCATATACGTAAAATATGTTTAACTATTGGGTTGTTCATTTGTTTATATGATTTAAAAGAAGTAAAAGGAAGTAAAGTTCCTAAAACCAAACCCAAGGAAAACCCTTGTAATGAATTAGATTCAAGATTTACCCAATGAGGGTTTAAAGATGCGTCCAAATCTTGTAACCAAAATTTTAAATATCGAATATTAATTGCCCAATAATAGAATCTAAAATTCGGGAGGGCGAGCCCCCCCCCCTTTTTAGATTTCTGTAGATACCTTTACCTAACCTAGGATTTTTATTCTGCCAAATATGATGAAATTTTTGAATCTACGTTATCAAAAAAAGATTTTGGGATAAAAATTGGAACCGATTGGAATATATACAAAAATTTGGGCAAAATGATCATCTTAATAGCATTAATCCGACCAATCAAAGACGAAGAGATTGGGGACCATTTGGTAAATAAAAGTTTAATCTGATCAATTAAAGGTATAAAATTAGCTTTAAATAAATCTTTATATTTTTTCGTAATTGTTATCCCTAAATATATAAATGAATCAGTAACCAATTTAAATGGTAAACGTCCATAAATAGGTACATGCTTATTTAAAGGGAATAAGTCACTCTTACTAAGATTCAATTTGTAACCAGAGAAGTTACTAAATTGAGCTAACAGATCTAGGATAGCAGGAATTGACTTCTCCCGGTTAGAGATGTATAACAACAAATCATCTGCATATAATGATAATTTATGTATTTCGTTTCCACGGGTAATACCAACAATATTTGGCGAGTCACGAATAGCAATTGCTAAAGGTTCAAGAGCAATATTAAATAGTAAAGGACTAAGAGGGCAACCTGGCCTAGTACCACGAAAAAGACGAAAAAAAGATCTATAATTATTTGTACAAACCGAGGCTACCGGGGCGTAATATAACAATTTAATCCAAGATATAAATGTCAAATTAAAATTAAATTTCTTAAGAACATTAAATAAATAAGGCCATTCAACTCTGTCAAAGGCTTTCTCAGCATCTAATGAGATAATACATTCCGGGGTAGTAAATTAGGGAGTGTAAACAATATTCATTAACCTCCTAATATTAAAGGATGAATAGCGATTTTTAATAAATCCGGTTTGATCTATGGAAATAATTTGAGGTAACACCTTCTCCAGTCCAGTTGCTAGAATTTTTGAAAAAATTTTAGAGTCTACATTCAGAAGAGATATTGGTCTGTATGATGCACAATCAGTAGGATCTTTTTTCTTTTTAAGAATTAAGGAAATAGAGGCTTCATAAAATGATTGTGGTAATTTACCTAAACTGATTGCTTCCTTGAATATTCTAGACAACTTAGAAGAAAGAATGGAGGAAAAAAATTTTAAAGATTCTACTGTAAACCCATCTGGACCGGGTGCTTTACCGGAATTCAATGATGAGATCGCAGTTATTATTTCTTCCTCTGAAATGGAAGTTTCTAATGATAGGCAATCTTCAGGTGATAGTTTCGGAAAACTCAATTTACTTAAAAAATCATGCATGAATTAGAATCATCAGGAAAATCAGAGTGATACAAAGAGGCATAAAATTCTTGCAAGGTTTGGTTTATCCCAACGTGATCAACTGTGAAAGTATCATCCTGTTTGCGAATCTTAGTAACTTGACGTTTAACCAAATCAAATTTCAATTGGTTAGCCAGTAATTTACCCGATTTATCGCTATGAATATAAAAATCTCTTCTAGTTCTTATTAATTGATTTTCGATCGAGGATGTTAATAATAAGCTATGTTCCAATTGGAGTTCAACTCTGTGTTTGTACAGCTCATTACTGGGAGAAATAGCATATTTTTTATACGTCTTTTCAAACCAACTGTGAAAGTATCATCCTGTTTGCGAATCTTAGTAACTTGACGTTTAACCAAATCAAATTTCAGTTGGTTAGCCAGTAATTTACCCGATTTATCGCTATGAATATAAAAATCTCTTCTAGTTCTCATTAATTGATTTTCAATCGAGGATGTTAATAATAAGCTATGTTCCAATTGGAGTTCAACTCTGTGTTTGTACAGCTCATTACTGGGAGAAATAGCATATTTTTTATCGACTTCTTTAATTTTATCAACCAACAGAAATAATCTGACCACGGATATAAGCTTTAAAGGCGTCCCAAACAGTTCCATTGGAAACTTCTTCTGTAGTATTAGTTGAAAAGAAGAAATCAATCTGCTCTTTTATAAATTTGACAAAGTCCTGATCTTGCAGCAAAATAGGGTTAAATCTCCATTGTCTGCCAGTACAAGAGGTGTCCATTAACTTGATGGAAAGTTTCATTGGAGCATGATCTGAAATAGCAATAATGTCATAATTACAATCAACTACATATGGAATCAAACGAGAGTCAATCAGGAAATAATCAATTGGGGAAAAAGAACGATGTACATGTGAAAAAAAAAGAAGAATTCCTTATCATTTGGATGTAGGAATCTCCAAATTTCTGAAATCCCAGAATCCGACATAAAAGAGTTAATAATAGTAGCCGACTTATTTGGTAAAGCCGGACTACCTATGGATCTGTCCAACATGGCATTCAAACATAAATTAAATTCACCGCCCATTATCAACATATACTCGTTTAAATTAGGAAAGGAAGTGAGTAAGTGTTTAAAAAAATTCAGGATAATCCACATTTGGAGCGTAAACATTAACCATAGCGACCTTTTTATTAAAAAGTACCCCAGTAATTAACAGAAATCTGCCATTAGGATCTGAAATAATGTTTTGATGAATAAATGTAATTGAGGGATCAATAAAAATTGCAACACCTTTAATTTTGACTTGAGCATTTGAATGGTATTGTTTTCTTTTCCAAAACTTAAAGAAGCGTTAATTGTCCTCTTTCCTTACATGAGTCTCTTGTGCAAAAATAATATGAGCATTCAGTCTTTGGAACACTTTGAAAATCTTTTTCTGTTTTACTGGATGGTTTAAACATTTGTATTCCAAGAGACAAAATTAATAGTATGAGCCATAATTGAAAATTAACTCTTTGGTAAGTAAGGGGTTAACCATAATGTGAGCTCATGAAATCGGAAGAGGAATACATGATTAGAGAGGAACCGGAAATCTCGACACTGCGGACATCTTTGTAGTTCTGAATCAGCCCAATAGAAAAAAAATTAGAAAAGAAAAAGACTACCCCCTCCCCCAACCCCAAGTAGAACCCCGAACTAAGCCAGAGAAGGCTGAAGAAAGCACTAACTAATACTAACTTTAACCCCATTTCTGCAGGGGGCAACTCCAAAAATATATGTTAAATAGGTGACCTCCTGAAGACTAATATATGTAAAAAATAAACAGTATAGTAAATATATGAAATAAAAAAAACAGTATCAGTACATATAATTAGTTAATTATAAGTGAGTAAATAAAAAATCGCTTCCAAAAGAAGAAAAAAGGGTTATGGGGAGAAGAAACATAAAAGCATGGTGTCCCGAAAAAAAACGAAGGAGATTATAGAAAAAGAAAGACAAGTCGCCATTTTAATTATGCGAAAACCAAAAATAGGAAACATATAACTAAAAATGACCGTCGGATCAGATCATTAATGACAACGAAAAAGGAAAAGTTAAAACAAAAGGTTAACTAAGGGAAAATGATGTTATTCACAGGAGATAAATATTCTATATAAGTTATAGAATAACCACTATAGTAATAAACAAAGAACAAAAATCTTATCTCACGATAAGATTGCTAATTAACCCTTCCTCATAGCTCAATACCCAATCTAGAATGGCCTGCTCTCTAGTTGGTTCCGCGACATGTTGGTTCAAAAAAAACCATCCCGCATACATTCCAAGAAATCTTCTACTGCATTCCTCAGTGCTGTACCGTTTACTGTGTAAAACACAGCCTGGTTGGTCCCACTGAAGTGCAACGCCTCATACTTGTCTATAAATTAAATTCCACCTGCTGTTTTTCAGCCCATTTTCCTAGCTGGTCCAAATCCTGCTTCAAGCTTTGATAGCTTTCCTCCCTGTCCATGATGCCCCAATCTTGGTGTCCTCTGCAAATTTGCTAATCCAGTTTACCACGTCATCAAGATCATTGATATAGATGACAAACAGCAACAGACCCAGCACTGATCTCTGTGTCACACCACCAGTCAGAGGTGACTGTCAACTGCTGTGTCAAATCCAGTTTACTATCTCATCTTGACCGCTAAGCAACTTCTTGACCAATCTCCCATGTGGGATCTTGACAAAGGCCTTGCTAAAGTCCATGTTGACAGCACCCATTGCTTTCCTTTATTCCTGATATCCTCTTTTAAAAAAAACTCCATTGGATTGGTTAAGCACAGCTTGCCACACACAAAGCCAAGTTGAATATCCTTAATTACACTGTCTATCCATCTATTAGAATACCTTCTAGTAATTTATCCATTATTAACATCCCATTCACTGGCTGATAATTTCCCGGTTTAATCTTAGAGACTCTCAACTGTGATCTTCTTTCAGCCATGAGTCAGTGATCCCCATAACATCATAGCTGCCATTTTTTAACTGTGCTACAAGATCACTTACCTTATTATGTATGCTGTGTGCATCCAAATATAACACATTCAATCCTGTTTTCACTGTCCTTCTGAATTTTGTCTTCACATTGCCTGAAGTTAAATTCTTATCCCTTGTCTAAACTTCTTGTGTTGTTCTTTATTCTAAAGACTTCTGTAAACTCTCCTGCACTCTACTTCTGCAAGCTGTTGAAACACTGCTTCTCTCTAACTGTTCAGTTTAAAGCCCCATACACTGCCTTTTGCTAAGACCTTGGATTTGTTACCTCAATGTTCTGAGATGATTTGCAATCAATGAAGTGCTTTTGAAGTGTTATCATGTTGGAAGTCCTGTATTAGGTTTGTGTGTAATGAGATTCCAGGATTATTAGTAATATTGAACGATTTGAATATTGGCCAAACTTCCCTGTTATGCTTGAAGTAGTATTGTGGAATCTTGTATATCATTCAGAGAAGGTAGTCAATAAAAAGATCAACATCTCTGAAAGATGGCGTCTCTGAAAATGTACCCTTCTACTGACACCCTTCCCTCAATCTTGTGCAGTGTCTCTCCAGTGGAACTTGAATAATGGTACTTGCAACCAGATAAGATGAGCATACTGGACGGTGTAAATCATTGCATCCTACACCTCTGTTTCTTCAAAATACTTGTTTTATGTCTCCAAACGAAATTAACACATGATTAAGTGAAGGTTGGTTTGGTTTTTCAGAACAAAGTTGAAAATGTAGAACATGGGTAACTCCTAAGTCATTCTCATCAAAACAGTCTAGATGTTTTTTCATTGCCTGAAGGCCATCTGTGAACTATGGATTTCAGAGCAAAGCAAACAATAGAAAAGCTATGGCTTTTAGCCAGAATTCATCAGGTTGTCACTAAAGTGTTGATTAAATAAACTTTTCTTTTGAATACAGACTAACTCCTTCAGAAATTATTTTCCTGTAGTCACATTTGTTTTGAGGATAGTTTGATGGAAGTTGTAGAATAGGAAGAGGACAATTGATGTACAAGCAGAAATTGGTAAACCATAAGACTCCACTAGAGACAATCTGTTAGAACTGTTAACTATTTTCCCATATTCTTCCTGAAGAAAAGGTCAGTTTTGAAGTATTACAATGGAGTACATTATTTTTAAAAGATCGTCTGGATTATCTGGAACTGAGGCTGTGTGCTCCATTACTGCTCAGGTTTGCAGATAAATTCATAGCCTACCTTGCGACAATGTTAATAAATATTTTTGACAAATGTTCCACTTCTTTTTTAACAGAAATATTTATCTAGGAATGTGGAGGAAAGCAGCAATGATAATCTGTTCCCTGCTTTCAAGAGGAACAGTCGATTGCATCTAACTGACACCTCCTTGGATTCGAAGTGCAATGAGAAGAGCACAGAAGAGTCATGTGATAATGGATTAGAGGAACAGCCATTTATCAGGTACACAACTGTTCTGACCTCTTTGATTGTTCTACTCTTGCAGGTTTTCCACTGCAATGTTTATATTTTTTTGTATGTACTTGGTACTTTGCTTAACACACAGGGTGATTCCCAGGAATGAGGGCATTTATAGACCCAGCGCAAAAAGTTACAAATGCACTGCTGTGATGAGAAGCTGTTACAAGCTCCTACCTTTCCTGCTACTGTGATGTGATACTGGGTAATGGGGAAACTGGTTGCTCTCTTCTTTGAATGTTGCTGTGTCAGGTTACTGTTGTATATTTAGCAATGGTGTAGAGAAGCTGCCTGTGAGGGCTGGTGTTGATGGGGGGCTTGGGCAAGTGATGCATCTGCTGAGTACTGGGGTAGCAGGGCTGAAGACCGCATCTTGGTCATCAGGGTGAGTGTGGGCCATTGTTCGATTGATATCTCTGCTCTTTGTTAACAGATTGCTGGCATTCTACAGTCCATCCCATCATTTCTCTTGCATGTGATTGAAGCTCTGGTCTCCCCTTTCCCTTGTTTGGCTGCAGAGTTCACCTTGATCCTGAGTAACAAGTTCAAGGCCAGGCACAGTCATGTTATGCAATTCTCAGTAATGAGCAGCTGCACCAGTTGAGCCCTCAGGCAGACCCGACTCCACACTGAATCACAGTACAGGGCAATTCATAGCTGGATTTGTGCCAGGTTCCTGGCATAGCAGTGTGCATCCCAATAGATGTCTGTCTTAAAACTCTGGAGGGCTATGTGTTACGATTTCGTAATGTACCAGCAGCAAGAGATGACAAACTGAGTCGGGTTTTAATATTAAAACCACTATATTTATTTACATCTGCTCATAAATATAGAAAATGAAATAAATTACTTTTTTAAACAGAAGTTAAGTGTTATGCATCTTTCGCTCCCTTACAGTCAAACTTAGAACCCGTTCTTAACAAATCTTACTCAAGCACAGTTTTAAAGTGGCAGTTCAGAGAGTCCCAGTAATTCACAAAATAGGTGAGAGGAGAGACTTGTGGATTCACAATGCAGCGATGAGGCAATCACGAAAAATTCCAAAGATTCCATGGCTAGCGAACGAAGAGACAGTTACCGAAGATCCCAGCCGAGGAATACTGTCCCGAAGTCCACGAAGAGCGATTTCACAACATGACTGTCGTGAAATCCACACCCGTGGATCATACGAAGGACAGACACGTCTCCACAATGCACAGTGTGCTGCTGATTAACCCAATCCCTTGGGTTTGGGCAACACACATCAAAGTTGCTGGTGAAAGCAGCAGGCCAGGCAGCATCTCTAGGAAGAGGTACAATCGACGTTTCAGGCCGAGACCCTTTGTCAGGACTAACTGAAGGAAGAGTTAGTAAGAGATTTGAAAGTGGGAGGGGGAGATCCAAAATGACAGGAGAAGACAGAAGGGGGAGGGATGGAGCCAAGAGCTGGACAGGTGATTGGCAAAGGGGATATGAGAGGATCATGGGACAGGAGGTCCGGGGAGAAAGACAAGCCGGGGGGCGGGGGAACCAGAGGATGGGCAAGGGGTATAGTCAGAGGGACAAAGGGAGAAAAAGGAAAGTGAGAGAAAGAATGTGTGCATAAAAATAAGTAACAGATGGGGTACAAGGGGGAGGTGGGGTATTAGCGGAAGTTAGAGAAGTCAATGTTCATGCCATCAGGTTGGAGGCTACCCAGACGGAATATAAGGTGTTGTTCCTCCAACCTGAGCGTGGCTTCATCTTTACAGTAGAGGAGGCCGTGGATAGACATGTCAGAATGGGAATGGGATGTGGAATTAAAATGTGTGGAACATTGACTTCTCTAACTTCCGCTAATGCCCCACCTCCCCCTCGTACCCCATCCGTTATTTATTTTTACACACACATTCTTTCTCTCACTCTCCTTTTTCTCCCTCTGTCCCTCTGACTGTACCCCTTGCCCATCCTCTGGTTTCCCCCCCCCTTGTCTTTCTCCCCGGACCTCCTGTCCCATGATCCTCTCATATCCCCTTTGCCAATCACCTGTCCAGCTCTTGGCTCCATCCCTCCCCCTCCTGCCTTCTCCTATCATTTTGGATCTCCCCCGCCCCCTCCCACTTTCAAATCTCTTACTAGCTCTGCCTTCATTTAGTCCTGACGAAGGGTCTCGGCCTGAAATGTCGACTGTACCCCTTCCTAGAGATGCCGCCTGGCCTGCTGCGTTCACCAGCAATTTTGTGCGTTGCTTGAATTTCTAGCATCTACAGAATTCCTGTTGTTTGCCCTTGGGTTTGGGTAAGCATTAGACTTTACCTTTCTTGATCGTGAGCTGATCCTGGATAGCTGGAAGCCTGCGATCTTTACTCTCTCTTTCCTTCGACTCCTTCTCAGCACTATGCCCAAATTTCTTTTATACCGTCGGCATACATCATAAGGTAACGCTCATAGAAACGAATCTGTGGACTCCCAGTAACGAAATTGGGGACACGTGACGCCCACAGTAAACGAAACTATGGACTTCCAGGAAAACTAAACTGTGGGTTAGATTAGATTATGAGGACACTCAGTCCTCGTTTATTGTCATTTAGAAATGCACGCATTAAAAAATGATACAACGTTCCTCCAGAATGATATCACAAGAAAACACAGGACAAACCAAGGCTAAAACAGACAAAACCACATAATTATAACATATAGTTACAACAGTGCAAAGCAATACCATAATTTAATAAAGAGCAGACCATGGGCACAGTTTAAAAAAAAAAGTCTCAAGGTCCCGATAGACCCATCATCTCACGCAGGCGGCAGAAGGGAGAAACTCTCCCTGTCATGAACCTCCAAGCGCCGCCAACTCGCTGATGCAGCACCATTGGAAGCACCCGACCGCAGCAGACTCTGAGCCCGTCCGAAAACTTCGAGCCTCCGACACCGAGCTGCATCCTCTGCCGAGCACTTTGACTCCACCCCGGCCGCCGAGCAACAAGCAAAGCCGAGGACTCTGGGCGTTCTCCGGAGATTCTGGTTCACACAGTAGCAGCAGCGAAGCAGGCATTTCAGAAGTTTCACCAGATGTTCCTCCGTGCTCTCACGTCAGTCTCCATCAAATCAGGACTGTGTACGGCACACTACTTGACAAATAACAGACATCAGCACCGGAGTGGCGGCTGCCATCTTCTCCTCCCACACGAAACATAGGCACCTGATTGTTCAGGCACAGGGCGAAAAGTATTATAATAAACACTACTTAGGAGTAGTGCTAAGTGGGATACCAGTGTATTTAAACTTGCCACTAGAGAGCACCATTGCATTATTGTAAATACCATGAATCAATGGTAATGGACCTGAGTTCTGAAATCTGAGAATCCTGAGTCAAATTGATGACAATGAAAATTGATAAATCCATGGACTGTTTGCATTTGAGACTGAAAGTGGTGACTATGAAGATTGTGGACAAATTAGTGATCATCTTTCAAAATTCTACTTGTGCAGAAATAGTTCCAGCAGATTGAAGGGGGAGGTAGTATGACCTGCCATCTGGAAAAAGAAGACAAACTATTAGTCTGTTCATGGAAATATACTGGAATTTATAATGACAAATATTGTGGAAAGAGAAAAATAGGATTGAGCGGAGTTAGCATAGGTTTATCAAAGATTAATTATATTGGATTAATCTGCTTGTCCTTTGAGGAGCTTATTAGCAGAATCAATAAAGTGGAACCAGTCAATCTGGTGCATTGATTGTTCACAAGGCTTATTGATAAGGTCCCATGTGGGAAGTTGATCAAGTGTGGGGAATGTGGAGTCAGGAGTTGTATATGAGCGTGTATTGAAAATTGATGAATAGACATAAAGCAAAGTAGAAATGAATGTCTTTCTCAAGTCTGCAGGCTGTACAAAGATGATGTTTGGATGCCTCCTATTCACATGTATTAGTGATTTGACTGAGAGGGCCAAATATTGCATTTTATAATTGCTGATGATGCAGAGCAGGTGGGTTTGAAGTGGGGAAGAAATTCTAAAGAGCGTTTAAAGGGATGTGATCAAGTTCAGTGAAGTGGCCAGGATATGTTGGACAGAATAGAATGTGGAAAAATGTGAGGTTGTCTGCAAAACACAAGTTGAATTTTTTAAATGAGAAAATTATAATCTAAGGGTGCTAAGTACCCTTGCACCCATAACTAAAATTTTTCGTGCGGATATTAAACCATTTAGGAAGACAAATGGCATGTACTCTATTATGAGGGAATTTGAGTACAGGAATAACAGTGTCTTAGTGTGATTGTATAGGACTTTGAGACCTCACTTCGAGTATTGTGACAATTTTGGACTCCTTATTGAGAAGAGGGTGTACTTGTCTTAGAGCAGGGGTTCCCAACCTTTTTTAATGCCATGGATCCCTACCATTAACTGAGGGGTCTGTGGATCCCAGGTTGGGGACTACTGCTGTAGAAGAAGTGCAGTAAATGCAGGAGATGGGTTTGCCAATAGAGCGACTAGGCCTGTATTCCATAAAGTTTAGAATAAGATATGATCTTAATGAAAATTCTTAAAACTTTTCGGGATGTATTCAGAAAAGTTGTTTGCCCTGGCTGAGGAGTCACAATTGTAAAATAGGGGTTTAGCCGTTTACCACTGAGATGAGGATGAAGTTCCTAACTGGGGGGTAGAATGTTGATGGAATTTGTAACCTCAAAGAATATGGGGAAGTTAGAACTGTGTACAGGGTCAGCGCCATGATCTTGTTGAATGGTAGAACAGACACGAAGGGTGAAATGACGTATTTGTAATTCTTATGTTCTTTTATTCTGCTGGCTGTGGTTGATGGTTCCGCCACTCTTTACATGCACAGGTGTGGGACTTGTTTGCAAGATTCAGTCAATTCACTTCATTGTTGGACTGCAGAAATGTGGAAACCATGAGAGATCTTAAGTAGTGAGCTAATCTTGGTATCATCTGGCCCTTTCACCCTTCCCCTTCCAAAATGTATTCAAACTCTGAAATGAAAACATCGGAACTCTTTTTGTTTTTGCAGACAATCAGTAAGGCTAAAAGTAAAAGGTAGCAATAAAGGTAAGTTTTTTTTTCCAGTAACTTTTATGTATTTTCATTGCAACCAAGTATATTTGAAAATTTGATATTGTTATCTTTTGCAATGCTATGATGTGGTAATTTTCTCAGTTGATGTCCAGTTCTTTTTAAAAGAATAACTTTTTTAAAATTCCATTTGGGACTTTTTTTTTTATTCAACCTGAAAATACTGGGAGTGATAGCATGTTACATTGCTCAAAGATTCTTAGCAAAATTATAAAACTGTGTGATTCGTTAACTTAAAAGTACAAGTCATTGTTGTCTAATTTGGAAACTTCAATTTAACAAATGGTGCTGAAGTGCATCTCCTGAGTGGAATAATACATTTGGCACTTGTCAGGAGAAGATGGATGTAATAATACATCTAAATAATCATTTTTGAGTAAGAGCTTTTTTTTTAAGTGATTACATGGAGATGTGTGTGTGTGTGTGTGTGTGTACACACACACACACACACACACACACACCCTCTCCCCCCCCCCCCCGTCACCACTGTTTTGGTGGTGCCTTTAGCAGAATTAGCTGTTGGTACAGTCTTTAAGTCATTCCTGTTATTCTGCATTTATCTTTATAACCTGTGTCAATCTAGCCCCAGTCATGTCTTCAATGAATAAAGGAAGTGCTTCACATGGTGTAAATCGCAAACACCATACGTTATCTGCACAAGGTAAGGTGAAAGTTCTGGAAAAATCTCAACAGTGGTGTGTCTGTGAAAAGCATTGACAACTTGTATAACATTTGCTCTGCCACAGTTTATGATATAAAGAAACAAATAGAAAAGTTGCTCTAGTTCTTTGCTGACAGCGAATCAGATAAACAGATGTGCATAAGGAAAACAATGAAAGATGTTCACAACTAGATAAAGTTCTCAAAGTGTTTTAAACTCTGCATCAGCGATGGTGTAGAACTGTCAGGAGATGAAGGAAAACTGAAATAATTTCATGAAGAATTAGGACTGATTATGAGTGTGATTACAGTGAAGGGTGGCTTCAGCATTTCAATCAGTGACATGGCATAAAATTTTGTGCAGTGTGTGGTGAAAATGGTCAGCAGACAAGGAAGCAGCTTCTGAGTTTGTTGCATTCTAGATTTCTGGTGGACTGTGTGTGATCCTTCATTAAGGGTTATATGTATCACTGAGTTGCATACAGTTACAAAATTACTCATAAACTGTCTGATCTTCATCTAAGTCACAATAATAGACAAATGCAATCTGCCTAAACTAATAACACACAAACAACTGTACTTTTCATGTCTTTAACAACTGTACTTTTCATGTCTTTATTGAACATATTGTTTAATCATTCACAGTCCAGGCTGGAAAAAGTATGTGAAATCTTGTACAGGTGGCCCCTGTTTTCCGAACGTTTGCTTTACGACACCTCGCTGTTACGAAAGACCTACATTAGTTACCTATTTTCGCTAACAGAAGGTGTTTTCACTGTTCCAAAAAAAGGCATAGCGCGCCCGAACAGCCAAGCTCTTCCCCTGGAGCTGCATTCTAGCTGCCATTGCTTAAACACGTGCTTTATCTTGATTTATTTTGTATATCCGTTAGCAAGATGAGTTCTAAGGTATCCAAAAAGCTTAACAGAGCTCGTAAGGGTGTTGCACTTAGCATAAAACTAGACATAATTAAGTGTTTCGATCATGGTGAACCAAGTAAGGACATTGTCCGCGCATTGAACTTGCCTGCGTCCACCATTCGCACTATTATACGCAGAGAGAAAGAATTTTGAAAGCTGCCGATGTTACTGTTGGTTCTGCTCATAGCAAAGTGGTCTCTCTTAGTCGGCATCCAGTGATGGATAAAATGGAAAGCCTATTGCTTGAGTGGATTGATGGGTGTACAAAGTGTGGTGTTCTGTTAAGTTTTCTTATACTTAAGGAGAAATCAGTCCCTCTTTTTAATAAGCTGAAACAGAAAGCACTGGACGATGGTGATGAAAGTGTTGCGAAAGTGGAATTTAAAGGTAGTCATGGGTGGCTTGATCGGTTTCTGAGGCAAGGGCAGCTTCATAGTGTAACGTTTACTGGAGAGAGTGCTTCAGCTGATACTGAAGCTGCCGAAAAGTTCCCAGCAGAAATGAAGAAAATAATTACAGAAGGTGGTTATTCTTATGAGCAAGTGTTTAACTGTGACGAAACTGCAATTTATTGGAAAAAATTGCTGAGCAAGACATTTATTTCAATAGAAGAAAAGCAGGCTGAGGGACACAAGGCATCGAAGGACAGGTTTACCCTGATGCCTATTATTAGTGCCACTAAGCCTCTACTAGTGTACCATTCAGAAAATCCGAGGGCACTTAAAGGCGTTGATAAGAAAACACTTCCCATTGTGTTCCGTTCACATCCAAGTGGTTGGAATACCCAAGTGCTTTTTTCTGAGTACATGAGTGGATACGTTAGTCCTTTTGTTGAACAATACTGTAGAGAAAATAATCTCGATAATAGGTGTCTTGTGATTGTCGATAATTGTGCTGCTCATCCGCCTGCCATTACTGAGTATGGCAGTAACATACGTGTTACATTCTTACTGCCGAATACGACATCGTTGCTGCAGCCATGCGATCAAGGCCTAATAGCCACAATTGAGGCTTACTATACGCAAAATGTGATGTGTTTTATTGTAAGTGCTGTTGACAGAGGGCAACTCCGAAGCGTCTTTGCGAGAGATCTGGAAAGACTACAATATAAAACTGGCAATCGCCAACATTGGAGATGCTCTCGATAGGCTAACAGTCTCGATGAGAAATGGTGTTTGGAGGAAACTATGTCCCGAAGCAGTGAACGATTTTAAAGGCTTCGAACCATCAACAATAAATACGGCAATAGTGAGTTTGGCTACTTGTACGTACATTATTTCTACTTCATATAGGCTGTGTATTTTTGTGTTATTTGGTATGATATGATTTGGCAGCTTCATAGCTTAAAGGTTATTGGAGAGAGTGTTTCTGCCGAGAGTGCTGCCATGGGATTTTCGCTGCACTGGACAGTGTAGAAAAGTACTTCTACTTTATATAGGCTGTGTATTTATCATATCATTCCTGCTTTTACTATATGTTACTGTTATTTTAGGTTTTGTTATTTGGCATGATTTTGTAGGTTTTTTTTTGGGTCTGGGAACGCTCAAAAATTTTTCCCATATTAATAAATGGTAATTGCTTATTCATCTTATGACATTCTGGCTCACGAACCATTTCATCAGATCGCTCTACCTTCGGATAGCGGGGGAAACCTGTATTTTATAACTAGTAGAACCTCCTTTAGAAGGAATAACCTCCACCAAATGTTTCCTGTAGCTGCTGATCAGACTCGCACAACCATTCCTCCATACAAAACTTTCAGTTCATCGATATTTCTGAGATACCTTGCATGAACAGCCCTCTTCAGGGCATTGTAATTGGGTGAAGTCTGGACTCTGACTAGACCATTCCAAAACACAAATTTTCTTCTTTATAAACCATTTTGTTGATTTACTCTTGTGTTTTGGATCATTGTCTTGTATCATCCAACTTCTATTAAGTTTCAGGTGATGGAGCTACCCTGCTTTTCAATTTCTTGATGCAATTATGAATTTACTGTTCCCTCGACGATTGCAAGCTGTCCAGGTCCTGAGGCAGCAAAGTAGCCCTAAACCATTGTGCTCCTTCCACCCTGCTTCACAGTTGGGATGAGGTTTTGCTGATGTTGTACAGTGCCATTTTTCTTCCGAACATAGCAGTGTGCATTTCTGCCAAAAAGTTCAACTTTGTCTCATCTGTTCATTGAACATTGTCCCAGAAGTGTTGTGGAACATCCAGGTGGTCTTTTGCAATCTTGAGATGTGCAGCAATGTTGTTTTTTTTTCTTTGGAGAGCAGTGGTTTCCTCTGAGGTGCCCTTCCATGAACACTATTCTTGTTCAGCGTTTTTCTTAAAGTGGACACATGGATAGAGATTTTAGCAAGTTCTAGAGATTTCTGCAGGTCTTTTGCTGCTACCCTTGGGTTCTTTTTCACCTCTTCAGCATTCATTGATTGGAACACTTGACTCCAAATTGCTTTTGTAGAAGGCATTTCCCCAGAGGTTCACGTACTTTTTTGAACCTAGACTATAATTGTTTAAATGGCGTACTCAGTATTGAAGAGGAGTACTTTGTGTTAGTTTAAGCTGATTCTGTTTGTCTATTATTGTGACTTAAATGAAGATCATACCACATTTCATGAGTAATTAATGCAGAAATCCAGGAAATTGCAAAGGGTTCACAAACTTTTTCTTGCAACTGTATGTCATCTTGCAGTTGCGTGATGTGTGTGCCTTGCTTAAAGTAAAGATTGCTGTCTTGTTTTCCTTTGAATTAGCTTAACATTTTGAAGTTGCCCAACATAACATTGGTGACATAGTTTTAAAACTAACCCCAGATGGCTACCGACCTGTTGAAGCACAGTGAGATGTCCGAGTTTTAAAAAAGAATGGTCGAGTTTATTTTTTTTTAAAAAGCAGTGCAGTACATCTTCAGAAGGGAAGATACAATAGAGTTACTTTACAAAGGCAGAAAATGGAAGAATTATGGGTTCATGAGCAGTGGGTACGAGAGGGGTGATAATTTTTTTTAAATGAGCAGAACTGGCTGGCTACATCGGAAAGATTGATGTGTTCGATTGCTCAATGGGTACCTAACTTGTGTATACTGAGCTAATTGAACACGGTTTCAAAACAAATGAAATAGCCAATGAGAAAAGAGTACCAATTTTGCTGCTCCAACCAAACCAGCAGAAATTAGCTTTGCTGATATTGTGAAAGTAATGCAGCTACTTTTAGAACCAAAGCCATTGTTGATCGCAAAACACTTAAGTTTCATAAGCGGAATCAATAGGAAGGAGAATCCATTTCAGCGTGTGTGGCTGAATTGAAGAGATTGTCTGAGCATTGTCAGTTTGATAATGGCCTTAATGATGCACTGAGAGATCATTTAGTTTGTGAAACTTTGCAAGAAAGCATTCAAAAACTGCTCGTAACTGAAACATAACTCACATTTAAAAGAGCAGTTGAAATTATTGTATCAATGAAAACTGCAGACAGATGCAATTGAGCTGCAGTCATGAACAAAATTGAAACATTCAGATGGAGGCCAACCTGGCTGAACACGTGTTATCGTTGGCGCAGGGGCTCACATGCACCAGATCAATGCAAGTTTAAAGGCAAAACTTGCAGTAAACGCAACAAAGTGGAGTACATACAAGGAGCATGTCGGGCAGACCAAAAATAAATGGTCTGCATGGAGAAGAGGGAAAAAACTGGAAGTCAAGTTTCAAAAAGAATACTAATCTGCATGCTGTTGATGAAAAATCTGGAAACTAATAATAGTCACGCAATATGGCTAATGCTAGAAGTAAACAGCAAATTAATTAAAATGGAATTGGACACTGGCTCGGCTGTTTGAGCTAGTCCATAAAATGACTTTAAATGGTTTTTCAAAAATACTGAACTGAAGCCTGCAGCTATCCAACTAAGAACGTATATTGGAGTAAATGTAACTCCTGTGGGAATGGCATTTGTAAAAGTGAAATACAACAACCAACAAACCACATTGAGCTTGAATGTGGTAAAAACAGGAAGGCCAGCATTATGCGGCCATGATTGTCTGAGACAGCTACAACCTGATTGGAGATCCATACACAACCCTGCAATAGTCAACTGAAAGTGAATTAAGAAAGGTACTGGATGGTGCCACAAATGTCTCCATGCTGTACACCATGAACTGTTGCCCAACAGAGGGCAAGCAGCTGTTGATGCCAATATCTGTGCCTCTGGTTGGAAAGCGTATTGGACCAACGAAGGATCATGCTGCTCAGGGGAGTTGTGAAAGTGACAAAAGCATGCTCTGACTACAACAGATTTTGTGGCAACATATCTGTGAAAGCTTCTGATGTGCAAAATGTGGCTTGGTTTTAAACTGGAAGATGGTCAAGGAGCTCCAGGAAAGTTGCAAGCATTTGGCTTTTGGGAGTATAAAGAACCAGAATCTAGCTGCATGCACTGAAGTTGTTACATGAATTTCAAGGTGGACACTTTTTTTTAAAAAAAAAAGCTGCTTGTAAAAGTAGATGCCCTGCTGGATGAATGGAAGAACAAAAAGGAAGGAGTCTGTGGAGATACGAAAACAGAGGATTCATCAGTTGATGTTATGCATGTGAAAACCAGGAAGAGAGATAAGATCATTGATGACAAAGGTTGGGGGTGTTGTGGATAGTGTGGAGGGCTGTCAAAGATTACAACGGGACATTGATGGGATGCAAAACTGGGCTGAGAAGTGGCAGATGGAGTTCAACCCAGATAAGTGTGAAGTGGTTTATTTTGGTAGGTCAAATATGTTGGCAGAATATACTATTAATGGTAAGACTTTTGGCAGTGTGGAGGATCAGAGGGATCTTGGGGTCTGAGTCCATAGGACGTTCAAAGCAGCTCCGCAGGTTGACTGGTTAAGAAGACGTATGGTGTATTGGCCTTCATCAATCGTGGAATTGAATATAGGAGCCGAGAGGTAATATTGCAGTTATATAGGACCCTACCCTGGTCAGACCCCACTTGGAGTACTGTGCTCATTTCTGGTCGCCTCACTACAGGAAGGATGTGGAAGCCGTAGAAAGGGTGCAGAGGAGATTTACAAGGATGTTGCCTGGATTGGGGGGCATAGGTTGAGTGAACTCTGCCTTTTCTCCTTGGAGTAGCAGAGGATGAGAGGTGACCTGACAGGGGTGTATAAGATGATGAGAGGCATTGATCGTGTGGGTAGTCAGAGGCTTTTTCCCAGGGCTGAAATGGTTGCCACAAGAGGACACAGGTTTATGGTGCTGGGGAGTAGGTACAGAGGAGATGAAATAGAGGGCTATTGGTAAGCCTAGTAATTTCTAAGGTAGGGACATGTTCAGCACAACTTTGAGGGCCGAAGGGCCTGTATTGTGCTGTAGGTTTTCTATGTTTCTATAAAGGGAGCAGAATAACGATTAATACTCTAGTATTAATCCAGTGAACTAAATGTACCTTCTTGAGACCAAGATGCTCCCATGAGTAAGAGTTCCTCCACAGAGGTTAAATCTTTAGGCCTGAATGGCATATTTAAAATTTACTTTGCTGTGGATGTCTATGGTAGTTATATAGCATATAGTTGAAATGCATTCCATATTGAGTTGGAGTTCATAGCTAAGCAGGGAGGAGTGTTGTGTATTTAATATTTCTGTAATATTTGAGTAATATTGAAATATGTTGTTGGATTCAGCATTCTTTATTTGATTGCACAATTCGTTATGGGTTATATGTAAGAAGTACGTGAATGGCATACGCCATTACTCCACCACGTCATGTGTGCGCACCTCACCAAGAAAGGAAAACTGTGTGAATGTATATATATTTTGATTAAGTATTCATGTTTATTTAAATAATTCATTACAGGTTGTGTATAAATCGGTGAATTGCATGCATCATGCTACCACGTGATATGTGCGCACCTCACTAAAATGAAGAACAAGCTAAGACCCACATCTCTCAGCTCTCTTGGTCTCCTTTGAATTAGCTTAATGTTTTGAAATTACAAAACGTAACAGTTAGAAGGGTGGAAAGGCTTAGGAATACATTTACAAGGCTTGGGTGAAAGGTGGGTAGAGAGTAAAATAAAGACTTAAGGATTGAAAGAGATAACTGGATAGGAAGAGGATGCCATGAAATTTGAGCATAATGAAATTCTTACATTTTTCGGTTGCTGAATGAGAAGATATGGTAGGTCAATGAACACAATTCATAAAATAATTACAGAAGGGAAGGAGGCTATTTGTCCCATCAACTCTGCACTGATGTTCCAGTTACACTATTGCCTATTTCCCCTCAGCGTTGCATATTTTTCCCTCTGCATCCAGTTTTCTCTTGAAGACCATAATGGAACCTGCCTCATATCTGCATACATTGTGTTCCAGGTTTCCAGCCATATCTGTATAAAATTATTATTCTTGTCAGTTATTTCTCATCCACTTCATACCTGTGACCTCTTGTCCTTGACTACACCACCAAAGGCATCAGTTGCCACTGAATGTTCTATCCAGGCCCCGCACGTTGTATACATATTTAATCTTCACTCTGTTTTCTCTTCAAAGACTCCGAACTTCTCTAATCTGTCCATATACCTGTAATTTCTCCATCCGGGATCCATTTTCACTCTTTCATGGACTCTCTTGAATATCTTCACATTCTATTTATAATGTAGTAACTAATATTGAGCTCAATGCTCCAGCTCAGGCTGGACCAATGTTTTATCATTGTATAACTTCCCTGCTTTTAGATTCTGCTACAGTTAATAAATCCCAAAACTGTATGCTTTATTAACAGCGTTCTTATCTTGCCCTACTATTTTCAATGACTTATTCAGACGTACCACCAGATCCTGTGCTGTGCACCCCTTTTAGAACAGTATCATTTATACTGTGCCTTATTCTTCCTACAGAAGATGTCACCTTGCACTTTATTGCGTTGAGCTTCATCTGTTATGCTTCTGACCCTTCCACTAGCCTATTTATGTTCAGTGTCTGCAAATTTAGAACTATGGTTTGTGGCCTTGAATTCAAGTCATTAATATGGCGGGGGTGGGGAGAGGGGTTCCCAATACTGATGGCTACTATTTAACTTCCTCTTGTCTGACAAACAGTCATTCACCTGTTACTTAATCAGTTTCAGCCTCACACTGTCTGTATCATTTACGTATACCATATTGCATAGCTTGCTGATAAGCCTATTGAAGTACTTGATCAGAAAGCTTTCCTGAAGCCCATTGCATTTTATCAAATCTATATACTACCTAATCAAAAAACATGGTTTGGCTTCAACAAATCCATGCTTGCCTTGTTCATCTTTCTTCAGCCAACTCTCAATCCCATTCTGCATCAATTTTTTCCATCTACTGAAATTAAGCTGACTGGCCTACAGTTTATGGGTTTATCCTTGCTCCCATTTTAAAAGGAGAGTAATATCTGCTCATGTCGAATCCTCTTGCATTAATCCTATATTCTAAGAACATTGGTAGATATTGACTAGAATCCCTGCTGTTTCCTCCCATACTTCCCTCAGAACTCAAATTGTTTTGGTGACTTTTCTATCCGATCCTGTGCTAACATGTGGTATTCAACTGTCTCCTATCACTATCTCAATTATCACAGTTACTTTGGAAATAGCCAAGTCCCTGATATAGAATGCAAAGTTCACATTTTGTGCCTTAATAGTGTCCTTAGTATGCATGTGAAAGTGCCCATTTATGTACTTTATGGGTTCCATTCCTCTATATTCCAGCCTTTTGTGCTTTATTATACCAATAGAACTCTTCAGTTCCCATTTATTTTATCAACTAAGTTTTTTTTTATTGTGCATTCTTTGTTTCTCTTTTTAATTTTCCATTTACTCTTAGCATTGTTTTGAATCAGCCTGGTTCTTCCAAGTTTTTGTAGTCCTATATGTCATATGCAGTTTAATCTTGCTTTATATTAGCAGTTTATTTTTTTAGAGAACTCTGCTTGTTTTCCATTTGCTTGTTTTGGGGAAGTACCACAGTTCTCTCTTAATCTTCTCTTCCTTGCAGGCAGCCAGCCCATTGTTCTGTTACAGTTTTGCCTGCCAGTGTTTGGTTCAAACTTAACTAGATCCACTCATTTCATTAAAATTGATTTCCACTGATGAATTACTTTCAATTTTGTTCCTTTTTTTTCCCCTCCTGTGGGTTCAATCATTATCTCCTTCGCATAGCTGAGTACATTTGACCTACTTCAGACTCCAGAACCACATCTGACTACTGTGGATGAAAAACTAAGTGCCCTGGAAAAATAACCATCACCCATTTTAGAAATTCTTCACCCTTTGCTCTTAACGTTATTATGGTCTTAGTTTACATTGGAATCATTAAAGCAACCCCCCATCCCCCTGTAACTACTTTTTTTTTGTACTTCGACAGTTGTCCTGCATATTTGATGCTTTATATCATTTCCATTCACTGCTGATCACACACAAGACTGTAATGCTTCCTTTACTGTTTGACTATTTCACAGCTCTGTTGACCCCTCTTTTGACCTTCTATCTCCAGCGTTGGAATTTCTTTAATTAACACTTCTTTTCCTTGTTTCTTTCCTTCCCATACTTCCCATATGCCTTGTAATTAGAAATATTTAATGCTTAGTTCTGTCTTTTTTCGCAATTTCTGTTATCACGATGTCATACTTCTATCTGAGCCTGTTTTTCATCAACACTATTTGTCTCACTTTCCACATACCCATGCATGCACAGTAACCAAACTTGTGTATTGAATTCTGTTTTAATTGATCTCTTTAAAATCCTTGCACTAATCTAATCTTGCATAAAATTGTTTCCCCACTTCAATTTTCTTGGTTTTTTTGCTTTTAAAGTTTATATTAATTTTCTTTGACTTTCCTTATTGGTGCACTGTGGTGTACTTTGCATCATAGGTGGTTCTGTAAGACAAGTTGTTAATGAAATATGTTGAGCATGGTTAATGGTAATGCATGCTATTCTTTCCAATGAATACAGCTCCCAACACCCGATCAGTCCAGTGCCGCAGATCAAAAATGGAGGTGAATAGTGTGCAAGAAGGTGGTACTGATACAGAGGTGCGGCGCAGTTGTCGGCTCCGAAGAAATCGCTACAACACTTTAAACCAATCTGTGCTCTTTGATAAATTGATCACAAAGTAAGAGCTGAGAAAATCTTTGTGCTTAAGATTCAGTTATTAGGAATTGACCTATTGCTGTCTGTAACCAGAAACTTTTTTTTTCATTCTAAACATTGACCAGCACTGCTGAAGCAGTTTTGCAGAAAATGGATGACATGAAGAAACTGCGTCGTAAGAGAATGAGAGAATTGGAGAATTTAAGAGTACTCAACGATACAGAAGAAGAGGAGGTAGGTTTATACTTTGAGCAATGCATAATTTTACTCCTGTGTTGCACTGAGAAAAAACTTTATTATTGAGATTTAAATGATGTCCAGGTGGTTTTCTGATTTGCATGTAAATATTCTCCCAGTGATGTATTTATTTATTGGAAGAATGGTAGGAGAGTTATTCTGTTGCCCTGGCAATTATTCCTCAAACAGTGACATAAATCAGATCATCTGGTTGCATTCGTGGGAGTTTGCTGTACACAAATTTGCTGTCTTATTTCCTACATTACAATCAACCTTGCAGCTCAGACACTTCAGTGGCTCTGAAATGCTTTGGATTACCATGAAGTGGTTATGAAAAGTACTTCAGATATGCATGCCTTTCTTTTCCATTGACCACTTTTTAAGCTCTCTTGTTTTAACCAAGGTGTAAAACTGAGTGAGGCCAAATGTGGTCCCCTCAGACGGGTAAAGCTCTTAAAGTTTTGCATTGGTGTTCCATTGATACTGTCCTTTTCCTGTTTGTGAAGGAGAATCTGGATGTGTTTTCATGTGTGAAAAAGAAAAGAACAACTCAAACAATAGATGAAGAAACCTCAGAGTATCATGAAGATGGTAGTGCTGGTAAGGGACACTAGTCAAGCATAAACAATCCTGTGACTTCCTTTTGAAGAAACCTTTCTATTTTTCTAACACATTTTGCATCAAAGTGCAACTAAAGTCCTTGTGCCTAAAGTGCCATCAATGAGTGGGACTGAATTAGTTAAGTTTTAAAGAATCACAATGTACATTAATTACAACAGACTGAATTACCAAGACTTGTGTTATAGGCTTCTATCTATCTTCTATAGGCTAGTGTCTAATGTCTTTGTGAATAGTACTATATGCGGTTAAAACTGTGTTGTACAATACCTGTATGTTTTTATATTCTGTGTATTATTATGCCTAATTTGAATTAGTTACTTTCATGCATCTCCCATTGTTTGAGTTAGACTACCATCTAGTTATGTAATAATTTTTAAGTATTTAGTTTTGTTTGAAAATCCTCTTGATGGCTTTGTATGCTCTTAAAAGCCTGATTTCAGACTTTGTTCAATAAATCTTCTATGAAGTGCCTTGTAATGTTCCACCACAATAACTGGCTGCATAGAGACTTTTTGAAAGAGTTGGCTATTTGCTTACTTTCAGAAAATTTTACTTAATGAATAATTATGTCTCAATCTTTAATCATAGAGGAAATTGAAGATAGAGAAGAGGATGGTGAAGAGGGCACTCCAAAGCGCTACTATTTACGCCAAAGAAAAACTATTGAGAAGTACCAAGCTCCGGGTATGTCTGCTTTACATCTGATGTTGTCCAACACCAGTCTACTTTTAATCTTTTCCCTGTTTGCTTTCTCCCAAGGGAATGTGTACTTGCTTTGGCTTCTTCTTTTCTGATCTTTTAATATATTTCTGATTTGGCTGCTGAAATGAATCATTTACAGCGTGGAATGGTCTATTTGGTCTAACTTGTCCGTGCTAACGCGAGGGGCGGTTCCCTTGTTAATTCAGTTGCCCAGCACTTTGCCTCGGTAATTCAGGAGCTCATTTCCTAAATTCAACACAGCTTCAGTATTCGCTATAAGTGCATTCCAGGCACTTGCCACTCACTAGATGAGGGAGGTCCTCTCATTTCTCTTGTCCTGGGGTAGCTTTTCCACCAGAAACATTGACATTTCTCTGCTCTGCCTGCCCATACTCCCCACACCACACCCCTGCTCAACCTATGGAGTTCCTGTAGCAGACTGTTGCTCTGGATTCCAACATTCTCTTGAGTCTCCTCACATTCCTTTGAATCTCTTCTCTTACCCTAAATCTCTGTCCTCTGGTGTTGTCTTAAAGTTCCCTGCAGAACACCTATTCTATACCCCTCATAATTTTATGCACCTCTGTTATATCCCCTTAATCTCTTCTGCTCTAGGGAGAACCAGTTGCTCGAGTCTCATCTAAAGATCCAGATGCTGAGGCAGAGGGGAAATTGGTGTTCAGCTCACTACTGTGAGGGACTTTACTCACCTCAATGTTGAACTGGTTCCATGGCTGTAGCTTGCAACCATCGGACTCCTGGACTGCCTGCTGCACTGAATTGGCATCATGGCTTTGGCTTGCAGCCATCAGGCTGGACCTGCTGCAGTGCTGAACTGGCTCTGTACTGTGGCCTGCCGTCATTGGGCTCCTGGACGGGCTCCAGTGCTTAACTGGCTCCGGTTTATATTCTGTGTGTTATTTGTTTACATTTTTATTGTTTACAGGATTTGTTCTTTTTTCACGCATTGGGTGTTTGATGGTCTTTGAGTGTTTTTTTAACGGTGTGTTTGAGTTTCTTTGTTTTGTGGCTTGCCTGCAAGAAGACAAATCTCAAAGTTGAAGGTTCAAATGTACTTTGAACTTTTGAACTGAACTGCTTCATCTCACTAACATCCCGAATCTCCCCTGCCCCTTTCCAGCACTACTATTTATGCCAAAGGAAAGCTGTTGTGAAATGCCACACTCCAGGTGTATATGTTTTGTATCTGATGTGCTGTGTTTTTGGAGAATCCACTGAAATGCTTTGGTTTGATCCTTGTATTAGAACCAGAAAGAAAGCCAAGAATATTTTATCACACTCCTGCTTCTCCTGTAAGACAAAGTCGTCGATATTGTGCCTCAGGCTCTCGGAATCCCTACCGCAAGAGTAAAATAACCAGGTTTGTAATGAAAGTTAGTCACAGATCTAGTTACTAATAAATTTTTAACTCTGGTAGTCCAAAATTTTTGTGATGTTTGTTTAATTCTGAACAGGTGCCTTGTCATTAAAGCATCTTTTTAGATTATTATCTTGTGGTTTTCTAATGTTATTTGATTTACACACAGTCAGAAAATACTAATGACACCTGTTGTACGAGGTAGGAAGTATGTAAGTGTGGGTCTTCCCCAGTTTGGTGATCTGGCAATAAAAGTCATTAGAGGAATAGCTTGTAGCTTTCAACTGAACAAATGAATTTTACTCTTGATTTACTACATTTGTACTGGGAAGAGATGGACTAGCTTCTAATTTTTCTTAAAATCCATGGCAACTGGTGGCACCCCACAAAGAAATAATGGTTTGTTATACTTCTATAAAGAATTTAACTTGATTGGTTCTTATAGAATGTAACCCCTGGATTAGAGGATGTAGGCTGTAAGAGAAGCTGGATAAATTAGTTTTTTCTGTGGAGTACTGAGGAGAGACCAGATAGGTTCATTAAAATATGAAAGGCATGGGGTGGACAATTCAAATCTTTTTCCTTGGTAAGTGTCACATACTAGAGGATGTGAATTAAGATGAGAGGTGTGTGTGTGCAGGTTTTTTATACATTAATGGGTGCTTGGCATGGGTTGCCGTTAGTAGTGGTGGAAGCAGATATGATGGTGGGGTTTAAGGGGCTCTTAGACACCTGAATATATAAGGAATTATGGATTGTGTGTGGCCAGTGAAATTTAGTTTAATACGGTTGTGTTTGGTGTTGATATTGTGGGCAGAAGGACCCATTCCTGTGCTGTACCATTCAATATTAGTAGAGGAAGCCCAGTACTGGCGTCAGGATGATTCCAGGTCTTGAAGAATACATAATATTTGATCCATCGTCTCTAAGGAAAAAATGACTATTTATGTTGGTTTGATCCATAAAAGATAAAAGAAGATTATGTTTGAAAATAGCAGTGCTACTTTAATTCAATTATAGGTTGTGGTAAGCTGGCGAGGTCAGCATTCATTACTTTTGTGATGGTGGTTGTGAACCTTCACCTTGCACTCCTTACGGTGAAGGGACACATGTATTACCTCATCTGTAAGAAAGAGTGCAATGTACTTTTAACAAGATAATGTGACTTTGAGGGAATGCTGCAGATGGGAGCATTCCCATGTGCCAGCTACTTTTTGACCTTATTTGAGTAGTTGTGGTGGGCTGCTGAAAAGCACCTTTTTTATGTGTGAAGCTGCCAAGCTAACAATAGATTTTTTTACTACTTGAAGGCAAAGGCATGCATTACACAGCAGTGATTCAACCTCCTCCACTTCATCTTCTGATGAGGAAGTGGAGCACTTTGAGAGAAGAAGAAGCAACAGAAGGAACAGGGCACTTTTGAGGTATGTTGTTTGCAAGAATGTGAAATAATATTCAAAGTGTAATTATAAAACCTCAAGGCATTAAGTTGCATAACTTGTGGAGATTATTTTAAAATTGGATTTGTCGTTGGGTGTGGAGAAAGAAACTACTTTTTTTTAAAAGTATACTTTTATACTTAAACTATTTCCATGAAACTTCAGATAATTGGGCAGCTGCTTAATTGGTCCAAAATGTACTGCCCAATGTGTCTCAATTAACTGGATGCTACTGTGTATCTTACTGTAATTTATAGTTGTTGCAATGTGCTGCTGCAAAACAACATATTTCACAACATGTTGGGAAGATCAAGGAGTTGATTGTGGACTTCAGGAAGGGGAAATCAAGTGAATACACAGAAGACCTCATCGAGGGATCAGAAGTGGAAAAGGTGGCCAGTTTCAAGTTCATAGAAACAGAAAATAGGTGCAGGAGTAGGCCATTCGGCCCTTCGAGCCTGCACCGCCATTCAGTATGATCATGGCTGATCGTCCAACTCAGAACCCTCTACCAGCCTTCCCTCCATACCCCCTGATCCCTTCAGCCACAAGGGCCATATCTAACTCCCTCTTAAATATAGCCAATGAACTGGCCTCAACTGTTTCCTGTGGCAGAGAATTCCACAGATTCACACTCTCTGTGTGAAGAAGTTTTTCCCAATCTCGGTCCTAAAAGGCTTCCCCTTTATCCTCAAACTGTGACCCCTCGTTCTGGACTTCCCCAACATCGGGAACAATCTTCCTGCATCTAGCCTGTCCAATTCCTTTAGGATTTTATACGTTTCAATCAGATCTCCCTCAATCTTCTAAATTCCAACGAGTATAAGCCTAGTTGATCCAGTCTTTCATCATATGAAAGTCCTGCCATCCCAGGAATCAATCTGGTGAACCTTCTTTGTACTCCCTCTATGGCAAGTATGCCTTTCCTCAGATCAGGGGACCAAAACTGCACACAATACTCCAGGTGTGGTCTCACCCTAGGCCTTGTACAACTGCAGTAGTACCTCCCTGCTCCTGTACTCTAATCCTCTTGCTATGAATGCCAGCATACCATTCGCCTTTTTCACCGCCTGCTGTACCTGCATGCCCACTTTCAATGACTGGTGTATAATGACACCCAGGTCTCGTTGCACCTCCCCTTTTCCTAATCGGCCACCATTCAGATACTAATCTGTTTTCCTGTTTTTGCCACCAGAGTGGATAACTTCACATTTATCCACATTAAATTGCATCTGCCATGAATTTGCCCACTCACCTAACCTATCCAAGTCACCCTGCATCCCCTTAGCATCCTCCGCACAGCTATCGCTGCCGCCCAGCTTTGTGTCATCTGCAAACTTGGAGATTGCTGCATTTAATTCCCTCATCCAAGTCATTAATATATATTGTAAACAACTGGGGTCCCAGCACTGAGCCTTGTGGAACCTCACTAGTCACTGCCTGCCATTCTGAAAAGGTCCTGTTTATTCCCACTCTTTGCTCCCTATCTGCCAACCAATTCTCTATCCGCATCAATACCTTACCCCCAATACCATGTGCTTTAAGATTGTACACTAATCTCCTGTGTGGGACCTTGTCAAAAGCCTCTTGAAAATCCAAATATACCGGAGAGGACTTCCGGGTCATCAAGGGAATGGCGGCGTAAGGAAAAGGTCTCTCGACAAAAAAGAAGGTAAACTGCCCCAAAATCGAATTTAGACAAATACTTAATATTGCATAACTATATTAATAAAAGGGACAAGGATGATGTCTAAGAACAAGAATAAAAAGTCCGCTCTGAAGGCTGATAAACATAAATAGATGCAGCAAGGCGAAGGGCCTAGCTCTCCCACGGCAAGCCAGGACGGAGATAATGAGGGGGAATCGGTGACTGTGTCTTTGATTCTCGGAGAGATTCGCGAGTTCCGACAAGATAACAGCAAACAGCTGGAAGATATTAAAGGAGAAATAGTAAAAACTAACTCGCGGATAGATGAAGCCGAAGCGAGGATTGTTGGAATTGAAGAGAAGCTACAAAATGCAGAGGAGGTGATAGCAGAAATGCTGAAGCTACAAGACCAACTCCAGTGGAAACTAATAGATCAAGAAGGCCGCTCGAGAAGGGAAAATGTGAGGATCTACAGAGTTCCCGAAGGAACCGAAGGTAAGCCCGGATTGATGATTCCCTTCGTGGAGAAGCTGCTTAGAGAGAACCTTGATATACCGGCCGCAAAAGACCTACAGATAGAAAGGGCTCACCGTGCGTTGGCACCACAGCCTCCGGCAGGCACCCAGCCCAGATCGATTCTGATCAGATTTCTCAGTTACAGAACGAAGGAAGACGTGCTTAAAAGAGCATGGCAAAAGAAAGGATTCATGTGGAACAACTGTAAAATCAGTTTAGACCACGACTACGCACCGGGGATTCTTGCCAGACGGAAGGAATATACGGAAACACGGAGAGTCCTGAAGGAAAACAACATCAGCTTCCAGACCCTGTATCCAGCTCGGCTGAGAGTCTTTTACGACGAAGGGACAAAAACTTACACTACGGTGGAGGAGGCAACGTTGGACCTGGCGGACCGGGGATTACCTATTAAAGTTATCACCCAACCGGAGTCGCTACTGGAGAGGATTCGGCAGAAGTCGTGGCAGTTAGTGGGGCGAGGACGCTCCACTCGAACCAGAGTGTCAAACTACAAGGAAAAGCTGCAAATATTCAGACGTGAATGTACAGAGAATACAGATTAATTAAGAGAAATGACTGAAAAGAGTAAATCGGACTTAAAAGTAAAATGAAAACTGGTAACTGAAAATAATCTAGGCGGAATAACTTGAATGATAGCAATATGGTCGAGACATAAATAGGAGAAAATTCTCTATGATTATTCAAACTGCTGAGGGCCCTCTAACACAGGGTGAAGATAGAGGTTATCCCTCTGAACTGAGGCGGGTCGGTGCTCGGGCCTCACTGTGGGAAGTTGGGGAAAATTTTCAAATGTTATACGTTCAGAAATGTCTAGGGTGTGGTTATATGTCTTGGTTTACTGTTGAGAAGGGATTGCTTACTGTTTGGTTAGAAAAGGAGAGTGCTTTTTTTCTACTAGAGAAAAATGCAAACTGAATTGGTAAAAATAATTTCCTATAATGTTAATGGGGTTTTGAATCCAATTAAAAGAAATAAGATTATGTCTAAATTGAAAAAAGAGAGGGCACAAATAGCTTTCCTCCAGGAAACACATATGAGCCAATCTGAACATGGAAAATTAAAAAGAATGGGCTTTAAGCATGTATTTTATTCATCATATAAATTGAGTCACAAAAGAGGGGTAGCTACTTTAATATCAAGTACTCTTAATTATCAACATATTTCAGAGACTAGAGACAAAGAAGGACGGTTTGTAAAAATCACAGGAAGAATAGAAGGTACAGAAAAAACATTGCTGAATGTTTATGCTCCTCCAGGTAGTGAATGGTCATTTTATAGACACATTTTTGACCTAATGGTCAGTTCTCGAGGGGTAGTAATTTGTGGAGGGGATTTTAATATTAGATTAAATCCTATATTAGATTCTTCAAGAATAGTTACTCAGAATAAACCTCTGACTTGGAAAGTGAATTCATTGATGGAGGAGTTGGGAATTATAGATGTCTGGAGGGAATTACACCCTACTAGTAAAGATTATACATATTACTCTTTCCCTCATTCAGCCTATTCAAGGATAGACTATTTCTTTATCTTTAATACAGATAGACTCAGGATAAAAAAACTGTAATATTGCAACAATTGATCTGTCGGATCATAGCCCAGTCTCTATGTCTCTAATCCTGGAAAGGAAAATGAGGAAAACACTATGGAGGCTAAACTCACATATACTTAATAACCCAAAAGTAATGGAGAGATTAAGGGGAGAAATCAAAGAATATCTAGACCTTAATGACACGGGAGAAACATCACCAGTGATTTTATGGGATACATTGAAAGCTGTACTGAGAGGGAAAATTATTTCCATTACTACTCACATGAAAAAAATCAATGCACAAAAATTAGCAGACCTTCAAGGAAAATTAAAACAACTTCAAGTTGGAGATAGCAACAAAAGTAATTCAAATCGAAAACAGGAAATTAGGAAATTGCAAAGTGAAATTGATGATATTTATACGTTGGAAACTCAAAGAAATTTTCTTTACCTGAGACAAAAGAATTATGAAGTAGGAGGTAAATCAGCTAGATTATTAGCATATAAATTACGAAAACAACAAGCAGACAATACAATTCATAAAATAAAGAATCCAAAGACAAAGCTTGTGGAGAGTACAATAGGGAAAATTCAAGAGAGTTTTGAAACGTATTATCGAGAGCTGTACTCCCAACCCCGGGCCCCCAATGAGCCCTATATAGACAGTGTATTGAATTTTTTAGATCTACCTAAACTTACAGATTTACAAAATGAAAGTTTATTAGAACCAGTAACTGTCAAAGAACTGAACGTGGCCATCTCTAGGTTAAAGGCTGGAAAGTCCCCGGGTTCTGATGGGTTTACCTCAGAGTGGTACAAGTCCCTGAAGACACAGTAAGCCCCATTACTACTTAACACCTTTAATTGGATCTTGCAGAGAGGAGAAACTCCACCTTCCTGGAGAGAAGCGATTATTTCAGTTATTCCTAAAGAGGGTAAAGATAAACTAGAATGTGGCAATTATCGGCCAATTAGTGTTCTTAATTTAGATTACAAACTATTTACATCTATATTAGCGCGCAGATTGGAAAAGCTTTTACCTGGCCTAATCCATTTAGACCAGACTGGATTTATTCAACAAAGACAAACACAGGACAACATAAGGAGAACTCTGCACATATTAGAACAGGTTAATAAGAACGAGACAGAGACAATGGTAGTAGGATTGGACGCTGAAAAAGCTTTTGATTCGGTTAGTTGGGCATTCCTATACAGAGTGTTAGGAAGATTCGGCTTTCAAGAAAGGTTTATTAAAGTAACTCAGACTCTGTATGACAGCCCAACAGCCCGAATTAAGATAAATGGGGACCTCTCTGACTCCTTCATTTTAGAGAGAGGCACTAGACAGGGATGCCCAATTTCTCCTCTCCTTTTTGCGCTATATATTGAACCACTTGCCCAACTAATAAGACAGAGCGAAATCGTAAAAGGTATCAAGGTGGCAGGGATTGAACAGAAAGTGGCATTATTCGCAGATGATGTTTTGGTCTATCTGAGTGAACCAGAAAAATCATTTATAGGATTGTTTACACTGTTGGATGACTTTAGGAAAATATCAGGTTATAAAATAAATGTAAAGAAAACGCAGGTTATGTCCCTAAATTATACACCATCCAAAAAATTGCAGGATACATACGATCTTAAGTGGGAAGCTAAATCATTAAATTATTTAGGAATAACCCTGCCGAAGGATCTTTCAACACTGTCACAGGTAAATTATGGGCCATTAATCTCAGAGATAAAAGCAGATATGCATAGATGGAATCTTATCCCCTTTTTAAGTTTAAATTCAAGAATAAATACTATAAAAATGAATATTCTTCCTCGGTTATTATATCTTTTCCGTACTTTACCAGTGGAGGTGGATGATAATCAATTCAGGGAATGGGACAAATGGATTTCCCGCTTCATTTGGCAAGGAAGGAAACCTAGAATTCGATATAACACCTTACAGTTAGGGAAGGAAAGAGGAGGTATGGTTCTTCCTTGCCTGAGAAATTATTTTTATGCCTCACAGATAACCCCTCTGTTATATTGGTGTAATAGGGAATATAAGGCTAGATGGAAGGAAATAGAATTTGGATTAGTTGACAGTTTTCCTCTTCAGGCCTCAATAGCTGACAAAGGATTGATGGCCCAGTTGGAAAAATTTAATAATGCTTGGATAAATCTTACGTTAAAAGTATGGCAGAAGGTGGTTAATTCATGTGGAATTAATAACATGCTAAAACTCTTTAGATGGTGTGCGTATGATACCGAATTCCTTCCCAACAGAGGAGATAAAAGATTTGAGCTATGGATAAAGAAAGGTCTTACAACCTACCTCTCATTTATAGATAAAAGAGTATTACAAAGTTTCCAAATCCTGCAGGACAAACATGGCCTAGAACATAATGACTTTTTTAGGTACCTTCAAATACGAAACTATGTTAACCAGAGTTGTAGATATACAGACCTATCAACAGTAGAATTAGAATTTTTCAAGATTCTGAATTCGGCTTGCAGTTCAATACCTAGTAAATCAGTTTCTCGCCTATTTAATGCACTCTCCCATGCTAAAAATGTAAATACACTGTATATTAAAGAGAAGTGGGAGAAAGAAGCGGGGTTGGTACTTTCAGAGGAGGCTTGGGGGAAAATCTGCAGCTTTCAATGGTCCTCGACTAATTCTTTGACTTGGAGAGAACATTGTTGGAAAAACATTATAAGATACTTCAAGACCCCATATCAGGAAAAATATAAAGATACAAATGTGATGTGTTGGAGAAGGTGCGACTCCAAGGAGGCAAATCATTTTCATATTTTCTGGGATTGCCCTAAATTAAGTCTATTTTGGGAAGGTATTCATATAACATTAGTTAAGGTACTTAGGTCCCAGATACCTCTGAACTTTGAGACGCTCTATTTGGGTCATGTATTGTTCCTTGAACAGAAGGAAGATATAAAGTTGCTGCAGGCCCTCTTAGCGGCAAGTAAGAAATCAATCACTAGAAAATGGCTAAATCCAATACCACCTACATTAGAAGATTGGTACGAAATTATCTTGGAAATATTTAAAATGGAAAAGTTGACCTACTCCCTGAGAACTCAAAAAGAAACATTTTATCAAATCTGGAATAAATGGATTGAATATATAACCCCAATGCGAGCAGACTTTAGATGACTCTCCTAATGATTTATATTGCTCTTCTCATCAACACAGTAATATTGCTAACGTAAGCACCCCTAGTCTAAATGTTTGTTGTTTTTTTTTGGAAAATAGAGAATTAATACAAGTAAAGGGAAAGATTTGGGAAAGGGATTAAAAAAAAAATGAAAAAATTAAGTAAATAAGTACATAGGGATTGGATAATTATGTCTGCGGGCAGGAACAAGCACGAACAAATTGGGATATAAACACCTACAATGGTTGGTATATAGGCTTGTATGCAACATTTTGGACCAGTGGAAGTGGTCCAGAAGGGTTGTATGGAAACTATTATTACCATTTATCTTAACAACTAATTTCATTACTTAGCCTAATAGGTTAGATTTACCACAGTACATAATTATCTATTTAAATGTTTATTTTGCTTTTATATCATCTCAATGTGTACTTAAGAATGTATAAATAATTGTAGTTTTATACATATAAAAAATGGAAAAGGTTATATGTGTGAAAAAAGTACATGATAATTGTGAACTCCTTATCTAAATAAAAATAAAATTAAAAAAAAATAAATAAAAAAAAGAAAATCCAAATATACCACATCCACTGGTTCTCCCCTATCCACTCTACTAGTTACATCCTCAAAAAATTCTATGAGATTCGTCAGACATGATTTTCCTTTCACAAATCCATGCTGACTTTGTCCGATGATTTCACCGCTTTCCAAATGTGCTGTTATCACATCTTTGATAACTGACTCTAGCAGTTTCCCCACCACTGATGTTAGGCTAACCGGTCTATAGTTCTCTGGTTTCTCTCTCCCTCCCTTTTTAAGAAGTAGGGTTACATTAGCCACCCTCCAATCCTCAGGAACTAGTCCAGAATCTAAAGAGTTTTGAAAAATTATCACTAATGCATCCACTATTTCTTGGGCTACTTCCTTAAGCACTCTGGGATGCAGACCATCTGGCTCTGGGGATTTATCTGCCTTTAATCCCTTCAATTTACCTAACACCACTTCCCTACTAACATGCATTTCCCTCAGTTCCTCCATCTCACTGGACCCTCTGTCCCCTACTATTTCTGGAAGATTATTTATGTCCTCCTTAGTGAAGACAGAACCAAAGTAATTATTCAATTGGTCTGCCATGTCCTTGTTCCCCATAATCAATTCGCCTGTTTCTGTCTGTAGGGGACCTACATTTGTCTTAACCAATCTTTTTCTTTTCACATATCTATAAAAGCTTTTACAGTCAGTTTTTATGTTCCCTGCCAGTTTTCTCTCATAATCTTTCCTGGGTGTTAATGTCTCTGAAGGTCTATCCTGCGTCCAGCATACTGATACAATTACATCGAAGGCACGCCAGTGGCTATATTTCAGTAGGAATTTGAGGAGACTTGGTATGTCATCAAAGACATACAGTGGAGAGCATCGTAACTGGTTGTATCAGTGTCTGCTGGAGGATGAGGGCACTGCACAGGATCAGAAAAAGCTACAGAAAGTTGTAAACTCATCCAGCTCCATCATGGTCACCAGCTTCTCCAGCATCCAGGACACTTTCAAAAGATGATGCTTCAAGAAGGTGGCATCCATCATTAAGGACCCCATTCACCCAGGACGTACTCACTTATTGCTGCCATCAATGAGGGGAGGGCGTATATGAATCTGACGACACTCAATGCTTCAGGAACAGCTTCTTCCCCTCTGCCATCAGATTTCTGAATGGACAATCAACCCATAAACACTTTTTTTTTTCTTTTCTCTCCCCTTTTGCACTAAAGTAATTTGTGTGTGTGTGTGTATATATATAATGTGTGTATAATATGCTTTTATTATTCATAGTTTTCATGTATTGCAATATGCCACATTTTCATGACGTGCCAGTGGTATTAAATCAGATTCTGATTCATACACATTTTAATTAAATAGGATAGATAGAATATCTATTCTATTATAGAACAGAACTTTATTGTCATTGCTCAGGGCAACGAGATTGCCATGCTTTGTTATGTTATGCTTTATGTTAGAATGTTTTTGGCTAATATTGGAAGTAATTAGAACAAAAGCTTTATGATGTCATTTGCAGTATTTAAAAGAAAGGTTTACATCATAACTGTAGCATACTGTTTTTGAATACAGATCCTTGCTGTTCACAGTAAAGAATAGATGATAATTCTGAGAGAGCAACATATGTAGCAAAGGAAACCATTTTAAAATAAAGGTTCATTGCTTTAAAGGAGAACTAATGGATAAAAGAAGGTAATCTGAGAGGTGTGAGTGTGTGGATTTGCAGTACTCATCACTGAACTGAAGGAATTAATGTTACTTGTAGCTCTGAATTGTTTAGGAATGTTTGTTTGGGTTGTGAGTTGTGGATTGGTATGATATGAGCAGAAATGATCATAGCTGCCTATGCTTAAGTTATAGGCTTAAGGACAAGAGTAGAGCGAACGAAGGAGAGGCGATGTTTAGCCATGAGGAGAAAATAAATGTTTGAAAATTAAGTTGAGAAGGTGCATCATAAAGATGCAACATAAATGGTGAAACACTCAGCACGTCAGACATATGAAGTGAGAAGTGTTCTGAATTCCCTGAAGTCTTAACGATAATTTTCCTGAAATGTTAACTATTTTCTGAAGTTGCTGTCTAACCTAAAGATTTTATACATATCAGGTATTTCTTACAAAATCAAAAGTAGAAGGAAGATTCTATTTTTGTCATTTAACGAATAAAAAAATTAATCATATGTGCTGAGTAAAGGAGAAAGGGGATTTGAGTGCTTTGGGATAAGCTTTCAAAATCTTGCAATATTATCGTGATAGATTGAATGTTGTCTTAATCATTTGCCATTTTAAGATAATCTCTGTATAAATTGGGAACTCAAGCTTCTATTTACAATCTCACTGTTGTATATTTCTAGATGTCTCCCACTGAATCTTAGGAAAGATGATATGAAAGGGATTCACAAAGATCGGATGAAAATAGGTGCGAGCCTGGCAGATGTAGATCCAATGCAAATTGACACTTCTGTAAGTTGAGGGGGTTTGGACAAGTAATATGTGTTATATTTTTCAAATTTCTAAAAACTCAAAGCATTTAACCTGACAATTTGACGAAATTTGACATACTATATATATCGTTATTGCAATTGTAATTTATCCATTGTGATTTTCTGGTTCTCTTTTATTTGCATTGAAGCAACAAGAATAACCAGTGTAGCTTGTATTGGAGAGACTTAAGGTGGTTGAACCTTTGCCTATGTTTCTAATGGCAGATGGAGTTCATTTCAAATAAGTGTGAAGTGATGCACTTGGAAGATTGAACTAAAGGTAGAGTACCAGGTGAATGGCAAGGTTCTTAGCAGTGTGGATTAACAGAAGGATCCTGGGGTTAAGTCTACAGATCCCTTAAAGTTGCTGTGCAAGTTGATAGGGTAGTTAAGTAAGTATATTGGCCTCCAATATTTGGGATTAGCTGAATCTGAATTGATTGTGCCTGAGTGGCACATGTTCTCTAGGGAAGGAGAATTTGTCTTTCTGACACTGAATAGATTGAGAGGCCCTTCTGTCACTTCTGTTACAGTTTTTTTAAACACAGTGATTTTGATCTACTGAACCACTTCATACTTTAAATTATACTTTAAATCAAACAATAAGCATTGAAAATATTAATTATACATACTCACATTTCTTCATACTTGTAAATGTATCTAAGCTTTGGTACAAAACTCCACACCATGAGAACACTGGAATTTAGAAGAACGAGGGCGATCTCTGAAACCTTTTGAATGTTGAAAGGCGTAGATAGAGTGGATGTGAAGAGTCTAGGACCAGAGGCACAGCCTCAGAAAGATGGATGTCCATTTAGAACAAAAATTTGCAGCTGTGGGGGCCAGATCACTGGTTTCATTTAAGGTGGAAATTGATATTTCCTGATTAGTCAAGACGTGAAGGTTGTGGGGAGAAGGTATGGGAATGTGTTGAGAAGTAAATGGACCAGCCATGATGAAATGGTGGAGCAGACTCAATGGGCCGATTGGCCTAATTCTACTCCTAGGTCTTATGGTCTAATAGGTGTGCAACCCTCAATACAGTTTGATTTAAGACGTGTAAATCTCAGTAATGCAGTGTAGTTCACTATAGGCCTGAACTAATAATTTAGAAGTGTCCTGGATTCTGCCGTTACAATTAGGAATTTAAATTCAGTCTAAAAGGCTGAATTTGGGCAATAAATGTCTGTTTATTTTAGTTTGTATATGATCCCAAACCCAAAGCAGTGTGTTGAAGTCCCATCAAAGAATACAGATGGTTCTGCAACTACTTCATTCACAAGATAGATGCACAATGAACTGTGGCCTCTCAGTAATGCCAAATTTTTTTTTTTAAATTATGGGCAAATGCCGGTAGATATAAAATTTTATATAAACTTTAAATTTTTTTCCCCTTTAGGTTCGTTTTAATAGTGTGGGTGGACTTACAAGTCATATTGCTGCACTGAAGGAGATGGTGGTTTTTCCATTGCTTTACCCTGAAGTCTTCGAGAGGTTTAAGATTCAGCCACCAAGGTACGGGAAGGTCACTTCATTAACCAATCTAAATGGTGCTTATCTTCTGTTGTTCCACAACAGATTGAAGTATACTAAGAATTTTTAAATATGATTTTTTTTTTAAGATATCTTTCCTGAGATTTTGCTGGTCTTGTTGCCCCCTGCTAATCTGTAAACTCCACACCTGGATTTCTTGTATATTTAACATCTAAAATAATAACTCTATCTTGTATTTGTGTTCTTTATGAATATCCAAGAATTTATACAAGTTTTATAGCCACTGAGGCTGGTCTCTTTAATTTGTTTTTTTGCAAATGAAGTAGTCCACAATTGGCCACTAGTGAATGTATAAAATTACTCATAACTCCTTTGTTCCAGCTAAGTTGTGGAAAGATGTAAATAATGTTCAAAGAGTACAGAGAACATTTACAAGGATATTGCCCAGATTGGAGGACTTGAGTTCTAAGGAAAGATTGAATAGGTTAGGAATTTATTCTTTAGAACGTAGAAGATTGAGAGGAGATTTGATGAAGGTATACAAAATTGAGGGGTTATGGATGAGATCATTGAAAGCAGGCTTTTTCCACTGGGGTGGGTGGGACTATAACTAGAGATTAAGCGTGAAAGGGGAAACTTCACGGTGTTGTGAGTGTGGAATGAGCTGCCTGTGCAAGTGGTGTATGCAAGCTCGATTTTCAACATTTAAATGAAGTTTGCGTAGGTACAATACATGGATGGTAGGAGAATTGGAGGCCAACAGGCGGGATGCAGGTTGATGGGAGGTCGGCAGTTCAGATCGGACTAGCTGGCCCAAAGGAGTTGTGTCTGTGCTGTACTTTTCTATGACTATGACTCAAATAGGTATCCAAATCCTGACAATGCATTGTTGTAATCAGCCTTTTAAAGGACTCCAGTGCTTAGAGGTTAGAGTGAAGATACAGCTGCCAATAAAATAACAAATTCAGAGGTGCAAAATGTGAGAATTGAGAGAACTGAGACACTTCCTAGGATTGTTGAATTGGAGAGCAAATGAGTTGTTGGCCAGGGAGGAATTTATAGTTTGGTGTAACTGAGATCGGGTTGCCAGTGTAGGTCAGTGAAGACTGTGGTAGTAGGTGAATGGACTTAGTGGCTTACATGGTATCCTAGCAGTTACTGTTGCTGTCTCAAACCTGGTTTTATTCTGACCTTGGGTGTTGTGTGGAGTTACCTCTGTGATTGGGTTTTCTCCAACAGTTCTGCATTTCTACCCACTTTCCAAAGATTGTTAATTCACAACTGTAAATTACCTGTTACATAGGTAAATGGCAAAAAGAAGTGAAAAATATTCATGACATATGTGAGATAGAAAAGAGGAAGCTGCAAATGAGAAAAGGGGTAATAGGTTTGTCTCCTTGGGAGCTGGTGTAGACTCTGGGCTGAATGTTGTGTTTCTTGTAGGTATAAGAATTTGGATAGGTCAATTTTAGATGGCTCAAGTTTGTTGTACAAGTACTGGTTTTGTTGGTGAGGCAGAAGTAAATCCTTTTAAGTACAATTAAATAGCTTTTGGTTTGTTTCTTTTCAGTCTGTTTGGAATATGTTTTGTGCTTTTGGTCAGAATTGTACATTAATGAATATTTGGGTGTAAAGGCATGTGTGGATATCATGAATAGCCAGCAAAATAGTCACACAAAATTTTCAAAAATATCTGTGGTAAATGTTTTTAAGTTTTTCATAGCCTCCTTCCAGTGGTCTGTGTGGTTAGCTTGAGTCATATTTTATTTGTACCAGAACAGAACTGATGGTTGCTTTGAAATATTTTCCTTCACAAAAAGTAAAATGTAAAAGTACTCTGCTTCTCCTTTTAGAGGCTGCTTATTCTATGGTCCTCCTGGGACAGGGAAAACCCTTGTTGCCAGAGCCTTGGCTAATGAGTGCAGTCAGGGAGATCGGCGAGTGTCCTTCTTCATGCGAAAGGGTGCTGACTGCCTCAGCAAGTGGGTAGGGGAATCTGAACGACAACTTCGATTACTTTTTGATCAGGTAATTACAACTTTCAAATAAGGTGTACAAAAGGCCTAATTTCTTTGAGCTGCTAACTACCTCTTCAAACAATGAACAAGGAGACTGTTTATACTACCTTTAAAGTCATGCGTATGATGATAACACTTGTCCAATGCAAATGCAAATAGTCCCATAGTGCAGAAGTGCAAGTTTTGCATTAAGGATGTGTTGTGAGCTAGTATTAGTATTTTCCATAGATGCTGTCTAGCTTGCTGAGTTCCTCCGGCATTTTGTGCGTATTGCTTTGGATTTCCAGCACTTGCAGATTTTCTCATGTTTGTAGTATTGGACCTTATGTTTTAAATAGGTGTTGTTATCTGTCATCCTGAAAGCTGAGTATGGTGGCTTGCCTATTTCCTGTTCACTCAATCGTAACCCTTGCCTAAGATCTTTAATGGCTAAAAATGAGGGTTTTGAGGGATGGATCTCACTACTTTAAAATAAGGGGGTTGGTCATTCAAGATATGAGAAATTACTCCACTGAGAGGAGGAATCAATCTTTAGAATGGTGTACAGAAGAGAGCTGTGGTGGATCGGTGACAAGTCGAAGACCACTAGGCTTTTGGAAAGTAAGGGAATTAAGCAGGAATGTGATGTCGAGTAAAATGTCGACTACAGTCGGCCCTCCTTATCCGCTAGTTCCGCATCCGTGAATTCAACCAACTGCGAATCGGGAAAACCTGGAAGTTCTCTCTCCAGCACTTGTTGTTCGAGCATTGTTCGCCTCGTGTCTCGTTTGTTTGTTCGCTACTTTGTGTGAAAAAATGGCTCCTAAAAAGCAATTCATCAAAGGCTAAGAGGGAGCGTAAAGTGCTCTTTCTTGCTGAGAAATTAGAAATATTAGATCTTTTGAAAAGTGACATGTCGCATTCCAAAGTGGGCCGTAAAGTCGGTAAGAACGAATCGAGCATTCGCACAATAAAGCAGAAAGAAGCTGAAATTTGTGGAAGTGTTAGTGCTAGGAATGACTGGCTGGCTATGTAAAGCGCTACAGCCTCAAGAACTTAAGATCACGGGAGAATCGGGATCGGCTGATGCCGAGGCGGCATTGGCGTTCCCAGAAGAGCTATGATGGTTGTGTCTGTACTGAACATGTACAGACTTTGTTCTTGTCATTATTCCCTAAACAATACAGTATAACAACTATTTACATGGCATTTACATTGTATTAGGTATTAGAAGTCAACAGAACAAAAACACTGCGGGCGGCGGGTTCTGTGCTGGCCTGGGCCCCAAAGTCCACCCGCACCGAGACAGGTTAAATAAGGGACTTGAACATCCGCGTTTTTTGGTATCCGCGGGGTTGGGGGGCGACTGTATTAACTTGTTGAATGCACACAGACACAGTGGTGAATGTGCTTTTATTTATGTTGTAATACTACTGGACATGTAAATCCAATAAGTTAAATATTGATAGCCATGAAACTCCCAGATATCCAAGAAAGCCCATATAATTCATTCATATTCATCAAAGCAGGCAATTTTATGACAAATAACCTACAATAGTGCCTCTCTATAGTTTAAGAGATCAGTTAGGAATGGGTTATCGGTCCTTGCCAGTGAGGCAAATCTCGTAGGTGAATAAGTGCATAATTATTGCATTGTGGAGTCTTGTGTTCAAACACAAAATACTGATTAACCTTTTATGATCTTGTTTGTCTGCACTCACTTTCTGGGAATTGTATAATTTAACATAATATCTTTTCAACACAGTAGTTTAGTACTTGAGCATTATCATTCTCTGCTTTAGCTCCCAAATTTATTCCTTCACATTTCCTATATATTGTAAGATTTTATCTGAAATATCACTGTGGCTAAATTCCTTATTTTCTGTACCAAGCAAATATATACTTCTATTGGCTAATTAAAAACAATTCATATCTAGAATGTTAGGTCTGGAAATGAAAAATCCCATTTCCAACACTTTTGTAATTGTTGGCATTCTTTTGGTTTCTTTTATATATTAAAAAAAACACTCAAGTAAAAACAGCTGAGCTAGAATCTCATTTTTATTTGCAAGTGTTGAGAACATTCAAACCAATTTTTTTATTTTGCAGGCCTATCTTATGCGCCCTTCAATTATTTTCTTCGATGAAATAGATGGCTTGGCTCCTGTTCGTTCTAGCAGACAGGATCAGATACATAGGTAAGTGTATGAAGAATTTAAAAAAAAAAGGTGTAATAGTTAGTCTGGGGATCCGATAAATCTTACCTATGTTACGTGTTTTAGAGATGAGTCTTCTCATGTTTACCAAACAGATGGAATGTCGGTAATGCAGCAGGAGAATAGTCCAAAAACGTTGATTTCTGGTTGCTTGGTATACTATATATGCAGGGCTGTGGAAGATTTAGGGGCAATACTTAACATGAGGATAGAGTAGGAAGGTGGAGTAGTGTTAGAAGAATAGCTATGATTGAACGACAGAGCTGGATCAAGGAAGCAAATGGCCTGTTCCAATACTGTTTGTTCACTTGTTAATAGTTTAATTTTTCAGGAGAGTTCCTGTTTTTGATGCATCATTTTTCTTGTGGTTGAGAGAGTGAGCCTCATACTTATGAAAAAATGTGCAGTGTTGTGAGATGCACACTGTTCATTTTGAAAATAATTTAAGGTATTTTCTAGTTGGGCACACTTGGGTCTTCAGTGGGGGGGGGGACCCGCAATTTTTATGATTTTAACTTTTAAACTTCAAGTGAACTTCCAAGTGCAAGTCTGGACTTCAGTTGTCACATGTTTATAAATAGTTGGACTGGTGTGGCGATATTTTAATAAGCTTTTCTCTAGTTCCATAGTTTCTACCTTGCTGGCATTGATGGATGGGCTGGATAGCAGAGGTGAGATTGTGGTGATTGGGGCAACGAACAGACTGGATTCCATTGATCCTGCCTTAAGAAGACCTGGACGATTTGATAGGGAATTTCTCTTTGGCCTCCCAGACAAAGATGTAAGTTGTCTTGAATAATGCATAATTTGAAGAAGTTCCTTTTGTTCCTCAAAGGAAAAGATTATGTGTGATCTGATTATTCTGCAAGGTGTTCTGTAATTTGTGCCATTTGGCATCTGATGTAGAATCCTGGTGCTGGCCCAATCTGTAGACCTTGATTAATGGTGTTCTTTGGCTGGTTTGGTGTTACAGCTGATGACAGTAGTTAATCTGTGTATTCCATACTTCACCTTGGAGCAGCATTTCATTGGGGTCCTGATTCTGTTTGCTTGGGGTAAAATCAAGTTTTGTTTTGCATGTTCTCTAATAAGAAACTGATCGTTGGAGGTGGTAGTTAACGGGCAAGAGATGAAAACATTGCATATGAATAATATCTGTTCAGCCTCAAATGTCAGTGTACAAATATAACTTCTTGCAGCTTTGTTCATGTTATAAAATTCCTGTTTTTCTTAACCTACTGTAATCCAGGGTACAAAATCAAAAATACCATATTAATCTTGCAGAAAATAAAAACTTGCTATTTGTTGAAGCATATCATCAAGTTTCACTTATTTGGAAAAAAAAAGTGAGAAATTTCCACCAATACTTGAATGTATTCATTTTTGTTTAAACTGTCTTCCAATTTGCCCAAAGGCCCGAAAAGAGATTTTGAAAGTCCATACCAGGGACTGGAACCCAAAACCATCAGATGCATTTCTCCAGGAACTAGCGGAGAAGTGTGTAGGTGAGCATCTTTTTTTGTATGTGTGCCTACTTAAATTATGATGCCTCACAAGTATTAACTAATCTGTTCTCTGTTGCAGGTTATTGTGGTGCTGATATTAAATCTGTCTGTGCTGAAGCAGCATTGTGTGCCTTGCGTCGTCGGTACCCCCAGATTTACGTCACCACTGAGAAATTGCTCCTAGATGTATCTTCCATTAACATCACAGCACGAGATTTTGTGAAGGCCATGCAAAATATGACGCCCACTTCTCAGCGGGTGATGGGTACTCCTGCAAGGGCACTAACATTTGTTGTCAGGCCACTCCTGGATAACACTTTGTGTAGAATTCTAGATGTGTTGAAAAAGATTTTCCCACATGCAGAACAAGACTTTAAAGAGAATGGCGAGAGTGGTAAGAATTTAAAACGTGCAATATACAGTGCATAAATAATAGATCCATACTGATGCTTGGGTACCAAAAAACTCCCATTTTTCTGTAGAATCATATCCTTGTATTCCTTTCAGCCTTTCTTAACTTTTCTAGGTCACCTTCAAGTACGTGTTGCTCCCCTCATTGTTTCATCGCATTGTATGTTCTATATAATCTCCTAGTGGAGGGAACTGAAGTGTGGAGTTCTGACTGAAATAAACTGATTTGTTTTAAATGTGTTAATCATGCATTTAAACATTCATTAAATAAATCCAAGAAGATAACAGATCTGACACCACTAAGGTTGTATCTATGCAGTGCTCATGTGCCAGTATTGCCCTGTATTGTTTTTAATCATTGTGTTCTGCATTTTTGGCACCTGACAGCAAGTACTGCAGAGGAACTTTTGGAATTATGCACTCACTCTCATCTCCTATGATTTGCCCTTGATTTAGCCTCGGGGTTGTCTTCCTGCATCATTTTAGCATTGGGTCTGTAGTAATTCAAATTCATGTGGCTTGACTGTAGTTACATGTAGGTAGTTTTAGTTGACCTTAATCGCAGTTAGGCCTGAGGTTCAGAATGTCAAGGTACTCCTCTCTCTAATCATCTGTGTTGGGGAGAAGCTAGGATTCTGCAGACACTTCTCTATTTGTTTTCTCCCAGAAACAAACTGTTCCATGGTTTACTACTTTTTTCTGAAGTGAGGAATTTGCTGGTGGTTTGTATATCTCTACTTTCTTTTGTTTCACTGTTGACACCATTACATTTGACTTCTTGGCCCCAAAATTTGGAGTTCTTTTCTTTCAGGTCCACCTTTCTCTTTTGCTAAGTTTTTGATTTTCTGACCCAATGTTCCAAATTTAAATTTTACCTAATAAAATGGTGAAGTGCTAAGGGATGTGTTTCTACAATAAATCTATTTCATGTTATTGGTTCTGAGGATAATGTAAAGTAATTATCTATTGTTAATTGTTTTGATTCTCCTGAAACAGATGGAATAAGCCATATACTTAATGATGGTATCTACAGTGATGATGAAAGTCCATCTGTTTTTGAAAATGGACCACATCAAATATGTGAGCAGGAAAATAGTGAATCTTTCCTCAGTTATAGCAGGTAGGAACATTTTCTTTATTCCATAACTGTATGCTTATAGGAGTTCAATGTGCAAATAATAGATGTTTCGAAATGGGTTTTCGGACGTTCCTGGATACAATATCTAATTCCAAATTGGGAAATCCACCCGGGGTTGGTTCAAACGTGTTTATTGTTATCATTGGAGGAGGCTACCCTTTCCCGCTAGTTTTAGTAATACTTGGGTATTAGAAAGTGAGACCCGTACAAGTAGTAGTTTCCTCATTTAAAGCTGTAATGATGTTTTAATAGTAAACTTTGGATTTTTGCATTTTGTCTTAAATGAAGCATGTAAGTGTGCTTTTTGTGGGCTTTTTTTCCCAGTTCAGGTCAATCTTCTATAATCCGGCACCATTGGGACTTGAGTGCCAGATTAATGAAAATGCCAAATTACAGAAGGATGACGTTAAGCAATAGCTAACCGCCTCATCATACCTTTAAAATATCATGAAAATCAGTACAAGTTAGATAATAATGAAACAGAAATATTAAATGAGTAGCAAGTGAAATTTTAATAAAGTAATATACTGTACAGGCACAGATTAAATAAAGCGTATGGGTAAATGTACAGGAATTATACAGAACAGTTGAGCACTTTTGCTTCTAAAGTGAGATGTTTAATATACCTTCAGGCAAAGTTGCATGTCTGCAAGTGTGGGGTTGTTGGGATCACCAACATCTTCATCTTGAAAAATGAGTGAAGCATCAGGAACTGCTGAAACTGGAACAACAGTTTCTTCAAAAACTGTTGGTGGCAGCACATCTGGGTGAGCGGAAGCAGAAGTCGGAGAAAGGAGGTCTTCTATACGCCACATTTCACGTGACCGCCAGGCGGCTGGGGATTCAGCGCTGTGCTCTTCCCTCTTCACTCACAGTTACGGAGGGAATCCTCATTAGTTTCTTTTCCTCTGCTTAGTAATATGCTTAAATTCAGCCACGTCTGATCTGAGGTCATAGGCAGAAGAGAACGGAGCGCCGGCTGGGCAACACCAGAGAGCAGTGTGCGACTGCTGGCAGGCGTGTGAGAAGGCGGATCGCACCAGCGCGCGCCAGCTCCCCCGCCGCTGGCGGGTGAGATGGGCGGGTGCCGGGTGGCCATGCCTCACACAAATGATATTAGTAAATGCAGGAAAACAAGCAGGAATCGCCTGTCTGTACTTATAAGAGCGCGCCAACACATGAACAGATCCAGCGCAACCAAAACAATGCGCAGCAGATTGGTACAGTGGCCCAGGAAATTTGAAATTACAGTTGCACGGAAAACTCAGTGCTGGATTATCGAAGGAATCGGATTATAGGTAGCCAGATTAGTGAAAGTCAACTTTATAAATTTTCATGTCTATTTTTATCATTTCAGAGCTCAGTACAGTATTTTAGAAATTCTCTTACAGAAGCAGTGTTAAACATTTTTGCTTGGGTACAGTATCACACAAAGGTCTTAGGCACATGTAGCTTTGGTGTCTAAGGCCTTTGCAAGATACTGTATTTGTTGACGTGTAAGGGAGAATGAGTTTGTAAATCTGTTGGGAGAAAAGGACGTTGGGAATGGCAAGGGTGGAGCGCTGCAGGAGGGGTGTGGGACAGGTAGCAGAGAAAGAGTGCTGGTTCGGGTGGGGATGGGGTGGTGCAGGTGTAGTTCTTTTGGTGTTCTGTCCAGCATTTATCCCAAGATCAGTAGGAATGGATTTATTCTGTAATTACCTATTTAGCATTTGTTGTACTATTTTGTGTACAAGTTTCCTGTAAAGCAAATGCCTACCTTTCTAAAGTTGACTAAAACGAACCTTTCAACATACTTTTGTGCTGATCTAAACTAATTCTATTTGCTTCCATTGGGAACATTTACGTCTTGCATATTTAAGTATCTATCTAAATGTGCCTTAAATGTAGCAATTGTATCTGATTACATCACTGCTTCTGGCAGTGTTCTGGATACTCTGCCACTGTATATGTATGTGTATATATTTTCTCCTCAGATCCTCTTGAAATCTCTTTCCTCTCATTTTAAACTTGTGCCCCCTTATTTTTGATACCCCTATCATTGGTTAAAAGCTTTTGACTATCCACCTTATCTTTGTCTTTCATAATTATGTGTACTTCTATCCCATCACCCTTCAACTAAAAGTAACTCATTTTTTATGAAGCCCTTTACAATATCTCAGTAACTTGAATGTATTATGTAGTTCATTTTTTTTTAGCAAGCAAAGTGCTTCTGTCATACTACAATTGTACCATTCAATGAAGATGCTGCATCAGGAGGATGTAACTGTAGACTTTTTTTATGGATAGCTTTTTTAATGGATAGCTTTTTTAAAACAAAAATGGAGAAAGTATCTGACAATATCCTCCTTTTGTTATCCCACTTTACCAGATAATTATACATTACATACCTAAAATGCCTCAGTAAAATGTCAAATTATGTCTTTGTGATCCAAGACACTCGATTATTGTTGTCGTAGGCATCGACAACAATATAGATAGTATATAAATGCCATGAAAATAAGGCTTTTGCAGCAGCACAGTACATAACTAATGTGACAAACATAAGTTCATTTAAATGTTAAATTACTTAACAATGGAGTACTGTGGCTTTTTGGACTTGCTCCTCATTAGTTAGCAGTGCTCTGAGGAAATGTTAACATAAGATCCTGCATCAGTATTGCTGTTACTTCTGTGTTTTGCATTATGCTTAAATTTCTTCCTAACATTTAAAAAAAAATGCAGGCTTTTGTTTTAAATTTAAAAGAAAAGTGTTTGTCTTGCTAAAGTATTGCTATAAGTACCTTAAGCATATGTTTACTGCTGCTTTTTGGGGGAAAAATTATGAATACCTGGCCTTTCATTAGGTGTGCTTATCATCAACCAACCTCATACAGACCACGACTGCTGCTGGCTGGGCTACAAGGTTCAGGTCAGAGTTCTCATCTTGCTCCTGCCCTGATTCACAGATTGGAAAAATATGCTGTGCATACACTAGATCTTCCAGTGTTGTATGGCATTAGTACCACATCACCTGAAGAAACCTGTGCAATGGTAAGATTATGTGTAGTTTATGATCTGGAAATGTATTTTGGTAGAAATGCCTTGTATTGATCAAGTTACACATCTTAGTTTGATTGTATGCTTCCAATGAAGTGATAATAAATTAAACTTACAAATTCAAATTAGTATTATTTGAAATAAGTTTATAATGTCACTCTTGCAGGCAATCAACTTGATTTTTTTTTGTCAATTGATCTGCCATCGGATGTTTTCCCATCGTGGCTTTTTTAGGGACAACTATTTTTGATCTTTCATATTTGAAAATCTTTACACAACTTCCAGCATTCCCATACACTAGCTTTACTCTGCCACACAGTTTGTTGCAATGATCTAGCTTGCTATGAAAACAAACAATATTTTTGCCAGTTAGATGCTGAATGATCCTGAAAGCAAATCAATTATATTAAGATCATTTAAATATCATAGAAATAAGTGAAGTTAAATATTCTAAAGTGCATGTCTCCATCCTTTTGTTTGTCTTGTCTAAACATTTAAATTGTAATTTGTTTTGGTTTACTTCAATTTGGGAGGGCTGAGGGAAGGAAATGAAAGGAGTTAAAGAATTTGTATGAAATTGTGCTTTTGAAACCCAACTTGTGTCCAGACATGAATTGCATTTGAGGCATCTGCTTCATTTACCTTCCCTGCAGTGTAATATTAAAAAAATAAAAGATGGGTGCTTTCCAATCCCCACATAAGAACAAATCTCCACATCACATAAATGTCACATTGAATGTACCTCATCCCCAAATATTCATTGTAATTTCTGTGCAGAGAAACTACATGTTCAATTAGCCTTTTTTCCTAACAGCAAATGGTAGTTTTGGCTGGCCTCTTCTACTCTAGCTGTGGAATCTCATATTATATGCCCTCAAAACACCAGGACAAATTGCAGGCTTAGCTGATGTCTGGTTGTAGACACGTTTCATATTTGCATTCCAGAGCAGCTAATCATATTTAATATCGTGATGTTCTCCACTGACACCCCCTCCCTTTAAGGGATCTACCAGAGCTTTAAATTTAAATCTCTCAATGTCTGTTTCTCAAAAACAAAAATTTTGCGGCTGACTGGTTTATTATGAAAATTGCTGCTGACTGGTTTATTTTGCTTGAATGCTTATCAAGAACTTTTTAAATAGTTGATTAAGGATGGTCTCGTCCTGCTTTTTAATGTTCTAGAAATATGAATAAAAAAGAGCAAGTTAGTTTCCCCGCCATTCAGCAAAGCTGTTGTGAACTGCAAACCTCAGTAGGAATAATATCAGATCAGATTCAATAAGTGGAATCTTGTCCTGGATATTCACTTTATAAAGTAAAACTCCAGTAATGTGTTTATACCTTAATAATCCAAATATGGAACTGTTGATAAAATCCTTGCATCTGATTGGAGGTACAGTTGGGATGTCAGATTCTGATAGGTTATGAGCAGATGTCAGTTTGACTTGCTACTAATATAATTTTGGATCTAGGATAGCACTTTAATTTTACACAATTATCTTGATCCATGTAGTTGTTTCGAGAAGCTCGAAAGACAGCCCCAAGTATATTATATATCCCTCACATTGATCAATGGTGGGAATCGGTTGGAGACACCTTAAAAGCTACGTTCATTTCATTACTTCAAGATATACCCTCATTTACCCCAATCCTGCTACTGGCAACATGTGATGTTCCACATAATGTGCTGGCGGAAGAGGTAAATTTTCATTTAATGTAAATCCTATTCACTTTTCATTGTTTAATTACTAGTTTGATGTACAGTGGATTCCCATCAATTGGGGCACATCAGAACCACTACATTTTGGCTTAATTAGCTGAACTTTAATGGAAATAATTTAGAAAGGTATATATATTAAAAAAAGACAAATTACTGTTGAGGTGAGTAACAAATTATGTAATTAAATAAAATTCGGAACAAATTAGAACATTATCAATACTACAACAGTACTATAAAACTGTGTAAGTTCCTAATAGTTATCAGTGGAGGAATTCAATGTATACTGCCGTGTTCTTTTGACCGTAAATGCACAAAATAATTACAGACACCTAGTGTACATAAAGGACGGACTTTGTGCAATACTGTTGACAGTTGCATCCTTCATTTTCATTATAACATACCTTAATTCTTCGTAGTTCCTGACCTGAAGTAGCAGTTGTTTTTATTTTCACTTCTGCTTGTTTCTGGCATCTGCAAGTCTGAATGGTTGAAGCCTCTGAGCAAAACAGTTCTGAATCGTCTTGCTGCTTATTTCTCACCAGCTGTCAGTGACAAAAATCATTGCTTTTTGAACACAAACACATGCAGCTGACACTATCTAAAAACTTTTCACTCTAAGCATGGTGCAGTATTTAACTGCCATACAAGTGTACACATCTGGTACTAGTTAGAAACTGTTTGGTAACAATCTCCTGCCCTAATTAAGTGACCATAGTGTCCCCAGTAAAGGAAGAAAATCCTGGCTATTTTCTAGATTTGTTTTTGTTCTTTCAGCATTGTCCCAAATAAGCGGCTGCTGCAATTAACCGGAATCCACTGTGGATTGATTTTTTTTTTGGAATGGGGCTTCAACTTTCATCTCTAGTATCCAGTTTCTCCTTGAGAAAAGAAACTCAAGGAATTTCCAGCTATCCTTAGCCTTTGAACAGATGCACTTGTAGAATACTTTCATGATGATTGCTTTCTACTTTGCTTTGAGTGTCCCAGCAGTTTTGAGTAGAATTACTCAGTACAATTTGTAAAGACAAGAAAGGCAAGGTGAAAAGGGTGTGATTAAATTGTTACAAATGTATATGTAGGGGCTGTTAATAAATAATTACTCTTTAAGATCAGCTTGCATATTCTCCCTGTGACTGTGTGGGTTTCCTCCCACAGTCTAAAGACGTATTGGTGAATTGAATTGACTTTATTACTTACACCCTTCACATACGTGAGGAGTAAAAATCTTTATGTTGCATCTCTGCCTAAATGTTCAATTTATAGTAATTTGTAAATAGTATGTTCAACAGGACAGTCAATATAACATAAAAATACAATTGTATCAGTGAATTTCAGTCTGGCCTGCTGGAAGAAGCTGTCCTGGAGCCTGTTGGTCCTGGCTTTTATGTTATGGTCCTGGCTTTTATGTTATGGTACTGGCTTTTATGTTATGGTACTGTTTCCCGTATGGTAGCAGATGGAACAGCTTGTGATTGGGGTAACTCAGGTCTCCAATAATCCTTCAGGCCCTTTTTACACACTTGTCTCTAAATCGTCCTGTTATTAGGCTAGTGTTAAATAGGTAGGTTGCTGTATTGAGAATTATTTTTTAATTTGTTCTTTTCTTTTCTGGTTCAGCTTGGGGAATTTATATATGCATTTGCAAACAAAGGGGGAGGCACTGCACATGTGTTCGAAGGCCACAAGAAAACACTATTAGAACCAGCACCAAAGCAATACAGAAAGAGAAATGATTACTGATGTAGTACAGAAAATAACACTTAATAAGCAGATCTATACAATGCTGAAGGAGACCTACAGTTCAGACAACCTTTCTTGCACATCTGACTTGACGTACTGTAACCCTTTTGACATGCTTGTCCCCATCTTCTCCCAAATTCTAGCACTAGCACTGGTCGGGACCTAAGACGGTTCTCCTTTGCACAAAGAAAGTGATCCTATACCATTTAAGAGACTTCAAAACTATAATATAATTATCAACCAGTACTTTCCATCCCTTAGTGGTACTAACTAACACCCACCCCTCCAACCCCCCCCCCCCCCCCATCCCGTCTCTTACAACCTTCAGCACAGGCACATGATTTAGGAAAGGTCTGTCAGGAAGAAGACCTTCTCATTATCAAATCTCAGGGACGTACAGTTGTGCACACCTTCAGAATCTCCAGGCTGTCACCACATTCCAAGCTGACAACATTTTGTCTTCAGCTTCCATTTTCTTTTGGCATGTACAAACAGTTACCCCAATTAACTCTCCTTGCATTTGCTGGGTAGCATGGCTTGCTAAGCTGGAAGGGCCTGTTCTGCACTATCTCAAAATAAAATAAATGCCCTGTTATTTCCTCAGCTTCCTGTTTTATCCATTTAAAACATGATTAAAGATTTTTACTTTTTAATTATAATTCCTTTTTATCTTTTCAGGTAAAAGAATTGTTTGCTCACCATTCTGGGGAAGTTTTTAATGTTCCACTTCCAAACTATGAGGAAAGAAAGAAGTTTTTTGAAGATCTGATACTGAAGCAGGCTGCAAAGCCCCCATCACCCAAGAGGAGAGCCAGTAAGTTAGAAGTAATCTTGAAATTGCCACATTGGGATTTTAAGCCATTGATTTAGTTGAATTTTAAGTGGATAATAATCTTCCATGTATCTTCAGTCACTTCCTCCAGTTTCCAGAATCAGTTACTTGCCACCCATGATCATTTCAAACTTGATTCACTTTGGTAGGTTGACAGTCCTGCTAATATAAAACTTCTGTGGACATCCAGGCTATCTATCTTCTCCAATATCCCTTTTCACATCACCCCTGCCTGACATGGTTATTTTTCATTACATTCTTTATCATAGCACCCACATTGCCCTTCCAATTTCCCCTTTTACGTTCTAGAATAAACTCCCTTATACTTACAATGCCTACAGTCCTTCAATTGATTTGCTCTTGTTCATTCCCAAATGTGACCTGTCCTCAGCCCCGTAAGTTAAGAGTTGTAGTTTTGTAGATTATATGGCATGCAGCATTTCAGCTAACTGTTGTTGGACCACAAATTCCTCCTTGTTCTCATTTGGCAGAGGATATTGTCCTAGAATGCAAAATACCCCAAGGTACAGTTCACCATAATAATTATCCACTACTTGTATTCACAGCATAAATTGGAAACGGAAAATGTTGAAAACATCATCTGTGAGAAAACAACATTTTAGATTAACGCTTAGTTTTAGAAATGTTAACTCTAACTTTCTACAGATAGCTGTGTAATTCCATTTTCGTTTCATATTCGCAAGCTCTAGAATTTTACTTTAACAGCAGAAAGAGTACTGCCTATGGCCTCAAGCCTGTACTACCAAAGAAGCAAAGTCATAGTTGATCCTGTGTCTGTTACACTTTCCCACCTGACTGATTGCCATAATTCCCTTAATGTTCACTCGTTTATTGATCAGTTTTGAATATTCTCATGATCTGAATATCCGTACCCTCTGAGGTCGAGAACTTAGTAACTGCAACCTTCCTGTGTAAAGAGGTTCCTTATCTCAGTTCTGAATGCTTGGTTTATGATTGTAACTCTCCCAGATCACAATTCTGCCTCATCTCCCAACTAGATAATATAATGGCATCGGGCCCATCATTCCTTTTCAGAATCTTGTACGTTTTAATATGATCTTGGATACCCCCATATAAAGACAAAGCAGTTTGTCTAAAAAAAAATAATTTCCATTACCACTTTTTAAAAAAAAGTCTAGTTGATTCCTGCACTCTTAAATTACTATCCCATCTTCCAGCTTCATTGTTAAACTGTTTATGATTGCTCTGTTGTCCTCCAGCAGTGATGTGAATGTTAATCAAGTTTAAAATCACCCTAGTTCTTCAGGCTTTGGAAATCCTTCCGGTTGCACCACCACCAGAACCACAGCGTCTCTCAGAGGAGGAAGTTATACGGCTGGAAGAGGAGGAGGAAGTCACTTTACGGGAGCTCAGGCTCTTCCTTCGAGATGTGACACACAGACTGGCAAATGATAAACGCTTTAGAGCATTCACCAAGCCTGTTGATGTAGAGGAGGTATATATTAAACTCAGTGACGTATGTTGCCCCCTGAGTGTTTTAGATTTTACAGTGGAGCAAAATGCCATATGATCTCCTAATGAAATGTTGAGGAAATACGGAAATGGGTGAAGTTTTTTTTTGCTCTAATTCCTGTTAAAACTTTAATATTCATCTAGAGCCTTTTGTATCTCCAAGAAGGTATAGCAGGCAACGGAGTTTGCGGGCTGCAGAGTGAGCCAGGAGCAGAGTGAAGGCTTAAGGGCTTTGGCTAAACGGGCTTAGGCGCAACCAGGCGAGGCGAAGAGGGTTTGGTTATTCATTTTTTTTTTCACTGTTATTTGAAGAGAGGGGGATGTATGACTGTGAGGGCAGCTTGTTGTTCTCAGTGCCGGATGTGGGAGGTAGTAGTGTCTCCAAGCCTCCCGGACGTCCACATCTGCGCCAGGTGCGTCGACATGCAGCTCCTAAGACAGCGCGTTAGGAAACTGGAGCTGCAGCTTGATGACCTTCGTCTTATCAGGGAGAGTGAAGAGTTGATAGGGAGAAGTTACAGGCAGGTGATCACACCGGAGCCACGGGAGGCAGACAAGTGGGTCAAGGTTAAGAGGGGGAATAGGAAGAATGGAGTAATAGAGAGTGCCCCTGTGGCTGTGGCTGTGCCCCGTGACAATAAGCACTCCTGTTTGAGTACTGTTGCGGGGGGACAGCATACCTGGAGGAAGCAACACTGGTCGTGCCTCCGGCACAGAGTCCAGCCTTGTAGCTAAGAAGGGTAGGGAACGGAAGAGGAGGGCAATAGTAATAGTAGACTCAATAGTTAGGGAGTCAGATAGATGATTCTGTGGATGAAGTCCGGAGACCCGGATGGTAGTTTACCTCCCTGGTGCCAGGGTCCGTGATGTTTCTGATCGCGTCCAAGAGATCTTGAAGTGGGAGGGAGAGGAGCCAGAGGACGTGGTACATATAGGTACCAATGACATAGGTTAGAAAAGGGGGAGAGGTCCTGAAAGAAGAGTATCGGGAGTTAGGGAGGGAGTTGAGAAAAAGGACCGCAAAGGTAGTAATCTCGGGATTACTGCCTGTGCTACGCGACAGTGAGAGTAGGAATGCAATGAGATGCAGGGTAAATGCGTGGCTGAGAGATTGGAGCAAGGGGCAGGATTCAGGTTTGTGGATCATTAAGACCACTATTGGCGCAGGCATGACCTGTACAAAGGGGACGGGTTGCACTTGAATCATAGGGGGACCAATATCCTGGCGGGGAGATTTGCGAGGGCTACTGAGATGACTTTAAACTAGAATGGGGGGAGGGAATCAAATTAAGGAGACTAGGAGAGGCGAGGTTGATGTAGCGGAAAAAGAAGAAGGTAACAAAGTTGTTTGCTCAATTACGGATAAACAGAGTGGGAGCTGGAGGGTTTCTTAAATGCATCTATTTTAATGCTAGGAGCATTGTAAGAAAGGTGGATGAGCTCAGAGCATAGACTGATACCTGGAAATATGATGTTGTAGCTATTAGTGAAACGTGGTTGCAGAGGGGTGTGATTAGCAACTAAATATTCCAGGATTTCGTTGTTTCAGGTGTGATAGAATAGGAGGGGCAAGAGGGGGAGGTGTTGCATTGCTTGTCAGAGATTATTTAACAGCAGTGCTCTGGCAGGATAGATTAGTGGACTCGTCTAGGGAGGCTATTTGGGTGGAATTGAGGAATAGGAAAGGTGTTGTGACACTTATAGGGGTGTATTATAGACCACCTAATGGGGACCGAGAACTGGAGGAGCAAATTTGTAAGGAGATGGCAGATATTTGTAATAAGCACAAGGTTGTGATTGTGGGAGATTTTAACTTTCCACACTTAGACTGGGAAGCCCATTCTGTAAAAGGGCTGGATGGTTTGGAGTTTGTAAAATGTGTGCAGGATAATTTTTTGAAGCAATACGTAGAGGTACCAACTAGAGAAGGGGCAGTGTTGGATCTCCTGTTAGGGAATGAGACAGGGCAGGTGACAGAGGTTTGTGTTGGGGAGCACTTCGGGTCCAGTGATCACAATACAATTAGTTTCAGTGTAATTATGGAGAAGGATAGGCCTAGACCTAGGATTGAGATTTTTGATTGGAGAAAGGCTAACTTTGAGGAGATGCGAAAGGATTTAGAAGGAGTGGATTGGGACAATTTGTTTTATGGGAAGGATGTAACAGAGAAATGGAGGTCATTTAAAGGTGAAATTTTGATGGTTCAGAATCATTATGTTCCTGTTAGGTTGAAAGTAAAGGTTTGAGAAAGCCATGGTTTTCAAGAGATATTAGAAACTTGGTTCAGAAAAAGAGAGGGATCTTCAATAAATATAGGCAGCTTGGAGTTAATGAGGTACTCAAGGAATACAAAGAATGTAAAAAGAATCTTAAAGAAATTAGAAAAGCTAAAAGAAGATACGAGGCTGCTTTGGCAAGTAAGGTGAAAATAAATCCAAAGGGTTTCTACAGTTATGTTAGTGGCAAAAAGATAATGAGGGATAAAATTGGTCCCTTGGAGAATCAGAATGGACGGCTATGTGCGGAGCCAAAAGAGGTGGGGGAGATTTTGAACAATTTCTTCGGTATTCACTAAGGAGAAGGATATTGAATTGTGTAAGGTAAAGGAAACAAGTAGGGTAGTTACGGAAAGTATGACAACTAAAGAAGAGGAAGTACTGGCACTTTTAAGGAATATAAAAGTGGATAAGTCTCCAGGTTCGGACAAGATATTCCCTAGGACTTTGAGGGAAGTTAGTGTAGAAATAGCAGGGGCTCTGACAGAAATATTTCAAATGTCATTAGAAATGAGGATGGTGCCGGAGGATTGGTGTATTGCTCATGTGGTTCCATTGTTTAAAAAGGGTTCTAAGAGTAAACCCGGCAATTATTGGCCTGTGAGTTTGACGTCAGTGGTGGGTAAATTGATGGAAAGTATTCTTAGAGATGGTATATATAATTATCTGGATGGACAGGGTCTGATTAGGAACAGTCAACATGGCTTTGTGCATGGAAGATCATGTTTGACAGATCTTATTGAATTTTTTTGAAGAGGTTACTAAGAAAGATGACGAGGGTAAAACAGTGGATGTTGTCTATACGGACTTCAGTAAGGCCTTTGACAAGGTTCCACACAGAAGGTTAAATCGTTAGACATTAATATGGAAGTAGTAAAATGGATTCAGCAGTGGCCAGATGGGAGACGCCAGAGAGTAGTGGTGGATAACTGTGTGTCAGATTGGAGGACGGTGTGTAGCGGTGTGCCTCGGGGATCTGTACTGGGTCCAATGTTATTTGTAATATACATTAATGATCTGGATAATGGGGTGGTAAATTGGATTAGTAAGTATGCAGATGATACTAAGATAGGTGGTGTGGATGATGAGGTAGGTTTTCAGAACTTGCAGAGAGATTTAGGACAGTTAGAAGAGTGGGCTGAAAGATGGCAGATGGAGTTTAATGCTGAAAAATGTGAGGTGCTACATTTTGGTAGAACTAATCAAAATAGGACATACATGGTAAATGGTAGGGCATTAAAGAGTGCTTTAGAACAGAGGGATCTAGGAAGAATGGTGCATAGTTCCCTGAAGATGGAATCTCATGTGGATAGGGTGGTGAAGAAAGCTTTTGGTTTGCTGGCCTTCATTAATCAGAGCATTGAGTATAGGAGTTGGGATGTAATGTTGAATTTATACAAGGCATTGGTTGGGCCAAATCTGGAGTGTTGTGTACAGTTTCGGTCACCAAATTATAGGAAAGATGCCAATAAAATTGAGAGAGTACAGAGGAGGTTTACTAAAATGTTGCCTGGGTTTCATCTAAGTTACAGAGAAAGGTTGAACAAGTTAGGTCTTTATTCTTTGGAGTGTAGAAGGTTGAAGGGGGACTTGATAGAGGTGTTTAAAATTATGAGGGGGATTGATAGAGTTGACGTGGTTAGACTTTTTCCATTGAGAATGGGGAAGATTCAAATAAGAGGACATGGGTTGAGAATTAGAGGACAAAAGTTTAGAGGTAACATGAGGGGGAACTTCTCTACTCAGAGTGGTAGCTGTGTGGAATGAGCTTCCAGCAGAAGTGGTTGAGGCAGGTTCTATTGTCGTTTAAAGTTAAATTGGATAGATATATGGACAGGAAAGGAATGGAAGGTTATGGGCTGAGTGCAGGTCGGTGGCACTAGTGTAGCCCCCCGGCCAGCCTCAGGGTCGCTTGGCTCGCTGTCGTCTAGGGAAACAGCCCTCGGCCCCGCCAAACTGGGTAATTAGTTTGCGTGGATGCTGTGTGATGTACCCCACTCCGCCCAAATAACAGACAATACACCAGATACGATTAAATGATTTACAGTTTATAGATATTACTGGAACTATATAATTAACAGAGAATAAAATATAAAAGGCGCCCCACTTATCAAAGTTCAATCTCTTCATGCACAAAACAGTTGGAGATCAGGACCCTTCTTCTTCACCCTGTGACCCCTTGGACCACCTCAACTGGCCGCCTGGGACCAACAACAGTGGTCGACCAGACGCTCCACACGAGTCCGTCTCCTCTCCTCGCCGAACGCCCTCTTCGGGGTCTGACCCCGTTAGCCGACATCACAGCACCTGGTCCATCCTCTATCTCTCTCTCCCGCCTTCTCCCCCAAAACACCGCACATACAATATCTTCAAATACACCAAAAACATAACTATCCCAACTGGTTCGTAACATATTCTTATCACACTCTAACCCAAAACTAGCTGCTAGCGCAAGAACTTTCTCAGCATTTAACATAACAAGGAAGCATTCCCAAGTATAACATAAAAAAGAAGCCATTTTAATTAGCCTACGCAGTAACATAAAAGACGAAACCCCCTTACACTAGGATAGGGTAAGAGTTCGGCATGGGCTAGAAGGGCCGAGATGGCCTGTTTCCGTGCAGTAATTGTTATATGGTTATAAGGTATGACAATAGAAACCAAAGGTAAAACTGAACTGGGGGCCACAACTGGTATCAAAGCTGGAATTCAAAAAGTGGAAATCAGCAAAATATTGACAAAGTAGGCCTGGAAGCTGAACATGATTAGAAGATAAATGAGCTGATTTTAAAACGGTGAAGGAAAGAAGTTTAGACCATGGGAAGAGGCTCCTGGAGGAGCTTGGATGTTAGTGAATGTAGAGAGAGAATTAAAAACTCCATGGGCAACACAATGTACTAGAGGAACTCAGCAGGCCAGGCAGTATCTATGGAGTGAAATGAAATTTCAGGTTGAGTATTTTATCAGAACCCAAAGAAAATGAGGAAGGTAGCCGTTATAAATGATGGGCAGAAGGGGTGGAGCATGAACTGGTAGGTGATAGGTGTATCCAGCTCGGCTGGATTGGATAATGTCAGAAACAGGACAGTGGTGAGTGGAAGTGAGAGAGCTGAAGCTGGAATCTCACAGCTTTCAGCTTGTGAATCGAGACCATAGAACTTAAATTGCTTCATAGTAAAGACAAATGGAATGCTTTACTTTAAGGTGAGAAATTAAAGTAGTACACTTTTCACCCTTAACATGAGTATAACAGATCCCTTGTGGGGTGCAGGTGCCAAGAATCAGCTGCTTTAAAAGGGGTAGAGAGGGGGATAAAGGGGAGGAGGGGTGGCATTACTGGTCAGGGATACTATTACAGCTACAAAAAGGGTGGGTAATGTAGCAGTATCCTCTTTTAAGTCAGTATGGGTAGAAGTCAGGAACAGGAAGGGAGCAGTTACTCTATTGGGAGTATTCTATAGACCCCCTGGGAACAGCAGAGATACCGAGGAATAGATTGGGAGGCAGATTTTGGAAAGGTGCAAAAATAACAGGGTTGTTATCATGGGTGTCTTTAACTTCCCTAATATTGATTGGCACCTGATTAGTTCCAAGGGTTTAGACGGGGCAGAGTTTGTTAAGTGTGTCCAGGACGGATTCCTGTCACAGTATGTTGACAGGCCGACTAGGAGGAATGCCATACTAGATCTAGTATTAGGTAACGAACTGGGTCAGGTCACGGATCTCTCAGTGGGTGAGCATCTGGGGGACAGTGACCACTGCTCCCTGGCCTATAACATTATAATGGAAAAGGATAGAATCAGAGAGAACAGGAAAATTTTTAATGGAAAATTTTTAATTGGGGAAGGGCAAATTATGAGGCTATAAGGCTAGAACTTGTGGGTGTGAATTGGGATGATGTTTTTGCAGGGAAATGTACTATGGACATGTGGTCGATGTTTAGGGATCTTGCAGGATGTAAGGGATAAATTTGTCCTGGTGAGGAAGATAAAGAATAGTAGGGTGAAGGAACCATGGGTGACAAGTGAGGTGGAAAATCTAGTCAGGTGGAAGAAGGCAGCATACATGAGGTTTAGGAAGCAAGGATCAGATGGGTCTATTGAGGAATATAGGGTAGCAAGAAAGGAGCTTAAGAAGGGGCTGAGGAGAGCCAGAAGGGGGCATGAGAAGGCCTTGGTGAGTAGGGTAAAGGAAAACCCCTTTACTTGGTAGTGTGGAGGAGCAGAGGAATCTGGGGGTACATGCCCACAGATCCCTGAAAGTTGCCTCACAGGTGGATAGGGTAGTTGAGAAAGCTTATGGGGTGTTAGCCTTCATAAGTTGAGGGATAGAGTTTGAGTCGCGAGGTAATGATGCAGCTCTATAAAACTCTGGTTAGGCCACACTTGGAGTACTGTGTCCAGTTCTGGTCACCTCACTATAGGAAGGATGTGGAAGCATTGGAAAGGATACAGAGGAGATTTACCAGGATGCTGCCTGGTTTAGAGTATGCATTATGATCAGAGATTAAGGGAGCTCGGGCTTTACTCTTTGGAGAGAGTATTAAGAGGAATAGATAGTGGACAGCCAGTGCCTCTTCCCCAGGGCACCACTTCTCAATACAAGAGGACATGGCTTTAAGGTAAGTGGTGGGAAGATCAAGGGGAATATTAGAGGAAGGTTTTTTACTCAAGAGTGGTTGGTGCATGGAATGCACTGCCTGAGTCAGTGGTGGAGGCAGATACACTAGTGAAATTTAAGAGGCTACTAGACAGGTATATGGAGGAATTTAAGGTGGGGTGTTATATGGGAGGCAGGGTTTAAGGGTCGGCACAACATTGTGGGCTGAAGCACCTGTGCTGTGCTGTACTATTCTATGTTCTCTGAAGTTGGTAGAAGGCAAGGTAGTTGTAACGTCAATGCAAGCATTCATTGGAAAATGCTTCTACGTTTGTACCTTTCACGTATCTATAACAAAGGGTCTTTGTAAAGACTAAACATTCCAGTGTAAATAACTTGGAAAGTGGTGACTGCCATCTAATGGCATAAGCAAACTGATTGCGTGGGATGGCTGATCAGATAAGTAACTAATTTATAATGTGAAATTCAAGTATTGTTGGAGTTAAGTGTTTTAGTGGCATATTGAGAGACTACCTACTTAAAGGTAACCAAATTGAAAATCAGTTTGTTCCAGCCCACTTTCACCTTAAGTTTCCTGATGTCGCTATGGCAACAAGTGCTAATAATTGCTGGTGGAAGTTTATACATACTAGTTTGACAAATTATTTTTTATTTTTAACATTTTTACAATTTTTGAAATTACTGAGATGAACGGGTTCCTGGATGATAAAGGAATGAAGATGAATTATGATAGTGCACTAAGGGTGGTATTTTCCTGTTCAGCTTTTTAATATGATGAACTTAAATTTTGCCTGCACGTATTTTTTTTCAGTATTTTACAACTAACAAAATAAGCTGCTTTTCTATTAGGTTCCAGATTACTGTACAGTTATCAAACAACCAATGGATCTCTCGACAGTAATGTCAAACATTGATCTGCACAAATACATGACTGCAAAAGAGTATCTGCATGACGTAGAGTTGATCTGCAGTAATGCATTGGAGTATAATCCGGACAGAGATCCTGCTGGTGAGGAACTAAAGAGGAAATCTATATTACTTTTTTTTTAAGAGATGTAGAATAGGTCCTTTCAGCCCAATGACCCACATGATTTAACCGTATCCTAATCACAGGTGAATTTACAATGATCAATTAACCTACTAAATTGTACAGCTTTGGAGCGTCGGAGGGCATTGGAGCACTCAGAAGAAATCCCGCTGTTATGGGGGTGGGGAAAACATACAAACTCCTTGTAGACGGCATTGTAACAGCATTGCCACGCTCCGAGGGCACCCCTATTGACCACTAAAAGTGTTCCAAGTTATAATCTTGATTCGTGAAAAGGCCGTTGTGAAGGATGAATTTTGGCACTCAATTATATTTTTTTTCTTCTATAATGTACCATGGGGAGAAAAACTAACCCCATCTAGAATATGGGTTTTTAATCAGAGGGATGATTGCTACAACTAACATACAAGTTTGATTTCTGGCTATTTTCTAGTAGTTGTAGGGCTTCAATGTTATATGTAGAGTGGAGCTTTTAAAAGCACAATGTTTCTGCATTGCAGATAAAATTGTTCAAATTAGTCTAAAGATCAATTTAACAGTGAAGCTTTTATTAGACTATTGATTTTCCCTTTGTAGGTTTAAATTCAAATGTAGCTTATTAATGCTTCTAAAGAATGAATAACATAATATTGTTTCTTAAGATCGTATGATCAGACACAGAGCCTGTGCTTTGAAAGACACTGCCTATGCCATCATCAAATCTGAACTCGATGAAGAATTTGAAAAACTTTGTGATGAAATTCAAGAATCTCGGAAAAACAGAGGTATAATTATTTACTTTACCTAGTATTAAAATGAAAATCTAACAGTCGTCTCCTGCGGAATATCCCCCTAATAATCTGTATCAGAAACAGTAATATTTAAAATAGTCCCAGATATTTACCAATATTAATTGAATGCCATGAGATGTTAAACCCTGATTTAAAGAGGGAAAAAGTGAATTTTAAATATTATGTTCTTCAGTTCTTGACATTATTATTCTAGGCTGTTACTCTTCCAAATTTGCACCAACATTTTATCATGTGCTACCAAGGAATTCAACGACAGATAAAAAGTCAGGTCCAGAGCTTTCCTCTCAAAGAATTGCCTTATCATCACCAATATCTGCAAGCACACCTTCAACTTCAGGTGAGTCCTGCTAGAGTTTTTAGAAATTTCCCAAATCAATCTGCATTTTGTAGATGCTTTTACAATACAAATATTTTCATTTCCACATCAAAATTGTATGAATTTAAATACATTTAACCAAGCAAATACGTAAACTTATGATCCCCTCAATTTTAATTTCGCAGCCTTGGTTTCTCATTCCTTCAAGGTCTCAATCTGTTTGGGTAATTTCTTCCCATTGCAAGCCCTTTGGATAATTTGCATTCCTCCACTTCTGTCCTCGGGCTCATCTGAGTTTCATCTTCTCACTCATGGTATTTGGTTCTGGCCTTAAATTCCCATCCCAAACATCTAAATACTCCCTCAATATATTCCTGGTTAACTAAATTTTAAGTTCTCTTCCCTAATATTTTCCTGTCTGGCCCATAGTAGCTTTTATGAATTGTTTTTAAATGTTGTTAAAGAAGCAATGTGAGTGAAGTTTGCTTTAAACTGTTAAGAGTCAAATCAAAATGACAGATCATCAAAGACAATGAACTGTATATGAAAAAATGTCTATTAGACTGCTTATTACTCTTCTGCGCAGTAACAGATTATTTGTGCAGGTCATTCAAAGAGGAAACACCGTAAAAGAAGATGGCACCATGGTTTGTTTGCATGTAAACGCAAGAGGCTGCAACAAAACACGTCTGAGGATGCAGACAGTGAAGATATAATTGAAGGAAAAGATAAACCACATGATTTGAGAGTAGATAAGACGGACCGCAACAGAGAGAGCTCCCTAGAAACTTCGAAGCAACATCTTTATAATGAATGTGGCAACATTAATTCAACTGAGAAGTTTATTGAAGAGTATCCTGACACACTTGTGTCTGCTAGTGAAACCACATGCAAGAAGAGAAAGCTTTCCACCAATGAGACAGAAATGGAAGAAAATGTACTGGGCAATGATAATTGTCATAAAAACCATCAACTGGAGATAAATGAGCACAGGCAAAAGAAGGGAGGAAATCCAAATCATTTTGCAGGTTTGTATATATTTGAAAGTACTAGTTGTGCAGTTATTTTTGCAGTACATTTTTTCTTAGCATTGTGTGGAATAATTATGTTCTTCAATAGTTTGAGCAGTTGGGGGAAGAGAATGCAAATGAAACGTGTTTTGCCTATAGCTGACATGATAGTGTCAGAAGCAAACATGATTTTGTAAAATTAAAGGCATGGAAAATCGATAATGTGCAGTTAGTAACTTTTATATTGACAATTTAACCTCAAATGCAATTCCATGGATGATTATTTAAAATATGAAACAGTACATTTCAAAAATACTTTAAATGTTAAATCTCTCACTCAGTCCAGAAGGTGTGGAGAACATGCTGTAAGTTTAAAAAAAAACAATGGCAATGTTCACATTGAACCTGGTGCACTGTTTCACCACCCTGACCAATATATTGTTAGCTAATTAAAGTTTGTTGGCCTTAATGGTAGCAAGATGATTAAAACAATTTTTCAGCCGCTCAGTGCTGTGTTCATAAATTACTTGGTTACTCTTTCAGGGATTTATAATCTGAGCTTTTATTTTGTTTCATTGCACTTGTGTTGATCATGAAGAACATCATGTTCTGGATATTCCCTTCCAGTTCCATCTAAAAATAGATATGGAGCATTCAGTGCTTGTTAGGCTCTTGCTGAGAATAACTATCAGCATTTTTTATTCACAGAACACAGGCATCCTTCATGCCTTGCTCTGCCATTTCAGAAGATAGTTAATTTTTCTTATACCATGCAAGTCCTTGGTGAGTTTTCCATTAGTTCATACTTTAAAGAATGCTTGACATAGCTTCTGATATAATCTGGAATCATTTGAGGAAAAACATGGAACCAGACTGAGTGCTAATGTTTGTGTTGTTTTTCTAAATAATTTGCCCTCATTTAATTGCTGATTTCTCCCCCTTTGCATGTCCCTAACTGGAAGAGTTTGAGCTAGTTTTTGTGTTTTGTCTTATAACTCCCACATTTTTGGCAGCGTTCATTACTTTGGGGTGAGGTTGAGTGGATATTATTATGAATGATGTAGCAAAGGCTTTTAGAAGTTAAGTTAATGAAGATCTTAAAGATGAAAAAGAATTCTGCAGAATTATGAACACCACTAAAATTGCTATTTGTATTTTCTCTACCAAGATCATTCTACTCTGCAAATGACCTGGTGTAAACGAGTCCCTGTGGAACAGCAGCAACAAATTAATGTTGAGAAAGCAGTCAAGGTCCTATCTGAACATGCTCCTCCTTTAATTGTAGATCACAAAAGGCTAATGGTAGGTTCGCGTATAAACTGACATTGCTATCAGCATTTTCCTTGCCATCAGCAATTTTTGTGGTTCATTTATTCTGTCAACTGCATTCACCTTAAATTTTACTTATCTCTATACTGCCTCTATAAAAATGTGAAACTTAAAGGAATGTTAATTTACTAATTGTTTTAATGCAATAAAAGTGTTGAGATTTATTATCAATATGTTCAGTAAATAAATTTAAATTCTGGATGTCAAGAAACCTTGGTGTTATGAGTCATCTTCATAAAGTGAAACCTCCAATGTAAAGGATATTGCTCTTTAGCCCATAAATTTTAACTAACAGATTTGCGGCCTAGTTAAATTTCTAACAAGATAAATATTGTAGAATTGAGTCAAATAAGATCTTAACTGCCCAATCAATATTGACTGTTAAATGTTCTTTTAATCTGGTTCACATACAGGACCTCTGGAAACAGATTACTCTGAAAAGTGAACGATGCACTGTAACTCATCTTGAAAAGTTGTATGCTGTGCTCAGTCAATGCATCTATTATCATCGTAAGGAGTTTGATAAGACGACGTTAATACATGTAAGTATTTTGAAACAATGCATTTACTTTTAGATCTAGACCATTGGTATTTAACAGCTTTACTATGATGCATTGTTTATGCTGAAAATAAGATTAATTCATCTCTTATTTACAAATTACACATTTGTGGGAAAGTAATATTGGCGTTAGATGTCTAAAATGTTCTTTGGTAGACTTGGGATGGAAAGAAAGTACCACACTATCACTGAGTAAAACTAGGAATACTAGAAACATTCAGCAAGTCGAGCAGCAACCACAAAGCAAACAAAATTAATGTATTATCACAAAAAGAAGTTCAAGTTAAATAAGTTTAAGCAAGAAACTAGTAAAGTAATGATATGGCAATGTTTACTGTTGATACATTTAAAAATAAATCAATGATATTTATACTTTGAGAGACTTAGACGTGGTAAGCTTGATGTCAAAAATTTTCAAGGATTCTTCTACAACTGACAATTATCTTTCTGGAATAATTAGATTTCATTTCCTTGGTTGTACCTATCAGTCATAGTCACATGATTTGCTGGTCAGTACATAAATCACGTCTTGGTTATCTGTTGATTGGATAGATCTTTTCTCTGCTTCCCACTTCTATCTAATTTAAACTCTGTTCCTTTACTGCCTGTTATCCCTTTAAGTTACAGGGAGAGCAAGGTGGGGTAGAAAAGGAATGTTTGATAGGATGGGGAAACTCAGGTGCCACCATTCTATCAATGTTCTGAAAAGACCATTCCTTCTGGGGTCACTGGATCATTCTTCCGTCTCCAATACTCCCTTTCTCATGCAACTTTACATTGCAAGATCTGTCTTTCTATATTCTTCCTGCTATTCAAAACACCACTGCATTTTGCAGAATCTTGAAGCAGTGCCAGTTTAGTATTTAACACTGTGGAATAAGACTGAGTTTCAGCTTTGCAGAACACCTCCCCTATTCAGTGTGCAAGGGTGGTTGTAATGGGGTCTGGCATCCGAATTTTGCTTCCACAGACACTTCACCTGTTGAGTGTTTCCAGCATTTTCTATTTTTACTCAAACTTTGGGCTCTCCTATTTCCTGCTTCTGATTCCAGTATGTGAATTCTTGTGAGATTTAGATTTAAGTTTGAAATACACTATAGTGCTTTGTGATGTCTATGGGGTCTGTGGTAGAAAGAGAAATTGCTTTCAACTTCTCTATATCCAGAAGGAAATTCAGCTGAAGATTTCATTGCAGAATTCGATTATAATTATGCTTTTAATGAGGAAATCACCTTCAATGGGGGGCGGGGAAAATCTTTGTCCTTTAAGATATTGATTATAAAAAATTAAGTTTTAATAAAAGTAGCATTTCAGAGTAAGTGTAAATGAATATCATTGATTTTTACTTTCTCTCGTTCTGTAGGAAATGGAAAATGAAATGAGGAAATTATGTCAGTCTTAAGCATGTGAAATGTGAATGGATTTTGAATTGTTTCCAGTTACTGTTTTGGACTGGTTGTTTTTTTAAATATATGTATAATGTTAATGGCTGTAACAATTTAAAGCTATTCTCATTTATTAACCAAAAAGTTGTATTTTAATGTAAATAGATAGTTCAGCAAAAATGAAGTGGTATGTTAAGTACACCTTTTGCCACATGTTTCTCATGAGCTTTTGTAATTTGTATAAAATAAAATTTTGATGAAACAACTTGTCCCACCTATCAATGTTGTAAATTAGTCAGAATTACCAGCTCAGAAGTAGGCCCATTGACAGCTGACTAAGTCTCTACTATCTATACTGGGGTTCTCAACCTTTTTTATGCTATGGACCAATACCATTAAGTAAGTGGTCTATGGACCCACGACAGGGAACACCTGCTCTGTACTAATTCCATTTCTCAGTACTTGGTCCCTAACCAAGGACACTTTGATGATTTAAGTCCTTGCCTAGATGATTAACTGTTCAAAGATTACCTGTCTCTACCATCACCTCAGGGAGCACGTTCCAGATTGCAACCATTCTCTGGATGGGGAAAAATCTTCCTCATAAGCCCTCTAGCCTTAGATACTTGTACATAATTTGGTATACATTGGAAAAAGGGATTGGATCACCCACAAGAATATATGAAAGGGTTTCGGCCCAAAATGTCAACTTTCCATAGATGCTGCCTGACCTGCTGAGTTCCTCCAGCATCTTGTGTGTGTTGCTTTGTAAATATAGGGAGGTTTGGGACCAGAACAACACCATGTCATCTGAACAATTAAAAACAGTGCAATGAAGATCAAGTCGTTGAATCGTATTCTACTTTACGTTAGAACATTTTTTACTTTGAATGTCATTCTGCATTAAGGTTTCAATGCTCTGCTTGTTTAGGAGAGGATTACAGTCAACATGAGAGAGATCTGTCCTAGAGGATACTGGGCTGTGTGGTTAAGTTGTTTTTGAAGGGGTGTTATTAATTTATTTTATAGGCATGGGAGATTTGACTGACTTGGCATCACTATCCAGGACCAATGCATAATTTGCAGTGACTCCAACTACTTATCAGGTCCCTCTTCAGCCTCTGCTCCAAATAGCCAATGCAGTCTTTCGCACCTTGAACCTCCATTCCAGGCAACATGCTGGTGAATTTTTCCTGCACTCTCCACCGCAATCATGTCTGTTTTATTGTGAGATGATCAGAGCTGCTCACAAATTCTGGCTGTGGCCTAATTGTTTATTCTGTTTTGCATGTGCTTAGATTACTATTCTAACTCGCAATGCTAGCTTGCTATATTGATCACTTCAGTCTTGAATACTGTTTCTGAAAGAGAAATGGTATATTTGTCCTTGATACTACGTTACCCGACATTCCAGCTGAGAACCCCTTATTGACAATTCTACGAACTGACCTCGGAATTTCTCATCTTTGTTCAATTTTGTTTACCAGATTTTATTCAGGTTAAAAACGGTCACAAACTTTCAGTTGAGGATTTGCAAGTAAAAGTTAGGAAAATAATATTGCCACAATTTGTGCAGACACTCTTCAAAGATGAAGGTGTCTTGGAAATGTACATGTATCATACCAACAACCATGTCAATACAGGCGAAGGAGGAAGAAACACCCAACAAAAGATTTCATTTGAATAGCAAGAATACTTTGTACAGGTAAGAATATTACATCTGCATCAAGGAAAACAAAGCAAACAATTTACAGAATTAATAGGAATGGGAAATGATGACAATAGACCCACAACAGTTAAATGGCAATAATAAACAATTGTTTCAAACTTCTGCGGAAATAATTCTGTCCTTAGCTTTGTCCGGGTCTGGTAAACAAGTAGATGGTTTGAATGTAACCATGATTTTCAAATTTATTATGAGAAAACCTATCACAACAAATAGTTTCACAGCTTATTTGATTTTAATGTTTTCTGGGGAAAGAATACTTAATTACAATTAAATCAATTGTACTGCTCTTCTGTCAAAAGCAGAAAATAATTTGGCATGGTTACATCCAGCTTATTGGGCAATGTAAACTCCAATTAGCAACTTTTTAGATACTTTATTGATCCCAAGGAAAATTAGTGTCTCAGTAGTCTTACAAATGCACAGAAATATTAGAAAATAAGAAAGAGTAAAAAATAAGTTACCTCAAACAGTCTTAACCGGTGGGGGGGGGGGGGGGGTCATCATTTCACCTGCTGTAGGTTGAGTTATTATAGAGCCTCATGGCAGACGGTAAAAGTGACCTCATGTAGCGCTCTTTGGAGCTGTGCAGTTTTCCTCTGTTCAGCCAAGGTAGCATACAGAGGGTGAGAAACATTGTCCAGAATTGCCAGGATTTTCCGTGGGGTCCTTTGTTCTGCCACAGCCTCCAGTGTGTCCAGTTTGACTCCTATAACAGAGCCAGCCTTTCTAATCAGTTTATTGAGCCTGTTGACGTCATCCATGTTGATGCCATTGCGCCAGTACACCACTGCATAGGAGATTGTACTGGCAACATCAGATTGGTAGAACATGTGAAGGAGAGGCCTGCATTAGTCAAAGGACCTGTCTCCCGAGGAAACACATGACCCTGACCCTTGTACGCAGCCTCTGGTGCTCCACTCGAGTTTGTCAGCCAGGTGCACCCCCGAGTACCTGTTGGTCCTCACCACAACCGCGTCCTCACCATCAATTTAAAGATTTGAGGATATGAAGGGATATAAATTTAATGTAAGTCAAGTCTGAAGTACATTTATTATCAAAAAATGTGTGTATATATCACCATATATAACCCTGAGATTTGTTTTTTGCGCATATTCAGTAAATCCAAGAACCCGTAACAGAATCAATAAAGGCAACACTCAACAGGGATTCCAAAGGATTTTGCACTAGCTGATTTTTTTTTTCACTGTTTGTAGAATCATAATGGCAATGTAGTTGCAGTATAGAAGATACTTAATGCATTCTGTGCAATCTTTGAAGGTGGGATTTTGGATGATCAATGCCTGTTTAGCATAGACAAAATTTATTGTAAATATGCCCTTTGCTGTTATAAAGGTAACTGGCACTGGAAGACCCATTAGTACAAATGTTTGACAAAATCAAATGTCTGGTTTAGTTACAGAGCAAAATACTTTCAAAGTGTTGGCATGATAACTTAAATTGGATAATTCTGTATTATATTAGTTTAATACAGTACACAAGTACACAATGTAAAAGTTCAAGAAATGTTGCAAAGTAACAAACACTAGCTTTTAGCTGATTTTTTTTTTCAAAATGAGATTGGGGACATGTGTCTTGAGTCATCTGCAATCCCTGTAATTTTATACTGTTCTGCTGAAAATGAGATTTGAATCCATTGTTTTTTAAATACTGAACACTAACTGATATTCAATTTTCAAAGTATTATAATAATGTAAAAGTACTGGGGTCTTACTGATGTGCCTAATATTTCGTAGCAAAGCAAATTCCTGTGCATTACTTCCTCTTTGTTACAGAGTGCTACCTTATTGACCTATTGCAATTTTACAGAAAACTAGATGCATTTGCAATGGCATATGCTTATTTCATAGCTAGAAAGGAAACTATACATTATCAGATGCTTAGATACCCTGAAGGTCAAAGATACCTGACAAACTGCAAATCAAGTTCTAAAAACGTGGTCTTGAATTATTACCTGGACAATCTTTTGTAAATGGCAAACATAAGTTGCCTTCCAAAATTTAAATTTGTCCCGAAGGCTGAAGATGTTCCCATTCCCTCTAGCTGTCTTAAACGTTGGCACCTCGAGCTTGAAAGGATAAACACCACCTCTCCTTAATATACAAAAAGAACCTGGTTTTTGGAAAACATTTCAAGTGAAGTTTCGTTAAGCAAAGAATGGGTAAAATGCATTGGTTATATCAGTATAGCTTCTGTATTCCTGATTAATTTACATAAGTTTTTGGTATGTTTTTAATTGATGGCACAAAAATATTTGGTGAGGAATTACTTTACCTACAGTAATATTCCATTCTGTTGTGCAGGCTATACTGTCCTGATTTTTAAAGACTGGTTTGTTACTGCATTTTAAATACTGTAAAATAGCTTTAATGTCAAATTAACTTAGGAGAAGGTAATGGAGGCAGCAGTTAGGGCAGTCGAGTGCTCCGTTTGCAGGATGAGGGAAGTCAGGGCAAGCACAATTGCCCCTGATGACTACACCTGTAAAAGGTGCATCCAGCTGCAGCTCCTGACAAACCGAGTTAGGGAGCTGGATGAACTTCGGATCATTCATGAGGCAGAAATAAACAGGAGTTACAGAGAGATACTCACCTCTAAAAGTCAGGAGGCAGGTAGCTGGGTGACTGTCAGGAAAGGGAAGGGGAGTAGAGAGAATGAGCAGAGCACCTCTGTGGCCATTCCCATCAATAATAAGTATACCGTTTTGGATACTGTTGGTGGGGACGACCTACCAGGGACAAGTTGCAGTGGTTGCGTCTTTGGCACCGAGACTGGACCCTCAGCTCAGAATGGAAGGAGGGAAAAGAGGAGAGCAGTAGTGATAGGGGATTCGATAGGGGGACAGATAAGAGGTTCTGTGGAAGAGATTGAGAATCCCCGATGGTCTGTTGCCTCCCTGGTGCCAGGGTCCGCAATATCTCGGACCGAGTTCTCAGTATTCTCGAGGGAGGGTGAGCAGCCAGATGTCGTGATCCATGTAGGGACCAATGACGTGGATAGGAAGAAGGAGGAGCTCCTGCGAAGAGATTTTAGGGAGTTAGGTGCAAAGTTGAAGGACAGGACCTCCAGGGTTGCAAACTCAGGATTGCTACCCCTGCCACGTGCTAGTGAGGCTAGAAATAGGAAGATAATGCAGCTAAGTATGTAGCTAAGGAGTTGGTGCAGGAGGGAGGGCTTCATGTTTCTGGACAATTGGGCCTTGTTCCAGGGAAGGTGGGACCTGTTCCGACGGGACGGGTTGCACCTGAACTGGAGGGGACTAACGTCCTTGCAGGAAGGTTTGCTAGTGCTGCTCTTTGGGGGGGGGGGTTAAACTAGATTTGCAGGGGGAGGGGAACCAGATTGTTAGAGCAGATAGTGAGGTGGAGGAGGATAAAGGTCATGTGAGAACTGCAAGTATAGTGCATGAATTAAAGCCAGATCTAACATACAAAGAGGCTTTGAGGAAAGAGAAGCAGAATAAAGGGTGTAAAGGTAGTAAGGTAGAAGGGCTAAAGTGCGTGTACTTCAATGCAACAAGCATCAGGAACAAAGGTGATGAACTGAGAGCTTGGATACATACATAGAATTATGATGTAGTGGCCATTACAGAGACTTGGCTGGCACCAGGGCAGGAATGGATTCTCAATATTCCTGGATTTCAGTGCTTTAAAAGGGATGGGGGGGGAGGGAAGGAGGGGTGGCATTACTGGTCAGGGATACTATTACAGCTACAAAAAGGCTGGGTAATGTAGCAGGATCCTCTTTTGAGTCAGTATGGGTAGAAGTCAGGAACAGGACGGGAGCAGTTACTCTATTGGGGGTATTCTATCGGCTCCCTGGAAGCAGCAGAGATACTGAGGAGCAGATTGGGAGGCAGATTTTGGAAAGTTGCAAAAATAACAGGGTTGTTATCATGGGTGACTTTAACTTCCCTAATATTGATTGGCACCTGATTAGTTCCAATGGTTTAGACAGGGCAGAGTTTGTTAAGTGTGTCCAGGATGGATTCCTGTCACAGTATGTGGACAGGCCAACCACGGGGAATGCCATACGAGATCTAGTACTAGGTAATGAACCGGGTCAGGTCACAGATCTGTCAGTGGGTGAGCATCTGGGGGACAGTGACCACCGCTCCCTGGCCTTTAGCATTATCATGGAAGAGGATAGAATCAAAGAGGACAGCAAAATTCTTAATTGGGGAAAGGCAAATTATGAGGCTATAAGGCTAGAACTTGCGGGTGTGAATTGGGATGATGTTTTTGCAGGGAAATGTACTATGGACATGTGGTCGATGTTTAGAGATCTCTTGCGGGACATAAGGGATAAATTTGTCCCGGTGGGGAAGATAAAGAATGGTAGGGTGAAGGAACCATGGGTGACAAGTGAGGTGGAAAATCTAGTCAGGTGGAAGAAGGCAGCATACATGAGGTTTAGGAAGCAAGGATCAGATGGGTCTATTGAGGAATATAGGGAAGCAAGAAAGGAGCTTAAGGGGCTGAGAAGAGCAAGAAGGGGGCATGAGAAGGCCTTGGTGAGCAGGGTAAAGGAAAACTCCAAGGCACTCTTCAATTATGTGAAGAACAAAAGAAGGACAGGAGTTAAGGTAGGACTGATTAGAGATAAAGGTGGGAAGATGTGCCTGGAGTTCAAGTGGGATATTAGAGGAAGGTTTTTTTTACTCAGAGTGGTTGGTGTGTGGAATGCACTGCCTGAGTCAGTGGTGGAAGCAGATACACTAGTGAAATTTAAGAGACTACTAGACAGGTATATGGAGGAATTTAAGGTGGGGGGTTATATGGGAGGCAGGGTTTAAGGGTCAGCATAACATTGTGAGCCGAAGGGCCTGTACTGTGCTGTACTGTTCTATGTTCTATATCAAGCTGGGAGTGTTCTTGGCCAATAAAGGGAAAAAATCATCCTCATTCTGTTGATTGTAGGAATTTGTATGCAAACTAGCTATGAGTCTATAAAACCATATTAACTTGAATGCTCATTAGAAAACAGTCAATGTATTTCCTTTTTCAAAAAGAAAGAATTTGAGGAACTGCAAGCCAGTTTACCACATTGTTAGTATGATGATCAAGGAAACAACTACAGAGGTACTAGAAAGTTTATTTTCTTCATAATTTTCTTTCTGCATAAATAGGCCCTAAAATGTGATCAGATCTTCAGGCAAATCCTAAAACTAGATAGAGAACCCAATTAAATAAATAACACAAAAGTTACACTTAATTTATTCATTGAGGAAAAACAATCCATATTATGTATTTGTTAGAAAAAGTATGTGAAAGTAGCTTTCAATAACTGGTATGAACCCCCCTCCCCCAATACAGCAATAACTTCAACCAAACGTTTCTGGTAACTTGATAAGTTCTGCACACTGGCTCAGAGCAATTTTAGGCCATTCCTCTTTACAAAACTGCTTCAACTCTGGGATGTTAGTTGGCTTCCTTGCATGAACTACTTGCTTCAGGTCCTTTCACAACATTCCTTTAGGATTAAGGTCATGATGTTGAGTCAGCCATTCCAAAACATTAACTTTCTTCTTTTCAAACCATTCTGTTGTTGATTTACTCTTGCCTTTTGGATCATTGTCTTCTTGTATTATCAAATTTTATTAAGTTTCAGGCGATGGACTGCTATTCTGACATTCTCCTGCAAAATATCTTGATACAATTTTGAATTCATTGTCCCCACAACGATTGCAAGCTGTCTAGGCCCCGAGGCAGCAAAACAGCCTCAAACCATGATACTCCTTCCAGCATGCTTCATAGTTGGGATGAGATTCTGGTGTTGGCATGCAGTGCCCTTTATCCTCCAAACATAGCGGTATGCATTTCTGCCATAAAGTTCAACTTTTGTCTCATCTGTCCCCAGAAGTACTGTAGAACATCTAGGTGGTCTTTTGCAAACTTGAGACATGCAGCAATTTTTTTTTTGGAGTGCAGTGGTTTCCTCCATGGCATCCTTCCATGAACACCAGTCTTGTTCAGTGTTTTTTCTTAGTGGATGCAGGAGATCCACTCTAAGAAAGTTCTAGAGATTTCCGTAGGTCTTTTGCTTGTTACCCTTGGGTTCTTTTTCACCTCCTTCAGTATTCAACATTGTGATCTTTGCAGGTTATCCACTCCTAGGGAGAACAGCAACAGTACTGAATTTCCTCCATTTGTAGACAATTCCTCTTACTGTGGACTGATGAACACTCAAGTCTTTAGAAATGCCTTTGTAGCTTTTTTTTTCCAACTTCATGCATCTCTACAATTCTTCTACAATGCATCTCTACACATAAACAAATCTTCCTTGAAGAGTAGGCTCTGTTAGCAACCTGCCTTTGTCTCTCTTTTAATAGAGCAGGCAACCTCTACAACCCACACCTCCAATCTCATCTCATAAGATCTCAAGACAAAGGAGAAGTAGGCCATTTGGCCCATCGAGTCTGCTCTGCCACTCCACCATGAGCTAAACTATTCTCCCATCTACTTCCAATTTCCCGCCTTTTCCCCATATCCCTTGATACCCTGACTAATTAGATACCTATCAACCTCATCCTTAAACACCCTCAATGATCGGGGCTCCAGAGCTGTATGTGGCAATGAATTCCATAAATCCACGACCCTCTGGCTAAAAAAAAAAACTCCATCTCTGTTTTAAATGGTACCCTCTAATTCTTAGTCTGTGGCTTCTTGTCCTGGACTCACCCACCAAGGGAAACAGCCTTTCCACACCTACCCTGTCCAACCCTTTGAACATTTGAAATGTTACTAAGAGATCCCCTCTCGTTCTTCTATACTCTAATGAATACAGTCCAAGAGCTGACAAATGCTCCTCATATGTTGGCCCCTGCATTCCAGGAATCATCCTCGTAAATCTTCTCTGAACTCTCTCCAACATTAGTACATCCCTACTAAGATAGGGGGCCCAAAACTGCACACAGTATTCCAAAAGAGGTCTCACCAGTGCCCCATACAGCCTCATCAACACCTCCTTACTCTGGTACACTATTCCTCTTGAAATGAATGCCAACATAGCATTCTCTTCCCTTACCTCCAATCCAACCTGGTGGTTAACCTTTAGGGTATCCTGCACGAGGACCCCAAGTCCCTTTGCACTTCGAGTTTTAATTTTTCTCCCCGTCTAAATAATAATCTGCCCGATTATTTCTTTCAAAATGTACAACCAGACATTTCTCAACATGGTAGAAGAGATACAATTTCTTTGCCCACTCTCCTAAACTGACCAAGTCTCTCTGCAACCTTTGTTTTTTCAACACTTCCTGCTCCTCCACCTATCTTGGTGTCATCCGCAAACTTGGCCACAAAACCATTTAATCAATCTCATTGATTGTAATACCTGACTCCAAAAAGCTTTTGTAGAAGGCATTACCCTAGAGGTTCACATACCTTTTCCAACAAATACATGTAATATTGGATCATTTTTCTCAATAAATAAATGAACAAGTATAATGTTTGTGCTACTTAATTTGGTTCTCTTTATCCAGTTTTAGGACTTAATGTAAAGATCTGATCACATTTTAGGTCCATGATATGCTGTCCTTTACCTACTTCAGTATCAATCTAACCCTTCCTTCATACATAACACTTAATTATTCTGACATCCATATGCCCATCAAAGGGTTTCTTAGATATCCCTTATGTATTTACCTCTACCACCACCCCTAGCAAGGTGTTCCAGGTACTCTTAGGTCTGTGTAAAGAACTTACCTGTAACATCTCCCTTACACAAAGATAGGTAGAGGGGCAGGTAGTTTTGAGGAAGCAGAGGGAATACAGGACTTGAGACAGATGAGGAGAATGGGCAAAAGATGTACCAGATGGAACATAGTGACAGGCCATGTACTTTGCCTTAAAGAAATAAAAAATGTAGACTACTTTCTAGATAGAGAGAGAACTCCAATCTGAGGTGCAAAGGAAATGGGGAGTCCTCATGTAGGGTTCCCTAAAGATTAGCTTGCAGGATGAGTCAGTGGTGAGGATGGCAAATGGAATGTTCGCATTCTTTTTGAGAGGACTAGAATATAAAAGCAAGGAAGTAGCGTTGAAACTTTCTAAGGCACTGGTAAGGCCTCACGGAGTACTAGGAGCAGTTTTGGGCCCCTTATCTAAGAAGGGATGTGCTGACATTGGAAAGGATGCAAAGACGGTTTATGAAAATAATTCTGGGATTGAAAGGCTTATAATGAGTGTTTGAGGGCTTGGTCTGTTGTCACTGGAATGCAGAATGACTGGATCTTATTAAAGCCTATTGAATGTTAAAGGAGTGGATATTTCCTATGGTGGATAGTTTAAGACTAGAGGGAGCAGCCTCAGACTAGAAAGATGTCCATTTAACACAGAGATGGGAAATTTCTTCAACCAGGGCGTGGCGAATCTGTGGAATTCACTGCCATAGGTCCAGGTGGAGGCCAAGTCATTGGGTATATTTAAGGCACAGGTTGATTAGTCAGGATATGGGGTGAAGGCAGGAGAATAGGGCTGAGCGGGAAAATGGATCAGTCATAATGAAATAGAGACTTAATGGGCCAAATGCTCCTATATCTTATGGTCTTGTACTATCCTATAGCAACCCAAAATAGTTTTATGAAAAGCACGTTTTACAAATTTGATAGAAGTCAACCAACTGAGCACATTGTCCCTATGTAATCAATGATTTGTTTTAATATATATGTTTATAAGTTGGATAATTCACAAGTCAAAAAATACACGTCGCTCTATATAAGCATACCTCCATAGTATTGTAATGAATGACATTTACTGCAGGAGACTCAAAGCATAAGTTACTTAAAAAGTCGCAGGTAGGAAACAAGTTCTGGTCTTAAGAATTAATGTACTTAAGACGTTTTAATTTACTATATGGAAGCTCGTACGTAGGGGTGTTCATGGTGCCATGAAAGGCTGATGCATAAACGAAGAACACAGTATAGGAGGAACAGATGGTTGAAAACGAGTTGGAATACATGGGTCCTTTCCAGGATGGATGGATGGATGTGATTGGTTGTTATTTATGATTTGCATTAACAACCACGTGGCCGGAATAAAACGCAAGGTTCCTCGCTGCTCGAGTCCCTGAAGCTGTACGGATTCTTTGCTGAAGGTCCCGAAACGTTAACCATCGTTCACCATCCATAGACACTGCTCGACACGGAGTTCCTCCAGCACATCGTTTTTTTAAGGCGTCCAAGTTGGCTACTAACACAAAAATGCAGTGACAGGCAATATTGCGATGAGGATGGCGCCTCTTACCTCAGAAGGACTATCACCGGAGCTGATCGGCCTGCGGCTGTCGTAAAGAATGGTTTACGGTGGAATCGTCAGATGCGAGCCGATTACGTCAACGCGTCGGGCGTCGCCCCTCTGATAAAATAAATCGGCGGATTAATTAACCGGGTTAATATCAAACGGTTCGTCGTGAGCCACTCCAGCCGGCCGGTTCCGTCATCTAAAGGGCGGAAGAAGGGGAAGGTGAGGCGGCCGGCGGTGGTATAGGAAGTGCCGCTATTTCCATCGGTATCTGTTCCACTCAACACTGAGGAGCCGGCGGGAGGCCGCAACCCACTGCTCCCCATCTCTCCATCCAGCATCGACGCGTCATAGAACCGACCCCCCCCCAACTAAGACTGGTGCTGACCGTTAGATAATGTGCGGACCAATCAGTGCTCTCCGCACCGCGCCGGAAACACCAATCAACGCCTTTCCCTGCGCAGCGTGCACCAATCAACATCCTCTGAGCCGTCTCTCGCCCGCGCGCACGAATCAGCGCCCTTTCCCCGGTGTTGTTCCGTGCCATGCGCACCACTCAGCGTCTTTCTCCCTCCGCGCGCACCAATCAGGCGCCCTGCCTCGCGTGTTCAGCTGTCGGCGGAAGACGCACGGGCAGGACAAAAGGGGCCTAGCCGGAGGCGCGCCCCGCTCTTGCCGCCCTCCGCCCACTGCCGACTCCTATTGGTTGGCGGGGGTGGGGTAGGGTGGGAACGGGACTGCGCGCGACTCCTGACCTCCTTCCTTCCCTCCCTCCCTCCCTCCCTCCCTCCCTCCTTCAGGTGGGTGCCCTGTGTGTTCCCTGCTGCATCGTAATACCGCTCAGTATGGAGGCTGCGGGACGGTGCCTTTGGGGGAAGTATCTTTTCTTTGTTTCTTCTCTCTAACTCGTCTTGTAACGACAGTGGTGGAGGATAAAGGTGCATAGGGGGCTTAATTTGCCCCAAGTGAGGCAGGTGGTCTTAATTGACCAGAGGGAGCTAACATTCTGTCATTACTGAGGGATGCCACCAGATCGGGGCATTGCTGTCATGAATGCATTACAAAACGGCAACGGCAAATCTCTTAAAGCCCTCCTCTCAGGCTTTTGGTGCTACCATTTCTAATTCTGGCTTGGTATCAGGTTTTAACGGAACTCGCTTCTGACATAGCACAGTGTGGAAGTCATTGTCTGTAGTTGTCATGTTTGTGCAACGTATTTTGGCATGTCAGCATTAATTAGTAAAAGTACCTTGCTGTGTCGTAAAGTTGCCGTGGCGTTTGTTTCTGAATTGTGTTGAAACTTGCTTCTGAACCTTTGGGTGTAAGTTAGGAAATAACTGAAACTGTAAAGTCAGAAGTGTTGTGACTGTGGAGTCCTTTTTGTTTAAGGAGGGAAGAGTAATACTTTGGCATCATTTTAAAATGTAAAATTGCTGCATGTTTTATCTCGTTTTCTGAAGGCATGCTTCAATAAACTTTTCACATGAAAATTTAAATTAGATGCACTTTATAACACTGCATTTCATAAACAGGAATGAATATTAATATGGGCAGATGGTTATTTACGCCCTCATGTCAGCGACTCTTCAAGCTTAATTGTTCTGAAGATTTTTTTAAAAATATTTACCTACTTAAATTTTCAAAAGTGAACTGATATTGGGAAATAAGATGTAATTGCACAAGTAGAGACCATGGTAAGTCGGGAGGAGTATTGCAAACATTTTATCAACTACTATATGCCAAGGTAGACTGCAACTAAGCGGTGATGTTCCAAAACAGATTTGTTGACATTTGAATTCCCTTAGTTCCTTTCCCTGCTCATCACTCCATATTTTCTGTTTCCATGTTTTCACTCAGTTTCACAATTTTGTCTTCTGCAATAGTAATATGAGTTTGTTCAGCTTTGCCTATTTGTACTCTCCATTGTCCCCTTTACTCCTTGTAATATTTTTGAAGATTGAAGGTGAGGTTCATTAAGGAAAGAGGTGGTTTTAGAGGAGGGGAATTTTTGCAGGAATCAGCTTGTAGTAACGAGAAAAGCAGGAGAATAGATTTGAACGAGGGTAAATGGGATCAGCTATGACTGAATAAGAAGCATTAGAAATCAACAAGGACAGGATGTATTTGCAACCTTAGAATGTAGCCTTGAATGAGAACACTTTGATGCACCAAGGCTGAATGTAAGAGAACTTTTAGTGGAGGATTCATTTAAAACAACTTTGGAAATGCCTTGAATTTTCTTTGCAAATGATAAATTTGGTAAACTGGAAATGTCGAGAACTAAAGCTACATTTAATTCAGACTGTTGCTTGAAAATTCCAATGAACTACCACGAAACATGCCTTCAAAATACCATCCTGTTATTCATCACTTTTCTCCTATTTTCTTTAATGTAATCTCTTGAATTAAATGTGCAGTTTTACTCCGGATAATTTCATTGGTAACTGAGGTGGGTAGTACAGTAGAGACATGTGCATCATGGTAATTTGTTTTCCTACCTGAAATTTTCAGTTACTACTAATGATGGTTTTATAGTGCAAAGAAATTCTAGGTTTGAAAGAAAGCCAAAATTCAGCAAAACCTCACCCATTTTTCAGAGAAACGAATCTTGACCTCCAGCATAGTGCGGATCCTGATAGGGGTTGTGTTTGCTGGGTTTCAACATGTCTGCATTGTGACCATGTCACTTTCAATATCGCCATGCTCTAATGGTTGAGTTAGCCATTCAGACGAGGAAATTTGCAGATGCTTGAAATCCAAGTAGCATGCATAAAATGAGTCAACGTCTCATCTTTTTTCCCAGTCCTGATGAAGGGTCTTGGCTCGAAACCACCTTGTGGCTACGGGGATCAGGGGGTATGGAGGGAAGGCTGGGGCGGGGTTCTGAGTTGGATGATCAGCCATGATCATAATAAATGGCGGTGCAGGCTCGAAGGGCTGAATGGCCTACTCCTGCACCTATTTTCTATGTTTCTATGAAACGATGACGGTTTACTCTTTCCTATGGATGGTACCTGGTCTGTTGAGTTCCTTCTGCATTTTGTGTGTGTTTTGGTTAACCATTCATTTGTGTTTAAGTATGTTCGCTTCCCAGGAAATGTAATCATGTTCTCAAAGCATGCTGGGAGCAATTGATTAAGATCTTGTTTTTTTACCTTGTAGTATAGCAGCTGATTTGATCTGCTGCTTCAAGGCAGTGATGATCTTCAATTCAGGCTGAACTTTTTCTTTGTAGTATTAATATTTCAAGAACAACTTGATACTGAATTGAAACTTTTTAAAAAATCCTAGAGGGCAGCAAAGCTTTGAGTTGGCCTCTTTTGCATAGATCTATTTTACTCTTATGAATAGAATATCAATATGTGACGTGTTATCATTGGGAGTAGGCACACTGATCACTGCACTCAGAAAAGTGGCTGGAAGGGAGCTTTTGAGGTACTGTTTCTTCGGCAAAGTCTTGAGTCAGAGATGGCCTCAAATATCAATACGCAAGAGATCAGATTGCTCTTCTAATTCTGTTGACTTGTGAAATAAATGCCAAAGGAATTTATTTGAGTCATCCTATAACGAGTTTAATACTTTTGTAGTGATACCCAAGCTCAATTTTTTTTAAAACTTCTGCTAGAAACCCTCTTTTTCCCATGTGCTTATCATGAAGTCAGTGGGACTGTAATAAGTAAGTCCCATGTTCAATTTTAACTGCCAGGCCAAGCAAAATTTTCTGCTATAGTTTTATTTTCAATATCGATCCTCTACCTTTTATGACTGGAACTTCATATCCTGTTCTTAGAACTGAGGCTGGAGTTTATTGTTTGCTGGATTTGGGCACTGTGAATGTACGACTTCAAGTATCACACCTCGTTCTCGGTTTTGTGGTAGCAGCAAACTCTGCACAAGGCATTCAAAGTCAAATTAACTGCATTTCATTCTGAATTACAAATTAAGTGAGTTTTTCTTAATGTCCTTAAAGTTAACATTTTTATCATGATCTTAAAGTAATGGGCACTGCTGATTAGGGAGCTGGGCCATACAGTATTTGATCTACTGGGGGAAAATCTTAATAACTTGTGAGTAATCTGCTTTGGGCTCTTGAGTTCTCATGACTCACTGGACTGCTATGTTCTTGACCAAAAAATTGAGAAGTAAAGTATTTAAAAGAAAAACATTCTGTTTAGAACTAATGAAAGCATTTTACAGAACAGATTAAAAACAGACAGATGTTTTTTTCCTGTTATGAAATTTACCCTATAGGGTAAAATAAAATTCCATTGTATGGGAAGATTTTAGCTTCCTCGCTACTCTTACCTGTCCCCATGAAACTTATTGCCTGGCTATATTTGAATGTTATTGCTCCAAAATATAATTCAAAGTATTGTGCTGTTATTAGGCGTATGCTGGTGAACTCTGTGGTACCTGCACAGATGTAGATGTCACATAATGCAATCCTCCTGTTGGAGTTGACTTTCAATGGTGATGTACATTTATGAGAATTCATTTACTGAAACCTTAGGTAAGTTAGAATTAAAATTCATTTGAGCTCAAATTTAATCCTTACCTTGGTCAGCAAGTCAAAAAAAAATTTACTTTTGGGTCTAAGTATTATAGTTAAATGGGTGTTGCATTTTTTCAAAATTATTGCAACGTGGGTGCCCTTCAGACTATGAATGCATTTTGGTAACTTTACTCTTTCTTACAGATGCATTTTGGAATTAATTTTGTACAAAGATCCTTTGACGTGTCCATTGCTTTACCACAGCATTCAAAAGAAATGAGCTGAGGCCGTCATTGACCACTCTGAGGGATAGAGAGATGATTTTCTTTGCTTTCAAAAAAAATGCATGGTCATTAATCTTTCTTGAGCAACATGTGCATATAACCAGTGCCACCAACGTTGTGGAAGTGTGGGCTGCACATTCCACAAGCTTTTGCCAGATCATGAACAACAAGCAAGATGTTGGAGGAACTCAGTGGGTCAAGCAGCAACTGTTGAGGGAAATTGACAGTTGACATTTTGGGTCAAGACCCTTCATCTGAACTGTCTGTGCTTCCCTTTTGTCAGATTGTGAAGCTTGACGTATCTGTTACCTGTCTCCAAAGGTTTTGGAACTCTTACTCTTGATCAGTTTTCCAGCCTGATACTTCTTTCTTTCTTTCTTCCTTTTCAAATCTTTTTATTGTTATATTATACAGGAAAAATAACGTGAGTACATTGAAGTAACAACACTTACAATGCCTCAAAAAAAAACATTATCTTAAAGATTGAAAAAAAATTTTGTGATAACAAAAAAACCTACTAAGCAGAAAAGTGAGAAAAAAAGAAAACCCATTAGGTGTACAACCCCGGAGTCATGCGTCATACAAAAAGCTTCTAAAAATAAACATCAAACCGCCAGCAAGAAAAGAAAATATACTAAAAAATTTACAATTAGATCGTGGAAAAATTATATCAATTAACTCAAATGATAATAACGAGCAAATGAGCCCCATCTTTTCTCAAAATCAAATAAAGGTTCAAAGGTTCAACTTCTAATTTTCTCCAAACTAAGACATAGCTTCACTTGAGAGAACCATTGTGACAAAGTGGGAGCTGATGTATCCTTCCACTTCAACAAAATGCAGTAACATGTTGGTCAGACAAGGAAGTACCATAAATATTTTGAGGAATTATTCCAAAAAGCACAGTTAATTTATTAGGTTGTAAATTAATTTTAAGTGCTTTAGAAATTGTTGAAAAAACCGACTTCCAGAACTGTTCCAATATAGAACAAGACCAAAACATATGTAGCCAGTGTAGCTATCTCAGTTTTACATCTATCACAATGACTATCAACATTAGAAAAGATTTTAAAGTCTCTCCAGCCTGATACTTCACTCACTATATGGTGCTGAAATACTGTTGGAAGTGTCATCTTTCAAACAGTATTAAACCAAGGCTCATTTTGTAAAACTGAAAGTGCCTATGACTCTAGACTCTCGGAACAGTATTGCGGAGGAACTGACCATTTGGCCCACAATGTCTGTGGTGATTATATTGCCAAAGCAAACTGAATCTTTTCTCCCTGCACATGGTGTCGATCCCTCCATTACCTGTGTATTCAAATGTCCAACAGCCTCTGAAAAACCAGTAATGTTTCTGCTTCCACGATTACCTTTAGCAGCCTATTCCAAGCATCTGTTACTCTGTGTATTTTAAAAAAAAGCTATTCTCAGAAGTGAAAGCTCTGTGGTGTCTAAACCACCATTTATTCCTCATCCCACATTACAGAAATAGATTACCTAGTCATGTCACCTGCCTGATATTTTCTAAAGATATTCACCTTAAAAAGTTAAAGGATTCAGCTGTGTGTAATTAAAAATTGGAGTTGGGTCATTAAGAAACAAAATTGGGAAGTATTTTTTTTCTTTACAGTTGTAATAATAATCTGAACTTTTAACTCATTGACACTTTCTGACAATGTGATTAGATTTGCTATCTGCCCAAGTTCTTTCCCTTGATTGTCATACCTAATTTGCATACAAATCGAATATTCACATGTACCATTCCTGCTAGTACATGACCGATTTTTTTTTGGTGCACCTTTAGCTCATGCTCCTTTTGGGTTGTATCGGAGGCTGTTGCTTTATGTTAACTTCAAACTCTGCCGGACATCTTTGAGAAAATTTTTTTTTTTAATTCCAGATTTATTGAGTTAGTTGAATTTAAATTCTGCATCTACTGATAGTGAGATTCAAGCTCCTGTCTTTGGATCAGTGGTCCAGAACTCTAGCTGCTGGTCCACCAACTTAACAGCATGTGGTATTGTTATTCCTATGTGTGTGGGTCTTCCCTGTCCAGTCTGTCTTTTTGTGTTCGTGTCTCTCTGTGTGAGAGCGCAGGCATCTTTGTCAAATAGAAGCCATATTCAAAATATGATCGAGAATGTGGTGCCTAAAAAGAAAGCCTTTCTGTATTTTCATATTGGTTAAAAATAAATTTGCTTTTAAAGAATTGTGAATCAGAATACTTTTTCATTGTCAGGACTTGCAAATCCAAGTATGCATGTTACTTAAATTTAGTTAGTGTTGCCCTAAAGGCAGAAACTTGTTCTTTTTTTTTGAAGACTATATACATTGCAGAAGTTCCCACAGGCCCCTCAGTTTTTGGTAGCAGTCCATGGCATAAGCAAGGTTGGGAACCCCTGATTTAATGTGACTTTCTAGTCTTAGCTGTATGCCTAAACCAAAATCCCAGATTTTTAGCTGTAGAACAAATGCCTGTGATCCAGATTGTAGAATAGGGAATAAAATTTTGAAGCCATGTGATCTGAATTATTACATTATGTGATCTGAACTATACATTATTCACTTCATTGTCGAGTCCTAGTTTCTCAAGACTGCTTCAGCTAGTAAAACCAAGTCTGGTCACTCCAGCTGATGTTGTTATATTATTTCAATTCAATGTCTTGTCCTCTTCTCTGAATTTGTAAAATTGGTGTGTATAAAAAATAGATGTATTACAAATTGTGATGTTACTTGCATGACATAGCTCAAAAATTCAAAGTAAATTTATTTTCAAAATACATGTACGTAACCATGTACTACACTGAGATTCATTTTTAAATCTTATTTATTTAGAGAGGCAGCGTGGAGTAAGCCTCTCTGGCCCTTTGAGCTATGCTGCCCAGGCAACCCCTGACAAACCACATTTAACCCTAACCTAATCATGGGACAATTTACAATGACCAGTTAACCTACCTGGTATGTCCTTGGACTGTGAAAGTAAAGCAGAGTACCCAGGGAGAACCGACACATTTCATGGGGGAGGATGTGCAAAGGACGCCAGAATTGAACTCCAAGCTGTAATAGTGTCATGCTAACCACTACACTACCATTCATGTGGGTCTTCACAGTAAATGCAAAGAAACAATAGAATCCATGAAAAACCAGATGCAACAAAGTCAACACACAATATCCGTTTTATTTATTATTTTAATGTTGGTATATTTAGCACCAAATATTCATGAATTCTGATTTTATGAATAGACATAACTATTGTGAGGTTGAGGATAATTTTGTATGGGGAAAAAGTTCTAGTTGGAAGATAATTGGTTCATTGATTACTTTGTTCTGCAGCTTTTGCCATTTAGTTTTCATTAAAACAAAAATATTTTTCTCAACTTATTTTTTTCCTTGAGTGATGATTTAGCTAGGATATAGATTTTTGACAACAGGCATTCTGATGCTATGATGATCTGCAAGTACCTGGAGGTGCACCTGGACGACAGACTTGAGTGGAGCACTAACACAGAGGCTGTGTACAAGAAGGGCCAGAGTCACCTCTACTTCCTGAGGAGACAGAGGTCCTTTGGAGTATACAGGTCTCTCCTTCACATATTCTACCAGTCTGTTGTCGGCAGTACAATATTCTATGTGGTGGTGTGCTGGGGCAATGGCGTTACCACAGCTTGTATGAAAAGTAGCAATGAAGGTTCACAGATGGTAAAGATCTATTGCCTATTGGCAAAATCCTTCTTCCCCCCCTCCCCCCCCAGTTGGAAGGGAATGGTCCTCTGCTTACCCTGCAGTTGTCAGATGAGAGATTTCAAATGTCAAAAGAAAATCATGAATGTTCAAATGGCCAGCTAAATAAGATTTTATATTGGGCCCCATTAACAGAAAGGATGGGTTAATAGAGTCATCGGATTTTCAGTGCCTATATTTTGGATAGTTGACTGTTGGAAACTGGGAGAGAGTTTGTTTGCATTTCTTCTCGCACAATTAGGTTTAAAGATTATTGCCCTATAAAGGAAGTTATTTGGCCTGTCATGTGTGAAAGACCAAATAAAAATAAATCCAGTCTAATTTCATTTTCCAGCTTTTGGAGATTCTGGTGTCTCGTGTATTTTTCATTCATTTTTTTAATTGAGGGCTTCTGCTTCCATTGTACTTGTAGAGAGTGAGCTCCAAACTCCCACCACTGTCATTGGGGGAAACTATTACTTGTCAACACTCCGCTAATCTTGCTCTGTCTTATTCCTTTGATGCATACTTAACTACCACATTAATTGGCCTTTAGAAAGTTGGTTGTGGGTTATCTATTTGAAATGCAGCAGTTTTTCCAGTGCTCCCACACAGCTATTGAATAGTGTTTCAAGATTTAGACCTAGCTTCCATGAAAGAGTGATTTTTTTTTTCCATGAGGATAAGTCTGACTTGGATTGAAATCTGCAGGTGGTGGTGCTTCTGTTTGCTACTAACCTTGTCCTTCGTCTCGTAGTCGTCATGGGTTCTGTCAGAGTTGGCTTGGCAAAAATTGTTTTACATTTTGTAACTTACATGTGGCCGGAGTAATGGATAGAGCTACTTTGTCTTCAGTGACGTTGGGTTATAAGAGATGGTCATCCTGGCAAGCATTCCCTCATACTCCCTTTTCTTGCTTTTATGCATTTTAGGGAATTGAAGGGTGAGATTGATGCCATAGCATAAACTGCCTCTTACCTGCTAAGTAGCAACAGTATTTGCGTTTTTTTCTTAAAGCAAAAAGTGATGAAAACACTTGGAAGGCTGAGCCGCATCTGTGGAAGGAGAATCAATGTTTCAGCTCCAGGGCCCTTCGTCAGAGAAACATGAAAGATTAACTGTTTCTCCTTCCACAGATGCTACCTTACCTCCAGAATGTTTCCAGTAATTGTTTTCATTTCAGATTTACAGCTTCTGCAATTACTTTGATTTTCAGCCACCAGTATTTATGTGATTTGCTCAACTTTTTTTTTGATCAATGTGACACACACAGTATTGATTTGTACCATTGAACATCAAAGGAAGTGGCTAGACTTTCCATTTCAAGATCATCATTGCCTTCCACTATCATATTGCAAATACTGTTTGCCACTTCCCAGCCTATGCCTGAATACTGTCTACGTCTTGCTGCATGTAGTCTTGATCTGCTCCTTTGGTGATGAATTCCAATTAGAATTGAGTGTATATAAGGTGAAATTGGTCTATTGTATAGTTAAGTGTGTGGCTTTTACTGTCTTGCTGTAGAAACTCTGCTAACATTGGGGCCAGTGTTCTTTATTTAGTTAATGCTCCAGTGATGCTTATTAAATAATGGATTTACTGTTGAGAAGTAAGTAGCTTTTGTAGTCCTGAAGTAACATTTTATTCTTTTTTTAATCTATAGATGAATGCACTGTGATAGAGCTACTGCCTGCGGGGTGGAACCTAAGAGATAATCCTGAAGATAGATCAACCTGCAGTGGCATTAACATTTTCTGAGAAACCAATCCACTTTTCACCACTGACCATGGCCAGCAAAAGGAAGTCTAAAGTTCCTTGTATGGTCCCTGCAAATGAAAGTCTGGACCAGAACCAAGATCTGGATCTGGTTACACATGATGATGACCTTCCTCCAGATATTTCTGATGAGAGTTTGACAGCAGATGGTACTGTTGTTGATGATGAGACTATTTCAGAAAAGGAAATACAAGATAATCAAATCAGAAAACTAGAAGGAGGCTATGAATGTAAATATTGTACTTTTGAAACACAGGACTTAAATAAATTTACAGTACATGTTGACTCAAAGCACCCAAATGTTATTCTCAATCCATCCTACTTCTGCGTGGAATGTAATTTTATGACCAAAAAGTATGATACTCTTAATGACCATAATGCTAGATATCATTCAGGTGAAATAAATTTTAAACTTAAAATGGTGAAGCACAATAATCAAACTGTCTTTGAACAGACTGTTGAAGAATGCAACAGTAATGGGATTCCTACAAATGAAGATCAGGCAGAAAACACTGAAGCTGCTTTAACAGGAATATCAATAAGTAAGACACCAATCATGAAGATAAAACATAAAATTGAGACCAAAAGAATCTCTCTGTCTCCAAGTTTGGTGGATGAATTCGCTGCTAGACAAGAAAACAATGATGAATCTGTGGGAAGCAACTCAGCCTTGGGATCTACTAGTACCGGTGGACTTTGCATTAACCAAGAAACAAATGGTGTAATAATTGATTCAGCAGGTATGAGTCAATTAATACCACCTCCAAATTCTAATTTAATTCCAAAAGTTATGATTCCTTTAAACAGCATTCCAACTTATAACACTAATATGGATGTAAATACTCACCTAGTGAACTCCTTCAACAAATTCCCCTATCCTACACATTCAGAAGTTGTAACACTAAAAACTCAGACAAAATATACGGAGGAACAAATTAAAATCTGGTTTACTGCTCAACGGCTTAAACATGGTATCAGCTGGACCCCAGAGGAGGTGGAAGATGCCAAAAAAAAACTGTTTAATGGAACTGTGCACACTATACCACAAACAATTACAGTCATACCAGCACAGATTTCAACATCTAATGGATTGCAGCAAATCCTCCAGCCTTGTCAGATAGTTGGTCAGCCAGGCATTGTCTTGGCACAGGTTACCAGTACAAATGTGGTTGCTGGGAATTCTCCTGTCACTGTTACTGTTGCTGGAGTTACAAATCAAATGCAGTGGCCAAAACGCAGAACGCAGGTAAGTGAGATAGGTCCAGAAGCAAAAAGGCCAAACAACTCTCAGCTTCCTCAACTTGCTTCACAAGGAGGTTCCCTTAATTCTGCCTCGGGCACTGATCCCTACAGTGTCCGCCTCAAAAAGACAAAAGAGCAACTGACAGAGCTAAAGGCTAGCTTTAATAGAAATGCGTTTCCCAGCGATGCAGAGATTGCTCGAATTATACAAGTAACAGGCCTCTCAAGAGGTGACATCAAGAAGTGGTTCAGTGACACAAGGTATAATCATAGGAATTCAAAAAGTAATCAAAGCATTAACATTGCTGAAGTCACCAACACCATAATTTTGGATTCGGGTGATGATACAACGACTTCTGAATCCCTTGTAATAAACCAGCAGCGCAGACATGGGTGGCATGCCTTTCCGGATTTCACTCCCCAGAAGTTTAAAGAGAAAAGTACAGAGCAGCTTCAAATCCTTGAAGAGAGCTTTCTTTCTAATCCATTTCCCACCGATGATGAGATTAACAAGCTAAGGACTGACACAAAACTCACCAGGCGGGAGATTGATGTCTGGTTTTGTGAGAGAAGGAAAGTTAAATATTCAGAAGATAAAAATGAGAGTGGAAAGGTAATCGATGGGGAGGTTGAAGTCAAGCACAAGGACTCTGAAGAAGGGCGCACCAAATCACATTATGGGCAAGTTCATGCTACGTCCTTGGCTAGTGGCTTAGCAATACCAAAAGTAATGGCTGGTGCTGCTAGTAGACTGTATAAGAAAACTCCAGAGCAGCTACATTTGCTTAAAAGTGCATTTGTCCGCACACAATGGCCATCCCCTGAGGAATATGACCAATTAGCTGCAGACAGTGGACTGGCCAGAACTGATATAGTAAGTTGGTTTGGAGATACAAGGTATGCTTGGAAAAATGGTAACTTGAAATGGTACTATTATTATCAAAGTGGTAATGTGGACAGTCAAAATGGACAAAGCCACATTTCCTTCAGAAAGTATAAAGGTAGAGGTAGATCGAGAGGTAGACCACGAGGAAGAGGAAGGTACAGAGGAAATGGAAGATCTCACAATTGGAGTGAAACAACGTCAAACAAAACATCTTTGGGACTTGCTGCTTCAGGTCAAAATGTACTTGAACAATACTATTTGAAACACAAATATTTAAATGAAGAGGACCTTGATGATCTTGTGGCAAGATCACATATGAGTTATGAAAGCATCAGAGGATGGTTTGTACAAAGGCAAGCAGAAGGTGTTGTTTCAGAGAGCAATAACTCGGATGGACAATACCCTGGTGAAGATGAGAAAAATGAGCCACTTGAAGAGGAAGAAGATTGGGCTGCTGAAGAAAATGAAGATGATGCCTCTGATGGAAGTGGCAGCAGTGACGTGTGGAAGCCTCCTTCACAAAAGCGAAATGAAGTAACTGAACCAGATGATGAATTCTAAGTAACCTGTAAAATGTAAGTAGTAGAGGTAACCTTTTACATTTGTTTCCAAGAATTATCAACATTGAGGAACTGAGCAGGTCAGGCAGTATCAGCTGAGTGGAATAAACAGTTTATGTTTCATCCCAAGACCCTTCATCGGGACTCATCTGTTTCCTTCCATAGATGCTGTCTGACTTGCTGAGTTCCTACAGCATTTTGTGTGTGTTGTTCAAGATTTCCAGCATCTGCAGAATCTCTTGTATTTATCAACCTGGTAGAGTTTGATCTTAGCATTAGAATTGTCTATTCTAATGATGTGTTTAATCAGTTTAGCACATCTATGTTGATAAAGGAAGATTCTTGTTTGACAATGGAATTAAATTAAGTCTTTTGATGGTAGCCCGTAATATGTTCCGAAGTGTGGCTGATGTAGAGGATATATCTAGCCTATTTTATGGTTCTATACCATTAGTCTGAGGTGATGTTCATGATTTCAATTCACTTTAATATCTTACAGGATTATGTTTCATACATTTAATTTTTTTTTAAAAACTGTCCCTGAAATTATTAGATATTTCCATTGAGTAATAGGAAGTGTATGTAATTAATTATGCCACAGTGTATAATTTTGATTTTGTACTTTATTGGGCTATGTATCAAGATTTTGATAAGTAATACTTTAATAGTACCTGGACTATTAAAAATGAAAAATGGTGTTGGCACGTGGCCAAGTGGTTAAGGCGTCAGTCTAGTGATCTGAAGGTCGCTAGTTCAAGCCTCAGCTGAGGCAGCGTGTTGTGTCCTTGAGCGAGGCACTAAACCACACATTGCTCTGCGACGACACCGGTGCCAAGCTGTATCAGCCCTAGTGCGCTTCCCTTGGACAACATCGGTGGCGTGCAGAAGGGAAACTTGCAGCATGGGTAACTGTCGGTCTTCCATACAACCTTGCCCAGGCCTGTGCCCTGGAAACCTTCCAAGGTACAAATCCATGGTCTTATGAGACTAACGGATGCGTAAAAAGTACCTGGATTAATAGGGAACCTCTAGTAATTCTAATCGTGAGTAAATATTTTAATATCTATTTTAAAAATTGATTTAAATATTACTTAATTGCTTGCCATTTTGATTTAATTTTAATTGTATTAAATCCTCATTTTTATTCTTAATTGATTATTTGGAAAATTGATCTATAATTTGTTTTTAGCTGTTACCCTCAAACCAGTCAAAATGGTTATAGTTAATGCACTTGTGAAACACAAAGTAGGTTTTGAAAATGTTTATCCAATTCAGCTGAGTCCTATCTACCCGATGCAATTGGTTTTAAGGTGCCGGTAATCCATCTTTGCCCCTTCTCCTGTCAGTGGAAAAGCTTCATTTGGGCTTGGTAGCTAAGCCACATGTGAAGGCCAGGAGCTGGACTTGGTCATCAAGGGCTATTTGAGATGCACACCATTGGGAACATTCAATAGGTAGAGAGCTTATTCCCTCTACCCCCTCAGGCTATGCCAGCCTTAAAAAAAACAACTCTGATTTCCTTGTGGCTGTACTCAGTCATGTGGAAGGCTTCAGGGGTAAACACAGAGGAAAAATTTAGAGCTGGAGTTCCTGAGCCACACCTATGTTGAGTTCAACGTCGCTGGTGCCAACCTATATCGGTCTCTGCCATTCCTTTGGATTTATCAGCTGCTACATGGGCTACAGCTTTCTCTCTATATTGTACTGCCCTGGCTTTCATATCAAGATATCTGTGGTCGACCCTGACCAATGGAGGCCTTGTCAATGACAAAAATCACCTCTTTTTGAACGCAAGTGCACACATCTGACCCTATTTAAAAACTGTTCACCCTGAGCATGGTGGTGTGTTTAATAGCTAGACAAGTGCACACGTCTGAAGATAGTTAGAAACTGTTTGACAACAGTCTCCTGCCTCAATTAGGTGGCACAGTGTCCCAAATAAACAGAATCCCAGCTGTTTTCTTGATTAGTTATTATTAAGTGACTCTCCCAATTAACTGGAATCCACTGTATTTTATTAGAATTTTATGTTTGTAATTAAGTGATCTAAAATCTTAATTTGTATATTGAATCCATTAACACTTGGTTGTATTATATCCGAAAATTTCAATAGTCATAGAGCACAACAGCATAGGAACAGACCCTTCAGCCCATTTATTCCATGCTAAATTGTTGTTATGCCTAGCCCATGGACCATAGCCCTCCATAACCCTTCTGTCCGTGTATTTGTTATTTATTTAGAGATAGTGTGGAACAAGCCTAATGAGTCGCACTTCCCAGCAACCCACCCATTCAAACCTAGCCTAATCACAGGATAATTTATAATGACCTACTAACCTGCTAACTGGTATGTCTTTGGACTGCGAAAGGAAACCGGAGCACCCGAAGGAAACCATGGATTGTGGGGGAGAATTTACAAACTCCTTACAGACGATGTCTGAATTGGACTCTGTACTCCGATGCCCTGAGCTGTAATAGTGTTGCACTAACTACTACCATGGCACTGTGTACTTTATCCAATCTTCTCTTAAATGTTGAAATCAAACCTGCATTCACCACTTTCTGTGGTTGCTCATTCTACATATGCATCACCCTCTTGAGTGGAAAAAGTTCTCCCTCTAGTTCTTTTGAATATTTCACCTTTCACTCTTAATTTATGACCTCTAGATCTAAAGTGACCCAACCTCAGTGGAAAATTCCTACTTGCATTAATCCTATTTATTCCCCTCATAAAGTAGTATACCTCTATCAAGCCTCCCCTTATTCCCCTACGGTCCAGGGAATGAAGTCCTAACCTATTTAACATTTCCCTATAACTCAGGTCCTCAAATCCTGACAACATCCTTGTAAATTTTCTCTGTACTCCTGCAATCTTATTGATATAATTTGTTGTTGGTAGGTGGTCTGTACACAATACTTCAAATTTGGTGTCACCAATGTTGTACAATTTCAGCGTAACATCCCAACTCCTGTACTTAATACTTTGATTTGTGAAGGCCATTATGCCAAAAGCTCTCTTTACGACACTATTCACCTTCTTTCAAGAAATTATGGTTCTGTATTCCCAGATCCCTCTGTTCTACCAGACTCCTCAGTGCTCTACTGTTCACTGTAGCAAATTCCATCCGCCATTTTTCAACCGATTCTTACACTGGTCTAGGTCCTGCTGCAAGTTTTGATAGCTTTCCTCTCAGTCCACTATGCCCCCAAAACTTGGTGCCATCCACATGTTTGTTGATCCAGTTTACCACATTATCATTCACTTGGTTGATACAGGTGACATACAGCAAGGGATCCTGCACTGATCCCTATGTCACACCACTAATAGCAAGCCTCCAGTTTGAGAGGCTACCATCTACTACCACTCTCTGGCTTCTCCTGTGAAGTTGGTATCGAATACAATGACCGATCGTGTCCTGAATGCCAAGCAACCGAACTGCCTTGACCAGCCTCCCATGTGGGACTTTGTCAGAGGGCTAGCTGAAGTCCACATTAGATAACATCTACTGCCATTCCTTCATCAACTTCCTTGGTGATCTTTTTAAATATTCAGTAAGATTGGTTAGAGACAACCTACCATGCAGAAAGCTATATTGGCTATCCCTAATCATTCCCTGTTTATCCAAATACTTGTATCCAGTCCCTTGGAATACTTTCCAATGATTTACCCACTACTGTTGTCAGACTCTCTGGCCTGTAATTTCCTGGCTTACTCTTGGAGCCTTTCCTGAAATAGATACAATCTATTAGTTCTAAACACAACTTAAATATAAATGATGACAGCTCTCATTGTCAAAACTCTTCATATTGAAAGGTCTTTATAAGAAATTGAGGTCAAATATTTTAAAAGGAGAGAGTTTTCCAAAATATCATCTAAATTTTAAAAATTGGGTAATCTAAAGCATATGTCAGAAAATCCACAGTTTGACAGTTTTTTAAAAAAGCTTGGAGGCAACTTTCTATGTGCATGTTCTTGCAACATAATGTAAACTGAATGAATACAAATTCACTTGTGTACATTTGTATTCATCATTAGTTCTTACACTGGAATGGATCTTGTCTTGAGTTCTCCCTTGAAAGATAGATGTTCGCTGTCTTAAAAGTATACCACTGTGGTGAGAGCTCTGGTCTTCTTGAATGTATGGGTGCACCAAATTCATCAGGTGCTCTAAAGAATTTTATTTGTTAGTTTAGACTTGTAGTTTGACTGTGAAGTTGTAAAAGTTTCTATGTTTTTCTATTCCTGTCTAGTATTTTACAGAAATAACCTCTTCATCTGTTCAATGCTATAATTGTGACTTTAGCATTGCCTCCTCTTCCCATTTGAAAGAATCTCAAGGGTCAGTAGGTTATGTAATTGTGCATATTAATTATGTAGAACCATCTTAATTGACACCTGGATTCAGTTTATCGCTGTATTATTTTGTATTTTTATCTTGTATTTCTTTGTCTCTTGGTGATAGAAAGGAAGTAGTTTTTTAAACCCTTCTAATAACGCAGATGAACCAAAATGGCCACAAAGGTACTTGGGTTGATTAAATGTAAAGAAGAAAAATATAATGGAGGGAATTTTTGATAGCAAAGTAAAATAGTCTGTTCCATTAAATATCTTTATATCTACAAAATTGAATATTTAGATTGATATTTATAACCTGCAACAATCTTGAAACTAATGAAAATGCTACAGTGTGGAACAGCTACTGAATCAGCAGCGGAGCTTTAGAAGACAGTTTATATATTTCCTAATAGGCTTACTTTTATTCCTTAGGAACAGCAAATATGTGGAAGTCTTCAGTGGACACTTGGGATAAAGAACCAATTCAGAGAATCCGCAATTATGGTTATCCTCTTTGAGCTGCAAGATTATGTCTATAAAGAAATATCCATGCACAACACATTTTATTTGTCAGTAAAGTAAAGGCTTTTTAAAATCACTTCCACATTGCCAAAGTTTTATTACTGCAGCTAAAAGGACTTTTGTACATAGCTATTGTTCTGGGTCAGATTTGTACAGTTCGGGATTTTACTACCTTTTTACTGAGGTTTAATTTTTTGAGATATCTTTGAGCACAATTTTTCTTTAGATTTGGCTACCATATTTTTCTCATGCAGGCTCTTGATATTGTCCGCATAGTTTGCCACTGTGATATAGTAATTTGCCTTCCTCGGATACTGGCAGTGCAAGTAAATCTTGAGCAATCAAATTATATTTCAGCATTTGTTTAAAATGCTGATAACTGCTTGCCAGTAAAGAAGTATAAACTCCTATATTTGTGACTTAATTATGCATGGTGCATTTGTATATGCATTGGTAAAATCACATGGTTAACTTTATAATTTAATCTTTCATAGCTACTTGAATTGACACTTATTGTAGGTGTAGATAAAACCAGCAGAATTGTTTTCCATAATTACTTTCTTCAGAAGCCATATTCCATTTGCTAGTATTTTTCAGTATCTTCTGCAAGTCATTTTGTATGCTGAAATTAGGAAAATGCTGCTTCTATATATACAGTACTACATTTATATAATATATATAGTATTTAAATATTATAAACATTAAGGGGGTTGCAAACTGTGGTTTGAAGAAAATCAATGTCCAGTTCTAATTTTTCACGCTATTTATTGTATTTTTGAGTATGTGTACTGTGAGAATAAACATTCGAGTTGATTAGTATGCTTTTATTTTTAGTTAGCAATTCACCACCATAGTTATTTGCAGTTAGTCTTACTTGTGAAAAAAGTGACCAGTTGTGCTCGCTCATTTTATTACTTATAGTTTAGATTACTTTCTGAAAGTTTATGAAAACTATAAAGCACTAATGGTGAATTAACCCAGTCAATATGTACTTAGTTTTAGATATTTTCTACTTCTATACAAATTTTAATCATGGTTACAGTAATGGCTGGTGACTGCACAGTTTTATTATGCAAAAGGAATTTTGCATGGTTATTATACAAGTACTGTATACTAGATTCTTCAGTTTGATCATTATTAGATTATAACTTTGGCTGTCTAACCTCTGGCACACTCAAGTCATAGCAGTATTTGGACTTGTATTAGTAATTCCCAAAAGCAGTTTAAGTTTTTCCCCTTGACAGTTTGAAACTCATGAAGGATTATGGCAAAATATGTCCAAAATTATCATAAAAAAGGACTTTACCTTGGTCAAGTTTTGAGGTTTAAAGTATACAAACAACATGTTAATATTTAAATTTGGCAAAGACTTATTGTTACACATTACTGTGCAGCTTATTTATCCAAACACCTTTGGGGAAATGCTAACTTGTTAGGCCAATGCTCATTCTGGCTTGCAAGTGCTGCAGGTTTTAATTTGCACAGAGCTAGTCATCTTAAAGATATGTTTTTAAAGATGTTAACAATGATCACTATAATAATGAATGATTTGCAAGATAAGCAGACCCATGCAGTGTTCTTCAAAACGGAACTCGAAATGGTACTACTATCTCCTATCAAAATTGTAGAAAAATAATTAAGCATCTTTTTAAGTCTCAGAGCTACATTTTTAATCAAAAATTTGGAAGCCTTAATACATCACATTCAAAATTATTTTTCTAGGATACTATAGTATTAATGCCATTTTTTTGCTATGTAATCCAATGGCTTGGGTTGGATTGCCTAAGGCATTGGTTACATGCCTTGTAGAACTCTTATTGCCATTAACAGGTGAACCTTGCACCCTGATTTAGTCTAAAAATCAAATCTTAAAAGTACATTCACATTTGCCCTTCTTTTGGGTTTGCACTGTAATCCTTTTGTTCAGCCATTGCCTCTGTAATACTTGTGTAAAAGATGATCTGAAAAGAATTTTAATGTTTTTAAGAATATCTGTGACTATCCAATCAGCCAGCATTCTGGGCAGTTTCCAAGTAACAGCACATTATAAGGGTTTGAGGAAATTTTGTATAGGCTTTTTTTTTTGAACATTTTATCTGTTATATTGCCACATTTTGTTTTTAAATTGAGATCTGTTTAGCGCTCTACTGCAGTTTTGTCTTGAAGGTTGCGTTTGTAGATCTGATGTTATTTTCCATTGACTACAATGCAATGATTGTAATATGTGAATATTACGCATTTCAAAATAAACCTCCATTCTGTGATTTATAGAGTTGGGTTTTGTGCTACTTTCTGTGTGACTGGCAGAAATTAGTTTTTATTACTGTACACTTGTATGACTTCACTGACTAATGTGCAGTTTGTGGAAAATGTTTGAAATAATGTATATTTGGGTGAGTGCCCCCTTCCCTTTGTTAGTATTTAAACAGTTACATTTTTCCCCAAAACTCCAAATCTGCATGAACAAGGAGATGGAATGAGCTTGCAAATATGTGGCAAAGCGTTGAGGGTAGAAGGGAGGTAGAAGATGCAGAAAGTGGGGGAGAGAGAGTATATGAATACCTGAGATTGAGTGAAGATGGTTTTCTCCAAATCTGCATTTTTAGTCATCTATTTGCTTTCTCTGAGCAATGTGAACTTTTTTTCGTAGTAGTGAAGCCATCAACCTTCCCCTGATAAATTTGCGGATCTCGAACTTTTGCACGTAATTTAAATCATGGAACAGTAAACATGAAAGCCTATGTAAACTGCTGATACTCATTCTCTTGAGAATGAAATTTGTATCATGTGACCTCTGGTTCAAAGTGCTTTTCAGCCAATGTGAAGTGTCATTTTTGGAAACTAGGCTGTCATTTTGTCAATAGCGAGCTTCCATGCAACACTGGCGTGATGACAACCAGATAATGTTTACCTTAACCGATGTGGATTTATGGCACAGATATCGATTGGCACACAGTGGATAATTGCCCTGCTCTTTGATATGGTGTCATGAAATATTTAGTGGTCCAACTGAGAGAGCAAACAGAACCCTCGCTTAATGACTTCTAAGAAAGACTACAGTTCAGATTCACAGCCTATGTTCTGTGTTCAGGCTTGTAGAGTGTGATGAACTCTGAAAACTGGTACTGAGGCAGGAATGCTACTCGCTGTGCTTTGGCTGAATTTGAAAAGTACTTGTAAGTGTTACATTGCAAAGTCAGTCAGCCTGTGGTACTCCAATAAAATATTGTCAGGTTAATCTGACAAGCAAAACTAAATATAGCTGGGGTAGTGTTGCTATAGTTTCTCAACTTGAACTATATTTTTAAAAAGATGCTAATACGGGATTAAGAAATGATAACATGGAGATGATACACTTGGTTAATAACAATAAAAGTAGAAAGTATTCTGTCATCACAGTGATTCAATCTAAAAGATAACAAAACAAAAATTCTGCACAGACAGAGAGTGGTAGGGATGTTTTGCAGTCATGCAGACTCTCAAATCTTATCTGCCATTCTGAAATGTTCACTGATTTGTATCCATCACCGGTCTGTCCTTTTATAATTCAGTGAAACCTGGCAATTTCAACCTCATTTGATTCAGTTTCTTGGAGCAGTAAATTCCAGATTTCCTTTATGCTGATTTTTGGTGCACCATCCACAGCCAAAACAGCTTTTGGGGTGCAAGGAACAGAAATGAACATTGATTGGACCCTGTTTAGACCACAAGATTTACCAGTGAAAGTGTAACTTTTTCACTCAACACCCTTAAAATAAAAATTAATATCATTAGACTCTTCCGGCTTTAAACTGGTTTCATTGATTCACTCAAATGGCCATTTCTTCTATGACACTCAACTGCTCTCCATTAGTATTCCAATTACATTTTTTGTTTGGATACCCATGCTTTCAGTATTGAATTTAATGTGTCACAAAATTTGCTCATTCTCATTTCTTTGGTATATCTATGTTTTATTAGCTATTTGTCTACAAATGGTATGCCATGTGATAATTAGGGGATAATCTTTCCCTATTAATTAAAAGATGACTCAAAAGCAGCAAGTGTTGAAAACACTCAGCAGGTTGGGAAGTAGCTGTGGAAAGAGAATCTGTGAGCATTGCAGGACCCAGATATTTCATTGATTTTTGGCAGGGACAACCGCCCTGCTCTTTGAAATGGTCTAAATGAATAACTTGACCCACTTGATAGAGGAGTAGACTGCGTTTTGGGTTCAGTGCTTGTATTATTGGGTAGTTCCTTCAGTGCTCTAAATGCTGCAACTGGTGTGTCAACTCTTTTCTACCTTTATTTGTTCACAGAATGTGAGCATGGCTATTTATTATCCATTCCTGACTACCCCCTCATTCTACAGGCTTCTAGTGATTTCAGTAAAGTCAACCACTTTAATTTGTAAGTTGAACAAGTGTGACACATGCCCCTACACCACATCCCTCATTCCCATTCAGGGCCCCAAACAGATCTTCCAGGTGAGATGACACTTCAGCTGTGACTAATTTACTGTATCCGGAGCACCCGATGTGGCCTCCTATATAGCGGTGAGACCTGATCTAGATTGAGAGACCTTTTCGCTAAGCACATACGTTCAATCTGCCAGAAAAAGCAGGATCTCCTGGTGGCCACTCATTTTAATTCTACTTCCCCTTACGGCATGTCAGTCCATGGCTGCCTCTGCCACAATGAAGCCACACCCAGGTTGGGGGAGCAACACCTTGTATTCCATCTGGGTAGCCTCCAACCTGATGAACATTGATTTCTTGAACTTCAGTGATTGCCCCCCCTTCCCCATTTCCCTCTCACCTTATCTTCTTACCTGTCCATCACCTCCCTCTGGTGCTGCTCTCCCCTTTCTTCCATAGTCTTGTCCTCTCCTACAAAGATTCCCCCTTCTTCAGCCCTTTATCTCTTACACCAATTGACTTCCCAGTTCTCTACCAGCCCTCCCCCTCTTCATTTCACCTATCACTTACCACCTTGTACTTCGTCCTCCCCTCCTCCCACCTTCTTACATTGACTTCTCATCTTTTTTTTTCTCCAGTCCTGATGAAGGGTCTCACCCCAAAGTGTCGACTGTTTGCTCATCCCATAGATGCTGCCTGGCCTGCTGAGTTCCTCCAACATTTTGTGTGTGTTGCTTAGATTTCCAGCATCTGCAGATTTTCTTTAAGAGTAGACCATAAGAGATCAGAGCAAAGTTAGGCTATTCAGCCCATCGAGTCTGCTCCGCTATTCCATCATGGCTGATGCCAGATCCCGCTCAACCCCATATACCTACCTCCTTGCCATATCCTTTGGTTCCCTGACCGATAGGAAAAGATCAATTTCTGCCTTAAATATAGCCATGGACTTCACCTCCACTGCAATCTGTGGCAGAGCATTCCACAAAAGCACTACTTTCTGGCTAAAAAAAAAAGTCCTCCTTGACTCTGTTTTAAAAGGTCGCCTGTCAATTTTGAGGCTGTGGCCTCTAGTTCTGGATACCCTCATCATAGGAAACATGTCTCCACACCTACTCTATCTATCCCTTTCAACATGTGGTAGGTTTCATTGAGATCACCCCTGCATTCTTCTAAATTCCAGTGAGTACAGGCCCAAAGCTGCCAAATGAACCTCATATGTTAACATAGAAACATAGAAAATAGGTGCAGGAGTAGGCCATTCGGCCCTTTGAGCCTGCACTCCCATTTATTATGATCATGGCTGATCATCCAACTCAGAACCCCGCCCCAGCCTTCCCTCCATACCCCCTGATCCCCGTAGCCACAAGGGCCATATCTAACTCCCTCTAAATATAGCCAATGAACTGGCCTCAACTGTTTCCTGTGGCAGAGAATTCCACAGATTCACCACTCTCTGTGTGAAGAAGTTTTTCCTAATCTCGGTCCTAAAAGGCTTCCCCTTTATCCTCAAACTGTGACCCCTCGTTCTGGACTTCCCCAACATCGGGAACAATCTTCCTGCATCTAGCCTGTCCAATCCCTTTAGGATTTTATACGTTTCAATCAGATACCCCCTCAATCTTCTAAATTCCAACGAGTACAAGCCCAGTTCATCCAGTCTTTCTTCATATGAAAGTCCTGCCATCCCAGGAATCAATCTGGTGAACCTTCTTTGTACTCCCTCTATGGCAAGGATGTCTGTCCTCAGATTAGGGGACCAAAACTGCACACAATACTCCAGGTGTGGTCTCACCAAGGCCTTGTACAACTGCAGTAGTACCTCCCTGCTCCTGTACTCGAATCCTCTCGCTATAAATGCCAGCATACCATTCGTTCCTGGAATCTTCCTCTGGACTCTCTCCAATGACAACACATCCTTTCTGAGAAATGGGGCCCAAAACTGTTGACAATACTCCCAAGTGTGATCTGACTAATGTCTTATAAAGGATCAGCATTATCTTTTTGCTTTTATATTCTATTCCCCTTGAAATAAATGCTAACATTCCTCTTGCTTTCTTTACCACAGACTCAACCTGTAAATTAACCTTCTGGGAGTCTTGCATGAGGATTCCCAAGTCTCTGCACCTTTGATGTTTGACCATTTAGATAATAGTCTGCACTATCGTACCGTTTACCAAAATGCATTATCATACATTTCCCACACTGTATTCCATCTGCCATCTTTTTTGCTCATTCTTCCAATTTGTCCCAAGTCCTGCATTGCTTCCTCAGCACTACTTACCCCTTCACTTATCTTCATATCATCTGCAAACTTTGCCATAAAGCCATCAATTCCATTATCAAAATCATTGACAAACAATGTGAAAAGCAGTGGTCCCAGTATTGACCCCTGAAGAACACCACCAGTCACTGGCAGCCAACCCTTAATTCCTACTGGCTGCCTCCTGCCTGTCAGCCTATCCATGCCAGTTCCTTTCCTGTAATGCTATAGGATTTTATCTTGTTTAGCAGCTTCGTGTGTGACACCTTATCAAATGCCTTCTGGAAATCCAAGTAAATGATATCCACTGCCTCTCTTTTAGCCACCCTGCTTGTTACTTCCTCGAAGAACTCTGTCAGATTTGTCAGGCAAGATTTCCCTTCACAGAAACCATGCTGAAGTTGACTTATTTTATCTTTTAGTCTCCAAGCACCCTGAAACCTCATCCTTAATAATAGACTCCAACATTTTTCCAACCACTGAGTTTAGGCTAACTGGCCTATAATTTCCTTTCTTTTGCCTTCCTCCCTTCTTAAAGAGTGGAGTGACATTTACAACTTTCCAGTCCCATGAGACCATGCCAGAATCAAGTGATTCTTGAAAGATCATGACCAATGCATTTGTTATCTCTTCGGCAACCTTTCTCAATACTCTGGGATGTAGTCCATCTGGGCCAGGTGACTTACCACCTTAAGACCTTTGAGTTTGCCCAGCAATTTTTCCTTTGGCACTCACTCCTGTTCCGACACTCACAGACCTCTGGCATACGTCTGGCCCTTGTGGCTACGGGGGTCAGGGGGTATGGAGGGAAGGCTGGGGCGGGGTTCTGAGTTGGATGATCAGCCATGATCATAATAAATGGCGGTGCAGGCTCGAAGGGCCGAATGGCCTACTCCTGCACCTATTTTCTATGTTTCTATACTGCTAGTGTCTTCCACAGTGAAGACTGGTGCAAAGTACTTATTAAGTTCATCTGCCATTTCTTTGTCCCCCATTACTACCTCACCAGCATCATTTTCCAGTGGTCCAATATCAACTTTCACCTCCCTTTTACTCTTTATATAACTGAAAAAACTTTTAGTATCCTGCTTTATATTATTGGTTGTTTGCCCTTGTATTTCATCTTTTCCCTTGTAGCTTTTTAGTTGCCTTTTGTTGGATTTAAAAGCTTCCCAATCATCCAAATTCCCATTCATTTTTACCACCTTATATGCCCTTTCCTTGGATTTTATGCTGTCCCTAACTTCCCTCATCAGCCACAGTTGCCTACCCCTGCCATTTGAGGACAAGTTCTTCTGTGGGACACATCTATCCAATGCCTTGTGAGCTATTTTCTGTAACTTCAGCTGTCTCTGCTCTGCCATCATCCCTGCCAGTATTCCCACCAATCCACCTGGGCAAGCTCCTCTCTCATGCCTCTGTAATTCTCTTTATTCCATTGCAATACTGATACATGCAACTTGTGCTTCTCCCTCTTAAGTTGCAGTAGGAATTCAATCATATTAAGATCACTGCCTCCTAATGCTTCCTTTACATTAAGTTCCCTAATATGATCTGGGTTGTTACACAACAGCCAATCAAAGATGGCCTTTCCCCAAGTAGGCACAAGCTGCTCTAAAAAAACTACCTCGCAGACATTCAACAAACTCCCTCTCCGACACCAACCTGATGTTCCCATCCCTTCGCATATTGAAGTCCCCATTATAATTATCCTTATCACATGCCTTTTCCAGCCCTCTCTCATTTATGATTGAACTGCATTACCAGCTAGCCAGGCTGGTTACTCTATGTGGAAGAGTGCCTTCCCTTAAAAGTGTTAATAAACTACATCTTTTTGTTCACCAGCAGCATTCTGATTGTTTATTTACTTCAGTTTAAGTCCTGCAAATTTTCTAGAGTGAAATTAGCTCAGACCTCCGAATACGGGTACAATAAGCTGATCACAACTTTTAGATGTTGGGACAATTGGTTTATCATTGTCATATACCGAGAAACAGTGAAAAATTTTGTCTTGCATACCATTCATACAGATCATTGCAAATATAAGTACAAAGAAAAAATACAAAGTAAATAGTATAAAAAAGAGACAATAATACAATGCAGTAACAGAGAAAGTTTATTGTGGGAGTTGATGTCTTCTGCTTGAAAAACAAAGACAGTGACCCATGGCCAACATAGCTTTTCGTCCACAATTACAAAAAAGTGAAATTTGGTTTGTGGTCCAATTTGATTAGGCTGTAAGGGCGGCGAGTGAATAAGGACGGGCTCGGAACGTTTGTGCTGCTCCACTGTGTGCCGGAGGAACTGTTTATCCAGTAGTAAGCAACGAGCAAGATGGTTGATGTGGGCTGCGAGTTCGAGGATTCAGTCTTCGAAGAGTTTCGGGTGAAGAAGGCGGTGCAGAAATCGGAGTCGGGCAGTTACAAAGCGAGATTCTGCGAGCCGGAGGTAAGGGGGCGGGCGAATGCGGCTGGTTGACCAAGCTGACATTGTAACTGTTAGCGGGGTTGCGGTCCGACAGCAAATGGGATCCGGGGTGCACCCTTGGAGGTGAATGAACAAGCGGGTAAATACTCGCTGTGGAAGGAAGGGCAGCTTCGGGACACTTTTTCCACTTTGTCCTGTCTCTGAAACTTTAATTTTTATCCTCAGCAGCCGTGTACTGATATTGACGTCTTTCAGAGGAGGGGAAGTTTATCTTTTGCGGCTAATGGAGTTACTTGGGCTAAATGGGGGCGGGGTGATGGGGGAAGAAGAAATAGGCTGAAATTTACAGCTGTATAAGGTATTGGTATCTTCAACTATAAAATATTCGCGATATTGTGTTCAGTTTTGGTCACTTTGCTATATGGAAGATACCATTAAGCTAGAAAGAATCCAGAGGATGTTACGAGGTCTCAAGGGACTGAGTTTTAAGGAGGGGTTAAGCAGGTTGGCGCGTGGCAAGTGGTTAAGGTGTTCGTCTAGTGATTTGAAGGTTGCTAGTTCCAGGAAGGCACTTAACCACTCATTGCTCTGCAATGACACCGGTGCCAAGCTATAAGGGTCCTAATGCCCTACCCTTGGACAACATCGGTGGTGTGGAGACGGGAGACTTGCAGCATGGGCAACTGCTGGTCTTCCATACAACCTTGCCCAGGCCTGTGGCCTTCCACGGCGCAAATCCATGGTCTAACGGATGCCTATATATATATATAAGCAGGTTGGGACTTTTCTCATTAGAGCATGGAAGGAAGAGGGGTGATATTATGGAAGTGTATAAAATCATGAGGGCATACATAGGGTGAATATAAACTGCATTTTTCCCAGGATTGTGCAATCAAGATGAGAAGGGAGAGAATTAACAGAAACTTGGGTGGTCCGTAGTGAGTGAGTAATGAGTGGCAGATGATGTGATTGGGGCAAGTACACTTGGCAGTGCACCATGGTAGCATAGCGGTTAGCGTGATGCCTTTACAGCAGAGGCGTTCTGGAGTTTGGAGTTCAGTACTGGTGCCTTCTGTAAGGAGTGTGCACGTTCTCCCCGTGAATGCACGGGATTCCTCCGAGTGCTCCGGTTCCTCCCACAGCACAAAGACAAGTTGGTCACGGTAAATAGTCCTGTCATTAGGCTAGAGTTACATAGGTGGGTTGCTGGGCTGGAAGGCTTGCTCCGTGCTGTGTCTATAAATAAAATAAATATAAATTCCATTTAAAAGGCACTTGGGCAAGTACATAGATTGGAAAGGGTTAAAGGGGTATGGGCCAAATCTGGGCAAAGGGGTCTAACATAGGTGTGAATCATGGTCAGCATGGACTACTTGGGCTGAAAGTCCTGTTTTCATGCTGTATTACTCTATGAGGTGGTCTTTTTGTTTTAGCAATTGAAAACAGATTGATTAACCATTATCACTCTTCTTTATGGGAGCTTACTGTGGGAAACTTGGTTGCTGCACTTCCTACTTTACAAAAATTTAAAAGTATTTCATTGATTGTCACATAATTTTTATCCACCTTCCCCTCACCCCACTGCTGATTCTCCCAACATAATCAAAACCAGCACAATTCTAAGCTATTTTGTTAAGTGTAGGAAGTTAAAGCAGTTTGCCTTAGAGCTAAAGCAAATGATTCTAACTTACCCAGTCTGTCCATGTAGCTGAGGTCCCTGTTACCTTGTGGAGACACGATCTCATCTTCACTGTGTGTCATATTGTGTACCATTCATTCATGCTAAATGGGATAGGTTCAGAGCAGATCTGGCTGCTTGAAACTGAGCATCCTCGAAGGGCTCTAGACCAGCAGCAGAAATAGTCTGTGTCACAATCTGTAACCTCACAATTCAGCGCATCTATCTTTGTAACAAGTCCGGGGCTTAACCCACATTTGATGAGGAATGCAGAAAGGCATACTGGAAGCAGCACGAACCATGAGTCAAGATTCCTGTAACTACAACACAGAACTGGGTGCATGCCAAACGGCAAAATTAACTTGTACAAGTCAGAGCTAAGTAACCACACATCCAATAGATCAAATCAAGTTTAGAAGACCTGTCACATCCAGCAAATGAAACCCTCAGGCTCGGCCAGCACGCGTTCGTCTAGGGGGAGGCAGTCCCTGGCCTGCCAAACTGATAAATCTCATTTGTGTGGATACTATGTGGTGTGTTGCCCGGTTACAAATCTTCACCGCAAAATATCAGACAGTACACCATATGCAATTAAATGATTGTCTGAATATAGGGTTAGTAAAGAAAATTTTTTAAAAAGGGCCCATTTTAAGGAAAAAAGTCAAAAGTGCATGTTGGAGCTCACTAACACGGCTATTCATCAACCATCAACCTCCTCCAAGCGTCGCTGACCTTCGGACCCTCGCTCCTGGTCCACTCCATCCGGTCGTCTCCCAGCTCCCTCCACACAAGCATCTTCCTCCTTCCTCACTCGCCGACAAAAGACCGCAAAATCTCTCTTCCAAACTCACAAGAAAGAACAACATCCCTCTTATTGGATAACATACATTCCAAAGTCTTAGTTATCTCTCGTCATAACCCAAACATTGCTGCTAGAGAGAAACCATTACATTAGCAGTGAAACATTACAGAGAGGCCATTACATTAGCAGTGTAATGTTACAGAGAGGCCATTACATTAGCAGTGAAACCTTACAGTGTGTTACACAAGAAAATCCCGATGCTTAATGGTAACTGGCATGTGAATGCTAAAGACAAGGTGAAAACATTCACAATTGTTTCAACAGACTGTATGAATGAACTACCTCAAATTCCCCCTGAAGTCTTCCCACTGGAGTCCATCTGACAATGTGGAAAAGTGCCCAATTCACAAATGGTGGGAGAAATCAGTACAACTATTTCTACCCAATAACTTCGCTAGGGGGTCAGATAGGCGATTCTGTGGACGCAGTCCAGAGACCTGGATGGTAGTTTGCCTCCCTGGTGCCAGGGTCCGGGATATTTCTCATCGTGTCCAAGATATCCTGAAGTGGGAAGGTGAGCAGCCAGAGGTCGTGGTACATATAGGTACCAATGACATAGGTAGGAAAAAGGAAGAGGTCCTGAAAGGAGAATATAGGGAGTTAGGAAGGGAGTTGATAAAAAGGACCGCAAAGGTAGTAATCTCGTGATTACTGCCTGTGCCACGTGACAGTGAGAGTAGAAGTGCAATGAGGTGGAGGATAAATGCGTGGCTGAGGGATTGGAGCAGGGGGCAGGGATTCAAGTTTTTGGATCATTGGGACCTCTTTTGGCGCAGGCGTGACCTGTACAAAAAGGACGGGTTACACTTGAATCCTAGGGGGACCAATATCCTGGCGGGGAGATTTGCGAGGGCTACTGAGGTGACTTTAAACTAGAATGATTGGGGGGTGGGAATCAAATTAAAGAGACTAGGAGAGAGGAGGTTAGTTCACAACAGGGGGGTGGGAACAAGTACAGAGAGACAGAGGGGTGTAAAATGAGGGTAGAAGCAAAAAGTGGTAAGGTGAAAAGTAAAAGTGGCAGGCCAACAAATCCAGGGCAAAAATCAAAAAGGGCCACTTTTCAGCATAATTGTATGAGGGCTAAGAGTGTTGTAAAAGCAAGCCTGAAGGCTTTGTGTGTCAATGCAAGGAGCATTCGTAACAAGGTGGATGAATTAAAAGTGCAGATTGTTATTAATGAATATGATATAGTTGGGATCACAGAGACATAGCTCCAGGGTGACCAAGGATGGGAGCTCAACATTCAGGGATATTCAATATTCAGGAGGGATAGATATGAAAGAAAAGGAGGTGGGGTAGCATTGCTGGTTAGAGAGGAGATTAACGCAATAGAAAGGAAGGACATTAGCCGGGAGGATGTGGAATCGATGTGGGTAGAGCTGCATAACACTACGGGGCAGAAAACGCTGGTGGGAGTTGTGTACAGGCCACCTAACAGTAGTAGTGAGGTCGGAGATGGTATTAAACAGGAAATTAGAAATGTGTGCAATAAAGGAACAGCAGTTATAATGGGTGACTTCAATCTACATATAGATTGGATGAACCAAATTGATAAGGGTGCTGAGGAAGAGGATTTCTTGGAATGTATGCGGGATGGTTTTTTGAACCAACATGTCGAGGAACCAACTAGAGTGCAGGCTATTCTAGACTGGGTATTTAGCAATGAGGAAGGGTTAATTAGCAATCTTGTCGTGAGAGGCCCCTTGGGTAAGAGTGACCATAATATGGTGGAATTCTTCATTAAGATGGAGAGTGACGTAGTTAATTCAGAAATAAAGGTTTTGAACTTAAAGAAGGGTAACTTTGAAGGTATGAGACGTGAATTAGCTAAGATAGACTGGCAAATGACACTTAAAGGGTTGACGGTGGATATGCAATGGCAGGCATTTAAAGATCGCATGGATGAACTACAATTGTTCATCCCAGTTTGGCAAAAGAATAAATCAAGGAAGGTAGTGCACCCGTGGCTGACAAGGGAAATTTGGGATAGTATCAATTCCAAAGAAGAAGCATACAAATTAGCCAGAAAAAGTGGCTCACCTGAGGATTGGGAGAAATTCAGAGTCCAACAGAGGAGGACAAAGGGCTTAATTAGGAAGGGGAAAAAAGATTGTGAGAGAAAACTGGCAGGGAACATAAAAACTGACTGTAAAATCTTTTATAGATATGTGAAAAGAAAAAGATTGGTTAAGACAAATGTAGGTCCCCCTACAGACAGAAACAGGTGAATTGATTATGGGGAGCAAGGACATGGCAGACCAATTGAATAACTATTTAGTTCTGTCTTCACTAAGGAGGACATAAATAATCTTCTGGAAATAGTAGGGGACAGAGGGTCCAGTGAGATGGAGGAACTGAGGGAAATGCATGTTAGTAGGGAAGTGGTGTTAGGTAAATTGAAGGGATTAAAGGCAGATAAAGCCCCAGGGCCAGATGGTCTGTATCCCAGAGTGCTTAAGGAAGTAGCCCAAGAAATAGTGGATGCATCAGTGATAATTTTTCAAAACTCTTTAGATTCTGGACTAGTTCTTGAGGATTAGAGGGTGGCTAATGTAACCCCACTTTTTAAAAAAGGAGGGAGAGAAACCGGGGAATTATAGACCGGTTAGCCTAACATCGGTGGTGGGGAAAATGCTAGAGTCAGTTATCAAAGATGTGATAACAGCACATTTGGAAAGTGGTGAAATCATCGGACAAAGTCAGCATGGATTTGTGAAAGGAAAATCATGTCTGACGAATCTCATAGAATTTTTTTGAGGATGTAACTAGTAGAGTGGATAGGGGAGAACCAGTGGATGTGGTATATTTGGATTTTCAAAAGGCTTTTGACAAGGTCCCACACAGAAGATTAGTGTGCAAACTTAAAGCACACGGTATTGGGGGATGTGGATAGAGAATTGGTTGGCAGACAGGAAGCAAAGAGTGGGAATAAACGGGACCTTTTCAGAATGGCAGGCAGTGACTAGTGAGGTTCCACAAGGCTCAATGCTGGGACCCCAGATGTTTACAATATATATTAATGACTTAGATGAGGGAATTAAATGCAGCATCTCCAAGTTTGCAGATGACACGAAGCTGGGGGGCAGTGTTAGCTGTGAGGAGGATGCTAAGAGGATGTAGGGTGACTTGGATAGGTTAGGTGAGTGGGCAAATTCATGGCAGATGCAACTTAATGTGGATAAATGTGAGGTTATCCACTTTGGTGGCAAAAACAGGAAAACAGATTATTATCCGAATGGTGGCCGATTAGGAAAAGGGGAGGTGCAACGAGACCTGGGTGTCATTATACACCAGTCATTGAAAGTGGGCATGCAGGTACAGCAGGCGGTGGAAAAGTCGAATGGTATGCTGGCAAGAGGATTCGAGTACAGGAGCAGGGAGGTTCTACTGCAGTTGTACAAGGCCTTGGTGAGACCACACCTGGAGTATTGTGTGCAGTTTTGGTCCCCTAATCTGAGGAAAGACATCCTTGCCATAGAGGGAGTGCAAAGAAGGTTCACCAGATTGATTCTTGGGATGGCAGGACTTTCATATGATGAAAGACTGGATCAACTAGGCTTATACTCGTTGGAATTTAGAAGATTGAGCGGGGGATCTTATTGAAACATATAAAATCCTAAAGGGATTGGACAGGCTAGATGCAGGAAGATCGTTCCCGATGTTGGGGAGTCCAGAACCAGAGGTCACAGTTTGAGGATAAAGGGGAGCCTTTTAGGACCGAGATTAGGAAAAATTTCTTCACACAGAGAGTGGTGAATCTGTGGAATTCTGTGCCACAGGAAACAGTTGAGGCCAGTTCATTGGCTATATTTAAGAGGGAGTTAGATATGGCCCTTGTGGCTAAAGGGATCGGGGGTATGGAGGGAAGGCTGGTACAGGGTTCTGAGTTGGATGATCAGCCATGATCATACTGAATGGCGGTGCAGGCTCAAAGGGCCGAATGGCCTACTCCTGCACCTATTTTCTATGTTTCTATGTTTCTATCAGTCCTCAGTATTTACTTACCAATAACCCATTTGGATTTCACCAGGACCATCAGTGCAGCATTTGTCTGAATATGGAGTATGAGGTGGCACAGTAGTGTAATTCTATTACAACGCCAGAGACTAGGGTTCAATCCATGCTGTTTATACTGCAAAAATTCCCTACCACGTTCCAAAGGTGTACAGGTTAGTAGGTTATTTGAGTGGAGTGGGCTTGTTGCTAGAAGGGCCTGGGGGTAACTGCATTTGACATCAAAACAGCACTTAATTGATTGTGGAATCAAGAGGAGCTCTGGTAAAACTGAGGTGAACGGCTGGCATGGTGAAGGCAGGGCTCACGAGACTGCGGAAGGTGGAATCCGGAGCAACAAATAAACTGGTCGAGGAACTCAGCAGGTCAAGCAGCGTGTGCAAGAAAGTAGATGGTGGACATTTCGGGTCGAGATAGTTTATCTGGACTCAATAATAGTGGGGGGGGGTGGTGTAAGTGGTGGGTAGAGGTGATAGGCAGATGGAGCCTAGAAGAGTGGAAATGATAACAGTTAGGTGTTGATAAGTGGAAGCAACAAGGGCTGCAGACGATAAATCCTGATAGGAAAAGAAAGTGGACCATGGAATCAAATAGGGAGTCGAGAGGGCAGCTGGGAATTAGTCTGTGGGAGTGTGTGGATGATGGGCATATGGGATGGGTGGAGGAAGGGAAAGAAACAGGGTGATGGGGGAGCTGGGGTGGATGTAGAGGAACTGGGTGGATCAGGAGGAGAAAGAAAGGGACAAGAAGGAGAGCAGTGTGCCTGAACTTGGAGAATTTAATGTGCCATTAGATTGTAAAGTACCCTGGCAGAATATGAGTCATGTTCTTCTTGTTATTAGTCTCACACTAGCAGTAGAGGAGGCTGAGGACAGATGGGTCAATATTGGAATGAAGAAGAGAATTAAAATGTCTGGCAACAGGAGCTCCAGAAGGCCAGGACAGACAAAACACAGGGCTCATTAAACTGGTTGCCTAGTTTGTGCTTTGTCTCACTGATGTAGAGGGGGCCACACTGTTTGGTGAAAGCACTTCACTGCATTTCATAAAAGAGAAGATAATTGTGGTTGACAGTGGTCAATCATCCCATCCTTTCCCAAGAATGTCAATGCGGGAGTTCTTCAGAGAAATGTCATTGGCCCAACTTCAGCTTCGTGAATGACCATTAAAAGGTGGAAGTGGAGATATTTGCTTATGAATGTGCAACTCCTTAACAAACAAAGCAGTCCATGTCTGTGTCCAGGAAGACTGGGAGACTCTGCCATTGAACAGAAACTCAAGTGGAATAACTACCTAGAAATGGGGCTACAAAAGCTGACATCTCACTAAATTTCCTTTCCTCCATCACCACCACACTGTGGCTGGAGGGTCCACTATTTACAAAACAAGCTGTATTTATCTACCTAGCCTGTTCCAATAGTACCCTCTGGACCTGCCACCTTTACTGCAAAGAAGAAAGGCAGTAGGCAGGCAAGAACACCACTCCCTGCGGGTCTCAGTCCATCCTGACTTGGAAGTTTATCACCAGTCCTTCATCGTTGCTGGGTCGAAATCTTGGAACTCTATTGCAACAGCACTGTGGGAGCACCTTAGCCAGAAAGAGTGATTCAAGAGGTAGCTCACCACCACCTTCTGAAGAGAAATTAAGAATGGGTCATGATTACTGGGCTTGCTTGCAATACTTAGATCTTGAAAAAATAAATAAACAAAATACTTCCGTTAAGTCTCTGTCCCTATAGTATCTTAAAGTGTGATGCCCAAAATACTCCAGCCACATTCTGCTCATTATTTATAAATGTTTAGCATAAATTGCTGGCTGCCTTTCACTGGAAAAAGGTAAATTTGTTTATATTTTGTATATTCGGTTTCAGCTTTAATATCATTGGCATTTGTTGAGAAATTTATTGTTTTGTGACAGCAATATATTGCAATACATAATAAAAAACTATAAATTAAAATAAGAAATATATATATATAAATTAAATTAGGTAAATAGTGCAAAAAAAGGTGGGGGAGAGTGGTGAGGTCGCGTACGTGACTTCATTGTCCATTCAGAAATCTGATAGCAGAGAGAGTGTTTGCCGTTTAACTTAACCAATGTAAAAATTCCCAATTGTTTTCTAATCATAAAGTGACCAAGTTATCCATCTCTTCAATCTTAAAACAAATAATGTCTTCAATATTTACTGCCTCTGATCAATTCCAGTGGTTTTGGGATGACGTTTCCACCATGGACGAGGTGAAGAAACTGACTGCACTGAAGTTTCGAGGCGACCTGGCATTTAAGCGTCAGGATTATCAGGTAACTAGAGCTGCAGCCACCTCTGATCCGCGAATATCAAGACCTACACTTTCGGAAGAACTCTGCATTTTCTTTTGTCTGTTCAGTCAAGTGGACATGGTATCCTTAGTTTCATGACCAGGTAGAACTGCAGAATGAATATCTGAGGTACTGGCACAAAGGTAGGGTTTCAGGTTCTTGGATTATTGGAATCTCATCTGGGCCAGGGTGACCTGTACAAGACCAACAGGTTGAACCTTAACTGGAAGGGAGCCAGTATCCTGACTGGGAGCTCGTGCTACTTGGGAGGGTTTAAACTAGTTTGGCGGAAGGATAGGAACTAGACCACCAAGTCAGAAAGCGGAGGGATTGAGAGGAAGCTGGATGCCGTGACCAGGAAAAACAGGCAGGAGTAAGGTAATGCACACAGTGGGAAGGATGGGTTGAAGTGTGTGTGTTTTAATGCTAGGAATATTATAGGTAAGGGTGATGAACTTAGAACATGGATCAGTGCATGGAACTATGATGTTGTAGCCATAACAGAGACTTGGTTGAAATGATGCTTAGAGTTGTTTGGGTATTTTATAAAAGATAAACAGGGAGGCAAGAATGATGGGGTGGGGGTGTATGACGCTACTGATGATAGCAGGTGAACCCTCCATTACGGCCTGTCCAAGCACAGCTGGGTCTGTACGGGTAGAATTCAAAAATAAGAAAGGTGCAGTTATCCTGATGGAATTGTACTACAGACCACTCAGCTAGCCACTGGGGCATTGAGGGACAGATATGCAGGCAGATTAGGGAAAAGTTTAAAAACAACATGGTTGTTGCAGTGGGGGGCATGTTAGTGGTAGGGAAATACGGTTTTTGCAGGAGAGTATTAAATTGGAGCAGGATAAATTGCAAGAGTATTTGGTAGGAATAGTTAATTGGGAACAGGTATTTTTGGGCAAGTCCACATCTGACATGTGGAGGGTGTTTAAAGTCCACCTGCACAGAGTACAGGACAGGTATGTTCCAGTCAGAAGGAAGGACAAGGACAGCAAGGTAAGGGAACTGTGAATGTCAAGAGAGAGCGTGAATTTAACCAAGAAAAAAAAGGAAATGCATGTATGATTTAGGAGGCTAAAATCGAACAGAGCCCTTGCGAATTATAAAGAAGCCAAAACAAACTCAAGAATGAAGTTGGAAGGGCCATGAGGAGCTGTAAAAACTTCTTGGGGAAGTAGAATTAAAGTGAATTTCAAGGCATCCCATACATACGTCAAGAGCAAGAGGATAAGTAAGGAGCTGGTAGGACCGTTCAAAGATAAAGGAGATACCAGGTGCTTGAAGGCGGAGGATGTGGCTAAGGTCCTAAATGAATACTTTGTATCAGTATTTACCAAGGAGAAGGATGTGAAGTGTAGAAAAATTAGTGTGAAGCATGCTAATTTACTCAGGTATTTCAGGATGAAGAATACAGTAGTACTAGGGCTCTTAAAGAATGTTAAGTTCAAAGCTGAAAGTAACTTTATTATCAAAGTGCATGTACATCACCACATACAACCCCGAGATTCATTTTCTTGTGAGCATTCACAGTAAATATATGGAGGCACAATAACATCAATGAAAAACCGCACACAAGATGGACAAACAGCCAATATTTAAAAGACAAAAAACTAAGTATGAAAAAAAATAATAATAATACAGTGACTTGTAAGAGTATTCGGCCCCCAACCCTTTGTTCACATAAATGAGTATTACGACCAGGGATCTTGATCAACTTAACAGAACATTTTTGTTTCTGAATCACAAGCACCTTTTTTCTGTTGAGCCCCAAAAAACCCAGGGAAAATGACTAAGCGTGAAAAACTAAACATTCAAAACCTGAAATGTCAGCAGTTCAAAAGTATTCATCCCCCTTTGCTCAGTGCTTAGTCGAACCACCGCTCACAGCTATTACAGCCAGAAGTCCTTTTGGATAAATCTCTTGGGTTTGCAGGATGTGGGGGAACGTGATTTGCCCATTCCTCCTCGCAAAATTGCTTCAAGGTTAGTTGGGAAGCGGCAATGTATAGCAATCTTGAGACTTTGCCAGAGATGTTTGATCAAATTAAGGTCAGGACTCTGACTGGGCCACTGAAGGTCACCAATTTTCTTAATTTGAATTCTCTCCATGGTTGCTCTGTCAGTGTTCTTTCGGTTGTTGTCCTGCCAAAAGATGAAATTCCTCCCCAGTTTAAGCTTTCTGGCAGAGGCTAGCAGGTTTTTATCCAGGATCTCTCTGTATTTAGTGGCATTCATCCTCCCATCAATCCTGACCAGATTTCCAGTCCCCGCTGTTGAAAAGCATCCCCGTAGCATGGTACGGCCTTCACCATAGGGCCTGTTCCTGTGCTATGGAGTTCTATGTTCTAGAAACCACAAAACCATAATATATAGGAGAAGAATTAGGTCATCTGGCCCATTGAGCCTGCTCCCCTATTTCATCATGGCTGATCTATTTATCCCCTCGGCCCCAATCTCCTCCTTTTCCCCATATCCCTTCATACCCTGACCAGTCAAGAATCTATCAATCTCTGCCTTAAAGACACATAAAGACTTGGCCTCCACAGCTGCCTGTGGCAATGAATTCCACAGATTTACTACTCTCTGACTGAAGAAATTCCTCCTCATCTCCATTCTAAAAGGGCACCCCTCTATTCTGAGGCTGTGTCCTCTGATCTTAGACGCTCCCACCATAGGAAACATCCTCTCCACATTCACTCTATCAAGGCCTTTCACCATTCAATAGGTTTCAATGAGGTCACCCTCATTCTTCTGAATTCCAGTGAATACAAGCCCAGAGCCATCAAATATTCTTCTGCAGGTCGGTGGGACTAGGTGAGAGTAAGAGTTTGGCACAGACTAGAAGGGCTGAGATGGCCTGTTTCCGTGCTGTAATTGTTATATGGTTATATAGTTATATATGACAAGCTGTTTCATTCTGGAATGATCTTCATGAACCTCCCCTGAACCCTCTCCAGTTTCAGCACATCCTTTCCAAGATAAGGGGCCCAAAACTGCTCACAATACTCCAAGTGAGGCTTCATCAGTGCTTTATAAAGTCTCAGCATTACATCCTTGCTTTTATAATGTACTCCTCTTGAAATGAATGCCAACATTACATTTGTGTTCCTCACCACAGACTCAACCTGCAAATTAATCTTTAGAGAATCCTGCACAAGAGCTCCCAAGTCCCTTTGTGCCTCAGTTTTTTATATTTTCTCTCCATTTAGCTTTCATTTCTTCTACCAAAGTGCCTGACAATACACTTCCTGACACTGTATCCCATCTGCCGCTTCTTTGCCCATTCACCTAATCTGTCTAGATCCTTTTGTAGCCTCTCTATTTCCTCACATCTACTGCCCCTCCACCTATCTTTGTATCGTCTGCAAACTTTGCAACAAAGCCATCAATTCCATCATCCAAATCATTGACATATAATGTAAGAAGAATCAGTTGCAACACAGACTCACAGACACACACCACTAGCACTGGCAGCCAACCAGAAAAGGCTCCCTTTATTTCCATTCTTTGCCTCCTACCAATCAGCCACTGCTTTATCCATGCTAGAATCTTTCCTTTCATTCCTTGGGCTCATAGTTTGTTAAGCAGCCTCGTGTGGTATCTTGTCAAAGGTATTCTGAAAATCCAAGTATACTACATCAACAGATTCTCCTTTGTCTGTCCTACTTGTTATTTCTGCAAAGTTTTCCAACAAATTTGTCTGACAAGGAAACCGTGCTGACTACAGCCTATTTTATTATGTGCTTCCAAGTACCCTGAAACCATATCCTTAATCAACTCCCAACATCTTCCCAACCACTCAGGTCAGGCTAACTGACCTATAGTTTTCGTTCTTCTGTCTCTCTCCCTTCTTGAAAAGTGGAGTGACATTTGCAAAGTGCCAGACTTCAGGAACCATTCCAGAATCTAGTAATTCTTGAAAGATCATTACTAATTAGATTAGATTAGATTCAACTTTATTGTCATTGTGCTGAGTACAGATACAAACCCAATGAAATGCATTTAGCATCTGACCAGAAATGCTAAGAAGAGTGTTATTTACAAAATAACTGCGAATAAAAAAAGTGCTACAGCACACAAATATAAAAGTACTGAGACAGTATAATACAGATGTGATACTGCTTAGCGCTGTGTTGAGAGGTTCAGCAGTGTCACAGCCTCAGGGAAGAAACTCTTCCTGTGCCTGCTGGTGTGGGAGCGGAGGCTCCTGTAGCGCCTACCGGATGGGAGGGGAGTAAAAAGTCCATGGTTCCACAGTCTCTTCAGCCAAGTCTTTCAGAACTCTGGGGTGTACACCATCTGGTCCAGGTGACTTATCTACCTTAAGACCTTTCAGTTTCCCAAGAACCTCTTAACTTGTAATGGTAACTTCAAACATTTTAAGACCCCTAATACCTGGAACTTCCACCATACTGCTAATGCCTTTTACAGTGAAGACCGATGCAGAATACTTGTTCAGTTCATCTGCCATTTCCTTGCCCCCCATTACTACCTCTCCAGCATTGTTTTCCAGTGGTCCAATATCCACTCTTGCCTCTCTTTTACACTGTACGTGTCTGAAGAAACTTTTGGTGTCCTCTTTAATGTTATTGGCCAGCTTACTTTCACATTCCATCTTTACCTTAATGACTTTTTCATTTGCCTTCTGTTGGTATTTAAAGCTTCCCAACCTTCTAACTTTCCACTACTATTATACTACTAACTATTATATGCACTCTCTTTGGCTTTTATGTTGGCTTTGACTTCTCTTGTTAGCCAACATTGTGTCATCTTGTGTTCTTCATCTTGAGTACTTCTTCCTCTTTAGGATGTATATATCCTCTGCCTTCCGAATTGCTTCCAGAAATTTCAGTCATTGCTGCTCTCCTGTCATCCCTGCCAGTTTTCTTTTCCATTCAATCCTAGCCAACTCCTCTCTCTTCATTCCTCTGTAATTTCCTTTACTTCGGGTTTGATTCGAAGAAGGAGTCTGAGAGTCTGAGTGGGAGTGCCGAGAAAGAGATTTTTGAAATTTTCGTTATTTTTTTTTCTCCAACGGCGTTCTGAGAGGCAGGACTGCACAGGCGTGTGACGTCGGGCAGTGCAGTGCGGCAGATTTAAAAGGAACAAAGCCTCATAGAGCGGGCAGCGTAGTTTGCGGGCGGCAGAGTGAGCTGGGAGCAGAGTGAAGACTTAAGGGCTTCGGCTCAACGGGCTTAGGCGGAAACGGGCGAGGCGAGGAAGGTTTAGCATTCATTTTCTGTTGTTATTTGAGGAGAGGGGCAGTTTGCTGTTCTCGGTGTCGGATGTGGGAGGCCCTGGAGTCTCCAAGCCTCCCGGACGTCTACATCTGCGCCAAGTGCATCGAGATGCAGCTCCTAAGGGACCGTGTTACGGAACTAGAGCTGCAGCTCGATGACCTTCGTCTGGTCAGGGAGAGTGAGGAGTTGATAGAGAGGAGTTGCAGGCAGGTGGTCACGCCGGGGCCACGGGAGGCAGACAAGTGGGTCACGGTTAGGAGGGGGAAGGGGAAGAGTCAGGTAATAGGGAGTACCCCGGTGGCTGTGCCCCTTAACAACAGGTACTCCTGTTTGAGTACTGTTGGGGGGGACAGCTTACCCGGGGGAAGCGACAGTGGCCGTGCCTCCAGCACAGAGTCTGGCCCTGTAGCTCAGAAGGGTAGGGCAAGGAAGAGGAGGGCAGTTGTGATAGGGGACTCAATACTAAGGGGGTCAGATAGGCAATTCTGTGGACGCAGTCCAGAGACCCGGATGGTAGTTTGCCTCCCTGGTGCCAGGGTCCGGGATATTTCTGATCGTGTCCAAGATATCCTGAAGTGGGAGGGTGAGGAGCCAGAGGTCGTGGTACATATAGGTACCAATGACATAGGTAGGAAAAGGGATGAGGTCCTGAAAGGAGAATATAGGGAGCTAGGAAGGGAGTTGAGAAAAAGGACTGCAAAGGTAGTAATCTCGGGATTACTGCCTGTGCCACGCAACAGTGAGAGTAGGAATGCGATGAGATGGAGGATAAATGCGTGGCTGAGGGATTGGAGCAGGGAGCAGGGATTCAAGTTTTTGGATCATTGGGACCTCTTTTGGCGCAGGCGTAACCTGTACAAAAAGGATGGGTTACACTTTTGTGTAGGGGGACCAATATCCTGGCAGGGTGATTAGCGGGGGCCACTGAGGTGACTTTAAACTAGAATGGTTGGGGGGTGGGAATCAAATTAAAGAGGCTAGGCATGAGGACGTTAGTTCACAACAGGGGGATGGGAACCAGTGCAGAGAGACAGAGGGGTGTAAAGTGAGGGTAGAAGCAAAAAGTACTAAGGAGAAAAGTAAAAGTGGCAGGCCGACAAATCCAGGGCAAGCATTAAAAAGGGCCACTTTTCAACATAATTGTATAAGGGCTAAGAGAGTTGTAAAAGAGCGCCTGAAGGCTTTGTGTGTCAATGCAAGGAGCATTCGTAATAAAGTGGATGAATTGAAAGTGTAGATTGTTATTAATGATTATGATATAGTTGGGATTACAGAGACATGGCTCCAGGGTGACCAGGGATGGGAGCTCAATGTTCAGAGATATTCAATATTCAGGAGGGATAGACATGAAGGAAGGGGAGGTGGGGTGGCGTTGCTGGTTAAAGAAGAGATTAACGCAATAGAAAGGAAGGACATAAGCCGGGAAGATGTGGAATCGATATGGGTAGAGCTGCATAACACTAAGGGGCAGAAGACGCTGGTGGGAGTTGTGTACAGGCCACCTAACAGTAGTAGTGAGGTCGGAGATGGTATTAAACAGGAAATTAGAAATGTGTGCAATAAAGGAACAGCAGTTATAATGGGTGACTTCAATCTACATGTAGATTGGGTGAACCAAATTGGTAAAGGTGCTGAGGAAGAGAATTTCTTGAAAAAAGATTATGAGAGAAAACTGGCAGGGAACATAAAAACGGACTGTAAAAGCTTTTATAGATATGTAAAAAGGAAAAGACTGGTAAAGACAAATGTAGGTCCCCTGCAGACAGAAACAGGTGAATTGATTATGGGGAGCAAGGACATGGCAGACCAATTGAATAATTACTTTGGTTCTGTCTTCACTAAGGAGGATATAAATAATCTTCCAGAAATAGTAGGGGACAGAGGGTCCAGTGAGATGGAGGAACTGAGCGAAATACATGTTAGTAGGGAAGTGGTGTTAGGTAAATTGAAGGGATTGAAGGCAGATAAATCCCCAGGGCCAGATGGTCTGCATCCTAGAGTGCTTAAGGAAGTAGCCCAAGAAATAGTGGATGCATTAGTGATAATTTTTCAAAACTCGTTAGATTCTGGACTAGTTCCTGAGGATTGGAGGGTGGCTAATGTAACTCCACTTTTTAAAAAAGGAGGGAGAGAGAAACCGGGGAATTATAGACCGGTTAGCCTAACGTCGGTGGTGGGGAAACTGCTGGAGTCAGTTATCAAGGATGTGATAACAGCACATTTGGAAAGCGGTGAAATGATTGGACAAAGTCAGCATGGATTTGTGAAAGGAAAATCATGTCTGACGAATCTCATAGAATTTTTTGAGGATGTAACTAGTAGAGTGGATAGGGGAGAACCAGTGGATGTGGTATATTTGGATTTTCAAAAGGCTTTTGACAAGGTCCCATACAGGAGATTAGTGTGCAAACTTAAAGCACACGGTATTGGGGGTAAGGTATTGGTGTGGGTGGAGAATTGGTTAGCAGACAGGAAGCAAAGAGTGGAAATAAACGGGACCTTTTCAGAATGGCAGGCAGTGACTAGTGGGGTACCGCAAGGCTCAGTGCTGGGACCCCAGTTGTTTACAATATATATTAATGACTTGGATGAGGGAATTAAATGCAGCATCTCCAAGTTTGCGGATGACACGAAGCTGGGTGGCAGTGTTAGTTGTGAGGAGGATGCTAAGAGGACCCAGGTTGACTTGGATAGGTTGGGTGAGTGGGCAAATTCATGGCAGATGCAATTTAATGTGGATAAATGTGAAGTTATCCACTTTGGTGGCAAAAATAGGAAAACAGATTATTATCTGAATGGTGGCCGATTAGGAAAAGGGGAGGTGCAACGAGACCTGGGTGTCATTATACACCAGTCATTGAAAGTGGGCATGCAGGTACAGCAGGCGGTGAAAAAGGCGAATGGTATGCTGGCATTTATAGCGAGAGGATTTGAGTACAGGAGCAGGGAGGTACTACTGCAGTTGTACAAGGCCTTGGTGAGACCACACCTGGAGTATTGTGTGCAGTTTTGGTCCCCTAATCTGAGGAAAGACATCCTTGCCATAAAGGGAGTACAAAGAAGGTTCACCAGATTGATTCCTGGGATGGCAGGACTTTCATACGAAGAAAGACTGGATGAACTGGGCTTGTACTCGTTGGAATTTAGAAGATTGAGGGGGGATCTGATTGAAACGTATAAGATCCTAAAGGGATTGGACAGGCTAGATGCAGGAAGATTGTTCCCCATGTTGGGGAAGTCTAGAACGAGGGGTCACAGTTTGAGGATAAAGGGGAAGCCTTTTAGGACCGAGATTAGGAAAAACTTCTTCACACAGAGAGTGGTGAATCTGTGGAATTCTCTGCCACAGGAAACAGTTGAGGCCAGTTCATTGGCTATATTTAAGAGGGAGTTAGATATGGCCCTTGTGGCTACAGGGGTCGGGGGTATGGAAGGAAGGCTGGGGCGGGGTTCTGAGTTGGATGATCAGCCATGATCATAATAAATGGCGGTGCAGGCTCGAAGGGCTGAATGGCCTACTCCTGCATCTATTTTCTATGTTTCTATGTTTCTATTACTGGTACATCTGACTTTAGCTTCTCCTTCTCAAATTTCAGGGTAAATTCAATCAAATTATGATTACTTTTCCCTTTGGGTTATTTTACCCTGAGCTCTCTAATCAATTCTGTTTCATTGCACAACACCCAGTCCAGAATAGCTGATCCCCTAGTGGGCTCAACCATGAGCTGTTCTAAAAAGCCATCTGGTAGACATTGTAAAAATTTCCTGTTTTGGAATCCCGCACGACCTGATTTTCACGATCTACCTGCATATTGGAATTCCCCATGTCTGTTGTAAAATTGCCCTTTTGGCATGCATTTTCCATCTCTGATTGTAACTTGTAGACCACATCCTTACCACTGTTTGGGGGTCTGTATACAACTCCCATCAGGGTCTTTTAACCCTTGCAGTTCCTTAGTTCTATCCACAATGCTTCAACACCTGCTGACCCCATGTCATCTCTTTCTAATGGTTTGATTTCATTTCTTACCAACAGAGCAACGCCACCTCCTCCGCCTTCCTGGTTGCCTGTCCTTTCAATGCAATGTGTATCCTTGGACATCAAGCTCCCAACTATATTCTTCTTTCAGCCATGATTCAGTGATACCTACAACATCATACCTGCCAATCTATAACTGCTACAAGTACATCGACCTCGTTCCACATACTGCGCGCATTCAAATATACCACCTTTAGTCCTGTATTCACCATTTTCGATGTTGTCCACTTTTTACATTGAAACTCATTCTGTTGACTATTATTTTACCCTTTCATCAGCCCCTCCTTGTTAGGAGTCTTACTGCACATTGCCTCTGTTTGTAAACCAACTACCTCATCTTCAGCCCTATCACTCCGGTTCCCGTCCCCCTGCCAAATTAGATTAAATGTGTCTGAACAACTCTAGCCAATCTGCCCTCAAGGATATTGGGTCCCCGCTGGTTCAGGTGTAAACAGTCCCTTTTGTATAAGTCAAACCTTCCCTAGAAAATAATCCCAATGATCCATTGATCTAACCCCCTGCTTCCTGAACCAGTTCCTTAGCCACACATTCACCTGCCAAATCTCCTATTCGTACCCTTACTGGCACGTAGCACAGGCAGCAATCTTGAGATTGCTACCTTGGAGGTCCTGTTTCTCAGCTTTTTACCTAGCTCATTAAAATCTCTCTTCAGAACCTCCTCACCTTGCCTACCTATGTCATTGCTGTGAATATGTACCAAAAATTCTGGCTGCTCACTCTCTCCCTTTGAGTATATCACAGACCCAATCCAAGACATCCTTGACCCTGACACCTAGAGGCCACTTACCATCTGGGTGTCCCTATTGGACCCGCAGAACCTCATCTCTGTTCTTCTGACTGTAGAATCTCTAATCAATACTGCAGTCCTCTCCACCTCTCTGCTCTTCTGGGCCACAGCACCACACTCAGTGCCAGAGACCTGGTCACTGTGGCTCCCCCCTCACCACCGGCAGGTCACCCCCCCCCCCCCCGCCTCAGTAGTATCCAAAGTTGTGTACTTGTTATTGAGGGGAACAGAACAGCCACAGGTATATTCTGCACTGGCTGTGCACTTCCCCTCCTCCTCCTGACAGTCACCTAGTTACCCGTCTCCTGAAACCTAAGGGTGACTATCTCAGAATCTCCTATCTATTACCTCCTCATTCTCCCGTATAAGTCAAAGGTCATCGAGCTGCAGCTCCAGTTCCTTAGTATGTTGTCGCAGGACCTGTAGTTCAGTATACTTGGAGCAGTTGTGTTTATCTGGGAGACTGGAGGTCTCCCCACGTCCCTCAAGCTGTACAAAATACTGCCCCTGGAACCATTCTTACTATACTCCGCTCTAATAGATGAGGAATGATCAAATAAGAACACAGAGAGAACAACGTACAAGACAATCTACCTCACCTTAGCCTGCTGAGCCAAAGCCACTTTGGCACTCTCCAAAATTAATGGCCACTCTGCTTGAACTTGAGTTATTCTTATTGGCCCTTCCTAATGAATCCCTGTTATTGATTGGTTGCACCTCCAATTAGAAAAACTGCTGCAAAACTCTGCTTTTGAAATCTCAGTTGCCGCCCTGATTAAAAAGTAGCTCTTTTCATGCACCCCTGCTCCAACTCCACATGCATTGACAAATTAGAAATAAAACCAGCTGTTGTTTTCTTTTGCTTTATGTTTTGTTATTAGCCGAAATGATAAAAAGAACTTCATTTGATGTCTGCTGACGATATCATGATTATTAAGCTATACCTTTTTTCCTTTCCACAGAAAGCACTATGTGAATATGCCAGTAGCCTGGCTCTTGTTCCAGACTCAAATATAGCTCTTAGAAGAGACCTACAGGAGGCTCGAGCTCGATGTCTAAGCTATCTTGGCAGAGACGAAGATGCCTTGGATATAGCACAAGAATTGGTTAGTCATAACAATGTCAATGCAAAATTAAACTAACATTTTAGCGGCTACAAATTCTATGGTAAGTGTCACAAAGTGACAGAGTAACTCCATCAGCGCTGAGTTGGAAGGTCATGGGCTCAAATGCACAAGGCTTGATGATTATGGTAATTTCGGCAATAGTGAAAGTCACAACTTTTGCTTGAGAAACTTCTTGAGGTCAATATGAGTTCCAACAGCACTGTTTCCAAAAAAAAAGTAGGGGGAGTGCTGACCAGCATTTCTCTCTACAGCCAATAAGCTGTATGTATTGTGGAAGTTTGCTCTATGTATATTGACTGTGGTGTTTACTACATCACATTACATTCAGCATTTTGTCTTTCCTTTAGTACTTCTCAATGTACAGTACTATGCACGTATATATAGTTAGTGTGCCCAAGACTTTTGCATCCTTTGTTCCCGCCAGATTTACAAACTCGCTCTCTGCTCCACGTTGACAAATACACCATATAAGAGTCTTTTATTGCACTGTACAGCTGCCGCCGAAAAGCAACATGACATATATGAGTGATGATAAACTTGATTATGATACGGATTTGTATTGTGGACTGAAAGTGGGAAAGGGGCGTGGAGAACAGAAGCTTGTTTGGGAAAAGGGGAGGGAGAGAGGTGAGGGAGCACGAAGCACAAGAGAGGGATTCTGTGATGATCAATAAACTAATTGTTTGGAATCAAATGATCTTGCCTGGTATCTCAGTGCTGGGTGTGTCTGCTCCTGCACCACCCCCCACCTCTGGCACTCCTAGCCACTTGTCCACACCACCCCCCACCGCAGCGCCCCACCCTCACCATTCCCGACATCCTGCCAGATTTACAAACTCGCTCTCTGCTCCACATTGACAAATACACAGTATAAAAGTCCTAGGCACCCAAGCTATATATATGTGCCTGAGACTTTTGCACAGGACTGTACTTCTGGATGTAATGGCATGCAAACAAAATATTTTCACTGTATCTCACCAAAAGTGACAATAATAAAAGAATCAGCAGTTAATGGGCTGTTTCACTGCTTTGGAGAACCAATCTTCCCTTTTTACCTGAAAGAATTAAACAGGAGAAATTAGAATATGTTAACGATTAGTATTATCAGAAATATGCAACGCATCTTTGTGTTGATGCTAGAAAGTAAAATATTATTCTAAGCAGATTTTAAACCTAGATAACAGTCTGGCAATCATATGACCATAGACAACGCCTTATAAAACACCAACTAAGTTAAGTTTCTGTGGAGATGTGAAATATTTGCAGTCCAGTGTAGGCTTGCTGCACGTTGCAGTGTTGGAACAGTGGACCTCTTTATTAATAGGTTTATTATTGTCACCTGTACCGAGGTACAATGAAAAGCTGTGTTTTACATGCTATCCGTACAGATCATTGCAAAAGGTAAGCACTTTGATGTAGTACAGGGGAAATGCAATAACAGACTGTAAAATATAGTGTTTGTGCTACAGTTACAGATAAAGAGAAAGTGGACTGCAGGTAGGCAAAAAGGTACAAGGGCCAAGATCAAGAGTTCATTTTTATCACAACAGGTCTGTAATGACAATGGGATAGAATTGAGCCTGGTGGTGTGCATTTTCATGCTTTTGTATCTTCTCTCTGATGGAAGGTGAAGAAGAGAGAACAACAGAGGTGGAGGGGTCTTTCATTCTGTTGGCTGCTTTCCTGAGGCAGTAGGAAGTTGGTGGAAGGGAGACTAGTCTTTGTGATGGACCAAGTTGAGTCCACAACTCTCTGCCGTTTCTTGCGGTCTTGGGCAGTGCAGTTGCTGTACTGAGTTGTGATGGATCCGGACAGCATGTTTTCATTGGTGCGTACCAGCATGTTCCAACTCTGGGAAAGACTTAGAAGTGGCCCAAGCAGCAGCTTTTTCGCACAGAGCTTGGTGCACGTATCGAATGAGCTGGCAGAAAAAGTGTTGGAGGCAGGGACGATACCAATTTTTAAAAGGTACTTGGACAGGGACATGGATAAGAAAGCTTTAGAGAGATAGGAGGCAAACACAGGTAGATGGACTAGCTTAGATGGGCAGATTGACATGATTCCTGAAGGAGGCTCTCGGCCCGAAACATCAACCGTTTATTCATTTCCATAGATGCTGCCTGACCCACTGAGTTCCTCCAGCACCTTGTGTGTGTTATCGTGGCATGGAACAGTCGTGCCAGAGGACCTACTTATGTGCTGTATGACTCTGTGATTCGAGCTAAGACTGTTCCTAAAGGGGTCACAGATTGGAAGGATGATGATTGTGTTATTAAAGGAGGTCGGTGAAAATCAGCAAAGCTGCAGGTGTTGGAACAAAAACAAAAACGGAAAATGCTGTAAGTACCCTGCAGGTCGGGTTGCATCTGTGGGAAGAGAACCAGAGTTTTAAGTTTCAGGTCAGAGACCCTTCGTCAGAACTGAAAAGGAGACAAAAGAAGCTTGCAAAGGTTGGGGAAGGAGGGTGGCTCTGATAGACTGAAACAGATGTGACCATGGGATAAACTGTAAACAGGCTGTCTGGATAATGAGTGAATGAGCATAGTCAGAGTGAGAACATAAATAAAAGAACCCAGACAAAAAGATGTGGGAGTTGTGAAATGCAGAGCAGGAAGATATGCCTGGCAATCAGCCTGAGTACAAAAAAAACTAGGTTTATTGGAAGTCCATTCTCCGATGGAAAACAGGAGTAAATATAAGTAAGCAAATTGTTAACTATAAACATGAGAAAGTGCAGATTCTGGAAATCCAGAGCAACACACACAAAATGCTGGAGGAACTCAGCAGGTCAGGCAGCATCTATGGAAATGAATAGATAATCGACGTTTTGGCTGAGACCCTTCTTCAGGACTGAGAAAGAAGGGGGAAGATACCAGAATAAAAAGGTTGTGGAGAGGAAAGAGGCTAGCTGGAAGGTGATAGAAGGAATCTGGTAGGAGAGGAGAGTGGATCACAGGAGGAGGGGGCCTAGGAGGAAGTAATAGGAAAGTGAGAAGAGGTAAAAGGTCAGAGTAGGGAATGCGGGGGTGGGGAGGGTTGGAATGTGTTTACTGGAGGAGAAATCAATATTCATGCCATCAGGTTGGAGGCTACCCAGATGGAATATAAGGTGTTGCTCCTCCACACTGAGGGTTGACGAGCTTATTCAGAAGTATAGCTAGCTGACTGAAATGATAATGAGTCATAGAATTGTGCAGCATTGAAACAGGCCTTTCAGCCCGTCAGATCTATTCTGGCCATCGTGCCCACCTGTGTGAATAATATTTCCTTGCATTAATTTCATGTCCCTCTATGTCTGCTCATTCAAGTACGTCTAGATGCCTCTTAATAGTTTAGAAGGGGAAATTTGTGGGACTGTTTAAAGGGGAATTTTATCAGTTGGAAAAATCACCACCTGCGATTGACCTATAGCCAGTGTTGTTGTCTCATTCAGTAACTTTGCGTTCTAGGTGCAATAAACACTAATTGCAGTGCAAAGTTAAGTACGCATCACTTCTAGCTCAATTTCTTGCTTGCGTTGATGTATCTTAAATACTTAGACCTCTTTAATTCTGTTTGTTGTGTTTTTTTTCCCAAAGAGATCTGAAGTAACAAACACAGACCACCTCACCACGGTTCTTAATCTCAACATTAAAATTTATCACAATGCCGGAAATCTGATGCAAGAGCTTTGCTGTTTACAACAGTTAATTTCCTTGCATCCGCTCAACCCGTGGTATTGGAAGAAGATAGCTGAAGCCTACCTTGGTCTTGCTCAAGGTTTATCATCGCCAACAGCACCACCTGTCCCAGACTGCAAGGGCGGGCACTGCCTTAGAACATCACAGCAGTCAGCAAGAGAGGCAGAATCCTCTAAAACTGGACCTGACTGTGCACGGCTGCAAGGTGAAAGCAAAAGATCTCCCATGTCGGAGACTTGTGAAAGGCAGTTGGTGTGCTCTGCAAGTGTGTCCACAGAAGAGCATTCAGTTCTGATGCTGACAAGAAGTAGAAAGCCACTGGAGCCAGTGAATGGTTCATCATCCTGTTCAATCATTGCCGCTAACATGGAGTCCAAAATTGGAGGAGAGCTGCAACATCTGTGGCTATTTGCATATTCGTCCTTTGTGAGAGCAAGGTATGTTCTCAGCATGTAAACTACATTTGTAGATGTGTTGTTTGTCAGAACTGGTTTGGAAATACTCAGCAGGTCAGGCAGCATCTGTGGATAAACAAATGCAGTTACAGTTAATATTTCCCATCCAAAAGAAGAACAAATTACTGGAGGAATTCAGCAGATCAGACAGCATCTGTGGAGGGAATGGACTCTATTCCTCCAGCTGTTTGTATTTTGCTGCAGATTCCAACGTCTGCAGTGTCTTGTGTCAGCATTTCTTGTGAATGATCTTACTGTTTCTCTTCACAGACATTGACTCAGCTGCTGAGGATTTCCAGCATCTTTTTCATCTCTTTTCATTTCAGACTTTTAATATCTGCAGTATTTTCCTTTTGCAATAATTTATCTCATTGTTGCTGGCAGCATACAACACATCCTTTAGTCAAACATTGTCTTACATTCTTCACTTCAAAATATTGTGACTTGCTGAAAGTGGAAATCATTGTTACATGGAGGGCAACAGGAGATCTGGGATCTCAGTAAACAGAGGAGTGAGGGACTGATTTACATTCATTTTGGGTATAGACAGACAAATACAATAAGGGAAAGAGGAACTGGATAAAGGTTTGGAAGTATATGCCACAATTTTAAAAAATTCTTAAAAACATAAATTCTGCCATGTTCTGAGTCAGAAAGGTTTTTGTATTATTGATCACAATATACTTAAAAAGGTTCAAATTAAGCCAGTTATTAGGTTCCAGCCATTCTTTATTATGAACAGTTAATTGGTCTGTTTTTGCTTGCTTTAGGAACTGCTGGCCTTTTCTGGCTTGCAGTTTTACTGTTGTCTGGATCCTCTATAAGTGTATTACAAAATGCATCTTAACATTCCTCTGAGATGAGCACTGATGTACTGGGCTGAAACATAGATGCTCTGTTCTGGGGTTACTTGAATGGGAGTACCAACCTCAATTAACTTCCTTTATTTTTCGTTATTAGTTTTTAGTTTTTTTAATCATTTCTAGTAGATTAAGCTATTTTCATTGTTTGATTAATTTTTCAAATCTATACAAATAAGTTAAAGTATTCAAGTTTAATTATTTCAGAGGCATTTAGAAATAGTCCATAAAGATTTTCCAGCTGCCTGAAGGCCAAGATGGCAGTCCGTGGGCAGGGTATCAGATCCAGTGCTTGTGACCCCCTTGGTTTGGAAGATGGCCGATGCAGCAACCTCTCCAGCTCGATTAGTTCTGCAGTGACAGAACACAAATTGAGTTGTCGTGAGACACAGAGGGTGAGTTCCATGGACAAGTCAAGGATGTTATTTAAAGGAGACATTATTTAGCTGGGTGCTATCAAACATGGGGGCAGTATAAGTTGATCAACACATTCCTAAGTTAGTTTCTTGGAGCAGGCGTGCAGAAAGATGGCTAAGAGTAAGAGTCATGTGCTGCACGGAGACACCAGAGAATGCAAATGCTGGAATCTGGAGCAAAACAATCTGCAAGAGGAAACCAGAGGTCCATGAGCCAGTGCTCTTTAGGGGTTAGGAAGTGGAGAGGGTCGGTAACTTTAAATTCCTTGGTGTTACCATTTCAGAGGATCTGTTCTGGGACCAGCGGTGCCTCAACTTTCTAAGAAGTTTACGTTGATTCGGCATATCATCTAAAACTTTGACAAACGTCTATAGATCCTCAGTGATGAGCACCCTGACTAGCTGTATCGCAGTCTGGTATGGAAACACTAATGGCCTCCCCACCTTTGAGCTCATCTACAAGGAGAGCTGCCACAAGAAAGCAGCTTTCATCATCAAGGACCCCCACCATCCAGGCCTTGCTGTCTTCTCATTGCTGCCATCGGGAAAGAGGTACAGGAGCCTTAGGTCCCACGCCACCAGATTCAGGAACAGTTATTACCTTTCAACCATCAGGCTCCTGAACCAGAATGGATAACTTCACTCACCTCAACTTTGAACTGATTCCACAACCTGCAGACTCATTTTTAATTTGTTGAGTTATGTCATGGAATAGGCCCTTCTGGCCCTTCAAGCTGCACCGCTCAGCAACTCCCGATTTTCATCTGAGCATAATCACGGGAGAATTTACAATGACCAATACAGGCATCTTTTGGGCTGTGGGAAGAAACTGAAGCACCCGGAGGAAATCCTCACAGTCACGGGGAGAACGTCAACACTCCATGCAGGCAGCGGCAGAAATTGAATCCTGGTCAGTGGTACTGTGAAGTGTTGTGCTAACCACTACATTACCATGCTGCCCCACGACTCTGTAATTCATGTTCTCAATATTGTTCATTAATTAATTTATTATTAGTTGTGGGTTTTTTTTGCAGTTTGGCGTCTTTTGCACATTGTCGGTCTTTATGTGTAGTTTTTCATCAATTCTATTATATTTCTTTGTTCTACTTTGAAGGCCCACAAGAAATAAATCTTAGAGTAATATTTAGCGACGTACACTCAGTGTCCACTTTATTAGACACAGGAGGAGAACCCAGTGTTGATCTTCTGCTACTCTAGCCCATCCACTTCGAGGTTCGTATTGTACGTTCAGAGATGCTTTTCTCCACCCTACTTGTAACGTGTGGTTATTTGAGTTACTGTCATTTTCCTGTTAGCTCGAAACAGTCTGGCCATTCTCCTCTTGACTTCTCTCATTAACATGGCATTTTTGCCCACAGAACTGCCACTCACTGGATGTTTTTTTGTTTCCCGCACTGTTCTGCCTCTAGAGATGCTGCTTGTTTTGTACACGCATCACTTCCTGTTGGTAAGCTGGCTTTTGCAAATGCCATGATAGCATTCATTTCGAGGTCTAGAATACAAGAGCAAGGCTGTGATGCTGAGGCTTTATAAGGCATTGGTGAGACCTCACCTTGAGTATTGTGAACAGTTTTGAGCCCCTGTCTAGCTTTGTTTACAACACGCTGTGAGGGCAGTAGATGCACCGTTCTCTGTAAACTCTAGAACATCCCAGGAGGTCAGCAGTTTCTGAGATACTCAGACCACCCCATCTGGCACCAGAAATCATTCCACAGTCACTTAGATTACATTTCTTTGTCATTCTGATGTTGGGTTTAAACTATAACTGAACCTCTTGATCTTGCATACATTTTGCATTGAGTTGTTGCCACATTATGAGCGGATTATATATTTGCACTAATGAGCAGGTGTACCTAGAAAGTAGCCACTGAGTGTATTGTATAACGTACTTCGATAATAAATCTACCTTGACCTTTGCTGGAGGAATTCAGCAAGTCAGGAGGAAAAGAGTTATCAATATTTTGGATCAAAACCCTGCGTCAGGACTAACATTAAGCACAGAAACAATGTTATTGATCCATTGTCCTCTGGGTTAAGGGCCTGGTCCATCACTGTTGCTCAAAGCTTTGCTCTATTATCCTCTAAACTTTGCACATTAATGACTCTGTTCATCTCTAATATATCTTCAGTCTTCTGGAGATATCATACATAGTTTGCAATCGATGGATGCCTTTGTTTTTCCTGTTGTTGCTCATTGCTTTATTTATTATTACTGTTCGCTGTGCCAGCTTCACACAAGCAAGGAATTTCATTGTTTCCTGTTTTTATATGACAATGAATTCAGCTGAATTGAATATCCAGCTATGATGCTGAAAAAGACACACTGCAGAAACTCTCATCACATTCACGCTTGCATTCAAAGGGGAGATAGCTATGAGACAACTACTCTCTGACTCTCCCAGATATGGTCCCTACAATGTAGCAGATGTGATTACTGTCCAAAATCCAGAAATGTTGTGATCCATAAGTGTTCCGATTGAAGATCTTGTGTATTAAAGCAAGAAATAATGCTCGAGGAACTCAGCAGGTCAGGCAGCATCTGTACTCTTGTGTTTCCATCTTGTGTCCTAAAACAAAAACCTCAAAGGTAGCCCTTTGAGATATTTTTGTTACTAAATGCAGTTGTTGAGTTTGACTAGATTCATTAAAGTGAGTTTCAACTCATCAGTGCAAGATGAGCCGAGACTGACTGGGCTTTGCCTTTGACATATTGCTTAACGATCTGTTATAGCTCTCTCTGCAGTGTGAACAGCTAGCTTATGAAATTGTCTGTGCTCAGACTTCTGTTGCAGATGATGAAGCCTCAGCAGACATCATTTGTCCTGGAGAGGAGCCAGGCTGTGCAGGAAGAGATCAGTCAGCAGCTCAGCAGGCTGTATCAGAGTGAAGAGTTGCTGAATGTCCTAACCAAGGTACAGTGAGCTTTGGTTGTTTGAGTGTGTATTTGTATTTATTTTATTGAGACACATTGTGGAATTGGCCCTTCGAGCTGCACTGCCCAGCACTTCCTCAATTTAACCTTAGCCTTATCACAGGACAATTTACAATGACCGATTAACCTACCAGCCAGCTTGTCTTTGGACTGTGGGAGGAAACAGGAGCACCCGAAGAAAACCCACACGGTCACGTGGAGAACGTACGAACTCCTTACGTGCAGTGCCGGGAGTTGAACCTGGGTTGCCTGTACGGTAAAGTGTTGTGTTAACCACTACACTACCGTGTCACCCTTTTATATACCAGAAACTGAGTGAGTTTCTCAATACCAAGAGCTCCTACAGGTAAGATAACTGGCATCGTTTTCTTTTAAACTGCAGTGAATAGAAATTTGTCTTCAGTCACAGGTCCTAAAGTACAATGTCTTTGAGTCTGTATATTTTATTCTGCTTCCAAAATTTGGTACACTTTAATCTTGGGCCTATATACTGTATATCTGCAGTCTCACACAGAGAATAGGACAGTATACAGCACAGGAACAGGCTAATTGGCCCACCATGTCTGCCTAGAACATGATACCAAATTTAACTAAATCTCTTCTACCTGTACTTGGCCCATATCCCTTCATTCTCTGCAGATTCATGTGACGTTTAACAAATACCACTCTCATACCTGCTTCCACCACTGCCCCTGACAGCCCATTCCAAACACCTAACACTCTCTGTATGTTTAAAAAAAAATCTCTTCATGTCTCATTTAAACTCCTCCCCCCACCACAAGTACCTGGCCTCTAGTACTTAGCATTGCTACCCTAGGAAAAGGAATCTACTATCTTCCCTATCTATTCCTTGTGCAATTTTATAAATATCTTTCAGGTCTCTCCTCAGCCTCCCACACGCCAGAGAAAACAAGGCAAGTTTCTACAGCCTCTCCTTTTTCTTTGCTCATACCCTCTAATCCAGGCAGCATCCTGGTAAATCTCTTTTGCACCCTTTCCAAAGCCTCCACATATTTCCTGTAACGGGATGACTAGAAATAGACACAATCTCCAAGTGTGGCCTAGCCAAAGTTTTATATAGTTTTACATGATGGCTGCCTCACAAGTGACAAATAAGTGAAATTTGGTGCAGATCCTTGTAGCTATGTATGGGGACTGTATTGGTCATGGACATTTCTTTATACACAGCCAAATAGATTTTAGTGACCTGTGAAATTTCCATCTTTTGGAATGATTGCTAAATTCATAGATTTAAGCGCAGCTCTGAGTCTTCATCTTGACCCAGGTCATTATGCACGTAGCACTGAGTGATGGATTTGAATTGAAGGTAAAGCAGAAAGAATTCAACTTCAAGTTTATTACCATCGTCATGCATACATACCCAGGGTGTAATTGCCATGAAAGTTGGCCTTTTTGCAGCAACAGCACAGTATCTTACAAACACACGTTAATATAGACATAAATTATACATAATAAGAGCAGGGGTTGAGGGTGTTTTGTCTCAGTTCAAGAATCTGATGGCAGTGGGGAAGACACTGCTGTTGAACCTTGAAGTGTGGGTCTTCAGACTTCTGTACCTCGTGCCTGATGGCAGCATTGAGAAGAGGAGAGTGCTGCATTGTCAGTAATCCTTCTTTGGATGTGATGTTAAAAGTAAGATCTGTTCAGATGTATATTAAGGATCTCATTCATGTTATTTCAATGCTCAGAGAGTTCACCTGGCCGGCATTTTTGCTTTAACCAACATCATCAGATTTGCTTCATGTGCATCCTTGCAGTGCGCTGCCATATTAACATGCCTAACAAGTCTTTGCAACAGTAAGCACTTTGAAAGGTCTCTGAGGCGGTCTAACGGTGCAAATCTGCTTCTGATTTTGCGGAAAATATCACAATTGATATTTCTGGATGCTTTTTTAAAATGATGGTTATATTTTATTTGATTTCCTTTGGGATCCATTTTAACGACTCTATATGATTAAAGTTTAGAAGTATGTCATTCCACTTGGCAAGGGTTTCTTTGCGGTTATATAGTTTAAAGACTCGCCTGGCAGAACATATTGTACAGTTTATTTTAGACTATGTCAAAGTTGTTGGGCCTGCAACATATGCATGTAATTTGGCGTGTTGTGAGCAAGAGCATCTGGATGTGATCCTAGTGTGTTAACAAACAGTAAAGTTCATTTCACTGAGACAGCATGCAACAGGAAATTGTCCTCTAAATAAAACAATTTACTGTATCCTGTAGACTGGTGGTTTGATCCCCTTCATTATCCACGGAGCTACCCTGGGAGGATTGCATTTAACTTACTCAAAGAATATTTTTGTTAATGTTTGTCTTTAATGCAAAACATCTTTAGGAAGACCTTCTGTTCCAGACATGAGTTACATCCCTATAGTATGGACTAGAAACTTCACTGCCCTATGCACTTCTTAGGAAAGCACTGAGCGGTTTTGCAATAATAGTTGATTAAGCTTGTTGACTGCTTTCTCATTTTCTCTCCTGGGGATATCCTCAATGCAAAAAAAAATCTCTTTACAAGTAGTTATAATACAAAACGAACTGTAAGCTTGCATTAAATGTCAGCAGCTTAATTTTTGAAAGAATCTTTGGGATGATTTTATGTTTGTCACTCCTTGGCAGTTTGTAGCAACTTATTTCCAGGTGTACTTTAAAATGTTATATGGAATTCCTCTCTGATATATGAAGACTTCAGAGCATTAATGGACCGTTGAGAAGAGGCTACACTTAAGAAGAGAATGATAGAAGCAATGTTGGAGATTTTTTGCATTTTAAGGGTATTGTTAGCTGCAGCCCAATATGAACCATGCCAAGAGGTGACTGAATGATTAGAAAGAGTTTGGCCTTTATTGCAAGGAGGTTGGAACAGCAAACTGATAACTTTAGTGTAACCATGCTTGGAAACCTATTGTCTCCTTCCCTTAGTAAGCTGTATTTGTCCTGAGAAGCTGTAATGAAGGTTTACTCAATTGATTCCTTTTTCAGAGAAGGAGGTATTGATCAGAACGTATCCAAATTGTCTGGACTATCAAGTTACCTATTAGGTAATCTTTCTGGAATGTATGAACTTGAATTATCTTCGGCCCTGAAGACCTGAGATCACTCTGGTTTATCTACTGCAGCTCCTTTAAAATGATCTTCTGCAACAACTTTCCTCACTTTTGCCCTGAATCCAGGGCACACTCTCTTCTAATTACTGTCATCAGGGAGGAGGCACAGGGGCCTGAAACCTATGCTCAGCATTTTAGGAACAGCTTCTTCCCTTCTGCCATCAGATTTCTGAATGGTCCACGAACACCGCCTCATTTTTCCTTTATTTTGAACTATTTATTTTTATAATTTATAGCAATTTTATGTCTTTGCACTGCCACAAAACAACAAATTTCACATAACTTAAGTCAGCAATTTTAAATCTCATTCTCATCCTGAATTTCCAAGTAACTTTAATTTCTCCTGTATGGACAATAGTTTTCAGTGTGGCAAATCACACTAACCTCACTCATAATTAGAAAATGTTTCAGAGGACAAGGGGTATAGGAACATCAGTGGCAACAGAGTACTTCACATTTATTAGTGCTTTCCCTCTTCCAACCACTATTCACTTCAGTTCCTTGACCAGATAGAAGGAGTAATATTTTAATTTAAATTTGATATTAACTCTGACACTATAAATTTAATTTCATATGAAAAAGGCTGAAAAAAAACTTCTGTTGACTGAGCACCGTTATTAGCATGTAATAGCTGAACAGAATTTTAACTGGAGCCTACTTGTTCTCAGAGGTTAATATTGAATTGTTTTAATGTGGGTAATACTTCTTTAACATTGCCATTGGATTTGTATAATTTTGCCATAAATAGTGTTTTTACAGTAATAACTTATTAATATCTAATAAGCAAAACTACATGCTGAAATTAAAAATAATTAAATAGGAAGCTACATTGTATTTATATGTTGTAGGATTGTATCTAGTGAGAGATGGGAGAGCGCTGGATCAAATCTGGAAATTGAAAAAGATTCAGGAGATAAATGAAACTTTTTCTTAAATCAGCAGGATGTAGGGATGGAGATTCCACTGTCTGGGAGGGTGGGGGAAAGTAGATCTGGTACTAGCTTCCTTAAGGAATTGTAAGTATTTTGTTTGTTTCAATATGTATTAAATGTATTTACCATTTCTTTTAGACAATGGGGAAGGACCTATTGTCAGAGAAGATCAAGAATGGTGCTGATGCTGAAGGATGTGCTGCTTTTCCCAATTCATCTGCTTTATCCAACGTTAACATTGAGACAGGCTCGGACTTTGAGGAAAGGTGGTTTAAGAAGACTCACTATATTTTCCTGCCATGGTAGGGTGGGGAGAGAAAAGAAGAGCTTTGAGTATTGCAAATGTGGCTTGATCATTGCCAAGGAGACTGTGTTTATTGTGGACAGTTAAAGAAATGTGCTGCTTTGGTGAGTTGAGCAAAATGCAGAGCCCTCTAGGCCAGAGTGGTGAAGTACAAAACAAGATCACAGTCTTATGGTGGATTGATTATGCTTTGCACAGCCTTACTGAAGCAGTTGGATTTCAGAAGTGGCGTACGAAACAAGCTGATTTGTACTTTACCTCTGCAGAATTCATTGATAAAACACTGTTCACTTGAGTCCTGTCAGTGATATCGCTAGCAATGTGTTCAGAAAACAGGCGCTTGTTACTGTAAGACCTCTAGTATAATCCAGTCACCAGCTGTGTGAAGAGTAATCTTCTTGTACAGTGATTTCAGCATCTGTATTTAAAATATTCTAACAGCATGATTTTCTCCCCACAGTTTTATTACTATTTAATGTGATCCTAAATTTTCTGTAAATGGAGAACATGAGCAGAGGGAATAATTAAAGACAAGAGAAAATCTGCAGATGATGAAAATCTAAGCAACACAGCCAAAATGTTGGAGGAACTCAGCAGGCCAGGCAGGATCTATGGAAAAGAGTATAGTCAAAGTTTTGAGCTGAGACCCTTCAGCAGGACTGGAGGGAAAAAAGATGAGCCAGATGGAGGGAGGGAGGAAGAAACACGAGGTGATAGGTGAAATCGGGGGTGGGGGTAAAGAGCTGGGAAATTGGTAAAGGGCTGGAGCAGGGGGAATCTGACAGGACAGAAGGCTATGGAAGAAAGAGAAGTGGGAGGAGCACCAGAGGGGGTGATTGGCAGGTAAGGTGGGAGAGGGAATGGTAAGGGGAGGGAACATTACCGGAAGTGCGAGAAATCAATATTCATGCAATCAAGTTGGAGGATATCCAGACGGAATATAAGGTGTTGCTCCTCCAACCTGAGTGTGGCCTCATCACAACAGTAGAAGAGACCATGGACTGACATGTCCATGTAATAATTTAAATTTTGTTTCCCCACATTTTCTACTACACATTGTTGAGTTGTTATGTCACCTTGCTGTACATATAAACTTGGGTCATCAGGTTTGTGTTGTGAATACATACCGAACATGTAACTTAAACTGACATTCCCAGTGAAGTACAACAGGGATGCCACACTTTCAGAGGTGCTGCGCTTCAGTAGAGTGTTAAGTTAAGAATCTTTTAGCAGATTAAAGTGGTTGCAAAGTATCTTGTTACGCTGAATAAAGTGCTTGGCATTCTGCATGACCTGGCCCTCTTGATCCCTCATCTAGCATAAAATGGATTACTCTTTGTGAGAGCTTGCTGTGCACAATTTGGCCATTGCATTTCTGATATTACAATAATGAACATGCTTCATTGGTTGTAAAGTGCTTTGGGACATTCGAAGCTTGTGAAAGCCGTGTTCAAAATGCCTTAGAGATTAAAGTTCTTGCTGCTTATTAACAAGCAAGTTGTAGATGTAAAGGAGGGGGACGCAAATGAAGACTTCAAAAGTTAAGAGGATGTGATTATTATTATACTGGCTTGTTCTCTGAACATATGAGGTGAAAAGCCAGGGTTGTACAGAACTGTGGTGTTCTTGGGTTTGATAGTCTGTGTCCATTGGTTTCAGTCTACGTGTACGCAGGTCAGAGCCACCAGGATGTCCACACCTGATCACTGTTGAACGTTCCTTGCTTGAAATTCATGTCTGAGGTACTGATTGGGAATTGGTTTGAATGAATTTAACCTGGAGCAGTCCTAGAGTTAGGACCACAGAGCTCATGTGATTAGGATCTTGACCGATATTTAGATGGATCTGCCCACATTGATGCTGCGACTCACATACACTATGGAAGTTCCAGTTTCCTAAACTAACACAGCAACCTCTGTCCTCTACTTGAGCTGTGAGTACCCCTTCGGAGCCTAACGAAGCAGCTCTCAAACTTAGAAAATGGCTTCTGAGCCTGTGCCGGGTCAACCCTGTTGCAAGAACATTCGGTGCATTGGGATAGCAGGTTTTTAATTAGTATTTAGCTTCCGTGTTTTTAATTGAGTTTCAATTTGTTTATTGGTGTTTAAATATAAGACTTCTTATCAGTTTTTTTTTAAACTTTGTCTTCCTCTTTGAAACAGCTGCTGCTGATGGTCTGTGTCAGAGATCAGTAGGAGTGACACCAGTGTTAGATACCTGAGGACAGCTCAGCAGTTGTTGGAGTCATTGTGTGAGTGTAGCTGGCTTTCCTCACTGCTAGGGTCCCTGTCCTGTGCTGGTCCGCACTTGGGTGCCGTGCTGGAGCAGACAGCTAGTGAGGGGAAGAGGCAGCAGCCTCAGGATTGTGGATAGATGGATGTTGTGCAAAGTCCTGGGCCCACAAACCATGCAGGGGAAGAACACGTGCATGGTCTCAGCAGGTCAGTCAGCAACTGTGGAAAGTGAAACAGTTTCTCTCTCCACATAGAAACATAGAAACATAGAAACATAGAAACATAGAAACATAGAAAATAGGTGCAGGAGTAGGCCATTCGGCCCTTCGAGCCTGCACCGCCATTTATTATGATCATGGCTGATCATCCAACTCAGAACCCAGCCTTCCCTCCATACCCCCTGACCCCTGTAGCCACAAGGGCCATATCTAACTTCCTTTTAAACATAGCTAATGAACTGGCCTCAACAGTTTGCTGTGGCAGAGAATTCCACAGATTCACCACTCTCTGTGTGAAGAAGTTTTTCCTAACCTCGGTCCTAAAAGGCTTCCCCTCTATCCTCAAACTGTGACCCCTCGTTCTAGACCTCCCCAACATCGGGAACAATCTTCCTGCATCTAGCCTGTCCAATCCCTTTAGGATCTTATACGTTTCAATCAGATCCCCCCTCAATCTTCTAAATTCCAACGAGTACAAGCCCAGTTCATCCAGTCTTTCTTCATATGAAAGACCTGCCATCCCAGGAATCAATCTGGTGAACCTTCTTTGTACTCCCTCTATGGCAAAGATGTCTTTCCTCAGATTAGGGGACCAAAACTGCACACAATACTCCAGGTGTGGTCTCACCAAGGCCTTGTACAACTGCAGTAGTACCTCCCTGCTCCTGTACTCGAATCCTCTCGCTATAAATGCCAGCATACCGTTCGCCTTTTTCACCGCCTGCTGTACCTGCATGCCCACTTTCAATGACTGGTGTATAATGACACCCAGGTCTCGTTGCACCTCCCCTTTTCCTAATCGGCCACCATTCAGATAATAATCTGTTTTCCTATTTTTGCCACCAAAGTGGATAACTTCACATTTATCCACATTAAATTGCATCTGCCATGAGTTTGCCCACTCACCCAACCTATCCAAGTCACCCTGCATCCTCTTAGCATCCTCCTCACTGCTAACACTGCCACCCAGCTTCGTGTCATCCGCAAACTTGGAGATGCTGCATTTAATTCCCTCATCCAAGTCATTAATATATATTGTAAACAACTGGGGTCCCAGCACTGAGCCTTGCGGTACCCCACTAGTCACCGCCTGCCATTCTGAAAAGGTCCCGTTTATTCCCACTCTTTGCTTCCTGTCTGCTAACCAATTCTCCACCCACACCAATACCTTACCCCCAATACCGTGTGCTTTAAGTTTGCACACTAATCTCCTATGTGGGACCTTGTCAAAAGCCTTTTGAAAATCCAAATATACCACATCCACTGGTTCTCCCCTATCCACTCTACTAGTTACATCCTCAAAAAATTCTATGAGATTCGTCAGACATGATTTTCCTTTCACAAATCCATGCTGACTTTGTCCGATCATTTCACCGCTTTCCAAATGTGCTGTTATCACATCCTTGATAACTGACTCCAGCAGTTTCCCCACCACCGACGTTAGGCTAACCGGCCTATAATTCCCCGGTTTCTCTCTCCCTCCTTTTTTAAAAAGTGGGGTTACATTAGCCACCCTCCAATCCTCAGGAACTAGTCCAGAATCTAACGAGTTTTGAAAAATTATCACTAATGCATCCACTATTTCTTGGGCCACTTCCTTAAGCACTCTGGGATGCAGACCATCTGGCCCTGGGGATTTATCTGCCTTCAATCCCTTCAATTTACCTAACACCACTTCCCTACTAACATGTATTTCGCTCAGTTCCTCCATCTCACTGGACCCTCTGTCCCTTACTATTTCTGGAAGATTATTTATGTCCTCCTTAGTGAAGACAGAACCAAAGTAATTATTCAATTGGTCTGCCATGTCCTTGCTCCCCATAATCAATTCACCTGTTCTGTTTGCAGAACCAGTAACCAGTTTCCAGCATTTTCTGGTTTTCTTTCCGATTACCAGCATCTGCAGTTTTGTTTTTATTTCTCACATACATTAACTTGTTTTCCACTGTTCAGAAAGGAACATTTGAATAGGGGAATATTAAACCCCTTCCACTGAGTTTGATCTTTGCTGTTCTGTAGCTTGATCTATCGTTCTACACACTGTCACAACCCTGTCTAACAGTGAAACTCTGTGCCTTTTGAGAAAGTTTCAACTGAACCCTACCTCAGAAGCCCTTTGCGTGAAGAGGAGTCTCTTGACATCACCTTTCAGTTCAGTTTTAGTAAGGACCTCAGAAAGTCAAAATAGTTGAGGCCAAGTGATATGCAGTTGCAAGAAAAAGTTTGTAAACCCTTTGCAGTTACTTGGTTTTCTGTCTTAATTACTCATAAAATGTGGTCTGATGGTCATCTAAGTCACAATAATAGAGAAACGCAATCTGCCTAAATCAGGGGTGGCCAACCTGTGGCGCACTGGATGATTAGAAGTGGTGCATTGCACCCCAGTGATAATAATAAAAAAGTAAGCCTACTCATGCAAAAAGTATTAACCCAAAACCAATTTGTAGAAAAAAAATCTATAACAGGAATTCCAGTAGCTTAGAGCTAGAAATGGGTTTTACTGAGAATAAATCTAAAACTTAGCAATTATTTTTTGCGATTTTATTATTTCATGCATATCTTTTGGTGAATGTTATCATCTTTCACATTAATCTGTTTTTAATTTTAAAAAAATGTTCAATGAGTCAAACTAGGAAAGGACTTTTGTTCTGCAGTCGTTCCATAACTGTTGTTTGATCCTGAGGCGCCAGGCGTCTGCACCAGCGGTGCGTCGCAGGTTTTTGCCCGTCAGTTTACAATTGACACTCATGCTCTATGGAGTTGTGCTTTGTTCATCCTTTGTGAACATTTGCAGTTTTGTTCTTTTTCAAAAATTAAGCCTTGTTTTTACATTCATTTACCCTTCACAGTGCAAAAGAAAATGAGCAAAAGAAAAGCAGAAAGTGATAGTAAGCATGAATTCAGTGAACAGTGGGAAAATGAGTTCTTATTTATAGCGGGTCCGTCAGGAAAACGTTGTGCATTGTTTGTGAAAACACTTTCTCACATAATAGAAGACATGATCTTAATAGACACTATAAAACACAACATCAGACTGAAATAGACGGAAAACTGAAGCTAGTGTTTGGGTCTGAGTTATGGAAAGAATATGTGATTAAGAAAAAGGAAGAAATCAAAAGAAGACAAAATATATTTGTTTGGCGATGACAGAAGCATCCTACGAAATTGCTTTAGCGTTGGCCAAAAAGCGGAAGTCTTTCTCTGATGGAGAAGAAATTGTTAAGCCTCGTCTCCAAATATTTGCAAGATGTCTTGGTGATAAAAATATTGACAGGAAAGTAGACGAAATTGCTCTGTCAAAGCAAACAGTTACGAGACGCACCGAAGAACTCTGTCATTATGTATCTGAGCAACTGAAAGACCTCGTCCGTGCTTGTACTTTATTTTCTTTAGTTTTGGACGAATCTGCTGACTTATGTGATGTAGCCCAGTTAAGCATTTTTATAAGAGGAATTGATCATTTTAGCGTCTTTGAAGAACTTATCAGTCTTGAGTTGCTTCATGGAAAAACAAGAGGATCAGACATATTTCACAAAGTAAAATGCCTAGAAAATCTACAACTAGATTCTAGTAAACTCATCGGTGTTTGTACTGACGGAGGGCCGTCAATGATAGGTAAAGCCGCTGGGACTACAACTTGCTTGAATACTTTTTAGGTCGTCCTCTACTAAAATATCACTGCATTATACACCAAGAGTCACTGTGTGGAAAAACTTTTAAATTTGCAGCATGTTATTTACTGGTTGTGAAATGCGTGAATAAAATTAGAGCAAGAGGATCAAACAGACGAGAATTCAGAGAATATTGTGAAATGTTAGATTTGGAATATGGCGATCTCATCCTTCATTGTGAGGTGTGCTGGCTTTCGAGAGGACAGGTTCTGAGTAGATTTTGGAAACTGAAAAATACTTCATAATTTTCTAGAAGAGAAAAATGAGCTGCTTGAGGAAAGAGCCCTTTTAAGTGATAACAATTGGCGATTTGATTTAGCATTTTTAGTTGATGTTACCAGTCATCTCAGTGATGTAAATTTGAAACTCCAGGGCAAGAACAAATTGTTTCCTAGCTTAGTAAATGATATCAATGCATTCAAGATGAAGTTAAAACTGTTCACCTCTCAGTTAGAAAATAAGGATTTGAGCCAGTTTCTACACTTAAAAGAGCAGAGTGAATGTGCTGAAGATAATGGCAATTTTACAAAATATATTGAAAAAATCAGGTTATTGCAAGTCATTTGAAAGTCGTTTTTGTGATTTTGCTAAAGAAGAAGACTGCATACTTGCATTTATAAACCCATTTTCACTTAGTGAACAAAAACATCATGAAGATGCCTAGTAACATACAAATGGAACTTATTGACTTGAAAACAAGTTAATTATTGAACATGAAATTTGATGAGCTTCCCTCAGTCCCAAATGCTTCTGACATGATTAATTTCTGGCCATCATTACCCTGTGAACATTTTCCAGAACAAAGAAAATTTTCCCAGAGTTATATCTGTCGTTTTGGAACGATGTACAGATGTGAACAAGCATTTTCAACCATGAAATTGATTAAAAACAAAACGAGGTCATGATTGACATTCAAATTTGAAGAATTCTCTGCTACTCTCAGTAACTAATTTAACTCCAAACATTAAAAGCTTGGCGAAATCAAAACAGACTCAAAAGTCTCATTAAGGTAAGTAATGCTTATCTTGTTTTTATATTAAATCAATATATCATGTAAAAATGCTAAATATGTCTACATTAACATTTTTACAAGAAGTGAATGAGGGTACCAGAGTTGTATGGTGCATCTGAACTTGTGCGTGAAAAAATTGACGCATGGAATGTAAAAGGTTGGCCACCCCTGGCCTAAACTAATAACACACAAACAATTGTACTTTTCATGCCTTATTGAACACATTGTTCAATCATTCACAGTCTAGGCTGGAAAAAGTATGTGAATCCTTGTATTTAATAACTGGTAGAACCTCCTTTAGCAGCAGTTACCTCCACCAAACATTTCCTGTAGCTGCTGATCAGACTTGCATAACGGTGGGGAGGAATTTTAGATCGTTCCTCTACACAAAACTGTTCCAGTCCATCAATATTTCTGGTATACCTTGCATGATCAGCCCTCTTCAGGTTCTGCCAGAGCATCTCAATTGGATTAAGGTCTTGATTCTGACTTGGCCATTCCAAAACACAATTTTCTTCTTTTTAGACCATTCTGTTGTTGATTTATTCTTGTGTTTCGGATCATTGGCTTGTTGTATTATCCAACTTCTGTTCAGTTTCAAGTGACGGACTACTACGCTGACATTCTCCTGTGAAAAGTCTCGATACAATTTTGAATTCTTTGTTCCTTCAATAATTGCAAGCTGTCTAGGCCCTGAGGCAGCAAAGCAGCCCCAAACCATGATGCTCCTTCCAGCATGTTTCACACCTGGGATGAGGTTTTGGTGTTGGTGTGCAGTGCCCTTTATCCTCTAAACATAGCAGTGTGCATTTCTGCCAAAAAGGTCAACTTTTGTCTCATCTGTCCACAGAACATTGTCCCAGAAGCATTGTGGAACATCCAGTTGGTCATTTGCAAACTTCAGATGTGCAGCAATGTGTTTTTTGGAGAGCAGTGGTTTCCTCTGTGGTGTCCTACCATAAACACTGGTATTTTTCTTATAGTGGACATGTGAACAGAGACTTTAGCAAGTTCTAGGGATTTCTGCAGGTCTCTTGCTGTTACCCTTCGGTTCTTTTTCATCTCCTTCAGCATTGCATGCTGTGCTCTTGGTGTGATCTCTGCAGGACACCCTCTCCTTGGGAGAGTAGCAACAGTACAGAATTTCCTCCATTTGTAGACCATTTCTCTTACTGTGGACTGATGAACACTAAGGTCTTTGGAAATGCTTTTGTAGCCTTTTCCAGCTTCATGCATCTCCAACCCACACCTCCAATCTCATCTCATTGATTGGAATAACACACAAAATGCTGGAGGAACTCAGCAGGCCAGGCAGTGTATATGGAAAAGAGCAAACAGTTGACATTTTGGGCTGAGACCCTTCAGCAGGACTGGAAAAAAAAGATGAGAGGTCAGAGTAAGAAAGTTGGGGGAGAGGAGGAAGAAATACAGGGTAGTTAGTGATAGGTGAAACCAGTAGAGGGGGAAGGGTGAAGTAGAGTGCTGGGAAGTCGTTTGGTGAAAGAGAAAGAGAGGGGAGAATCTGATAGGAGAGGACAGAAGGCCATGGAAAAAAGGGAAGGGGGAGGAGCACCAGAGGGTGGTGATGGGCTGGTAAGGAGATAAAGTGAGAGAGGGGACCGGGGAATGGTGAATGAGATGGGGAGGAGGTTGGCAATTACTGGAAGTTCAAGAAATCGATGTTCTGCCATCAAGTTGGAGGCTACCCAGACGGAATACAAGGTGTTGCTCCTCCAACCTGAGTGTGGCCTCATCGCGGCAGTAGAGGAGGACGTGGACTGACCTGTCAGAAAGGGATTGGGAAGTAGAATTATAATGGATGGCCAACAGGAGATCCCTCTCCAAATGGCATTTGTAGAAGGCATTACCCCAGAGGTTCACATATTTTTTTGAATCTAGACTGTAATTTAAATGTTGTACTCAGTATTGACAAGAAGTACAATTGTTTGCATGTTATTAGTTTAGGCAGGTTGTTTTTGTCTATTATTGTGACCTAGATGAAGATCAGATCACATTTTATGAGTAATGAATGCAGAAAACCAGGTAACTACAAAGCATTTTCTTGCCACTTTAAACAGGGTTCATGGAGCAAATCAGAGTGGATGTGGGGAACCTGTTTCCTCTCAGTGGGGAGTGTGGGACAGAGGTACATTGTCACAGTGTAAAGGGTCATCTGTCATTAGGGTTAATATAAGGAGATCTTTCTTCACTTGGAGGGCTGTGAGTTATGATTTGACGATCAGATGAGAAAGGGTGTTAAGCCATTTCTTAATTACATTACAAACTGAGGAAATGGCTACCTGACAATGCTTTGCTATCTTCTAATAGCCTTCTCCTGCTTTGTAGGCATCATTTATTTTAATTTTCAGAGTGCTGGGCAGCTGCTTAGAGGAGCCCATGGGCTGCTGATTGTTGGGACAAGGTTTGAGGTATTTATAAAGCTTTGAAATTTGCATCACCTGGCCTTTCTTAACGATGACTGTGAACAAGCCATAGCCCTAACAAGCTAATTAACATCTGAGACCTTGGTAAAAGTAATCTGAGAGTTCAAATCTCTTGGGGTGCCCAAACTTTTGCATGGTGCTCCTTTCCTTTTTTTCCCACTCTAAAATTGTACAAAACAAAAATAATACACTAATCTTGCTTAAAATGTTGAAAAGAATGTTTCATCTTTAACTTTATGACTTTTGGAGATTAGTTCAACTTCTACTCAGTTAACTATTCGTAGTAACAGAAATTTTTGACCAGGGGTGCCTAAACACTTGCATGCCACTGTACCTGTTGAGATGGTCTACAACTTCACTTAAAATAGGCTTTTGTGATCTCTTCCTATCTCTGCAACACTGCATAACTCTGGAACATGCGAATTGTCTTGTGAGGGATGGTCAGAGAGACTGGATTTGTAGCCACTGGAGTCTAAAATGGTGAGAAGTGTCTTGAAATAAACATCCTGATGAGGTATTCACAGGGTGGATGTGGAGAAGATGGATCATCTTGTGGGAGAATCTCCAAACTGGAGTCACCATTTAAAAACAATGTGTTCCTCATTTGAGGTGAACATGGGGCACAATTTTCTCTGAGGGATGTACACCTTCAAATATGTTTTAAGGGGAGAGACAGATTGATTCTTGATAAGGTGAGAGGTTATTATCAGATCTTATCAGCATAGAATTGCTTTTTATTCCTTCTAATTTGCATGTTTGAAGGTTCCATAACCTCTGCCTTCTCCATTTCTGGCTGTTTCACTCTGATTTTAACTGGTGTACTGTTGGCAACTGTGCTTTCAGCTGCCTGGGCCCCAAGACTTGAATTCCCTCCCTAAACGCCACTGCCTTCCCTGGGTATGTATGTGTAGGAGGTTTATTTGATGTGTTGGGAAGGCTGGGAATATTGATGCCAAGATCTGGCAACCTTATGTTTATCCCTCACAAAGAAGTTAACAACTTTGTCAATGGGACAAACTAAAACTACGTTTCTGCTGAATGTTGACTGCAACCCAGATGTTGAGGGGATTCATTTTGTTCATCAAATCCTTTCAAGTGGAGTGCAGTCATGACCAACTTAAATAAGAAACAAATCCTCTGATTCCAAGTGTCCCACTTCATAAAAACAAAGCTTTTGAGCTTTTATTGGAGTATGGACCTGAAAATTCATAAAAGGATATATGAACATGATACTGTTTAAAAACAAAAATTCTCTGGCTGTTGGTGTTGCTGGCAAAGTCAGCAGTTATTCTTCAGCCTTGGTTACCTCATGAAGACTTAAATGAATGCAGTAGTTGGCAGCTCCACTAACATTCAATTTCTCTTGCATTATCGGTCTTTGGCATTCAGTGAAACATGTGCTGAGGTGTTCTGTACAGAAAACGATTTCCAAGAAGGAGGTAGTAATTACTTAATATACTGAAATATTTGTACAGCTAAATTATATTGAGTATTCTGTGTGGTTAAAGTGGTTGGGACCAGATTTCCAGGATTTGGGACCTGAGCCTGTTAAACAAGATTGGAACCCATGGCATTAAAGGAAAGCTACTAGCATGGGCCACAGTAGCATAGTGGTTAGCACGATACAGCTTAGGGTGCTGACATTCAGAATTCAATTCCAATGTCATCTGTAAGGAGTCTGTACATCTTCCCCATGGAATGCGTGGGTTTTTCTTTGGGAATTCCGCTTTCCTTCCACATTCCACAGGCATACTGACAGGTTAATTGGTTGTTGTAAATTGGCCCGTAATTAGGCAAGGGTTGAGTTAGGGGTTGCTGGGCGGTGCGGCTCAAAGGGCTGAGGAGCCTATTCCATGCTGTATCTCGATAGATAAATAAGACTGGATGACTGGCAGGAGTCATAGAGTGGGAATAAAGGGGTCTTTTCTGCTTGGTTGCTGGTGACTAGGGGTATTCTGCAAGGGTTGGTGTTGGGACCGCTTCTTTTCACAGATGTGAATTGATGGAACTGATGGCCTTCTGGTCAGGTTTGCCCACTATACCAGGATAAGTGGAGGGGCAGGTTGTGTTGAGGGATCAGGAAATCTGCAGAAGGGCTTAGATTAAGGGAATGGGCAAAGAAGTGGAGGTGGAATATCTAGTGAAGTATATGCTCATGCACTTTGGAAGAAGGAATAAAGGTATAGACTACTTTCTAAACGGGGAGAAAATTCAAAACTAAGTGACTCAAAGGGACTTGGGAGTCTTTGCGCCTTTCCCTCTGTGGGTTTGCTCTGGCCTTAACCAGTGTTTGGTTGAGACAACAGTTGGAATGAACTGTATGGCTTCCCCCTCTCTGACAATATTAATGTTATTTAGAAACACAAAAAACCTACAACACAATACAAGCCCTTCAGACCACAATGCTGTGCCGAACATGTCCTTACTTTAGAAATTACTTGGGGTTACCCATAGCCCTCTGTTTTTCTAAGCTCTATGTACCTATCCAGGAGTCTCTTAAAAGACCCTATCATATCCGCCTCCTCCACTGTTGCCGGCAGCCCATTCCACACACTCACCACTCTCTGCGTAAAAAATGTACCCCTGACATCTCCTCTGTACCTTCTTCCAAGCACCTTAAAACTGTGCCCTCTCGTGTTAGCCATTTCAGCCCTGCGAAAAAGCCTCTGGCTATCCACACAATCAATGCCTCTCATCATCTTATACACCCCTATCAGGTCACCTCTCATCCTCCGTCACTCCAAGGAGAAAAAGCCGAATTCACTCAGCTTATTCTCATAAGGCATGCTCCACAATCCAGGCAACACCCTTATAAGTCTCCTCTGCACCCTTTCTATGGTTTCCACATCCTTCCTGTAATGAGGCAACCAGAACTGAGCACAGTACTCCAAGTGGGGTCTGACCAGGGTCCTATATAGCTGCAACTTTACCTCTCGGCTCCTAAACTCAATCCCATGGTTGGTGAAGGCCAAGGCACCATATGACTTCTTAACCACAGAGTCAACCTGTGTAGCAGCTTTGAATGTCCTATGGACTCGGATCCAAAGATCCCTCTGATCCTCCACACTACCAAGAGTCTTACCATTAATACTATATTCTGCCATCATATTTGACCTACCAAAATGAACCACCTCACACTTATCTGGGTTGAACTCCATCTGCCACTTCTCAGCCCAGTTTTGTATCCTATCAATGTCCCGCTGTAACCTCTGACAACCCTCCACACTATCCACAACACCCCCAACCTTTGTGACATCAGCAAATTTACTAATCCATCCCTCCACTTCCTCAACCAGGTCATTTATAAAAATCACGAAGAGTAAGGGTCCCAGAACAGATCTCTAAGGCACACCGCTAGTCACCAACCTCCATGCAGAATATGACTATCTACAACCAACACACATAAAAGTTGCTGGTGAACGCAGCAGGCCAGGCAGCATCTCTAGGAAGAGGTGCAGTCGACGTTTCAGGCCGAGACCCTTCTGACGAAAACGGACTGACGAAAGGTCTCGGCCTGAAACTTCGACTGCACCTCTTCCTAGAGATGCTGCCTGGCCTGCTGCGCTCACCAGCAACTTTTATGTGTGTTGCTTGAATTTCCAGCATCTGCAGAATTCCTGTTGTTTGCCTATCTACAACCGCTCTTTGCCTTCTGTGGGCAAGCCAGTTCTGGATCCACAAAGCAATTTCCTCTTGGATCCCATGCCTCCTTACTTTCTCAATAAGTCTGGCATGGGGTATCTTGTCAAATGCCTTGTTGAAATCCATATACATTACATCCACTGCTCTACCTTCATCAATATGTTTAGCCACATCCTCAAAGAATTCAATCAGGCTCATAAGGCATGCTGACTATTCCTAATCATATTATGCCTCTCCAAATGTTCATAAATCCTGCCTCTCCAGATCTTTTCCATTAACTTACCAACCAGTGAAGTAAGACTCACTGGTCTATAATTTTCTGGGCTATCTCTACTCCCTTTCTTGAATAAGGGAACAACATCTGCAACCCTCCAATCCTCCAGAACCTCTCCCATCTCCATTGATAATAAAAGATCATCACCAGAGGCTCAGCAATCTCCTCCCTCGCCTCCCACATTAGCCTGGGGTACGTCTCATCTGGTCCCGGTGACTTATCCAACTTGATGCTTTCCAAAAGCTCCAGCACAAATTCTTTCTTAATGTCTATATGCTTAAGCTTTTCAGTCTGCTGTAAGTCATCTCTACAATTGCTATGGTCCTTTTCCATAGTGAAAACTGAAGCAAAGTATTCATTAAGTACCTCTGCTATCTCCTCCGGTTCCATACACACTTTTCCACTGTCACACTTGATTGGTCCTATTCTCCCACGTCTTATCATCTTGCTCTTCACATACTTGTAGAATCCCTTGGGGTTTACCAAGACCTCCTCATGGCCTCTTCTGGCTCTCCTAATTTCATTCTTAAGCTCCTTCCTGCTAGCCTTATAATCTTCTAGATCTCTATCTTTACCTAGTTTTTTGAACCTTTTGTATGCTTTTCTTTTCTTCTTGACTAGATTTACAACAGCCTTTGTACATCACAGTTCCTGTACCCTACATTCCTTTCCCTGTATGATTGGAACATACCCATGCAGAACCCCACACAAATATCTCCTGAACATTTGCCACATTTCTGCCGTACATTTCCCTGAGAACATCTGTTCCCAATTTATGCTTCTAAGTTACTGCCTGATAGTCTCATATTTCCCTTACTCCAATTAAACGCTTTCCTAACTTGTCTGTTCCTATCCCTCTCTAATTCTATGGTAAAGGAGATAGAATTGTAGTCACTATCTCTAAAATGCTTTCCCACTGAGAGATCTGACTTCTGACCAGGTTCATTTCCCAATACCAGATCAAGTACAGCCTCTCCTCTTCTAGGCTTATCTACATATTCTGTCAAGAAACCTTCCTGAACACACCTAACAAACTCCACCCCATCTAAACCTCTTTTTCTAAGGAGATGCCAATCAATATTTGGGAAATTAAGATCTCCCACTGTGACAAACCTGTTATTATTACACCTTTCCAGAATCTGTCTCCCTATCTGGCCTCGATGTCCTTGTTACTATTGGGTGGTCTATAAAAAAACAACCAGTAGAATTATTGACCCCTTCCTGTTCCTGACTTCCATCCACAGTGACTCAGTAGACATTCCCTCCAAGACTTCTTCCTTTTCTGCAGCCGTGACTATCTCTGATCAACAGTGACACGCCCCTGCCTCTTTTGCCTCCCTCTCTGTCCTTCCTGAAACACCTAAAGCCTGGCACTCTTAAGTAACCATTCCTGCCCCTGAGCCATCTAAGTCTCTGTAATGGCCACAACATCACTGCTCCAAGTACTGATCCACGCTCAAAGCTCATCCGCTTTGTTCAGAATACTCCTTGTATTAAAATAGACACATCTCAAATCATCAGTCTGAGCACATCCCTTTTCTATCACCTGCCTATCCTCCCTCTCGCACTGTCTACAAGCCTTCTCTACTTGTGAGCCAACCGCCCCTTCCTCCGTCTCTTCATTTTGGTTCCCACCCCCCTGCAATTCTAGTTTAAGCTCTCCCCAATAGCCTTTGCAAACCTCCCAGCCAGGATATTGGTCCCCCTTGGATTCAAATGCAACCTATCCTTTTTGTCCAGGTCATGCCTGCCCCAAAAGAGGTCCCAATGATCCAGAAATCTGAATCCCTGCCCCCTACTCCAATCCCTCAGCCACGTATTTGTCCTCCACCTCATTCTATTCCTATTCTCCCTGTCGTGTGGCAGAGGCAGTAATCCGAGATTACTACCTTTGTGATCCTGATTCTCAACTTCCTTCCTAACTCCCTGTAGTCTGTTTTCAGGACCTCCTCCCTTTTCCTATCTATGTCGTTGGTATCAGTATGTACCATGACCTCTGGCTGTTCACCTTCCCACTTCAAGATATTGTGGACGCGATCAGAAACATCCTGACAAAGTAGGCAGCTGGAGCAGGTCCCTGTCTGTTGCCAGGTGGAAGGGTCCTTCCTGTGCTGGACAATGAGGGGTGGGGGCTGTCTACCAATGCTGAGGGACAGCCACGCTGTGTCACTGCTGGTTCCTCACTAAGGGGCGGGGAATGGGGAAAGTTGGGTGGGTTGCTAAGGTTGGTCAGGCTGCTGAAGGGGTCAGAGTCAGTGTTGGTGTTGCAATTCCCGGGCCACAAGGCTGCTAGAGTGGTGTAGGGTCGTTGCTGGCTTTTCCCTAGGGAGCACCCCCTCCCCTGAGCTAAACTCCTTCATCACTGGGGCTGAGACTAGAGCTGGCAGAACTCCTCAACAAAACACTCCACAATGTGGCTGGAATAGAGGGTGATGAATTTCTCACAGACCTGTGCTGACAGCCAACTATAACTGTAGGCAGAGAAGTACCAGGTCAAACTTCAACCAGGACGGAACAAAACGATGTCTATTCTGTGCCACACCAATCGATGATAAAAGAAGCCTTTTACTTACATGGACTGTTTTTACCAGTGACTAGTGGGATCTAGCTTCCCTCTAATAAGAAGGTTGTGGGTTCAGGTACCACTGCACAGAACACAGGCTGACAGTCCCAGTGCATCATCAAGGGAGTACAACACTGTTGAAGGTGCTGGATTCAGATGGAGTATCATACCAACGTCCTGTCTGTTCTCTCAGGGAGAGTAAAGTACACTTTTTTGAAGAGTAGGGAAGTGCTCCTGAGGCTGACATTTATTGTTCACTATAGCAGATTATCTGAACATTACACTGCTGCCTGAAGGAGCTTGCTTTACACAAACTGGTTTAGAGCAGTACCCATTTTACAACAGTTTTCAGAAGTACTCTCCCCTTCAGAATTCAGGAAGGGGAGGTTGGGAGAAAACAGACCAGTCCTCACTGAGGGGTCAGCAGTGGAAAAGGAGAGCAGCTGCAAGTTGCTGGACATCAACGTCTCAGATAATTCATCCAGGGCCCAACACATTGATGCAATCATGGAGAAGGCATGCCAGCAGCTATAATTCATTGGGAGTTTGAGGAGGTTTGGTATGTAATCAAAAATTCTAGCAAATTTCTACAGATGTACTGTGGAGAGCATTCTGTCACCATCTGGTATGGAGCCTCCATTGCACAGGAGCAGGAGAGGCTGCAGAGGGTTGTAAACTCAAACCAGCTCCATTACACGCACAGCCCTCTCCACTATTGAGGTAGAGTCTCAAGAAGGCAGTTAAGTCTCTCAACATTTCAGAAACAGATTCTTCCTCTCTGCAAGCAGACTTCTGAATAGTCCATGAACTCTACCTGACTATTCCTCTTTCGCATTACTTATTGGTAATTTATATAAAACACATCTCAGTAATAAAGCTAATTCTGAAGGAGGTTGGTTTCTCTGGAGCGGCCTAGGCTGTTGGGAGATCTGATAGAGGGTTATAAGTTTACGAGTCATAGATAGAGTAGACAGCGGATATCTTTTCCCCAGGATTGAAATGGCTTAATTCCAGAGGGCATGCTTTTAAGCTGAGAGGGCTATTTTCAAAGGAGATGTGCAGGGCAAGTTGTTTTACACAGAGTGCCAGGAATGCACTGCCAGGCTGGTGGTGGAGGCAAATCAATTGTGTTATTCAGAAAATGGAAGGATATGGACTTTGCATAGGCAGAAGGCATTGGTTTAGATGGACATTTGACTCCTTTGCCAGTCAGCCCGCACCCCCACCTGAATCCTTGCCTGCTTTTGCCCCATCTCTTCTCGTCAACTCTTACAGTAGATGGCTACCTGCCGTCTACTCTTACAGTCCAAATGAATATCCTGACCCAAAAAGTTGACTGTTCATTTCCCTCCACAGATGCTGCCTGACCTACTAAGTTCCTCCAGTAGTTATTTGCTCCAGATTTTGGCATCTACATTTCAGAAGTACTGCATTCATTGGCTGTAAAGGGCCCTTGGATATCCCGAAGTGAATGGCATTTGTTTTTAAAGTTTTTCCTTTCTCCCTACTCACATTTCTTAATAACCACATTGCAGTTTGAAGGCCTGGAGTTCCACTCACCTGCAAGTTCCTGCTAATACATACAGGCAGTCTATGATGACAAAGTTTTCCTGAACTTGGCCTGAGAATTCCTTTGCTCACCTTTGCACAGTAGAGATCACCAGAAACCTGTCAGATCTGTCCTATATTCTGCACCACAAAAGAGAGGGGAAGAGTCTTTTAAAAAAGTCTCAACAATGTGAAGCAACAAACAGTGTGCTGGAGGAACTCAGTGGGTTGAGCAGCATCTGGGGGTGGGGTGGGGAGAGGAATTGTTGAGCTCCTCCAGTAGCTGTTTGGTGCTCCAGATTCCAACACTTGCAGTGTGTTGTGTCTCGCCAATGTGAAGTTGCCCACCGCCTTACCTGTTTCCAAATCAATTATTTATTGTTTTCCGATGTGTGTATTCTGGTTTGTTATCACAGACATCTGTACTCCAAAACTGGTATCTTACACATCCCTCATTTGCATCACATCACCTTTGGCAGCCTTGGAACCTTGGCATTCCCTCATCACATGATGGTTAGTAACATAGCCAGTTGGAAATTCAGAGATTGGGGTGAACGTCATACTCTCATAGTCTCAACAATGTGAAGCAGCAAACATTGTTGCTCCATAGGGAGCAGTCATGGTGACTGGATTTAAAAGGAAGTTAGACAAATGCATGAGAGGGACTGGAGTGGAAAGATGTGATGGCAGGGATGAGGAGGGAGGAATGAAAGTAGAAGAATAATCAGAATAAAGTTCACAGGCTATAGTTCTGTTCTCTACTGAAATATATCTCACTTTACCCCTCTCCCTTCTTTCAGGATACTTTAGAAGTCATTGATCATTATTCCAGTAACATAGAACCATATAATCTTTACAGCAAGGAAGGCCCATTGGCCCATTGAATTTGTTCTGGAAAAGCAATCCAGTCAGTTCCACTCTCCTGTCCGTGCCCCACAGCCCCCTTTGAACGTAACAATTGAATCTGCTGACATGCTCCACATTTCAATCACTTGTTACATTTTGTCGTTTCTCCATTCACCTTTATTCCACTATGACACTGTTAGTACCGCAGAGCTTCAGTGACTCGGTTCAGTCCTGACTTCTGGCACTGTCTGTGTGGAGTTTGCATGTTCTCCTGTGGGCTTTCCCTGGCTGTACTGGTTTCCTCCTCCTCCATCGCAAAATGTGCATGTAAGTTGTCCCCTGAGTGCAGGGGGCCAGCTGTTGAGAATGTGGTGATAATATTTCAGGGACTGTCCTGTCGTTCAGCCACCTCATATGATTGAGGGTGGTAAGAGCAGGTGAAATGATGTTTACACTACAAGGCTTTCATTATTTCATATAATTTTACCTGCAAAGTGAGGACTGTTATCACTTGAGATTTTCTCGGGATTCCAAACCTAAGAATAAATTCTCATAATAAAAATTATCAACAGTTATGCCATCATTTCTTTGAGCTGGATAACTTTTACCCATGGAGAAAACAAACAAAATAACAGGTGCACAATCACAGCCCATACATTTGGGTAACTGCACAAAGCCCATTTGGAGATGCACAAATGAATTCGGAGGGGAATTGAGGATTATGTCTCTGCCAAATCATACAGTGGCTGCTGCTTTTCTTGCTATAGTCGAGAATTACCATTTTCGATTACTGTATACCCATCACCCTTTTGTCTTGCTGTAATTGTACTAGTTCATCAAAGAATTTAGAAATATAGGCAGCCTAATCACACTGGAGCGCTATGTGGCCATACTGATCTGTCATTGCAAAGGAGCCGGTTTGTTTGTTCCCTCTGAAGTTATTTCATCCTTCGTGTTAGTGTGAGTCGCATGGTTTGTAACAACAATTCTAGGAAGAAATTGAAAAGCAGGAAAAGGTTCATAGTTAGTTCACCTTGTTTTATCAGAGTTTCGAAGGGGTGAAAAACTCAAGCTGTTTTCATAATTGCCCACTGTCATGTGGCGAGACGAGATTTAGTGTAATTATTTACAGGAACACTAACTGCAAGGCTGCAGGCTCTTGTTAAGGTAAAAGGGTTCAGCTGCTTGAGCAGAACAGGAGGGAAGGCAGCTGGGCCACTCAGCTGCCACATGAGGTGCACACACCACATTTTCGCTGAAACTTTTCCCAGTATCAGATCAAGAGGAAAAGCCGTCAAAGAAAATCTACACGTGCGCTTACATCAGGTGGCATTTTACAACGAGCAGAATTAAACCTGTACAGTTCAGGAACGGGTTAAAGTAAACAGCATAGTCTGTGGTGCTGGAGGTAGTAGAGGGAGTTGCCTTGGCCTCAGGACACCTTCGAACCGAGTAGCCAGGCTGTCCGCGGACAAAAATATACCCCTTGCGGACAATCCCATGTCCACTCCTACCGTGTCCACCGTCACATTTCCACATTTGTTGGATTAAAGAACTGTAAAAATCCACGCATTTAGAATAGCATCTAAACAGCTACACTGTTCAGAACAAAATTTACCAGTCACAAATGGGTAACATGAGCCATGTGTATAAAACAGGTAATGTTAAAACCAAAGTTTACAGTGAAATTTTAAGCAGAAGTTAATCTGGTAATGATTAGTCAAAGTTAGGTCACTGTCAATTTGATTAAATATAAAACAAAGCTATAATTTAAAATAGCATTAAAATTGTATTGGATAGCTATCGCAATACTTTTAAAACAATGTAAACTATTGCCCACAGGATATAGTGGAACAGCTGGGAAGTCTTATGCAGGTATTGTTCCTATTCTCCTTAACAGCTGTAATCCTTTGAGGCCATAATTGCTTTTGGCAATATTGTAAAACAGTCGCAATTTTACTTAACTCTTCTCATCTCACACAAGTAACAGTACAGTATAAGTTTTTCTTTAAGCAGCACACACAAAATGTTGGAGGAACTCAGCAGGCCAGGCAACATCTATAAAAAAGAGTAAACAGTCGATGTTTCGGGCCGCGACCTCGAAACATTGGCTAAACTCTTTCTCACAGATGCTGCCTGGCCTGCCGAGTTCCTCCAGCATTTTGTGTGTAGAGTTTGGATTTCCAGCATCTGCAGATCTTCTCTTGTTTGTAAAGTTTTTCTTTAACCTAGGTTGCCGATTGCGTCGCCTATGATCTGGGCCAACAATTACATGCTGGGCGGTACCAAATTAATTAGCTTGTTTATTTCGGCTTTTTTCTTAAAGATGTGCTGGGTGCGTTGACTACCGCTGTACCGCTGCATTCTTCGCGGCCCAGTATCGGTCCATGGCCCGAAGGTTTGGGACCACTGTTAGAATTGACTTATCACTACATTCATGTGAGGAAAATATGCGCTGTGTGTTTAATATTAAATTCGTTAGATAAACCCCTTTAGAATGAAATTGAGTGTATTAGCCACTTATAGTTGACTTATCACCTATGGATTTGTGAAAGGAAAATCATGTCTGACGAATCTCATAGAATTTTTTGAGGATGTAACTAGTAGAGTGGATAGGGGAGAACCAGTGGATGTGGTATATTTGGATTTTCAAAAGGCTTTTGACAAGGTCCCACATAGGAGATTAGTGTGCAAACTTAAAGCACACGGTATTGGGGGTAAGGTATTGGTGTGGGTGGAGAATTGGTTAGCAGACAGGAAGCAAAGAGTGGGAATAAACGGGACCTTTTCAGAATGGCAGGCGGTGACTAGTGGGGTACCGCAAGGCTCAGTGCTGGGACCCCAGTTGTTTACAATATATATTAATGACTTGGATGAGGGAATTAAATGCAGCATCTCCAAGTTTGCGGATGACACGAAGCTGGGTGGCAGTGTTAGCAGTGAGGAGGATGCTAAGAGGATGCAGGGTGACTTGGATAGGTTGGGTGAGTGGGCAAACTCATGGCAGATGCAATTTAATGTGGATAAATGTGAAGTTATCCACTTTGGTGGCAAAAATAGGAAAACAGATTATTATCTGAATGGTGGCCGATTAGGAAAAGGGGAGGTGCAACGAGACCTGGGTGTCATTATACACCAGTCATTGAAAGTGGGCATGCAGGTACAGCAGGCGGTGAAAAAGGCGAACGGTATGCTGGCATTTATAGCGAGAGGATTCGAGTACAGGAGCAGGGAGGTACTACTGCAGTTGTACAAGGCCTTGGTGAGACCACACCTGGAGTATTGTGTGCAGTTTTGGTCCCCTAATCTGAGGAAAGACATCTTTGCCATAGAGGGAGTACAAAGAAGGTTCACCAGATTGATTCCTGGGATGGCAGGTCTTTCATATGAAGAAAGACTGGATGAACTGGGCTTGTACTCGTTGGAATTTAGAAGATTGAGGGGGGATCTGATTGAAACGTATAAGATCCTAAAGGGATTGGACGGGCTAGATGCAGGAAGATTGTTCCCGATGTTGGGGAGGTCTAGAACGAGGGGTCACAGTTTGAGGATAGAGGGGAAGCCTTTTAGGACCGAGGTTAGGAAAAACTTCTTCACACAGAGAGTGGTGAATCTGTGGAATTCTCTGCCACAGCAAACTGTTGAGGCCAGTTCATTAGCTATGTTTAAAAGGAAGTTAGATATGGCCCTTGTGGCTACAGGGGTCAGGGGGTATGGAGGGAAGGCTGGGTTCTGAGTTGGATGATCAGCCATGATCATAATAAATGGCGGTGCAGGCTCGAAGGGCCGAATGGCCTACTCCTGCACCTATTTTCTATGTTTCTATGTTTCTATATTCCAGCTGTGATTAACCCCCCCCCCCACCGTGGTTGGTCGGTCCGCAAGAATATTGTTAATATTAAACCAGTCCGCGGTGCAAAAAAGGTTGGGGACCCCTGCTTTACAGCTTTGGGACAGGGGACTTTCACGCCACCATTCACGCACAATCGTTACGCACAAACATGCACGGAGACGCACACATTTTGGAATTCCTTTTTTAGCAACGCATTGACCGAATTTTCCTGTGCTTTGTGTGGGACCCGATCCAGACCACATGCGGGAAAGCTGTAGTGTTCTTTTAAACACTGCAGCTGTCCCGTGCCGTCAACTAGGGTGTTGACATACCTTGACTACTCCAAACAGGGAAATTGGGGTTCCAGCAGCAGACTCGGTCCGTTGATCAAATATAAGCAGCCTAGGATTTAGGACTGATTAGCTACCGAGGCTGAATTTCTTTCTCCTGTAGATCGAATTGAGGGTTAGCCATCTTGATGAAACCTCCTAGTAACTGTTATGGCCGATAGTAAAATAATCTAACTAAAACAACTGGGTCCGGAACACACACAATTTATGACTCAAACATTTTTATGTTACTTCTGCACAAGGGGAATAGCACGGCCCTGTCACCCACACTCTGCTGAAGCCAGGACAGAAAACTGCTATTTGGCTTATCAGTTCTAGATATTAACCATTTGGTAAATGTATATGTTTGAATTCCTTACTTGCAAGATCAATCACCATTCACAAACTTCAACGTCACAACCGGTGATATTTTGGAGTTAGTAAAGCAGGTTGCTAGGAACATCTCTCTGTTTTCCCTATCTCGTCCGTCTCCAGCATTCCCTGCTGTGTAAAGGGAGGCTATGTTCTTCCAGGTTGACACATTGCCGCAGTCATTCTCACCAATCTCATCCACAATGAGCAAGATTGGCTTCACCGGTTTCACTTCAAAGGTCTCTGTCTGGGCTTGACCACACACTGCCGTGGTCATCCTCACCTGAGTGTTGTCTTTAACCCTTGGCTTACCGCAACTTGAACAAGTAGTGAAATCCGGAAGCAGTTGATGAGAATGTGGGAAGGATAAAATGGCTTGGTGTAGGATTAGTGTAACTTGGTGGCTGATGACTGACATAGACATGCTAGGCTAAAGGGCCCGTTTCCATGCTACATCTATCTAGGACTAAAATTCTATAAATTAGTGCATGACCCTTCAGCATCGGGGATAATTTCTCTCTCCATCCATATCTTCCATGTATTTAAATATCTCCATCAAATCTCCTAGCAACATCCTGTTCCAGGGAGAACAATCCTAGCTTCCCCTTTCTAGAATTGATTTTTTTTTTAACCCACGTAGAATCTAAATTACATCTTCCCTTGCTGAGATTTTAGCAGAATCTTCCTTGGTGACTTACATTAATATCAGAATCAGGTTTGATGTCACCAGTATATGACATGTTAACCTAGCTGCAACAGTACAATACAATACATAATGAATATAGGAAAAATACATCAATTACAGTAAGTATATATGTAAATTAAATAGTTAAATTAAAAATAGTGCAAGAACAGAAATAATATAAAGAAAGTGAGGTAGTGTTCATGGCAACAATGTCCATTTAGGAATTGGATGGGAAAGGGGAAGAAACAATTCCTGAATCACTGAGTGTGTGCCTTCACACTTCTGTACCTCCTTTCTGATGAGAAGAGGACATGCCTTGGCTGGTGGGGATCCTCAATAATGGACGCTGCTTTTCTAAGGCACCGTCCCTTGACGATGGCTTGGATACTCCGGAGGCTCGTATCCATGATGGAGCTGACTAATTTAACGACTTACTGTGGCCTCTTTCGGTCCCCCGATACTAGACAGTGTTACAGCCTGTCAGAATGCTCTCCACAGTTTTGAGTGTTTTAGGTGACAAACCAAATATCTTCAAACTCCTAATGAAATATAGCCATTGCCATGCCTTCTTTATAACTGCATCGATATTTTGGGACCAGGTTAGATGCTCAGAGATCTTGACACCCAGGAACCTGAAACTGCTCACTCTCTCCACTTCTGATCCCTCTATGAGGATTGGTATGTGTTCCTTCGTCTTACCCTTCCTGAAGTCTACAATCAGCTCTTTGGTCTTAATGACATTGAGTGCCAGGTTGTTGCTGTGACACAACTCAACTAGCTAGTATATCTCACTCCTGTACGCCCTCTCATCTGCATTTGAGATTCTACCAACAATATCGTACCTGAACTTAGTAAAACAGACCAAGGTACTTCACCAAGCAAGCGACATAGGGAAATAGTAGGACAGGTGACCAAAATTTTGCACAAGGTGGAAGGTTTTAAATGACAACATCACTTCCTTAAGGGGTGAAACTTAAGAACTTGGGGTCCAAATGACTAAAGGCACGGTAGCCACATTTGAGATCAAGCAAACTATATTAAGACAGGTTGGGATGATGGTGTGGAGCGACTGTAGTACCAGGAATCACCATTAGAATCTTCAGCTACACACACATTTAGGTTTAATTTTTTGACATCTGTAATGTAGAGAGAATGCAAACGCTGAGATTAGTTTCCTTGAAGCAGAGCTGAATTAGCTAAGTTAATCTAAATTGTAAAAGATAAAAAAGGCAACATTGCAAAAGCAAATTCACTCTGGATAGTTCCTTTAGAATATTAACAGTATTATAGATGCATCCTTCCACACCTTGCCCTTTCAGGTGCTTGTCTGGTCTTTAGTAATCTAGAGCCTAGAGTTTAAATCTCACCCAAGGCAGCCAGTGAGATTTAAAATTAATTGAATAATTGGGAACTGAAGAAATATGCTTTCACAAAACTACTGGGATTATAAAACCCTTCAGGGGAGGAAATCTGCCACCCTTGCCCAGTCTGGCTCCAGACCAACCAATGTGGTGACTTTGAAACACTCAGAGTCATTGAACCAAACAGCACTGACACAGGCCCTTCAGCCCAGCTCATTCATGCCATCAGTTTATCTACTGGGGTCATCCTACTTGCCTGCCTTTGGTCCACATCTCTCTAAGCCTTTCCATGTATCTGTCCAAATTCCTTTTAAATGTTGCAATTGTACCCCGCTCTACCACACCCTTGACAGGTTCCATATACCCACCACTCTGTGTGAAAACATTTCCCCTCAGGCCATTTTAATATCTTTTCCTTCTCACCATAAACCTAGGCTCTCCAGCTTTGGAACTATCTACCCTGGGACCACTCGCCTTTTATATGTCCCTCATGATTTTATAAATCTCTCTAAGATCACCCCTCAGTATCCCATACTTCAGCAGAAAAAGGCCTAGCATCCAGTCTCTCCCTCTGTAACACAACCCTTTCATTCACAGTAAAATCTTTGTGAATCTTTTTCTGTAACCTTTCCAGCTTAATCACAACCTTCCCACAGTTAGGCAGATAGAACTGCACACAATGCTGTCAAGTATAGTCTCACCAATGACTTGTCAGTTGAAATGTGATATCCCAACTCCTGTATTCAATGCCCCCTTTGAAGAAAGCAAGTGTTCCACCACCTTGTCTACTTGTGTCTCCACTTGCAGGTAACCAAATAGCTATATCCCTCAGTCTCTGTTCTATCACACTCTCCAGGGCCCTATCATTTATTGTGCAACTCCTGCCATGGTTTAACTGCTCTGACTCTGTTTTACATCTCTGACTAAGTACAGCTCTAACAACATATTCAAAGTTTGCTGATGACACCACTGTTGTGGGTCAAATCAAAGGAGGTGATGAATCAGCATACAGGAGGGAGATTGAAAATTTGACTGAGTGATGTCATAACAACAACCTCTCACTCAATGTCAGCAAGACCAAGGAACTGACTGTAGACTTCAGGAGAGGGAAACCAGAGGTCCATGAGTGAGTCCTCATCAGAAGATCAGAGGTGGAGAGGGTTAGCAACTTTAAATTCCTGGGTGTTACTATTTCAAAGGACCTGTCTTGGACCCAGCATGCAAGTTCAATTGCGAAGAAAGCACATAAGTGCCTCTATTTCCTTAGGAATTTGTAGAGATTTGGCATGACATCTAAAACTTTGACAGACTTCTATAGATGTGTGGTGGAGAGTGTATTGACTGGCTGAATCACAGCCTGGTATGGAAACACCAATGCCTTTGAATGGAAAATCCTACAAAATGTAGTGGATTGGCTCAGAACATCATAGGTAAAGCCTTTCCAACCAGAGCAAATCTACATGAAATGGTGTCTTAGGAAAGCAGCATCATGCATCATCAGAGATCCTCATCACCCAGGTCATGTTTCTTTCTCACTGCTGCCTTTGGGTAGAAGGTACAAGGACCTCAGGGCTCACACCACCAGGTTCAGAAACAGTTACAAACTCGCAACCACCAGGCTCTTGTGCAAAGGGGGATAACTACACTCACTCGCCCAACCATTGAGATGTCTCACAACCAATGATCTCACTTTAAAGGCACTTTGTCTTGTTATCTCATGTTCTCATTATTTATTGCTATCTACAAACCCTATTTCCAGAAAAGTTGGGATATTTTCCAAAATGCAATAAAAACAAAAATCTGTGATATGTTAATTCACGTGAACCTTTATTTAACTGACAGAGGTATAAAGAAAAGATTTTCAATAGTTTTACTGACCAACTTAATTGTATTTTGTAAATATACACAAATTTAGAATTTGATGGCTGCAACACACTTAACAAAAGTTGGGCAGAGTTAAAATAAGATTGAAAAGTACACAGAATATTCAAGTAACACTGGTTTGGAAGACTCTACATTAAGCAGGCTAATTGGTAGCAGGTGAGGTATCATGACTGGGTATAAAAGTAGCGTCCATCAAAGGCTCAGTCTTTGCAAGCAAGGATGGGTTGTGGCTCACCCCTTTGCGCCAAAATTCGTGAGAGAATTGTTAGTCAGTTCAAAAGGAATATTTCTCAATGCAAGATTGCAGAGAATTTAGCTCTTTCAACATCTACAGTACATAATATTGTGAAAAGGTTCAGAGAATTCAGAGACATCTCAGTGCGTAAAGGGCAAGGTCGGAAACCACTGTTGAATGCGCGTGATCTTTGAGCCCTCAGGCGGCACTGCCTAAGAAACCGTCATGCTACTGTGACAATTATAGCCACCTGGACTTGGGAGTACTTTGGAAAACCATTGTCACTCAACACAGCCCGTCGCTGCATCCAGAAATGCAACTTGAAACTGGATTATGCAAGGAGGAAGCTATATATCAACTCTATGCAGAAACGCTGGCGAGTTCTCTGAGCCCGAGCTCAACTCAGATGGACCAAAAGACTGTGGAACTGTGTGCTGTGGTCAGATGAGTCCACATTTCAGCTAATTTTCAGAAAAAACGAGCGTCGAGTTCTCCGTGCCAAAGATGAAAACGACCATCCAGATTGTTATCAGCGAAAGGTGCAAAAGCCAGCACCTGTGATGGTATGGGGGTGCATCAGTGCCCACGGCATGGGTGAGTTGCATGTATGTGAAGGTACCATTGACTCTGAGGCGTATATTAGGATTTTAGAGAGACATATGTTGCCATCAAGGCGACGTCTCTTCCCAGGACGTCCATGCTTATTTCAGCAGGACAATGCCAGACCACATTCTGCACGGGCTACAACAGCGTGGCTCTGTAGACACAGAGTGCGTGTGCTTGACTGGCCTGCTGCCAGTCCAGATCTATCTCCTATTGAAAATGTATGGCGCACCATGAAAGGGAGAATCAGACAACAGAGACCACGGACTGTTGAGCAGCTGAAGTCTTATATGAAGCAAGAATGGACAAAATTTCCAATTGGAAATCTACTACAATTAGTATCATCAGTTCCAAAACGATTAAAAAGTGTTATTAAAAGGAAAGGTGATGTAACACAATGGTAAACATGCCTCCGTCCCAACGTTTGTTGAGTGTGTTGCAGCCATCAAATTCCAAATTTGTGTATGCTTACAAAATACAATTAAGTTGGTCGGTAAAACTATTGAAAATCTTTTCTTTGTACTTTTGTCAGATAAATAAACATTCACATGAATTAACACATCACAGATTTTTGTTTTTATTGCATTTTGGAAAATATCCCAACTTTTCTGGAAATGGGGTTTGTATTTATATTTGCATCTGAACAGATCATTGTCTTCTGCACTTTGGTTAATCTTTCATTGATCCTGTTGTAGTTACTATTCTGTAGATTTGCTGAGTTTGCCCACAGGAAAATGAATCTCAGGGTTGTATATGGTGACATATATGTACTTTGATATTAAAATTTACTTTGAACTTTGAAGTTCCGTCTGCCATTCTTTGGCCCACTTTCCCTGTTGATCTGATCTCCAGGAACCCATTTCACTGATCACTACACCACCACTTTTCTGTCATACACAAACTTACAGATCATGCTAACTACAGTTAAAAGACAGCTCAGGATGAGCAATAAACATTAGCTACTCCAGTAACACCTAGATTCTGAAAATTAATAAACAAATCCTTTACAAGGGCTCAAGCAACACACATCAAAGTTGCTGGTGAACGCAGCAGGCCAGGCAGCATCTCTAGGAAGAGGTACAGTCGATGTTTCAGGCCGAGACCCTTCGTCAGGACTAACTGAAGGAAGAGCTAGTAAGAGATTTGAAAGTGGGAGGGGGAGATCCGAAATGATAGGAGAAGACAGGAGGGGGAGGGCTGGAGCCAAGAGCTGGACAGGTGATTGGCAAAAGGGATATGAGAGGATCATGGGACAGGAGGCCCAGGGAGGAGGAAAGGGGGGGGGAACCCAGAGGATGGGCAAGGGGTATAGTGAGAGGGACAGAGGGAGAAAAACGAGAGAGAGAAAAAGAATGTGTGTATATAAATAAATAACGGATGGGGTACGGGGGAGGTGGGGCATTAGCGGAAGTTTGAGAAGTCAATGTTCATGCTATCAGGTTGGAGGCTACCCAGAAGGAATATAAGGTGTTGTTCCTCCAACCTGAGTGTGGCTTCATCTTGACAGTAGAGGAGGCCATGGATAGACATATCAGAATGGGAATGGGACGTGGAATTAAAATGTGTGGCCACTGGGAGATCCTGCTTTCTCTGGTGGACAGAGCGTAGGTGTTCAGCGAAACGATCTCCCAGTCTGCATCGGGTCTCGCCAATATATACAAGGCCACATCGGGAGCAACGGACGCAGTATATCACCCCAGCCGACTCACAGGTGAAGTGTTGCCTCACCTGGAAGGACTGTCTGGGGCCCTGAATGGTGGTAAGGGAGGAAGTGTAAGGGCATGTGTAGCACTTGTTCTGCTTACAAGGATAAGTGCCAGGAGAGAGATCAGTGGGAAGGGATGGGGGGGGGGAAACAAATGGACAAGGGAGGCACATAGGGAGCGATCCCTGTGGAAAGCAGAGAGAGGGGGGAGGGAAAGATGTGCTTAGTGGTGGGATCCCGTTGGAGGTGGCGGAAGTTACAGAGAATAATATGTTGGACCCAGAGTCTAGTGAGGTGGTAGGTGAGGACAAGGGGAACCCTATTCCTAGTGGGATGACAGGAGGATGGAGTGAGAGCAGATGTATGTGAAATGGGGGAGATGCGTTTGAGAGCAGAGTTGATGGTGGAGGAAGGGAAGCCCCTTTCTTTAAAAAAGGACATCTCCCTCGTCCTGGAATGAAAAGCCTTATCCTGAGAGCAGATGCGGCAGAGACAGAGGAATTGCGAGAAGGGGATGGCATTTTTGCAAGAGACAGGGTGAGAAAGGGAATAGTCCAGATAGCTGTGAGAGTTCGTAGGCTTATAGTAGACATCAGTAGATAAGCTGTCTCCAGAGATAGAGACAGAAAGATCTAGAAAGGGGAGGGAGGTGTCGGAAATGGACCAGGTAAACTTGAGGGCAGGGTGAAAGTTGGAGGCAAAGTTAATAAAGTCAACGAGCTCAGCATGCGTGCAGGAAGCAGCGCCAATGCAGTCGTCGATGTAGCGAAGGAAAAGTGGGGGACAGATACCAGAATAGGCACGGAACATAGATTGTTCCACAAAGCCAACAAAAAGGCAGGCATAGCTAGGACCCATACGGGTGCCCATAGCTACACCTTCAGTTTGGAGGAAGTGGGAGGAGCCTAAGGAGAAATTATTAAGAGTAAGGACTAATTCCGCTAGACGGAGCAGAGTGGTGGTAGAGGGGAACTGGGTAGGTCTGGAATCCAAAAAGAAGCGGAAAGCTTTGAGACCTCCCTGATGGGGGATGGAAGTATATAGGGACCTGACATCCATGGTGGAAAATAAAGCGGTGGGGGCCAGGGAACTTAAAATCATCGAAAAGTTTAAGAGCATGAGAAGTGTCACGAACATAGGCAGGAAGGGATTGAACAAGGGGGGATAAAACCGTGTCGAGATATGCAGAAATGAGTTCGGTGGGGCAGGAGCAAGCTGAGACAATAGGTCGGCCAGGACAGGCAGGTTTGTGGATCTTGGGTAGGAGGTAGAAACGGGAAGTGCGAGGTGTGGGAACTATAAGGTTGGTAGTAGTGGATGGGAGATCCCCTGAGCGGATAAAGTCGGTGATGGTGTGGGAGACCATGGCCTGGTGCTCCTTAGTGGGGTCACGATCGAGGGGTGAATAAGAGGAGGTATCCGCGAGTTGTCGCTGTGCCTCGGCAAGGTAGAGGTCAGTACGCCAGACTACAACAGCACCCCCCTTATCGGCAGGTTTAGTAATAAGGTTAGGATTAGTGCGGAGGGAATGGAGAGCAGAGCGTTCCGAAGGAGTGAGGTTGGAATGGGGACAAGGTGCGGTGAAGTCGAGACGGTTGATGTCCCGTCGGCAGTTGGCAATAAAGAGATCCAGAGCAGGCAGAAGACCAGAGCGGGGTGTCCATGAAGAAGAGGAGGGTTGAAGACGGGAGAAGGGGTCATCGGTGGGGGTGGAAGAGTCCTTGCCGAAGAAGTAGGCTCGGAGACGGAGACGGCGGAAGGAGAGTTCCGCATCGTGACGAACACGGAACTCGCTGAGGTGTGGGCGAAGGGGGACAAAGGTGAGGCCCTTACTGAGAACAGAGCGCTCTGCCTCCGACAGTTGAAGGTCGGAGGGGATGGTAAAGACCCGCACGGATGAGAGCTGGGATCAGAGGGGGGAGGGGGGAGGCTGGGGTGTCAATGGAGAGGGGAGGGTTGGGGTGAGAGGAAGATGGAGCCTCTGAGGACCCAGGAGCTGACGGTGGGATCTGAGGGAGACGGGGTTGCAGAGTATTGGTGGGGGAAGGGGAGACGGGAGTCACAACAGCAGCACATAAAGACCCGATCTGAAGTTCAAGGCTGGAGTCGCAGTTGGTGGTTGCGCAATCGCTTTGAATGTCTCCATGGTCGTTGCTGGAGTCCGGGTTTTGAATATGCCCTGAGGTGTTGGAGCCGGCGAGATCAATGGCAGAGGCTGCAATCTGAAGTTCATGCCTGCTAGCGTCAGGGCCAGCAGGTTCCAGGATCATAACTAATATGAGTGAGGACAGCAACGGCAAGATATTGACAACGAACGAATAAGCAGAAGTGTAGAGTGGATCTGACAGAGTTTATAACTGTATTGCTGCGTGGGGGCTATGGTAATTGGGGGTGCTGTTTCACTAGATCAACTGGAGAAACAAGCTGTATTCAAAACTAGACAGAGAAAGCAGCTGCAAATTGTATCTCAAATTTCAGTTAATTTCTTGGTGGTGCTATTGTAATTTCTGCTCTTGCTATAGCACCAGCAAGCATCACCTCAGCGCTGCCACTGCCTATAGTTTTGCTATGCTTTCTGACACCAACGTAGCATGTCCACAATTTACTAACAGTAACTTGTACATCTTTAGAGAGTGAATGGAAACCAGGCCACCTGGAGGAAATTCAGTCATGGGTAGAATGTACAAATTCCTTACAGAGAGCGGCAGGAAATGAACCCTGATCGCTGATGCTGCAAAATATTGCACGAGTCACTCTGCCACTGTTCTGCCCTATTTCTTTCGGTGATATGACATGAAATTTAAAAAGTAAAGCACGTACTTTTAAGTGATTGCTTGTTAAATGGAGTTTCTCACACATTTCAGTGAAGTACGGGAAAATGCATTGGTCCTGCAACAGGTAAACGGTCACATTCTGCTCATAGCTGGGAGAGAGGGGTGGAATTACCAGGGTCAGAAGTTTGAACTTTTATTTGGTTTCAGTTCTGTGGAGAAATTGGGGAAGCTAGGATTGCTTGGAGAAGGTTCAGATCGAAATGTAATGGGATATGTTCAAACTCATAAAAGGTTCAGTTAAAATAAGTAGCTTCTAGTGGCAATACATAACAGTGAGCAGAGGAGACTCAGTGAAAGAGAATGGCAAAATAGCTAGAGGGCAGAATGTTTTTACATACTAAGTTTGATGTACAGAGGCATCTTGGAGTGGAAGTCCACAGCTTCCTGAAAGTGGAAACACAAGCCAATAGCGTGGTAAAGCTGAACAATATACCTGCCTTAATCGGCCAGAACGTTGAGTATAAGAGACAGGAAGTCGTGTTCAAGTGTATAAAACTTTGGTTAGACCACATTTGGATTATTATATCCAGAAGGGTGTGGAGGCTTTGGAAAGGGTGCAGAGGAGCTCACCAGGATGTTGCCTGGTCTAGAGTACATTAGCTATAAGGTGAGGTTGGATAAATTTGGGCTGTTTACTCTGGAGTATTGGAGGCTCAGGAGCAGCTTGATAGAAGTTCATAAAATTATGAGAGGTATATGTTGAGTTGTATTCCCAGGGTGGAAATGTCAAATACAAGAGCTTTACGGTGAGAGGGGTAAAGTTTTAAGGAGACCTAGGAGGCAAGTTTTTGTTTTGAAGCACAGAAAGTGGTGTGAGCCTGGAATACGCTGTTAGAGGGGTAGATAGAATAAAAATGTTTCAAACAAAACATTTAGGCAGGCAGCTGAAGAGACAGCAAATGGAGGGAGGGATACGGACCATGTGCAGACAGACGTGCAGTTTAAATTGGCATCGTGGTTGGCACAGATATCATGGACCGAATGCCATGCTCTTGATCTGCATTGTTCCATGTCGAGATTTTGTGTGTGCAGGCAGTGGAAGCAAATTCAACAGGAGCTTTCAAAAGTAAACTAGAAATGTTTGTCTGGCTATGGCGGAGCTCCTTCAAAGAACAGACCCTTAATCCCCAGGGATCCCTCATTTATTATCTCCTCAGTCAATCCAAGGTAAGGATTGAGAAAGAAACGAAAAGAGAAAAATCTGGACAGATCTGAGACAAATCATGAATGGAAAGAATCAAGAGGGAAATACATTTCATATTTTAAAAAATCAACACTGAAGCTTAAGAACCTCAAGAAACAACTCACTGTAGGTTCTACAGTTTCAATTGGTCCTCTTCTGGGTCAGAGAGGTCGAGTGGCTTGTGAAAAACTAAATCTTCTCATTAACAGGGGTGTTATTTCCAGAAGACCATAAGATATAGGAGCAGAATTAGCCCATTTGACCCATTGAGTCTGCTCCACCATTTTATTATTTTCTCACTCAGCCCCAATCTCCTGCCTTCTCCCTTTATTCCTTCATGCCCTGACTAATCAAGAATCTATCAACCTTTGCCTTAAATGTACCCAATGACATGCATTTTCTATCTCCCATTGTAATTTGCGGACCACCTCTTTACTACCGTTTGGGGGTCTGTAAATAACTTCCATCAGAGTCTTTTCATTCACTTCCAACTCTAAAATCACAGCCATTCACAGCTCAGTACACACCTCTCTTTGGCCCAAGCTGCTGGAGATTTTTCGTGGATCACTTAACTGGGCTGTGGTTCACGGCAGGTTCAAGGTTTATTCCCTACCCGTGTCGCTATGAAATAAAAGTATTACCTCAACAGCCTGGATGATGTAAAACCGTAATACGTCTTTGGTGCTGTGAGCCATCTTGGTTGAATGTAGACGCTGATATTTGAGGGCTCCTTCAGGTCGTACTGCTTGTAGGACATTGGCCGGCACTGGTCAGCCTCTCCCTAACAGAAGTACATTGCAACATGGGAGTTAGAGACCAGCTGGAGATCAGGTACTGATACATCTGACCTCCCATTCCACTGCAGGCTATCCAAGCGTTCTCAGTCAACCTGAGAGATTGCATCCACCTCAGTAGGTTCACCAACTTGTAATTTGTTTCCTTATTTTGCTTTTTTAGGTTATATCAAAGCGGGGATGTTTTTATGAATATTCATTTTTTTTACTTTTTAAATTATTTGCACCATTTTAAATGATTGAGTAGAGAATCAAAGACTTTTGATAGCAGCAACCTGTTAAAAAGCCATTGGACTAATCCAGAGGCAGGCCCCCCCCCCCGCCCCCTGGCCCAAGGCGACCTCACTACTCATGGTCCATTGAATGAACAGCCATGACAACCAAGCCTCCAGCACAGTTTGTTCTACAGGGCCATCGGAGTATGTAAGGGCAAGTTGAGCCCAATCTGCCACTCCCCACCCGCCCCCCCCCACCACTTGTCCATACTGTTAATTTGGCATCTCTTTTGTCTGCAAGGTAAGCTTCACTGCTGTGACATGAAAGGCTAGAGCAGATTTACCCACACTAAGATTCCAAAAAGCAGAAATATGATAATGGGCAGAACATCTGCAAACTGTGCCCAAAGTTGTACTAGTTTTGGGGAAATATTCTATACCTTTTCTCATTCACACTTGCTCATTTTATGTCATAAGAACAAAGTGCAGTGAGCCTGTACAATAAGACAGTCTTCAAGAATATTTTAAAATATATTATTAGAAATTGTTGCTTGACCCTGTTGGGCATCAGACTGGTGTCATTTGAGAAATGTAGGTGAAAATAAGACTATCAAATCACAAGCATTTTAAATGATCTACTGCAGAACCTACGGGTCACTGGATTAAAAAAAAATCACAATAGCTTAAAAACTAACGAGGAAGACCTATTTAATTATTTCATTCTGCGGTATTTGGAATCAACTTCCTGGTAAATTTATAAATTGCATTCGAAAACATCTAAGATGCTCCAGCAACTGGGTTCAATTCTGCTGTAGTCCACAAGGAGTTTCTACGTTCCCTCTGTGGGTTTCCTCCTACATTACAAAGATGAACAGGCCATAGGTTAATTAGTCACATGGGAGTAATTGGGCCAGAAGGTCGTTCAGCAAGACAGACATTTGTAACAGAGAAATTTATGTCTAAGCATTTCAGCAAAGAGCCATAAAAGTGGACAATTAACAGAATTAATTCATTCTGTGATGGGTCATTTTGTGACCAGGGATTGTGGAAACCATTTTTTGTGAAAGAGTTTTTATACTTATGAGTCTTTAAATGTTTGAACTGGATTCTCTGATTTTTGGTAAACACAGCCCCACCAATACAGATCTGATACTCCAAGCTTGTCTTTTAACGTGACACACAAGATGCTGGAGGAATTCAGCTGGTCAGGCAGTTGACATTTCTGGTGGAGACCCTTCATCCAGTCCATTTCTCCCCCACAGATGTTGTTTGAGTGGTTAAAGTTCCTCCAGCATCTCATCTGTTGCTCCAGATTCCAGCGTCTGCGTTTCCGTGTCTTCATAACTGGGAGATAAAAGACAGGGAGAAGTCCCACTGATCTTCAGAACAGTGCCATTTACATTTATCTAAAGGACCAAGATGGATTAACATCTCACTGGAAACACCATACCTTTGCCAGTGCAGCACACCCTCAGCAATGCCTTACCATGTTGATATAATATTGATTCCGAGGCTGAAAACCATACACTGAGGGCTTGACATATAATGAACAATGGACAGTGAGGAAACTCATGACTGATACTTCCCCCAACAACCAGCTGGCATTGGGAGAAGTGTGAATGCTCGGGGTCCAACAGGAAACACCAACATTCATCCTGAACGATAGCAGGAGATGTTAATCAAGTGGCTTTTCGGGACCACCACCCAGAAAAGATTTTGAGCATGTGATAATACTGATTCCGTGCCCTACTTGAAGAAAGGGCAGCATAAATCTCATAATGGTCAGTAATTGCATTACTTTGCATATTAATATGGCAAAAATACAGAGGTGTTCAGAGACATCCTGAATGCTAAAAAGAGGGTGTTTAGAGATGATTTCCATCTCTAAACGGGAGGAGCTGAGGACGATACAAAGGAACCTGAAAGCCAGGATCAGGGAGGCTAAAGACAGGTACGGGGGAAGCTTGAGTGGAAACTCCAGCAGAACAACATGAGAGAGGTCTGGAGGGGGATGAGGACCATCACTGGGTTCCGGCAAACTAGCAACAGAGGAGCTGAGGGCAGTGTGGACGGGGCCAATGAACTTAACCTGCTCTTTAACAGATTTGACATTGTGGCCCCTGCCCATCCCCCACATGAGTCATCTGTTGTCGGCCCCCAAACAACACATGTTCCACTCTCCCCTCCTACCCCTCCTCACAGCCCCCCACCCTGCTCTCATGACTACACCCCTCCCCCACATGGAACCACCACAGCTGAACGGGTGAGAAGACGGTTGAAACGTCTCCACCCAAGCAAGGCTGCAGGCCCGGATGGTGTCAGCACCAGGGTGCTCATAGCCTGTGCCCCCCAGCTATGTGGAGTACTTCACCATATCTCCAACCTGAGCCCGAGTCTCCAGAGGGTTCCTGTGCTGTGGAAGACGCCGTGCCCCAGTGGCTTCAATGACTACAGACCGGTGGCATTGACCGCCCACATCATGAAGACCCTGGAGAGACTTGTTCTGGAGCAGCTCCGGCCTATGGTTAGGCCACACTTAGACCCCTCCAGTTCGCCTACCAGCCCCGACTAGGAGTTGAGAATGCCATCGTCTACCTGCTGAACCGTGTCTATGCCCACCTGGACAAGCCAGCGAGCACTGTGAGGGTCATGTTTTTTGACTTCTCCAGTGCATTCAACACCATCCGCCCTGGAGGAGAAGCTGACAGCGATGCAGGTGGATGCTTTCCTGGTGTCATGGATTATTGATTACCTGACTGGCAGACCACAGTACGTGTGCTTGCAACACTGTGTGTCAAACAGAGTGGTCAGCAGCACTGGGGCTCCACAGGGGACTGTCTTGTCTCTCTTTCTCTTCACCATCTACACCTCGGACTTCAACTACTGCACAGAGTCTTGCCATCTTCAGAAGTTTTCTGATGACTCTGCCATAGTTGGATGCATCAGCAAGGGAGATGAGGCTGAGTACAGGGCTACGGTGGGAAACTTTGTCACATGGTGTGAGCAGAATTATCTGCAGCTTAATGTGAAAAAGACTAAGCAGCTGGTGGTGGACCTGAGGAGGGCTAAGGCACCGGTGACCCCTGTTTCCATCCGGGGGTCAGTGCGGACATGGTGGTGATTACAAATACCTGGGGATATGAACTGACAATAAACTGGACTGGTCAAAGAACACTGAGGCTGTCTGCAAGAAGGGTCAGAGCCGTCTTTATTTCTTGAGGAGACTGAGGTCCTTCAACATCTGTCAGACGATGCTGAGGATGTTCTATGAGTCTGTGGTGGCCAGTGCTATCATGTTTGCTCTTGTGTGCTGGGGCAGCAGGCTGAGGGTAGCAGACACCAACAGAATCAACAAACTCATTCGTAAGGCCAGTGATGTTGTGGGGATGGAACTAGACGGTGGTGTCTGAAAAGAGGATGCTGTCTAAGTTGCATGCCATCTTGGACAATGTCTACCATCCACTACATAATGTACTGGTTGGGCACAGGAGTACATTCAGCCAGAGACTCATTCCACTGAGATGCAACACTGAGCATCATAGGAAGTCATTCCTGCCTGTAAAGAAGGCTGGTTGCTGAAGGTAGATGATTAATTTTATAGCATAGTATAGAAAATTATTTGGGAAATAGATGGGGAAGGATTTTTGAGTTAAAGCAGAGATAGCAAGTTCCACCACTTCGATGGCATTTCAGACTGCACACGGCATCTGAAAGCAGTCGCCCCAAGTCTGAGGAGCTGGGCCCTTTCAGCAGTTGAGCCAGTGATCAACGGAACAGTTTGGAAGGGGGTGCCACTGGGGAGAGGTCCGTGCAGATATTTGCGTAGAGGCCACCCCAACCCCTTCCTGTACATCAATGAGAGAGCCCGTGGGTGCTCCTGGAAGGAGAGTTTCAGCGACCAGAGGATAAAGGGCCGAAGACAAAGGAATGTGATTAAGATGCAGTCAGCCTGCAGGCACATGAAAGGAGCTGCATTCCTAAAGACTTGGAACAGCCTCTCTGCTTAACATTTGGTAGGTAGCGATTAGGGAATGCTAGGATAGATATCCAGGTACATAAAATTGGGGGGAAATTCTGAGACAGGGCATTTTTGCTGCCCTATTTGAGCAGATCCTCCAAGGTTGGCCTTTCCTGATACAAATTTAATTTGTCCAGGAGGGCCAAGAGGAGGGACTGTTAGAGTGGATTCTTTTGGGTAGATGATTTGTTAACACTTAAATGACTTTGGCCACCAGACTTCTATTTTAACTGTTTGACAAAGGACTGTGGATTGAGTCCACCACAATGGGCTTCCCAAAAGGAGTGAATACCAGATGCTTCTGGTGCCTGATGCTGTAGTTTTGAAGGCAGTATCACCTATACATTATAAATATTAATTGTATGAATTGTCTTCTATGTTAGCACGGAAAATGCCAAATAAATGTATTGTAGACTTAACTTACATTCCTAAAGGCTGTAGATACCAACCCAGATATGTTGGCGTCAGGAGGAAAGGATGGTGGAGATTTTGTATGTAGCTTCAATAGGAAGCATTGTCTATGCATTGCCTGTAACTTTTTAAGTAGCGATTGCCTTTGTGTTTAGCATATAAATATCGAGCCCACATTTAGCTAGCAGACCTTTCTATGGAAAGCGTCTCCATCCGTTAAGATGCCTGCTGTACCTTGTGTCGAATAAAGAAGCTGCTTTGAATCTACCAGTGACTGTCTCTCCGGTAATTTCATCCACGCTACAACACTGCCTGTGGCCATCAAACTTTACAACTCCTCCCTTGGAGGGTCAGACACCCTGACTTATTTCCATCTGGCATAATTTACATATTATTATCTAATTATTTATGGTTTTATATTGCTATGTTTATACTCTATTCTTGGTTGGTGCAACTGTAAGAAACCCAATTTCCCTCAGGATCAATAAAGTATGTCTTATCTTATCTTACTTGTTAGTTTTGCCGAAAAGTTGGTTACTACTGTGAAGGATGAATGCATAAAATTTTCTGGAAAGAAGCTGGCATGGATAACAGAGTGATAGCAAAGTGAAGATCCATGGAGCTCCAGCCACTGGGAGCCTACCACTTGCCTTTGACCTCCATCATTAAGAAGGATTGCAAAGAAAGCTTTTGGCACATTCAAAGTGTTGAGTGCAGGAGATGGGATATCATGATGAAGTTGTATAATATGTTAACGAGGCTTAATTTGGAGTATTGTGTGCAGTTTTGATCACATAACAGGAAAGATATAAATAATGTTCAAAGAGTACAGAGAAAATTTACAAGGATGTTGCTGGGAGCAGAGAACCTGAATTATAAGGAATGATTTAATAGGTTAGGACTTGGAGTGTAGAAGATTGAGGAGAGATTTGATAGAGGTATACAAAATTATGAGGGGTATAGATAGGGGAAATGCAAGTGGGTTTATTCCACTGAGGTTGGGTGGGACTACAACTGGAGGTCATGGGTTAAGGGTGAAAAGTTTAAGAGGAACTTGAGGGAAAAACTTTTTCACTCAGAGGGTTGTGAGAGTGTGGAACAAATTGCCAGTGCAAATGGTGCCTGTGAACTTGATTTCAATGTTGAAGAGAAGTTTGGATAGGTACATGGATAGTAGGAGGGAAAGAGGGCTATGGAGTAGGTAGTTTAAGTGGTTTGGTATGGACTAGAAGGGCCAAAGGGGCAGTTTTAGTGCTGTACTTTTCTATGCTCTGTAATGTGAGTATTAGGTTGGCTGCGAGACTCTGGAACTAGAGCTTGTGATGACATAGACACAAGAAAGAATGCAGATGCTGGAAAATCCAAAGTAACACACAAAATGCTGGAGGAATGCATTATATTTTTTGATAAAGTGTTGCATTGGGAGGGGAAGCTGAGCTTCTTATCTCTTTAGAAATCCAGTACATTGTTAAAAATGCAGTGAGTCCCTCTCAACCAAATTCAGAAGGAGGATGAATTAGTAATCAAGCAAGCAAAGCCCTTCCAACACGGATGAAAATTCCCCATGAAATCTGGCAGCAACAGGCCAGTGCCTGGGGGGTTGGACAACAAATGTTTTGGATAGTCAGCAGTGCTCACATACTGTGAGTAGATTTTCAAAAATATCACCTCACAAGAAAGGCATGATTGACCTCCAACTCTGGATTTTGTGAGCTTTCTGTTAAGTTTTAAAATCGTTACAATTATGAATTCAGATAATTGAAACAAGTAAGCTGGAAGAATAACTGGAGTTGAAAAAGTGTGGGGGATACAATATTTTGAACTAATTTCTGCAATTACGATTAATTCACTGATCCCCCAGTTGATGGGAGGCTCACAACTCTCAATTCATCACTACCCATGAACCAGAACAATCACCTCTATTTTTATAGCTTTGAGAAAGCAATGTTTAAAGTTCAAAGTAAAATGTATTATCAGAGTACATACACATCACCACATACAATCCTGAGATTCATTTTTCTGCAGGCATACTTAGCAAATCTATAGAACAGTAACTGTAAACAGGATCAATGAACAACAAACTGTGCAAATGCAAATATACATAAATAGTAATAAATAATGAGCATGAAATAACAAGGTGAAAGAGTCCTTAAATGAGTGTAGTTATCTTCTTTTATTCAACAGCCTGATGATTGAGGGGCAGTAACTGTTCTTGAACCTGGTGATGTAAGTCCTGAGGTGCTTGTACCATCCACCTGAGCGAGAAAAGAGCATGGCCTCGGTGGTGAGGATCTTTGATAATGGGTAAACACGAGGAAATCTGCAGATGCTGGAAATTCAAGCAACACACACAAAATGCTGGTGTAAGGCAGCAGGCCAGGCAGCACCTATAGGAAGAAGTACAGTCGACATTTTGGGCCGAGACCCTTTGTCAGGACTAACTGAAAGAAGAGATAGTAATAGAGTAAGAGATTTGAAAGTGGGAGGGGGAGATCCGAATGATAGGAGAAGACAGGAGGGGGAGGGATGAGGCTAAGAGCTGGAAAGTTGATAATGGGTGCTGTTTTTCTATGGCATCGTTTCATGTAGATGTGCTCAATGGTTTTACCCATGATGTACTGGGCCAAATCCACCACTTTTTGTAGGATTTCCATTCACAGGCATTGGTGTTCCCATACTAGGCCGTGATAAAGCCAGTCAACACACTCTACACCACACATCTATCAAAGTTTTAGATGTCTGCAGACTCCTAAGGAAGTGGAGGCACTGATGTGCTTTCTTTGCAATTGCACTTGCGTGCTGGGACCAGGACAGATCCTCTGAAATAGTAACACCCAGCAATTTGAAGTTGCTAATCCTCCCCACCTCTGATCCTCCAGTGAGAACTGACTCTGATTTCCCTCTCCTGAAGTCTAGTCAGTTCCTTAGTCTTGCTGACATTGGGTGAGAGGCTGTTGTTATGACACCACTCAGCCAAGTTTTCAAACTCCCTCCTGTATGCTGATTCATCATCCCCTTTGATACGGCCCACAACAGTGGTGTCATCAGCAAACTTGAATATGGTGTTGGAGCTGTACTTAACCACACAGTCATAGGTGTAAAATGAGAAGAGCAGGGGGCTGAGCACACGTCCCTGTGGTGCTCCTGTGCTGATGGAGATTGTGGAGGAGATGTTTTTGAGTATCTGAACTGACTGGGGTCTGCAAGTGAGGAAATCCAGGGTCCAATTGCACAAGGGGTATCGAACCCAGGTCTTGGAATTTACTGATTAGTACTGAGGGGTTGATGGTGTTAACTGCTGAGCTGTAATCAATAACGAGCATCCTGATGTATACACCTTTACTCGCAAGATGTCCCAGGCTTGTGTGAAGAGCCAACAAGATAGCATCTGCTGTAGACCTGTTGCTTCAGTCGGTGAATTGGAGCGGGTCCAAATCACCATTCAGACAGGAGCTGATATGCTTCAACACCAGTCTCTCAAAATACTTCATCACTGTGGATGTAAATGCCATTGAACGATTTAGGCAGATTACCACACTCTTTTTGGGCACTGATACAATGGAAACCTGCTTGAAGCAGTTGGGTACCACACATTGCTGGAGTGAGAGGCTGAAGATATCAATGAATACACTAACCTGTTGGTCAGCACAGGACTTCAATACTCAGCCAGGTACTCTGTCCGGACTGTATGTTCTCCTTGGATTCACTCTCCTGAAGGCAGCTCACAGGTCATCTTTACAAACTGAGCATAGAAGACATTGAGCCCATCTGGAACCAAAGCTCTGCTGTCCCCCCTGTCGCAAGATTTAATTTTTTGGGAGGCTATGGCAGTCAAACCCTGCTACAGCTGTTGAACATCCCTTGTTGATTCCAATCCAGTTTGGAATCCCCACTTTGCCTTGAGATGGCTTTCCAGAGATCATACCCGCAACTCTTGTAGCAGTCTTGATCTCCAGTCTCGAATGCCTCTGATCTGGCTTTCAGCAGATTCCAGATTTTATTGTTCATCCAGGGCTTCTGATTGAGGGAAAGTCTGATCTATTTTGTGGGGACACACTCAGCCACAGCTGTTTTAATAAAGTCTGTAACAACCCTGGTGTCGTCTAAATTAAAGTGTCATTTTAAACTGAAAGCTCACTGGAGTAAATACGTGGTGGAGCAAGTGTTGTTCCCCTGAGGTCTGATGCATTGTCAACTTTTAACACCAACCAGTTTGAGTACCTGCTTCTGAAAACTATCACACATCATAAACCCTGACTTTTTTCAAAGTGTCATACATATTTTCAGGCTGAAATGCCATTAGTTCCTTCTAATTTCTTTTCTTTAAACCTCCACCATCCTTTAATGAGCATTTCCATTCCTGATAACTCTGAAAAATAGTTCTCGTCAGTGTCCAAGATCTTTTGCTGACATGTTAAATCTGGGATCTCTGATTATTGACTTATGTCGCTTCATTAGAACTTATCCTTGTGAAACAATAAACCATTTCTATTTTGAATTTCCCCCTATCACCTTCTCATACTGAAGTCCCAGTAACACCTTAGAAAGCAGACACAAGCTTTTACATCCTTTCTGAGAAGTGGTGCCTTGAATTAACCATGATTCTCCGGTTGAAACCTAACAGCAGTTTGCAGTATAATGAGAAGCCCTTTTAAAAACCCATCCACTAGCCTCATCTTGTGTACATGGAGACCCACCGGGTTTGTTTGCTCAACTACAGGTGGCTGTTTAGAGTACATTGTTTTTCCACATTAATTGTTCTAAGAAGGTTCAGGATCTCCCAGTAATGAAGTGAAGTAGCTTTTCAGCCCAATCATAGAACCTTCATTTATTTAGTATTTAAGTGTAGAAAGCAATACCACCCCTGCAGCTTACCTGGCCATTCAAAAAGATGAATTCAAATTTCATCATACCTCAAGATTTCCTTTGTACTTCAATTGTGATGGATATTCACTTCGTGGACCAGGGGACGTCATGTTTTGCCAAGCTCAGCTTTCTAAACACAACAGCTGTCACTTGTAGAATCAAACAGTGCAAATAAACTTCTAACTAAAAGTTGTTTAGCTTCTGGCCATAAACAGGAGCCAGTCTTCAGCTTAAATAGCAAGCAGTCATCAGCTTGAAGTTAAAAACACAGTTTTGCAAACAAGCTGTCTATAGAGCAGACTGCTAGCCCACATCACCTGTCTTAAGATCTTTTATTTATTGAGATACAGCACAGAATAGGCCTTTCTGGCCATGCGGTCCAGCAACCCTCAATTTAACCCTAGCCAAAATACTGGATAATTTACAATGTCCAATTAACATGCCAACCAGTATGTCTTTGGTCTGTGGAAAGAAACCAGAGTGCCTAGAGGAAACCCATGTGATCATGGAGGAAACATACCAACTGTTTACAGGCAGCAGGAGGAATTAATCTGGCCTGTTTCAAAATAGATGTTGACCAAGTTGCTTAATTTAAGGAAGCTTGCAGGCCAGATAGATACAACAATTTAGCTATCAATAACTGATCTATTAGTGTTGGAAGTTTTATGTACTCAATGGACTTGACAGCATTGATCATTGGTAGCCGGGAATTGTGTCTCCAAAAAGCTTTTAGACCATTTGAGTAAAAGGGGCATCCTGGGAAATATCATGTGTGCGTAAAGCCAGCCAAGTAGCAGAAAAACGGTGAAAATGTAGAGAGCAACACATATAAAAGTTGCTGGTCGCAAGGCAGCATCTCTAGGAAGATGTACAGTCCATGTTTCGGGCTGAGACCCTTCATCAGGACTAACTGAAGGAAGAGCTAGTAAGAGATTTGAAGTGGGAGGGGGAGGGGGGAGATCCAAAATGATAGGAGGAGACAGGAGGGGGAGGGATGAAGCCAAGAGCTGGACAGTTGATTGGCAAAAGGGATATGAGAGGATCATGGGACAGGAGGCCTAAGGAGAAAGAAAAGGGGGAGGGGGGGAAACCCAGAGGATGGGCAAGGGGTATAGTGAGAGGGACAGACGGAGAAAAAGGAGAGAGAGAAAAAGAATTATTCTACATTTTATAGTTCCCTTCCTAATCCAACAATTTGCATTACATCCCACCTCCAGTATAGTAACCTCTCACAGGAATGCCCTCAAAATTCAGGGTCTGGGTACATAACACAAGATTGGATTTTTAATATAATCAAGGCTCATTGAGAGGAACTCAGAATTTAAAGCTTTGGATTATCTCACTATCTATCCCATCCCATGATATTGGAAGACTTCCACCAATCAATGACATGGTTAATTTGTTGAGAGGAAGTCCAGACTGTCAATATAAAAACTACAAGAATGACTGACAATGACTCTTTTCATAGAAACATAGAAAACCTACTGTACAATACAGGCCCTTCGGCCCAAAGTTGTGCCGAACATGTCCCTATCTTAGAAATTATTAGGTTTACCTATAGCCCTCTATTTTTCTAAGCTCCATGTATCTATCCAAGAGTCTCTTTCTTAAAAGACTCTATCATATCTGCCTCCACCACCACTGCCGGCAGCCCATTCCAAGCACTCACCAACCTGAGTGAAAAACTTACCCCTGACATCTCCTCTGTACCTACTCCCCAGCACCTTAAACCTGTGTCCTCTAGTGGCAACCATTTCAGCCCTGGGAAAAAGCGTCTGACTATCCATACGATCAATGCCTCTCATCATCTTATACACCTCTATCAGGTCACCTCTCATCCTCCGTTGCTCCAAGGAAAAAAGGCCGAGCTCATTCAACCTATTCTTGTAAGGCATGCTCCCCAATCCAGGCAACATCCTTGTAAATCTCCTCTGCACCCTTTCTATGGTTTCCACATCCTTCCTGTAGTGAGACGACCAGGACTGAGCACAGTACTCCAAGTGGGGCCTGACCAGGGTCCTATATAGCTGCAACATTACCTCTCGGCTCCCAAATTCACTTCCACGATCGATGAAGGCCAATACATCGTATGCCTTCTTAACCACAGAGTCAACCTGCGCAGCTGCTTTGAGGGTCCTATGGACTCGGACCCCAAGATCCCTCTGATCCTCCATACTGCCAAGAGTTTTACCGTTAATACTACATTCTGCCATCATATTTGACTCTACCATTTTCCTCACACCTCCTTTCAAGATGATGAGGACCTGTAAATTATATGGAAAATTGAGAAGACTGCCGTAATAAGAGTTCAGTTTTGAATCTGCTGCTGATGTCAGCATCTGCCTGGGAATGACAAGTTTTATAGATTTATACAGTATGGAAACAAGACCTTCAACCCAATTCCTCCATGTGGACAAGATGCATTCCTGAGCTAGTCCCATTTGCCTTCATCTGATGCATCTCCCTCCAAAGGTTTCCTATCCATGTACCCAACTAAATGTCTTTAAAATGTAACTGTGCACTCTTCTATCACTTCCTCTGGCAGTTCATTCCATATACTCACCTCCTTCTATGTGGAAAAACTTGCCCTCAAGTCTCTTTTTAAGCTTTTCCTCCTCACATTAAATGCATTCCCTTTCCTACCCTGGGTAAAAGACAGTGACTGTTTACCCTGTGCATGCCCCTAGTCATTTTATAAACCTCTGTAAGGTCACAATTTAACTTCCTACACTCCAGAGAAAGCAGTCCCTGTCTATCCAGATATGCAAGAGAATGTAGATGTTGGAACTCAGCTGGTCAAACAGCATCTGTGAGAAGAAAAGGCTGCTCGGTTTCAATCCAATTTGTTTCCCCATAGATGCTGCTCAACACAGTGAGTTACTCCAGCAGATTGTTGCTCCAACCTACTCTTACAATTTAAACCCTTCAATCCAGGTGACATTGTTCTGAATCTTTTCTACATTCTTTCAGGCTTTCTATACGAGCTTTTCTGTGCAGTGGAAAGGGAACTAAAATGGTTCCACATAATTGAGTTAATTATCTGACAAGTTCTATCATAGGGCAGGCTAAATACGTTTGTAGGAATTGGATTTGTCCACGGAGAGGGGAGCGAAAAACAGAAGGAACCGAAGACTGGCTTCCCGAGGCAAGCAGCAGCCTCTTCTGCTACTCTAAATTAATTGAGCCAGCAGTTTTAAAACCTGAAGTTCATTGGGATTTCCCACTGCACAGGCTGATGGGTTATACTGTACAGACACAGCTTTCTGAAACAATACATTAACTTTGTGCCATTTGCTTTATTTAAAATCTCTTCACATCACAACTAACTCAATGCTGCTGATTCTACCCCTCTTCTGACAACAAACATCCTGGGACCCCAAGACTCATCAAATTCTAGATGTCTTAAATCTGTAAGCCCACATCAGCCAGTTAAGCCCTAAACTGTGGCAAAACTGTTGATTGTATCTTATTAAAATTCCTTCTCATGAGACATTGGAATAAAAAAAAGATTAAGACTTTAATTACAAGCATAAAACTATTTTCAAAATAGGCAATTTTTTTAAAATCCCCAATTTTGTCTGATGAATTACATGATATGCACATTTCAGCAATTCTATACATAACTATAAAGCCAAACCTTAATTTTGTGTTAATCAGATGAAAACAGTAGACCATTTAATACAAATATAATAAAAAGTCAATAAATAGATTCAAGTTATTAAATATTACGAAAACCAAAACACTAGTGTAACAGTGGCAAAGGGTCAATGCGATGTTAAACTTCGTTTCTCTTGAACAGATTCTGCCTGACCTGCTGAGGGTTCCTGGCGTTTCTGTTTTTATTATTAAATGACATAATTGCTCTATATTGTACTGTCTGTGAGGGAGTTAGTTGAATATGCCTGGAGAGCTCGCATTGCAAGTTTTTGTCTCAGCTCCCGTACGCCAGTCATTAATTCACGCTCCTTTCTTTCTAGGTCCATTTTTCCTCTATCTGAAGACACTACAAGAAAAAAAACACAAATTAAAATGAACAATATGTTCATTTGTCAGGAATTACCAAACGTTCTTTCATGAAATATTGAGCACTAAAATCCGTTACAATCATTAACTATATTTGAGGCATATTTTTTGTTTTGGTGGGGGGTGGCCAAGGATGGAATAACGAGAGTGATACATAAAAACTTTCTCATTCAGCACAGAAACAGGCCTTTCAGCCCAACTCATCCATACTGACCAGGATTCCTAACCTCAGTAAGTCTTATATTCCCACATTCAATCCATATTCCTCCAAACCTTTCCCATCCATTCCCTGTCCAAATGCCTTCTAAATATTGTTAATGGATCTGCTTCAACCACATTTCCAAAGTCTTGAGAGAAAGTCACATTGCACCCCCTTGGCCATTCAACAAACAATGAAGTTTGGGCAATTATTTTCCAAATTTAGATGAAGGAACAAGCAGAAAATCCCTTCATCTACAGTAGAGGCAAGATGCCTAAGAATCTTGCACAGTACTGTAATAACTTTATGTATTGCACTATTCTGTTGCCAAAATAAAAACAAATTTCATGACATACGAGTCATAATAAATCTGATTCTGATATGGGTCTCTAATGTGGACTAAGAGTGGGAATGGGCAGGACAATCATGGTTGGGAAAAGGGGAAGGGGAAGGGGGAAGGAGGGAGTGGGAAGTATCTGTAATGATCAATAAACCAACTGTTTGTAATCTAACGACTTTGCCTGGTGTCTCTGGGCTGTGTGTCTGCATCCTTGTCACACCCCACCACAGCACTCCTTCTCTGCCACCTGCTCCACACCCCTTTCGTGGCACTCCAACCTTGCCGTTCCCAACATCCTTTGCTTGCATTAGATTTACAAATGCTCTCTACTCTACGTTGACTAATACAATACTGTGCAAAAGTCTTAGGCACCCAAGCTATGTACATGTATCCAAGACTTTCGCACTGAACTATACGTTACATTTTTTAAAAAAAATTAGAAGTACTATATTTGTAAGGATTTTTAAACATCATGACAAGAAAAGCAGTTCCCCATCAATGCCAGGTTGTGAAATAATATACATCTTGAAATAAATTAAAATTAACAACAATCAGAATAGGGAGAAGGGAGTAGGCAGTTTAAATGGTTTGGCACAGACTAAATAAGTCAAAAGGCCTGTTTCTGTGCTGTACTTTTCTATGACACTATAAGAGAAACAGAAATTGTCTAATAGATGAATATGTGATTTGGGAAAAGAATACATTTGAAGGTAGGATAGAATGAGACAAAAAAGGTAAACTAAACGATGCGAAAGATCTGATAAAACAGATGCCAACTGTCTCGTGTTGGTGGAGGTGATGTACAAGGGAATTAACCTGTTTTCCAATCAGGTGGCTTTCAGTTTGATGACAAAGAAAATAGCAAAACTAGTTCATGTGATCTCTATAAGTTCGTAATGTGGACTTCTGCCACTAGTATACAAATCTATCCCTCCCACTTCATTGTAATTTACATGAAATGGGATATCAGAACTGAACAATTTTCTCCACAATTAACAATTTATGAAATGTGTAGACTTGTGCAGTTTTGTCAGAAGCAGATTTCACTGCCCATGTTTCTCCATTACCTACACATAGGTGGAGGACATTCAGTAAGAACAAGTTTACCTCTCTTTCTAAGACACCCAGCTACAGGGGGTGTCATTTATATTTACTTTAGACATGAATGTTTATTTGATTAAACTTGTGTTATACAAAAGGTTACTCTTTGTTAATGGAGGAGACGAGATTACTGGAGAATAAAAAGCTGTTTTAAGATAATCTGCTTTTAGAAATTAGTCACACTTGTAACAAATTTTTAAGATCATACACAACTGGCGTGCAACATTTTGAGAAGGAATGAAGGAAAAATCTCAATTGCATAAAATGTGAGTGTACATAAAAAATACAGTATTCATAGTTATGAACAGTTTGACACCAACTTCCGCCACGTGCTTACACTGAATTGAAGAGTCCAATGACATGTCATTCAAACACAGACTGGTATGCTTTTGGTCCCCACTGCCCAGTAACAGATCCCGTTCTTGTTTCGTTGGACCTTCAGGTCTTGAGTCATAAAGTCTCTCTTGGAAAGAAAAGAAGCACAGTAAATCATTGAAACAGAACTCAATGTGGAACTGTTCAAGGAGCAAGGTGCCATCATCACACAAGAAGCAGGAACACTGCGCATAAGTATGGCGCGGTCTCTCTTTTCAGTTCTTTGACTCCTTCACATGCTCCACAGTGACAATTTTTTTCTGACAGGTGACAGGCTTTCACTAACCTCTACCATGGCCTCCAACTTAAAAAAAGCAAGAAAGCAAATTTGATGGGGAAACAGATCTCTTTCTGTCCTGTACTCCAAGTCTGAAACCAATAGGACGTTACCTCAATTGACAGTCTGAACTCACACTGGTGATTGCTCTTCTCACACGCTTATGCTTGGCTAAGACCCAAAATTTTCACTGAGGAATAAAATCTTGATGTATCACTCTGAAGAATATTTTGGCATCCACTTTATCAAAAGTAACTTTGCAGCTGAAACTCCTTAGCTTATAAATTACTTCCTCTGTGCCTTGTTGAAATCGTTCAGAGTACACATCATTTATATTCTGTATTACAGTGGATCACTGCCTAACTCAATGTTATTCCAAAAATTTCAATATTAAATAGTTAAAAACTAAAGTGGTTCCTTAAGGTTGTTGTAACAAGAGTAGTTGTGGGTTTAAGCTCCTACTACCTATTACGTGCTCCCAATGGCGTGCGACTCAAATAGCCTCTGACAAGCAAGTCTAGCTCTTGGCTTTCAGGTCTGGCTTAGCAACTAAGCCTGGTGGAACTGTTTCTACTGACAGGAGAAGAAGCAAGGGTGGACTACTGGCGCTTTAAAACCAGTTGCTTCGGGCAGATGGGGCATGTCAGCCGTGGTTGGCAGCTCACCTAGGAGAAGGAAAACTGATTTCAAACATCCGCTGCCTTGCAGCTATACCCACTCATGGGGAAGGCTTCGGGAGTAAATCTAGAGGGGAAATCCGGAGCTGGAGTCCCTAAAGCCGTCCTACGTTGAGTTCAACGCTGACTGGCAACGCTTGTGACAAACTGTCTCTGTAGGTCTCTGCCATTCCTTTGAGTTTATCAGATGCCTGGATAGGGGGAGCTTGCTATATGGGCAACAGCTTGCTCTCCATATCGTAATGCCCTTGCTTGCGTATTTAGACAGTTAGGATGCAACATCCATGATCGACCTTGACCAACAGAGGCCTCAACTCAACAACTCAAAAAGCAAAAGTGAGCTTGTAACGTCTGCAGTTTAGACCACAAGTGGTTGCTGACACCATTGTGAAAATAGCCTATTTGAGATCTTGATATCAATCCACTGTTCTTTCTGAACCACACCACTCATGTCCCTGAACAAGATGGTCCCACCAAAGGCTTACAACCAAAGTGTTGGCCTTCCATTTCAAGCATGAAACTCTGTTTCCAATAAGCTGAGAAATGGTTTGGACGTTTACCAAATGGATTGTAGGAGTTTCTGTGCATGCGATCACCAATTTCCATGCCACCATTCACTCTGTCAGGCAACAACTGATGTCTCCAAGCAGGACCGTCACCTTTCTCTTGCTGACAAAATTGCTGATGAGTGGGATTTGCAGCAACCTTCGTCCACTGTACAAGGAAACAAGATAAAATAGGCTTTCAGATTGGGAATGAAATTAAGGTTCCTCCCTGTAACCACAATTCACATCTCAACTCTAACATCAATGGTAAATTATTGGAAGGGATTTAGAGGGACAGCAGCTATCAACATTTGGATGGGAAAGGCTTAATTAGGGACAGTCAGCATGGCTTTGTATATGGGAAAATGTCTTACAAAACCCTTGGTGTATTTCCAAAGAGGTAACCAAATCATAAGGGTGAATAGTACTTTTCCCAAGGAAGGAAAACTAGAAACTAGAGGGCACAGCTTTAAGATGAAAGGCACCTTCTTCACACAGAGTGGTGCATCTATAGTATGAACTGTCAGGGAAAGTAATGAGGCAGGTACGATAACAACACTTAAAAGATATTTGAATTAGTAAAACAGGGGTGTAGAGGCATAAGGACCAAACAGAGGCAAATAGGACTACTGTAGTTTGGTGGGCACCATAGTCAGCAAGTTCGATTTAGGCTGAAGGACCTTTTCCCATATTATATTATTCTATGATTCTATATTATATGTTATATGGGTATATTGAAGCCACTGTTCATTTGCATCATCAGATATCAATCTGTGGAAATAGCAAAATTTCCCTCATGTTGAAGAATTTACATCATAAACCAAAAAGACACAGGAGTAGAATTAGGCCATCAGCTCACCGAATCTGCTCCTCCATTTCATCATGGCTGATCCATTTCCCTTTCAACCCCACTCTCCTGCTTTCTCTCCATAACCTTTCATGCCCAGACTAATCAAGAACCTTTGCCTTAAAAGCACCCAGTGACCTGGCTTCCACAGAATCTGTGGCAACAAATTCCACAAATGCATCATCCTCCAGCTAAGGAATTTCCACCTCATCACAGTTCGAAATAGACGTCCCTCTATTTTGAGGCTGTGACGTCGGGACCTGAACTCCCCCACCAAAGGAAACACCCCCTTCACATCCACTCTATCTCGGCCCTTCAACATTCAATAGGTTTCACTGAGATTCTCTTCATTATCCTAAATTCCAGTGAGTACAGGCCCAGAGCCTTCAACACTGCTCATATGATAACCCTTTCATTCCCAGAATCATTCTTGTGAACCTCCTTGAACCCTCTCCAATGTTAGCACATCCCTTTTTAAAATGAAGAGCACAAAATTGCTCCGTGAAGCCTCATCAGTGACTTATACACCTCAACATTCCATCCTTGCTTTTATATTCTAGTCCTCTTGAAATGCATTCGTCTTCGCCTTCCTCATCACCAATTCAACCTGCAAATTAACCTTTAGGGAATCCTGCATGAGTACTTCCAAATCCCTTTGCACCCCAGATGTTTGAATTTTCTCTCCATATAAAAATGTTCTGTGCTTTTATTCCTTCTACCAAAGTGCATGACCATACACTTAGAACATAGAAAACGTACAGCACAATACAGGCCCTTTGGCCCACAATGCTGTGCTGAACACGTACTTACTTTGGAAATTACCTAGGGTTACCCATAGCCCTCTATTTTTCTAAGCTCCATGTACCTATCCAGGAGCCTCTTAAAAGACCCTATTGTATCCGCCTCCACCACTGATGCCGGCAGCCCATTCCACACACTCACCACTCTCTGTGTAAAATACTTACTCCTGACATGTCCTCTGTATCTGCTTCCAAGCCCCTTAAAACTGTGCCCTCTCATGATAGCCATTTCAGCTCTGACTATCCACACGATCAATGCCTCTCATCATCTTACACACCTCTATCAGGTCACCTCTCATCCTCCGTCGCTCCGAGGAGAAAAGACCAAGGCCACTCAACCTATTCTCATAAGGCATGCTCCCCAATCCAGGCAACATCCTTGTAACACACATAAAAGTTGCTGGTGAATGCAGCAGGCCAGGCAGCATCTCTAGGAAGAGGTGCAGTCGACGTTTCAGGCCGAGACCCTTCGTCAGGACTTGCTTGAATTTCCAGCATCTGCAGAATTCCTGTTGTTAACATCCTTGTAAATCTCTTCTGCACCTTTTCTATAGTTTCCACATCCTTCCTGTAGTGAGGTGACCAGAATTGAGCACAGTACTTCAAGTGGGGTCTGACCAGTGTCCTATATAGCTGTAACATTACCTCTCGGCTCTTAAACTCAATCCCACAGTTGTTGAAGGCCAATGCAGCACATGACTTCCTAACCACATAGTTAACCTGCACAGCAGCTTTGAGTGTCCTATGGACCCTAAGACCCCTCTGATCCTCCACACCGCCAAGAGTCTTACCATTAATACTATATTCTGCCATCATATTTGACCAACCAAAATGAACCACCTCACACTTATCTGGGTTAAACTCTATCTGCCACTTCTCAGCCCAGTTTTGCATCCTATCGATGTCTCACTGTAACCTCTGACAGCCCTCCACACTATCCACAACACCCCCAACCTTTGTGTCAGCAGCAAATTTACTAACCCATCCATCCCTCCACTTCCTCATCCAGGTCATTTATAAAAATCATGAAGAGAAGTGGTCCCAGAACAGATCCCTGAGCCACACCACTGGTCACCGACCTCCATGCAGAATATGACCTGTCTACAACCACTCTTTGCCTTTTGTGGGCAAGCCAGTTCTGAATCCACAAAGCAATGTCCCTTTGGATCCCATGCCTCCTACCTTTCTCAATAAGCCTTGCATGGGGTACCTTATCAAATGCCTTGCTGAAATCCATATACAGTACATCTACCTTCAATGCGTTCAGTCACATTCTCAAAAAAATTCAATCAGGCTCGTAAGGCACAACCTGCCTTTGACAAAGTCATGCAGATTATTCCTGATCATATTAAGCCTCTCCAAATGTTCATCAATCCTGCTTCTCAGGATCTTTTCCATCAACTTACCACTGAAGTAAGACTCACTGTATAATTTCCTGGGCTATCTCTCCCTCCTTTTTTGAACAAGGGAACAACTTCTGCAACCCTCCAATCCTCTGGAACCTCTCCCAACCTCATTGATGATGCAAAGATCATTGCCAGAGGCTCAGCAATCTCCTCCCTTGCTTGGGGTGTATTTCCTCTGGTCCCAGTTACTTATCCAACTTGATGCTTTCCAAAAGCTCCAGCACATCCTCTTTCTTAATGTCTATATACTCAAGCTTTTCAGTCCACTGTAGGTCATCCCTACAATTGCCAAGGTCCTTTTCTGTAGTGAATACTGAAGCAAAGTATTCATTAAGTACCGCCGCTACCTCCTCCGATTCCTTACACACTTTTCCACTGTCACACTTGATTGGTCCTATTCTCTCATGTCTTATCCTCTTGCTCTTCACATACTTGTAGAATGCCTTGGGGTTTTCCTTAATCCTGCTTGCCAAAGTCTTCTCATGGCCCCTTCTGGCTCTCCCAATTTCATTCTTAAGCTCCTTCCTGCTAGCCTCATAATTTTCTAGATCTCTATCATTACCTAGTTTTTTGAACCTCTCCTAAGCTTTTCTTTTCTTCCTGACTCGATTTTCAACTGCCTTTGTACACCATGGTTCCTGTACCCTATCATCCTTTCCCTGTCTCATTGGAACGCGCCTGTGTAGAAAGTCATGCAAATATCTCCTGAACATTTCTGCCGTACATTTCCCCAAGAACACCAATTACTAATTTATGTTTCCAAGTTCCTGCCTAATAGCTTCATATTTCCCCTTACTCTAACTAAACATTTTTCTAACTTGACTGTTCCTATCCCTCTCCAATGCTATGGTAAAGGAGATAGAATTACAATCACTATCTTCAAAATGCTCTTCCACTGAGAGACCTGGCACCTGACCAGGTTCATTAAAATTAAAATCCCCCATCACGACAACCCTGTTATTACTGCACCGTTCCAGAATCTGTCTCACTATCTGCTTCTCAATGTCCCTGTTACTATTGGGTGGTCTATACAAAACACCCAGTAGAGTTATTGACCCCTTCCTGTTTCTAACTTTCGCCCACAGAGACTCAGTAGACAATCCCTCCATGACTTCCTCCTTTTCTGCAGCCGTGACCCCATCTCTGATCAGCAGTGCCACGTCCCCACCTCTTTTGCCTCCTTCCCTGTCCTTTCTGAAACATCTAAAGCCTGTCCTCTTTGTACAGGTCACTCCTACCCCAAAAGAGGTCCCAATGATCCAGAAATCTGAATCCCTGCCCAATCCCTCAGCCACGCATTTATCCTCACCTCACTCTATTCCTATACTCACTGTCGTGTGGCATTAGCAGTAATCCGGAGATTACTACCATTGTGGTCCTGCTTCTCAGCTTCTTTCCTAACTACCTGCAGTCCATTTTCAGGACGACCTCCCTTTTCCTACCCATGTCGTTGCTACCAATATGTACCATGACCTCTGGCTGTTCACCTTCCCACTTCAGGATATCATGGATGCGATCAGTAACATCCTGGACCCTGGCACCTTGGAGGCAAACGACCATCTGTGTTTCTTTCCTGCGTCCACAGAATCGCCTGTCTGACCCCCTAACTATAGAGACCCCTATCACTGCTGCCATCCTCTTCCTTTCCCTACCCTTCTGAGCCACAGGGCCAGACTCTGTGCCAGAGGTGCAGCCTCTGTTGCTTCCCCCACGTACTCAAACAGGAGAACTTATTGTTAAGGGGAACAGCCATAGGGGCACTCTGTAGTATCTAACTCCTGCCCTTCCCTCTCCTGACTGTTACCCACTTATCTGTCTCCCGAGGCCCTGGTGCAACTACTTGCCTAAGCTCCTCTCTATCACCTCCTCACTTTCCTTGACTAGACAAAGGTCATTGAGCTGCATCTCCAATTCCCTAACCCGGTTCCTAAGGAGCTGCAGCTCAACGCACCTGGCACATGTATGGCCATCCGGCAGGCTGGGAGTCTCCCGGACATCCCACATCTGACACCAAGTAGAGAACACTGGCCTCACAGACATACTTCCTGTTTCTTTTCTTCACAAGTAACTTACGTGTTATTGCCGACCACCTCCTAACAGTTCATTCTTTCTGCCACCTCTTCGCCCATTCTCCGAATCCAAGTACTTCTGCAGCCTCTCTGCTTCCTCAACACAACCTACCCACCTTCCACCTACTTATCTTCATATCGTCCACAAACATAGCCACAAAGCCATTAATTTCCTCATCCATATCGTTGACATACAACATAAAAAACAGCAGTCCCAACACAGACCCCTGTGGAACACCACTAGTCACTGGCAGCTAATCAGACAAGGATCCTTTTATTCCCATTTTTTGCCTCCTTCCAATCAGCCAATGCTCTACCCGTGGTAGTACCTTTCCTGTAATACCCTGGGGTCTCATCTTGTTTAGCAGCCTCCTGTATGGCAACCTTGTCAAAGGCCTTTTGAAAATCCAAGTAGTCAAAATTCTCCTTTGTCTATCCTACTGGTTGTTTCTTCAAAAAATTCCAACAGATTTGTAAGGCAAGATATTCCCTTGAGGAAATCATGCTGATTTTGGCGTATTTTGTCATCTGCCTCCCAGTGCCCCGAAACCACATCCTTAACAATCAACTCCAACATCTTCCCAGCCACTGAGGTCAGGCTAACTAGCCTATAATTTCCTTTCTTCTGCCTCCCTCCCTTCTTGAAGAGTAGAGTGACATTTGCAATTTCCGTCTCCTGGAACCATGCCAGAATCTACTGGTTCCTGAAAGATCATTACTAATGCCTCCACAATCTCTTCAGCTACCTCCTTTAGAACCTTGCAGTTTAGCCCATCAAGTCCAGGTGACTTATCCTCCTTCAGACCTTTCAATTTGCCAAGCACCATCTCACTAGTAATAGCAACTGCACTTTAATCTTCTTCATGATAACATCAAACTTCCAGCATACTGCTAGTGTACTTCACAGCGAAGACTGACCCAAATACTTGTATAGTATTGCCTTTGAAACACTTCCTGTTCTTTGGGATGATGCATCTATCCTGTGCCTTCCAAACTGCTCACAGAAACTCCAGCCATTGCTACTTTGCTATCATCCCTGCTAGTGTCACCTTCCAATCATCTTTGGCTAGCTCCTCTCTCATGCCTCTGTAGTTCCCTTTACCCCACTGTAATACGGATACATCTGACTTTAGCTTCTCCCTCTCAAACTGCAGGGTGAATTCTATCATATTATTATCATTGTTTCTTAAGTGTTCCTTTACCTTAAACTTCCTAAGCATATCTGGTTCACTACACAACACCCAATCCTGAATTGCTGATCTCTGTGTGGGCTCAACCATAAGCTTCCCCAAAAAGCCATCTCGGAGGTATTCCACAAATTCTCTTGATTTTTCCAAATCTATCAGCATATTGAAATCTTCCACGACTAACGTAACATTGCCTTTTTGACATCCTTTTTCCATCTCTTGCTGTAATTTGTAGACCACATCCTGGCCCATGTTTGGAGACCTGTCAGGGTTTTCCTACCCTTGCAGTTTCTTAACTCTACCTACAAGGATTCTACATCTTCTGATCCTATGTCACCTCTTTCTAAAGATTTGACTTAATTTTTTTTTAATCAGCAGGGTCATACCTCTTCCTCTGTCTATCTGCCTGCCCTTTCGATAGATTGTGTATCCTTGGATATTAAACTCCCAACTACACTCATCTTTCAGCCATGACTCCATGATACCCACAACGTCGTAAGATCATCTACCTTATTTTGTATACTGCATGCATTCAAATATAACACCTTCAGTCCTGTATCAATTTTGTCCCCCTTTACACTGCAACCCATCCCACTGACTGCATTTTGCACTATCATCTGCCTGTCCTTCCTGACAGTCTCACTATACACTACCTCTGCTTGTAAACCAACATCCCTATACTCTGATTCCCAATCCCCTTGTCAAATTAGTTCAAGATCTCCTCAACAGTTCTAGCAAACCTATCCACAAGGATATCAGTCCCCCTCAGGTTCAGGTGTAGCCCATCCCTTTTGTACAAGTCATATCTTCCCCAGAAGAGATCCCAATGATCCATAAATCTGAAACACTACCTCATGCACCAGGTCCTCAGTCACACATTTATCTGCCAAATCATCCTATTCTTGCCCTCGGTGGCATGTGGCACAATCCAGAGATCGTTACCCTAGAGGAGCTGCTTTTCAGTTTTCTACCTGGCTCTCCAAATTCTCAACTTAGAACCTCCTTTTCTTTCCTATGTCATTGGTACCAATATGTACTAAGATGTCTGGCTGGTCACCCACCACCTTCATAATGTTGTGGACACGATCCGAGACGTCTCTGACCCTGTTAAAGAGCAGAGCAAAAACACAAAGTTGCAAGTTTCACCTGGGAGGCAACATACCATCTGGGTCTCTCTATTGTGTTCACAGACTCTCCTATCCACACCTCTAACTATGGAATCTCCTATCACCACTTCATTTCTCCTCTGCCCCCTTCCCTTCTGAGTCACAGCATCAGGCTCAGTGGCAGAAACCTGGTTACTGTGGTTTCCCTCGCTAGGTTCCCTCCCCAACAGTATACTTGTTATTGAGGGGAATGGCCACAAGGCTACTCAGTACTGTATGCCTATTTCCCTTCCCTGACAGTCTGTCTCCTGAAATCTAGGGGTGATTACCTCCCTGTACTTCCTATCTATCATCTCTTCAGTTTCCCTTATGAGCCAAAGGTCATCAAACTGCAGCTCCAGTTCTTTAACATGTTCCCTGAGGAGCTGCAGCTTGGTGCATCTGGTGCAGATGTGGTTACCCGGGAGGCTGGAGGTCTCCCAGGATTCCTGGGATTTATGTACATTTTGTTCTAGAACACAGACCAGTATTGCTTGGGAATTATCAGTATTAAAGAGCACCCAACGCGGACACTCTTATCAAAAAGGCTCAGCAGAGGTTGTATTTCCTACGTCAACTCAGAAAGTGCAACCTACCTAAGGAGCTGCTGATTCAATTCCATTCAGGAATAATTCAGTCTGTTCTCTGTTCGTCCATCACTGTCTGGTTTGGATCAGCTACCAAACAAGACAAGAATAGACTCCAAAGAACCGTCAGGGCTGCGGAAAGGATTATTGGTGTGAAGCTGCCCTCAATCCAGGACTTATATGCATCTACAGTCAGGAAGCGAGCAAGCAGCATCATTGTAGACCTATCACACCCTGGACATCACCTATTCCAACTCCTTCCTTCTGGTAGGTGTTTTAGATCACTGTATGCCAGGACAAATAGGTATAAGAACAGCTTCTTTTCGTATGCCATCAGTCTTATGAACACTTGAATTTTAGTCTATTGTAAACCAAGTCCACCTGTACATACACAGGTATACCTCATTGTATATAGTTCACGATTATTTGCACTATTCTTTTGTTTGCTTTTTGATTCTGTACAGCGAGAGCTCAGGGAAACCAGCATCAAATTCCCTGTATGTGTCCACATACTTGGCGACAATAAAGGATTCTGAATCTGAGCAAAAACACGAGGTTGAAAGTTTCACATACCAAGGATATCCCAAAGCCACTATCTACAGGATTCAGTTTTTCCAAGGAAACAACTTGAGTATCAACATTCCAGTTTACTATTGCATGTCTGATTAGTTGAAAATAATCAAGCTGGGCTTCTCCCTTTGAATTGGAGATCAGCAATATTCTACTAACTCCTGAAGGATAGTTAGAATTACTTGCCTAAACAGTTATGATTTAAAACAATGTTAGTGCAAGTCATTTGTTAAAGTGAGATTGAGAGTTCGTCCCCAGGGATAAAATGACTAAACAAATGCTTAAAAGTATTTTGCATACGTGTAAGCCCTGACATCTGCCTATACTGATCTTGAGAAGCAAAATCCATCCATAAACAACCAAGTAATAAATCAAAGGAAAGGTCTGAGCTGTAGTATTGTTTACAATTCTAGACATTACACTTTGGAAGAGTCGTTATGGTCTGGAAAATCTCTCATTAAATGGGCCATGAAATCAGCCTGAATGACACTTCTGCAAAATAAATACACAAATGGAGAATGGTAAGAGGACTGCAAAGAACTGCATTGAAAGAACCAGTAAAGGCATGACTGGCTGGATGGTCGTCTTCTGTACTTTTTAAATACATCAAAAATTTGGAGTATGCATTCACCCAGAGGAGATGACTCTTTTTCGCTGGCAACCAAATGTCAGCACCCGAACAATGAGTGGGCTGCACGATTGCACAGAAATGCAAAAGTTGTTGTCATTTGGCTCATGTTAACCTTATAATTTTCATTCACTTCACATTTGTATTACAGATCCAGTTGATAAGTCTGTCCCTCCCATCTTTTGTCAAAACGATGTAGTATTCTACAATACTTTAACTATTTGATGCCAAGCAACATGTTGATGTTGCCTGGAACTCTTTTCCCCCATTATGAGAGCAGAGGTGATAAGGACAACAGGATGTAGTTAAAGCACTGGTGGATAGGAATCCATTAAAAAAATTTCTTCCGCCTTTTCAATTGACTTACCCGCTTATCTTCAAGTTCATTCATCATATCCAAAAGCTTGGCCTCTTTTTCCTTATTCTCACTGGCAAGACATGCCAATTCTGCCTGGGATTTCTTTTGATTTAAACTGTATTCCCTTTGTTTGTTCAGTATCCGTGCTTGCCAGTCCTCATTATTCGATAGCTGATTGGTTCTGGCCAACTCCTCTAAGGTGTTCTGGTCAGGGAAGTAACAAATTTACATTAATGTTCTTGTTCTCTGCAGGTCTTATTTTTCAATCTGTAAAACGCTTACAGAGAGTATTTGTGAATTAAAATACTGCAGGGAAAACATAGTTGTCTCATTAATTCTGGAGGCAACAAAAACTGAAACATTGGAGGAACTCAATGTAGAGGGAAATGGATATTTAACATTTCAGGCTGAGACCTTTAATCCTGATGAAAGGCCTCAACCTGAAATGTTGACTGTCCATTTCCCTACACAGATAGTGCCAGACCCAATGAGTTCCTCAAGCATTTTGATTTTTGCTCCAGATTCCAGCACCTGCAGTTCTGATGGCTAGTGCAGCAACACTGGGTTGGACAGTTTCTCAATCCCCTACTGATCCAAACAAGACTAATAACCTAATAAAGCGAGTGACTACCTTAAAAAGACACAAGAGAGACTGTAAATACTGTGAATCTGAATCAACGGACACAATGTGTTGAATGGTTTCAACCCAAGATGTCAACACCTCATTTTCTTCCACATATGTTACCTGATCTGCTGAGTTCTTCCAGAATTTTCTGTGTTGACTACTTTAAAGATCTAACAGAAAACAAAGTGTCTGTGTGTGATACGAGTTCCATGTTAAAGTACAAAGAATTTAAACATAAGTATCTAAATAAAGCACGTTATTAAGAACAGCTTCTTTCCAAGTCTCGTCAAAAAGTAATTTGATAATAATAATCCAGATAAAAAGCAATTAATTTCTGAAATACATAAGAATTCATATCGATACACTAGACACTGGAATTTGAGCAACAAATCATCTGTTGGAGGAACCCAATGGGTTGAGTGAGTCCAGTGGGAAAAAAATTGTTGAGCTTTCAGGTCAAAACTCAACAATGCAGGGTTTTAACTCAAAGTGTTAACAATTCCTTCCCTCCCACCCACTGCCTCACACAACAAATCTGTTCATTCTACATTCATCTCCAGCAATTTCACTTTGAGTTTTGATTTTGAACCTTCATGATGACAAAGTAGTGCAAGTAATTGCTGGATCAATTAATTGCTTGATTGGTCCCAACAACAACATTTTCCCAGTTCTGTAAAAATTCAGAGGCTGGGCCATCCTTACATGATGTGAGGGTTTTTAAAGAGCTTCCACAACCCGTAAGATTGCTCATGGCTGCTTGTTTTGGAGACAAGTTTGTAATTTAACTACTACTGGCATTACTAATTTTTCTGCTTTCTTTTTGCATGATTAAATATTTATGTTCAAGTACTACCTTGCATCAGCATCAATTTAAGACACAATGATCCTGAACAAAGCAAGTGCCTATTCAGCCAGCATATTAGCCTAAAGCACCTTAGAGAAAGGTGCTTATTAATCCAGGGAATAAATCAAAATGCAAATGTTTGATCACGGCAATGTGGCATGTCTTTGTGAAGGAGCTATTTGCTGTGGGCGTAAATAAAACTGGGGGACTTGCTTGAACTGAATTGCACACAATGAATGTTCCAAGAACCTCATCACCTAATGAATGTGCTTCACCTTATATTCCTCAACATCTGGACGTTGGTCCATTTCCAACTGGTTCTTAAACTCTTGTTCTTTGATATCGCCTTTGATCCAGTTGATACCCAGCTGTCCTTTCACGCTTCGTGTCATAGCTTCTTGCTCCTTGGCAAATTGCTGCAATTTAAAATAACAGGAGTTACACATTTAGAAAATACAAATGCCTTTTAATTATCTGTTTATTGCAGATTGATTATTTTGTGATGGATAGTCGACGTCCAGGGCCTGGTGTGTCTTATTACCGAGCTTAGCTTTATAACATAGTATTTGACTCTTCCATAGTATTTGCTCAGCTTCTTGTTGTAAACAAGAACCAGTCTTCAGTTCTTAATGTAAATTGCAAGCAATAATCGGTTTGAAGTTACAAGGACAGCTTTGCAAACAAACAGCACTGTCTCTACAGCATAGGGTCTAGCTGCTCAAGAGATGCAATGTAAAACAATGGGGTTATGTTAATTGGACCTGCATCAAACCAGATAACAATTGCGAAGTTATTTAGATCCAGGAAGCTTACAGAGCAAATTGATATGTATTATCACTTAGCACAGGGGTCCCCAACCTTTTTTGCATTGCGGACCGGTTTAATATTGACAATATTCTTGTGGACCGGCCGACCGGGGAGGGGTAGGGTTGCCAACGGACAAGAATAGCAGTCAAATGCATTGTTTACCCAGAAAGACTACAATGACCATGAAGCCTTGCGCGTGCACCCCAGTGCGCATGCGCTTCGTGACCTGCCGATTCCCCCCCACCAGCAAATCCTTTTTGGCGATTCTGTTTGTGGGGGTGGGTGTTAATCACTACTGGAATATAGGCGATAAGTGGGTAATACACTCAATTTTGTTTCTAAAAGGGTTTATCTAACAAATTTAATATGAAACACACAGCGCATATTTTCCTCGCATGAATATAGTGATAAGTCAATTATCAGGGGAGCATGAAGTAAGTGTTGAACAAACTTCCAGTAGAAGTGGTAGAGGCAGGTTCGATATTATCATTTAAAGAAAAATTGGATAGGTATACGGACAGGAAAGGAATGGAGGGTTATGGGCTGAGTGCAGGTTGGTGGGACTAGTTGAGAGTAGCGTTCCGCACGGAATAGAAGGGCCGAGATGGCCTGTTTCTGTGCTGTAATTGTTATATGGTCACTTATAAGTCAATAGCATCATAACATTTTTAGGAACATTTGGATATTAAACACACAGCACATATTTTCCCCGTATAAATATATAAAATCATTGCAACACACCAATATCGCTGAATCAGTGGGAGCCCTGGGCTTGTTTCCCTGCAACAACACGGTCCTATCGAGGGGTGATGGGAGACAGCGATACTCGAAGGGGGTTCCTTATGTCCAGTCTATTCCGCAATTTAGTTTACATTGCATTCATTGCAGAAAACTCCACTTCGCAGAAAAATGGAAATGAAAGCAACGTTTTCAGTGCTTTCATGGCTATCTCAGGATATTTAGCCTTGACTTTGATCCAAAATGCTGACAGAGATGTTATGTCAAACATGCTTTTCAGCCCGTCGTCATTTGCAAGCTCCAGGAGTTGATCTCCTTCCCACCCTGACACAGATGACGCGCGGGTCATGACCTCGCATGCGTAATGGCTGATCAGTGGCCGTGACAGGGAATGAGGAAAGGTGCAGCAGACTCATATCGCCAAATCATATCGCTTCCTCGTGGCCCGGTAGCGCATGCTCTGCGGCCCGGTACTGGTCCGCGGCCCGGTGGTTGGGGACCGCTGACTTAGCACATCAAGTAGCTGGTCTATCAATAGTTGGAAGATTTATGCACTCAAAGAGTAATTTTGTGTGTCTGGGATCTCTGCCCCAAAGGTTTTTAGACCATTTATGTAAATTTCCCAGCAAAGATATTTGAAAAATATCACGTGTGTGAAGTCACCTAGTAACAAAAATAATATATAATGTAAAAGAGCAGTTAGACTTGTTCGGAATGGTCAAGGAACGGTAAGAAGAATGCCAGAAAGATGGGGTGACTAAAATCCACTCCTCTGCCTTCAGCTTCTCCAATGGATTACTTGTTTGGCTGCAGCTCATTGGTATGTCTTTTTAGCTTATAGGAATTGTGTTATTACAGCCTTTAAATCCTTTGTGCTTTTGAAATCGTTTGTAATTTGGAAATCTTTTATAAGATAGAAAGCTTCTGAGTTTAAAGGTGTTTTAAGAAATTTATCTAAATTTAAACATGTATCACTAAAAATAAATGAATTGTGTTTAAACTAGTCCATTAGCTGAAAATATCTTCTCCTTGGTAGGGAGGATGGACCCACCGTTCAAGTAGTGAGTACTGGCAGCTAAACTCACTGTGCAGGATAAACAGGGAAGGATCTAGCCTTTGAGGAGTAGCGTAACTTCCCTTTACTGAGGGTATCTGTAGCTGTCTATATCAGGTAGAGCTCAAGATCTTTGTTTGAGTTCAGAATTTCACGGACCGCAAACCCAATAGCATTACAATTCAAACTTGACACAACTAAATATATATACAAAATTTAAAAGTACATGGCTACTCTCTCAAATACTTAAAATTCCATGTAAATGCTGCAATACCATGAACACACCCACAAACACAAGAAATCCTGCAGATGTTGGAGATCAAAAGCAACACACACAAAATGCTGGCGGAGCTCAGGTCAGGCAGCTTCTATGGAAATGAATAAAGAGTCGAAATTTTGGGCCAGGACCCTTCATCAGGACTGAAAAGAAAGGGGGCTAGTAGCAGGAACAAGGTAGGGGGACCATACAAGAAGCTGGAAGGTGACAGGTGGAAAGGTAAGGGACTGGAGAAGAAGGAATCTGATAGGAGAGAAGAGTGGACCATGGAGAAAGGGAAGCAAGAGGAGCATCAAGAAGAGGCGATAGGCAGGTGAACAGAAGAGGCAAGAGGAGGGCCAGAATAGGGAATTGAAGGAGAGGGAAAGAGGAGGGGTAAAATGACCAGAATTTGGAGAAATCAGGTTGGAGGCTACCCAGATAGAATATGAGATGTTACTCCTCCAACCTGAGTGTGGCTTCATCATGGAAGTACAGGAGGCCATGGACCAACATGGCAGAATGGGTATGGGGATTGGAATTAAGATAGTTGGCCACTGGGAGATCCTGCTTTTTATGGATGAAGCAAAGGTGCTCATTTCCTGAAAGACTAGCATGGAAATGTATCTGATTGTGTTTTCTTTCCCTTTAAACTTTACTGTATAAATATAATACTTTGTACAATTTATGTACAACTTATATTGTGTCGTGTCTATTATCTGCCTGTGATGCTGCTGCAAGTTCTTCATTGTATTCATACTTGCCCACATGGCAATAAACTAGACTTTCTTTTTTTAAATAGGCTATGCTTAAACCAAAGTCTGCAATGCACAGAAACTACGTGTATTTAATAAGATACATATTTAATTTAACAAATATTGAAGAACCATGTTTATTCCAGTGGAAGTAATCAGAACTGATATTCATTGTATTTTCACATCAGTGTCTTAAAATTTATACTGTATTAAAAAAAAGACTAATAGTAAGCTTTTTATCTATGCTGATTCTCCAGACATACTATACTATAAGAACAGTAAAGGGCAATTCATACTTGCTCAAATATTCGTTTTTGCATCTCCAGTTCCACATTTCTCACTTCGATGTCCTGAATTAATGCAGCAGTTTCCTTTTCCCGGAGAGCGATCTTAAACCAAAATGAAAGACAATTTTTGTTTATCCATGAAATTCACTTTGAACTTTAAACAGACAAGATACTGACAAGTTTGAAGAGAGTGGGTGGGGTGGGGAGGAAAGTATTTTGGATTCTTTTATATATTTACTTGAAGCAGATTCTTTTCTAGCAGAACAGATTTGATGGACCGAATGGCCTACTCCTGTTCCTTATTATTTATTTAATTCATGAACACGATGGCAGAAATTTATTCAAAGCTCATAATACCCATGATGCATTGGGAGAGGAGGGGAAAGGATCATTCAAGCGGTGTGGAACATCATTGCTTAATATTGGTTCCACAAAGACAGCAGGAATTAAGCCAATAATTTGTTTTGTGGTTAAAACTTCCACACTTCCACAGGCTACAGACTTAGAATGGCCAAGTCTACCCATCTTTATTCCAGTACTATCCACTGAGTCTCTAAAAAAGACCACTCTTCATGGCTGGTTATAGAGGGGCAAAGGCAATGGAGCAGGTTGGCAAACCTGCCAGGGAACGCCAAGAAAGTCAGTATGTGGAGTTGTCTGCCAAGACTTTGGAGCGGGGCCACAACAGATTTTGCAGATCCAGGCCACAAACAAATCTCACTGTTTTTACAGAATTAAAGAGGGGAGAATTTCACAGACCTTTCTATCAATTTCATCATCCAGCCGCCTCAATTCAGATTTCTGTTGCTCTTGTTGATGTTTCAGAAGGCGCTTTTGTGCTGCATCCAACACTTGAAGTTCTTTTATCTTCAATTCACGATTCACAGCAGCAAGTCTTCAGAGGGAGAAAAAGCATATTCAGTAAAGAGAGACACTAACTTTGCAGCCAGTTAAGATGTGCACTTTGATAGTTACTTGTCCCTTACTGGAGTATGTCTATTCATTTTCAACAAAGAATTAAAACCTACCATGTACACACACACACACAAAAATATCTAGTCAAGTGTTACAACTTGCAGTGTTTGGATTTCCCACTTCTGATTTGGAAGGCACTTGCAGAGGAATTGCAGTAACATTGCAGGGACTTGAACATTTATCATACACTGTCATTCAGAGGGCAATACTGAAAGGTGTTGCACTTTCAGAGGAGCTGCCTTTGAATGAAATACTGAATTGAGGTCTTCTCCACTTTCTCAGGTACATGTAAAAGATCCTATAGGACTGTGTGAAGGAGAGTGAGGAGTTCTCTCTGGCATCCTGACAAACATTTCATTCCAGGCAAATTATCTGATTGTTTATTGTGGTTTATCAGATTTTGCTGTGAATAAACTGGCTGTAGAAAGCTTTGGAACATGGAGGGTTTGAAAGACTGAAGTTGTATAACTGCAATTTCTTTACTGATTTCTTTTTGTAGATGATTTCCCTCAGCATAATAAATGAAATAAGCACAACTTTGATCAATTTATTAAATGAATTTTAATGTTTAAAAGCATATCAACTCCCAAGATCAGTGATTTGCTGTGACTGCATACAATTCCCTCCTCCAGTATTGCACAGAAGTGCTGGCCTGGTTTATGGATTCTGTTGACTGGATTAGGACATGAACAGATATGGTTCTGACTAGGAGGTTCTGAGCTAAAGTTAACATTCGGAGGGGGAGGAGATCTACATAAAAAAAACGGGGGACAGAATGGTGGTGCAGCAGATAGTGCAGCTTTCCCAGTAGTCCAGCAATCTGGGCTCAATCTTGACCTTTGGTGTTCTGTGGTGTTTTGCAGGTCTTTTGACTGAGCGTGTTTACCCTGCATACTCTTTCCTCCACATCCCAATAATGTATTAGTAAATAGGTTAATGGGCAACTGTAAATTACCCCTCATTCTGGTGACAGGAAAACCTGAGTGGTAAGAGAGAGGATGGGTGGAAGGAGAATTAGTGGGAGAATGGTATTGATGGGATTGCTCCAAGATTCATGATAGACTCAATGGGCTCCTATGCTCTGAGGAAAAATGAAAACATTACTTTTTTGGAAAATATATAATGAAGAAATTTGAAGTGAAAAATAATTTGCAAGAAAGTCAGTCACAAATTGTAAAACATACTGTAGTGTTCTATGACTCTATATTTAAGAGAAACTTGGATAGGTATATGTATGAAAGGAGTATGGATGGCTATGGTCCGGGTGCAGGTCGATGGGACTAGGCAGAGTAATGGTTCGGCACAGACTAGATGGGCCAAAGGGCCTGATTCTGTGCTGCAGTGTTTTACGGCCCTATGAATATTATTAGACAACAGAAATCTGACCAATGGCTGACAGTAAACTATAAAGAGGGGATATAAACAGAAGGGATGACAAGACGGCCTACAGGGATGAGGTCCAGCACCTGGCTGCATGGTGTGCCGACAACAATCTGGCCTTTAAACAACCCGGCATATAGATGAGGGTAGTGCAGTGGATGTGATCTATATGGATTTTAGTAAGGCATTTGACAAGGTTCCACACGGTAGGCTTATTCAGAAAGTTAGAAGGCATGGGATCCAGGGAAGTTTGGCCAGGTGGATTCAGAATTGGCTTGCCTGCAGAAGGCAGAGGGTGATGGTGGAGGGAGTACATTCAGATTGGAGGATTGTGACTAGTGGTGTCCCACAAGGATCTGTTCTGGGACCTCTACTTTTCGTGATTTTTATTAACGACCTGGATGTGGGGGTAGGAGGGGGGGGTTGGCAAGTTTTCAGACGACACAAAGGTTGGTGGTGTTGTAGATAGTGTAGAGGATTGTCAAAGATTGCAGAGAGACATTGATAGGATGCAGAAGTGGGCTGAGAAGTGGCAGATGGAGTTCAACCCAGAGAAGTGTGAGGTGGTACACTTTGGAAGGACAAACTCCAAGGCAGAGTACAAAGTAAATGGCAGGATACTTCGTAGTGTGGAGGAGCAGAGGGACATGTCCACAGATCCCTGAAAGTTGCCTCACAGGTGGATAGGGTAGCTAAGAAAGCTTATGGGGTGTTAGCTTTCATAAGTTGAGGGATAGAGTTTAAGAGTCGCGATGTAATGATGCAGCTCTGTAAAACTCTGGTTAGGCCACACTTGGAGTATTGTGTCCAGTTCTGGTCACCTCACTATAGGAAGGATGTAGAAGCATTGGAAAGGGTACAGAGGAGATTTACCAGGATGCTGCCTGGTTTAGAAAGTATGCATTGTGATCAGAGATTAAGGGAGCTAGGGCTTTACTCTTTGGAGAGAAGGAGGATGAGAGGAGACATGATAGAGGTACACAAGATATTAAGAGGAATAGATAGAGTGGACAGCCAGCGCCTCTTCCCCAGGGCACCACTGCTCAATACAAGAGGACATGGCTTTAAGGTAAGGGGTGGGAAGTTCAAGGGGGATATTAGAGGAAGGTTTTTTACTCAGAGAGTGGTTGGTGCATGGAATGCACTGCCTGAGTCAGTGGTGGAGGCAGATACACTAGTGAAGTTTAAGAGACTACTAGACAGGTATATGGAGAAATCTAAGGTGGGGGCTTATATGGGAGGCAGGGTTTGAGGGTCAGCACAACATTGTGGGCCGAAGGGCCTGTACTGTGCTGTACTATTCTATGTTCTATGTATGTTCTATGTTACATAGAAACAAAGAAAATAGGTGCAGGAGTAGGCCATTCGGCCCTTCAAGCCTGCACCGCCATTTATTATGATCATGGCTGATCATCCAACTCAGAACCCTGCACCAGCCTTCCCTCCATACCCCCTGATCCCCGTAGCCACAAGGGCCATATCTAACTCCCTCTTAAATATAGCCAATGAACTGGCCTCAACTGTTTCCTGTGGCAGAGAATTCCACAGATTCACCACTCTCTGTGTGAAGAAGTTTTTCCTAATCTCGGTCCTAAAAGGCTTCCCCTCTATCCTCAAACTGTGACCCCTCGTTCTGGACTTCCCCAACATCGGGAACAATCTTCCTGCATCTAGCCTGTCCAATTCCTTTAGGATTTTATACGTTTCAATCAGATCCCCCCTCAATCTTCTAAATTCCAACGAGTACAAGCCCAGTTCATCCAGTCTTTCTTCATATGAAAGTCCTGCCATCCCAGGAATCAATCTGGTGAACCTTCTTTGTACTCCCTCTATGGCAAGGATGTCTTTCCTCAGATTAGGGAACCAAAACTGCACACAATACTCCAGGTGTGGTCTCACCAAGGTCTTGTACAACTGCAATAGTAACACCCAGAAGACCAAGGAGATCATTGTGGACTTCAGGCATGCTAGGAGCCACACTCACGTCCCCATCTCTATCAACGGAACTGTAGTGGAGCAGGTATCAGGCTTCAAATTCCTTGGTGTCCATATTTCCAAAGATCTAACCTGGTCCCTGAACTCCTCCATCCTGATCAAAATGACGCAACAGCACCTTTATTTCCTGCGGAGCATCAAGAAAGCTCACCTCTGTCCCAGGATACTGATGGACTTTTACCGCTGTACCGTTAAGAGCATACTCACCAATTGCATCTCAGTGTGGTACGGCAATTGTCCCATATTGGACCACAAAGCACTCCAGCGTGTAGTGAAAACTGCCCAGCAGATTATCAGCACCCAATTGCCCACCATTGAGAACATCTACCATAAACGCTGCCTGGGCAGGGCGAAAAGCATTATCAGTGTTGCATCTCACCCTAACCATGGACTTTTTACTCTCCTCCCATCCAGTAGGCGCTACAGGAGCCTCCGCTCATGCACCAGCAGGCACAGGAAGAGCTTCTTCCCTGAGGCTGTGACACTGCTGAACCTCTCATCACAGCGCTAAGCAGTATTGCACCCATATTGTACTGTCTCAGTACTTTTATATTTGTGTGCTGTAGCACTTTTTTTATTCGCAGTTATTTTGTAAATAACACTATTCTTTGCATTTCCGGTCAGATGCTAAATGCATTTCATTGGCTTTGTATCTGTACTCGGCTCAATGACAATAAAGTTGAATCTAATCTATCTAATCTAATCTAAATGGTGTTCAGTATCAGATTATAGTCTGTTCAATACTTCATTGTCATTTTGATGCCACCTATACCCTAAGCTTGAGTGCAATAAATGAATGTTCAAGTGACAGCAGTGTCACAGTCCAGACAGTCTGATGGTAGAAAGTAAATTATAGAAAAAACACTACATCCAAGCTAAATTTTAAAGGCCATCAGGAATGCATCTGTTTTTAATGGCTCTTCATGGCATACACTGATTAACTGAAGCATTATTAAAGGAAACTGTCTATAGAATGTATTTGACCTGAATGTTAAAAGCACAGACTGATGCAAAAACTTTCACCCAGCAATCTGAGTTTGAGAAAGGATCTGTGCAATAATGGTGTATAAACTGGAATATACGGACAGGTGAGAAATATTCTTAACACTGAGCTATATTGGAAGATTTAAATAAAGCAAATACTTCAATGGCATCATACAACATCTGGTGTGTAGCAATGTAGCAGGCCATTAAAAATAGATATTTGTAGAGTCTTCCTTAAAGATATTATCACATATCTTGGCTGATCTTCCAGCCATTTTGCAATATTTCACACTGAAAACAGAGATGTAAATTACCTCACTCTCTGTTCCACAAGCTTCTGCTCCTCTTCATATAGGATTTTTCTTCTCTGTTCTTCAGCTTTCTGGAGTAACTCCTGCTGCCGATACCAGGCAGCATTCTCAGCCTGCCTCCTCACACTCTCAGCCTGAAGCTCATGGGCCAATTGCCTAGCAGACCGTGACAGCAAAAATTAATGCACTACAGTGAAATTTACACTGGACCATGAGCAGGAGAACTATAAAAACAACTTTTCATCCATTGAACAATGAGTTTCCTGAGCTGAACCACCCCTAGAATGGATCATAGCTTCCTTTGCTTGAACTGGATCAGGATTCCATACTATGCTCATCCAACACAATTTTAAAATCTACCACATATTCCCCAAATGAGTACACAAGCAAATCTCCTTCCACCGTACCCTACTAAAATGGTTTGGATTAGATCATTTAACCTTTGAAACTCAAGACGAGACTACTGAATTGTCTTCATAATTTAAACACCGGTGTAAGGGAATAATCTGGTCTTAGTGTGAGTGTGAGGTAGAATCTTGGGAAAGTCAACAGGAATAGGTTACAGGAAAAATTAATGGGGGGAATGAAATTGCTCAGCAGGAGTCAATGGAGTGAATGTCCTGCTACTTTTCACATTATATATTAATGATCTGGAAGATGGATTTGTGGCCATGTTTGTGGATGATACAAAGATAGGTGTTGGGGCAGGTAGTACTGAGGAAGTAAGGAGTCTGCAAAAGGAATTGGCTAGATTAGGAGAATGGGCAAAGAAGTGGCTGGTGGAATATAGTCACACAAACAACAGGAATTCTGCAGATGCTGGAAATTCAAGCAACACACATCAAAGTTGCTGGTGAACGCAGCAGGCCAGGCAGCATCTCTAGGAGGAGGTACAGTCGATGTTTCAGGCCGAGTACATCACAGAGGCAAAGAAAGGACTCAAACTAAAGTGGATTACCAAGTTTCTCTGAAGTTGTTGGGTCTGAAGCCACACTGGAATTATCCATGCAGTAACATTACATGTGTTAACATTCAGCTCGTCAACTTTTTTGCACTGGGATTTACTATGCAATGGGCAAGTATGACAGATCTAGATTAACTTGTGAGCCTGCAATAAAACTGCACAATGAAGAATGACACAGCTCTCTTTTAAAATTAATTGTCACATTTACCTTTCCTTTAAGTATTCCAACTCTTCCTGCCAAATCCTCTCTCGTTCTTGAGTCTGATAGTTAATAATAAATGTTGGATATTTATTAAATATTGGATACTGGCCCTTGGTTAATGGTACAAAGTCATCCAGCATACGCTTGGGATGAACATCGTCAGGTGTGGTATCCATTAGATGGTATGCTTCCTTGATTACTGCTTCGAGGTCCAAGTTATTGCGGTGATGGAAGAAATTCTACAGCAGATAAAAGATCATTTGAACTTTCTATTTAATGTACAAAACTTTTATAACATCTTTTTCTCATTCCCAAACATTCTCATACTGTATATAGTTATATTAGAAAAGGCCTTGCATTCCTGTAGTACATGACACATCCTTTCCACAAAACATTAAAATATTTCCGAAGTGTGGTCACTATTACAAAATATGGCAACCTGTTTGGACACAACCATCTTCCATAATCAGTCGGGTGATGACAATAATAACTTTATTTATATAGCTCCTTTCATACATTAAGATGCAGGCTCAAAGTACATAGATTTTAAAGATAAATCAATATAATCATAAGAAAATGAGGCAAAATTAAAAATCATAAGACAAAGATTATATAGAATAAAATGTAATCAAATATAGAAAGTTATATAAATATAATCAACAACAGGCAGCAATTAATCCTCTAAGTGGGCCAAATTAAAAAGTAGGTTTTTAGAAATGTTTTGAAACATTCCGAAGTACTAGCCTGGCATACCTTAGTCAGTAGAGTATTCCATACTTTTGATGCATAAAAGCAAAAGGACAGTTCTGTATGTTTGACTCCAGGAACACTAAGCAAACCAGTATTCGCGGATCTAAGATTGGGGATAGACACTCCAAAATATATAGAGGAGCTAGATTATTCACAGCCTTATATACAATTAAGAGTATTTTAAAATTTATCCTAAACGACACAGTCAGCCAGTGTAATGATGCCAAAGCTGGCGAAGTGTGTCTCAGATTTTGTTTTTTTTTGGCTAAGATTCTTGCTGCTGCATTTTGAACAAGCTGCAGCTGATTTACATCTTTCTTAGGCAGTTCTGAAAAAAGAGTGCATTACAGTAGTCTAATCGGCTAAAAAAAAAGTATGTACCAATTTTTCTGCATCTTGAGATGTTATAAGAAACTGAACTTCTTTAAATGAAAGAATGGAGGTGGCATCCATTAGTCTCATGAGACCATGGATCTGCGACTGGAAAGGTTCTCCAAGGCACAGGCCTGGGCAAGGTTGCATAGAAGACCGGCAGTTGCCCATGCAGCAAGTCTCCCCTCTCCACGACACTGATGTTGTCCAAGGGAAGAGCAAGGGCCAATACAGCTTGGCACCAGTGTCATCGCAGGAGTTGCCAGAACGAGATTGAAGGCAACGTCGGACTGCCTTAGGGACTCCAGCTCCGGATTTGTCCTCAGGGTTTACTCCCAAAGCCTTTCCCGTGAGTGGGTATGGCCGCAAGGCAGCGGAGGTTTGAAATCAGAGTTTTACCCTCTGATTAGATGAATTGCCTTCCCAGGCTGATGAGCTCCATCAAATGAAAGAATGCAGTCTTAGTAATATGGTTAATGTGATATGAAATTTAGCTCAGTCAATATTAAAGCCTAAATTCTTTACTTAGGGCTTGATTTGTAAAGTCAGATGATCAGTTTATTTCTCGGATTGATGCTTTTTTATTACTACTGTGACGAGAATACACATAAAATTAAGATGTTTGCTGGCCTGGGCTAGCATCAGTGACATCAGCAAGTGGTCTGCCACCTGCCCTCAGGGGAAGGAGAGATAAGGAACAATGGAGCAGCGTCTGGAGATGTGTAATGAAGGAACGGGGGAGAGAGAGCTGTCTGGAGCGGCTCCCCTCTTTGAACCTTGAACTGTTTGAAGTGATGGACAGGCGATGCCCCAGCAGGGGGATAAAAAGGGACAGGTTCGCTAAGGCAGGACACACACGCCACCCGAGGTAACGAGACCCTGGAAGCGGTACGCCTCTCACGAGTGGGTGAGAAGTATCAGACAACGACCAGGGTGGAAAGGTACGATCAGCGGGAACCCGGTGTGTGTCCGCCCTTGCCTGGGTGCCGGGTTCACTGCAGAGGATCGACCGCATCTGGAGGAGGGGTCACAGTCGGTGACCTCAGGTGACATCACCAAGGACCTGCCCAAAAGCTGCTTGTGAGCAATATCGCCGGTCTGTGAGTGAAGCTGTGCTGAATGATCAGTTGTTCCCGTTCTATCTCTCTCTCCCCCCACGTTGTCCATCGCCATGGCAACGATTACTGCGAACTGAACTACTAAACTGGACTGAACTTTGAGTCACTTTGAAATTTGGTCATTTACCCCTAGACAACGATAGAGCTTGATTGATGCTGTTATCTTAATTCTGTGCACATGTGTGGTTATCATTGCTGAACTGTTGCATTTATTATCCTTTCGATTACTGTGTTGCTTGTTTCTTTAATAAAACTTTCTTAGTTCTAGTACTCCAGACTCCAACTGAGTGATCCATTTCTGCTGGTTTGGCAACCCAGTTACGGGGTACGTAACACTACCAATAACCATAATGATGAGAATCTATTTTGGAAATATGTCAAGGATAAACATTAGCTTGGACAATAGGGATAACGGCTCCACTTTGCCTTCCTTTGCTTATATCTACGCAAGAGGTAATATGCCTCCATAGATTAACTATCATATCACCAGAGAGCAATGAAATTCATTGGTATTTGTGTGAGGCTAACAGAGCAAACAATAGTCATGCTAGCAGTGCAAACAATAGTCATGCTAACAGTACACACAACAATAATTACAAGGACAAGTGCAAATAGACCAGAATGGTGCAACAATCGTAATTCAAAGTGAAGACGCAATAAAAATCGCTGAAGTGCAAACAGAAGAATAACAGAGGTAGAGTTAAGAATACGAGAATGTGGCAACACCACAAGAATGGGGTGTGAAAGAGGGGCTTGTTCATTCCTTCAGTGTTGTATTCTCACAGTACTAAAGTATCAGTCATTTCAGTACTACAAAGTCAGAAGTGGGAGTTGAACCCACAACTTTCAGCTCGGAGGTGAGAATGTTTCCTGCAGAACACTTCCTGGCATAATATATAGGTTCATAACAGAACCACTCTGCAAAGAAAATATTCACTTGAAACCATTTAAAAATCATATCAGGACCTTAGGGCCATTAACAATGAGGCAACAATCAATGGGACATGTAAAGCAATATAACATGTGAACAGCAGCACCTTCAGCAGGTAAGTGAAACAGGTGATTGGTTCAGGAGTCTCACAGCAGTGGGATACTGAGAAGACCCACTGAAAAAATACAGAGGGCAACCATTGAACTTCACGTTAATTCCAAAGTCCCTACAGATAATTAGATAATTCGCAATCACACATTGTACTCTTCATTCATTTCTAACGAAATCGAGGACAGTCTCTCAGTGGGAGTGGAACAAACTATTAAAGTGACAGGCAACTGACACCCTTGCTGCTTGATGGACCTATTCTGTAAATACAGATTATTTTCTGTGTTTGATTTGAGATTATGCCACAGGACTTGAGTTCACACAGAATCTTTATGTATTTATAATAGAGTCTGGAAGAATTCTGTTATTAACAGAACATCCTTCAGTGTGTTATCCATTGGTGCAAGACTGAAGCTTGCATCCATGGTTTGTTTTATGCAAATATCAGCAAGCATTAGAAACATAGAAAAACTACAGCACAATATAGGCACTTCGGCCTACAATGCTGAATATGTACTTACTTTAGAAATTGCCTAGGGTTACCCATAGCCCTCTATTTTCCTAAGCTCCATGTACCTCTCCAAGAGCCTCTTAAAAGACCCTATTGTATCCGCCTCAACCACCGTCGCTGGCAGCCCATTCCACGCACTCCACCACTCTCTGCGTAAAAAACTTACCCCTGACATCTCTGTACCTACTTCCAAGCACCTTAAAAACTGTGTCCTCTCATGTCAGCCATTTCAGCCTTGGGAAAAAGCCTCTGACTATCCACAGGATCGATGCCTCTCATCATCTTATATGCCTCTATCAGATTACCTCTCATCCTCCGTTGCTCTGAGGAGAAAAGACCAAGTTCACTCAACCTATTCTCATAAGGTATGCTCCCCAATCCAGGCAACATCCTTGTAAGTCTCCCCTGCACCCTTTCTATAGTTTCCGCATCTTTCCGATAGTGAGGTGACCAGAACTGAGCACAGAACTCCAAGTGGGGTCTGACCAGGGTCCTATACAGCTGTAACATTACCTCTTGGTTCTTGAACTCAATCCCATGATTGATGAAGGCCAATACACCGGAAGACTTCTTGACCACACAGTCAACCTGCGTAGCAGCTTCGAGTGTCCTTTGGATTCGAACCCCAAGCTCCCTTTGATCCTCCACACTGCCAAGAGTCTTACCATTAATACTATATTCTGCCATCATATTTGACCTACCAAAATGAACCACCTCACACTTATCTGGGTTGAACTTCAAATGTCACTTCTCAACCCAGTTTTGCATCCTATTGATATCCCACAGCAACCTCTGACAGCCCTCTACACTATCCAAAACACCCCCAACCTTTGTGTCATCAGCAAATTTACTAATCCATCCCTCCACCTCCTCATCTGGGTCATTTATGAACATCACAAAGAGAAGGGGTTCCAGAACAGATCCCCGAGGCACACCACTGGTGACCGACCTCCATGCAGAACATGAGCCGTCTACAACCACTCTTTGCCTTCTGTGGGCAAGCCAGTTCTGGATCCACAAAGCAAGGTCCCCTTGGATCCCATGCCTCCTACCTTTCTCAATAAGCCTTGCATGGGGTACCTTATCAAATGCCTTACAGAAATCCATATATATTACATCTACTGCTCTACCATTAATGTGTTTAATCACATCCTCAAAAAATTCAATCAGGTTCATAAGGCATGAACTGCCTTTGACAAAGCCATCATATTATACCACTCCAAATGGTCATAAATCCTGCCTCTCAGGATCTTCTCCATCAACTTACCAACCACTGAAAGACTCACTTTTCTATAAATTTTCTGGGCTATCTCTACTCCCTTTCTTGAATAAGGGAACAACATCTTCAACTCTCCAATCCTCTGAAACTTCTCCCGTCCTCATTGATGATGCAAAGATCATTACCAGAGGCTCAGCAATCTCTTCCCTCGCTTCCCACAGTAGCCTGGGGTACATCTCCTCCGGTCCAGGCGACTTATCCAACTTGATGCTTTCCAAAAGCTTCAGCACATCCTCTTTCTTAATGTATACATGCTCCAGCTTTTCAATCCACTGTCAGTCATCCCTACAATTGCCAAGGTCCATTTCCGCAGAGAATACTGAAGCAAAGCATTCATTAAGTACCTCTGCTACCTCCTCCGGTTCAATATACGCTTCTCCACTGTTACACTTGATTGGTCTGATTCTCTCACGACTCATCATCTTGTTCTTCACATACTTGTAGAATGCCTTGGGGTTTTCCTTAATAATGCTCGCCAAGGCCTTCTCATGGCCCCTTCTGGCTCTCCTAATTTCGTTCTTAAGCTCCTCCCTGCTAGCCTCATAATTTTCTAGATCTCTATCATTACCTAGTTTTTTGAACCTTTCGAAAGCTTTTCTTTTCTTCTTGACTAGATTTTCAACTGCCTTTGTACACCACGGTTCCTGTACCCTACCTCATTTCCCTGTCTCATTGGAATGTACCTATGCAGAATGCCATGCAAATATCCTCTCAACATTTGCTACATGTCTGCCGTACATTTCCCTGAGAACATCTGTTACCAATTTATGCTTCCTGTCTGATCGCTTCATATTTCCCCTTACTCGTTTTAAACGTTTTCCTAACTTGTCTGCTCCTATACCTCTTGAATGCTACGGTAAAGGAGATAGAATTGTGATCACTATCTTCAAAATGCTCTCCCACTGAGAGACCTGACACCTGACCAGGTTCATTGTAGGCTTGTAGGCTCATCTACATATTGTGTCAAGAAACCTTCCTGAACACACCTAACTAACTCCATCCCATCTAAACCCCTTGCTCTTGGGAGATGCCAATAAATCTTTGGGAAATTAAAATCTCCCACCGCAACCCTGTTGTTATTACTCCCTTCCAGAATCTGTCTCCCTATCTGCTCCTCGATGTCCCTGCTGCTATTGGGTGGTCTATAAAAAAACACCCAGTAGAATTATTGACCCCTTCCTGTTTCCAACTTCCACCCACAGAGATTCAGTAGACAATCCCTCCATGACTTCCTCCTTTTCTGCAGTCATGACTATCTCTGATCAGCAGGCCACACTCCCGCCTCTTTTGCCCCCCTCCCTGTCTTTTCTGAAACATCTAAAGCCTGGCACTCTTAAGTAGCCATTCCTGCCCCTCAGCCTTCCAAGTCTCCGTAATGGCCACAACATCATAGCTCCAAGTACTGATCCACGGCTCTAAGTTCATCTGCTTTGTTCATGATACTCCTTGCACTAAAATAGGAACATCTCAAACCATCAGTCTGAGCACATCCCTTTTCTATCACCTGCCTATCCTCCCTCTCACACTGCCTCGCCTGGCTATTGTTAAAATAAAATGTAGCAGACCAAGTTTTTTGAAGTGAAGTGGTTTTTACTTCAGTGGTTGGTAAGTTGATGGAGAAGATCCTGAGAGGCAAGATTTATGAACATTTTGGCAGACATAATATCATTAGAAATAGTCAGCATGGCTTTGTGAAAGGCAGGTCGTGCCTTATGAGCCTGACTGAATTTTTTGATGATGTGACTAAACACATTGATGATGGTAGAGCAGTAGATGCAGTGTATATGGATTTCAGCAAGGCATTTGACAACGTACTCCATGCAAGGCTTATTGAGAAAGTAAGGAGGCATGGGATCCAAGGGGAAATTGCTTTGTGGATCCAGAACTGGCTTGCCCACAGAAGGCAAAGAGTGGTTGTAGACGGGTCATGTTCTGCATGGAGGTCGGTCACCAGTGGTGTACCTCAGGGATCTGTTCTGGGACCCCTTCCCTTCATGATTTTTATAAGTGACCTGGATGAAGAACTGGAAGGATGGGTTAGTAAATTTGCTGATGACACAAAGATTGGAGGTGTTCTGGATAGTGTGGAGGGCTGTCAGAGATTTCAGCAGGACATTGATAGGGTGCAAAAATGGGCTGAGAAGCGGCAGATGGAGTTCAACCCAGTTGTGAGGTGGTTCATTTTGGTAGGTCAAATATATTGGCAGAATATAGTATTAATGTTAAGACTCTTGGCAGTGTGGAGGATCAGAGGGGTCTTAGAGTCTGAGCCCATAGGATACTCAAGGCTGCCGCGCAGAATTACTCTGTAGTTAGGAAAACATATGGTGCATTGGCCTTCATCAACAGTGGGACTGAGTTTAGGAGCCGAGAGGTAATGTTGCAGGAGAAGAAGATGGTGGTGAGACGGCAGCATGTGCAGCCACTTCGGTGGTGATATCTGTTATCTGTCAAGTAGGGGACCGTGCACAATTCTGATTTGACGGAGACAGACGTGAGAGCACAGAGGAACATCTGGAAAACTTCTGAAATGCCCGCTTCGCTGCCGCTGCTACTGTGTGGTAACCGGAATCTCCAGAGCAGAAGGCCCCGAAATCCTCGGCTTTGCGTGTTTCAGCGGCCGGGGCGAGGTCGATGGCGCTCGGGAGGCTGTATCGCAGAGGCTGGTCAGAAGCTCGAAGTTTTCGGATGGATGGACTCAGTGTTGGCTGTGGTCAGCTGCTTCCGAGGCATTGGCACGTTGACGGTGCCTGGGGGTTTATGGCAGGGAGTTTCTCCCTTTTGCCGCCTGCTATCGGGGACTTGGAAGTCGGTTGACTCTGGGACTTTTGAGACTTAATTTACCGTGCCCATGGTTTGTTCTTCATCAAATTATGGTATTGCTTTGCACTGCTGTAACTATATGTTATAATTATGTGGTTCTGTCAGTGTTAGTCTTTGGTTTGTCCTGTTTTCTGTGATCACTCTGGAGAAACATTGTATCATTTCTTAAAGCATGTATGCATTTCTAAATGACAATAAAAAGAGGACCGAGTGTTCTCATCATCTAAAAAGAGTGTTCTCATAATCTATATAGGACCCTAGTCAGACCCTACTTGGAGTACTGTGCTCAGTTCTGATCGCCTCATTATAGGAAGGATGTGGAAAACATAGAAAGGGTGCAGAGGAGATTTACAAGGATGTTACCTGGACTGGGGAGCATGCCTTATGAGAATAGTTGCATGAACTTGGCCTTTTTTCCTTGGAGCGACAGAGGATGAGAGGTGACCTGATAGAGGTGTATAAGATGATGAGAGGCATTGATCGTGTAGATAGTCAGAAGTTTTTTCCCCAGGGCTAAAATGGTTACCATAAGAGGACAGAGGTTTAAGGTGCTGGGGAGTAGGTATAGAGGAGATATTAGGAGTAAGTCCCCCCCCCCAAACAGAGAGTGGTGAGTGCGTAGAAAGGACTGCTGGCAACGGTGGTGGAGTCGGATACGATAGGGTCTTTTAAGAGACTCCTAGACAGGTATATGGAGATCGGAAAAATAGAGGGCTATGGGTAACCCTAGGTAATTTCTCAGGTAAGGACATGTTCGGCACAGTTTTGTGGGCTGAAGGGCCTGTATTGTGCTGTAGGGTTTCTATGAAGTACTCAGACCACCTGATTGCAAGAGTGCTGAATGGGTTTAAAAAGGAGGAAGAAAATTAAGAGACAGAAGAATGGGCAGAAGAGGAGAAAACAGCAAAAAAAAAAGCAGGGGATGGCTGTGTACGTAGTTCTGTTGAAAAGGTATATTTTAACATTTAAATAGAATAATTTTAAAAAGAAAACAATGTTAAAACTAAATTTACAAGTAACAGCAAAGTTTGGAAAATAACACAATCTACAAGAGTTTAAAATACCTCAAGGTCTTCTTTTATATTGCAATGAAGCAGTGGAACTCGAGAACAAATTAAATAGGCTGCTACTGCCATCAACAGGAAGGATGGATGATTGGAAAAAATGTTGTCAAACAGCTTCAGCCACTCGTTTCTTGTCAGTACCTCAGAAAACAGTGTCTCAAGAAGCGGCCAAGCATAGGACTGTTGACAGAAGCAAGAACAGCAATCTTAGAAATGTTACTCAGATAAATAACAAATGAAAAAGAAGTCATTCTATTGGGACTTGGACATATTTCAGAACTCTTCAGTTCTGTTAGTACTGTTTGTTGATTATACCTCACCATTCAACAGCATCACCCCCTCACTACTAATAACCTACCTTAAACCCTGGGCCTCTATATCTCCCTTTGCAACTAGATCCTTGAATTCCTTAACTGGGAGATCACAATCAGTGCAGATTAGTAATAAGATCTCCTCCTCGCTGACCATCACAGATGTGCCCCTTACTACACTGCTCTACTCTCTCAACACTCATGACTGTGTGGCTAAGCAAACCTCAAATGTCATCTGTAAGTTCACTGACAACACCGCTGATGTTGACAGAATCTCAGGTGGCAATGAGGCAGATTATGGGAGTGAAATCGGCGGTTTCAGGGGTGTTGCAACAACAAACTCGCACTCAACCAGCTACACCAAGGAATTGATAGTCAATTTGAAGAAAGAGAAATTGGGAGAGCATGCACCGTCCTCATTGAGGGGTCAGTGATGGAAAGGGTGAGCAGTTCAAGTTACTGAGTCAACATCTTGGAGGATTTATCCTGCGCCCAACACATGTAGAAGGCACAAATGGCTCTACTTTGTTAGGAGTTTGAGGAGATTTGGTACACCACTGAAGACTGACTAACCTCTATGGATGTACAAACAAGAAAAATCTGTAGATGCTGGAAATCCAAGCAACACACACAAAATGCTGGAGGAACTCAGCAGGCCAGGCAGCATCAATGGAAAAGAGTAAACAGTCAACGTTTCAGTCCTGATGAAGGCCTGAAAGCATTCAGACTGGTTACATCATGGAATGCTGTGGAAGCTCCAATGCACAGGATTGCAAAAGGCTGCAGAGTTTTATACTCAGCTAGCTCCATCCCCACCAAAGAACATTTTCAAGAGGCAGTGCCTCAAGAAGGCAGGATTCATTCAGAACCCTCACTATCCTTTTCTCATTACTACCATCAAGGAGGAAGTAAAGAAGCCCAAAGACCCACAGTCAATGATTTATGAACAGCTTCTTTCTCTCCATCATCCCTTTTTGGACTATTTATTCACTTTTGTAATTTATTCATATATATTTCAATGTCTTTGCACTGTAATGCTGTCACAAAACATATTTCACACATCATACATCACTAATAATAAATATGATTACAATTCTCAATGAGAAGAACATAGTACTTTGAAAATTAAACTAATTGTGCTGATTTGACATTCTGGGGTAATTTCATACAATTTACTGAAAACTGGATCATTATATTTAATACTGGAACATATAGCTTTGAAACTGGCATTTGAGCTTACATGATGAAAAATAGTTATAAGATGCAAGTTTCCTTTTTATCTATAAAAAGATAGTGAAATAACCTTGCACAGGTTATTTATAATCAAAATGATATCGTAACACTTGTAAAAATAAAAAGTACTCAGATTCAACATTAAATTTCTGATCTGTTCATGAGACTATGGGAAAAAAAAACTACTGTGGGAATGTCACTCAAGTAAAATAGGAAGCTTTTTTATGGTTTGTATCTAGGTACCTTGGACTAAAGAATGGGTTTCTTTGGAATTCAGTTCTATGCCTGGTATAGAACTCTACACTATACTCTGCATTACAGCCACGATGTGTTTAGCAAAACGTCATAAACACACAATAGAAGATAATCTGCTCAATCAAAATTACTTAAATGCTTAACTACCTGTGAGGTTATGTTGTAGTTCACCAAATGCTGCAATAGCTCCTTGTCATGGTGGGCCAGAATGTTCTCAATCATACCCAGGAGATTTATTGGAGGATTTGGAAAATATTCAAACCAATGCTGGCACCAGTTTACTAAAAATGTAAAGTTAACATTCAGTTAACATTCGCAGTTTTACATTCAATATCAAAACTTTAGTTTAAAAAATGAAGTAACTAATCAAAAGTGCTTCCCCTCCTACTTACCTATGACAGTAGCAACAACTTCAAACCCAATCAACTGGTTATTCTGAAAGAGTTTTACAAACGGGAATGCTAGTAGTGGAAGATAAGAGACTTCACTAAAGATGGTTGACCAATGAGCCATAGCCGACAATATCCTGATGAACAAAAACAGTGTAATAAATTAAAATAATAATTTTATTTCCTTTCAATTGAATCTCTCTGCAATGGACATGGTTTCTGAAACTCAATCATGTCTATAGTACCTTTCCAAAAGAGATTAAACCACCTCCTAATCTATGATAATGATCAAATTAATTCAGACTATAAAGAACAGTTCAACTTTTCATGAAAAGGTTATGTAATTTTTTATAATAAGTAAGAGCCCAAATCAAATCTAACTGTAATACTAATGCAATTATCCTAATTTAAATCTTATCAATGGGTAAGAAGTGACTGCATGGGGAGAAATTCATCTCTAGTACTAAATAATTACATCAGTTAAACTCACCCTCACTGAAAGGCCAGACTCATGCACTGCCTTGGAGCTAGATTTCTTTCCCAAAGCATCCACCCTCATTAGACATGGAATTTCACCACCCATAAACTGGCAGTGGGTTGTCTTAGGAATTGGAATCCCTAACACAGTTCATAACCTTGGGAAGGAACAATTTGAGCACTTGAATTGATCTGTTATATTTTCTAAATTGCTCTCATTCTGACTGAGAAACTATCCATTCAGTTCAATCTGAAATAATGCTCCCTCAACCTTTGGTATATAGAGTGCTCCCCATAGTTCACTTCATCTGCCAAATAATGTGATGAATTAGACTCATTATTTTACTTCTATTCATAGATATACACAACTGTATCCAGCATTTATCAATGATCTAGTTATTATAAATCAACAATTATTGGGATGGCCTCAGATAACTCATTTAATGCTGACCTACTGTAGTTATTTTATAATTGTACACCTAGGAAGCATATTTCATTATGGATTAATTATTTCATATAAACAAAATGGTCAAATTTTTCCTCCCTTCTTAAGTCAATGCTTGTGATTAATGGTGCAGCCGCACAGTGCTAGACAGGAAATTCCAAAGTGGTGACGGAGAGACAGTGAATGCTGGAAAAACACTCAGCATTTCAGGCAGCATCTTCGAGAAGAGAAAAAGAGGTAATGCTTTCATCAGCAGTGGGAAAAGTTTAAACCGAGCATGGTGTAGAGCTGGTGGAGAGAACCAGCTATGGCATGACGAAGAGAGATTAAATGTGAAAACAAAATATTAAGACCATAAGATATAGGAGTAGGATTAGGCCATTTGGCCCTTCAAGTCTGTACCGCCATTTGATCAGGGCTGATCCATTTTCCCCCTCAGCCCCAATCTACTGCCTTCTCCCCATATCCTTTCATGCTCTGACCAATCAAGAATCTATCAACCTCTGCCTTAAGTATACATAAAGGCTTGACCTCCACAGCCACCTGTGGCAAAGAATTCCACAGATTCACTACTCTGTAGCTACAGAAATTCCTCCTCATCTCCATTCTAAAAGGACATCCCTCTATTCTGAGGAAGTGTCCTTTGGTCCCAGGTTCTCCCACCATAGGAAACATCCTCTCTACATCCACTCTATAAAGGCCTTTCAACATGTGATAGGTTTCAATAAGGTCATCTCTCATTCTTCTGAATTCCAGTGAATACAGGACCAGAGCCATCAAAAGTTCTTCATATGACAAGCCGTTTAAACCTGGAATCATTTTCGTGAGGCTCCTTTGAACCCTCTCCAGTGACAGCACATCCAACTGCTGACAGTGTGGAGGAGAATGAAGATTGTGGAAAGAACAAGCAAAAATAAGGCTAAAACCAAAAGATAATAAAATATTTCAGTTGCTGAAAATCTGAAACAAACAGTTAAGGCACTACAATTTGGAAGTGAAAAAATGAGTGAACATTATACTGTATGTTGATGGCATACAGAGATAGCCAGTCACAAACAGAGAATGCCGGTTACCTGAAGGTGTTGACTTCAATGTTATTTATGGGACATGGCATGCCAACATGGAAGACTAGATCCTGATTCTTGGGCTCACATGTATGCTGTCTGAGTATTCCCAAGACTTCTTTTTTCAGTAATACAGCATCTGCAATTTTTTTTTGCCTTTTGATTACTTGTCAGCATTAAGGGATGGCTTAGACCACGAGACATAGAAGCAGAATTCAGACATTCGGTCTATCAAGTCTGCTCTGCCATTCTATCATGGATGATTTATTTTTCCTCTCAACACCATTCTTCTGCCTTCTACCCTCTACCCATAACCTTGCACACCTTGACTAATCAAGAACATATCAACCTCTGCTTTAAATAAACCCAATAACATGGCCTTCATAGCCGCCTGTGGCAATGAATTCCACAGATTCATTATCCCCCGCTGAACAAATTCCTCACTGTTCTAAATGGATGTCCCTCCCTTCTGAGGCTGCACCCACTGGTTCTAGACTCACCCACTGTAGGGGAAAAGCCTTCTCTACATCCCCTCTATCTAGGCTTTTCAATATTTGATTGGTTTCAATGGGACACCCCACCCCCCACCAATTCTTCTCACCTCCAGCAAGTACAGGCCAAGAACGTCAAACACTCCACATATGTTAAGTTGCTAATTTCCAGAATCATTCTCATGAACCTCCTCTGGATCCTCTCTAATGCCAGCACATCTTTTCTTAAAGAAGGGGCCCAAAACTCTGACCAATGCCTTCTAAAGCTTCAGCATTACATCCTTGCTCTTATATTCTAGTCCTCTCAAAATGAATGCTAACATTGCATTTCCCTTCCTTACCACTGACTCAACCTGCAAGTTAACCTTTAGAGAATCCTGCACACAGATTCCCCAGTCCCAAATTGAGTATTTTCCCCTTGTTTAGAAAATCGTCTGCGTTTATTCCTTCTACCAAAGTGCATGACCATACACTTCCCTCTACTATATTCCATCTGCTATTCTTTGCCCATTTTCCCAATATGTCTAAGTCTTCTTCAGAATCCTTGCTTTCTCAACACTACCTGCCCCTCCACCTATCTTTGTATCATCTGCAAACCTAGCCACAAAGCTATCAATTTCATCATCCAAATCACTGACATCTAATGTGAAAAGAAGCAGTCCATATACAGAACACCACTAGCACTGGCAGGCAACCAGAAAAGGTTTCCTTTATTTCCACTCCTTGCCTCCTGCCAGTCAGCCAATCTTCTATCTATGCTCGTATATTTCCTGTAACACTATGGGCTCTTATTTTGTTAAGCAACCTCATATGTGGCACCTTGTCAGAGGCCTTATGAAAATCCAAGTAAACAGCATCTACTGTCTCTCCTTTGTCTATCCTGCTTGTTATTTCTTCAAACAACTCCAACAAATTTAACAGGCAAAATTTCTCCTTCAGGAACCATGCTGACTTTGGATTATTTCAGGGATACTGATTGTGGATGATCAGCCATGATCACAGTGAATGGTGGTGCTGGCTCGAAGGGCCAAATGGCCTACTCTTGCACCTATTGTCTATCATCATGTGCCTCATCTTTCATAATGGACTCCATTATCTTCCCAACCACTGAGGTGAGGCGAACTGGCTTATCATTTCTTTTCTTCTGCTCCCCTTTTAAAGAGTGGGGTCACATTTGCAATTTTCCAGTCCTCAGGAACCATTCCAGGATCTAGTGATTCTTGAAAGATCATTACTAAAGCCTCCACAATCTCCTCAGCTACCTCTTTCAGAATACGAGGGCGTAGTCCATCTGGTCCAGATGACTTATCTACTTTCTGAACATTCAGCTTCCCAAGCACCTTCTCCTTAGTAATAGCAACTACACTCACTTCTGTCCCTGAAACGCTTGAATTTCTGGCATACTGCTAGTGTCTTCCACTGTAAAAACTGACGCAAGATACTTAATCAGTTTGTATGCCATTTCTTTGTGCCTCATTACTACCTCTCCAATGTCACTTTTCAGTGGTCCAATATCCACTTTCACCTCTTTTTCTCTTAATATATCTGAAAAAAAAACATTTTGCCTTCCCTTTTATACCATTGGCAAGCTTACCCTCATATTACTGCTTTTTTAAGTTGCTTTCTGTTGGGTTTTTTTAAAAGCTTTCCAATCCTCTAATTTCCCACTTACTTTTGCTATATTACATGCCCTCTCCTTTGCACTTATGTTGTCTTTGGCTTCCCTTGTCAGCATTGGTTGCCTCATCCTTCCTTTAGAATACTTCTTCATCTTTGTGATGTATCTATCCTGTGCCTATCAAAAGGCTCCCAGAAATTCTAGCCACTGCTGTTGAGCCATCATCCTTGCTAGTGTCCCCTTCCAGCCAAGTTTGGCCAGTTTCATGCCTCTGTAATTCTCTTTACTCCACTGTAATAATGATACATCTGACTTTAGCTTCTCTCTCTCTCTCAAACTGCAGGATGAATTTTATCATATTATGATCACTACATCCTAAAGTTTCCTTCACCTTAAGCTCCTTAATCAAATCTAGTTCATTACAAAGCACGCAATCTAGAATTGCTTTTCCCCTCATGGGGTGAATGACAGCTGTTCTCAGACAGCTCTAAAAACTTCAAGGGATTAGTGATCATCTGAATCACCTGCTGCATTTATCACTCCAGATGGTAGAGCTTATGGTATTGCAAAGTCCCTTCGTGAGCTGCTGCAGTGTACCAACAGAGAAGCATGCAATGCAACAATGATAGGAGGTTGGCTAGTTCAAAGACTTGTAGCAGCTTAGTTTATATGAACAACTTGAAGCATGTAATTTCTTCACAAGCTAATCTGTTCATTTGTAGCCTTTAAAATCTGGACAACTCAAATCAATGGTTTTTGAACAATTATATTCAAGTGCCTTTAATTCCCTCAGAGGTTCATCTCAATGATGCTCAACATACAGCTGTATTAGAATCAGAATCAGGTTTAATATCACTGGCATAAGGCATGAATTTTGTTGTTTTAAGGCAGCAATACACATTAAAAACTATAAATTACAGTAAGTGTATATAAAAAAGAGAATTAAGTAGCACAAAAAGAGAAGAAAAAATACTGAGGTAGTGTTCATGGGTTCACTGTCCATTCAAAAATATGATGGTGGAGTAGAAGTAGTCAATCCTGAAATGTTGAATTTGTCCTCAGGCTCCCCTACCTCCTCCTTGATGGTAACAATGAGAAGAGAGCATGTCCTGGGTCCTTAACGATAGATGCGACCTTTTTGAGGCATTACCTTTTGTAGGTGTCCTGGATGCTAGGGAGGTTTGTGCCCGTGATGGAGCTGGTAGAGTTTACAAATTTCAGCGGCACTTTTCAATCCTGTGAGTGGCTCTTCCATACCAGACGGTGATGCAACCAGTAAAAATACTTTCCACTATATATCCAGAGAAATTTGCAAGTGTTTTTGGTGTCATACCAATTCTCCTCAAACCCCTAATGAAACACAGCCACTGGCGATCCTTCTTTGCAATTGCATCGATATGTTGGGCCCAGGATAGATCTTCAGAGATGTTGACACCCAGGAACTTGAAACTGCTCACTTCTGATCCCTCAATGAGGATTGATTAAGTTCTCTCAACTTTCAATAGACAATAGGAGTAGGTCATTCAGCCCTTCGAGCCAGCACCGCCATTCACTGTGATCGTGGCTGATCATCCACAATCAGTATCCCGTTCCTGCCTTCTCCCCATATCCCTTGGCTCCGCTATCTTTAAGAGCTCTATCTAACTCTTTCTTGAAAGAATCCAGAGAATTGGTCTCCACTGCCTTCTGAGGCAGAGCATTCCACAGAACCACAACCCTCTGTGTGAAAAAGTTTTCCCTCAACTCCGTTCTAAATGGTCTACCCCTTATTCTTAAACTGTGGCCTCTGGTTCTGGACTCCCCCAACATCGGGAACATGTTTCCTGCCTCCAGCGTGTCCAATCCCTTAATAATCTTATATGTTTCAATCAGATCCCCTCTCATCCTTCTAAATTCCAGTGTATACAAGCCCAGTCGCTCCAATCTTTCAACATAGGCCAGACCCACCATCTCGGGAATTAACTGCGTGAACCTACGCTGCACTCTCTCAATATCTAGAATGTCCTTCCTCAAATTTGGAGACCAAAACTGTACACAATACTCCAGGTGTGGTCTCACCAGGGCCCTGTACAACTGCAGAAGGACCTCTTTGACCTCTTTCCCCTCCTGAAATCCACAATCAATTTCTTGGTCTTACTGATGCTGAATGCAAGGTTGCTGCTACAACACGACTCAACCAGCTGATCTATCTCACACCTGTACACTTCATCACAATCTGAAATTCTACCAACAATAATCGGGTCAGCGACAAATTCATAAACGCTGTTTGAGCTGTACCTAGCCACACACAATCATGGACGTATGGAGTAGAGCAGTGGGCTAAGCAAACATCCTGGAGGTGCAACAATATTAATTGTCAGCGAGAAGGAATTCAAGGATCCAGTTGAAGAGGGAGGTACAGAGGCCCAGGTTTTGGAGCCTGTTGATTAGAACTGAGGGTATGATTGTGTTGAACACTAAGCTGTAATCAGTAAACAGCAGCCTGACGTAGGTATTGCTATTGTCTAGGTGATCGAAGGCTGAGTGGAGGGCCAGTGAGATTACATCCGCTGTAGACCTGATGTGGTGAGACGCAAATTATAGCTGGTCCAGGTCCTTGCTTATGCAGGAGTTGATTCTAGCGACGAGCAGCCTCGCAAAGCACTTCTTCACAGTGGGTACAAGTGCTGCTGGACAATAGTGATTAAGCCAGCTCACCGTGCTCTTCTTGGGCACAGCTATGAAGCTGGTGGGAGCCTCCAATTGCAGCAATGAGAAGTTAAAGATGTCTTTGAGCACTCCTGTCAGTTGACTGGCACAGGTTTTCAGAGCCCTACCAGATACACCATCAGGGGGTTCACACACTTGATAGACGTTCTGATGTCGGCCTCCAAGACAGAGATCACAGGGTCAACAGATGCTGCACAGATTCACACAGGTGTAGTTTTATTCTCCCTTTCAAAGGGTGCATAAAAGATACTGAGCTAATCTGGGAGTGAAGTATCACAGCTATTCATGATGTTAGGTTTCACACTGTAGGAAATAATGCCTGCAAACCCTGCAGAGCTGATATGCATCTGATTCCATCTCTATCCCTCAATCAGAATTGTTTTGTTCATCCTTAAAGTAGCCTTCTGTAGGTCATACCAGGACTTCTTACTTAGTTCTGGATCACTAGTCTTGAATGCCACAGATCTAGCTCTCAATAGAGTACAAATGTTCCGGTTTACACCACAGCTTTTGGTTAGGGTATATTTGGTATGTTCTCGAAGGCACACACTCATCCACGCAGGACTTGCTGAAGCCGATGATAACTGTGGTGTATTCATTCACACTCGAAGATGAGTCCCTGAATATTGCCCAGTCCACCGACTCGAAGTAGTCCTGTAACCACTCCTCTGCTTCTTTTGACCATATCTTCTTGGTCCTCTCCACCGATGCTACAATCTTTAGTCACTGGGAGTAGAAGTACAGCCAGAGAATTGGACTTTCCAAAGTGTGGGATGGCACTGTAAACATTTTTGATGGTGGTATAGCAGTGGTCAAGTGCGTTGGCTTCTCTGGTTGCACTGGTGACATGTTGGTTACAGCTGTTCAGAGACTTCTTCACGCTGGCCTGGTTGAAATCTCCTGCACCAATAGGGAACGCATCAGGGTGTGTAGTTTCATGCCTGATTACGTTGCTCAGCTCCTCTGGTGCCTGGTTGATGTGGGGCTGAGGTGGAATGTACACCACTACCGGGATGATGGTGGAAAACACCTTCAGCAGATAAAATGGACGACATTGGACCACTAGATGTCCTTGGTTGGGTTACAACAATTAGTTGACATATTAGAAATGAGCTAAGGGGTTAAAAATTTAAAACCAATGGGCTTATTGTCATAATGAAATTTTTACATTGAAAACTGGCAGGACAATAAATTCAAGCAACACACATAAAAGTTGCTGGCGAACGCAGGGTTTTCGTCAGGGTCTGGGCCTGAAACGTCGACTGCACCTCTTCCTAGAGATGCTGCCTGGCCTGCTGCGTTCACCAGCAACTTTTATGTGTGTTGCTTGAATTTCCAGCACCTGCAGAATTCCTGTTGAGGGCAATAAAATGTTAAGCAAGGCTGGTAGATATTAAATACTGGATCATAGGACTCTCATATCAGAACCTGCCTAAGCAATTAGTGTTTAAATTTCTGTCTCATCTATCCAGATGCCTTTTTAATAATACATTTTATCAATTCTACTTCTTCTTAGAATTAGCAACTCAATTACATCAGACAATTGCTTCAGAATCACACAATACAGTATATACAAAAAAGGGCATTGCTGAAGGACACTAAATGTTTTTAAATGTATTTGTAAAATAGTTACATCTGAAGAAAAAGCAATTTTAAAACACACCGTTGAAGAATTCTGAGAAGTTTTCGACTTTTGATGGGATATTTTTCGTGTATTCCCAGGTAGGCAGGATGTGTGCCCTTGTCAGTAAGGCTACTGAAGGCTGCATGGTTCTCGGGCAGCTGCAGCAGAGAACGCCAAATAAACATCCTGCAATGTGAAGTCAAAGATATAAAAGGACTACGTCTTCCTCTGTACAAAACAGCAGCATGAATACAGAAACAGACTGACTCAAAGGAGGCCTTAATGATATTAATGTTCCCCACAAGCCCTCTCCCATTCCTGTTCATTCTATTGCACGAATAAAACCATCTTCAGTATTAGACTGGAGAGGCTTTGTCTCAACAAGCCTGGGCAAAGTATGTTTCTGGTAAGCTTCTTCATCTGCTGTGCAGCAAGAGTGGCCCCAAGGGCTTTGTTGTTTCTTTGTTTAAGATGTGACCTCCAGTCTCCCAGATAACCACATCTACACCAAGTGCACCGAGCTGAGCTCTCAGTGAATGCGTTAAGGAACTGAAGCTGCAGCTTGGTAACCTTTGGCTCATAAGGGAAAATGAAGACGTGATAAATAGGAGCTATGGGGAGGTAGTCATCCCTAAGCTGCTGGAGGCGGGTTCCTAGGTGACTGTCAGGAGGGGGAAAGGAAATGGACAGCCAGGGGTGGACAGAGCAAAATTGCAGTCAGTTGGATGAGTTGCAGTGTAATATAGGGACAAAGCTGAAAAGGGTGATGAATACAGGATGTAAGTTATTATATTTGAATGCACACAGTATACAGAATAAAGGTAGGTGATTGGCAGGTATGATACTATGGGTGTTACTGAGTCGTAACTGCAAGAAGATTACAGTTAGGCACTTAACATACAAGGAAACAAATTGTATTGAAAGGACAGGCAAGTAGTAAGAGGGGGTGGGGTTGCTCTGCAGCTAAAAAAATATTACATCAAATCCTTAGAAGGAGGTGACATAGGATCAGAAGGTGTAGAATCCTTGTGGGTAGAGTTAAGAAACTGCAAAGGTAAAAAGATGCTGATGAGTTATATGCAGGCCTCTGAACAGTAGCCAGGACATGGGCTACAAATGACAATGCAAGGTGGAAAAGGCAAGTCAAAAGGGCAACGTTACAATAGTCATGAGGGATTACAATATGCAGGTAGATTGAGAAAATCAGGTTGGTGCTGGATCCCAAGAGAGAGAATCTGTAGAATGCCAATGGGAAGGCTTTTTTGAGCAGCTTGTGGATGAGCCCACTAGAGGAAAGGCTATTCTAGATTGTGTGTTGTGTAATGAACTGGATTTGATTAGGAAGTTTAAGATAAAGATACACTTAGAAGGCAACGATCTTAATATGACAGAATTCACCCCGCAATTTGAGAGGGAGAAGCTACAGTCAGAAGTATCAGTTTTACAGTGGAGTAAAGGGAATTATAGAGACACGAGAGAGGAGCTGGCCAAAGATAATTAGCAGGCGACACAAGCAGAGACGACGGCAGAACTACAATGGCTGGAGTTTCTGGGAGCAATTCAGAAGGTGCAGGATAGATACATCTCAAAGTAATATTCTAAAGACAGAATGACACAACCATGGCTGGTAACAGAAGTCAAAGACAACAAAAATGCAAAACAGAGGGCACATAAGAGAGCAAAAATTAGTGGAAAATTAGAGGATTGGAAAGCTTTTAAAAAGCAACAGAAGGAAACTAAAATAAAACCATAAAGAGAAAAAAGATATAATATCAAAGTAAGCTAGCCAATAATACCAGAGGATACCATAAGTTTTTCAGATATATAAAGCATAATTCCGAGGCAAGAGTAGATATCAGAATGCTGGAAAGTGATGTTGGAGAGGTAGTAATGGGAGAGAAGGAAAAGGCAGATGAACTGAATAAGTATTTTGCATCAAGTCTTCACTGTGGAAGACACTAGCAAGCAGTCTGCTGGACATTCAAAAATGGCCTCTGCCACTCTTGAAAATCCAGCATACTGCTATTACTGGGAAGCTAAAGGGTCTGAAGGTAGATAAGTCACCTGGTCCAATGGACTATGCCACAGGGTACTGAGAGAGGAAGCTGAAAAGATTGTGGAGGCATTGTAAGGATCTTTCAAGAATCAATAAGTTCTGGAATGGTTCAGGATGGTGAGAAAATTGCAAAGGGAGGGAGGCAGAGGAAAGGAATTTATAGGTCAGTTAGCCTGACCTCATTGGTTGGGAAGACGTTGGGAGTTGATTATTAAGGATGAGGTCTTGGAGTACTTGGAAGCATATAATAAAATAGGCCATAGTCAGCATTGTTTCCTTAAGGGAAAATCTTACCTGACAAATCTGTTGGATTTCTTTGAGAAAATAACAAGCAGGATAGAGAAAGGAGAATCAGTGGATGGACTTTCAGAAGACCTCTGACAAGGTACCACACGAGGCTGCTTAACAATATAAGAGCCCATTGTATTACAGGAAAGATACTAGCATGGATAGAGGTTTGGCTGATTGATAGGAGACAAAGAGTGGGAATAAAGGGAGCCATTTCTGGTTGGCTACCAGTAATAAGTGGTTTCCCACAGGGGTCTGTGTGGGGACCGCTTCTTTTCATGCTATACGTCAATGACTCGGATGATGGAACTGATGGATTTGTGACCAAGTTTGTGGACTTTATGAAGATAGGTGGAGGAGCAAGTCATGTTGAGGAAACAGGGAGTCTGAAGTAGGAAGTAGACAGATTAGGAGAATGGGCAAAGAAGTGACGGATTGAATAAAGTGCTGGGAAGTGTATGGTCATATACTTTGGTAGAAAGAATAAAAGTGTAGACTATTTTCTACACGAGGAGAAAATCCAAACATCTGAGGTGCAAAGGGACTTGGGAGCCCTTGTGCACATTGAGTCAGTGGTGAGGAAGGACTATGAAATGTTAGCATTCAGTTCAAGAGGACTAGAATATAAAAGCTAGGATGTAATGCTGAGGCTTTATAAGGCACAAATGAGGCCTCACTTAAAGGGTATTGTGAGCAGTTTTGGGCCCCTTATCTAAGAAAAGATGTGCTGACATTGGAGAGGGTTCAGAGGAGGTTCACAAGAATGATTCCAGGAATGAAAGGATGATCGTATGAGGAGTGTTTGATGGCTCTTGGCCTGTACTTGGAGTTCAGAAGAATGAAGGGAGAACCTATTTGAAACCTACTGAATGTTGAAAGACTTAGATAGAGTAGCTGTGGAGGAAATGCTTTCAATGGTGGGGGAGTCTAGGACCTGAGTGCACAACCTCAGACTTGAGGATGACCATTTAGAACTGAGAGGAGGAGGAATTTCTTTGGCCAGAGTTTGATAGATTCCTGATTATTCAGGACATGAGAAGTTATGGGGAGAATGAGAGCAAAAAATGGATTAGTCATTAAGAAATGGCAGAGCAGACTCGATGGGCTGAATGACCTAATTCTGCTCTTGTGGTCTTCTCTAGTATAAAAACAGCAAACACTAGAAATAGTCAGATCAGGTTGTATCTGCGTGAAGAGAAACAGAATTAACATTCCATGACCTGCTGAGTATTTCCTGCACTTTCAGATTGTATTTTTAGATTCCCAGCATCTGCCGTTGTTTTCTGATTTTCAAAACTATCTATTTGTACTCCCTTATATGCTTAATCAGCTCCCACTTCAATGCACCTATATCATGGGGCTAAATTACCCCTTGTTATATAATATCCCAATATCACTACTCTCTTGGTAAAGAAATTTCTCCTGAATTCCCTTGTGATATTGTTAATGAACTGTATTTTGTTAACAATTTTTCCTTGTGCACCCTGTAAATACAGTAATTTGCAAAAGTGCAAATTACATGGTAACCTCCAGTCATGGGTCAGTTGGTAGAGGCAATTATTTAAAGCAAAAGTAGTGTCATACAGAACAAAGAGGTGTGAATTTGACTGGCAGTCTTTGCTACCAGCTGACCTCAGCTACAGGGCAATAGTAGAAGAGCTGAACCTAAACCTTGACTCAAGAAAGAGAAGAAAACAAAATATCAACTAAGTTCCCACTATATCCCTAAATTCTAGGGAAATTGAGCTTAACGACAGTAATTCCACAAGAACTGGGCAGAGGTGGTTGTGATACCTCTGCGAACATGGTCCATTTTACGGAAGATTACAGCTCTGTCTTAACTAAGTCCTGAACATGGGAAGAAGGTGGGGGAATACCGTGGAAGTCTAAAGGTGAAACTGGCAGAGAAGATCAAAACTCCTCCAGTCCAACATATATGTACAATTATTATAGCTTGATAAATATTTCTAGATGAGCTAGTTGCAAATATTAAATCAAGTTATAGGCAGTTCAGTAGCACACCTGTACTTTTCTGGATATTCTCCAAATTCTTTCAGCAGAGCCCGTAACCGCTTTTTATTTAGCCCCGCTGGAAGCACATTCTAGAATAAGAAATCACCAATTACTTCCAAGTTTAAAAAAAGAAAAGATGTCAATACTGGGGGTATTCTATAGGCCCCCTGGTAGCAGCAGAGATACAGAGGAGCAGATTGGGAGGCAGATTTTAGAAAGGTGCAAAAATAACAGGGTTGTTATCATGGGTTACTTTAACTTCCCTAATATTGATTGGCACCTGATTAGTTCCAAGGGCTTAGATGGGGCAGAATTTGTTAAGTGTGTCCAGGATGGACTCCTGTCACAGTATGTGGACAGGCCGACCAGGGGGAATGCCATACTAGATCTAGTACTAGGTAATAAACTGGGTCAGGTCACAGATCTCTCAGTGGGTGAGCATCTGGGGGACAGTGACCACCGCTCCCTGGCCTTTATAATTATCATGGAAAAGGATAGAATCAAAGAGGACAGGAAAATTTTTAATTGGGGAAAGGCAAATTATGAGGCTATAAGGCTAGAACTTGCGGGTGTGAATTGGTATGATGTTTTTGCAGGGAAATGTACCATGGACATGTGGTCAATGTTTAGAGATCTCTTGCGGGATGTAAGGGATAAATTTGTCCCGGTGAGGAAGATAAAGAATGGTAGGGTGAAGGAACCATGGGTGACAAGTGAGGTGGAAAATCTAGTCAGGTGGAAGAAGGCAGCATACATGAGGTTTAGGAAGCAAGGATCAGATGGGTCTATTGAGGAATATAGGGAAGCAAGAAAGGAGCTTAAGGGGCTGAGAAGAGCAAGAAGGGGGCATGAAAAGGCCTTGGCGAGTAGGGTAAAGGAAAACCCCAAGGCATTCTTCAATTATGTGAAGAAAAAAAGGATGACAGGAGTGAGGGTATGACCGATTAGAGATAAAGGTGGGAAGATGTACCTGGAGGCTGTGGAAGTGAGCGAGGTCCTCAATGAATACTTCTCTTCAATATTCACCAATGAGAGGGAACTTGATGATGGTGAGGACAATATGAGTGAGGTTGATGTTCTTGAGCATGTTGATATTAAGGGAAAGGAGGTGTTGGAGTTGTTAAAATACATTAGGACAGATAAGTCCCCGGGGCCTGACGGAATATTCCCCAGGCTGCTCCACGAGGCGAGAGAAGAGATTGCTGAGCCTCTGGCTAGGATCTTTATGTCCTTGTTGTCCACGGGAATGGTACCGCAGGATTGGAGGGAGGCAAATGTTGTTCCCTTGTTCAAAAAAGGTAGTAGGGATAGTCCGGGTAATTATAGACCAGTGAGCCTTACGTCTGTGGTGGGAAAGCTGTTGGAAAAGATTCTTAGAGATAGGATCTATAGGCATTTAGAGAATCATGGTCTGATCAGGGACAGTCAGCATGGCTTTGTGAAGGGCAGATCGTGTCTAACAAGCCTGATAGAGTTCTTTGAGGAGGTGACCAGGCATACAGATGAGGGTAGTGCAGTGGATGTGATCTATATGGATTTTAGTAAGGCATTTGACAAGGTTCCATACGGTAGGCTTATTCAGAAAGTTAGAAGGCATGGGATCCAGGGAAGTTTGGCCAGGTGGATTCAGAATTGGCTTGCCTGCAGAAGGCAGAGGGTGGTGGTGGAGGGAGTACATTCAGATTGGAGGATTGTGACTAGTGGTGTCCCACAAGGATCTGTTCTGGGACCTCTACTTTTCGTGATTTTTATTAACGACCTGGATGTGGGGGTAGAAGGGGGGGTTGGCAAGTTTGCAGATGACACGAAGGTTGGTGGTGTTGAAGATAGTGTAGAGGATTGTCAAAGATTGCAGAGAGACATTGATAGGATGCAGAAGTGAGCTGAGAAGTGGCAGATGGAGTTCAACCCGGAGAAGTGTGAGGTGGTACACTTTGGAAGGACAAACTCCAAGGCAGAGTACAAAGTAAATGGCAGGATACTTCGTAGTGTGGAGGAGCAGAGGGATCTCGGGGTACATGTCCACAGATCCCTGAAAGTTGCCTCACAGGTGGATAGGGTAGTTAAGAAAGCTTATGGGGTGTTAGCTTTCATAAGTCGAGAGATAAGAGTTTAAGAGTCGCGATGTAATGATGCAGCTCTACAAAACTCTGGTTAGGCCACACTTGGAGTACTGTGTCCAGTTCTGGTCAACTCACTATAGGAAGGATGTGGAAGCATTGGAAAGGGTACAGAGGAGATTTACCAGGATGCTGCCAGGTTTAGAAAGTATGCATTATGATCAGAGATTAAGGGAGCTAGGGCTATACTCTTTGGAGAGAAGGATGAGAGGAGACATGATAGAGATGTACAAGATAATAAGAGGAATAGATAGAGTGGATAGCCAGCGCCTCTTCCCCAGGGCACCACTGCTTAATACAAGAGGACATGGCTTTAAGGTAAGGGGTGGGAAGTTCAAGGGGGATATTAGAGGAAGATTTTTTACTCAGAGAGTGGTTGGTGCGTGGAATGCGCTGCCTGAGTCAGTGGTGGAGGCAGATACACTAGTGAAGTTTAAGAGACTACTAGACAGGTATATGGAGGAATCTAAGGTGGGGGCTTATATGGGAGGCAGGGTTTGAGGGTTGGCACAACATTGTGGGCCGAAGGGCCTGTACTGTGCTGTACTGTTCTATGTTCATTGTTAATTCTTCATTATGAAGAAAACTCAGGTTCACAAATATCAGATTTAACTAACATGCAAGAAGTTTTAAGTCAACATTCCCAGATGGCTTAGTGTAGGCTAGTGTTCTCTTTGACAGTGACTTATACAATTCATAAATATTCTGGATTAAGTATTTGATATATAGTTAATTTTGGCAGGGCAACGTTCATCCACGCTCTACTATGTGTAAGTATTTCAACAAGTACAGGAAAAGTACCTGCATTTATATAAGGTCAGGACATCAAGGTCCTTTTTCAAAAATAGACACTGCCCTAGCACAGGAAAATTAGCAACAAACTACATATAGCAATATTCCACAATAAGCACAAGGTAGTGATACTGGTTAATGAATAAATTATTGGTCAGTACACTGTGGAAAATCTGCCTGCTTTTCTTCAACTCGCCTCTGTGGAATATTTCATCTAAGGGGATGAATATCATCTGATCCTTGCTGCAGCACTTCTTCAATACTGGCACTTAATGTAGGTTATTCATTCACCTCTACATATGGGACATGACAAAATATTGTCTAAGAGCCAGAAGGTCTGTGTGAGATCATAAGTTGAGCCTTCATCTTGTGTTCTTTTAGCAAATCTCTGCAAGGGCATGAAAGCAAGCCACGATTGGTCTTGCTTGACTTTTGGAGCTGAGGGTACAAAGAAGAATGAATGTCATTTAGCGGTGTGTTCTGTGCAGTATGTTTTAAGTGATCCCATGTGAAGGGTGACTGTGCAAAAAAGAGTGCAGCATTTGGGGGAGAAAATGGAGAAAAACAAATGTGTCAAATTAGCTTTGTCACATCAAATTCTTAAACCTCCAACAAGGGTGAAGTGCATAAGCTAGTCATTCAAGCAATTTACAAGCTACTATTGACTTTCATCCAGATGTTTGTTGAAAAATATCCAGCTTTAGATCAATTATACCCAACTGCTGCTTCTGCACCATTTTTGACCAACCCAGTCAGATCTTCTGGCCTCTTACCTCTTTATCCTCTGAGATGGTGCCAGATGGTTTTAGGATCCTAGCCTGAACCTCCTTCCCGGTTGACTTTCCTTTCTGAGGTCTTTCTACTTTTCCAGATGTCACTCGCATTTTCAGGCCAGATGAAACACTTTCATTTTTAGAGTTCTTATCTTTGTCTGCAACAACTTTAACCAGTGGGGGAGGTGGCTGGAGTAACAAAGACAATTAATACAAAATGTGGCTTGCACTGATTCCTACCCGAAGTTTTTTGAAAACAGAAATAAATAGAAACACTAGTAACCAGAGTTACACACTTTTATGAACGCAAGGTGTGAGTGATGGCTCCATCGCTTTCACTGCATAATAATAAACTTCAAAAGAATTTCACAAATGTGTATGATCAAAGATATGCAGAATTATAATGGCGAATGAATGAATAGTCTAGTTCTCACATGTACTTTTTCCCTCCAGAATACAATAAAACATTTCAGATTGTCATGGGATAGCCCAATCAGTATTTCCTTTAAAAATATATACAAAATAGTTCAACATTACATTACATAACATAGAGATACTGCCTAGATTTTTGTGCCTGGCGTGGGACTTGAACTTGTAACTTATCCCATCGTTAGAGCATTTTCTGTCTGTTTCAGAGATACAGTATAAACAAAATACTTGAGGAAAAATAGTACAGACGCCCTGAAAGAATGCTTTATAAAAGGACCATCAGATCACAAAAAATCATACCACTGTTGTCATCTCTGCAAGAACATTGTCAAGTTTGACGATGACAACAGCATGAACAAAGATGAGACGGCCTACAGAGAGGAGGTGGAAGAGCTCAAAGCCTGGCTCGAGGTGAATAAGCTCTTCTTCAATGTCAACAAGACAAAGGAGATGGTTATCAGCTTCAGAACTTGAACCACTCACACCCCTCTTTACATTGTCAGCACAGCAGTGGAAACTGCAATCAGTTTCAAACTCCTGGGAATGCATATCTCAAACAACCTCTCATGGTCTCAGAACACATCCTACACAATCAGGAAAGCTCACCAACACCTCTGCTTTCTGAAGAGGTTGAAGAGAGCTGGGCTATGCACACCAGTGTTCATGTTCTTCTGCAAATATGCAGCAGAAAGTACCCTACATGTTGCATCACTGCATGGTGGAGAAACTGCACTGCGGTGCACAGGAACACTCTACAACTTATAGCCAAAACTGCCCAACGCATCACTGGCACCAGCCTACATATCGTCAAGAGCATAAATACAGAAAGGTGCAGGAAAAGGTTCAGTAACACCATGAAGGAGTCCACCCACCCTGCTCTTGGACCTTTTGTCCCACTTCTATCAGAGAGGAGGTTACATAGCATCCGCACCAGGACCACCAGACTCAAAAACAGTTACGAGTTCGTACTGTTCGTACTTTCCCCAAACAGCAAGGCTGATCAACACCTCCATCCACTAACCTACCCTTCCACACCTCACCATCACTACTTTATCACCACCTGCTAGTCACCTTATATGACAGACACTCCTGTGCCTAGCGTCACTTTATGGGCATACAATCCAGGTATGTAAGCTCTCTTATGCATTTACAGTATATTTATTATGTTTTTTAAAAATTGTGTTATCTATCATATTGCTTTTCTTTTGTGCTGCATCGTGTCTGGAGTAACAATTATTTTGTTCTCCTTTACATCTGTGTACTGGAAATTACATAAAACAATCTTGATTCCTGAACTCTTTACCGCACTCTCTAATTACTTCCCCAAAACTCTGCCAATTTTGCTGTTTCCCCCAAGTATTTATTCAATTCCTTTCTGAAATTTATTTTCTTCCACCACTCCTTCAGAGTGAATTCCTGAAAGAATTTTAGTTCACAGTGTGAAAATCAATGCATTTCGGAATAAGGCAGGCCATAGCTTCCTAAAACTCAGCAACAAGTAGGGTCGTCGTCTTCTCTGGAGTGGCAGAAGCTGAGAGGAGACCTGACAGAAGTTTATGAAATTATAAGAAGCACTGATAGAATAGACAGCAGCTATCCTTTTCCCCAGGGCTCAAATATCTAATAGTAGAGGGGATACAGTTAAGTTGCGAGGGGTAAGTTAGAAGAGTCATCCGGGGCAAGTTTTCTTTTATTGAAAATCAAGAGTGGTGGGTTCCTGGAATGCTCTGCCAGAAGTGAATGGTGAAGACAGATACAGTAGAGGCATGGAAGAGGGTCATAGATAGGCATATGAGTATGAAGAAAATGGAGGGATACGGATCATATGCAGCAGGAGGGATTAGTTTAATTAGGTGCCGATAGTTTAAGTAGGTCAGCACAACATCATGGGCCACAGGGCCTGTACCGTTCTGTTTTCCAAGTATTGATCACCCTCCATATGAAATATACACTTTACACTTGATTTGCAAAAACAAATAAAATAACAAAGGAATTTATTCCTTTACTCATTAATATTGATGCCAAAATAAGCATTATCATTACAAAATTTCTGTGTTTGGCATTTATATAGCATTTACCAAAGTTAAAGGTAAAAATCTAAAGTAGATCAAACCAAATTAAAGCTCAAGAAAATAAAAATAATTATTTTCTTGTTATATGTTAACACTATATGAAAACCTTCAAATCACTACCGACATTCACAGCAAAGTCAACATCTTTACATTATACTCAATGAGCCTCTGATTACCTTATTTAATTCATCTGATAAAGCTTTGACACTGTAAATCGCAAGGCTGCCATCGTCTAGGACAGCTACAACGTAATGCCCATTTGGACTGACTGCTGCGGAGCTAATTCCATTATCAAGGCTTCCAATGTCAAAGAGAAGCTTGCAAGTGTGGATATTGAGAAACCTCATGATGCCATCCTGGCTCAATACTCCAATAACCTGCAATATTGGTCAAACACATCATTTGCAGCAACATGCGAGATAACCCTCAAACAATGATGTACACCGAAAGAATACAGATCACACCAATAATGGAAAAAGTTCCTTATGTGGTCAATTAAACATTTATTACTGGATTTGCTCAAATTTAAAGAGCTTAAGCTTTAAGATTCTGGTTTAAAAATGTTTTTTAAGTATCTGTGTTTTTAATTTTTAAAAACCTAGAACCTTCCCAACAATGACAACTTTATTCTCCCTCTCACTCATCAGGCAGAAGACACAAAAGCCTGGAAGCACATACTATCAACCTCAAGTTCTGCTTCCATCGCATCATTATTAGACTATTGAACAGTCCTCTCGTATGATGACAGACTGTTAACTTTGCAATATATTTTGTTACAGCTTTGTATCTTATTGTCTGCCAGCACTTCACCTTCTCTGTTTATTCTCAATTCTGTTATTGTTTACCTTTGGACTTTCTTAATGTATTATTATAATGAAATGATCTCTATGGATGACATTTGAAGTTTTTCATTGTACGCCAGTACATGTGACAATAATAACCTAATTTACCTTGGAAATCTCTTTCACCAATAATGCAGATATCACTCAAATTCTCCTCTTGTGTTCACTTATAGTTATCGAACGAAGGACCAAGGTCCAGATCATGCTAAGGCAATGACCTCAATGACCACTTTGTGAAAGTGAGCCGCCCATCATTCAGTTCTCACAAGCAGTGACCACCTCCATTCCAGAGCTAGCACATTTTCCCTGTGACCATGTGGGTTTACTCTGAGTGCTCTGGCTTCCTCCCACATTTTAAAGATGCAAGGTTACGGTCAGGGTAAGTAAGTTGCAGGTATACTGTTGGTGCCTGATGCATAGCAACATTTGCGGGCTGCCCAACATAATCTTTGCTGTTTTGATTTAACACAAATGACACGTCACTGTATGTTTTGATGTACATGTGACAAATAAAGCTAATCTTTATCTTTTTATGAGTCTCTCTCTGTAGCGCTCCCTGGATTTTAATATCACTTTTCCATTTAAAGCTACACAGAGTCATAATGTCACATCCTCCACTGGAACCTGAAATTGGGCAATGTTGTAAATACTCACATATCCTGCCCCCAATCTCATGTCCAATAATAGCTTACCTGGCTTGATCCACCATCGAAACTATCAGGAAGAAATTCAAGATGGCGAATTGTTCGCACCTTTGGTGGCATCTGGATTATCCGCTGCAGCTGTCTTGCACTCAGGCTCCAAAGGTGAAGACAATTTGATTTCCCTCCTGCTATTAAAATTTGACCATCCCTGCAAGAATTAACATTTTGATATAAACATACACCTTGTGAATCAGGATCTAAGGGGCTCAGACTGCACCAGTCTTCGTGTGGGAAGGGGAAGATGCTACAGCAACCATTTTTATTGTAACAATGATTCGCCAAGAGAGCAAGTGTCGCACAGAATATGAAGCCCTCAGGTGATCATTGTTTTATGACACTGATTGCAGTTAGGGTGCCTACATGCACCTCTATTCAGCCTCAGCTGATAGACTGAGTGTAATGTTTGGGATAGCTAACTATAATGAATACAAATTGCCAATACCTAGTATTCATCATTTAGATTTATTATTCCCCAATCTAGGGCATGGACTGAGATTTAAAGGTCTACTATCCAGAGTCCTAGATCATTTCTCAGGAGAAATGACTTTGGACCCGACTACAAAGTTAAATAAATAAGGAATAAAAAGCTCTTAATATAGTGAGCACAAAGCTACCAGGTTGTTGTAAAATCATCCAAGTTTACAAGTGTCCTTCAATGAGAAAATCTGCCACCTTTACTTTGTCTGGCATAAATCCGACTTCCCACTGCTAATATGGTTGGCTTTTAAATGATGAAGAAAAGTATTAAGTTCAAAAGGTAATTAGGGATGGATTATAAATGCCAGCTTTACCAGCATCCTCCTGTAAATGTGATCGCTCAGGTGAAGGACATCATATGCTTGAGGAACTCTTCACCAGCAAGGAGTCAAATGCTTTTTAAAAGATGAAGGAACAAACTAAAGCTTATAAAGCATATTATTAACATAAAAATGTTAAACCTGTTTCTTCTTCTTTATGTTCCTGACTCACTATTCTAACTTTTCAAACTACTCCAAATGAGAAGTTAACTAAACTGAGTTTTCACTGGCCTTTGATTAATGATAGTGCTTAAAAGGCAAACTGAATACAACTGCCTTCAGGACAGAGAAGTTCTAATGAGAAAAAAATGCAAGAAATCTAAAGTAATATAATTATCTGAAATGTCAACTAGAAAACAGTGACAGGGTAAATGAGGAGCTGTTCCTCTGGCAAGGTGAGTAACTAAAGGATGTAGTTCTAAGGAACAGTTCATTCCGGTTAATTGAACCATCAGTTAATCAGGCAACCGGTTATTTGGTACAACTCTTAAAGAACAAAATCTAATCAAGAAAATAGCCGAGATCCCCTTCATTTATTTGGGACACTATGCCGCTTAACTGAGGGAGCAGACTGTTGCCAAACAGCTTCTAAATAGTATCAGTCACGTGCACTTGCACTTGCACATGTACATTACACCGAGCTTAGAGCGATCAGTTTTTAAATAGCATTAATAACTATTAGGAACTAATATACAGTTTTACAATACTGTAGTAGCATTGATAGTGTTATAATTTCCACACAAGAAAAATAAAATTAAAGAACAAAAGGGAGGGACCAGGGCAATGAACTGGAAACGGCACGATAAGCCAAATAACCTTTTTCTATGTTGAGATGTATAACTGGACAGTTAAAAAAAACTCCCACTAATCAAAGCAAGATCAAGGACAAATCCTACCTGGTGATAGCAAAGGATTTATAACGTATCCGGGTTTCATCTGTAACCGGTAATTGGTATTTGCAATGGAGTGTATCACTTTCCCAGGCAAAGACAGAATCATCTTTAAAACAACTAAGGATTGTGTTACTCAGTGGAAGGAAGCAAACCTGGGTTACAAAGAAAAACAAAATTACCATACATTTAGAAAGTCTCCTTTTGCTGTAAAACTGAACAACAATGTCAAGACCACACCTGAAGCACTGTGTAGAGAAATTGGAGGCAGTTCACTCATTGACCCCTGGGATGAAGGAATCATACTGTGAGGAATGACTGAACTGAACAGGCTGGCTCCAACTATTTGGGGTTCAGAAGTATGACAGAAGATGTTATCAAAATAGAAAAGTTTCTGGAAGGATGGTGGCAAATGACAAGTTAAATACAGAATCTATGATGTATGTGGCACAGTCTCAGAAAATGGGGTTGTTTATTTAGCATATAGATGAGAAGGAATTCATTTCCTCAGATGATTTCGAACTTTTGGAATTCTCCAGACCAAAAGTAAAATCAATGAATACTTTCAAGGTCATAAGTGTCATAGGTAAAGGGGTTAAGGAAGTAATTATTTTATGCAAAGGCAGAATGTGAAGTACGGCCTACTGTTGCTCTTATTCCTATATTTCTTGTAATAAGGGCTCCTTCAATGACTAAATACACAGACTGTAAATTTATAACATTCCCCCTCAAGGAGAATGGTTTTTAGGCCTAAGGGTAAAACTTCATCTCCTGTAATATGCACATGATAGCATCCAGTAAATGTACTGTATCAAACAATGAAGTATGGAATCACTGGACTGGTATTTCTGAAGCAGAGTTCAGTGCATTAAAGGTATCACTTTAGATACTAGTCCTCCCACAGAAATTGTACCTCACAGTAACATGACCCAAGGGTGAATCACAACAAAGTGTTGGTTATCCTATTCTAGAGTACTCAGGAGAAACATGATACATCAAAAGTTTTAATAATGTATTGTTAGTTCTGCATGACTGCCCATGGATCTACATGTCAACTCTCCTCTACTATTTTGTCAAATCTCAAGCAAACCCAGTGGTACACTGGAGAGATGAGTCAAAAATGCATGAGACTACAACCATCAGGAAAGACTGCCATTTTCTCTGGAAAAATGAATAACAAAATAATGCAGATGCTGATAACTAATTATCTTATTATTGATTCAACTAAAGTTTGCAAGGACAATTCTGGATGTATATTCTGCATTTAAATCAATAACTGCATCACAGCATTCTTATGATGGATGTGAATGAGAATGGGATATTGCTAAGGATGGAATGCTGAACAGATAGAAGTTAGTGCTGGATGTAATTTTGAAAGTCAGTTTTAATGGAAAGTGGAATACAAATAGATGCAACACATACACATAATGCTGGAAGAACTCAGCAGTTCAGGCAATATCTATGGAAAAGAGTACAGTTGACTTTTCAGGTCGAGACCTTCATCAAGACTGGAGAAAAAAAGATGAGGAGTCAGAGTAGAAGGTGGGCAGAGGGGAGGGAGAAGCACAAGGGGATAGGTAAAACCAGGAGGGGGAGGAGTGAAGTAAAGAGCTGGGAAGTTGATTGGTGAAAGAGACACAGGGCTGGAGAAGGGGAATCTGAGAGGGGAGAAGGCCATGGAAGAAAGAAAAGGGGGAGGAGCACCAGATATAGGTAAAGGGCAAGTAAGGAGATAAAGGTGAGAGTGGGGAATGGGAATGGGGAATGGGGAATGGTGAAGGGGAGGGGCAGGAGGGCATTACCGGACGTTTGAGAAATCAATGTTCATGCCATCAGGTTGGAGGCTACCCAGATGGAATAAGCTGTTGCTCCTCCAACCTGAGTGTGGCCTCATCACGACAGTGGAGGAGGCCATGGACTGACATGTCGGAATGGGAATGGGAAGTGGAATTAAAATGGGTGGCCACTGGAAGATCCCGCTTTATCTGGCGGATGGAGTGTAGGTGCTTGGCAAAGCAGTCTCCCAGTCTGTCAGGTCTCACTGATATAGAGGAGGCCACACTGAGAGCAGTGGATACAGTAGATGCCTCTGACTGACTCACAGGTGATGTGTTGCCTCACCTGGAAGGACTGTTTGGGAGCCTGAGTGGTAGTGAGGGAGGAGGTATAGGGGCAGGTGTAGCACTGTTCCACTTGCAAGTATATGTGTCAGGAGGGAAATCAGTGCGGAGGGACGAATGGACAAGGGCATCGTGTAGAAAGCAATCCCTGCGGAAAGCAGAATATTGGGGGGGAGGGACAAGTGTGCTTGGTGGTGGGATTCCACTGGAGATGGTGGAAGTTATGGAGAATTATGCGCGGGATGTGGAGGATGGTGGGGTGGAAGGTGAGGACAAAAGGAACCCTATCCCAGGTAGGGTAGCAAAAGGAATAGGGTAAGGGCAGACGTGCGTGAAATGGAGGAGATGCGGTTGAGGGCAGCATTGAAGAAGGGAAGCCCTTTTCTTTGGAGGAGGAGGACATCTCCTTAATTCTGGACTGCAAAGCCCATCCTGAGAGCAGATGCAGTTGGGACAAAGGAATTGAGAGAAGGGGATGGCTGTTTTACAAGTAACAGGATGAGAAGAGGTATAGTCCAGGTAGCTGTGAAAGTCAGTGGGTTTATAATAGACATCAGTAGATATGCTGTCTCCAGAGACAAAAATAGAAACAGAGAGGTCGAGAAAGGGGAGGGAGGTGTCAGAAATGGACCAGGTAAATTTAAGGGTAGGGTGGAAGTTGGAGGTAAAGTTGATAAGGTCGATGAACTCTGCATGGGTGCAGGAAGTAGCACCATTGCAATCAATGATGTAGCGTAGCAAAAGTTGGGGAGTGATACAAATGTAGGGTTGGAACACAGACTGTTCCATGCAGCCGACAAAAAGGCAGGTATAGCTGGGACCCGTGTGAGTGCCCATGGCTAAACCTCTTGTTTAAAAGAAGTGGGAGGAGCCAAAGAAGAAATTATTGAGAGTGAGGACAAGTTCCGCCAGACAGAGGAGAGTGGTGGAGGGGAGCTGGTTGGGTCTGGTGTCCAGAAAGAAATGGCCTTCCTGATGGGGGATGGTGGTATATAGAGACGGGACATCCTTAGTGAAAATAAAATGATCAGGGCAAGGGAACTTGAAATCATCGAAAAGATCAAGAGCTTGTGAAGTGTCATGGATGTAATTAGGAAGGGACTGAATTGGGGGGGGAGGGGAGAAGATAAAACTGAGTCAAGGTATGCAGATACAAGTTCAGTGGGACAGGAACAAGCAGAAACAATGGGTCTACCTGGACAGGCAGGTTTGTGGATATTGGGTACGAGGTAGAAACAGAAGGTGTGGGGGTGAGGGAACTATGAGGTTGGTATCAGTGGATGGGAGATTCCCAGAGTTAATAAGGTCAGTGATGGTGTGAGAGACAATGGCCTGGTGCTCCTTAGTGGGGTCTCGTTTGATGGGTAAGAGGAGGTGTCTGAGAGTTGGCGCTGGGCCTCAGCAAGGTAGAGGCCAGTCTATCAGACTATTACAGCAGCCCCCTTATCTGTGGAGAGGTCAGGATTAGTGCGGAAAGTGAAGAGCAGCGAGTTCAGACGGATTGAGGTTGGAATTGGAGAGAAGGGTGGTGAAGTCAAGACGGTTGATGTCCCGTCAGCAATTACCAATGAAAAGATCCACAGCAGGCAGAAGACTAGAGTGGGGTGTCCAGGAAGAGGAGGAGGGTTGAAGATGGGAGAAGGGGTCATCAGTACGGCGTGGAGAGTCCTTGCCACAGTAGTGGGCAGGAGGCAGAGGCAGCAGAAGAAGAGCTCAGCGTCATGGCAGGCATGGAACTTACTGAGGTGTGGAATACAAATTCCTCCTAGCTTTCAACCATCAGTCCTCTGTGTACTAACACTGTAATCATTTTCTGAAGATGGTGCAAAAACCCTGGGAATTTTCTTAAGTTTCATGCATAATCAGTTACAATATGCAAATACTGTAGTAGTTAATATTTGTTAAAATATCTTAAGTATATTAATCTGCTATACTTTACTCTAATATCATGGACAAACCTTTTGAATGCCAACAGATGTGTTTACATTTAATTTCCTCTTTCGTTGGAATGTATCCAAGTCCCACAGTTGAGCTGTATCAACAGATGTTGTGATGGCATATCGTCCAGATCCATCAACAGAAATGGATGAAACTGTTGACTCATGTCCCTTCATCCAGCTCACTAGCTCTTTAGTCTCTGTCACCAGCAAAGCAAAAGTATGTGGAGTGTGAAGTGTTTTGTAGTCTGACACTATTATGCATCTGTTGTAACATTACTGAAGTTCATAGCTCCCAATTAATAATATAAATTGAAACCACCGGAAAACTTGCTATTTTTATGGCTGATATCAAATCAGCACCTCATGAATAGGGTGGCACTGTAGTGTAGTGGTTGGCACAGCACTTTAGAGTACCAGCGACCCAAGTACAATTCCCACCGTTGTCTGTAAGGAGTTTGTACGTTCTCCCTGTGACCGCATGGGTTTCTTCCGGGTGCTCCCATTTCCCTCCACAGTCCAAAGACGTACCGGTTGGTAGGTTAATTGGTCATTGTAAATTGTCCCATGGTTAGGCTAGGGTTAAATTGGGGGTTGCTGGGCGGCGTGGTTCGAAGGGCCGACTCCGTGCTGTATCTCAATAAAATAAATAAAATACACACACTAACACAAATAGAAGCAAACACAAATGATAACTAATTTTGGAAGTATTTATTGAGCAGTTATAACTGGCTGTTAAGAAGAAACAACAGAAGTTCATGTGTTTTTCTTTCAATTAGTTTTATGCCTTAGAGTTACAGTACAAAACACAACAGCAGGCACATAGCGTCATGTAAGCAGCACATGAATTAGCTCATTCAACACTTGTATCTTTACATCTATGATTTAATCACTGAACAGAACCTCCCCACATGTAAAGCAGACATTTGATAGCTATAGACATTATGGTACCTGTGTCAAAGCATTTCACAGAATAATCAGCCAGAGCAACCAAGTATTCGGTATTCCTTCGGAGATTGTAAGCTAATGCTGTACATGCTTGCCCAGTTCGCTGCACCAGCTTAAAGCTAGAGGAAAAATACATTAATCAGAACTAGCGCAGTGAGTAATCTCTCAAAAAGGTGGCTGCCATAGCCATACAGTACCATAGCACAGAAACAGGCCCTTCAACTTATCTAGTCCATGCTGACCCAATCTTCCGCCTATTCCAAACTACATGCACCTGGACCTTAGACCTCCAAACCACTTTCATCCATGTACCCGTCTAATCTCTCAAATGTTAGAATGAATCTCTGGGTGAAGCAGTTTCCCCTCAGATTCCCCTTGAATATTTCACCTATCATCCTATAGCTATGACATCTGGTTCTAGTCTCACCCAACCTGAGTGGAAAAAGCCTGCAGGCATTCACCCTATCTATACCCCTCATAATTTTGTATATTTCTGTAAGATCTCCCCTCATTCTTCTGTGCTCGAGGGAACATATTGAAACAATAACACCCGTCATGAATTATCAATTAAATATTAAATGTGTAATGGCTGTGAAATCAAGCAATGGAATCACTGCAGCTCCCTACAGTGCATTTTACCACATTCCTGGTTAAGGTTGTGGTTCTGTGTACACAAATTAAAGTCTGTGCTCAGTCAATGCACGAGAACAGTTACTGCTTATCTATTAACCCACTCCCAAAACACAGTGTCTTCCCTTTGCCAGTTAATTTAATGTAGAGCAAAACTCTACACAGCATTAACTATAAATGTTGCATCATTCATGGATGACTGTAAAGGAGACAAAATTACAATTGCATGTTCTAGTTCAATCAGACCATTGTTTCTAACCAACATTACAGGAATGCTACAATTACTCTTGGCAGGAGTTAAGATCACATTGTGCAAATATTTAGTGCGCACTGCAAAATTCTTGCACTAACAGCTTTTTCTCCCCTCCCTGTCTAATAAAGCTCCTATTCCCCAGTGTTTAGCTTTATTTAACTTTTTTGTTGCTACTCCCCGGGCTTCAATAGTCTGGTATAATTCTACGTAAGCCAAGAAAATCACAGATTTGATCCATGATATCTGGCCACTGCACAAATTAAAGTGGACAATGATGACTTAGCATTAAAAAGAAAGTATCTACACAAAGGAATAAAAGCAGGATGCTTAGCAGAGACTTGAGATAATTCTTTGCGGCACATGGCAGCTAATCTACAGTAGGTCAGAAAGTATATGTGGAGAGAGAAGAACAGAGAGAATTCTTTTTGTTTCAAAGCTGGGAAAAGTTAGAAATGGAACAAATGGAACAAGTCATGAAAAATAACACACATAAAAAAAATGCTGGTGAACGCAGGAGGCCAGGTAACATCTATAAGAAGAGGTACAATTGACGTTTCGGGCCGAGACCCTTCGTCAGGACTAACTGAAAGAACAGACAGTAAGAGATTTGAAAGTGGGAGGGGGAGGTGGAGATCCTAAATGATAGGAGAAGACAGGAGGGGGAGGGATGGAGCCAAGAGCTGGAAAGTTGATTGGCAAAAGGGATATGAGAGGATCATGGGACGGGAGGCTGAGGGAGAAAGAAAGGGGGGGAAGCCCAAAGGATGGGCAAGGAGTATAGTGAGAGAGACAGAGGGAGAAAAAGGAGAGGGAGAGAAGAAAATTAATAATAATAATAAATAAATAAATAACGGATGGGGTACGAAGTGGGGTGGGGCATTAAAGGAAGTTAGAGAAGTCAATGTTCATGCCATCAGGTTGGAGGCTATCCAGACGGAATATAAGGTCTGGAATATAAATTCTTCCAACCTGAGTGTGGCTTCATCTTGACAGTAGAGGAGGCCATGGATAGACATATCAGAATGGGAATGGGACGTGGAATTAAAATGTGTGGCCACTGGGAGATCCTGCTTTCTCTGGTGGACAGAGCGTAGGTGTTCAGCGAAACGGTCTGCCAGTCTGCGTCGGGTCTCGCCAATATATAGAAGGCCACATCGGGAGCACCGGACACAGTATATCACCCCAGCCGACTCCCAGGTGAAGTGTCGCCTCACCTGGAAGGACTATCTGGGGCCCTGAATGGTGGTGAGGGAGGAAGTGTAAGGGCATGTGTAGCACATGTTCCGCTTACAAGGATAAGTGCCGGGAGGGAGATCGGTGGGAAGGGATGGTGGGGGGGGGGGGGAAACGAATGGACAAGGGAGTCGTGTAGGGAGCGATCCCTGCAGAAAGCAGTGGGGGAGGTAGAGGGAAAGATGTGCTTAGTGGTGGGATCCCCAGATAGTCCTTCCAGGTGAGGTGACAATGCACCTGGGAGTCGGCTGGGGTGATATACTGCGTCCAGTGCTCCCGATGCGGCCTTCTATATATTGGCGAGACCCGACACAGACTGGGAGACCGTTTCGCTGAACACCTACGCTCTGTCCGCCAGAGAAAGCAGGATTTCCCAGTGGCCACACATTTTAATTCCACGTCCCATTCCCATTCTGATATGTCTATCCACGGCCTCCTCTACTGTCAAGATGAAGCCACACTCAGGTTGGAAGAACTAGCACTGAGCTTTGCTGAGTTTGGATCCTACAATCACAATGATCTGTTAAAACATATAAAAGGTGCCTCACAGACACAAAGCTCAATGACGGCATGGATATCACTTGAAGAAGTTTTAAGGTACATATGATAGGGGTAAGAAGGATCAATAGAGTGATTTAGGGAATGGATTTCAGAACTCAAGAGCCTTGGTAGCTGAAGGTACAGCTGCCTGTGATGGGGCAATGACACTTAAGTTGTATGAGAGGATAGAATATATTACTATCAGTGCACATTGCCCAATTTTTTTCTTCAAATACCGGTAAATAAAATACATCAAGTAACTTACCTATTCCTGCTCAGGTCAAAGACATAAATATTGCCCTGATGGTCACCAGCAAGAAAGGCTTCGCCTGCGGTATCAAACGCAACATGAAGGAATCGAATAATCCTCGAGGGATAGCCCACCACATTATGAACAACATTAACTATAACACTGCTCGAAAACAAAACAGGCATGGATTAGAAAATTCGTTAAAACTGTCAATGTCAGAATATTATGAGAATTTTTACTCTGGTAAATACGGTAAATAAACACCAACTGGCCAACCTACATTCATTGTAAACACAAGAGATTCTGCAGATGCTGGAAATCCACAGTTATACATGAAATGCGGGAGGAATTCTGCAAGTCAGGCAGCATCTCTGGAAATGACTGGAACGGAAGGGGGAAGAAGCCAGGATAAGAAGGTGGAGGTGGGAAAGAAGTTCAGGCTCGGTGTTAGGGAAGCCAGGTGGCTGGGGAAAGGGCAATGAAGTGAGAAGCTGGGAGGTGACAGGCGGAAAAGGTAAAGAGCTGGAGAAGGAGGAATCTGATAGGGGAGCAAACTGTTTTTTGTGTTTTTTGTTTTAATGGTATTTCTTCAAAGCTTTGTTTCCATCATTAATTTTAAGATCTCACATGATTTGACAACCGTTTAATATTAGGAGTATTATTACACAAATTGTTATCGAAAATACTAAACTTTTAGTCATTATTGTTGGCTGTACAGCATTGTCAAGTCACTGAATATTCCACAAGAGGGTGGAATATTTTGATTTAGTATAAAATGGGGCATTCATAGATGACTTTCATTAAAGAAAAAAAAAGGTTAAAGTTAGAAGGAGTTTTGCTAAAGGGGGAATGTTTCAAGTGCATTTTAAGACAAGGACTGCCATAGAACCCTTTAATTTGGACCTGGTTAACACAGGTGCAGACATAAAACAGGCACTCCAGCTCAGGATTTAGCAGTAACAAAGGGGGTGAATAACCTTTCTCTATTCTGCAATCATTATATTAAATAATGACACAAACACCAAATGGCCTTGTAAATATGGATTCGTAATCATATCTTCAAAAATGCAATTATTTTGACTGAATTACATGCTCACATCACAGATTAATGACCTGCATGAAACATCCACACAAGTAGAAAAGCTATGAAATAACACACAAGAAACAGTGCAGATGTTGATAATCTGGGGCAGCACACAAAATGCTGCAGCAACTGAGTGGGTCAGGCAGCATCTATGAAGGGAAATGGACGTTTTATGTTGAAACCCATTACCAGACTGGAAAGAGAAAGAGGAAAAGCCAGTACAAAAGAGTAGGGGGAGAAGTTGAAGCATGAGCAGGCAGATGATAGCTCAATCCAGAAAGGAGGGGGGGGAAGAGTGGGAACGTTATTCAAGTTCAAGTTCAGTTTATTGTCATTCAATTGTACATGTATACTACCAAATGAAACGTTCCTCCAGACCAAGGTACACAGTATAGTACATATAACTCACACACATTAACAAATAATGTGTAGTTACAACACAAGTTAAAAAGTACACAGTATAACACTACTGGCACTTCATATGTGATGAGACCTGGGTGGTAGTCTTACGGTCTGGAGGAAGCTGTTTGCCATCCTAATGCCACGGTACCTCCTGTCTCATGGTAGAACGTCAGAGATTGTTGGATGGATGAAAGGGATCATTGACAATGTTAAGGGCCCTACATAGGCAGAGCTCCTGATAAATATCTCTGATGGGTGGAGGGGAGACCCTGGTGATCCTCTCAGCAGTCCTCACAATCCTTTGTAAGAACTTGCATTCACATGCTTTGCAGTTCCTCTACCAGATGGCGATGCAGCTGGTCAGGACATTCTTCATGACACTCCTGTAATATTGGTTAGAATGGGGGAGGGGAGCCTCAATCACCTAAATTTCCTCAGGAAATGGAGACATTGCTTGACCAAAAAAGTGGTGTTGAGGGAGCAGATGAGATCGTCTGTTATGTGCACCCCCAGAAACTTAGTGCTCAATGGAGGAGCCGTGTATGTGCAGTGAGGAGTGGTCAGCCTGTACCTTACCAAAGTCCACAATCATCTCTTTAGTATTGTCCACGTTGACATTCAAGTTGCTGTGCTCGCACCATTCTACTCGCTTTCTGTACATCGGTTCATCGTCCTTGTTGATCAGGCTAACCACTGCTGTGACATCAGCAAACTTGCTGATTCGGTTTGAAATGGATCTAACAGTGCAGTCATGCATCACAGTGTGAACAGCAGCGGGCGAACTGAGCATGCAGCCCTGGGGAGGATCAGTCATCAGTGTGATAAAGCTAGAGATGTTCCTGCCAACATGGACTAACTGTGGCTTTTCCATCAAGAAATCCAGGATCCAGGTAGAGAGAGAGATGTTGAGACCAGGGCAGTTTACCCATCGGCTTCTGAGGGATGATCTATAAAAGCCAATCTAAAGCCGATAAACAGCGTCCTGGCTTACGAGGCACCATTTTTCAGGTGGGACTGGCCGGAGTGGGGTGCAGAGGCTATGGCATCATCAGTGGACTGATTTGAGCAACAAGCAAATTGGAAAGGGCCCAATGTAGCAGGATGATGGGATTTAATGCTATCTATAACCAGTCACTCAAAGCACTTCATTATTGTTGTAGTCAGTCCCACCGGACAGTAGTTGTTTAGCAGGTTACCGTCGCCCTCCTGGGCACCAGGACAATGGAGGCCACCTTGAAACCTGAGGGGACAATGGACTGTCCCAGAGATATGTTGAAGATGTCTGTTAGAACATCTGTTCGCTGGGCTGCACAGACCCTCAGCACACAATCAGGTACTTTATCAGCCCTGCAGTTTTGTGTGTGTGTTGACCTTGGCTAGGGTCTTCCTCACATCAGCTGCAGCCAGCTGGGAAGTAATAGGGAAAAAAAAGGCTGAAGAAGATGGAATCTGGTGAGGGAGGACAGCAAACCATGGAATAAAGGGAGAGAGGTGGGGAGGGGGAACTGGATAAAGATATAGATGGGTGATGAGCAGATCGAGAGGATGGGGAAGGGGCAACAGAAGGGTTGAATGGGCTGGTGGGATAAGAAAAAGTGTGTGTGTGTGTGTGTGTGTGGGGGGGGGGGGGTAGTGTTACCAAAGTTAGAGGCTACCAAAGCAGAATATAAAGTGCTAGTCCTCTAATTTACATCTAGCCTCAACTTGGCAGTTGAGGAGGAAGTGGACAAATATGGCAATGTGGGAATAGGAACTGGAATGAAATCAGCTTGTCACTCAGCTGTTAAGGTTGTATGGAATAAGCATCTCTCTCTTGGAAATGGTAATGTTATGAATACCATTGCATTTACATAGTGATACTGTAAGCTTAAAATACACATCAGTATGGTTGGTGAAGGCACAGCAAGTTAAAATAAAATTTCAAGAGCAACAAAGATCTAAATCAATCATTTCAGTTCGAACACTGGATCTCATGTTTTCATAAGGTTTAAGTTATTTTGTTATTCCAGTAGGTTTGTGAGTGTATTTAATTTTAAACCCCAGTAATACCCACTAACAAAAAGCAGTTTATTAGGCAAAATTAACAAGAGACTTTTGATGTTTTTGGTTAGATTTCGAGTAACTTGAAAGGGACCATAGATTACCCCAATCTCTGTTTCAATTGTTTACCATCCTCTGAGTTTGGAAAACCTTGTTCAACTATTAGGAAGTCCAAAGGCTATTGCCCTTAATCATTGTCAGAAATTTCACCTCTCTCCCTAGCAACCAGAACTGGACAATTTATAACCTGTACCATCAATAAAACATGTATTTCAATACCCAAACTCTGCCTGACTGTTCCCCTTCCTCAGTTTATCTGCTGCTAAATTTCTCATCCACAATCTTATTGTCTCCAAACATGAAGATTTCTACCTTTAAAGCCTCAGGGTCACCTAAAAATCTTGATACCCATGTCCTAGTTCTCACCAAGTCTTGTTCACCAATCAGTGTTGACCTATATTGGCTTCTGATTTACAAACGTTTGTAATAGGTTGTTTATCTGCTGATGTTAGTGATTGCTTTGGTTTGCAGAAACTGTTTGTAGTGAGAGCCAAAGAAAATCAGTCATCTTTCTTCTCTAGCTACCAGTCCAGAAATTAGGAATCAATTCCCAGTGACAGGTCACTGGGGCTTTGTGTGGTTGTCAACTTAAAGTCCTCAATGTTTTATAATATGACCACCTGCCTCGAACTGCTCTGTGGGACAACAAGTCGCATGGCACAGAAACACCCTTTAGCACAACTGATCTATGCCAACCAAGGTACACATTCAAGTTAGTCCCATCTGCCCCCATTTGGCCAATATCCTTCTAAACCTTTCCTATGCCTTTTCCTGTCTGAAACCAATTGCTGGATGACCAGGCCAATAACAATAGTACCTTGCATTTCTACAGCATCTTTCACAAGCACAGGACATTCCAAAGCAAATTACACCCAACAGTGGTCTTTTAAACTACACTATCCCAGAAGCTACTGGCATGATCTCTGAAGACAGGGCAAGCGAAAGTAAATGATCAAGGGAATTTGGAGACAAGGAAATTACAAATGAGCCCAGTAAACCTCAGCTTGAATGGTGAGGGGAAAGAAATGATTCTCTACTTGCTCGAGGGGAAGGGGAGAAAATCCCTGAAGATCATGATCCTGGTATCCTAAAGATACACAGTAATCAACGGGGTCCTAATTACTGGTGATGAACAGAAAGACCCTGGTGGGGGAACAAATCCAGAACTTTCTGAAAGTCACAACCGTAAGTGGATAAGATAGTGAAGAGGCACATGGAACGCATGCTTTCATTGGTTTTGGCTGGGATATCACATTGTAGGCTTATGAAACATTAGGTAGGCATCCCTGGAGTATTATGGGCAATTCTGTTGCCATAATTCAGGAAGGATGATGTACACAGCAAGGATATTGCCTGGGATGAAACATTTCAGTCCTAAGCAGAAACTGTTTAGATTGTTTGTTTTCAGTAGAGTGTGAACTGAGGTTGGTGGGGGGGGGGGAGGGGGAAGAAGCTGGTGAAGGTGTGAAAAATTATGAGTGAGATTGATAGGGTAATCAATAAGAATCTTTCTTCCCTTATGACAGTGGAGAGGACAAAGGGCATAGTTACAGGTGGGAGGTTTAGAGGAGATCGGAGGGAGAGATTTTTTTTCACCCAAGGGGGTAAGGCTAGAATCTGGAACACACTGCCTAAGGGGGTGGTGGAGGTGTAGACTTTCACAATATTCAGAAAGCAACATGAAACAGCAAAGTAGGACTTCTGGACGAATTCAGAGATGTCGAACAGTGTTTGTGAGAAGAGAGGAAGTGTCAATGATTCCAATCGAAACCCTGCAAGAGGAATGAGAGGAGAGAAGCAAGATGGCCTGTGTCGAGAGGGAATGCTGTAGTGCGATAGGAGTCAGAGGCGGCTGGCAGACTGAGGAGGGGTATACAATGACAAGCGGGTAACTCTCGGTGGGTGGAGACGAGGAAGTGGCAGGTGGATGATAGATGGAGGCAAATAAAGATCGAGAAAAATTGAAAGCAAACTGGGCCAGGTGGAAGGAAGGGAGGGTGAAGACTTAAGATAAACAGTAAAGTAGTTAAGTTTGGGGACCATGCGGAAGGGGTTGGAGCAGATGGAACCAGAACCAGATGAGGATGTGAAGCACCAAGGCGTAAAAAGCTACTAATGTGGGTACATTGGACTATTGCAGCTAAACACAATAAAGTAGTTAGTGTAGTTAAATACGGAATGGACACGGTAGACCGAAGCGTGTGATTCTGGAGAAAGACGGAGTTAAATGGTCTATGCAGTCTACCTCCACCACCCACCCCGCCTTGCCGGGCCCAGGGCTCAAGTTTACCCGTCGCTCGCTGAAGCTCTGGGCTTGCGGTGCCAAATCCGGCCGCGCTCCTTTTGCCCGAGCTCCGCGACCCGCTGCATCCCGCCTCTCGCCGGCGCCAAATTCAAACTCCCGCCGCCTTCAGAGTCTCAGACATCACCCAGCACCGGACGAGACGCTAGAAACTCCCGGAGTGAAATCGCCTCCGCCGCATTAACCGAGAAGCCGTGGAAACCGAACAAACTTAGCCCCCAAACGACATCGCTTCCCAGAAAGGCGCATGCGCCCTATCGCAAAGCGAACTGGGAATTGTAGTTTATACTGTTGCACAGCCAGTATTTTGATTTAATTTACTTAAGTTTCCTGTTTGATAATAACTTTGCGATATTTTAATTGCTTGAGCCTCTTGGAGAAAAAAATAGGATGACCTTTTTTTAGGTTTATTTCGATTGGTTTGTTGGTCCACGTGCCGCCTCTACTAATGAAGAAAGCTATTTACGTGCAGGTTTAATTATCATTCAACCAACCATACATGAATAGAGCCAAACGAAACAGCTTTCCTCCAGGGCCAAGAAACAAATAATTTGCATTGGTCTAGTAAATTATAATTTGAAAGTGTATTTCAGACTTGGAGGGAAATTTAATCAGTGGTAAAAATCGCAATGCTATTCTGAGTTCAAGATGGCAATAGCCATGGACTGATACATCATAAAGGTGCTTTTAGAAATTATCCTTAAAGGTGTACACATTGTGGAAGGCTTAATGTTATGTTGGAAGTACACAAATTATCCATTCTGACATACTATACTATATTATGTACTTAAAAATGCCTCATTCCTACATACCAAGCCTTGTAAGAAATGCCTGGAATCAAAAAAACTATTGTGCAACATTTATTTTTGTTCATCTATATGCATTTGAAAGGTTCTGTAAATTAGTTCCGTTGTTTCAGTAATCCATTTCTTTTAAAAATCTAATCAAATTGTAATACAACAAAAACGGTTTCAATGCTGGAAATCAATGGTCAAAGTTTTTAGGACCAATTATATTACTACAGCACATTGTATATCTTCAGAGATTACGATCTAGACAAATCTCTTCAAAATCAATTATAGTTTTGCTGAGCTGAATTTTTATTATTTATGTAAAAATTGCTTGATTAGCTAACTTAAGAAAAATAGCTTTGTGTCAAATCAACAACTGTTTGTTTCTCCAACCTTAATTCAACTGTTGGTGTAATTTAGCTATCATATTGCCTTTGAATTATCTTGATACAAACTATTTCCAGTGGTGCCTATATTATTAATGATTCTGATATAAACTAAATAATATCAAAATGTACTTGCGCTATGAAGATAATTGAATCCTCAAAAGCATGTGCATTTGAGATGCCTAAATACAGGAAAATGCTTTAAAATACTCCTCCTGCAGTTCATTCTTGTACTTCTAATTATTTATAACAAGGGTTCCCATCCTGGGCTCCACGGACCCCTCGGTTAACGGCAGGTGTCCATGGCATAAAAAAGTTTGGGGAGCCCTGATTTATAGTACAGTAATATACATTTTTTTTGTGATTTAGAAACCTCCAAACATTTGAAGATGTGCCTGGTTCAATTTAGTTAATATGCATTTAAAATGTATTCTGTTGACATACAGTATGGTTGTGTGTAAAATATTGGTTGTTTAAGGCTCTTATCTTTGATTAATGTGGAAGGTGACATTTGAAAATCTTTGCAAAAAAAAAAGAAAAACAAAACTCCTTGGAGCGACAGAGGATGAGAGGTACAAGAGGCATTGATCTTGTGGATAGTCAGAGGCTTTTTCCCAGGGCTGAAATGGCTGACATGAGAGGGCATAGTTTTAAGGTGCTTGGAGGTAGGTAGAGAGAAGATGTCAAGGGTAAGTTTTTTATACAGAAAGTGGTGAGCGTGTGGAATGGGCTGCGGGCAGCGGTGGTGGAAGTGGAAACGATAGGGTCTTTTAAGAGACTCCTGGATAGGTACATGGAGCTTAGAAAAATAGAGGGCTATGGGTAAGCCTAAGTAGTTCTAAGGCAAGGACATGTTCAGCACAGCGTTGTGGGCCGAAGGGCCTGTATTGTGCTGTAGGTTTTCTATGTTCTATGTTTTCTAAAACATATTGCCAACAGCAACAGCATACTGCGCAATGCACAAAAAGCACATATGGTTATGATTTCAGAAATGAGTTGAGGCAGATAGAATTGCAATATTAAGAATATTAAAAAAGCAGGTTCTGAGGGTGATGTTATTGTTATGAGTGACTAATTTCCTGAATATTCAGGGGGAGAACCCAGAGGCTAATGGATTACAGGAAAGTGAATTAATTGAGTTATTAAATTATTGTTTTTTGATCCAGTATGTTAAGGCACTAACAAGAGGGCGGCCTGTCTAGATTTGATATTCTGTAACAATCGAGATAGAATTTTGAGTACGGAAGTTGTTGAGCCTTTAGAAACAAGCAATCATAACATTCTTAGTCTCGAAGTTTCTGGGAGTGTATATCAGTAAAAACCAAAACCATTAAATTGAATTTCAGAAAGGCAAGGTTTGTGCAGATGCGTCAAGGACTTCAGAAGATAAACTGGAAGGAAATGCCGTAAAGAGGTAATACACACAGTACAGAAAATGTTCACACCCAAGGTCGAGAGAAGTAATAAAAACAATAGATCAATTATATGGATGAATAAAGATATACATAAAGATTATTGGAGGAAAAAAACAGCTATATAAGGAATACAGAAAAAATAGTAATGCTGTTAACCGTAGGGTATATGAAAATATGAGCGCTATAGGCAAGAGGGAAATTCAGATTGCCTAAAGGCATTTTGAGATAATGCTATGTTGCTGATAATGCTAAGATTGACCCTGGGAGATTGTTTCAATACTTTAGTAGTAAAGGAAAAGTCAAGGAGGAAGTTAAGTGTATCAGGAATAATCATGGGGTGTCAAATTATGCAGAGAAGGACATAACAGATACCCTTGACTAATATTTTGCTAAAGTATTCACCTGCGAAGATGTTAGCACTATGCCAGTGAGTGTAGAGAAAAATAAGGTTTTAAGTGACTTAGAGGTCTTAGAAAGAGAGGTCCTGCTTCAGCTGAAAAGGCTGAATGTTAATAAATCTCCAGGGCCAGACAACATATATCCAAGGGTACTTAAAGAGGTCTGTGGTTATAAATAAAAACCCCTAACATGTATTTTTCTGAAGTCAGTGAAGACTGGTGAAATCCTTAAGGACTGGAAATGGGCTAACATTGTCCTGATATACAGGAAGGGTGATTGCACTAACGCTGGTAACAAGAGACCAGCAAGCTTAAGGTGTATCACAGGCAAAATAATGGAAACAGTAATAAAGGATGAAATTACTCTTTGGAGAGAAGGAGGATGAAAGGAGACATGATAGAGGTGTACAAGATAATAAGAGGAATAGATAGAGTGGATAGCCAGCGCCTCTTCCCCAGGGCACCACTGCTCAATACAAGAGGACATGGCTTTAAGGTAAGGGGTGGGAAGTTCAAGGGGGATATTAGAGGAAGGTTTTTTACTCAGAGAGTGGTTGGTGCGTGGAATGCACTGCCTGAGTCAGTGGTGGAGGCAGATACACTAGTGAAGTTTAAGAGACTACGAGACAGGTATATGGAGGAATTTAAGGTGGGGGCTTATATGGGAGGCAGGGTTTAAGGGTCGGCACAACATTGTGGGCTGAAGGGCCTGTACTGTGCTGGACTATTCTATGTTCCATGTTCTATGAAATGGAAAAGTAGTTGATAAGAACAGGCATGTTGGCAGAAAGCCAGCATGGATTCAGTAAGGGGAAATCACGTTTTACTACTATGCTAGAGTTCTATGAAGAAGCAACTAAAACTTTTGATAACAATTGAGCAGTTGATATCATTTACTTGGACTTACAGAAGCCTTTTGACAAGGTACCCCATGAGAGGTTAATAATCAAATTACAGGAGGTAGGGATTCAGGGCAAGGTGTGCAAGTGGGTGCAGAATTGGCTCAAAAACCGAAAACAACGAGTTATGGTGAGAACACCTAGACAATATTAGAAGTGAAGTTCCGCCAAGATCAGTCTTGGGGCTGTAGCTGTTTTTAATTTACATTAGTGATAGGAATAAGCACATAACAAATAAACGCATAAAGTTTGCTGATGGAACAAAGATAAGGGGACAGGCTAATAACATTCAGACAGTAGGATCAATATGGTTAGAGCTAAACAAAATCCAGATGTGGGCAGATAAAATTTAATGTAAGGATAACGCAAAGTCATATTGTGTGAGGGATGTGACGGCACTGAAGACAGCCCAGAGAAGGGCGACTGGACTCATTCCAGATCCGCATGGTATCAGCTATGAAAAAAGACCAGAAGAATTAAATCTTTTTAGCCTACGTAGACATAGAATGAGAGGAGACATAATAGAAGTGTTCAAAATCATTAAGGGTATGAGTATTGAGTTGATTATTAAAATCACGAGCATTAAGGGGTCCCAATGCTGTTCCTTTATCCTTATAGCTTTTAATTCTCACCCAGATATCTTCACCAAGTCTTGATTCATCTCCCATCATAAGCCTGCTTCACATTTAAATTCTCTCTCATGTGTATGGCTACTCCTCCACCTTTACAATCTCGCTTACCTTTCCTAAGTATATCCTTTAATACTATATTCATCACCATCCTTTGAGGTCAGCCAGGTTTCAGTTATTGCTATTAGATCATATTTATACACACTTGCATGTAATTCCAGCTCATTTATTTTATTCTTAATACTTCTTCCATTTATACAGGACATCCTTAGTCTATTACTGTTATTTTTCATCTGATTTTGACCCATTTTTATATTTTTGAAGCCCATAATCAGTTTATGTCCTAATATATTATTCTCCACAATGGTGTTGAGCCTGGACTGTTCGAAGTTCCCTGCCCCCACCATTCCCTAGTTACACAGTCCTCAGCGATCTGAAGCATATGCCTGCCCTGTACACTAGAGTCCCTTCAGTTGAAATGCAACCTGTCCTGGTGGTACAAGTTTCGTCTGCCCCAAAAGGCACCCCAATGCTCTATAAACCGATGCCTCTCTAACCTACACCATGATTTGAGCCTCCATCTTACCTGGACTGGCTCGTGACACAGGTGGAACTTCTGCGAAGACAACCTTGTCGGCTTTGTTCCAAAGCTTCCCACCTAACCCTTTAACATTGTCTTGCAGAACTGACAGCTTGCCCTTACCCATGTCATTTGTTCTGTTGTGGCAAATGACTACTGGACTCACGTCAGCTCTGGCCAGGAGTTTGTCTACTTCTGGTAGGCAACACCCTGACACCCCGTACGAAACGTCCTTGTCAGTACTCACCTGGATCTCAACCCCCCACCCCCCGATAACTGACTCCCCTACTGTCACTACTTCCTTTTTACAAGGTTTAGGTTTGGGATTAGAAAGGGTCCTGTGGGGCTCCTCTGTTCTGCCTACTACCTCAGAGGTTTCATGATTGTCGTTGAGCATCGCTAAATGTTCAAAATGGTTGGACACTTCCAACTCTGGGGTTAAAGCCTCCGGGCAGTGCGCATCTCTTAACCTGTGTTTCCTTTCCAGTCGCCCACCTGTCTCTATCTGGTCTGGAATTTCAACCCGCATTGTTTTGGTTTTGTGCTACCTTGATATACTTATGATCTGTCTCAATGACATGCAAACAGAAGCTTTTCACTGTATCTCCTATTACCGTTTGAAGTTTAAGGTCGAAAACACACACCAGTCCACCGAGAGGTCAGTGGCAGATAGTGAAAGCAGCTTCAGTTTTCTGGGGTCTCGGCCTGAAACGTCGACTGCGCCTCTTCCTATAGATGCTGCTTGGCCTGCTGCGTTCACCAGCAACTTTGATGTATGTTGCTTCAGTTTTCTGGGCATCGACATCTCAGGGGATCTATCCTGGGCCCAACATCTGTTTCTCTACTTCTTTAGGCCTTTGAGAAGGTTTGGTGTGTCACCAAAGTTATAAATTTCGAGAGACAGTGGAAAACATTCTAACTGGTTGCATTGCTTCCATTTATACCATGCATTGGTTCATATGGAGTCCCTAATGCATGGGCACAATCTTCCCAGCCACTGAGGACGTCTTCACAAGGCAATGGCTCACGAAGGTAGTGTCCATTATTAAGGACCCTCACCATCTGGGACATGCCCTCTTTGCATTATTAATATCCAGGACCCACACTCAACTTTTTAACAACTTCTTCCCCTCTCCGGTCAATGTTCTGAATGGTCCATGAACACCAAATAATTATTTGACTTTCTTTTAAACTATTATAACTTGCTTTTATAACTTAGAATAAAGGTTATGTATTGTCCTGTACAGTACTGGTACCGCAAACAAGTTTTGCTGCATTTATCAGTACTAATCTGATTTTGAGCTTATTGTCATATGCACCGGTACAGTGAAAAGCTTACTTGCAGTAACATCAGAGACACATAGCATCATATAACCAGCACTGCCAGAAAAAATAAATATTGAACACAACTTTTACAATTCATGCGTACTGAAAACGCAGTTTTGGAAGATATAGGAGCATGTCAATCATCCGTTGCTATGCTGCTGCCCTCTAACCTGGGTGTGCTGACGTGGACCAATGACGAGTGAGCGCGTCAGGGGTGTTTCTCCCGGCACCCTCCGGCGCGGCGATGGCGGACAGCGGACTGGGCGAGTGGTACCGCGGCATCCCCCCGGTCACCCGCTACTGGTTTACAGGCTGCGTAGCGCTGCCGGTGTTGGAACGGCTCAACGTGGTGAGCGGCAGGTCCCTGATCCTGTGGTCGGAACCCTTTTTCAACAACTTCCAGGTACGGACGGGCCTGCGTTGAAGGGGCCTGAGGGCTTCGAATCCTCGACTGCAGCTCCCCTTCCCTTTCCTCTCTTCTCCTGCTGCCCCTACACTTGGCTTCGAGCAGGAAAGGGGGGAGGTTGTGGTGGGTGCGGCCGGGGGGGGTGCGGTTGGGAAGATGGGAGGAAGGTGCAGTTGATGGGATAAATTGGGAGGCTTGATTTCGAGATGCTGAGGGATAAATTGGAGTCGGGGGGAGGGGGTGGTGGGGGGTTGCTAGTCTCAGTGGCCGGGGAAATCGCCGGGAATTGCTCATGTTTTCCATTCTGGTTTTGTGGGTGTTTAGAGTGATTGATGCGGCTAATATGGGGACTGAAGGCTTTGTGACAGGTGGGTAGGAGATACCGGATGAAGCGAGTGGTTAATTTATTCAGGGTTCGAATCTTTTGATGTGGGCTGCAAGTTTAGTTAAAGTTGTGAGTTATCACAACACAGTACCTTGCTGACTCGTTGACCGGAAGCTTGTACTGGAAGCTGATATCTTTGCTTTGTAAATATTCCCGCAAAACTGATTTATAAAATTTGTATCTTCCAATTCATTTTTACTTTAATTCTACTTCCTGATGTTATCTTACATTAGCAGAAAATCCAGAATGCATAGTAACGCTACTGGCAAGAAGTTGTTAATGCAAAGTGAAATCAGATTTTTAATACAATAATTTAATGTTTAAAGCAGTCTATTTACAACTGTTTATTTATTGACATGCGTAGTGGAAGTAGGTCCTTCAAGTCGTGCTGCACAGCAATCCCCTGATTTAATCCTAGTGTAATCCTGGGACAATTTACCAACTGGTACATCTTTGGACTGTGGGAGGAAACCAGAGCATGTGGAGGAAGCCCATGTGATCATAGAGAGAACATACAAACTCTTTACAGGCTGCAGTGGGTACTGAACCCGGGTTGTACTGTACACTTAAAAATATTAAGAATATATTGCATTTGTGTACATGTAGATATATTTAGATGATTCTGTAACTGATGCATTTTGCATATCTGAGTCAGATGCTGACTATGGCCTGCTGTTGGCTGTGGATGTCCATCTGTGTTACCTTTTCACAAATTAAATCATGACAATTTTTTATGGGAATTGATTACAAAGGTTTCATAATGCCAAGGGAAAATTGTTTTCTTGGTTCGGATTTGCATCTCTATTGAGATGGAGATGACACTTGGAGGAACCTAGAGTGGAAAGTAAACTGATGGAGGAACTCAGTAGATAAGCAGCATCTGTGGAGCACAGAGTCCCTTCTGCAGTTTTTTTTGCTACATCTCTTGAAAAGATTTGAAATTACCAGAAGGAATGTCAGATTGTTCTTTTATTAATTCTGCAATTAATGCACTGTGTTCAAATTTCCACCTTGGTTTGAACATGCCCAGACAAAATATTGAGTGTCTCCAGACTATAGTAGTCTGTGGTCAGCTGTCTGTTATTAACAGCAATAATTCTTGCAATTAAAATAATGAAACATTGTTTTCTAAGTAACATAGGATATGTAGTTTTAACGTAGTGATTCACTTCATTTTAAGTTTTAAACTGCTTTTGAAACTAGTTTTTATTGGAATTTGTTGACACTGGCTGATTCTTGAGATACCAGCAGCCCGCCTTTGGCCTACTTCATTTTGAAACCTCCATGTTTTAGGCTAGTGTGAGTGGTGGTGCTTTCAAGTTTCCTGATTATCCTGCTGATTCTGTTCATGCATCTTTATTTGTATATAGTCGAGTTTATTGTCATATGCACAAGTACGATGAAAAACTTATTTTCAATAACATCAAAATATATAGTATTATATAAGCAGTATTCACAAGAAAAATATGTTAAACAAATTATAAACAAATTTGACAATAAAGACCATGAATCAAGAAATAAAGTAAATTTTAGTGCAAAATGATGAATGTGGTTCTAGTGTTGGCAAACTGTAGTGATTAGAATTACACCTTAAGACATAGGAGCAGAATTAGGACATTCAGCCATTGAGTCTACTCCGCCATTCCATCTTAGCTGATGCCAAATCCCATTAAACCCCAGACACCTGCCTTCTCGCCATATCCTTTGATGCCCTGACTGATCAGGAAACTCCCCCTTAAATACACCCACGGACTTGGCATCCACCACAGCCTGTGGCAGAGCATTCCACAGATTTACTACTCTCTGGCTAAAAAAATTTTCTCCTTATCTCTGTTCTAAAGGGTCGCCCCTCAATTTTGAGGCTGTGCCCTCTAGTTCCGGATACCCCCACCATAGGAAACATCCTCTTCACATGCATTGTATTTAGTCCTTTTAACATATGATAGGTTTCAATGAGATCCCCCCGCATTCTTCTAAATTCTAGTGAGTACAGACCTAAAGCTGCCAAATGCTCCTCATATGTTAACCCCTTCTATCCTGGAATCATCCTTGTGAGCTTCCTCTGGGCTCTCTCCAATGACAACACATCCTTTCAGAGATATGGGGCCTGAAACTGTTGACAACACTCCGTAAGTGCAGTTTGACATGTGCTTTATAAAGGCTCAGCATTATCTCCTTGCTTTTATATTCTATTCCCCTTGAAATAAATGCCAACATTGCATTTGCCTTCCTCACCACAGACTTAACCTGTAAATTAACCTTCTGGGAGTCTTGCATGAGGAATCCTAAATCCCTCTGCACCTTTGATATTTGAACCTTCTCCCCATTTAGATAATAATCTGCACTATTGTATCTTTTACCAAAATGCGTTATCATACATTTCCCAACACTGTATTCCATCTTCCACTTTTTTGCCCATTCTTCCAATTTCTTTTAACTCCTTCTGCAATTGCATTGCTTCCTCAGCACTACCTACCCCTCCACCTATCTTCAAATCATCTGCTAACTTTGCCACAAAGCCGTCAATTCCATTATCTAAATCATTGACCAACAAAGTGAAAAGTAGTGAACCCAATACTGACCCCCTGAGGAACACAACTAGTAAGTGGCAGCCAAACAGAAAATGCCCCTTTTATTTCCCACTTGCTGCCTCCTGCCTGCCAGCCATTCTGCTATCCATGCCAGTATCTTTATAATAATACCATAGGATTTTATCTTGTTAAGCAGCCTCAAGTGTGGAACCTTATCATATGCCTTCTGAAAATACAAGTAAATGACATCCACTGCCTCTCCTTTGTCCACCCTGCTTGCTATTTCCTCAAAGAACTCTTAACAGATTTGTCGGGCAAAATTTTCCTTTACAGAAACCATGCTCACTTTGACAACAAGTACTCCAAAACCTCATCCTTAATAATAGACTCCAACACTTTCCCAACCACTGGAGTTCTGCTAACTGGCCTGTAATTTCCTTTCTTTTGTCTTCCTACCTTCTTAAAGAGTGGAGTGACGTTTGCAATCTTCCAGTCCTCTGGGTCCATGCCAGTATCAAGTGATTCTTGAAAGATCGTGACCAATGCATCTGTTATCTCCTCAGCAACCCCTCTCAGGACTCTGGGATGTAGTCCATCTGGTCCAAGTGAATAATCCACCTTAAGACCTTTGAGTTTACCCAGTACTTTTTCCTTTGTTATAGCAATGGCAGTCACTCCTGCTCCCTGACGCTAACAGACCACTGGCACACTGCTTGGGTCTTCCATAGTGAAGACAGATGCAAAGTACCCATTAAGTTCATCTGCCATTTCTTTGCCCCCCCATTACTACCTCACCAGCATTATTTTCCAGTGGTCCAATATCAGCTCTCACCTCCCTTTTACTCTTTATAAAACTGAAAATAAACTTTTGGTATCCTGCTTTATATTATTAGCTAGTCTGCTTTCATATTTCATCTTTTCCCTTATAGTTTTTTTTAGTTACCTTTTGATGGATTTTAAAAGTTTCCCAATCATGCAACTTCCCACTCACTTTTGCTACCTTATATGCCCTTTCCTTGGCTCTCATGCAGTCCTTAACTTCCTTTGTCAGCCACGGTTGCCTAGCCCTGCCATTTGACAACTTCTTCCTCTGTGGGACATGTCTGTCCTCTGCCTTGTGAACTATTTCCAGAAACTTCAGCCATCTCTGCTCTGCCGTCATTCCCACCAATATCCTCCTCCGATCCACCTGGGCAAGCTCCTCTTGCATGCCTCTGTGATTCCCTTTATTCCATTGTGATACTGATACATGTGAGTTACGCTTGTCCCTCTCAAATTGCAACATGAATTCAATCAATTTTGCTGGTTGGATCAACAAGAACTGAATCTTTGAATGGAAATCGTTCTTCTTGAACCTGGTGGTGTGGGGCTTCAGGCTTTTGTATCTCCTGCCCAGTGGCAGGCCCTCATGGTGGGGAGTTTTGAAAGGGGTTACTAGAATGGGTTGTGGACCCAATCTTTTTCCCTAATTTATCAGTTTATAGTCTAGCTGATTTATTGCCCTCCATCAATTTGATTAACTTGGAACAAATTGGAAATTGTTGGTCTATCTCATGCAGGGGTTTCCAGCTTGGCGTCATGGACCCTTTGCTTAATGGCATTGGTTCATGGTATTTAAAAAGTTGGGATCCCCTGATCTAGTGTGACCTTTTGTAATTGATGGGCACTGCAAAATATTTTGAATACTGAGAATTATAATAACAAGAGACACACATCAAAGTTGCTGGTGAACACAGCAGGCCAGGCAGCATCTCTAGGAAGAGGTACAGTCGACGTTTCAGGCCGAGACCCTTCGTCAGGACTAACTGAAGGAAGAGTTAGTCCTGACAAAGGGTCTCGGCCTGAAACGTCGACTGTACCTCTTCCTAGAGATGCTGCCTGGCCTGCTGCGTTCACCAGCAACTTTGATGTGTGTTGCTTGAATTTCCAGCATCTGCAGAATTCCTGTTGTTTACAATATCTTATTTGCATTGATTTTTATTGGTGTTACTTAAAACGGGATGTGAGGTGCTACTTTCTGCCTCGAGAATGATTGAATTTCTTTGGCAGCACTTGTGCGTCTTTCACATCAATTGCATCTTTATCTCAAAAGGGATGCTTAAGAATATATTTTTCGATGCAACTGAGAAACTTGGCAATGTAATTATGAACAGCAAGCTCCTACAAAGAGCAACACAATGGTGAATCATCCACTTTTGGCTTTGAAATAGTATCATGGGATTTTTTTTTACATACAGGGTGTTTTAATATTTCATTTGCAAGACAATACTTTTGACTAATGACAATGTGGAATCTGGGGCTGTGCTTTCTTTAATTAAAATAAATCTGTTCCACTTTTAAATGCAAGTTAGTTTTCTCAGAACTTTCTAATCATTAGAAAAGTACTGTGCAATGAATTTGCATGCTGCCATTTCCCCAAATGACTCCTCCCACATCAATGGGGAGAGAGATTAAAATGGTGACTGCTAGCATTGTTTCTAGTTTTTTTTGAAGCACTTACTGAAGTACTTATGAAGAATTTGAAACTGACACATAATGTAAATGTACTAAAGGGTGATTTTAAAAAGAACAATTCACATCTACATCCTCATGAATGATGGGGGAAAGGTTATATAGTTTGTAGTCAATGTACATTCATCTTTGTATTTGTATATTAAAATATACCTAAGATTGTACAACAATGCAATTGTTAACTTCAGAGTTAAATCAAATCTACAAGAGGATTTTTTTAAAACATTGAAGCTATTCAGAACATAGCCATTGTACAAGATTGTACAACAATCAACACAGGCACAGTTCAAATGTTTTCTATATATTCAGAGATGACGCAGCTGTGATTCTCATGTGATGGGATGAGGAGGTGTACAGAAGTGAGATAAATTGGCTAGTTAAGTGGTGACGCAACAACAACCTTGCACTCAGTGTGAGTAAGACACCATGGAATTGATTGTGGACTTCAGGAAGGGGAAGTCCAGAGAACACACACCAGTCATCATCAAGGGGTCAGCAGTGGATAGAGTGAGCAGTTTCAAGTTCTTTGCTGTCTGTATCTCTGACAATCTATCCTGGGCCCAACACATTGATACAATTACAAAGAAGGCACAGCAGCAACTATAGGAATTTGAAGAGACTTGGTATGTTGCCCAAGACTAGCAAATTTCTACAGGTGTACTTGTGGAGGGCATTCTAACTGGTTGCATCACCCATGAACCCAACAACACTACCTCGCTACCTTGTTCTCTTGTTGCATTAATTTACTAGTGCACGGTACTGCTTCAAAATGATAAATCTTGTGATATATGTCAGTGATAATAAATGTGATTCAGATATTAAAGCATTTGAACACAGATGAGATTCCCTTCATTTTCTTCCCACAGTGAAGAAGAGCAGGGGATTTATCCTCAGGTGATGGATCAATATTTATTCACTTACTCTGGATAATCTGCTTATTATAATGCTGTTTGTTGGAGCTTGCTGTGTACAAATTGCTGCTGTGTTTCTTGTATTACACCAGTGATATTTCAAAAGCCCTTCATTGGTGTAAAATGCTTTGGGACATCAACAAAGATAAATACAGGTTGAGTACCCCTTCTCTGAAATTTTAAGATCAGAAAAGCTCTGAAATCCAAATTTTTTTCGAGTGCTGAAATGTCATAAGTGGGAAAATTCCACAATGCGTAGGGAAGTTATCAGGCAATATGCAGGTCTCTGTGGATCACAGAGTTCTGTGAAGTGACCTCACATATGTAATGAAAAGACATTAATTTTAAAAAAAGAAAAACTGCATAAAGTGAAAAATGAAGGTCTTGAACATGTTTTGAAAGAATGCATTTGTCAGCATTGTAGTGAACATATGTTGCTTAAAGATGTGCTGATCATGAAACAAGCAAAGATCTATCATGATGAACTGAAAATTGGAGGTGATTGTGAATGTTCAGGCTGGTTGCAGAAATTTAAGAAAAGGCACAACATTAAATTCTTCAAGATTTTAATTATTTTAAAGATAAAGCTTCTGCTGATCACGAAGCATTGGTAAGTTTGCAAAGATCGTCGGGAATGATGATTTAACACTGCAACAGGTCGACAAAGCTGATACTCTATATAAAACCTAAAAAATATAAAATACAAATACAGTGTACTATATCTTTATCAAAAACAGTACGGTACCCATACAGTCTGGGTTCCATGATGTTTCTTTGTTTTGTGGCGTCTGCGGGATGACGAACCTCGGGGTTCTATACTGCATCCATACTTTGAATCTTTGAAAAACACAGGATCGTAGGTGGACACTGAATGCCTGCCGTTGTTTGTTGTTTGACAGCTGATTCAGGTATTCTCTGGATGCTGCTGTGCTGCTTTTGTTACCCTGCACACACATTTTCATTGAATTAATGATATGTAATCATTTTTACTATTAAGTACATATGTGTGATGAACAAATGTAACACAGACTGCTTACCAGTAGCACATAAATTCAAGAGTTGGAAATTATGGCATTCCCAGGCTATCTCATTATGCATTTCAAAATCCAAGTATAAAAAACAAAATACAAAACACTTCCAGCCCCGAGTATTTCAGATAAGGGGTACTCAACCCGTACTATCTTTCATTCCCTTCAGCTTATTTCATATTTGTAAAAGAATTTTGAAGATCTCAAGTAATACAGATCGTTGGGTTGTCAGATTTGATGGTATCAGTCTGATACTTTAAAGGAGTTTACTGCAAACCTTGGTCATTGAACCATTGCATTACCATACAAGTTAACAGCCTGGATGATATTATTAATGACATGATCCAGCAAGTCTTTTGATGAAGAAGGCAATAAATGCTAGCTCGTGACATCTATGGTATTGATAAAGTATGTAAAAGGGTTAACACTTTAAACAATAGCAGCCTGTTTTTTTTGAAAGAAACCACTGATGATCAACAGATGTGCTAATTTTGTTATTCAATACTGAGCAATATTTCTTCTTGAAGGTAGCTAGCTAGGGTTTCAGGATGCTTATCTCCTTGTGCAGTCTTGCATAGAGATAGGACAGCTCCAGTCTGTTTTGTGCATTTAGGCCATTATGCCTATTCTGTAATTTGTCTTTCGGTATTGTCAAGCAACAGCTTGACTCCAGCTGACTCCAGCTTGGTATGTGTGGGGGGTATTTGAATGAATATATCCCTTCTGTAAGGGGAATTGTGAGTTAGTTGGTGGACTGGGCAGGAACAGTCTTGTTTGAGCGACTAACTGAGTAAGCCCCAGGTTCATTACATAACACCCAATTCAGTATAGCTGGTCCCCTAGTATGCTCAACGTCACACTGCTCTAAAAAGCTATCTCTTGTGCATTCAACAAACTCACTTTCATGAGATCCATTACCAACCAGCCTTTCTCAATCAATCTGCACGTTAAAATCTCCCACGACTACCATAGCATTGCTCTTTTGACTTGCCTTTTCTATTTCCTGTTGTAACCTGTGGTCCACCTCCCAGCCAGTGTTGGGAGGCCTGTATATAACTGCCATCAACGTCCTTTTACCCTTGCAGTTTCTTAACTCAACCCACGGAGATTCAACATCTTCGGATCCTATGTCACATCTTTCTACTGATTTGATGGCATTCTTAACCAGTAGAGCCACACCAGCTCCTCTGCCTACCTTCCTATCTCTCCAATATAACATGTAACCTTGGACATTCAGCTCCCAACTACAACCATCCTTCAGCCATGATTCAGTGATGGCCACAACAGCATACCTGGCAATCTGTAATATCGCAACAAGATCATCTACCTTATTTCTTATACTACGTGCATTTAGATACAACACCTTGAGTACTGTATTTGCTATCCTTTCTAACTCTGCATCCGATTGATTTGATACTCAGCCTGTTGGCTGCAACTAAGTCCATCACCTGCCTGCCCTTGCTGACAATCTGACTACATGCTATCTACTCTTTTACCATCCGTTCTTTCCTAAGTCCCTTCCCTCTGGTTCCCACCTCCCTGCCAAGTTAGTTTAAACCGTCCCCAACAACTCTTAACAAACCTGCCCGCGAGAATATTGGTCTCAGTTGGGTTCATGTGCAGCCACTTTTGTGTCACTTTTGAACAGACCATACCTCCCCCAGAAGAGATCCCAATTATCCAAGAACCTGAAGCTCTGTCCCCTGCACCAGCTTCTCAGCCACGCATTTATCTGCCAAATCATCTTGTTTCTACCCTCACTGGTTCATGGCATGGGTAGCAATCCAGAAATTACTACCTGGGAGGTCCTGCTTCTCAGCTTTCTACCTGGCTCTCTAAATTCTCTTTTTGGCACCTCATCGCTTTCACTTCCTGTGTCATTGGTACCAATATGTACTGAGACATTTGGCTGCTCCCCTTCCCTCTCCAAAGTGTTGTGGACATGATCTGAGATATCCCTGACCCTGGCAGCTGTGAGGCGACATATCATCCGACTGTCCTGTTCACATCCACATAATCCCTGTCTGTTCCCCTCACTATCGTTCCTTTCCTCTCTCTCTTTCCCTTCTGCACGATGGTCCCATGCTTCGTGCCTGTAACCTGGTCGCCGTGGCATTCTCCGGGGAGGTCATCCCCCACCAATAGTATCTAAAGCGGTATACTTATTTTTGAGGGGAATGGCCACAGGGGTGCTCTGCTCTAACTGCCTTTTTCCATTTCTCCTGACGGTCACCCAGCTACTCGCCTCCGGCAACTTCGGAGTGATTACTTCCCTGTAACTTTGATCAATTATATCCTCGCTCTCCCGTACAAGCTGAAGGTCATCCAGTTGCTGCTCCAGATCCATAACACAGTCTTCAAGGAACTGCAGCTAGATGCACTTCATGCAGATCTAGTTCCCTGAGAGACTCTGGGTCTCCCAGTTCTCCAACATCTGGCACGAAGAGCACATCACAGCCATTTAAATGGTACAGTAAGAAAGGGGGAGAAAATCTGAAAAGGAAACCTTAGCACGCAAACACGAGGAAATCTGCAGATGCTGGAATTTCAAGCAACTCCTCTCCCTTCTCCAGCCTCATATCCCTTTGCCAATCAACTTTCCAGCTCTTAGCTCCATCCCTCCCGCTCCTATCATTTCGGATCTCCCCCTCCCCCTCCCACTTTCAAATCTCTTACTATCTTCTTTCAGTTAGTCCTGACGAAGGGTTTCAGCCCAAAACGTCGACTGTACCTCTTCCTATAGGTGCTGCCTGGCCTGCTGCATTCACCAGCATTTTTTGTGTGTGTTGCAGGAAACCTTAACAGATGCTTTACACAGAGCCGATGCCTCTACCAAGCTGAAGCCTGGTTTGAGCCAAAGCCTGTCACTTCTACTCTTGCTACTGGCCTACTCCGGACAATGGCCACTCTGCTTATCCCTTCTGTACTTTTTAGTTCGTAGAGCTCTTTATTGGCCACTAATAGGCCACGTACAATGGACAAACACTCTCGAAGCCCCCTTCTTAAATAACCGCTGCTGACCTGTGCGAAATCCCTCTTGGGAGAGCTCTGTTGACGCTGCTGATAGGCCACGGACAATGGACAAACACTATCTAAGCTCCCTTTTTAAATAGCTGCCGCTGATCTGCGAGGATCCAGGATACCTTCAAAGAGTGATGCCTTAAAAAGCCAGCATCCATCGTTAAGGACCTCTTCACCCAGGTCATGTCTTGTTCTCATTGCTACCATTTTGAAGGTGCAGAAGCGTGAAGGCATACAATCAAAAATTCAAGAACAGCTTCTTCCCGTCTGCCATCTGATTTCTGAATGGATATTGAACCCATGAACACTACCTCATACTTCTTTAAATTTCTATTTTTGCACTACTTATTTAACTATTTTATATATTTCTTCATTGTAATTCAGTTTTTTCCCTCTATTTTTATATATTGCATTGTACTACTGCCACAAAGTCAACAAATTTCATGACATATGCTGGTGATATTAAACCTGAATGGGATTCTTTGCATACAAAAAATCACATTAGCAAATGTCATGGTATTGCTCACGGAAGGTCTGCGGTTAGGCACTGCTGTTTTGTTTCTGAAACATTCATTGTCACCCAGAAAATACATTGGAATCACATTTTAGGGCGGGGGGTGGTGGGAGGGGCTTCATGTTTTAATTTGTTTCTCTTTGGGCTATATACATTATTGAAGTACTGGTTGCGTCCTTTTCCCCGGTATCTTTTGTATGTTCTGTTTCCTCTCCGGGTTTGTGGGTCGCGCCTATCGTCAATCCTCCTTGTTGTGGGTTGACTTTAGGATTTATGGAGTCTATTATTAATTTTGTCTCCTGGAATACTAATGGTCTTAATCATCCTATTAAAAGGAAAAAAGTTTTTAAAGTGTTCCGGAGACTTAAAGCACAAATTTTATTTTTACAAGAGACCCATGTACGGAGGGGGGACAGACTACATTTTTTCAAATTCTGGAAGGGACAACAATTTCATTCGAACTCCAATGCTAAGATTCGAGGCGTCTCTATTTTTATAGATTCCTCAGTTACTTTTACACAACAGGATATTATCTCTGATCCGAATGGTAGATTTTTATTGGTTAGTGGTTTACTATTTAATAAAAAAGTAGTTTTGGTTAATGTTTATGCTCCTAATATGGATTGTCCGGAATTTTATAAATCATTGTTTGATCAGTTTCCGAATTTGAACGAGTTTTCATTGATTTGGGGCGGAGATCTTAATACCTGTTTGTCTCCAGCTTTGGACCGTTCGGCTCCTTTACGGACTTTACCTAATAAATCTGCAAATCTGATTAATTTTTTCCTTTCTGATTCTGGGTCGACGGACATTTGGCGTTTTCTGCATCCTCAGGAAAAAGATTTTTCCTTCTTTTCACATGTTCATCATTCCTATTCAAGAATTGATTATTTTTTCATTGATTCTCGTCTCATTCCTTCAGTGATTAAATGTGATTATGATTCTATAACCATTTCGGATCATGCTCCACTTAAGCTTTCTATTAAAATTATGGCCAATATACCAAACAATAGACAATGGCGTTTTAATTCGCTGTTGCTTCAGGACTCGGACTTTGTTAATTTTATGAATGAACAGATTGAGCTTTTTTTTACAATTAACCATACAGAAGATATTTCGGTTAACACTCTTTGGGACACTTTTAAAGCCTATATTCGGGGTCAGATTATTTCATATTCCGTTGCTTTGAGGAAGAAACAGAAGCAGGAGGAGATGGCAATTGTGGACAAGATTAAAGAAATTGATAAGAAATATGTTATGGCTCCTTCTGAGGAGTTATACAAACAAAGAACTGAACTTCAAATGGAACACAGTTTACTACTCTCGTCCTCGATTGTAAACCAATTAAAGAAAACAAGAAGTGACTTTTATGTTCACAGTGATAAAATTGGCAAGCTGCTGGCTAATCAATTGAAATCTAATTATGTTAAATCTCAAATCAATCAGATTTATAACCAAAATGATCGATTGATATTGGATCATGTGGGGATTAATCAAACCTTTTGTGATTTTTATTCTTCTTTATATCAATCAGAGTCTCCTCGAGATTCTAAATATATGAATGATTTTTTAGATAAGTTAGACTTCCCTCAGATTTCACAGGATATGTCTTCTTTATTAGATACTTCCATTACAATGGATGAGATTAAGAATGTTATTTTTTCTATGAATCTGGGGAAAGCTCCTGGCCCTGATGGGTTTACCGTTGAATTTTATAAATGTTTTGCTTCTTTATTGATTCCTTGGCTCTATAAGGTTTTTGAGGCTTCTTTGAAACTTGGTAAACTTCCGGAATCTTTTAATAGAGCATCAATTTCTCTAATACTAAAGAAGGATAAAGACCCTGCTCAATGTGCATCTTATAGACCAATATCTTTATTAAATGTTGATTCTAAAGTTTTTTCTAAGTTATTAGCAAATAGACTAGAAAAAGTACTTCCTTCTATTATTTCGGAAGACCAAACGGGTTTTATTAAAGGTCGTTACTCTTTTTATAATATTCGTACATTGTTAAATATCGTTTATACTCCCTCACAAAATGTTCCTGAGTGTGTTATTTCTTTAGATGCCGAGAAAGCTTTTGATAGAGTAGAATGGCCTTATTTATTTAAGGTGCTTGAAATGTTTAATTTTAGCTTGAAATTTATATCCTGGATTAAACTGTTATATCACTCCCCTGTAGCCTCGGTTCGTACTAACTCTTTAAACTCACCTTTTTTTCCTCTCTTTCGTGGTACTCGACAAGGCTGTCCTCTTAGTCCCCTATTATTTGATATTGCATTAGAACCTCTTGCAATTGCTATTCGAGAATCTTCAAATATTACTGGGATAACTCGGGGATTAAAGTCCCATAAATTATCACTCTATGCTGATGATTTACTTTTATATATTTCTAATCCTGAGAGATCCATTCCTGCTGTTTTAGAGTTATTAGCACAATTTGGTCTTTTCTCAGGTTATAAATTAAATCTTAGTAAGAGTGAACTTTTTCCGATTAATAAACATCTTCCCTTATATTATAAATTTCCATTTAAATTGATTAATAATTACTTTTCATATCTTGGGATTAAAATTACTTGTAAACATAAAGATTTATTTAAGACTAACTTTTTACCATTAATAGACCATATTACTCAACTTTCATCTAAATGGTTTCCCTTATATTTAACTTTGATTGGTCGTATTAATGCAGTTAAGATGTTTTTTTTGCCAAAATTTTTATATGTGTTTCAGGCATTACCAATTTTCGTTCCTAAATCTTTTTTTGATAAAGTTGACTCTAAAATTTCTTCATTTATTTGGCAGAATAAGAATCCGAGACTGGGTAAAATACATTTACAGAAAGCTAAGAGAGATGGAGGTTTAGCATTACCTAACTTTAGATTTTATTATTGGGCTATTAATATTCGACATATGAAATTTTGGTTACTTGACCAGGACATACTATCTATTCCTAAATGGGTAGCATTGGAATTACAATCTGTTCAGGGTTATACACTTGGTTCTATTTTAGGTTCCTCTCTTCCTTTTGATTCGAAACGTCTTAAGCAGGTCTCTAACCCTATAGTTAAATATGCTTTGCGCATTTGGTTTCAATTCAGAAAATTTTTTGATCTTAATCAATTCGGGTTAGCGATTCCTATTTTAGGTAACATATTTTTTCCTCCCTCTTTTACGGATCGCGCTTTTCAAACTTGGAAGACTAAGGGTATTTTACGGTTTTTGGATTTATTTTTAGATGGTTCCCTTATGTCTTTTGAACAATTATCTAATAAATATAACTTATCAAGAATACATTTTTTTAGATATTTACAAGTTAGAAATTTCCTAAGTACTATACTTTCTTCTTTTCCAATGCTTCCTCCTATATATATTTTAGATTCGATAATTAACCTTAATCCATGTCAGAAAGGTGCATCGGCTATGATTTATAATATTATTATGAAACTTAGGAAAGCTCCATTTGATAAGATTAGGGTAGATTGGGAACAGGAATTGGGGCTTACCATTTCTGTGGATGATTGGGGGCAGATTTTACAATTAGTTAATACTTCCTCTATTTGTGCTAAACATTCCCTAATTCAATTTAAAGTGGTTCATAGAGCACATATGTCCAAAGATAAGTTAGCGCATTTTTACTCGCATATTAATCCTTTCTGTGATAGATGTTCGGGGCAGATAGCCTCTTTAACTCATATGTTTTGGTCTTGCCCTACTTTGGAAACTTTTTGCAGAGATATTTTCAATATTATTTCTAAGGTATTAAATATAGATATCTCTCCTCACCCTATTACTGCTATCTTTGGACTACCTAAAATTTCTAGTAATCTTTCCCCTTCAGCCCGTAGAATGATTGCATTTCTTACTTTAATGGCGAAAAGATGTATTTTACAACATTGGAAAGAGCTTAATGCTCCAACTACCTTTTTTTGGTTTTCTCAGACGATTTTATGTTTGAATTTGGAGAAAATTAGAAGTAACCTTTATGATTCTTCATTTAAATTTGAACAGATTTGGGGACCTTTTATTCGATATTTTCATTTAATGTAATATTTACCCTTCTTGTTTTTTTTTCACTGTTTTTAATGGAGGTCGGGATTGAGGACATGATTTTAAGTTTAACTCTGTTTGGTTTCAAGTTAGCCCATTGCTTTGCCTTCCTTTTAGTTAGCTGCACGGTGGGTTTTTTTTTGGGGTTTTTTTTTTCTTTTTTTTCCATTGATATATATAAAATTTAGTATACTATTATGTTATCTTGGTTTCTTATGCTTAAATTACATTGTTTGTAGTATTTTCTTTTTGGTATTGTTATCTTTTGGAATTTTATTATACTTTAACATTGTATTAATGTTTATATGGCTTACCTTTTTTGTATACTTACTCAATAAAAAGATTTAAAAAGAAAGAAAGGAATCACATTTTAATGTGCACTGAATCATGTGAAATTTAGTGAGATATAAACATAAAATGCTCAGGTTAGGAAATATCTACTGAGAGAGAAACAGTTAATGTTTCAAGTGAGTGATCTTTCATCATAACTGATTGTATTAAAAAGGTTTTGTAGCAGCAGTTCCCAATGGTAAGGCTTCATAGCATAAAAACGTTTGGAAACCCCTGTTACACAAGATTCCTCTCGTGAAAGGCCCCAAACAGTCCTTCCAGATGAGGTAACACTTCACCTATGAGTCTGTTGTAATTATCTACTGTATCCAGTGCAGTGTCCTGTGTATCAGTGAGACTACTTCGTCAAGCACCTTCGCTCCATCTGCCACAAAAAGTGGAATTTCCCCGGTGGCCACCCATTTCAATTCCACTTCCCATTCCAATTCCGACATGTTAGTCCATGGCCTCCTCTACTGCCATGATGCGACCACACTCAGGTTGGAGAGCAAAACCTTATATTCCGTTCTAGGTAGTCTCCAACCTGATGGTGTGAATGCTGATTTTTGAACTTCCGGTAATGGCCCTCCCCCTTTCAGTTTCCTCATTCTTGTTTCCCTCTCACGCCTTCTTACCTGCCCATCCCCTTCCTCTGGTGCTCCCCCCCACTTCCCTTTCTTCCATCGTCTTCTACCCTCTCTTATCAGATTTCCCCTTCTCCAGCCCTTTATCTCTTCCACCAATCATCTTACCAACTCTTAAATCCTCTGCCAGTTTCTATCACATGCTGCCTCGTACTACTTCCTCTCCTCTTTCCCACTCCCCCCACCACCTTAATCTGACTACTCCCCTTCCTTTCCAGTCCAAATGAAGGGTCTTGACATGAATCATCGACTTTATTCTTTTCCATAGATGTTGCCTGGCCTGCTGAGTGCCTCCAATGCTTTGCTTTGGATTTCCAGCATCTGCAGATTTTCTCGTGATGGAATTTAAGGAATTTAATTGAAATGCTACTTCTGTATTCCCTCTCCACAGATCTAATGAATATGTCCAGCATCTTGTGTTTTTAATTTGGACTTCCAACATCTCCCATGATCATTATATATTTGCATACGACAGGAAACCAGAGAAAAATTCAGGGTGCCCATAAGTATGTGAGAAGTTGATTTTCTATGAGCTAAATCTCACTTGGACTAATCAACAAGCTTCAAATCTGAGGCCTCAATACCTGCATGTGCAACTGGATCCTCGATTTCCTCACTTGCAGACCTCAGTCAGTTTGGATTGGTAACAACACGTCCACAATCACCATCAGCACAGGTGCATCACAAGGCTGTGTGCTTAGCCGCTGCTCTACTCACTTGTACTTGTGACTGTGAGGCTAAGCGTATTTCCAATACCATATAGACACTTGTTGATGACATCACTGTTGTTGGCCAAATCAAAGGTGGCAATGAATCAGCTTATAGGAGGGAGATTGAAAATCTGGCTGAAAGGTGTCACAACAATAACCTCTCACTCAAGGTCAACAAGACCAAAGAGATGGTTATTGACTTCAGAATGAGGAAACCAGAGGTCCATGAGGCAGTCCTCATCAGGGGGTCAACAGTTCAGAGGGTCAGCAACTTTAAGTTCTTCAGTATTATCATTTCAGCAGATGTGTCCTGGGGTCCAGCATACAAGTGCCATTATAAAGAAAGTATAGCATCACCTCTGCTTTCTTATAATTTGGCATGTCATCAAAAATTTTGACAAACTTCTATAGATGTGTGGTGGAGAGTATACTGACTGATTGCATCTTGGCCTGGTATTGAAACACTAATGCCCTTGTACAGAAAAGCTTACAAAAAGTATTGGATACAGTCCAGTATATCATGGATAAAGCCCTCCCCGCCATTGAGCAGATTTACATGGAGAGCTGTTGCAGAAAAGCAGCATCCATTATCTAGGCCACCCACCGTCTGGGCCATGCTCTTTTCTTGCTGGTTCTGTCCGGATGCATGTCCGGGAGTCTAAAGACCCACACCACCAAGTTCAGGAACAGGCTCTTGAACCAGAGGGGATAACTTCACTTACTCCATCACTGAACTGTTCCCACCACCTATGAACTTACTTTCAAGGACTCTTCATCTCATATTCTCAGTATTTATTGCATATTTATTATTATTTCTTTTATTTTCGTATTTGCTCGGTTTGTTTTTTTTTTGCACATTAATTGCCCATCCTGTTGGGTGCAGTCTTTCATTGTGTTTGTGATTTCCTGCAAGAAAATTAACTTGAGGGTTGTATGTAGTGTTATATATGTATTTTGATAATAAAACTACTTTGAGCTTTGAAACATTTTCATTTAGTAATAAAGGCAGTTACTTGCACAGGATTGTCTTTGATGGGGCAAATTGCTGCCTGTTCAATTTTAAGTGGGTGGAACACCATGTTTCCATTGATGTATTTGATAAATTTTAAGTGGATTTTATCTTTTCTCCATTGTCTACCTTTTATTTGGAGGTTTAAAACATTAAAATGTATGCCTTTAAGAGCCTCCAGGCAAATGAGAAAAGAAATATGCCTTCATAAACTACTTCGACCACCCCCATTTACTCCCAGCAGGCAATGACCCCCTTATTTCTAGAAGAATTTGTACTTCTCATATTGGCTTTATCAGCCTCTGCTGAAACACGAGAGTTTGCAAATGCTGGAAATCTGGAGCAATACACAAAATACTAGAGGAGCTCAGCAAGTCAGGCAGCATATATGGGAGGGAATATATAGTCAAGGTGGGGGGAGGGGAAGGAGTACAAGCTGGCAGGTGATAAGTGACACACACAAAATGCTGGTGGAACGCAGCAGGCCAGACAGCATCCATAGGAAAAAACAAAGTTGACGTTTCGGGTTGAGTCCCTTCGTCAGGACTGAATTTCTGGCATCTGCAGATTTCCTCATGTTTGAGGTGATAAGTGAAACCAGGTGAGGGGGAGGGGATGAAGTAAGAAACTGGGAGTGATAAGTGTTAGAGGTAAAGAGCTGAAGGAGGAATCTAAAAGGAGAGGGCAGTGCAGTAGAAGAAAGGGAAGGAGGAGGAGCACTCGAGGGAGGAGATGGGCAGGTGAAGAGAAGGAGTGAGAAAGAAACTAAAATGGGAATTGAAAAGGTGGGGGGAGATGTTACTGGATGCTGGTGAAATTGTTCATGCTATCAGGTTGTAGGCTATACGGACAATGAGATTTTGATCTTCCAACATGAGTATGGCATCATCAGGTTAAACTGGACACGATCCCAAAGCCAACATCATAAGAGAAATAGTTACATTTAAATCTGCTCTGACATTTTTTTAACCTGGTCCAACACAAAATTGTTCATTGTTGAACATCTAGGCACACAATGCATAAACTTTCTTGCTGCAGCATCGTGATTTTTACAAGAAATGATAAGAACAAAAAAAAATATTTCAGTGCAAAGTAGACCAAAAGGCCTGTTTCCATGCTGATTGAGGATTTGAGGATATCATTGTGATATAAAGGAAAATGATGTGTGAATGCTTTGCAGCAAGCCTCATGATAAGTAGGCTTGTCACTAATTTAGGGTATTCAGTTGCTGAGACTACAGCATCAGATTTAGAAATAAACTATTCTGGTTGTAGGTCAGATGCAAATATTGTGACTAGTATTTTGCCTGCTTTCTAAATGATAGACCTTGCTGTGATAAAAGGCGAAGAAACAGGTTGCAAGGTCTCAAAGTACTTAATGAGAGACATAGTTTTGTTTTGAATATTGTGCAGTGTTTGTTTTCTTTATTGTATTGATAGTATTGTGTATGAAAGAAATGAATAACCAATGTTGTTTCCTCCATACAGATATGGAGACCCGTGACAGCATCCCTGTTTTACCCTATGGGATTCCATTATTTGATTCAGTTGTACTTCCTGTATTCATATTCCACCAGCTTGGAAAGAGGTAGGATTTTATCCTTTGTTTGCACTGTATCCAGTTAGCATTACAAGGCAATTACTTACATTCTGTAAGAAAAGTAAACATAATTTTACTGGAAATTTGTTTCCAAAATGTCTTGAAGCAAACATCCTGCAGAACATTTTGTTCAATCTTCCATTAGGAGCAACGTTGCTGTTGAACGTTTTAAGCATTTCATTACAGGATGAAGAATGTCATCTGGTTCAAAACATTACTTTAATGTCAATCTACTACATTTTTCATATATAAAACAAAGGGCCGCTATAATCTGTTCTTGAAGTTTGTTCAGTTTCTTAGGGCCAATGTGAACTGGGATTTTGGTTTTGTTTTTATGATTCAGTTCACTGACATGTTTTTCCTTTCTATCAAAATATGGAATAATCAAACATGGAAAAACATGGTCTGGTGGGAGAATATTCTTAAGAACATTTTCCTTTTCAGATTGTTATTTCATGAAGGGAAGCTGATAGCTGGAAATGAGATTAATTGCTGGCCTGGAGGCATTTTATTCTGATGCTTGGACAGAGCCCATATGTACACCTGAGTTTTGATTTTGTGAAATCATTCAGCATTGGACTGAATGGTGATGTAATGAATGAAGAATTGGGTATAAAACATTACCCTTTTCCTTCCTGCCTTCTGACTTGCCTTGATGTATATGATTGATGGCTTTCTGGAGGATAAGAGTACAGAAGGAAATGAAGGCAATGGAACTGAGATGCAGTTTGGCCCCAATCTCATTAAATGGTAGAACATGCTGTTGGGGCTGCATGACTTCCTCCTGTTCCTATGCTTACAAAGTTTAATTTAGCATGTAAATTTCCATTCTAATATGCATAAATACTTTTGCATTGTGTTAGACTGCATTGCAGTAGGGAGGAGCTACAGAGGTGGAAATTGGGATGATGTACCCACACAGTCTTGATGCAGGATTTTGACCCAAAATGTCAGCAATTCTTTCCACAACTCCACCTTCTCCTGTGATTCTCCCCCCCCCCCCCCCGCCGCCCCCTGCCCAAACAGATCCTGCTTGAGCTATGGAGCTCCTCCAGCAGATTGTTTTTCCAGATTCCACTGCAGCCTCTTGTGTACCCACACAGTTGGCTTTGGTGGTTGGTGGAATTGGAGTAAAGAACATGAGAACTCTATCTTGAATGGTTAGGACTCTCCCATAACCAAATGCATGCTGCAGTAGTTTTATGTTACACGGGGGTTTGTGTAGTTGCTCAGCTTGTGAACTGAAAGCCCTTATAGAAGAGGAGCCTAAATATAAATTGTGGTTGATGACAATAACTTTTTTGTTAGAAGTTGCTTATGGCAATTTTGCCGTAAAAATGATATAAAATTGAAGGAGAATTTGTTTCTCAACTCACTGATCTGCAAAAGGAATAGTGCTGTTTAGATTATCCTTTGACTAATTGATGTATTAAAAACACAAATTTTTGTTCACTTTTTACTTAAAAATCTTGAGCAGATAGCTGCTTTTTTCAAAGGAAGGTATTGTATGGTTGTCCCTCTTTCTCTCCCATCTCTAATGGTACAGTGTGCTTTCTGGTGTTCATTGGAGTGTCAGTGGGCTGTTTGGCCAGAGAAGCTGGGCAGAAGTAGCAGTCGGATACTGAGGCTACGTCCACACTAGACTGGATAGATCCGTAACCGAAGCCTTCTCTCTTTGTTTTGACCCTCCGTCCACATTGAAACGGTGCTTTCCTCCCCCGAAAATGGAGCTTTTCTAAAACGCTGTCCAGAGTGTTTAAATCTGAAAACGCCGGTTGGGTGGTGTAGTGTGTACGAGGTAACCGGAGCTTTTTAAAACCGCTGGCATGACGCGCCGGAACAAATGGTGGTGGCAGCGTGGCATTTCATTGTTTTCTTGAACACAACCTCCAGCACCACAACAACATCTGACAATAGATGTGTAACAGCCTAATGTAACATTGTATGGAAATACAAGGTAACACTGATGTAGACATGCTTTATACATTTAACAAGGTGCTTTATTAATGTATTGCTTGTGCAAACATTCAGTATATGCAATTGTCACTACTTCCAAAATGTCCTTTTTAAGTAGTAGCTTATGTTTGGCATAGACATGAAAATGTTAAGGCCAAAAAAGGAAAATTGTAATTTTAACTTTTACTCAGGTAAAAATAAAATCACTTTTGCCCAGTAACTCATTTTATTGCACATGTTAAACACAGCAAAATAATACAGAAAGACATGGCAAAAGTAAAGGCAAACAAATGAGGTAACAGCAAATTTCACTTTTGCCCAGTAACAAGGCTTATTGCATTTAGTTGTAGCTGTCGTCCCTTTCATCGGTGAAGAGACCATGGCTGTAGGAAATGTTTCCAGGTTGACCCCTCTGTGGGAGTGGGGGAGATGTTGGTGGTGGGGCCGCCCGGGGGTCTGTGTGTCCGTATGTGTAGCTGTTGTAGTGGCTGTGAGGCTGGTATTGTGTCGGTGAAAAGTACTGGGGGGGGAGTCATCATATTCCTCATCATTGCAAATCCCTCTGCAACAGAGTTAGCCAGATTTTCAATGTTCGTCATCAGCCGGGTCTTCTGTCCATGAACTCCCTGTCGGTTGCCTCCATACGCTCCAGTATTTGTTTTTTTTAGTTTTAAGTCCTCCTGCGCGAGAACCAACAGTTGTCTGTTGTTTGGCAATTTCCTTTTAAGTTTTCCTAGTCTGTAACTGGACAAACGCGCACCAAGTATACCGTTTCCTCTTTGCTTGTTTTCTGTAGATGTGTCCTGTGCATGCCCAGTAGGAGATTCGCCCAAATACCTGCTTTAATGTGGACGGAGGTATTTTCAAAAATGCCTGGTGTGGACGCCTATTGTTTTTACGCGAAACTAGCGTTTTCAAAATTATCTGGTCTAGTGTGGATGTAGCCTGAGTTTATCCTGTTGTGATGCCTATGCACATTACAGAATTGTAGTAATGAAGATGAATATTCACTATACTCTTAAGTTCTTTACAAGGGTTACTTAAAGTGTTAAAATTTCCCATTTTTAGCATCAGTGATTTAGCACTAAACAGGATTGAAGTTTTAGCATAATTGATCTGCACTCTGACAGATGCACTAGGTTGCTGAGCCATTGCAATACTGCATGGGATGGATACAGGAATCACTTCCAGATATATATTTCCAGATCAGTTTGCCTGACATATTCACTGCAGTCTTTAAACCAAGTCTTTTTATGATTATAGCATTTTCTCAATCACATCAGAGGAAAATTATAGGAAGTAATTGGTATTCTATGTTCTCTGCTACATATAATTGTTTTACTGTGAAACTAATCTACAATATAACTCTATTTTTTAAATGCATAGGATTCTTTGATGGGAGGACAGCCGACTATATATTTATGTTGTTTTTCAACTGGATTTGCACAGTGGTATCCTTTTCAAAATCACATTAAGTTCGTATTTGTACATCTTTACTGACCATGCAATACTGCATGGTGTTTTGTAGCCAATGGTCGCTATTGTAGGTAAGCAATGCAGCTGCCAGTAAATAATGTGATAATGGCCACTTAATCTGTTTTTGAGGAGCTCCAAAACGTTTAGTTGAAAGCTAAATTTTAAGCAGGGCACCAAGAAGAGCTCCCCTAGTTCAAAATATTAGATTAGATTTTTATGAGGACACGCAGTCCTCTTTTATTGTCATTTAGTAATGCATGCATTAAGAAATGATACAATATTCCTCTGGTGTGATATCACAAAAACACAGGACAGACCAAGACTGAAAAACTAACAAAACCACATAATTATAACATATAGTTATAATGGTGCAACAATACCATAACTTGAAGAACAGACCACGGCACAGTAAAAAAAGTACAAAGTTTCTCGAAAGTCCTACATCTCACGCAGGTGGGAGAAGGAAGAAAACTCTCCCTGCCATGCCCGACCACAGTCCGACAATGAGTCGTCCGAAAACTTCGAGCTCTGATCAGCCCTCCGACACCGAGTACCGAGCACCATCTCTATCCGAATGTTTCGACCTCAGCCTTGGTCGCCAGCAGCAGGCAAAGCTGGGGATTTTGGGGCCTTCCCTCCGGAGATTCTCGATCGCACAGTAACAACAGCAGCGAACCAGGTATTTCAGAAATTTCTCCAGATGTTCCTCTGCTTCTCACGTCTGTTTTCATCAAATCAGAATTGTCCACGGCCCCTATTTAACAGATACGATATCATTTCACCGGAGAGCTGCGCGATGCCATCTTCTCCTCCCGATGTACCAGGTTTCAGATTTGGAGCTCCTCAAAAATAAAGACGTCTCAGATAATACATTATCCATTAATTGTACAGCATTACATTAGTGATATCCTAGACTGGATTTCATGTGTCTGGGATGGGACACTTAAGTCGCAACTTCCTTGGGGTATTAATTGAGCCCTGGTAATAGATAAGCGTAATCTAAGTTGAATGGCATGTCTGAAGTAACTAACCTCGGCCTGAACAGAAATTAAAGAACCTCTGCTGGCCTACAATAAAATTAGTCATGATGCAAATAACTTTTGTTGGGGAATATACACTTAAGATGTATTAGTATGTAGTGGGAAATAACATGCTGTTAAAGTTTTCCTGATCAATACCATTACAGATTGTTGCATTACTCATTGGAATGCCTGTAAGTATTTTTGGAGGGTTAGGGTGCAGTGTGCTTCAGAACAGAATCATTTCTATCTTTGTGTTAATAGAAAACCTGGCTGTTCAGGATATTTTCTGTTATTGCACAAGTAGTGAAGAGTAAGAGGTAGTGCTGGAAGGGAAGAGAGAAAGTGGAGATGGTAATGATTCACTTTTGTACCCAATACCAGCCAGAGTTAATTAAAGCACAAAATGAACAAATAGTTGATTTCTGTTAGTAAGGAAGAAGTTTTGTTTTAGGATACTTGGCATGAGATGAGCCCTCTTTTCAATTTCACTATAGTTGGTAAAGCCTTCATTGATGGTAGTTTCAAATCCTTGACACCTTTCCTAACTCTGCATCTCTTGCTGTCCATGAAAATTTGCTCAGTTCTCTAGTAGCCCAGCTGTCTTGTGCTTTTCCAATTTCCTTCCTTAGAACAGTACAATGCTGGAACGAGCCCTATTGTGCTGAACTAATTAAAATAGTAATCAAATGGCCAACTAGCCTAATCCCTTCTTCTAACACAATGTCCATATCCTATCTGCGCCATTGTGCCGGCTACCATGCTCCTTCCTGGTTGCGACATCTACCTTCCTCTCAATCCCTTTACTTTCTGACCTGGTGCTCTGGTTCCTATCTCACCCCCCCCCTCCCTTGACCACCCCCCCCCCCAATCGAACTAGTTTAAACACTCCCAAGTGGTACAAGCCAACCTCCTAGCCAGGAAACATACATCAAAGTTGCTGGTGAACGCAGCAGGCCAAGCAGCATCTATAGGAAGAGGCGCAGTCGACGTTTCAGGCCGAGACCCTTCGTCAGGACTGACGAAGGGTCTCGGCCTGAAACGTCGACTGCGCCTCTTCCTATAGATGCTGCTTGGCCTGCTGCGTTCACCAGCAACTTTGATGTATGTTGCTTGAATTTCCAGCATCTGCAGAATTCCTGTTGTTTGCCTCCTAGCCAGGATATCATTTCCCCTCCAGTTAAAGTCCCACCTGTTGCTTTTGTCCAAGTCACCCCTATCCCAGAAGAGATTCCGATGATCTTAAAAACCTGAAACTGCCCCCTGCACCTATTCCTCAGCCACTTGTACAACTGTTCTATCTCTCCATTCCTGTTCTGATTAGCATGTGGCACTAACAGTAATCCAGAGACTGTGACATTTGAGATCCTGCGATCCTGCCTCGTTCCTAATTTTCTGTATTCACTGGGCAGGACCTCTACCCCTTTTCTACCTATGTCATTGTGTCAATGTGCACTGTGACCTTTGGCTGCTCACGCTTCCCCATAAGAATGTTCTGCAGTCACTCTGAGAAATGCTGAACCCTGGCACCTGGGAGGTAACACACTGTTTTCTTTGTGTGAAGTCAAGAAACAGGCTTCAATTACATAGGACAGTGTAGTACAGGAAAAGTCCCTTTGTCCCATAATATCTGTGCCAAATTAAACTACCCCCTATTCCTTGCATATTCATGTGCTTATATAAAACCCTTTTGAATGTCACCAACATGTCTGCTTCCCCCAGAACCCCTAGTAGCCTGTTCCAAAATAAACTCCCCCCCCCACCCCCACCCCCACCCCACCATAAAGCTATGCCCTCTAGTTTTCAGCATTTCTATCCTGGTGGAAAGATTTTGACTGTTTACCCTATCCATTTTTTTTAAAACCTCTAACAGGTCTCCCTTGTCTCTTGACATTCCAGAGAAAACAACCCAAGTTTGTCCAAACCCCTCCTCATAGTTAGTATCATCTAATCCTTACAATATCCCAGTAGACTGGTGCTGAACCTCTTCAAAACATGCACATCCCTCCTGTGATGGAGCATCTCGAACTATACACAATACTCTAAGTGCAACCTAATCGAAGACACATGAGGTACTGCAGATGCTGGTAATCTAGCACATTACACACAATGCGCTGATGAAGGGTCTAGTTTTATATGGGATTATGAACCATAAGTAATGATGTATTAATATCCTTCAAACTATGCAGTGTGAGGCTGTGAATATATCACAGACTGCTAGATGCTGATAAGTTGTGACCATGCAGTCTTAGCTGCTTCAACCCCACCTCTTTCCCCCACCCAGAAGTTGCTTGACCTGCTGAGGTTCTCCGGCAGATTTTGTTCCTCGTTGTGGTGATGTTGACAATGGTATTTGAACACAATCAAAGAAGATTGTAGACAGGCACTAGGATCACTTCACTTTATTTTTAAGGCAGATAACTACCAGTTTCATAATGTGATAATTCTTCCCTTTTGACAGATACTGTTTATCCCACTAATTCTGACGATGGTTTATGTATGGGCACAACTGAACAAAGACCAGATTGTGACATTTTGGTTCGGGATGACATTTAAGGTAGGAATATTTCTAGCTGCTGCTGTTGACCTACTCATTGAAGCTAAACTGGTTGTTCTATGTTTCCAACTTCTCTTGGGGAAACATACAGTTGACCTAATGCAGACCAAAAATGTTCCTGGATCCATCCTCTGGTCTGTGCATCAGTGGTTGATTCAACCAGAGCAGCAGTACGGTGCAATAGTCAGCCTTTAGATAAAGTACCTCTTTGGACTTTCCAAGGGTCTACTTTGTTCATTCATGTTGACATTTGCAAGGTATGCAAATGTAAAGATCTAAAGAGCAATATCCCACAAAGCCCAGTGAGAGAAAGGTTTGGGAGTTGTTAGTGATCTTTGCTGAGGGATATTTATTGACATGGTAGCAGGTTTGAAAACCCTGCTGTAAAGTCAGAACTCCCCTGTTGCTGTGTTGAGTCTTGGACTAGTTTGAGCAGTCATGTCTTGTTGGAGTTGGAGCTCCAGTTCCTGATCCACTTCACCAGGCAGCAGATTGAATGTTGAACATTACCAGTTCCTCTGTTTAGTTTTTCTATTGATCCTTTACAGAAATGTAGTACTGTACTCATTCTACATTCTCCCCAGGGATTTTGTACAACCTAGGTACTTTTGGGGAGGGTGGACATAGTGCTGCACTTTCGAGTAATTTTGTACTATACAATCTTTGCCACGGAGTCCTGGTCCCCACTCTCCACCTTTTCAATAATGGATGTAAGATGGTGGGGCGAGGGCGAGGAGGAGATCACCTATTATCAGTTTATGCACATTTTAAATTTTCTTTTACACAGGCTTGTTATCTACCATGGGCTCTGCTAATATTCAATTTTATACTGAGAAATGCGTAAGTATGCAGATTATATATGCTCTATCTGGTATATAACATTGGGAGTTTGAATGTAGACCAGGAACAGTGGGATCTGAGATTGGGGTACGGTGTGACCAAAAGGGAGCCAATAGCAGAGCTGTGGGATGTGCTACAAGCCAGACTATACAACAGGCAAGGGGAAAACTGAACCAAAATAATGTCCTATTTCTGTCATTATTTTCCCCCAAATCAAACACATATCCTCCCTCACCTTCTCCCTTACTGAAATCTAATTCGACCCTACTGAATCTGACCAGTTCCCTCCACACCACCCTCCTCCATCTGGCAGGACTGGGCCTCACCTTCAATAATTTCTCCTTTGGCTCCTCCTATTTTCTCCAAACTCAAGGGATAGCATGCGCCCCAACTATGCCTGCCTTTTCATTGGCTACAGTCCATGTTCCAAGCATTCCTTGCTAATGCTCCCCAACTCTTACTGCACTAGTGATGACTGCATTGGTGCTGCTTCATGCACCCATGCTGAGCTCATCAATTTCATTAACTTTGCCTCCAACTTCTCTCCTCCACTTAAGTTCACTTGGTCCATTTCTGACATCTCTCTCCCGTCTCAATCCTTCTGTCTTTATCTCTGGAGACAAACTGATTTTTAAAAATATAAACCTAGCGATTCCCACGGTCATCTTGAATATCTCTTTCCATACCATCTCCGGTAAAAATTGCTATTCCCTTTTCTAAGTTTCTCCTTCTCCACTGCATCTTTTCTCAGGATGAGGCTTTCCTTTCCAGGACATCAGAAATGTCCTCCTTCAAAGAACAGGGTTTCCCTTCCTCCACTATTGATGTTACCCTCACCCCGGATATCCACTGTCACTGCATCTTACCTTAACATGGATCGAGTTCATCGTCTTCACCTACCATGAGCCTCTGCATCCAGCACATTATTCTCTGCAACATCCGCCATCTTCAACGGGATCCTCCCACCAAAGACATCTTTATCTCCGCTTTCCACATGGATCATTCCCTCAGCCATTTGTCCATCTCCATCGATCACCCTCCTGGCACATTTCCCTGCAAGCAAGAGAAATGCTACACCTTCCCATTCATTACCTCGCTCGCCTCCATTCAGGGCTCCAAACAGTCCTTCCAGATGAGGCAACACTTCACCTGAGAATCTGTTGGGGTCATTTATTGTATCCGGTGTTCCTGATGCAGCTTCCTCTGCAATTGGTGAGACCATTGGTGTAAATTGATGGACCGCTTTGTCGAACATCTGAGTTCCATCCACAAAGGGTGGAATTTCTCGAGGGCCAGCCATTTTTATTCCCATTCCTGTTCCAACATGTTGGTCCATGGCTTCCTCTTTTGCCACAATGAGGCCACACCTCCTATTCTGTCCAGGTAACCTCCAACCTGATGGCCTGAATATCAATTTCTCCTTCCTTTGGTAATTCTCTCCACTCCCTTCTTGCAGGCTCAAAGGGCCGAATGGTCTACTTCTGCACCTAATGACTATTCCCCACTTTGGCCTCGTCTCTTTTCCTCGGCTGCCTTTCACCCCTTCTCCTTTCCTTTCTCCATGGTCCACTCTCCTCTCCTATCTGATTCCTTCTTCCCAGTCCTTTGCCTTTTCCACCTATCATCTCCCAGTTTATTTCATCCCCTCTCCACTACCCACCTGGCTTCAACTATAATCTTCTAGCTTGTCCTCCTTCCCTTCTCCCTCCCCTTCTTATTCTGGCATCTTCACTCTTCCTTTTCAATCCTTGATGATGGGTCTCAGCCCAAAACCTTGACTGTTTATTCATTTCAATAGAAGCTGCCTGACCTGCTGAGTTCCTCCAGCATTTTGTGTGTGTTGCTCTGAAATCTAACTTATTCTTTCCCAGTTGTGATGAAGGGCTATGGAGCTGGAAGGTTGACAAATGTTGTCTAACCTGAGTTTTGTTGCCAACATTTATTCTTAAAAGAAGACGCAAGTCGGCAATAATTTGACTTTCTTTTCCTTTAGCTAAAATATTTGGTTTTGAGGGCATTTGGGTACAAGGTGCCCAACCATTAGGTTTTTACATCATAGTAGATTTCACTCTGTCTGATCTTTGTATCCATAGCACATAGCAACTTCAAGAAAACCTGGGAGGGTGCACCCCATGTGGAGAGTTCACAATCCTGTACCACTATAGGAACTTTGTTAGAGGCAAGGAGTGCACCAATGATGTTTCCTTTTTTCTCTATTCTTCCCTGCCACAGAGGTCACTACTGAAAATCTCAAGGCTGTTAACTGTAACTCAATGGTACTGGGAGTGGGTAAAGAATGCTGGTAGTCTTTCATTAACCAAAACATTTTAAAACTGCTTTTGAATTTTAATTTTTGTGTAACCCCAACAGGATAATGGATGAGCTGGTTGGTATCTTTGTTGGCCACATGTATTATGTTCTTATGTTTAAATACCCTCAAGAATATGGAGGAAGAACATTTCTTAATACACCACAATTTCTGTAAGTAATAATAGTTGATACTGTCATTTTAGTTGCATAGATCCAGAAATTTTATGATAACATTACTTTTTCCTTTCATCTTCCCACTTCAGGGTCCGATGGTTTCCACCAAGGAGAGGTGGTGTATCTGGTTTTGGAGTCCGGCCAGATAGTAGAAGACCACAAGCTGAAGATCAGGGAGCTCGATGGGGGAGAGGATATTTCTGGGGCCAAGGTCAAAGGCTAGGAGACAACTGAACTTTAAAAAAAAAATGCAGCCCCCAGCAGTAGCATTTGAATCACTTTCTGTACAGTGTGTTGCCTGACAGTATCTTGTATTCTGAAGTTAAATCTGAAGGATTAGAAATGACAAGGGATACCTGTATAAGTACAGCTTCTTTGAGTAAAAAATAAAATATTAATATAGAACAGTATAAATGTATACTTGCAGTTTGTAGCTGCCAGGAATCTAATTATTCTTCCAACCTTCTTTCCTACACTATTCCACAAATTGACAGGACATTAATAATTGCAAAAATTGTGCCCTTTGCTAGGTAGACCCTATATGAACCAGGTTGGTGGCACAGGCAGGCGGCAGGGGACTTGTCAAAGAGGATGAATCGGCAACAGGCATTTTGTTCTTGTGCTGATGGGAGAGTGAAAGAATGTTGCTTTCTCTTGTAGAAATTTCGATTAAATGGTTCCTCGTGTTTCTGTTCAGCACAGATGGAACACTGAAGTCTTCCAGCTGAGAAAATCTGTTAATTTTGTGTATGCAGTGTTCTTTTGTGCATTTCTTCAGTACTTTAAAATGGATGTCAGAATTATCATCAAACTGTCTATTCTTGTATTTGAGAACCAAAATAGTTTGGTTGATCCTTCATCAGTCAGAATCCACTTCCTTGAGAGCAAGGCAGGAAAACAGCAACTCAAAGTGATCCTGGTTTGCTGTTCTTGATCAGGCCTATTGCTCATTTTAATTGGTTGCTGAATGGAATCAACTGAGGAAACAGTCGTGAAATTAGCTTGTTTATCCTTGGCCCTGTACTTGATATTGTGGTGAGGTAATGCACGTTTACCTCAGGTGATATCACAAATCAACCTCAGTGTGGATGTTTGTTACTTGGCACCATGGTTTAAATTTCTATTTGATTTGAAGGTAGTGATGGCTCCTTGTATTTTGTCACCAAAAGTGCCAAAATTTCACATCAAAGTTTGCATAGGCTATTATAAATGTGAGGAAAAAGCTGAAGGTGTCGAATGGAATAGCACGAGGCCAGAGATTTCTGAGAACCACCATTTATTTGCATTGTGCATGAGAGATTGAGTATTTCAACGGTGTTGCAATTGAATTTAATACCACCTTTGGTTGAAAAGAACAAAATTGTTAAAGTCCTTCTGATCCTTAATCCACTTATAAATTAGCAGTTGTGAACCAGAAGGCTTTCTACCAGCAGGACATGGAAACGTGATTAAATATTGTCTTGCTATGTCACAGCTCGTGCAGGAAATCTCCAACCCACAGTCACTTGGGGCTAAGCTGGGTGTGAGTGTGGGGTTAGTGAATTAAACACTGAAAATAATTTAATTTGAAAAGCCTAGAATTATTTTATCTACATTTATACTTCAAATACATTTTGTAATCCTAGCTGAGGAAAAGTTATGCTCCCAGAATATTTAAGATGAGGCAACTTTTTTTATTTTAGTTTTATTTAGCTTTTCTATTACATGTGGAAAAATTAATCTTGATTCAGTATGAATTGGGCTTTGTGCTAGTCTGTTTCATTAAGAGTGAATGTAAACATGAATAAAATATATTGGTGGATCTCTCACATGATGTATTGATCCCTTGAGCTCTTTTGTACAAAAGATTTATGCTTTTGTAATTAAAGTACAAACTGACAATTCTACATTGAATAGAAACCTTTCATCTGTCTTGATCTTTTAAAGAGATTAGACAATATCCTATGGTACAGTACTAAGAGCACTCCTGGAGCTTATGAAGTCCAACACATTAAAAATGAGTACTAATGAATGAAAGGAGAGGCAGATCCAAGTTTCCAAGATTTCTGCATTTTCATTCTTACCCTTAAATTTTTTGGTATGCTGTCTTCGGGCCTGAAATATTAATTATCAACAAACAATTGAACTCAACAGACAGCCTTGTCCCTTTTATTGAAGTACAGCCAATCTATCTTTCCGTTTCCAATTTAAAATGGTTACAGGCTATGAAAAGTTTTTGGATGTAGATGGATGAAATAAAAGGCATGTGTCACTGAGACAATAGTGCCCACTTCACTGTTGGTTACTCTCAGTCCTGCTTTCTTGTACTTATACAAGTCCAATCACTGCAATCTATAATTTATTGTTTGAAACAAATTTTAAAAAGTCAAAACTGCAGGCAAGACAGCAGCGTTGGTTACCTGGGGGCATTGAAGTTCAGAGTTCAATTCTGGCACTACCTTGTAAGCAGGCTCCCCATGGAATGTGTGGAGTTTCCCTGGGTTCTCCCACAGTCCAAAGATACATCGGGTAAGTTACCTGGTCACAACTGGTGTTGGTCTATTATGTTAGATGATCCAGAGGCTCTAAAAATCCTCTGGTCTGGTGTCTTACTGATGTTATAGAATGGATGAGGTCAAATTTCCTAAACTAAATAAGGAAAAAACATCATGGTTATTGGTAGCAATAAAAAAAAGTGTGCATCTTAAAAATAAACTTGATCATCTGCCCTTACAAATCAAGCCAGAAGTGAAAAATTTGGGTGTTACTGATTTTGAGGTAAATTTCAAATCATTAGCTATATTACTAAGACTGCGCTCTTTCATTTAAGGAAGAATTCAGGAGTTCATTGTCTTATAACATCTCAAGATGCAGAAAAATTGATGAATGCTTGTGTTTTTAGTGGATTAGATTATGGTAATGGACTCAGCTGAAGACTGCCTAAGAAAGGTATAAATCAGCTGCAGCTTGTTCAAAATGCAGCAGCAAGAATCTTCACCAAAATAAAAAAAATGTGAGCACATTACACTGGTTGCCTGTGTCCTTTAGGATCAATTTTAAAACACTCTTTAAATGTATACAAGGCTCTGAATAATTGGGGTAACATGAGGGGGAACAACTTTACTCAGAGTGGTAGCTGTGTGGAACGAGCTTCCAGCAGAAGTGGTTGAGGCAGGTTTGATGTTGTCATTTAAAGTTAAATTGGATAGCTATATGGACAGGAAAGGAGTGGAGGGTTATGGGCTGGGTGCAGATTGGTGGGACTAAGTGAGAGTAAGAGTTTGGCAAGGACTAGAATGCTGAGATGGCCTGTTTCCGTGCTGTAATTGTTATATGGTTAATCTAGCTCCTCTCTATATTTTGGAGTACTTATTCCCTTGCATCCCTAATCCATGAATATTTGTACGCTTAGTGTTCTTAGAGCCAAGTATACAAGAACTAGTGATGTGGCCTTTTGTTCTCATGCATCAAAAATGTGAAAAGCACTTCTGAAGATTTACTTAAAAAAAAAAATTGGCCTACTTAATGCCCATTGATGACATTTTTATAATTTGCTATATTTGATTACATTTTATTCTATTTGTCTTATTTTTAATTTTCTCATTTTTATTATAGTGATCTATCGATACAGCCTATGCAAAGCACTGTGAGCCTGCATCTTAATATACTAAAGGTGCTATATAAGGGGCCACAGTTTGAGGATAAAGGGGAAGCCTTTTAGGACTGAGATTGGGAAAAACTTCTTCACACAGAGAGTGGTGAATCTGTGGAATTCTCTGCCACAGGAAACAGTTGAGGCCAGTTCATTGGCTATATTTAAGAGGGAGTTAGATATTGCCCTTGTGGCTAGGGGGGTCAGGGGGTATGGAGGGAAGGCTGGGGCGGGGTTTTGAGTTGGATGATCAGCTATGATCATAATAAATGGCGGTGCAGGCTCGAAGGGCCGAATGGCCTACTCCTGCACCTATTTTCTATGTTTCTGTTTCTATAATTAGTTATTATTGCAAAATTGTGTCATGATTAGGTTAGGTTTAATCAGGGCTGGTTCGCCTGAAGGGCTTACTCCATGCTGTATTGCTAAAATGAAAATAATAAAACTTTTGTATGGAGCTGATTCTTTAGGGACAAGCTGGTCCCCTATCTTGTTCAAACATACTGGATAGTGAAATGCCCGGATAGAGTAAAAGTCGAGAGGGTGTTTCAATTTGTAGGAAAGCCTAGGATCCGAGGGTACAGTCTGAGAATAAAGGGATGTTGTATTAGTACTGAGATGAGCAATGGTGAATCTGTAGAACTCATTGACAATACAGTAGGTTCTGGTTAATTGGGTTACCTTGGAGAGGGTGTCCCTTTAAAGCTGAGGTAGTTTCTTCAGCCAGAGGATAGTAAATCTGTGGGAATCATTGCCCCTGAGGGCTTTGGAGGCCAATCATTCTTTTTATTTAAGGCAGAGACTGAGAGATTGTTAATTGGCAAGAATGTAAATGAATATGAAGAGAAGGTGGGATAATGAGGTTGAGAATCAGTCAGGAATGAATGACAGCAGACTTGATGGGCCAAAGAGCTTAATTCTGCTCCTTTATCTTATGGTCTATGGTAGTGGTTCCCGCAGTGGGTGATATTGCCTCCAGCTGATTCTGCCAGCAGTAAAGGAGATTCTTATGATTTTACATAAGATACCAGATACGAAGTGTGAGTCAGTATTTCAGGTTGAGCAATTTTTCAAAGAGGGACATTTTGCTCGCCAACATTCTTGCTTGTGCAATTGATGGGGCACCATCAATGACAGGACGTCACTATGAGGTTATTGCTTTCTTGAAAAAAAAACTATAACATACTTACCATTCACAGACAACATCTTGTTGCAAAAAAAACCTAAGTGATCTGTTGCACAAATCATTAAATACTGTCATCACAGCAGTGAATAAAATCAAGCCCTATGTTCTCAATTCTTGACTATTTTGAGATTATACTGAGAATGAACAGTCTGTACACTTGCTGTTGCATGTCAGATGGCTCTCAAAAGGAAACTGACACTTTCAGAAACTAAATTTTTTTGAAGAATCGAATGTTTCAGTAATAACTCAAAAATATTAGGCTGACATTATTTATTTGCAAGGTTTAATGAAATCAATCTTCAAGTGCAAGGAAGTGTGAACCTTATCAAAGTCAGATCAGTCATCTCCACATTTCTGTCCAAATTAACCCTATTTAAGTGCAGCACTGGCTGTCACAATCTTTTCCAATTTCCGAGTTGGGGAAAAAAAAGTACCAGATGATGATCTTCAAGCTGAAGCTGAGGTTCAAAAAAAATCAAAGACTTTGAATGCTATCCTGCGCTGTGGAAAAAGGTCAAGATGTTCTTTATTGCCTTTCCAGCATCATATTTCATGGAGCATGGTTTCAGTGCAGTCGCCAAACTTTTTTCAAAACAATGAAACAAAGAGCAAGTAACTTTACTTGGGGATCTGAAATTCCTTGAGTGACAGTCTGTCTAAAGTTGAGAAGCTTTTATCACTACACTAAGCATACCTCTCTCATTGAAAAGTGAAAAGGAAATAAAGTTGTGAACAGTTGGCTACCAATGTACATGAAAACTGTCGATGAAAATGGTATTTACTATAATTAACTATTTGTAGCTTTACATAGTTGCAAAAATATTCAAATCTATTTCTCACTGCATTTGCAGTTCCTATTTACTTTCACTGTGTACCATAAATCGAAATTCTTAATAGTTTTTATGTACTGGCCGAAAGGGAGAGCGGGTCACTGGGGATGTGGTCTGGGAGCCAAGGAGGCGGTAACCAAAAAAGTCTGGGAACAACTGACCTGTGGTCTTACTTCACAAGTACAACACCTGAGGTTAAGATCAAACCCAGGTCTTGTTATCTAATTACCTCTGTGCTACCCACCTTTACAATGGCAATTTGGAAAAGTGAGAGCACGGTACACAAAGTGGAAAATGTCACACATTTTGATGCAATTGCAACTAAGCTTTAAGCTGATTGACGTAGAAGAACAAGACATGGCTGTGCTGCTATTCACTCCAAGTAAACAACCCAAGTCACATTGGGTCTTAATACACAAGAAAAACAGTTTTCAATTTATTTCTTTGAAAAGGATTCTGTGCACTTTCCAAATGTAACAAATTTTTAACCATTGTTGTCAGCCAATACGTTCACAGAACTATCAGCAAGCAGGAGAAGATGGAAAAGGGAGTTTTAATTACTGTTTTATTCACAAATTATTAAAAATAATAAATATGATAAAATATTTAGAATAGAAATGCTGAACATTTAAGTGTATGAATAGTGAACTGGTTATTTTCTCTCTACTAGTTAGTGGATCATGCAGGACATATAAAAGAAAGTCTATATTTCTGGTAACAGTATTCAGGAAAAGTCACAAAAGCAACTTGAACATTTTACAGTCAGTTGTACATCACAGATACAGACCCTGCTGTCCACTTGACCACAATCCCTATTCTATGTGTTAATTCCATTTGCCTGCGTTCCATAACTCCTTTCCTATTGCAGCACCCATCCAAATAAGTTTTAACATTGTAATTGTAACCATCTACAGCTTCCTTTGGCAGTTCAACACACACACCATCATATGTGAAAAATCTTTAAATTTCTCCCCTTTCACCTTAAACATAGATTCACATCCCCTGAACCAAGAAAAAAGCAAGACTATCTATGCCTTTCAATTTTATACACCACTGTTATCCCTCAATCTACATTCCAGTCAGAATAAACGGAACCTATCTTATCTCTTGTTATATCTTTAGGTGCTAAAATTAATTCCAAAGAAATTGAGTATCAAAATAGATTTGCACAAGGTAACAGTGTGGATCAATAAAAGGATTGGTACATTTGAACAGGTAAATTTCATTTAGCTGTGTTCAAAATGCTTGAAAAATGCAATAAAGGTATGACTAAACCAAATGCAGATGAATATATATTGACAATGACAAAAGAATAGTTTACTTCACAATGAATTAAATCACTTACTGTGTAGCAGAAACTTACACAAGGGATAAATTTTATATCTCAATGATCTTTGCAGGATTTATGTACTGACCGCAATTAAAAACATAGGAAAAAGACTTAAGTTCTCCTGCTTTGAAATTTATGCATGATTATAATTCACTTTAACAATAATACTTTTGTCTGACATTTTGTGCTAATTAAGACAAAGATTGCAGGATTATGAATGACAACTTTTTTCCTCTGGAGTCAATTGCAAACATTTACACTCAGTGGCCACTTTATTAAGTACACCTGTTTTTTAATGCAAATATCTAATCAGCTAATGATGTGGCTGCAATTTAATGCATAAAACTTGCAGGTTGTTGTTGTTCAGACCAATCAGAATAGGGAAGAAATGTGATCGAAGTGACTTTGATCATGGAATGATAGTTGGTGCCAGACAGGGTGGTTTGAGCATCTTGGAAACTACTGATCTGCTAGGGTTTTCATGCACAACAGTCTCTAGAATTTACAGAGAATGGTGCACAAAAACAAACAAAAAAAATCCAGCAAACTATACTCAGACAACTAATATTGATAGGGGTGTGCAGTTTCAAAATATGCCTGTGAAAATGCAAGGTATCGTTCACCTTGGCCAAGGCTCTTTCACCACATACTTAAAATAATTGAGACCTTTACTGTCCAAGATATAAAGGGTGGCCATATGGGGAACACTAACATGAGGGGTCAATGTCGTCTCACCCTGGAAAATATCTGACTCTAAATCTCTGAAGTCCTTACTTAATCACACTGCAGGGAGAAAGACCTTCAACATATGGACAACATTAGTTCAAGAATGTGATTCATCACCTTCTTGGGTGTAATTAGGAATAATGATTAAAACCCAACTACAATTGATGTTGAAATGCAAATTGCTTGGGAACACAGAACTACAGTGGCAGTTATATTACTTGATTAGAATTCATTAATGTACAGACACAGCATGAACAATATCAACCCAGAGACATGTTCAAATGTCGACTTGGCAGAGTAATTAAGTCATTCTGCATCGAGAAGCTAATATCATTTATGGTCATTATTAAATTACTGGATTGTCAAGAAGAAAAGAATGGTTCCCCAATGAGAAGGTGAGCATCCACCATCCTTAACCTGCCAAGGTTATATGTGACTCTAGTAACCATCAGTGCAGATAGTGGTCCCTCTACAGTCGGGGAAAATTGTACAGCATAATAGACATTGACCTTATCTGTGATGTTCCATGAAACAAAGCAAAACTACACTACAAACAGTGCCCAACATCAGATTAACAACTAGCGAGGATGTGCACAAGCTTTTAATCAGTTAATACCGAGTTTAGTAAACATAATCCAAATAGAAATAAAAGTCAAAGCCGTTATTAAGGTAATAAGGCAATATAATCTTTTCTTACCTTTTTATTGGAGTTACTGCAGTCATATACAATACCATCTCACCTGCACAATTCATACATCCTTGGACTAGCAGTAGATCCAACTTGTTCTATTTACAATTAATCAGTAAAGTTTTCTTTCATTTGATTGGTTTAAGGTTTGGTAACCCAGCCAATAAAATTAAGGCAGTCCAGTGCAGCAGCCATTTTGAGATGGGCTGCTGTCTGGTCAAAGTGCTGTTGGTTGTCCAGGTGTGGGCTTTGGTGAATGCTATGCTTCAGCAAGGAAGGCAAACAGCACCAGGGTGGTGGTTTTCTACTACTTCTTAAGCTGATCAGATTTCTCCCCTCAAAGCTTGTAGTCATGGCAGGTGAACTTTGAGCTGTGTCATTCCCCTCCTGTGCAATGTTGAGACTCAGGAAGGCTGCCAGAGTCTCTGATGACTACGTGTAGTAAGTGCATCAAGCTGAAGCTCATCACAGTCCGCATGACGGCACGGAAGCTGTGCACGGGTCCACTGGTCACACTGCAGCCTAAAGATCTAAAGGAAGATAGGAAGTGTTTGACCAACAGGAGGAGCAGTTGCAGTAAGGTAGTGGAAGAATCTATTGCAGCTATCTCCCTTCAAAACAGATATATGTGGGGGTGGGGGGGGGGGAGGAGGGAGATGGCTCATCTTGGGAAGGCTGTAGCTAAGATATTAGTGGCTCTGCTGTACAAGAGGGCATGAAAGAATGGCAGAGCTATAGTGGTAGGAGATTCCATAGTAAAGGGAATAGACAGGAGCTTTTGAGGCCACAAACAGGATTTCTGGTTGATACATTGCCTACCACGGATGTCTCGGAGTGACATTCTAAAAAAAGGGAGGGTGAAGAGCTAGTTGTCAGTCTGCATGTCGCTGCCAATGATATAGGGAAGAAAAAAGCAGGGTGTGCTGCTACACGCTGAATTTTGGGAACTAGGAGAAAATTTTTTAAAAGGACCTCAAATAGAATTATCTCAGAACTGCTACCTGTGCCCATGCTGGTCAGACTGGGAATGGCAGAGTAGCTAGGGTGATTATGTGGCTTGAGCAGTTTTCAGATCCCTGGGGCATTGCAGTTGGTTCTGCAGGAGGTGGAATCAACACAAACCAGACACTCTGCACCCGGGCAGGGCTGGGATCAGTATCCTAAGGGGATTGTTTTCTGGCAGAGGGAATGGGAATCCATGCAGAAAGGCAGAGGTATGCATTGCAGAAAACCTACAGCACAATACTGGCCCTTCAGCCCACGATGCTGTGCCAAACAGGTACTGTACTTACTTTAGAAATTACCTAGGGTTACCCATAGCCCTCCACTTTTCTAAGCTCCATGTACTAAACGTTTAAAGAAAAGTGAGGATGGAGTATAGAAAACTCAGATGCAAAAGACAAGGACTTCATAGAATGCATCTGTGACCTTTCTTGAACATCATGTCATTAAACCTACGAGAGAACATGTAGACTTAAATCTGGTCCTTCAACCTACAACCACTATATTATACCTAAACAAGGGAGATGACAAAGGTATCGGGGGGGGGGTTAGCTAACATAGTAACATAGATTGGGAACAGGGGCTATATGCGGGCCAGTTGATGAACAATGGAAGACTTTTAAATATCTTTTAGAGCTAAATAAAAGTATATTCTGGTCAAAAGCAAGGACTGAAAGTGTGGGGAGAGCCAGTCTTGGAAAACTAAGGAAATAAAGGAAGGCATACAAAGTCACCAAGAGTAGTGAGAAACTGGAATAATGGGAAAATTCAAAGAGCAACAAAAAAAAACACCAAGTAAAAGATAGATTATACTAGCACAAAATATAAAAACATAGTAAACGTTTTACAATTATATAAAGCAGAAAAGGGTGCCTAAAGTGAATGTAGGTCCCTCAAAGACAAGAAGGATGAATTAATATTGGATAATGTGGAAATAATCGAGGCTTCCAACAAATGTTTTGTATTAGTCTTCATGTCTGACATGTCAAAGGAAAATGTTATTGATGTGATGGAGAATAAGGCCATCTTAGAGAGGTACTGCTGAGCTACCTAGTGGGCCTAAAGGTAGGGAAGTCCCTTGGTCCTGATGACAGTGTACTGAAAGAAGTAGTGGAAATCATAACAGAGGTGTTTGTAATAATTTACCAAAAGTCACTGCATTCTGAACAAGTCCCAGCAGATTGGAAGACAGTGTTTAAAAAGAGGATGTAGGCAGAAGGCTGATTAGCATGACATCTGTAGGTAGAAAAACGCTTGAAGGTATCATTAAGGATGAAATCATGAGAAATCTAGATTGAAATGGTTTCATCAGCAGACGTTACATGGATTTTGGAAGGGTAGGTCCTGTCTGACAAACTTATTGGAATTATTTGAGGAAGTGCAGGGCAAGTGCAGTGGATAAAGGGGAAATACAGAAGGATGTGGTATACCTGCATTTCCAGAGGGCATTCAATAATGCTGCAAGACTTATCCAACAGGTTATCAAGGCAGCAAAATAATGTTGGCCTTCACTGCTAGAGGGACTGAATTTAAAAGCAGGGGGGTTATGCCGCAACTGCTGAGGCTACACATGAAGTACTGCATTCTGATCATTTTACTTGAAGAAAGACATACTGGCTTTGGAGCAATTCAGAGGACATTCACCATGGTGATTCTGGAGATGAGGGGTTAGCCTGTGAATATACTCACTGAATTCAGAAGAATGAGGGAATCCTATTGATCCCTTTCATAATTTTACATGTTTCTGTAAGACAGAGACAGGAAGGTTAGGGGACATGGCCTCAAGATTCAGGGAAATAGATCTAGAATGGAAATGAGAAAGAAGTGCTTTTCCCAGAGATGAGTGAATCTGTGGAATTCTCTGCCAAGGGAAACAGTCGAGGCTACTTCATTAAATATATTTTAAGACACAGATAGACTTTTGTAGAGTAGGGGAATTAAGGTTTACGAGGAAGAAGTGGATAAGGTGGAGATGAGTCCACAGCAGATTAGCCATGATGGTAATGAATGGCGAAGTAGACTCGACAGGCACTTGGGCTACTCCTGCTCCTATTTCTTTGTTCTCCATTTACAAGCATCTCCAAAGGATGGCACATCTTCATTCAAAGGAAAACTTTGATAATTTCTTAGATTCCTGAAGGAAGCAAAGGGATGATTACTAAATCTTCCTGAAGAAGGGCCTCGGCCTGAAACGCTGACTGTTTATTCATTTCCATTGATGCTGCCTGGCCTGCTAAGTTCCTTCACCATTTTGTGTGTGTGCTTTGGATTTCCAGCATCTGCAGAATTTCTCGTGGGATGAATAGTAAGCTTGGAAGTGCTGGTTTAGGTCTTGCAACTTCACAATAACTATATTTTATAATGAAAACTAAAATACATGTTTGTACAAAATCAAATAATTGAAACAAATTGTGTAATAGCAGAATTTTAAAAAAATAGTTGGCCCTCATAATAACACACATGATAAAAAAAGTCTAAACTAATAGCAGCTGCAGTCAATCAGCTGGGATGGTTGTTAATAAAACACATGCAGATTTAATGTGCATAATAAATTAAGTGACATTCTATTAAATATAACTATTTGGGGCCACTAGCAGAGTTTGTTATTAAATCACAGTGTAATCACATTCATTGTTCTTTGATGTATTAGGCTATATTATTTTCACATCTTTAACTGTAACTTAGCAATTTTAAAAGGGGCAGGATTATTTTTCCAGTGTAACTTTTAACTCTCACCTGTCCAATTTTTAAATATATGCCACAATGCTTTTCCATTTTTTTTTTGCAATTAATCCCACACTCTAATTAAACCGAACCCTTCGGGGTAGAGTGGACAGGACAGCAAGGAAGTCCATCAAAGCTTGAAGTGTGATCTGGACCAGCTAGGAAAATGGACTGGGAGAAAAAAGGGCAGATGGAATTTAATGCAGACAAGTATGATGTGTTGCACTTTGGGAGACAAACCAGGGTAAGACTTGCACAGTGCATGATAGGCTCTGAGCTGTGCTACAGAACAAAGGGACCTGGGAATGCAGATCCATAACTCCTTTGAAGCTGCATCATAGGTAGGATTGTAAAGAGCTTCTGGCACATTGACCTTCATAAATCAAGACACCGAGTACAGAAGACAGGATGAACATGGCATCGTTGAGGCCAAATTTAGAGTACCATATACAGTTCTGGTCACCTACCTACAGGAAACGATCAATAAGCTTGAAAGAGTGCGGAGAACATTTACATGGACGTTGCTATGATTTGAATGCAAGATTTAGGGAAAGGTTGAAAAGGAGTGCAGGAAAATGAGGGGAAATCTAATGGATGTGTACAAAATTAGCAGGGAATATAGATATTGTGAATACATGCAGGCATTTTCCCCTCAGGTTGGCAGAGACTAGAATTAGAAGTAATTGGTTTAGAGTAAAATGTTAAAAGTTTAAGGGGAGTCTGAGCGGAACTGCTTCACATCACTTGAGGGGGCAGTGTGGGTGTAGAATGAACGGCCATTGGAAGGGTAGATGTGGGTTCAATTAACATTTAAGAGAAGTTTGTATAGGTACATGGATGGGAAGAGTTTGTTGCAATGTGATCCAGGTGCAAGTAGATGGGCCAAAGAGCTTGTTTCCATGCTATAGTACCCTGAATACAAAAAGCCACCCCTTGCAAGTGGCTGTTTAGAGTTCTCGACTGAAATGTGATTACTTTCCCTTTGCAATGTTACTTAATCAGACAATAACAAGGATGGAGATTGAATTCATGACTGAGACCTTGAATGAGTTAATAGAATTATAGAAAACACAAGAGAACAGGCAAATTAAGCCTCTCAAGCCTGCCCCATCATTCAATTTGATGATGACGGTTGATTAACACTGTTCACAACTCCTCTTCTGTGACATTTCCCTCGTCTTTCAAAAATTCATCTGCCTCTACCTTAAAAACCTGTCATCTGGTCTCCACACCCTCTGGGATGAAGAATTCCAGAGATTCACTAACTTCTGTGGAAAGAAATTTCTATGGCATCTGTTTTGAATGAGCAGTCTCTTATCTTGCAGTGATCCTAGACAGTAATCAGGATAGAATTTGAATTCATCATTGCCATGCAAGTTGAGGTCTTATGGGAGATCACAAAGTCAGATGTGTGCCTTTCAGCAGCTGTTAACAGCATAAACCCATCTGTCCAACTCCAAAAATCTAACTCAGACACTGCCAATAAGTCTCCCAAACTTTGATAGCGACTAGAATGACAACAAAAATGCAAACCGGGGACAACACAGTTTATTTTCTGAATATGCAATTTTGCAAAAGATAGGAAACAAGTTACTGCAACTTTAATGATATCATACTGACATAAATAAGTCAATATTGCACATCTCTAGCTGAGTGAAGCTGGCTAGAGCAGTTTGCATTCCATTATAAATGTAGCCTCTTACAATAAAAAGCTGCTAACAATAATGTGCTTGTTAAATATTTTCTTCCTGCCATTTTGTATGTCAGAGATCAAAAGATGTCAAAAGATTCAGTCTCTCAGTCCTCCTTGATCTGGAGGTCCAGACTTTTTTTATTATTTACTTCTAGTTGTGAAGTAGTGACAGTAAAAGATGCCAAAACAACAGCCTGATAGTGGTTACTAAATCTAAAAAAAAACAAGAGGGCGCAAAGAACAGACCCTGATCTGTAAAGTTAACTCTCACCAATTATAAATGTAATAAAATTCCTAAATTGTACAAATCTGTTCAAAAACAGAAAAAAGATATTTACAAAGACCCTTTTGATTGCAGTAGTAGTAAAACTTTGGCACTGTGGATAGAATTGAATCTCTCACTTTCAGAAAGATACTTGTACAGTAAGTCAGTCTTTCATTCCGTCTCTCTTTGCTGTTTCACACAATACAGAGCGCGAGACAAAGCCTCAGTTACTTTCTTTGCATCATAGAGAATAGAAATGGTAGTTGTAGTTTTCTTTAGACACGTTGCTATGTGCGTCAGTTATTTTCTCATTTGGTTTTCTGCAAAGGAGAAAACAAAAGAGATGTTACATACTTTAACTAAAGACAAACCCTACCAAACATAATCACACCAGAGTTGCAAATCACTTGCCCTGGGATCGGTTTTTCACCTCTTCTGCCAACTTGTGTAACTTAATCTCATTTTGACCTTGAAGCATTCACTGCCTCTCTTGCCAGAGATACTACTTGACCTGCTAAAAATCACCGGCAATTTTGTTTGTTTGTTTCGGTTTTAGTTTTAGATTGCCACTTTGTTCAATTTTCTCCTTCATTCCTTTTCAAGATCCTTGTGAAGGGCCTTGGTCCTCCAGGACACATTATTCTTTATGTGCCTTGTAAACTACCTGGTTCCAAATGCACTACAATGGCCAGGTGGCTGAGGAGGAGGAGGAGGATTTCAAGAAAGTACCAGTCTCCATAGTTAAGGAAGAAGTTTGAAATAACACGGGTTTACTAAATGAATACCCAGGTCGGTGGGTTGTCTGATGAGGTATGGTCACACAGTTTAAGCTTATATCAGTTGGAATGGTCACACAGTTTAATCAAGTGATTTGATTGAAGCATCCAAGAAGCAGAGGGACTGGGAGAATATGAAGTGGGTATTTAGTGGGAGAAGGTAGAATGACCTCTCTGCTTTTATACTACATGCCTCAGCGTTGCAGCTTCTACATTACAAGAGTTAATTCCACACCTCCAGCAGCCTGTAGGTCATTGAAGGGAAAAGTTAGACGAGAACACAAGGGTGAAGGAAACAGAAAAACATGGTAAGCATGAGGCGGAGGAAAACTGGAAGGAGGATGTAATGCAGCATTTCGGAGACTGGTCAAAGTTCTTGATAAATATTGACCCAAAAGGGTATTCTACAAAAGGTTGGAGTAATCTTTCCACTAAACATATCCAACTCCTAATTTTGTTTTATTTATATAAATTACAACAGCATATCAACAGAAAATTGGTGGCACAGTAGTGCTGTTGGTATGACTGCTATCTCACTGCTCTAGTGAATTGTGTGTGGAGTTTGCACATTCTCCCTGGGACCACTGGAGTTGAAAAGAATTGATGTTTTGGGTCGAAACCCTACATCAGGAATCTGATGTGCCCCAACAGATGCTGCACAACTCGCTGAGTTCCTCCAGAAGATCATTTGAGCGAGAATGCTGCACTTTTCTGGAGAAATAACCCTGCATTTTACTGGAAGGTGCTTGAGATTATTTCCTTTGCTCTTTCGGAGAGTCAGGAGAACACACACCACCCCTCACTGAGGGGTCAGCAGAGCAAAGGGTGAGTAGCTTCACATTCCTGGGTGTGAACATCGCAGAGAATCTAGCTTGGGCCCAACACACTGATGTGGGACAAAGACTCATGCAGTGGCTCCGCTTCTTTAGGAGTCTGAGGAGATTTGGACTGCAACCAAAGACTCTTGCAAACCTGTAGTGTTCAAAGAAGCATTCAGACTGACTGCATCACAGCGTGGTACGGGGGATCCAATGCATAGGAATCAAAGAAGCTGCAGACTCAGCTACCTCCATCATAGGCACAACACTGCCAGAGGACGTCTTCAAGACCAGGTGCATTAATATGGTGGCATCAATCTATAAGGACCCTGAAACACCCAGGACACGCCCTCCTCTCATTACTACCACCCGAAGGCAGTACAGGAGCTTGAAGGCCCACACTCAGTCCCTGAACATCATTTCATCATTGCTTTTATTTTGCACTATTTTTGTAATTTGTAGTAATTTTGTCTTTGCAATGTACTGCTGCTGCCACAAAACCACAAACTTCATGTCAAGTCAGTGATAACAGTGGGTGGCACAATGCTTGACAGTACAAGCAACCCGTGTTCAATTCCCACTGCTGTCTGTAAGCAGGTGGTACGTTCTCCCCGTGACCGTGTGGATTTCCTCCCGCAGTCCAGTTGGTACGTTAATTGGTCATTGTACATTGTCCCGTGATTAGGCTGGGGTTAAATCGGGGGGTTGCTGTGCAGCATGGCTCGAAGGTCTATTCCGTGCCGCGTCTCAATAAATAAATAGATAGAGAAATAAAATAGTGGACGTGGCTTCCAGTAGAAAATACTTCTCTGTGAACGTATTCTCCAATTCATTGGCTGATAGTGCTGCCAAGAGAGCCATTTATAAAAAGTCTGCAGGGAGTTGATGGTAAGTTCTGGAGCTGCATCTGTGCTGTCACACTGTCAGTTTGCAGACTCCAAGTGCTGTGTGTTCACCCAGTAGCAAACTTGTCCATGGAGCCAGTGCCTCACAAGCCCGCAATGTGAGCAGACGAGAACAACTCCCAGGAAGCTCATTCTAGTCAGCAGAAATATTGAAGTTGTTTTCCAACCTCATTTTCTATCCTTATTATTGTTTTTAACCTACTTCTACTTCAGACAAGCTCCTACCCAAACTGGAGCAGGTGTAGAACCAACACATGGAGGGGTGAAGGTACCAAAGCAAAATTACATTGCAGTGGCTGCTTGGGAGATCCAAAGTGCTTTACAACTGAAGCAAACATGATATGAATGAATTGTTAACAAAGCATTTAAGTATTTCTATTAAGTATTTAAATTATTAATCCAAACATTTTTTTAATATAGGAGTTCAACTTTGTCCCAAGGTTCTGATTAGTTTTGAATGTTTATGATAGTCACAGACATTCAATCTCTGACATATCACCCACACTTGTGCAAGAGCTATAACTAGCTGTCAAAAATATTTGTGGCAACACACAAAGGCACTGGAGGAACTCAGAGGGTCAGGCAACATCGATGAAGGAAAATGGAGTCGATAGGTCTCAGCCCAAAACATCAACTGTCCACTGTTCTTCAAAATGCTCCCTAACCAACTGAGTTCCTCTAACACTCTGTGTTACTCCAGATTCCAGCAGCAACAGTCTCTTGTGTCTCCAAGAGATTTCTGAGATCTTTTTTGGCAAGAAAGCCCTGTGCTGTGAAGAGTTTCCTCAGCAGGTTCTGTCTGTAGGGAACCATTGCTATGTAGGGTTAGGTGAACAACAAGCGCAGGGAACATTCTGCCCAGTGACTGTACAGAAGCACCCTATAGGCTGAAGCCAGACTTTGGCCTGTACCACTGCACCACAGCTCTGCAAAGCCCAGAGAAAGTATGATGGGACCCTTCTTACGCCACCAAAAAACGGTTTCTCACAAATAGAATCCCCAGTACTAACAGGCCATCTCCAGATTACGAACCACCGACTTACTGACACCACTACATACAAACCACCTCCCATTATCATACTAAATTCAAAAATCTAACGTATGTACATACATTTGATCCTACAAACAGCAGAACCTGCCCCCCCATTCGAGTAATTGCTCTTTCTCATCAGTCTTGTGTTTTTGATCCTTTTCTGAACAACATGCTGAGTATAATTACCACAGACTGATTTTTGTGCATCTTCTGACATACGAAGACAATCAACTCATTGATGTCTGTAAAAAATGGAATCACTTTGTTAACCAGGGATGGCTCGTGAGTAACACATCATGCATAATTAAGGTCTGGGCACAACACTATTAGCCACCAGTTGCATGCAGTCCCGAGACTCAATTCTGTTAGTTGTAGTGTAACTGAAGAACAATGGGGACAGTGCCTTACAATTCCTTTTCAGTACTCGTGACGGAAACAGAGACAGAATTTTACCCCTGAAACCAACGGGCCAACAAGCACTCTGCCCCACGCAATAGCCTGGTCACCAACCCCTCTCCACCCCCTTCCAAAGTGGGGCTGGCCAAAGGCCCAACAAATCCATTCCCCTGCTCAGAAGACCAAACACATTTAAATCCTGGTGGACAAATTAGGTCACAAATTCCTTTACCTTAGCTATATGTTCGAATTTTCGGCAGACATGCTTTCTGAATCCAGTTCATTAAACCCAGTCGAGCTGCACTGTGACGCACGAGCCCAGTTGCCAGTGTACTCAGACAGGACATAGTCATCTCTCTCATTTATATCGTCCACCATAGTCCAGTCTTCGTGCTCATCCTCCTCGCTGCATTGCCCGTCTCTGCTGTTGCTCTCAGACGTGTCCATAGCGTCCTCCGTTTGCTTCTCCGCGAACCAGTCCCTCACCTGCTCATAGCTCATGTTGGACTTTGACACTAACTCATCCAGGTCTTCTTCCTTCAGCTGCCTGTGCTGCATGTAATACTGCAATAGGACCGACTTACCGCTCCGGCTTTGCGTCGAATGCGCTGCTCCACTCCAAGCACCCGCCATTTTGTGCCCTCTGCTGCCCCGTGCCCCGCTGCCATTGAAGTTACTCTGCCCATTGTGACCATCTGAATTCGCTCTTTGGTAATGGTCAAGCCATTTTAGATTGCCATTTTTAATTGCATATCTGTTGTCGCCGAACCAACGCACTATGTCATTTCGAGGCAGTCCAGTCTGCACCACTAACGTGTCATACTGCTCCACGGTTGGCCATTGAGTGCGTGCAAATGCACTCTTCAGGATATGTAGCTGCTCCTGGCTCTTTTTATGAGTCCTGTCAATGGGACTGGTGGTTTTAATATGCTGCTGTGCTCCACTTGGAGGGGCAGTCCCAGACTTGGATAGGTAGTGTGCAGCAGACTGTGACATTTTGACGTGGACGTTTTCAGCGATCTCTGATTTTATATTTTCTTGCTTCAGGTCGGCTCTCCTCATTTCTAGAATCCCTCCTTCTAAAGAGTCTCGCAGTTTCCTCCGCTCGGAAAACCAGGCATCTATTTCTCTCCTGGTCAGCTTCGACTCCACCCGCAGTCTATCCTTTTCCTCGTCCGTCGGGAAGGAGCTGTTCTGGAAGCTCTCCTCCAGCACCTTCAGCTGCTCCGCGCTCTTCTCTTTGAACTTATGGGACCCAAAGTCAGAGAAGGTGCTCCATCCAGATCGGCGAGCTCCGTGGCCACCAGCAGGTTCGTGTGGGATGGTGACCGTGGTCTCAGCAGAGGTGTGACTCGAGTGTCCCTTCTGGGTTCGGTAGCGGTTGTCGCTGAACCACTTTTTAATCTCTGACCGGGAGAGCTTGGTGACCTGCATCAGCCGGAAAACCTCGTCGTCATCGGGGAACTGACTGACAGCGAAGCTGGCTTTCAGTTCCGCCATCTGCTCCTTAGTCTTCTTGCGGCTGACGCCGACGTCCACGTTTCCCGGCGAGAACAGGACCGAGTTGCCTTGCGACGCCAGCTGCGCAGTGCAGACCTGGATGACGTTCGCCTGCTTCGAATCCGCCAGCACTTGGGAGGGCAGCATCCCCCGCTTCTGGGATTGGGCTTGACTCGAGCTGCCGGCCACGGTCAAGGTGATGGGGGAGCACGATGTCGCTGCCCCGTTTGCAACTTGAGTCAACACGATACCGGTCTGACCAACCAACTGGCACGGCACCCCCGTCTGGACAATCTGCTGCGTGCTGCCTTTGGCGGCGGCCGGCACAACGGTGATTGTTGGCGTCTGGATAGTACCGTTGAACATCATCTTCCTGGCTTCCTCCACCTCCTCGGGAGCCCAGCTGATGCCATGTTTAAGGCGTTGCGTTGAGAACCACATTTTAATTTGCTCTTCTGGATACTTCGACACTGCCGTCAGCCAGGACAGTTCTGCTTGGGTAGGGTAGGGGAATTTGTTAAAGGAGCCTATCAGGTTTTTGTTAATGTCCATTGCGGTGTTATACTTGCAGCCATGCATGGGGATCATGACTTTGGGTATTAGGTTGAAGTTTGGTGGTGGCTGTATAGAAGGCATCACATGAGCTACCCCATCCTTGATCACAGTCTCTGGAACAACCAAACCAGTGTGGACAGGGCCATTGGCGTTCTCTTCTGCCTTGCTCTCCTGCGTGGCGCCAAACTCATCTTTCACTCGTGACACCGTATTTATCCTCTTGCTGTCGACTTTGCTTTTGTTCATCTTCATGATGGGAGTTTTGCTGATGGAGATTCCGGCGGGAGGCATCTCCTCTTTATCTGCGTTCCTGCCGCTCGTGGGGTCGTCAAGGGTTTGTTCTAGAATGGTCTGGTTGTTGCGCTTTATCAACTTTAACTTGAAGCTGCTCTCTCCTGGATGATACCTACTATTGTGATCAGTAAAAGTATCATACCTTTTTGTTGTAAAGTTACATACTGCACAGACGTAAAACGGATTGAGGATGACATTCGGATGTAGGGTATCAACATGTTCTGTAAATTCATTCAAGTCCTGTGATTCAAAGGTGCAGTATTTACATTCATAACCTCCTTCCAGCTTCTTGGTCTGGTGAGTGTCTAAGGCAGCTTTCTCCAAACCTGGATCCCCATCACTCATCCCACTCTCTGCTGGCCAGCTCCCTTCAGACAACTGGTGCGGGGACCCAGCAGCCAGCCCAATGATCTCCAAGTCTGGGTCTTGCTCTCTCACGTCTGTGGCACGAACCATGCACGGCGTTGTTGACTTCCGTTTGCTAGCCATCAGTGGCTGGGAGATAAGGGCAGCTGGCCAAGGGCCTTGCTGAAGGCCAAGGGTCTCTTGAAGGAAGCCTGTCCAGCACGATTTCAGGTTGCGGTAGCTCTGCCTTTACTGACTGCCGTCAGCTCCCACTAGCACCTCGTTTGGCCGCATCACAGTAGAACTTTACCTGCAATACACAACAGTGATGTTGGTGTTACGTTTGTGCGGAGCAAGAACGACAGCAGAGCAGTAGGATTAAGCGTTTTTACTGAGATACGTTCGGCACAGTACAACTTACAGTGCGGGAGTCATGAGCCGAGACAAACACGTGCACTCGAAAACAAGCATCAAAGGAGAGGGCCTTCTGCGTATAGGAAGCCCAATTGATTCACCACATGAACAATCAGCAAGCGTGTGCGTGCACACTGGTCACGTTCTTGAATTGACCTGATACGGTTCAGTTAGGTTTCTGTATTACAGTTTGCAAAATGCACAACAGTGAGAAACAGAATTGAGAAGCCGCTTACTGACACCAAGTCCAGTGAAAATCTCTAAGTTCCTGGCATCAATGGAGGCTATATGACACCAACATTTATTGAGTTCTTATGAATCGTGGTGAATTTGTTTTCATTAGTCTATCCAGCCCAGTTAAGAAATGGAAAACTTACTGCAAATTACTACATTTTGTAGTCAGTGAGTCTATGTATAGGAGGTACGTGTCCTCAAATAAGGACTTCAGTGTTATATTTAAAAAAAATGAACTTTTCTCCATCAAAATTGATAGTCAAAAAGTTTAAATTATGTTTTGGGTTTTTTGGGTTTAAAAATTTTTTTGGGTTTAATCAATTTATTTTAGCAAGTCCTATTATATCTAATTTCCTTTTTCAACCTTCCACAATGGATCAAGCTTACTTTGATTGGAAAACCGAAGGTATAGTACGTTTTTGTGATTTATTTTTGGATAATTGTTTCATGTCTTTTGATCAACTTACTAATAAATATAACTTACCCAGATCTCACTTTTTTAGATATCTACAGATTAGAAACTTTTAAATTACTGCTTCTCCTAATTTTCCACACTCATATCCAATGGATACTTTGGAAAAAATTTTAGATCTAAATCTCTCTCAGAAAAGTGTTGTAGCAATTATTTATAATATAGTTATGAATTTATGTCCTGATGTTTCCAATAAAATTAAAGCTGATTGGGAAAGAGAACTTAAGATTATTATACTGACTGAAAAATGGGAAAAAAATTCTTCAGTTGGTGAATTTATCCTCTGTATGTGCTAAACATAGGTTGATACAGTTTAAAGTAGTGTACAGGGCTCATATGTCCAAAGATAAACTATCTCGTTATTATTCTCATATTAATCCAATATGTGACAGATGTCATTCCGAGATAGCTTCTTTAACCCACATGTTTAGGTCATGTCCTTTGTTGCAAAAATATTGGAAAGATATTTTTGATATTATTTCAACGGTTTTGAATACAGACTTACAACCTCATCCAATTACTGCTATTTTCGGATTACCAATGATAGACTCAAATTATTTAACCTCTTCAGCACGTAGGATGATTGCATTTCTTACTCTAATGGCTAGAAGATCCATTCTGCTGAATTGGAAAGAGATTAGCCCTCCTACTGTATTTCATTGGTTTTCACAAACTATGTTGTGTTTGGATTTGGAAAAAATTAGAAGTGTGGTTTATGACCCTTCCATTAAATCTGAAAAAACTTGGAGACCATTCATTCAGCATTTTCATATGATGTAATTTGACCATTTTCAAACTTATTTTACTTCTCTGTACTGTTGGTTGAGAGGAATGGAGTCGTCGACATTAAGGTTTTCTTCTTTTCCATTTTTACGTTGTTAGAATTGCCCAAGTCTTTTTAGTTTAGTTGACTAATTCTGTTTAGTTTTTCTTCTGGGGTGGGGTTTGTTTTTTTTTCTATTTTTTTCTCTTTTTCATGATTTTTCTCCAGTTTTTTTTGTTCTGTATTATTCATTGTTATCCTACACGATTGGGAGTTTTGTCAATTTATACTATTTGGTTTTATAATTACTCATTTTAAGTACAACTTTGTATCTCCAACTAGTATTATTGCTATGTTATGTTTATATTTTATGAAACTAATAAAAAGATTGAAAAGGAAGCAAAAAGTTTAAATTACTTTAATATGTTACCAAGAGGAAAAACTGCTCATTTTAAGTTTAAGTAGTTTACATCCTTTAACCTATAGCCAACATGTTTGACATAAACTTCGCAAATGATAGGTTGTTCAGTAGGGTTTTATGTTGAGATGTCTCAACTTCTCAGGGAAATTCAATACATTGGGGATTGGGGAGGTGGGTGGTAAGTTGGTTACAAATGAACGCAGTAGTAAAGAAAATCCTTCAGTGAGAGCAATGAAAATCGGAACTTGACCCTCAAAGGATTCCAAAGGGAATGTGGAATATATTTTGAGGAGAAGGCACACAAAGCATAGAAGGATGTGGCAACAGGCTGAGATAGGGCAGATGGTGTAAACTTAATACAATGTTTTATACATAGCAATATAACTAACGGTCCAAACAGAATATCAGCTGTGGATTAATTGTTCTGAAGTAACAGTTTCAGCTGCACTCCTGATATTTTTAAATTTGGAATTTTCTGTAATAGCAAGAACAATCAATTGCAATTGCTGTTCATTAAGCAAATTGGTAGCAATATACTTCCCATTTATCCAGTGCCCATCTATACATTTTTTATACAGTCCTCAGGCTAATGTAACTTACTTACTGGTGTTTAGGGCAGCAGTGAAGGTCCTCCATCTCTGTACAGAAGGATTCTTCATTGCTGCTTCTATATTTTTTTGTCCAGTCAGGGTTGTTGGCCCCGAGCTGAACCCCAAACCTGGAGGACTGGTGGACCACTCTTAATCTGACCTCTACCTTTTGACCTGTTTGCCATAGGTGACCCTAGCAAGAGCCAAACTCTAACTCTGACCAAGATAGCTTTCTGGGTCATTGAGGCACACAAGTCTCCAAACCCTATGGCAAGCTTGTGGTCCTCTTGGAGGAGACTAATGTAAAAGTTCCACCAATTGCTCACATGACTTGTGCCCCTGCACATATACTACAATTTACAATTACCTCTTCTGCTGGACACTGATATTTCTCAGCTCTCTCAATTGTCACAACATGAATTTTGGATATCAAAGATATATAAACCTTAGGCAAACTGGGCATGAATAAGATTGGCCAAAGGGCCCATTTCCAATGATATGTGACTCTACTATGACATTGAAGAGGGCCATTTACCCCATCAGAGCAATCCCAACAGTATCATCCAAACCTTTATACAGCCATACAGGATGTTGAAGTTGCTCTATAAATGCTTCATTGCAAGAGGGGATGGCGGGGGGTGGGGGAAGGAAGGGCAAGGAATATTGAGAAAAGCCTGGCATTGCAAAGACACAGAAGGATGTATGTGGCTAGGTTCCTCATAAGAACTTGGCTGTATCATTGTTACAGAGTTGCTGGTGACCAAAAAAAATAAGGCCAGACCCTAGGAAAAGCACTGCCTCAAGAAGGCATTGTCCAGCAAAGGCCCCACTATCCCGACCGTGCTATCTTCCCACATCTATCATCGGGCAGGTGGTACCGAAGTCTTGTCCTACGTCACCTGGTTCAAGAGCACCATCTTCCCTTGAACCATCTGGAGCAACCGTAAAGGCTGATTTATACTTGTGTGTGAAGTAACCTATGCAAGTGGCCTACGTGCGTTGCGAGCATTTATACTTGTGCGTTGGTGTGTCTGCATCACTCTGCAATTCATGCATGTCACGGATGTGCACACACCTGCCCCTGCAAGGCTTCGTGGCCATGGTAGTCTTTCTCAGGGTAAACAAGAAGCGAGTGTCTTTTTTCGTAAAAGCGAAGTGTGTCCTCCATAATTTCGGAGGTCTGTAAAGCTTTATGGAAAGCATTGCAGCCAGAATTCCTTCCCTGCCCCTCAGTCACCCAATGGGAAGCTATTGCAGCGTAGGATGAAATGCGATGCTACCAAGCAGACTAATCACAGCTGTTGTGGTCTGCGTTGCCGCGACGTGCGGTGACATTTTGGGAGAGGTGCGCGTTGCAGCAACGCAGGCTCTCACGTAGGGTTCCGCGTCGGCTTTGCGTAGGGTTTGCAGCAACGCAGTACTTAAGGCGACGCGTTGACGCAGAAGTATAAATCAGGCTTTAGCACTACCTCAGTATAGCAACACTACTTTGCACTACAGTAGACTTTTTTTGTTCTATGTTCTTCTTGCACATTTTTGAATAACTTGTTTAACTTCTGCTTTTCTTGTGAATGTTGTATATCCAATACCATGTGCCTGTGACGCTGCTGTAAGTTTGCCCCATTACACTTGTGCATATGACAAACTCAACTTCTTTTTAAACCCTTCCTGATCAATGACTGTCCATGAAATAGCTGTGCACATCAGACAGAAAGCTACCACTTCATAGCTCACCCACAAGTGTCTGCCCTTTTATCCAGACGTATGGGACTGACTGTGGTTTATGCATGGAAATGAATAGGTCAAAAGTATGCACTAGGTCAAGGTTTTGAGTAGGAAAAGCAGCAAGGGGTGTCAGTAATGAATCACATTGAATAATCTTTAGCAAGGCTGGCAGACTAAGCCTTAAATCATAATCATATTTATCACTATCTTATATGACATGAAATGTGTTGTTGTGTGGCAGCAGTACTATGCAAAAACAAAACTTACTATAAGTGTCAAAAAAGAGGAATAATGAGGTAGCGTTCATGGGTGCTTGGACTGTTCAGATATCTGAGGTCAGAGGGGGAGAAGCTGCTTTTGATTGTTGAGTGCAAGGTAGAATTTTTAATTTATTACCCCAAATTATACAAAAGGCAAACTAAGACAAAGGGGTTGAGTGTAAGAAAAGGAAATATAATAGCTATATTAAAGTTTCTACTAATTACTGTTGGCTGTAATTAAACGTACTCTACCAATAATAATGGACTTACACTTGAATGGATACGTGCCAACCTTTTCTTGGCATGAATAGTGGGTTTCCAAATACTGGAATTTCAGTGCATTGATTGTTATCAGAGCAAAATATTGGTAGAACAGGGAAACCCCATACAGAAACATCCTGGGCACAGATGTGAGAAACTGCTGGCTAATTCACTGTTCACCAACGGTAGTCATTTTATCAATACTCGTACTAACGTCCCTCCTTGCAATTTTACAGAGTAAATGTGGATACAAATTTGATTATATTAGATTCTTGAGGATCAATACCCTCCTGGTAACTAACTGGACTTCAGTTTGACTGATTTGCAGAATTCTTTAGAAGTTTGTAGACGGTAAAAAGACAATTTATTCACAACACTCTGAGAAAAAGTTCTCCCATTCCTCAACCACAACAACTGTTGTTTAGCAGAATCTAAACACTCTGAATCTTCTTGGGTACATTGTGGCACTGAACAACATCCCACAAGCAACATCGCAGTGAAACTTACGAAGATTTCATTTTCTTGCTCAATAAACTTGGAAACAAGAAACCAGTTTGTAAACACTAAAACTTGATAGACCTGTAACCTTTGAACATATAGTAAAGGTCTTTTACTGTCAAGTGGTCCAGTATTTCCTCATGTCACCTGGACAGTACACAGTTAATGGAATGACCCTTCAGTGTCAATGGGGTCCAAGTCCATAGCTCGCTGGAAGTGGCTGCACAGGTTGACAGGGTGGTAAAGGTGGTATACGGCATGCTTGTGTTTATTAGTCCTGGGAGTGACTTCGAGAGTCAGGAAGTTTTAGGTTGCTGCTTTATAAAACTCTGGCCAGGTCGCTTCTGGAATATTGCATTCAAATCTCGTCACCCCATTATAGAAAGGATGAGGAAGATTTGAAGAGGCTACTGAAGAGGAGCACCAGGACCCTGCCCGAATCAGAGGGCATGTCGTATAAACAAAGGCTGGACAAACTTGGGCTATTTTCTCAGAAATGGTTACGATAATGATTTGGTTCGCACACCGCTTTACAGTAATAGAGTCCTGGGTTCGTTCCCCGCCACTGCCTGTAAGAAGTTCGTACATTCTCCCTGTGACCTCGAGAGTTTCCTCTGGGTGCTCTAGTTTTCTCCCACAGTCCAAACATGTACTGATTGGTAGGTTAATTAGTCATTGTAAATTGTCCCGTGATTAGGCTAGAAATAGGCGACGCTAATAAAATATTAAAAATTAATAAAATGATGAGAGGCACAGACAAAGCATGTTCTTCCCCTCAGGGTTGAAATGTCTAGTACTAGAGTGCAAAGGGGAAAAGTGTTCGAAGTAGATGCTCGGGGCAAGTTTTATTAAAAAAGAGTAGTGGCTGCCTCAACAATGCTGCCAGGGGTGATAGTGCAGGTAAATATGCTAAAGGCATTTATGGGGCTCTTAGATAGGCACATGAATATACAAAGAATGAAGGGATATGGACAACGTGTAGGCTGAAGGGATTAATTTAATTGGACCTTTAATTATGAGTTTAATTAGTTCAGCATAGCACCAATGGCCTGTTCTTGGGCTGTACTGTTTGATCTTCTAATTAAAAACAAAAGGCAGAGAGATGTGGAATGAATGATCAGAAACTGCAGGGTTTGCAGTTTTCAGCCACTGGGTTTTCTTGGAGCTAATTTGGACTTTAGACTCCTCTGCTATGTTACATTATTTTCCAAGAGGGTAAAAGAGAAGAGGGCTTTAATTTTTAAGGTCTGGAGTCTGTAGTAGATCAGCTGGGACACAACACTGCCCTAAAGCGAACAGTCAAGTCACATAGCAGACAAAGGCTGCTTATGCTAAATTGTGGAGAATCATGACTCAGACATGTTGAGGTGACTGCCACTTCACATTTTTTCATTTTCACTGAGCACGTCACAAAAAATAACGTTCACCAAGCACACGGGTGAAATAAACTAAATGTTGTTTGAATACAAGGACATGTTCAGCAAAGCGTTCGAGATAAAGTCTACCCCTAAAGTCTTGAGGTGGTGGCGAAAGGGGAAAAAAGTTCGTAAAGGTAAGGAGCAAGTCACTGACCAAGGGGTCAACGTTCTCACTAATCTGATTTACAGCCGCGCAGACCAGCCATTACTCTGAGAAGAACATTTATACACGGCCTGAAAACGTGCAGTACTTTATAACAACATTATATGAAAGAAAATTCCAGCTGTGCAGCAAGAAAGGCCATGTGCACGGGAGCATTACAGGGAATGCTGCACCCGCAGAGTTTAGTGGCATTAGTGCAAGAGGTATACAAGTTTATTTGGGGATGGCACCACCGGAGCTGCAGCCAGTTTTTGTTCCCATCATGACAGCTGGGGAATTCAAATTCCAGCAATTAAATGTAGAAGTTTAGCTTTGGAAAACAACCAGTTATATTAAAAATATTCTTTTACATACAAAACCATAAGACATAAGAACAGAATTAAGCCATTCGGACCATCGAGTCTGCTCTGCCATTCCATCATGGTTGACTTATTATCCTTCTCAACCCCATTCTCCTGCATTTGACACTCGTAACCTTCGCCACCCTTACTAATCAAGAATCTAACCACCTCCGCTTTAAATATAGCCAATAACTTGGCCTCCATAGCCGTCTTGTGACATTGAATTCCACAGATTCTCTAAAGATATAAAAATCACCCAGTTGAACAGCACCCTTCTGAGGAGAACCTCTGTTGTGAGAACAGGGACAGGCTATAATTTAAGCTTGAGAAGTTAAAGATATAACAAGTGTAGGCAGGATGGTAGTTCAGTGCAGTGGAGTGCTCCTCCTGTGAGCGTGGGGTTTCAGGGTGCCTAACGATCTCCTGGATAACTAATCTACAGGAAGTGCACCCAACCTCAGCTCCTGACTGGCAAGGTCAAGGAACTGGCACTGGACCTGGAGCTGGATGCACTCAGGACCATCTCGGAGGATGAAAACTTCACAGACGAGTCTTTCACTAGGGTAGTCACACCCAAACAGCAGGCTTCAGACTGTCGGTGGGCAAACTCCAGGAGAAGCAGGGGAAGTAAGCAGCCAGTGCAGGGTTCTCTTGTGGGCATCGCTCTTTGAACACTGCTGAATTTGACCCATGAGGGCACAGGAACAGCAACCAAGCCAGAGACACTGTAGTTGGCTCTGAAGCTCAGCGGGGAAGGGTCAAGTCAGGCAGAGTGGTAGCGACGGAAGTTTTGGTAGTGAGGAGGATGGACAGCAGATTCTGTGGCTGCAAATGAGAAGCCAGGTTGATGTGCTGCCACCCGGGTGCTAGGGTCCAAGACGTCTCAGAGCGGCTGCTGAAGACTCCCAAGCGGGAAGGTGAGCAGCCAGATGTGGCGTTGCACATTGGCACCAATGACGTAGGTAGAGAGGGGAAACAGTGAGTACAGGGAGTTAGGGAAGAGGTTGAAGAGCAGGACTTCCAAGGTTGTAATCTCAGGATTAATCCCAGTACCACATGCTAGTCAGGGCAAGAATAGTATGATACAGATGAATGAATGACTGAGGAAGTGGTGCAGGGAGCAGGGTTTCAGATTTCTGGATCACTGAAATCCCTTCTAGAAAGTTACAACCTGTACACAGGAATGGGTTACACCTGAACCAGAGGGGTTTCATATCCTTGCAGGCAGGTTTGCCTGTTTAAACTAAGCTGGTAAGGGGATGGGAACTGGAGTGATAGGGCTGAGGATGGAGCAGTTGGTTTACAAGTTGATGTAGTGCTGGTATTGAACAGAGTCCACAGGAGGGTCACGTGAATGATTCTGGGAGTGAAAGAGTTAACGTATGAGTAGTGTTTGACAGCTATGGGACTGTATTTGTTGGAGTTTAGAAGAATGACAGCTGATCTTATTGAAACCTGTCGAATATTGAGAGGCCTAATAGAGGTGGAAGTGGAGAGGCTGTTTCCTATAGTGGGTGTGTCTAGCACCAGAGGCTTCAGCCTCAGCCTAGAGGGTTGTCCATTTAGAACAGAAATGCCAATATCCTGGCAGGGAGATTAGCGAGGGCTACTGAGGTGACTTTAAACTAGAATGGTTGGGGGGTGGGAATCAAATTAAAGAGGCTAGGCGAGAGGAGGTTAGTTCACAACAGGGGGATGGGAACCAGTGCAGAGAGACAGAGGGGTGTAAAATGAGGGTAGAAGCAAAAAGTAGTAAGGAGAAAAGTAAAAGTGGCAGGCCGACAAATCCAGGGCAAGCATCAAAAAGGGCCACTTTTCAACATAATTGTATAAAGGCTAAGAGAGTTGTAAAAGAGCGCCTGAAGGCTTTGTGTGTCAATGCAAGGAGCATTCGTAACAAGGTGATGAATTAAAAGTGCAGATTGTTATTAATGAATATGATATAGTTGGGATCACAGAAACATGGCTCCAGGGTGACCAAGGATGGGAGCTCAACATTCAGAGATATTCAATATTCAGGAGGGATAGACATGAAAGAAAAGGAGGTGGGGTGGCATTGCTGGTTAGAGAGGAGATTAACGCAATAGAAAGGAAGGACATAAGCCGGGAAGATGTGGAATCGATATGGGTAGAGGGGCATAACACTAAGGGGCAGAAAATGCTGGTGGGAGTTGTGTACAGGCCACCTAACAGTAGTAGTGAGGTCGGGGATGGTATTAAACAGGAAATTAGAAATGTGTGCAATAAAGGAACAGCAGTTATAATGGGTGACTTCAATCTACATGTAGATTGGGTGAACCAAATTGGTAAGGGCGCTGAGGAAGAGGATTTCTTGGAACGTATGTGGGATGGTTTTTTTGAACCAACATGTCGAGGAACCAACTAGAGAGCAGGTTATTCTAGACTGGGTATTTAGCAATGAGGAAGGGTTAATTAGCAATCTTGTCGTGAGAGGCCCCTTGGGTAAGAGTGATCATAATATGGTGCAATTCTTCATTAAGATGGAGAGTGACACAGTTAATTCAGAAGCAAAGGTTCTGAACTTAAAGAAGGGTAACTTTGAAGGTATGAGACGTGAATTAGCTAAGATAGACTGGCAAATGACACTTAAAGGGTTGACGGTGGATATGCAATGGCAAGCATTTAAAGATCACATGGATGAACTACAACAATTGTTCATCCCAGTTTGGCAAAAGAATAAACCAGGGAAGGTAGTGCACCCGTGGCTCACAAGGGAAATTTGGGATAGTATCAATTCCAAAGAAGAAACATACAAATTAGCCAGAAGAAGTGGCTCACCTGAGGACTGGGAGAAATTCAGAGTTCAGCAGAGGAGGACAAAGGGCTTAATTAGGAAGGGGAAAAAAGATTATGACAGAAAACTGGCAGGGAACATAAAAACTGACTGTAAAAGCTTTTATAGATATGTGAAAAGAAAAAGATTGGTTAAGACAAATATAGGCCCCCTACAGACAGAAACAGGTGAATTGATTATGGGGAGCAAGGACATGGCAGACCAATTGAATAATTACTTTGGTTCTGTCTTCACTAAGGAGGACATAAATAATCTTCAGGCAATAGTAGGGGACAGAGGGTCCAGTGAGATGGAGGAACTGAGGGAAATACATGTTAGTAGGGAAGTGGTGTTAGGTAAATTGAAGGGATTAAAGGCAGATAAATCCCCAGGGCCAGATGGTCTGCATCCCAGAGTGCTTAAGGAAGTAGCCCAAGAAATAGTGGATGCATTATTTCTGGACTAGTTCCTGAGGATTGGAGGGTGGCTAATGTAACCCCACTTTTTAAAAAAGGAGGGAGAGAGAAACCAGGGAATTATAAACCAGTTCACCTAACATCGGTGGTGGGGAAACTGCTAGAGTCAGTTATCAAAGATGTGATAACAGCACATTTGGAGAGCGGTGAAATCATCGGACAAAGTCAGCATGGATCTGTGAAAGGAAAATCATGTCTGACGAATCTCATAGAATTTTTTGAGGATGTAACTAGTAGAGTGGATAGGGGAGAACCAGTGGATGTGGTATATTTGGATTTTCAAAAGGCTTTTGACAAGGTCCCACACAGGAGATTAGTGTGCAAACTTAAAGCACACAGTATTGAGGGTTAAGATATTGATGTGGATAGAGAATTGGTTGGCAGACAGGAAGCAAAAAGTGGGAATAAACGGGACCTTTTCAGAATGGCAGGCAGTGACCAGTGGGGTACCGCAAGGCTCAGTGCTGGGACCCCAGTTGTTTACAATATATATTAATGACTTGGATGAGGGAATTAAATGTAGCATCTCCAAGTTTGCGGATGACACGAAGCTGGGCGGCAGTGTTAGCTGTGAGGAGGATGCTAAGAGGATGCAGAGTGACTTGGATAGGTTAGGTGAGTGGGCAAATTCATGGCAGATGCAATTTAATGTGGATAAATGTGAAGTTATCCACTTTGGTGGCAAAAGCAGGAAAACAGATTATTATCTGAATGGTGGCCGATTAGGAAAAGCGGAGGTGCAACTAGACCTGGGTGTCATTATACACCAGTCATTGAAAGTGGGCATGCAGGTACAGCAGGCGGTGAAAAAGGCGAATGGTATGCTGGCATTTATAGCAAGAGGATTCGAGTACAGGAGCAGGGAGGTACTACTGCAGTTGTACAAGGCCTTGGTGAGACCACACCTGGAGTATTGTGTGCAGTTTTGGTCCCCTAATCTGAGGAAAGACATCCTTGCCATAGAGGGAGTACAAAGAAGGTTCACCAGATTGATTCCTGGGATGGCAGGACTTTCATATGATGAAAGACTGGATGAACTAGGCTTATACTGGTTGGAATTTAGAAGATTGAGGGGGGATCTGATTGAAACGTATAAAATCCTAAAGGGATTGGACAGGGTAGATGCAGGAAGATTGTTCCCGATGTTGGGGAAGTCCAGAACGAGGGGTCACAGTTTGAGGATAAAGGGGAAGCCTTTTAGGACCGAGATGAAGAAAAACTTCTTCACACAGAGAGTAGTGAATCTGTGGAATTCTCTGCCACAGTAAACAGTTGAGGCCAGTTCATTGGCTATATTTAAGAGGGAGTTAGATATGGCCCTTGTGGCTAAAGGGATCAGGGGGTATGGAGGGAAGGCTGGGGCAGGGTTCTGAGTTGGATGATCAGCCATGATCATACTGAATGTCGGTGCAGGCTCAAAGGGCTGAATGGCCTACTCCTGCACCTATTTTCTATGTTTCTATGACAAGGAATTTCTTTAGCCAGAGGGTAGTGAAACTGCGGAATTCGTTGTCGCTGCCAACTCTGGAGGCCAAGTCATTGAGTATATTTAAAGCAGAGGTTGATAGGCTCTTTGTTAGACAGGGCGTCAGCAAGGTTACGGGGAGAATGGCGTTGAGAAGGACAATAAATCAGCCATGATGGAATGGCACAGAAGACTTGATGAGCTGAGTGGCCTAATTCTGTTCCTACATCTCATGGCTTTATCCTATTTTTGTGACTCCACACCCACCAAAGTGGCAGCTCCTCAGTTTGAATATGAAATTACGTTGCTGCTGGCTGAGTATCATCTCAATCTGGTGCCATTTTTCAGTTCTGAAGCAATTAGAATGAACAATAAATGCTGGCATTGCTACTGACTTGCACATCTCACAATGAGGGGTAAGAAAAATATTTAAAGCGGGCAATCTATGTTTTGTTCAGTTAAAGCCCCAAGCTGCTTGTGACTGAGCTACACTGCAGGTTGAACAGCATTTGTGAGAGGAAAGGAATTGTTGACAGCTTGGGTTGAGACTCTACATCAGGACCTTGGACACAGTAGTGCCAGACACAATGAAAAACCGTGCAAGGAGAAGTGATGGATTATCACAGCCAATCTATGGGAATTTTGTACGTGTTCCCAGAGGTTTGGGAGTTCAGCAGAAGCTCTAGATCAAATCTCAAGTCCTGGAGGTGAGTGGAGAGAATGACAAATGCTGAGTGCTACACTGGGCAGTCACCCATGACAGTCTGTCAGACTGGGATGCTGGGACTGGAACCTTGCTCCGAGAATGGAGAATCGCAGGTACAGATAGGGCCAAGGCAACTTTGGTCTGCCACATCAACGGCCCTTCATCAAGAAAAACAATGGAGCCAAAGAAAGAGCTGGTTGGGCTGGCGGCTAAATTGTAGGTCTTCCCACCACCACCCCCGACCCATTCCACTGATGAATAACCTTAACTACAGTAAGCAGCCTTCTCCTCTCCATCAAGGGACTTGGATGGTTAGATTTTATGAATCCAGGCACACAAATTACTCTTTTTAATATAATTTAAATGGCTTATATCTGGCTTCTATTAAATGACATGATGCTGAAACCTATCAAGCCCTTGTCTCCCTCTGCTCCGCAGAACACAGAGGAACAAATTCAACATTTGCGCGCTTGCCAAACCATAGGAGCCTGAGCCAGCAATGTCTTAAATGCTACAATTCTCATCCTTCTCCAATACACAACCACACTTTTCCCCCAACTTTGCAAACACATGCAGCCCTGCAACCCCAAGAGATTTCTGAGCTCCTCCAATTCCAATCTTTTGTAATTCACTTATTTTAAATCACTCTACTCTTGGCAGCCTTTGCCTTCAGCTGCTGCCCCCCCCCTCCACCCCGTCCTAAAATACCCTCCCTTAAACTGTCACATTATCACTTTTTAGAAGACTTGTCTTAAAAATCCACCAATATCCTTTTACAGAGGATAAATGGAGTCTGTTGCTTTATGCAGCTAAACTCAACATTTTTTATTTTAAAAAAAGGCAAAAGGAAAATTGTGTTTTCTTTGTTCCGGATGATCTCAACTGACCACAGCCATCTGAACTCTCAGATGTAAAAGACGAAAGTCTCTGAGCCAAACACAATAGGACAGGAGACAGCCAGGCTCTCTGCTAATTCCATCTTTAGTACTGGATCTCCTGACAAAAATGTAATTAATGCTTTTGTTTTTAATACAATTGCAGCAGATTGAAGAAAAGCTTTAATTAAAATCAAATAACATTTCAGATGCATTCATCTCAGCGTTATTCTATATTTAACGCTGTATCCAACATTGCCCTCTCCTTTGCTGGGGGCCGGATTTATCACTTCTATGTTTAATTGCTGAAGTGCCAAGTGGTTCAAGAAAAACACTTATGGGCCCTGTCCTCTGGTTTTCCAAAACAGGTTTGAATCATAAGCAAAGCAGTTATTCTGCAAATACTACAGCTTCCACACTTATTCCTAGATTTCTCACCAGGTCACAACACCTATCTGTGAAACTACAAACAACCATGGTTTCTGCATTATGTTTACAGTGATTGTTACTGCTAGCTTTTACTTAAGGAATTAGTAACAAGTGACAAGAATCTACACAGAAAGATGCAGCTAATATTACAGGAGTTTGAAGAGATTCAAATTTCCTACTCAAGTTTACAAATTTATACAGACGTTCAGTGGAGAACGTTCTGAGTGGTTACAACACTCAGGTACCGATGCACAGGATCATGAGAGACTGCGGATTCAAGCAGTTCCATCAGCCCAACCCTCCTCAGCATCAAGGGGAACCTTCGAGAGATGGTGCCTCAGAAAGGTGACATCCATCACTACAGCTCCTCGCCCTCTTGTTACTAACATTAGGGATATGGTACAGGAGCCCGTAGACCCGCATTCAACGAATCTGGAACAGATTCTACCTCGCTGCCAGATTTCTGAATGGGCCATTAACATTACCTTGTTGGTTTTTCAAAAATCCATTTTTTTTCTTTACACTGCACTACTGCTGCAAAACAACAAATTTCCCATCAGCAACAATAAACCGAATTCTGCTCATTTCCAGATGAAGGATCTCAACCCAAAACTTTGACTGACAATTTCCCTCCATGAACACTGTCTGACCCTCTGAATTCCTCCTGCATTTAGTTTGGTGCCACAGAGTCTAGCATTTGCAACCTTGTATCTCCATGCAATCACTCGAGTCTGTGCCATCACTCAATGGGATCAATGGTTTCATGGTCAACTCTGCCTCACTCAAATACACTTTGCGCCTTAAATATTGAACGTACTCACCGGCCAGGCATGGAAAGCTCTTTTGGAAAGGGAATTTAACAATCTGAAATTTCACAGAGAGTCATACAATAGGGAAGCAGACCATCCAGTCCACTGAGTCCATGTTGACCATCAATGACCTATTCCTGAGTAATTTTCCATAGTTCCAATCTATCCCGTTCAGTATCGAGTATCTCAAGAGATCACTTTTTCCTTCAAACTCCACAAATACAGGTGAAGCTCACTCAGCCCTCACTGGACAATTCCCTCATCCCTGGAATCAACTCGGAATGAACTCCAAGGCAAGAATCAGCTTCCTGGATAATGTACTCCAGGTGTGGGTCACGGCAAAGCCCTGCACAATCTCAGTGACCTTTCCAACTTTTGGACGCCAACCTTGACGCATTACAGACCAACCTAGCAATGGCTTGAGTGAGAATATTGCACAGGATTTAGATGATCTTCCCCGGATATTGGCTTTGTTTTTGCCAATGTGCCATACTCAGGCAGTGACACTGAAGGTGTAAGAGGGACTAGTCCAGGTGACAGGAGCATCAGTGTTAAGCTTGAACCAATTGTGCAAGACACCATGAATGCTTGGGAAACAAGGCAGTTAAAGTTAGACTGATATCACATTGGTTACATTCAGGTTATAGAGTAAGGCAGCATGCAAACAGACACTTTGGAACAACTAGTCCACGTCGCCCATAGTATCCTACCTCTAGTCCCAGTTATCCACAATCAGCCCATAACCCCCTCCCTTCTACATACCTACAAAAATGCCTTATAAATGTTGCAATTGTACTGACCTCGATCACATCATTGCACCTCATTCCAGCTACTCACTACCCACTGTGTAAAGATGTTATCTCTTAAAATGTCTTCTCTCTTACCTTGTATCTGTGCTCTCTAGAACTGAACTCCCGAACCCTGGGGAAAAGACAATGACCATCCACTTTATTCATATCCTTCATCATTGTAAACATCTGTGAGACCACCTCTCATTCTCCAGCCAATCTCTCACTACAATTCAGGCCCCCTAGTCCAGGCAGCATCCTTGTTGCTGGAAAGGGTGCATCTTTTGTGACTGAACAGTGTCTGAAACCTCCAAGTGCAGCCTGACCGATAACTTACACAACTGCAACATAATGTTTCTATTCCTACGGTAATTGCCCTGACTGATAAAGGCAAACAGCCTGTCTGCTTGAGCGGCCGCTTTTAACGAATTGTGCACTTGCACCCCCAGGTCCCGCTGTTCCACAACTCTTATTAGTGCCTTGCCATTCACTGTCCAAGTCTTACCCTCGTCAGACTGTCCAAAATACATCACCTCACACTTATCCAAGTTGAAATCCATTTGCAAACAACAGGAATCCTGCAGATGCCGGAAACTCAAGCAACACACACCTTATATTCCGTCTGGGTAGCCTCCAACCTGATGGCATGAACATCGACTTCTCTAACTTCCGCTAATGCCCCACCTCCCCCTCATACCCCATCTGTTAATTATTTTTATACATTCTTTCTCTCACTCTCCTTTTTCTCCCTCTGTCCCTCTGACTATACCCCTTGCCCATCCTCTGGGTTCCCCCCCCCTTGTCTTTCACCCCGGATCTCCTGTCCCATGATCCTCTCATATCCCTTTTGCCCATCACTTGTCCAGCTCTTGGCTCCATCCCTCCCCCTCCTGTCTTCTCCTATCATTTTGGATCTCCCCCTCCCCCTCCCCCTCCCACTTTCAAGTCTCTTACCAACTCTTCCTTCAGTTAGTCCTGACGAAGGGTCTCGGCCTGAAACATCGACTATACCTCTTCCTAGAGATGCTGCCTGGCCTGCTGCGTTCACCAGCAACTTGGATGTGTGTTGCTTGAAATCCATTTGCCTTTTCTCGGTCCATCTCCCAAACTGATCAAGATCTCTTTGCAATTCATTGTAACCAGGTTCAACAAGAACAGAGCATCACCAGCAAACTTATTAACTGTGCCATGTGCATAGTCAAAAGCAGACTTTAGTTTGGTACCAGAGCAGATCTGTAGTCTGCACCCAGCAGAATTTGTACTATTAGTCTCATTGTTGTTTAAAATTGTTCAAATGGAAACTTACACATTTATCGCCTTTAATCCATTGTCCTCTCCAAGGAAGTACTTCACTGATATCAGCAATTAGTGGTGTAAATCATGGAGCCAATAGAAAGGATCCTAATTACTTTTATATGTCTTCAGGTGGAATTTGCACAAATGATACTACTTTATATCCATTTCTAAATTAACTTACAAAGTTCCATTGTGTTAATATACCTCATCATACTCAAAAGTACAAGCTGATCTAAAGTTTACTGTACAATTCTAAAAGTTGCGGAACAATGGAGATTCAAATGCTAGTGTCTTCTGCACCCATTTGTGGCTTTGCACCAGCTCTTTGGAGGCAGACATTTTAAGAACTTTGCTCGTTGTTAGCCCTCTGCCTCGTGACATCATGAATGACAACAATTAGATGTGAGCATTACTTCACACTGCTGGGGTCAGCAGAGCGGAACTTTGTACAGAAAACGTTCCAGAATGTCTTGGATACACAGGAGACTGCAGATTCAGAACACTGACAATTCCTTTCCTCCCACAGATACTGCTTGACCTGCTGAGTTCCTCCAGCAGGTTGTCATTAGAATCGTAGAGCACAGAAACAGGTCTTTTGGGCTAACTCATAATTTCTGATTGTGTTGCCCAGCAAGCTAGAATCATCTGCCTGCCTTTGGCCCATCTCTCCCTGTAGATAGCTTTTACAGGTTGCTGATGTGGCCACTTCAACCACTCCTTCTGGCAGCACATTCCAAATATGTACCACTTCTGCGTAAAGAGGCCTCCCCTAATATCTCTAATTTCTTGTTTCTGATGTTAAGCCTATGTCCTCTCGTTTTCTGCCTTCCCTCCATTGGAAAAAGACCATGTGCTTTCACTTTGTCTATGCCTCTTGTGATATTGTACTCCTCTCATCAGGTCACCCCTCAATCGTCTAAATTCCTGGGATTAAAGTCTCATTGTTTGAAAATATTCTTTTAACTCACCTTCGAGAGGGTCCTCACAATGTTAGCATAATGATAAAAGACACAGGAGCAGGAGGCTATTTGGTCCCTCAAACCTACTCCACTATTTAATATGATAGCTCATCCTGTACTTCTATACCATATTCCTGATGCTTTGTCCCACCTCGAAATCTTTCCATCTATAATTCAGCGTAATGGCTCCTTATGGTAGCAAAATCGACTGCTTTATCACCCAAGGGAAGAAATTTCTCCCCTCTGCCCTGATCAGTACCCCGAGGCCATGCCCCATTGTTCTTGACAGCATATCCAAGAGAAATATCAGCCACGCATTCATCCTAACAAAATCTTCCATGGTGCAATCAGCTCTCCTCTCATTCCTCTAATCTCTGCTGGATACAGATCTAGTCAACCCAACAAAAGTCCCATCACCTCAGGAGCTCATCTGGTGCATCCTCTTAATGGCAAGTACATTCTTTCTTGGTTAAGGAGACCAAAACTGCACACAATACTCTAGATGTGGTCTCACCAACGTCCTTAATACTAATAGAAATATTTGACATTCTGGAAGCAGGAAAAATCTATGCCAAGCTGTTGATACGGTGAATTGTACTGCACTTCTATTAACATGGACCCAACTTGCATAGGAGGCCATTTGGCCCTCTTAGGCCCATGCTGATTCTATGAAAGAGCCCTCTAATTAGGGACATTCTCCCCTGATCTCCACCCGCCCCCACAACCTATTTCGGCATTTCTTTTTGACGAAGTTCCCATTGAGTCCATTTCTGATCTTCTTTCAGTGTATTCCAGATCACAACCATCATGTAAAAAAGAATGCATCTCTCTTGTTTTCAGTGAAATTAGTTTTAATTTGGACCAATTTACTGATTCGCGTGCCAATGGGTGTTCTAACAGCTTATGCAACCCCTGATAAAGCCCAGAGATGGTTACAGGATCAATTATTAGTCACAGAAAGGTACAGAGACCCGTTGAGTTCATGCCAACTATCAATCACCCATTTACACTAATCCCACATTTATTGTTAAAATGGTCCCTACTTTCCCAGCAGCTCCCCACAGACTCTACATCTACCTGCACACTAGAGGGATAGCTTACAGAGGCCAATCGACCTACCAATTTGCACTTCTTTGGGATGCAGAAGGAAAGCCACAAGGAAAACATGCAAACTCCACAAAGACAGCTCGAGGTCAGGACTGAACCTGGGCCTCTGGTACTGAGAGGCAGTGGCTCTGCTTTCTGCACTAATGTGCCGTCTTTGAATGGAGAATTAAAAACAAATTAGAATCACACTGTTAAAAAATAAAACATCAGCTCACACAAGCATTCATCTCAGATTGGGTAGTTTTATGACACCAACTGAACTGTGAAGTCAGTTGCAATTCAATCTCCAGGCAGCTGGGTGGAATTTTCCCCTAGATTCTAATACTCACTTTGGGTTTCATTGTAAGCAGAGGATGTAGTTCATAAAAACAGCAGCCCAAGCTATCATCATTGAAGAAAATGGGGCAACAGCCTCAGATTGAAGAGATGTTGGGGAAAAGGGCTTCCAAAGTCTCTTAGTAGCGTCTAAACCTGGAATAGCATTCAAAATCTGATTAGCACAAAAGTAATCAATGACAGATCACTGTCAAATCAACATTCATTCATTTCCACGTGCTCGTTTGGCCCTTGTCTGGTTCAAAAATTGTATCCCACAAGGACGGTTGAATCTCAACTGGTAGCATGCAGTCCAATTTCTGGAGTGGAGAGACTGGACTAGAAATAGATGTAATTAGATTTCAATTTGGGAGCAAGGGAAATTAATTTTCAGATGTGCACCACTGAAATAACAGAATGAAGTGACTGAATTTCTTCCAAACTATCTTTAAATTATCACGTAATCTGACATTAAATTCTCACTTCAAGTGACATTGAATTTTAATTAATGCATCAGCTCAGAAGAGTGATCAGGTTTGCTTTGTAAACCTAATCTTTTCTTGAAGGCTTTATTGAAGAATTTCAAATGTTGGGCTGGAAACAGCAAACTTTGGAAAGAAATGCCAGGTAAAGGGACATTTGCAGGCTAGCTCTGTAACACTGTATGCAATGAGAAATTTCAAAATGTACCTTTGCACACAGGAGATACCTAATTAGGGTTTCCAAAATTATGATATAAAAGCCAGCACCTTTTCCCCAGGGTCAAATTGTCTAATACTGGAGCATATTCATTTTATATGGGGAGGGGTGAGTTTAAAGGAGATGTGCCAGGCAAGTTTTTGCTTAAACACAAGAACGTTGGGTGCCTGGAATGGGATGCCAGAGTGGTGGGGAAGGCAAATATAACAGAAGTGCTCAGGAGACCCTTTGATAGGCACACGGTTGTGCATAAATCAGGGAGATATGGACACTGTGTAGGCAGAAGGGATTAGTTTAGTTAGGCATTTAATTACTAGGGAAAAACATCTTGGGCCAAAGGGCCTGTTATGATATACTGTCCTATGTTCTATACTGGTCCATTTGAAATGGTTGCAAAGCCTGGAGGGCAAAGGGCAAGGCATTTTAATCACCAATGAAGAGTGCAGTGGAGAGTCATATAGCACAATCTATGTTGTATGGCTCAGACTGGTTCAGTCCAATCAGTCTATGGCCCATGATGCCCATCTAAGCTAGAACCATTTGCCAACGGAAATGAAGTGTGATAGAAAATATTTTTAAACCGCAAGGTACCCAGGGCATGCCCTTTTCTCACTGTTACCATCAGATAGGAGGTACAGAAGCCTGAAGGCACACACTCAGCGATTCAGGAACAGCTTCTTCCCCTCTGCCATCGGATTCCTAAATGCACATTGAACCCTTGAATACCACCTCACCTTCTTTTATAGTATTTCTGGCTTTTTGTACGATTTTTAATCTATTCAATACATGTATACTGTAATTGATTTATTATTATTACTTAATTTTTTTCTTCGATATTATGTATTACATTGAACTGCTGTTGCTAAGTTAACAAATTTCACAACACATGCTAGTGATAATAAACCTGATTCTGATGCAACCTCGACTGCTGATCGTGATTTTAGCAGAGGCAGGTGGACAAGGTGACCATTCACTCTCAGAACACAGAGTATTCTGTATAGTCTCAAGATACAGGCACAATTTGGTTAATTCAATATCGTCCCTTTAAACATGCACATCGTGGGTTTTCCTCGCACACGAATCTAATCAGGTAAATGGAGGCAAACACGAGTGGCAATTATTTTTAAAACAGTATGGCTTGTGACGATGATTTTACACACCTATTCAAGGCCCAAGCTTGTCAATTGCAAGACCAACCTTCTCTACACAGCAAATGATTATCAGGACGTGTTCAGCCATTGTGCTGTGGAACTAAAAGCCTCGAGCACTCCAAGCAGCAAAAGCACGCTTTTGGTTTTAAATGTCATGTCATTTCACGTCAGGGGAGATTTCCTCCTCTCTCCAAGAGGAATTGCTCGTCTCAAAGCCTATGGAACAAATGTAAGGTCTCGAGCTTTTTGATGTTACACATAATCAGAAGCGGAACTGAACATGGCTTTCCATTCTCCACAATTGTATTGTGAACTAAGCATCAAAGGAGCTCCCTCAGATTATCATGGGGCGGATGTAGACAGATTCCCCTCCACAAGCTTATAAATACCTGACTCTAGTACAGCCTGTACATCTGAACAAGCATTCAATAGACCACAGGGATAGATTTTACTGGCAGCTGCAGAGCTGTAGGCATCTTCTGCCAGGTGAGAACGCTCTTCCCGGCCACATAAGTGATTGATACTTCCTCTTAAAACTTGCTCTTGATGGTGGGGAATGTTGTGATTGTAGTTGGGCTGGTACAATCCTTTGCATTGGAGCCCCCATACCAGGCTGTGATGCAACCAGTCAGAGTGGTCTCCACTGCTCATCAATAGAAATTTGCTCGCGTCTTCAGTGACATACCAAGCCTCCTCAAACTCTGAATAAATTAGAGTCACCGGCGTGCCTTTTTCATGATTGCATCAATGTGTTAGGCCCAGGATAGATCCTCCGAGATGCTGATGCTCTGGAACTTGAAGCTGCTCTCCCTTTCCACTGCTGACTCCTCGACGAAGACTCTGTTATAATGACCATCTCCATTCACAGTGCTACCAAACACTCGGCACACACTAAGCTGTCTGCAGTTGCAACACTGAGGGATGATAATTAAAGTACACCCTGTTGCCTGGACTCTACACCGACGGCAGGTACATGCAGTGGGAGCGACAGCAGCAAGTCACTTAGCCTTCAGTTCCATTCCCCACCGAGGACAAGAACAGAAGGACCACACTGCTCGGGAGTCACACGTAGAGCAGTATGGGAGGTCTGAGTCCAGCCATCTACAATATGAGGCCAGAAATTCAAGATTTGCAACCATCCACACACCATCCTCGCTTCAACACACATCACTTCATTATTATTGCTGGAACTTGAATGTAGAACAACACAACAGGGGAAGAGGAAGCTATTCAGCCCATTGCCTTTGTTGGATCTTTTCAACAGCAACCTGTGTAAAAAAAAATTCTGTACCTCCCCAGCTTTCTCTCCATAATCTTCTCGTTCAAAGATTCATACAATTCCTGATTAAAACTCCTGTTGAAACAGTAATCACAGTCCTACCAGGCAATGATTTCCAAATCCTAACCTGATGATTTAACTACCATTCTCTTGTCAAACTCTCAGAATCTGGTCTCTTTAATAAGACACAATTCCTATTTTAATGACTTAGTGTTTGCTATAATGCACTCGGACTGCATGTGCAAAAGGTAGAGTTCATATTCTGCTATAATTCTTCAACCTGTAATGCATGTAGGATTGAAGAACTCTGAAAGAATGGAAATCTTAGTTACATTTTGTAAAGTTAAAAAAAATCATCTTCAATATGGTTTACTCATGAACGTAAGACACTGGAAAAACAGTAGACAACAGCCACTCAAGCCTGCTCCCCATTCCATCACATCATGGTTGACTCCACTTTCTTGCCTGTTTCCCATAAACCTATTATCCAAAAAATTCCTAGCCTTCAATATATTCAAAGCTTCTAAATCCCTCCTGGGGCGAGAATTCCAGAAATTCACAATCCACAGACAAGAAAGTCAGCCATACTCCATCTTAAATCCTTATTTCCAGTACCTAGGAAGGGCTGACTGAGTCTTGAATGACCAGCGTCCAGTGGCCCTGACCTCACACATCATGAAGACTCACTTCCGACCCTTAGTCAGATCAGCCGTCAGTTCCCTGAAGTTTGCCTACCAGGAGCATATTGGAACCAACGATGCTGTCATCTACCTTCTGAAAGAAGCCTATTCCCATTTGGATAAGTGGGGCAGCACTGTGAGGATCAGGTTTTTTTTTTATTTCTCAAGCACCTTCAATACCATACAGCCCTCATTGCTGGGGTGAAAGCTCTGTTCAATGCAGGTTGGTACTTCCATTGTAAACTGGACAAAGGACTACCTGACCGGCAGACCACAGTTTGTGCAGCTTCAGAGCTGTGTGTCAGACATGGCCAGAAGCAGCACTGGGGCCCCACAGGGGACTGCATTGGCTCTTTTTCTATTTACACTGTATAACTTGGATTTTAGATACAACACTGAGTAGCGTCATCTGCAAAAATTCTCTGATGATTCAGCAATAGTTGGGTGTACAAAGGGAGGACAGGAGGATGAATACAGGGGCATGGTAGAGGACTTTGTCAAATGGTGCAAGCTGAATCATCTGCAGCTCAGTAAGATAAAGGAGACAATGATGGACTTTAGGAAGACTAAGCCTGCACTGCTCCCTGTTACTATTGATGGTGACGACGTGGATGTGATGAGGACCTATAAGTACCTGGGGGTGCACCTAAATGACAAACTTGATTGGAGCACTAAAACAGAGGCTGTGTACAAGAAGGGTCAGAGTTGCCTCTACTTCCCGAGGAGACTGAGGTCCTTTGTGGAGTATGCAGGCCTCTCCCTCATGTGCTCTACCAATCAGTCTGTTGTCACCAGTACAATCTTCTACGCAGTGGTTTGCTGGGGCAATGGCATCAACATGGGTGATGCCAACAGGCTCAATAAACTGATTAGAAAGGCTGGTTCTGTTAAAGGAGTCAAACTGGGCATACTGGAAGCTGTGGTAGAACAAAGGTCCCTTTGGAAAGCCCTGGCAATTCTGGACAATGTTTCTCACCCTATGCATGCCAGAGCTGAGCAGAGGAATACTTTCTGTAATAGACTAAGCCAATCGCACTGATCCAAAGAGCGCTGTATGAGCTCATTCTTACCCTCGGCTATTAGATTCTATAATGAGTCAACCTATAGCCAGGGAAGTGATGACCCCTCCTGTTAGACTGTTATTAACCTCCGTTTACCAGAGCTCTGTTTAGCACACCATGCTATCGCAGATACCTTGTGTAATACTATCATCAGTTCTTATCTGGACGGTGTGAATGTGCACCCATTACTGTTTAATATTAAGGTAATTGTTGTACTACCATCTTATTAGTGTGAACTTGTAAATCTTGTTAACTTTGACTTGTAGATCTTGTCCACTTTATTTTTAAGATAACTTACTTATTCTTTCTTATTCCTTTTCTAATGGTGTATATCTGTGCACTTGTAATGCTACTGTGACACTGTAATTTCCTTTGGGGTCAATAAAGTATCTGTCCATCTGTTTAATACCAGAACCTTATCCTCAAAGTGATCAATTACTACCTAATCTTCCACCTTTTTATAAAGTGAATAAGAATATTAGAAAAAAACTGCAGGTGTTGGAAATATAAAATAAAAACAGCAAATATTGGAAGTATTCAGCTGGTCAGGCAGAATCTGTAGAGAGAGAAAAAAAAATCAATGTTTCAAGAACTTTCTGCAACACACAAAATGCAGAAGGAACTCAGCCAGTCAGACAGCATCTGGAAAAGAGTAAGATAGATAGATAGATAGATAGATAGATAGATATACTTTATTAATCCCGAGGGAAATTTGGTTTCGTTACAGCCGCACCAACCAAGAATAGAGCGTAAATATAGCAATACAAAAACCACCAACAATCAAACAACAAAATGCAAACTATGCCAGATGGAAAATAAGTCCAGGACCAGTCTATTGGCTCGGGATGTCTGATCCTCCACGGGAGGAGCTGCACGTTCGATGGCCACAGGCAGGAACGACCTCCCGTGCCGCCAGGTGTTGTATCACGGTGGAATGTGGCCGAAGTCCAACAGTAAAAAGTTCAATATCCAGTCTGCAAACACGTTCCTTGATTGTAATATACCTCGGATTGCACCATCCGTTGTCAGCCAGATCAGTAAGCACCCAACTCCTTTATGCTTACCGCTCTCAGTGAACTTCCGGTCAGCTGGAACGGTATTACCCACTGAACTCCTCTTCTCCATAAGTCTCCGTTCTCTCGACCCGGTCCTCTTTCCTCGGCTTTGTGATTCCCCTCTGCATCCTCTGTGTGTTTTCCTCCGGATTTCAGCAGAGGTGTCTGCCGCAGTCAATGTTTTGGGCCGAGACCCTTCATCAGGGTTGGGGGAAAAAAGATAAGAACTTCTCATCTGTTTTTCCAGTTCCAATGAAGGGTCTCGGCCCAAAACATTGACCGTTTACTCTTTTCCATAGATGCTGCCTGACCTGCTGAGTTTTTCTAGCATTTTGTATGTGTTGCTTGGACTTCCAGCATCTGCAGATTTTCTCTTGCAAAGAACTTTCTGCATTTGCTTCACTTCACAAAGTTATCCTTTAAACTTATTAATATAATTTGCAAACTGTAGGGAGATTTACATGAACAAATTTTCAAGATCTATATTTGCTTAAATGCACTCCCATTGGTAAAAATGCAAAGCTTCCAGACTATTTCACATCTTACAAAAACAAGTCCTGAAATAATAGTTCTCCCTTCTTGCCACTCATTCTTTATCATTTGAGTCATCTTTCTTATTCATCCTTTTCTCCTTTCTCTAAACTCAGTGGAATAATGCAGATTCATCACCTGAGAGAATGTATCTGGGCTTGCTTCCAATATAGCACTCAACATCTCACCCATTTCTCCCTTAATTTTGTTTACTCTCCGATTTGGATTAATTCCTTCATCAAACCAAAAGGTGCTGGAAATACTCAATAGATCAGGCAGCATCTGTGAAAAGAGAAACAGGGTTTAAAACTGAAGAGTCTTTGCTTTGGACTGGATAGAATCAAATCTACTTTTCTTTCCATCAGCGCCACCCGATCAGCGGAGATTCTCCAACATTTTCTGTTTTTATTTCAGATTTCCAGTCTTTGCCGTTTTTCTTAGATCTTCTTTTATCAAAATATAACTAACTTCTGTTTATTAAACTTTTTTTTAAAAAAGTAATACACGAGGTTAAAAATAATTTGGGATAGGTGCTGCGAAGTATTGGTAATCTTAACCCTGGTACAGATATTATGGAGAAGCAACCAAAAGGAAAACCATACACCAGGGCTATGCTACAAGACAAGTCAATTAAAAAAATTCCATCTGACAGCCTATCAAATAACAAACCAGGTACAAACTCAGCAGTGTTCAGCTTGGGCAGCTGAAAGAATATTGAGGCAGAAATGACATTTTCCTTGTACAAAGTGCAATAGAAATCACTTTATTGAAGATACAAGAGAGATGGTTAAAATAAGAGGAAAGGACAGCATATGGCTACTTGTAGACAGTGTTGCATCATTGGTGTACACCACAAACAGGACAAGTTCAGTAGAATCTCAAAGCATGAGAAACAGAAAGCCCTCAAAAGCAAGACCTGCTTATGAGTATTACTCCATAAAAGTCAGAACCCCAAGGTAAAGAAAAGCCAAGAGTCACACAGGAAAGGGGAGATCCAAAACTGAGTAAGAGGAAGAAGGTTCATTAATACAATTGGCCTCAAGTAAATTTAAAAATAACCACCCTAGTGAAAAAAGAGCGACACAAGGAAAGGGAACTGAGTGAGCCAGCTAGTGAGTATGAGGGAAAGGTTCATTCATACCAGTCATCAAGTTAAAAAAAAGTCATTCCCGTGAATGCATAGTCAGAGAAATTAACAAGGATAAAAAGGTTTCTTTTAAAAATTACAGGTTTTCTTTCTAAAAAAAAGGAAACTGAAGTAATATGCTATGAAGGATTTCAGTTTCATCTTGAAGTCTTAATGCCTCATAACTGGTGGATAAAGTCTGCACAGAAATTTTAGCCATGTAGTCATTTTAAATAGATAAAGCAACAGTGCAAGCTAGTCTATAAATGTTACTGAATGAGAATACTGTCTAACAATCACACATTACATCAAACACATCAGTTATTTACAATTGCATTTTGATAGAGGATCAAGAATGCATTAAGTTTCAGCATTCAGACACTTGAATTTGCAAGATGTTCTTGGTTCAAGAAGAATCAGCAACTCAAATTCAACATCAACAAGGCTCAAATTAAGCAGCATGAATATATAAACATTGTCAAACCCTTACATTTTGTAACATTAAAAAATACACCTTTCCCCCCCGCAGAAATTAATTCAAGACAAGGGGACATAACAATTTATTATTTGTCACATTGCACCTGGACTGAAGGGGCACGAGCCAACCACAGGTCTAGGGTCACATAAAGAGCAGACCGAATCTGGGCGGCCGACTGCCTTCCTTTTAAGTTCAGAATGAGCCAGGGAGTACTTAAGATAATCTGGTAAATTTGAGGTAACAGATACTAATGTTTTTCAATTAATTATTTAAAGTTAACACTATTTAGAAAGCTATGACCACACCAATATCTCTATTTTATTAGACATGGCACTCCAAATTCCAATCTCCCACTGTATTAACACAATCAAGATTGTGTTGGCGGTAAAAACTCAGGTCATGTGGAACGTGTGGTTTCACTTTGCTTCAAACGTGCAAGAATGCAAGCAGCTACAGGAAGCAGACACTTGTCCAATAAAGCATGACCACATTCCTCCCCATGCTTGGTGTCACTATCGCAGAGGACACGTGCTGGACCCATTATATAAATACAATTGCGAAGAAAGCACCACAGCACCTCTAGTCTGTGGAGATTCAGCATGTCATTGAAAACCTTGGCAAACTTCCATGGATGTGTGGTGGAAAGTGTACTGACTGGCTGCATTACGGCTTGGTATGGGAGCACCAATGTCTTTGAGTGGAAAATCCTGCAAAAGGTAGTGAATTTGGCCCAGTACCTCACAGATAAAACCCTCCCAACCACTGAGCACATCTACATGAAACGTTGCAGTAGAAAAGCAGCATCCATCGTCAAAGATCCTCACCACCCAGGCAGAGCTCTTTTCTGGCTGCTGCCATCAGGTAAAAGGTACGGACCATCAGGTTCAGGAACAGTTAGCACCCCCTCAGCCATTAGGTTCTTGAACACAAGGGGATAACTACACTCATTTAAGGACTCTTGTTATTTCTTCCTCGTTATTTATTGTTATTTACCATCTCCATTTGCACAGTTTGTTTACAGTTTACTGTTCCTGATGTTTACAGTTTACAGATCCTGTTAACAGTTACTGTTCTATACATTTGCTAAGTATGCCTGCAGAAAAAGAATCGCAGGGTTGTACGTGGTGACATGTATGTAGTCTGATGATAGTTTTTTTACTTGCAACTTTATCTACAGAAAGCACTGCCCCAAGAAGGTCACATCAGTCAAAGATCTCCCCTTCCAGACCATGCTATCTCCCTGAAGCTATCACTGGGTAGAAGATACAGAAGCCTGAAGTACCACACCACCAGGTTAAGGGCAGCTACCACCAGGTTAAGGGCAGCTACCTCCTTTCAACCATTCCGTTTCTGAAAGAACCAGCACAACCTTATTCACTACAGCAACACTGAGTCTTTGATCATTTTGCACTAAAATGGACCTTGCTTTATTTCTACTTTAATTGTGTTCTCTCTTGTAAAAGTTGTGCATAACTTGTGCTTTTCTTGTGAATGCTCCCTATGTGTTGCTGTGTCTCTGATGTCACTGCAGATACCTTTTTATTGCACCTCCTCTGCATATATGTAGTTGTGCATATGACAATACACTTGACTTTTTAACCAATCACTTCAAATTTGGGTATGCTGATTATCAACCCTGGGAAGTGTTACTGGTTTAATCTTTCTCAAGGATTTCTTTAAATATTTCTATTACACCACCCATTGTTACCTCCAGATGACGAACCCCAGCTTCTCTAACCCATCCCAGTAACTGTAAACGCCTCACCCCAGGAAATCTGCAGTCAATTCTCACCCGCATGTCCTTGACAGCCTTCATTGCCTTCTTACATTTTAGCCCAAAACTGTTGGGCAGTATTTCATTTGCACCTGAGCTTGTGTTCTACAAAAGTTTAGCTTAAGTTCCTATGCATCCTGCCCATTTCCAAAGTCACTGAAACACACAGATTTTATTGACTGTAACGTTCATGTGTTCTGCCACCTTCAACGATTCATGCAAGTACCGCCCCGAGCTTCAAATCTGTAACACCCTTTTATTCCTGCCAAGATCTACATACATCGGCTTAACAAGAGCAAAGGTTCAGTGTTAGCCTTGGAACATATCAGCAAGTACACTGGTACCTTGATGCTAAGTGATAGGCGAAAGGAGCAGTCTCAGACTTCTGTCTACTTGCAGCCAAACAAAGTCTGAGGAGTCCTGAAGGTCAGATACAAGGCTGGACTCAACATAGATCCATGGGCAGAGCACTGAGCTGCAGGACAGGGCTCCAAAGACTGCGCACCGGCCTTCAGATTCACACTACGAGGTGTACAAATGACAACCTCATGCATTTAAATAGGCCTACTGACTCCTTGGAAAAAGTTAAAATGCCAAGCTTTTGACCGTAAATGTCTTTTTTTTCCACACAATTTGCATTTTAATGTGGTTTAAATAATTTTAACAAGGCACCTACCCTAGTCCTGAACTTGTCTGGTTGTCTGCATCCACAGAGGACAAGTGAGGCTGTGTGATGACCTTTGGCAGAACATCTGCTTTGTCAGTCAGATCCAAGACAGACCAGGTTACATGCTGCTGTACAGATTCATTATCTTCGATTGCAAGTGTTCAGTGATACCAACTTCACCTGCTCTTGAACAACCTGGCGGATTGCAACACCCAGTCCAATTTTCATGCACATGAAATGGTCTCTAATCTTTTCTCAGATTCAGTGATAAATTTAAACTGATGTCCACATTCCTTTTCCCCCCATTTATATTTCTCACACTATAGGAAATACTCTTTACCCTACATAAACTCCAACTTTAAAAATCTCAAATGAATATTCTGCATTCTCCTGCACAATTGCAAATAATCCCACTGTAATTTAAAGGTCTGCCTTTCTATGTCAAACCTTATCCATGATATTCAGTTTACCTTCAAGGAATACACAGAACATCTCTAACCCTGGCCTACATGTGTCTTATATAAAAGCACTATTGTTTACTTACTCTAAGCATTTATTTATGAGAAAAGATTGTTTGCTTTTTCTCCCCACAAAATTTTAACACTGCCTGCACTCAGGGAATTGTGCAATTAATTCTGAGGTCTCAATTTTCATCCACGTCCTTCAATGTTTTTTTCATGAAGTGAATACCTCACCCACAATAAAATTCACATGCTCTCTTTTTCAAGCATACAAGTAGAAGGGCATGCCAGCCTCGATCCTGCACTGTCATTCATCAAGATTGGCACACGTTGTGCCTCAGTGGCTTTCTCCTCTCCTATACCCACATCCGTCCAATCACTAACAGCCAGAAAGGTATTGTTCTGTTCTGAATGAAATCAAGGACCGAGTTTCCACATCCTTCTGGGATAGAGAAACCCAAATGTTCACCTCCCTCTGCCTGAAGATGTGTTTCCTTATTTTAATCCTACACGATTGTTCTAAAATTGCTAACTCTGATTCCGGAATCTTCAGACAGGGAAAGCACTCTCCATTCAATCAACCTTTTCTAAAAATTTCAATCTTACTTACAGCCTGTCAATTATTTTAATTAATGTTCTCCTATATCTTGCTGTAAAATGATGATAGTTTAAATAGCACTGCATCAAATGGTCTGGACTCCCAGACTGCAGACGGTGTAGCTCTTGAGCAACACAAAGGGCTAGAGGAATTCAGCCGTTCAGGTAGCATCGCCTGGCCAAATCCCTCCATAGGCGCCGCCTGACCTGCTGCGTTGCTCCAGTGTTCTGCGTGTTGCTTCAAATTACATGTCTGATTAAGGGGAGCTTGCTGGTCATCAACTCTACATGCAAAATGTTTTCTACTTTTAGCCTTTGGCGCTTTCTACATTTTCCAGAGATTAGAAAAGTGCTCGAGCACAGAGGTTACTGCACTGTAACATATTTCATCTCCAACTGCAGTCACCAGAGACAGCAGATGCTGGAATCTGGAGCAAGAAGAACAAGATGGTTGAGGCCCTTACAGAACATTGAAACAGTACAGCATAGGAAGACGCTCTTCAACCACAATGCTGTAATCAAATGGCTAATCTCTTCAACCTACACAATGTCTATATCCTTCCTTCCAGTACAGATCCCTACAGAACACCACTAGTCACCGACCTCCAGTGAGATAGAATAAGTCCCTTTGACCATGACCAAGCTCATCACTGAATCCAAATGGCCAATTTACTATGGATCCCCTGCATGTTAATCTTGTGGATCAGCCTCCCATGAGGAACCTTGTCAAATGCCTCACTAAGTTCCATGCAGACAACATCCACAGCTCTACCTTCAACAACTACCCTCGTCACAGCGTCAAAAAAACCCAATCAAGACGGGATTCCCTTGCTCAAAGCTATGCTGGCTCTCCCCAGTTAGGCCATGCTCTTCCAAAGGCTCATAAATCCTAAGAATCATCTCCAGTAATTTCCCTGCTACTGACATGAGACTTACTGGTCTATAGTTTCATTTGTGCAGCACTTGGGGAATGAAAATCAGCATGGCTCTGTGAGGGGTAGGTCTTGCCTCATGAGCCCAACTGAATTCTTTGAGGATGTGATAAGAAACATTGATGAAGGTAGAGCAATGGATATGTTGGATTTGTTTTCAGCAAGATGTTTGATAGGGACCCAAGGAAACTTGGCTGTGTGGATACAGAACGGGCTTGCCCGTTGAAGTGTGAGGGTGGTAACAGATGGAATGTATTCTATCTGGAGGCTGGTGACCAGTGGTGTTTGAGTCCACTTCCACAAATTCCTCAAAGTTGCTGCACAAATTGATGGGGTTGTTAAGAAGGTGTATGGTGTTTTGGCCTTCATTTGTTGGGGATTGAGTTACGAAATAATGTGGCAGTTCTACAAAACTCTGGTTCGACCACACTTGGAATAGGGTGTTCAATTTTGATTGCCTCATTATAGGAAGGATATAGAAGCTTTAGAGAAGGTACTGAGGAGGCTTACTGGGATTATGTCTTGATTGCACAGCATGTCTTCTGAGGTTAATTTGAGTGAGGTAGGGCTTTTCTCTTTGGAGCAAAGAACAATGAATGGTGACTTGATAGAGGTGTACAAGATGATACCAGGCATAGATTTAGTGGATCGCCGGAGAATTTTTCCCAGGGCAGAAATGGTTAATACAGGGGGCATTATTTTAAGGTGAATGGAAGAAAGTATAGGAAAATGTCAGCAGTAAGTTCTTTCCTCATGGTGCAAGGTGTCTTCTTTTATACCCATCGTTAAGAATAATGCAAACTTTAACTTGCAATTACCAATTTCAGTCCAGGATTATTGCAGTCTTGATTTGTCAGTTCACAAACATGCAAATTGATTAGGTCCAAATATAATTTAAAATGTTACACTATGTTTCTATAATGAGGAAGTACACGTATCAACTCTTTCAAACATTCCGGGTATATGCTTGGAGTTTAGCAGGGCAGTGACAAAAAGAAAAACAATGTTGTGGTTTGCTTCATTGGTTAGACTTTATATTTTAGTCACAGAGATCATCTCTAGAAACATGGCAAGTATGCAGAAAGCTTTTGCTAAATAGCAACAAGCAACTAGGTATGCAAAACTTGTCTAGACACTGCGAACCAAACATGAATCAGATGAAAGTAGAAGGTGATTGCTCACACCGTGATTCATTTTATAAAAATTTATATTCATATAAAAGCAAGACCAAGTAGCTGTTCTTAAATCTCCTGGGACTGATTAGCAACGCAGGAGCAGAAGATCTCAAGTCAATAGCTGCAATTATGTAAATGCTTCACTGTCCTGTAAAGCCACAATTTTTTTTAAGAAAGGGGGATATTGGCGTGCCTCAAGGCTGTGTGCTGAGCCCTCTTCTGTACTCCCTTTTCACCTATGACTATGTTCTTGTACATGGTTCTAACTCCATAATCAAGTTTGCAGACGACACCACGGTGGTTGGCCTGATCAGAGGGGTTGACGAGACGGTCTACAGGGACGAGGTCCAGCACCTGGCTGCGTGGTGTGCCGATAACAACCTGGCCCTTAACACCCAGAGGACCAAGGAGATTATTGTGGACTTCCGGCATGCTAGGAGCCATACTCACGTCCCCATCTACATCAACGGAGCTGTAGTGGAGCGTGTATTCCTTGGTGTCCACATTTCCGAGGATCTCTCCTGATTCCTGAACTCCTCCATCCTGATCAAAAAGGCGCAACAGCGGCTTTATTTCCTGCAGAGCATCATGAAAGCTCACCTCTGTCCCAGGATACTGACGGACTTTTACCGCTGTACCATTGAGAGTATACTCACCAACTGCATCTCAGTGTGGTACGGCAATTGTCCTGTATCGGACCACAAAGCACTCCAGCGTGTGGTGAAAACTGCCCAGTGGGTTACTGGCACCCAATTGCCCACTACTGAGAACATCTACCATAAACGCAGGGCGAAAAGCATTATCAAGGACGCATCTCACCCTAACCATGGACTTTTTACTCTCCTCCCATCCAGTAGGCACTACAGGAGCCTCGGCTCCTGCACCAGCAGGTACAGGGAGAGCTTCTTCCCTGAGGCTGTGACACTGCTGAACCTCTCAACACAGCGCTAAGCAGTATTGCATCCGTATTGTACTGTCTCAGTACTTTTATATTTGTGTGCTGTTGCACTTTTTATTCGCAGTTATTCTGTAAATAACACTATTCTTTGCATTTCTGGTTAGATGCTAACTGCATTTCACTGGCTTTGTATTTGTACTTGGCACAATGACAATAAAGTTGAATCTAATCTAATAGAATCATTATTAATTCTTTTAAGATTTAAAAAAAGAGTGCAGTTTTATGGTAAAATAGTTAGAGAATGTATTGAGGATATCGCTTTACGAGATCCTAGTGGAAGCAACCTGGATTCCTGAGAGTTGCAGGTACTATTACCAAAAGAGCCAAGGACAGCACTTTAGTATTGGCTTTGCTCTCACTGATCAACAACAGCTCTGACCCCCAGTCAGCCTCACCCAATCGCAGACTTCAATTTCTGCATTCATCACCTCTTCAGCTCTCACTCTAGAGTAGGGGTTCCCAACCTTTTCTATGCCATGGACAGACCCCTACTATTAACTGAGGTCTGTGGATCCCAGGTTGGGAACCCCTGCTCTAGAGGGCTTCAGGTCTTGCAAGTTACTGAACCATGAAACATATAATATACCAGGGTTGAAAATAATCTGATGCTCTTACTCTACAGTTCCTCATGAAAGAGGCAGTACCACCTCTGAGCCACAAGCAGTAGCAGGTTGTAAGGCAAGATCAACACACTGTGGTCACATGGGCTTATTGCATGCAAAATGATTTACAGGCACCAGTCAAAACTGGATGCAAGCGAATGGTCTCCTCGCTCTGACCGTCACCCTTTCTCCATTAGTGATGCAAAAACCTTCTCCGAAGCAATTCCATTCTCCTTCCTCCCACTACACACTCCAGACAGCTGCCCTCCTCCCATCTCCAAATGAGCAAACGGCACCTTAGCACAGCGCTTAGCACAACGCTTTACAGTACCAGCGACCTGGGTCCAGTTTCCGCTGCTGTCTGTAAGGAGTTTGTATGTTCTCCCCGTGAACGCATGGGTTCCTCTGGGTGTTCCTGATTCCAAGGACCTACCATTTGGCAGGTTAACTGGTCATTGTAAACTGTCCTGTGATTAGGCTAGGATTAAATCGGAGGATTGCTGGGCGGCACAGCTCAAAGAGCTAAAAGGGCCGATTCCATGCTGTGTCTCAATTAATCAATAAACCCACTTCCCTCGCCAAACTAATCAACTTCAACATGAAGCAACACACACAAAATGCTGGAGGAACTCCGCAAATGAAGCAGCATCTACGGAGGCACATGGACAGTCGAAGTTTTGGGTCAAGACCTCCATGTTCAAGTTCTCTGGCTGACCTGCAAGCTGTCTCTATCATTGCTGCGTGATCTAACGGAAAAATCCGTCATCCCACCCATATTTCCAGATTCACTGTCTTTATGGCCTTGAGACAGACTGTGAAAGGTCAGTGGAAATGCCTCAGTTCCTTTGCCAACTATTTGTTCTCTCCAATAGTTTCATGAGGAACTATTTGTTTCTGCCAGTGAAGAAAGCCTTCTGGTGTAGGTGACTGGGTGGTGTGGGGGAAGTGAATAACCAAGATGGTGGAACAACAGAAATAAAAAGAGAAAATTCTGGTAACATTGGGCGTCAACTGTGCAAACAGGAACAGAGTTAATATTTCAAGTCAATGACTCTTCATCAGAATCAGAGAAGTGAGAAAACCATTTTCAGAATTATTCATAATTATACTGTACTCATTTGGTGCGAACATCCTTGCATCTGATACACAAAATCATTAAACACCTTTTTGTTAAAATTATACTAAAACAATCTTCTAATTTTACCATGCAAACATCTGTTAGGTTTTATTTTAACTTGGTTTGAATGTATTGGCTTTATCTGAAACACTGTATTAAAACTTTTGATTCAAAACTAGCAGCCAAAATGGAGTTAGGATCAGGACAGGAGCAGAAGCTTTGAAATTGATTCATGACCACTTCAATGAACCAAACCTTCATTACAGTCTTATTTATCACTTAAACCCCAACCTAAACCATACAAAAATCAACAGAGGTCATACATGAAGCGAAAACATGAACAATAACTGCACTAGGAGGTCATTTTGTATAAATTAGCATCAAGACTGGCACATTGCTGGCTGAGTGGCCTGTCTGCTCTACTGTTCCATGTTCTACTTTCTGACTGAAACACAGCTTTGTTTTTCCCTCTTTCCTCCAGCTGAAGGAATCAAACATTTTCTTCCAATAATAAAGTTCCACTTACATTATCCTGCTGAGCACTGGCAAAAGACTCAACTTTCACCCCATAGGAATTAAATATTTAAATTGGACTCCACATCTCTATCTGCCAGTCCAGAAACTTCATCACTAAAGCTGCTAGCTATCCAACAAATATTTAGTTTAAAGCCTCTTTTGGTCAGTCTTTCCCATAAAACACAGTTGTGAAAACAAATACTGTTGTCTTAATAAATTTGTTGGCTTTTGGGATGTAAATGATCTGTTAAAACCTTGAATTGAATTACATTAACTGCACAAGGAACGAATTAGAGTGGATTCCAGTTAAATGGGCCATTGGTTAATCGATGCAGCCGCTCATTTGGGACAATTCTTAAAAGAACAAAAACCAATTGAGAAAATGGCTGGGATTCTCTTTATTTAGGATGCTATGCCACTTAATTGTGACAGGAAACTATTGCAGAACAGTTTCTAACTAGTGTTAGCCATGTGCACTTGTGCGGCCATTGGGCAGTGCACTGTGCTTCAAACGCCAGCTGTGTGTCCTTGTATTCAAAAAGCAATATTTGTCACTAACAGATGGAGAGAAATAAACAGCAAGACAAGTCAGAACCGCTTTGCTCTCTGCAGTTTCAAGCATTCAGGTCTGGAGATGCCAGAAATAGCCGGGAGAGAAAATGAAATGATTTCACTACCTCAACAAAAACTATGAAGAATTTGAAGGTATCGACAATCATTTTGAATGTTACAATGAAAACGAAGAGTTGGAGAATGCAATCATCTGAAGCATTATAGAAAAGCGGCCCATTATCCGTTCTAGGGGTCTGCGCTGGTTTTCTTCATTTATGGTTAATGAAAAGAACACAGCAGCACACACTGGATGAATTCCTCCGTTGATAACCATCAGGAACTAATTGGGGCCGTTACTTAACTGGGCCAAAATATACTGGCCCTGATGAACCAGAATCCACTGTATATTATATTGCACAAAAGAAAAAGAAAAAAGTGTGTACTATTCTGGTCGACTCAATACAGGAAAAACATGGAAGCTTGGAAAGAGTGCACAAAGAGGTTAACTAGGATGTTGCTTGGATTAGAGGTCATGAGCCATATAGAGCAAAGACAAACTTGCACTTTTTATTCTGGAGAATCAGAGGCTGAGGAGCGACCTGATAGAAGTTCTTTCATGTATCTCATCAAAAAACAGCAGACAGGTAGAAATGTCAAATAGTCGAGAGCATGCATTTAAGTGGGAGGTGGAAAGTTTAAAAGAGATGTGTGGAGCAAGTTTTTTTAAAAATACAGACACAAACACAGAGTGGTAGGTGTCTAGAATGGGCTAACAGGGGAAGTGGTAGAAGCAGATGCATTAGTGGCATTTAGCAGTCTTTGAGATGGACATGAATATGCAGGGAATGATGAAAATATGGATCATGTACAGGCAAACCAGCTTAATTTCATACACACGAGAAATTCTGCAGATGCTGGAAATCCAAAGCAACACACACACACACAAAATATTGGAGGAACTTAGCAGGTCATACAGCATCTATGGAAGTGAATAAACAGTCAACATTTCAGGCTGAGATTTAACTTAATTTACATGTCATCATGTTCGACGTAGACATTGTGTGCCAAGGGGCCTGTACTGTTGTACATTAATGCATTTCTATAAATGGAACATTTCCCCATCTTAGTAGTTAGAAGTGTGTTTTCTACACAAAACAGTAGGATGAGTTATGTAAACATTACAATATTTTGGGTTTACAGTGCTTGAAATTGTTGAATCAATCTGATGCATTGTGGAGTAGCTTAAAGTTGGTGTATACATAATTATATTTCCAATGTGCTCAGAAGATGATGGAAACATTTTTTTAATTTTAAATTTTCAAGTTTGTGAAGATGAAATATATAAATACATTGGAAAAAAAAACCTGTTTCACAACACACAAACGTACTGACATCAGGATGAAGATTTCACTTCCATTATACCCTGGAGACAATTGGAGTGGAAAACCTGCTACTTCATATTATTTAGATGCTTAAACGCTAACACACAATTTGATATCCAGTCAATTATCTCCAGTGCTTGTGTTAAGGAAACCATTGATAGAGCATAACAATAAACAGCTGGGCGAATCAGAGGATCAGGTAGCATCTGTAAAGGCAAAGGGATATCAGTATTTTGAGTTGACCCTGCAACAGGATCCTTTGCCTCCGCAGATGTTGTCTGACCTGCTGAGTTCCTCTAGCAGATTGATTTTTTTTTGCTCCAGATTCCTGGTTCTGCAGTCTCTTGTGAAGTAATTTCGGGCACTGAATGTCATTATATTCAGGACTTAAGCAATTCAATAGTTAATTTTGGATTTAAATATTTTCAAAGGGACATCCATCATTAAGGATCTTCGCCATCTGGGATGTGTTCTCTTCTCGTTCCTGTCATGGGGGGGGGGGGGTGGTGGTGGTGTTTGGTACAGCAGTCTGAAGTGATTCAAAAACAGCTTTTTTCCCCTTCCACTATCAGGTTTCTGAACGGTCCATGAACCCAACCTTAAAATTCCTTCTTCTTGTGCTATCTGTTTTGGTAATTCTTAGTAACTTCGTCTCGGTATGGCATACAACAAAGTTCACAAAGTCAGTGTTAATAATTCCACTTCAAATGTTGATTCTGAGTAATTCCAAGTTATAAGAAAACAAATTTATTTCCTTTTCCCATCTATCTTGTTAGAAACTGCCTCTTTGGGCTATTCTTTAAAAACACGTATTTTGTCATGAATCATTTTAAAATCTGGACCATATAATAATTAGTACAGTTTAGTTCTTGAGTCAGAAGTGATCCAACCCCATTCCAGGCCTTGGGCACATGGTCTAGATCAGTGGTCCCCAGACTGCTTGAATGGGACAGCTTTTCTGAACATCTACGCTCTGTCCGCCAGAGAAAGCAGGATCTCCCAGTGCCACACATTTTAATTCCACATCCCATTCCCAGTCTGACATGTCTATCCACAGCCTCCTCTACTGTAAAGATGAAGCCACACTCAGGTTGGAGGAACAACACCCTATATTCCGTCTGGGTAGCCTCCAACCTGATGGCATGAACATTGACTTCTCTAACTTCCGCTAATGCCCCACCTCCCCCTCGTACCCCATCCGTTGTTTATTTTTACACACACATTCTTTCTCTCACTGTCCTTTTTCTCCCTCTGTCCCTCTGACTATACTCCTTGCCCATCCTTTAGGTTTTCCCCTCCCCCTTGTCTTTCTCCCCGGGCCTCCTATCCCATGATCCTCTCATATCCCCTTTGCCAATCACCTGTCCAGCTCTTGGCTCCATCCCTCCCCCTCCTGTCTTCTCCTATCATTTTGGATCTCCTCCTCCCCCTCCCACTTTCAAGTCTCTTACCAACTCTTCCTTCAGTTAGTCCTGACGAAGGGTCTCGGCCTGAAATGTTGACTGTACCTCTTCCTAGAGATGCTGCCTGGCCTGCTGCGTTCACCAGCAACTTTGATGTGTGCTGCTTGAATGAGTGATGGCTCTATTTATCCATGCTTGGTAAAATATTCACCTACCCACCATTGCACTGAACGGCTGATGACGTCATTGGTTCTCCCTTTGATGAAGTAGGGTGGGGAGGTGGGACAGTGCCTCGGAGGCTGCTGCCAGCCCCAAAGTCGAGGCAACTAGAATCATAGAGTTGTGGAATGAAACCACACCCTTCGGCCCAGTTTCTCCATGCTGACCAGGGGTTCTCCCATTTGATCGATATCTGTCCAAACCTTTCCTATCCACGTAATTGTCCAAATGCACCAGGTACTTTATGCTTCTACTAAATTATGAGTTTTAACTACATTACCCCAATATCAGAAAAACCCCAGACTTCCTCCCACCCCATTCCTTTATAGGTCTTTTGCTCACATTTGTTTGAGAGCCAAAGTTGGGGCTAACATGGAACATCACAGTATCATACACAAAGTGCTGGATGAACTCAGCAGGCCAGGCAGTATCTATGGAAAAAAGTACAATCATAGCATGTTTGCCATGTTCCTGGGACTGCTGCTCTTCAGACATGTCACAAAGCCCAAGAATGGACAGGACAGGAAAGATTTAGAGGTATGTGGGACACACAGAGGCAAATACGAAGCTACATTGGTCAGTGTGCATGAATTGTGCAGACGGGCCTATTTCTGTGCTGAATTACCCTATGTCAGTGATTCATCGAGTCCTGATGAAGGGTCTCGGACTGAAACGTCAACTGTTTATTCTTTTCCATAGATGGTATCAGACCTGCTGAGTTTCTCCAGCATCTTGTGTGTCACAATAAACCCGATTCCAAAGAAGACTTAAATATTAGGAGGTACCAGAAACTTACTGTTTCAATTTAATAAACAAAATGTCACTGCTTTTCTACATCGGCACTCCTGTTCAGTATTCAAAGATTGCCTAGAAGTTTGGAAAATTTTGTATTAAGATTTCAGCTCAGCCTTGAACATTTGAAAAGGAAGATGAATGTTAAAGCCAAGAGCCAAATGAAAGCAGAAAGGTGGACACAAACAAAACACCGGAGGAACTCAGCAGGCCAGGAGCGTCTATGGAAAAAGAGTGAACAGTCGACGTTTCGGGCCGAGACCCTTCTTCTGGTAGACACGCGGTTCCTTTGGCAAGTCAGAGCAGAAGGGATATGGCAGCGTGGTGAAATGCATGGGGAGTTGGTGCTGTTTGCACTCGAAAAGATAATGCTGCTGTTCAGGCCAATAAACTTCCGAAACTATGGAAGCACTGCAGATGAAGATGTTTCAGTTGTAGGGGTGCAGAAGGCCAGTACTGAGTGTCTAAAGCATAATCATTAATCATCTTCCACGGAATTCTGCACTCCAGAAGGCCGTGGGGGCTCAGTGTTTCATCTCAGTCTGATAATTAGCCATTAAGGGAAACAAGGGATACAGGGTCAGTGCAGGAAGGAAAAGCTGTGATAAAGGATCTTAATTGAACGATGGATCTGGCTTAAGGGTGTCAAATACACAAAAATTAGCTCTGTTGAATCCCAACTCAGAAAGAACAACTTGTTACTTACACAGGGTAGTGGAGGCAATTAACACAGGAGCATTTGAGGGGAGGTTAGATAAACACACGAAGGTGGAAGATGGCAGACTACCATTTGCCAGAGGTTCTTTAAGAATGATGAGAGGGACTGCCATGAAGGTAAAGGTGGAAATGAACCAGATTCGGACAATATTTCTCTAATATAATTGGGTACTAAAACTACAATGAGATGAAGCTGTTGGTATTATTAAACCAGCTGACCAGCTACATCATGGCTTCGTATGGAACTCCAATGCACAGGAACACTAGAGGCTACAGAGAGTGGTGGGCTCAGCCAGCTGCGTTGTGGGTACAGCTCTTCCCACTAAGGACATCTACAAAGGGTTGACGTTTCAGGAAGGTGACATCTATCATCAGGGTAGGAAGTGAAGGAGCTCAAAGACCTACTCCTCGTTCAAAAAGTTTCTTCTCCACTGACATTCGGTTCTTGAACGACCCAAAAAACTCTAATTCTACCTTGAACGACATTTCTTTCCCTTCCTCAATCTTGTACTTGTGTCATTTGTCCTTTCTTGCACGGGTGTAAATTATAAGTGACTTGTGTTTGTTCTCGTCTTGTAATACACTGGGCTGATGCAGCTAAGAGCTCACTTTCAAGGCACTTACTATGGATAGCTATGACAACAAACTTGCATTGCTGATTTTACTATAAAACTGGTGTAAAACTTGATTATTATGAGATGGGAAGCTATTTGGTCTCGTGCATTCCTATACCTCTTCTATTTTGCATTTCTCTGTAATGTATTCTGCAGGGGTTCCCAACCTGGGGTTCACTGACCCCTCGGATAACAGTCAAGGTCCATGGCATGAAAAGAAGACTTGGAATCCCTGCTTTAAAGGCCCATCAACACGCCTTTGATCCTTGTTCCAATTGCCTACATTACAGGGTTATATACGATTTAGATAAACCACTTTTATGTTGGCACAGAAGAGGGTGAGTCTGGCTCTGTTGAAGTAAACCAATCCACCTGCTACACAAAAAAAAAAGGTTAATATAATTCTGTGTTTCCAACACAAAACAGCCCATGTTGAGACAAAGCTGCTGATGGACTTCATGTTCAACATTACTTTGGTGCAGTTCCGATCACTCACGGATATCACAAACTTACGCTGAACTGCACTTTGGTAATGCATAGGTGACGTAACAGTACAGGAGGAACAGAGCACAAGATCAAGATGGCTGTGATAAATGCTAGAAACTCAGAGTCTGCCTCCACTCTGCTTGCCCTCAATATACTACAGTGGATTCCCGTTAACTGGAACGCATTGGGACCAGTACATTTTGGCCCCATGAAGTGCTGCTCTTTTTAGCTAGTTTCATGGAAAAGGTTAAAAAGGTATAAAAAGACAAACTACTATTTAACTAAGTAACAAATTATATATTTAAATGAAATACAGAACAGATTAGAACACTATCAATACTACTACAATAGTATTAGTGTACAGAATTATAAAACTGTATTAGTTCCAAATAGTTAGATATGGAAGAATTCATCCAGTCGACACTGAAGTGTTCTTTTGATTAACTGTAAATTAACAAAATTAGTGCAGACATCTAGTGCAGATAATGGATTGCCTTCATACAATGCTTTAAATGATTACATCCTCCAAATCCTTTTCACCATAACATTCAAGGTGATTGTCGATACCTCAAAATTCATCGTAGTTCCTAACTTGAAGTAGTAAAATTGTTTCACATTCACTCCCAGCCGTTCCTTGCACCTCTAAGCCTTAATGCTTGAAACTGCAGTGAGCAAAAAGTCCTGAATTGTCTTTCTGCTTATTTCTCACCAACTACTAATGACAAAATCCACTTCTCTTTGAAGTAAACACATGCAACTGACACTATTTAAAAACTATACACTCTAAGCACAGTGTAGTGTCTAATGACCACAAAAGTGCACGTGACTGACGCTAGTTAGAAACTGTTTAGTGACAGCGTCCTGTCCCACTTAAGCAGCATCATGTTCCAAATAAACAAAGGGAATCCGGGCTATTTTCTCAATTGATTTTTGTTGTTTAAAAGTTGCCCATTAACCAGAATCTACTGTATATTTTACTGAATTTCTGAACTCCACAAATGAAGGACTGCAATTAACAGCATCACCTGACAACCGGAGATACCATTTAATTTCAAATCAGTGCCAGACCAAAGAGGATTGCAGTGATATATGCAACAGAAAAGTTTTAATAACCTATATTTTGTGATCTTTACATTTGGGGGTTATCAGAATTCTCCACCTTCTTTTGGTTAATATTAAACTGGCCGATTCAAAGTTGTATTGGCGTATTATAGAATCTTACAGCAATCCATTGCATTGATTCTAGGGCTTCGAATCAGTCAAGTGCTATTGAGTTGGTGATTAACTGACCAGCTCTCTCACTGAGTTATGTTTTACCAACAATTTTCTCTTGCTACTGCAGAGACACTTGAGCAGAGAAAGTCAAACAGTACTATTCTTTTCTCATACACTAATAAACATTCTTTTCCTGTAATAGAAACATAGAAACATAGAAAATAGGTGCAGGAGTAGGCCATTCGGCCCTTCGAGCCTGCACCGCCATTTATTATGATCATGGCTGATCATCCAACTCAGAACCCAGCCTTCCCTCCATACCCCCGACCCCTGTAGCCACAAGGGCCATATCTAACTTCCTTTTAAACATAGCTAATGAACTGGCCTCAACAGTTTGCTGTGGCAGAGAATTCCACAGATTCACCACTCTCTGTGTGAAGAAGTTTTTCCTAATCTCGGTCCTAAAAGGCTTCCCCTCTATCCTCAAACTGTGACCCCTCGTTCTGGACCTCCCCAACATCGGGAACAATCTTCCCGCATCTAGCCTGTCCAATCCCTTTAGGATCTTATACGTTTCAATCAGATCCCCCCTCAATCTTCTAAATTCCAACGAGTACAAGCCCAGTTCATCCAGTCTTTCTTCATATGAAAGACCTGCCATCCCAGGAATCAATCTGGTGAACCTTCTTTGTACTCCCTCTATGGCAAAGATGTCTTTCCTCAGATTAGGGGACCAAAACTGCACACAATACTCCAGGTGTGGTCTCACCAAGGCCTTGTACAACTGCAGTAGTACCTCCCTGCTCCTGTACTCGAATCCTCTCGCTATAAATGCCAGCATACCGTTCGCCTTTTTCACCGCCTGCTGTACCTGCATGCCCACTTTCAATGACTGGTGTATAATGACACCCAGGTCTCGTTGCACCTCCCCTTTTCCTAATCGGCCACCATTCAGATAATAATCTGTTTTCCTATTTTTGCCACCAAAGTGGATAACTTCACATTTATCCACATTAAATTGCATCTGCCACGAGTTTGCCCACTCACCCAACCTATCCAAGTCACCCTGCATCCTCTTAGCATCCTCCTCACTGCTAACACTGCCACCCAGTTTCGTGTCATCCGCAAACTTGGAGATGCTGCATTTAATTCCCTCATCCAAGTCATTAATATATATTGTAAACAACTGGGGTCCCAGCACTGAGCCTTGCGGTACCCCACTAGTCACCGCCTGCCATTCTGAAAAGGTCCCGTTTATTCCCACTCTTTGCTTCCTGTCTGCTAACCAATTCTCCACCCACACCAATACCTTACCCCCAATACCGTGTGCTTTACGTTTGCACACTAATCTCCTGTGTGGGACCTTGTCAAAAGCCTTTTGAAAATCCAAATATACCACATCCACTGGTTCTCCCCTATCCACTCTACTAGTTACATCCTCAAAAAATTCTATGAGATTCGTCAGACATGATTTTCCTTTCACAAATCCATGCTGACTTTGTCCGATCATTTCACCGCTTTCCAAATGTGCTGTTATCACATCCTTGATAACTGACTCCAGCAGTTTCCCCACCACCGACGTTAGGCTAACCGGCCTATAATTCCCCGGTTTCTCTCTCCCTCCTTTTTTAAAAAGTGGGGTTACATTAGCCACCCTCCAATCCTCAGGAACTAGTCCAGAATCTAACGAGTTTTGAAAAATTATCACTAATGCATCCACTATTTCTTGGGCTACTTCCTTAAGCACTCTGGGATGCAGACCATCTGGCCCTGGGGATTTATCTGCCTTCAATCCCTTCAATTTACCTAACACCACTTCCCTACTAACATGTATTTCGCTCAGTTCCTCCATCTCACTGGACCCTCTGTCCCTTACTATTTCTGGAAGATTATTTATGTCCTCCTTAGTGAAGACAGAACCAAAGTAATTATTCAATTGGTCTGCCATGTCCTTGCTCCCCATAATCAATTCACCTGTTTCTGTTTGCAGGGGACCTACATTTGTCTTTATCAGTCTTTTCCTTTTTACATATCTATAAAAGCTTTTACAGTCCGTTTTTATGTTCCCTGCCAGTTTTCTCTCATAATCTTTTTTCCCCTTCCTAATTAAGCCCTTTGTCCTCCTCTGCTGAACTCTGAATTTCTCCCAGTCCTCAGGTGAGCCACTTTCTCTGGCTAATTTGTATGCTACTTCTTTGGAATTGATACTATCCCTAATTTCTCTTGTCAGCCACGGGTGCACTACCTTCCTTGATTTATTCTTTTGCCAAACTGGGATGAACAATTGTTGTAGTTCATCCATGCAACCTTTAAATGCCTGCCATTGCATATCCACCGTCAATCCTTTAAGTGTCATTTGCCAGTCTATCTTAGCTAATTCACGACTCATACCTTCAAAGTTACCCCTCTTTAAGTTCAGAACCTTTGTTTCTGAATTAACTACGTCACTCTCCATGTTAATGAAGAATTCCACCATATTATGGTCACTCTTACCCAAGGGGCCTCTCACGACAAGATCGCTAATTAACCCTTCCTCATTGCTCAAAACCCAGTCCAGAATAGCCTGCTGTCTAGTCGGTTCCTCGACATGTTGGTTCAAAAAACCATCCCGCATACATTCCAAGAAATCCTCTTCCTCAGCACCTTTACCAATTTGGTTCACCCAGTCTACATGTAGATTGAAGTCACCCATTATAACTGCTGTTCCTTTATTGCACACATTTCTAATTTCCTGTTTAATACCATCTCCGACCTCACTACTACTGTTAGGTGGCCTGTACACAACTCCCACCAGCGTCTTCTGCCCCTTAGTGTTACGCAGCTCTACCCATTTCGATTCCACATCTTCCCGGCTTATGTCCTTCCTTTCTATTGCGTTAATCTCCTCTCTAACCAGCAACGCCACCCCACCTCCCCTTCCTTCATGTCTATCCCTCCTGAATATTGAATATCCCTGAACGTTGAGCTCCCATCCCTGGTCACCCTGGAGCCATGTCTCTGTGATCCCAACTATATCATAATCATTAATAACAATCTGCACTTTCAATTCATCCACCTTATTACGAATGCTCCTTGCATTGACACATAAAGCCTTCAGGCGCTCTTTTACAACTCTCTTAGCCCTTTTTAATGCTTGCCCTGGATTTGTCGGCCTGCCACTTTTACTTTTCTCCTTTGTACTTTTTGCTTCTACGCTCACTTTACACCCCTCTGTCTCTCTGCACTGGTTCCCATCCCTCTGTTGTGAACTAACCTCCTCACACCTAGCCTCTTTAATTTGATTCCCACCCCCCAACCATTCTAGTTTAAAGTCACCTCAGTAGCCCCCGCTAATCTCCCTGCCAGGATATTGGTCCCCCTAGGATTTAAGTGTAACCCGTCCTTTTTGTACAGGTCACACCTGCGCCAAAAGAGGTCCCAATGATCCAAAAACTTGAATCCCTGCCCCCTGCTCCAATCCCTCAGCCACGCATTTATCCTCCACCTCATCGCATTCCTACTCTCACTGTCGCGTGGCACAGGCAGTAATCCCGAGATTACTACCTTTGCGGTCCTTTTTCTCAACTCCCTTCCTAGCTCCCTATATTCTTCTTTCAGGACCTCATCCCTTTTCCTACCTATGTCATTGGTACCTATATGTACCAGGACCTCTGGCTCTTCACCCTCCCACTTCAGGATATCTTGGACACGATCAGAAATATCCCGGACCCTGGCATCAGGGAGGCAAACTACCATCCGAGTCTCTGGACTGCGTCCACAGAATCGCCTATCTGACCCCCTTACTATCGAGTCCCCTATCACAACTGCCCTCCTCTTCCTTGCCCTACCCTTCTGAGCTACAGGGCCAGACTCTGTGCCGGAGGCAGGGCCACTGTCACTTCCCCCGGGTAAGCTGTCCCCTCCAACAGTACTCAAACAGGAGTACCTGTTGTTAAGGGGCACAGCCACCGGGGTACTCCCCATCACCTGCCTTTTCCCCTTCCCCCTCCTAACCGTGACCCACTTGTCTGCCTCCCGTGGCCCCGGCGTGACCACCTGCCTTCCACTCCTCTCTATCACCTCCTCGCTCTCCCTGACCAGACGAAGGTCATCGAGCTGCAGCTCCAGTTCCGTAACGCGGTCCCTTAGGAGCTGCATCTCGATGCACTTGGCGCAGATGTAGACGTCCGGGAGGCTTGGAGACTCCAGGGCCTCCCACATCCGACACCGAGAACAGCAAACTGCCCTCACAGTCGTAATGCCCCTCTCCTCAAATAGCAACAGAAAATGAATGTCAAACCTTCCTCGCCTCGCCCGCTTCTGCCTAAGCCCGGTGAGCCAAAGCCCTTAAGTCTTCACTCTGCTCCCGGCTCACTCCGCCGCCCGCAAACTACGCTGCCCGCTCTATGAGGCTCTGTTCCTTTTAAATCTGCCGCGCTGCACTGCCCAACGTCACACGCCTGCGCAGTCCCGCCTCTCAGAAAGCCGTTGGAGAAAAAAACATAACGAAAATTTCAAAAATCTCTTTCTCGGCACTCCCACTCAGACTCTCAGACTCCTTCTTCGAATCAAATCCGAAGCAGGATGTCTGCCCTTTTAATCTTGCATTTTTCTGTTGAAAGTTTCTAACAAAGCCATTTTCAAAATCCTCCCTGGCAGTAGAATCATAACTTAGATAAAGTTTCTGTGCAAAAGCTCCTCTTGCTATTTGTGATCAACACATTACAATTGTAAACCACTGCCTCATCTACCCAACAAAACCAAAAATAATTTGAAAGGCCTTTATCAGGACCCCTTAACCTTTTCTGTTTCAAGGAGAATATGATCAGACATTTCCTGTCACTCACACTTCACTAAATATCTGTATCCCTCACAGATCTGCGAATCCTTCCTAAAATTCAATGCCCAGAAATGAAAAAAGTACTTCAGCTGAGATCGAACAAGTGTTTTACAGAGCACTTCCTTGCTTTTACTTCATGAATTAAAGGTAAAACATACACATTCAATAGCTATCAAATTGTCTAGTCATTTTCCATGGAGAGGAAACTTCTTTTCTATGGCACCTTATGGAACACCTGATTTTCTGCCAATGAAGTATTTTGAAGATTACACAAGAAACTGCAGATGCTAGAATTTGCAGCAACACACAGAACAGAATCAGGTTAAATATCACGTTATGAAATTCGCTGTTTTGTGGCAACAGCACATTGCCATACATGATAAATAAAACTAGTTACAATAATATAAATATAAAAAATTAAATAAGTTGTGCAAAAAGAGCAAAAAAAGTGACATAGTAAATTGTCCATTCAAAACTCTGATGGTGGAGGAGAAGAAGCTGTTCCTAAAATGTCAAGGGTGTGTCTTCAGGCTCTGGTACCTCCTCGTTGATGATAGCAATTGGAAGAGGGCATGTCCTGGGTGATGGAGGTTCCTAACAATGGATGCTGACTTTTTGAAGAATCATCTTCTGAAGATGACCTCGATGCTGGGGGTGGGTGGGTGGGTGGGGGGCAGTACTAGTACTCTTGACAGAGCTGGATGAGTTTACAACCTTCTGCAGCTTCTTCCAAACCTGTGTAGAGGCTCCTCCATACCAGACAATGATGTAACCAGTTAGAAATTTGCAAATGTCTTTGATGACATCCCAGTCTCCTCAAAATCTTAATGAGATATAACCTCTTTGTAACTGCATCAATATGTTGGACTTAGGATAGATCTTCAGAGATACTGACACCCAGGAACTTGAAACTGCTCACCTTTCCACCGCTGATCCCTCATTGAGGACTGGTGTGCATTTGCCTGGACTTCCCCTTTCTGAGGTCCACAATCAATTCTTTGGTCTTACTGACATTGAGTACAAGGTTGCTGCTACAACACCAATCAGGCAGCTGATCAATCTCACATCAGTATGCCTCCTCGTTCCCATCTGAAATCCTGCCAACAATAGTTGTGTCACTGGCAATGGTGTCTGAGCTGCACCTAAGCACACTGTAATAAGTGTGTAGAGAGTAGAGCAGTGGGCTAATCTCACATCCTTGAGGGGCAATGTTGTTGATCGACAGTGAACAGATGTTATTTCTGATCACAATGATTGTAGTCACCCAATGAGGAAGTCAAGGATCCAGGTGCAGAGGGAGGCACAGAGGACCAGGTTCTGGAGCTTGTTGGTTAGAACTAAGGGTATGATTGTGTTGAGTGCTGAGCTGCAATCAATAAATAGCAGCCTGACATAGGTATTGCTGCTGTCCAGGTGGTCAAAGGCTAAGAGGGGAGCCAATGAGATTGCATCTGCTATAGACCTATTGTGGTGAGAGGCAAACTGCAGTGGGTTCAGGTGTTGCCTCTTGACCAAAGCATTCATCTTAGCAGATATGACTGCATCTGGGCTGCTCATCCTGCTCTTTTTGGGCCCTGGTGTGACTGTTGATTATGAAAGTACAAATGATGCCCTTTTAAACCGGAAAGAACTGTGGAGTGGAAACTTCACTTCAGTTTTACAGCTAGTGCGAATATTTGATAAACTTGACGTAACGAAAGCTTAGTTTTCTTAATGTTCTAATTTAGTGAAGAAATAGCACATTTTAGAAAATCAGTCAGTGCTAGACAGCCACGTGGTTTAGAAAAGCAATCCCATGACTTGTGTTAGAATCTGCAGTCCTCCCCTCACTCTTCATTCCAATATGCCTGCAGGCACTGGTATCAACCTCCCCCCACACATTCCTGCTAGATTCTGCCTCTGCTGCCCCCCTCCCTGCCAACAATAATGTGCAACCTCTTACTTGATGGGTGCCACAGTAATAATTGTTCACATCTCCTGGGTCCCTTTTAAACCTCCTTCCACAAATCTGTAGTGTCTAGCTTTAGACACACTGATGAAGGGCAGACTCTGCTTATTTACCCGACTGATTTTATGTACTGTTATCATATCACCTCTCATGCTCCTTTGCTCCAGAGGAAACAGGCCCAGTCTGTCCAATCCTTCCTGATACTCAAGCCCTCTAACCTAGGCAACACCTTCAAAGATTCAAAGTATATTAATTATTCAGGTATGTATGCAGCATACACCCCTGAGATTTGTCTTCCCCACAGACAATTCAACCAGTGTCAAAAAGATCAAAGAAATGTTTTAAGCAGCAGCCTTTTGACAGTCAACGCACTTAGTGTGAAGAAGCGTTCAAACTCTTCATCATTATCTTGGCATTAACTGGCAAAATATTATGTTATTTAATGGATGAGCTTTGATTTTGTTGATAGCAGGTATTCCAAGAGTCATGCTTGAAACAGATCAATGGCTAAGGTTTTGGCTGTGAGATGTTGCTGATGAATTACCCAATGGATTGTGAACAGACTTTGCAATTTCTTTTTTCATAAATGCCACTAAACCAGCATGGCAATCTGTCATATATGGTGCTCTATCTGTTGCACAAGAGATTGTGGTCCTACTTGGAATACTTTTACCCTCTATATACCTTTTGAGCTTATTGCACGCACGTCAGACTCGGGAACATTGCTTCACGTGTTGGAGCCCTGTGTTCCGTACTTTAATCCAGTTCGAGGCTCGTGAGCAGAGTACAGAAACTTTTACCTCAAATCTGGAAAAACTCATTTTCCTTCTGCAAGATAGTCCCAACATTTCTGGGATTACCTTCCACAATAACTACCCCTCTCATTTAAATTGCATATAAATCCTTGACTTTGGCAGACGGTTCCTCCCCTCCTTTGGCTGGTAACTTCTCCTCTCCCTACCCACTGATCATTTAGTAATCCAACAGCAGAGAACTCGCTCCATTTAGTGGCAAAATAGCAAAGCAGAACCCCAAGATGTTTCTAAGATGCACACGCTTACTTCACAGAAATAAAACTTAAGCATAAACCAGTTTTGGTTTGCTTCCAAAAGCCAACGCTTGAAAATGAATTTTTTTTTCTGCGGCACAGTAGAACTGCAGTGTCTGCTCAAAACAAACAGAAAAAAAATCACTGGTATACAACTACAGTCACGTTTCTCTCGATATCTCAATCAACATCCTTGATTAAGAGAGTGTCAAAGGGGTCTGAAACTAATGCTTACCACTGAGGACAGATTGCCTTGAACCCACTGCAGTGTTCCAACTGCTTATTGTTGATGCATAATAACTACCTTTTGTTTCTGCAAAAGACTCTGTTCAAAGGTCTAAACTTGCCCTTCAATTCCTTGAAAAACTCCATTTACTTTCCAGAGCTCAAGCTTTCTATTTTGGCTAAGTAATGAAAATAACGAGACAACTACATTTGATAAATATTGTCCTTGGAATTCTGAGCAGCAAGGTTGTCTTGATTTTAAAGAACTATGATTTTCATCTTCATCCCAATTGCATTAGATTTGGCTGAAAAGCTATCGACCAGGATCCGAACTTGAAAGGATCTTCAACAAACGGTGCCTCAAAAAGGCAGAGTCCACCATCAATGACCCCCATCACCCAGGACATGCCCTCTTCTCATTGTTACAATCAGAAAGGAGGTACAGAAGCCTTAAGGGACACACTCAATGATTTAGAAACAGCTTCTTCCCCTCTGCCATTCAATTTCTGAATGGACATTGAACCTATGACCACTACCTCAATATTTTATTTCTGTTTTCGCACTATTTACCATGTATTTCATTGTACTGCTGCTGCAAAGTTAATGAATTTCACTACGTATGCCGGTGATATTAAACCTGATTTTGAACTGCAGCTAAACAAACATATAGCGTATTTTTGGCATTTTTAATGCTCTGCAAAATGATAAATGTTGGGAGCTGATTATGCCTGACATTCACAGCACACTCTCTTCCAAGTGAGGGTGACCTCATTTAGACCTATTTATAATATTAATTATTGTGACTAAGGATGCATTTACTAAGACGGAGTTAATTAATCGTGGCGGTGCAGGTTATTTGTCACGTGTACGTGGAAACATGAAATGTGCTGTTTGCATCAATGACCAACACAGTCTGAGGGTGGCCTGGGGGCAGCCCGCAAGTGTTGGCATGCTGCCGGCGCCAACGTAACTCGCCCAAAACTTACTAACCGTAAGCTGTACGTCTTTCGAAAGTGGGAGGAGAGCAGATCATGGGGGAGAATATACAATCGCTTTACAGACTGTGGTGGAAATTGGAAGGGGGATTGCTGGGACCGTGAAGCTTTACGTTAAGTACTACGCTACCAAGCTGTGCACTGGTGGGTGTCTGTAGCACCGAGAAGCCCAGTAAGAACTCCCTCAGGCCTGCTGCCATGCCATCTGTGACTCCACGTCCTTGAATAGCACCAAGCAGCCCAGTCAGGTCCATAAGCACTACTTAGGGCACAGAGGAGGATACGACCATCATATCTCAAAGACAGTGCCGTTGAAGGCATTCAGGGAAGTGTCCAAATTCAGGCAAGTTGAAGACATTAAAACTGGTTCAGCTGCCGCTTCACAGCTCCAGAGATCATGGCCTTGGGTGCTGTCTGTGAGGAGTTTACCATAAGACACAGGAGCAGAATTAGGCCATTCGGCCCTTTGAGACTGCTCCGCCATTCCATCATGGCTGATCCCGGATCACACTCTCACTGTGACCAGGTGGGTCTCCTCTGGTTTCTGCCAATATCCCAAAGGCATACAGGGTGATAAGTTAATTCAGAGTACATTTAATATCGAAGTATGTCTTCCTCAACTCACAACCATGAAACAAAGAAAACCACAGAACCAGTTCAAAGAGAAACATCAGACCCACTTCCCCCCCCCCAAAAAAACACAAATCTCACTAACGGCAACAAAAAAAACTCAGAGTATAAAACACAAAATCAAAAGAGACCAGGCAAATTCAGTTGCCCCCCAGTGCAAGTGAAACAGGAACACCTCTTTTGCTCTTACCAGGGAGAGACTGTGGTATGTCAAAATACCGGGTGAACGAGTAGTCTTTGGGTACCGCAGGTCTCTGTCTTTACTGATGCTTTGCTGCACGCTTGAGTGCTCGGTGGTGAATGCTAATATATTCTTGCTGGTGGGGAGGGGGGGGTCGTTGCCTTACTGCTACTTGTGCTTGCGTGGGGGCTCTGCGGTTCTAACCTTTTAATTGTCATTCATTCTTTGGGGAACAACTCTGTTTTCATGGATGTTTGCGAAGAAGAATTTCAGGATGTATATTGTATACATTTCTCTGACATTAAATGTACCTATTGAAGTTGATACATTAGTCAGTTGCTGCAAATTGCCCAGGTAGGTGGTGACAGAATTGGAGGTGGGGGGGAGGGGGGTTAGAGAAAGAGAATACAGGAAAAATAATAATGGGATGAATGTGGGTGGTTGATGGAGAGTATGGACTCAATGGAACAAAGGGCCTGTTCCCATACTGTCTGTGACTCCATGCCTTTGGATGACCAGGTTTAACCAATGACTATTCAGCAGCTGCAAAGACAGAAGCAGCAGGTTAGCCGGTGACTCCAGCTTGTAACTCCTTTAGTAATGACAACTCGTAGTGGCCTGCAGTATTTCCAGACTTGATCAAAATAACAGGCAAGATCGAAACTACCCATTAATAGATTTTTTTTTACTTGAAATCCAGCCATCTGCTCTGAGCACTGAATGTTACCCCTGGCCTAGCCATGTAGAAGGCAAGACTCAGGGCAGAGGCTAGGTCTTAGATGAAGTTCTGGTTCCTCAAAACTTCCCCAGTATCCAGTAGACTCAGGACAGGAACACTTCCCTGAATGTGTGCAGTCACAACAGGCAAGACTAACAACAGCACTTATAGTGGCACTAAACTTACTATCCACACTTTCACCACTACGTAGTCAAGACTGGACAGTCTACCTGACATCCTGCAGCAACTAACAGCTGTATTGGTAGCATCACATGATTCACATCGCAGAGAACTACAGTGGCAATCCCATCTGGATTTGGAGACACACTGTTGTTCTGTTTTGGCAGAAGGCAACAATTCCCTACCTAACATCAATGAGAGAGCATCTCTATCGCCAGGCTCAAGAAATCTTTCGCTGTGGGCCCGAAGACCCGAGTCTTTGCAATCTTTGGACACGGAGCTCGAAAAAAGCAACAAAACGGACTTGCAACATTGAACAACAACCCACTGGTTTAATGTCTCCCACTCGCTGTGAGAATGGGTGACACCTCCCTCTCCCTTACCAGGGAGAGAGAACACCTGTGGTTTGTTCGAATGTCGGATGAAATGCGAAGCCTTTGGGGCAAATTTGGTCAGTGTCTTTGCTATTGCTTAGCACACACTTGGGCTCGGTGACAGTACCGATGCACTTTTCTCTGCTGGTGGGGGAAGGGGGGATTGTTGCTTGTTGCCGCTTATGCGTGAGGGGGGGAACTGGGGGTGGGGGGGGACTGGGGCTCTCACTTTAACTGTCGTTCATTCTTTGGGGCACTCCTCTGTTTTCGTGGATGTTTGCGAAGAAAAAGCATTTCAGGATGTATATTGTATACATTTCTCTGACATTAAATTCGACCTTTCAACCTTTGAAAGCTTGTCACCATTTTGGCAAGAAAAGTCTGGACAAGAAATGGGGCCTTGCCTACACTGTATTGTCACCAAATTCAGAGAAGGTTGGACGAGGTCCAAGGGTCAGGAGAACATCTAATACAAATACATCTTTGCAAGCTTAGTGAAACGTGATTAACATTTCAGAGTGGGAGTGGGACAGAGAGACAGAGAGCAATGGAGGGAGACTTCTTATCTTATAAGATAGAAACAACAAATACAATCACTTCTAAGTTGCAGAGCCTTCATCTCATGATTACTGGATAAACCAAGGTCTGTGTCTATTACAAAAACTTGTGGGATTTTTTAAACCAATATTTTAGGAATTAAAGTTCAAGTGCAAGCTTAATTGTCATTCAACCATACATGAATACAGCCAGACAAAACAGCGTTACACTGGGGTCAAGGGGCAAAGCACAGTACAAACAGTCATACACAACACAAGGCACACAGGGCACATATAAGACAGCAGTAAAATAGTCACACACAAAACAAAATTATCCAAGTTCCTGAATCGATCAGTGTTGCAGCAGTCTGCAGTTGAACACAATACAACAAAAAAAACACTAGACTGCTCTGTTTTGGACAATTTTAGACCCATTTCCAAACTTCCTTTTCTATTAAGATTGTGTCCTTTCATTTAAGAAACATGGAAGGAGTTTGATTTCTTACAACATCTCAAGATGCAGAAAATTGACACACTTTTGTTTTTAGATGATTAGACTACTGTAAAGTACTCTTTTCGGGACTGCCTAAGAAAGGTATAAACTGGCCGCAACTTGTTCAAAATGCAGCAGCAAGAATCTTAACAAAAGAAAATCTGAGCAATTTCACAGGTTTTGGCATCATTACATTAACTGTATACCAGACTGAATAATCTAGCTCCCCCATATATTTCGGAGGGTCTATACCCTTACATTCTGACTCATAATCTTAGATCCACAAATACTGGTTTGCTTAGTGTTCCTAGAGCCAAGCATACAAGAACTGCAACACACATCAGAGTTGCTGGTGAACACAGCAGGCCAGGCAGCATCTCTAGGAAGAGGTGCAGTCGACGTTTCAGGCCGAGACCCTTCATCAGGACAAGAACTGGTGGTGTGGCCTTTTGCTCTTAAGCACAAACAGTCTGGAACAGTCTACTGAGATACATCAGGCTAGTACTCTGGAATGTTGCAAAACATTTCTATAAACCTACATTTTTTAATTTCGCCTACTTAGAGGATCACTTACTGCCTGTTGATGTTGATTACATTTATATAATTTGGTAAATTCAATTACATTTTATTCCATATAATCTTTTAATTTTGACTCACATCTTTATGACTACTTTGATTTATCTTTACAATCTTTGTAAAGCAATTCGAGCCTGCATCTTAATGTATGAAAGCCACCTACTAAATTATCATCTTGTCTTCTGCTGAGCGAACACTGGAGGGCAGCACTGACTCCAGCATGGACGCCGTGCCACACAGCCTCCCGTGGAGTGCACTGACTACAATGCTTTTCTCCTGGGCCGCTGTAACAGGCGACACAGCGGTTTGAGGCCTGGTCATCACTATGACTGAGGCCATGCAGCCCTCGTTATTCACCAATAAAACAGTGAATTGGACTTGCAGCCTTCCACATTGCCAATATCCAACAGGGTCTTACAAACACAAGAAAGGCAACTAAGAACATCTTTCGCTGCACACTGGCTTTGCCTCTCTGACGCAAGCAGCAGCATGATCTGCCCCATGTCCAGTTCCTTCAGTTTCTCCGCCAACGAGCAGCTCCACGACGAGGTAGACCTGAGGTACTCTACGTCCTTGATATCCAACAATCTTGAAACCATAACATTTTTTAAAAAAAGACAATTTAACACCTTTGGTTGGCGGTAGAAACCGCTGCTTTTATGCTTACTGGAAGTAAGTTGTTGTTGCTATCAGTATCAGTAAATAACTTTGAATGTTATAACATCCAAAGGCTTAAGCCCTGAAAAGTTCTGAATGTCTGCTCATCTGCAGCACACCCAGTGGTTGGATATTTATGATAGGTAATAGAAATCCGTTTAAATTGCTTGACTCAATACTTTTACCACAATGGGGCATGATCTACCAAGGGAGAGGGCTTGGGGAAGTGTGGTGCATGGCCAAGTGGTTAAGGTGTCAGTCTAGTGATCCGAAGGTCGCTGGTTGGAGCCTCAGCTGAGGCAGCGTGTTGTGTCCTTGAGCAAGGCACTTAACCACACATTGCTCTGCGACGACACCGGTGCCAACCTGTATGGGTCCTAGTGCCCTTCCCTTGGACAACATCGATAGCATAGAGAGGGGAGACTTGCAGCATGGGCAACTGCCGGTCTTCCATACAACCTTGGCCAGGCCTCAGTTAATATCGAAAATTGATGGACAGCCGAAGAAGAGGGCTTGGGGAATTAAGAACCCGAGAGCCTGGTGCTCCCAAGCACTAAAATAAAAAATTAAGTCCTTTTGCTTCAATTGGGTGAGCAGACAAAACCAATGACTTAGCTAAACAATTACACCAGCTTTGGCATTAGATATAATGCTTTACTTTGGCACCATTTCTATTTTCTATTGTGATCCTGCAATACCAGTCAGCATGGAACTCAATGGGATTACCGGCCAGTGGGTTATGTATCACCTACACATCCTACCCCGCTTACAAACTCCCAATTTATGTACATACAAGTGTTTGAGACCGGCACAAAATTGCAAATATCATCTGCTGTGTGGGGATTGGGTGGCAGCCGTATCCCTGACTTGCAAAAACTGTTCCGGTTATGAACAGTTCACAAGGACAGAACTTTACCATTAGATTAGATTAGATTACCATGATTACCATGACCAGGGAGTAATCTCTACGGAGGACAGACAATGATCAGGGGAAAGTATAAAGCCCTCTCATCATAAGGAGTGCTTGCCTGCTCTTTCTCCTACAAAAAGAATGAAGTAACAAAGAAAATAAAACTCACTACCAGTCTGAGCACCAAACAGTCCTTCCAGGTGAGGCGACACTTCAGTTGTGCGCCTGTTAGGGTCATCTACTGGGTCCGGTGCTCCTGGTGTGGCCTCCTGTGTGTTGGTGAGACCTGACGCAGATTGGGAGACCACTTCGTTGAGCGCCTGCGCTCTGCCTGCCAGAAAAAGCGGGATCTCCCAGTGGCAAGCCACATCAATTCTACTTCTGGTACGTCTCTCCATGGCCTCCTCTACTGCTGCGATGAGGCTACACTCAGGTTGGAGGAGTAACACCTTGTATTCCATCTGGGTAGCCTCCAACCTCATTGCATAAACATCGATTTCTCAAACTTCTAGTAACTGATCCCCCCCCCCCAACCATTCGCCATTCCCATTTCCTTACCTGCCCATCACCTCCCACTGGTGCTCCTCCCCACTTCCATGTCCTTCTGTCCTCTCCTATTAGATTGCCTCTTCTCTAACCCTTCATCTCTTTCACCAATTGACTTCCCAGCTCTTGATTTCACCCTTCCTGTTTCACCCATCACCCCCCCGCCACCTTCATGTCTGACTTTTCATCTCTTTTTCCAGTCCTGATGAAGGGTTTCAGCCTGAAACGAAGACTGTTTACTCTTTTCCATAGTTCTGCCCGGCCTGCCGACTTCCTCCAGCATTCTGTGTGTGTTGCTCTGATTTCCGGCATCAGCAGATTTTCTCTTGTTTGAAAATAAAACTTTATTCAGCTAAATCACACCAGCGGGTGGCATAGAGATGAACTGTGATATGGAAATGAATTGTAAATATTTTTAAGCAAAACACAGGTACAGGATGTCACTTGGTTATGAACCGATTCAAAACAGGTCAGCAGCAGACACCCGTATCATTGGCCCTTCACTCATCTCTGGTACACTTGGACAGCAAAGGTGCATACATCAGGATGCTCTTTATTGACTGCAGTTCAGCATTCAATGCTGCCATCCCCTCAAAGCTAATCAATAAGTCCCAACACCTGGGCCTCAACACCTCCCTGTACAGCTGGATCCTTTATTTCCTCACTTGCTGGCCCCAGTCAGCACAGATGGTCAACAACATCTCCTCCACCAATCAGCATCAGTGCAGGTGCACCACGAGATACTGTGCTTAGCCCCCTGCTCTGCTCACATTATACCTGTGACTGTGTGGCCAAGCACAGCTCCAATGCCATGTTTAAGTTTGCTGACAACACCACTGTTGCTGGCTGAATCAAAGGTGGTGGTGGATCGACATACAGGAGGGAGATTGAAAATCTGGCTGAGTGGTGCCACAACTACCACCTCTCACTCAATGTCAGCAAGATTATTATTGTCTTCAGGGAGGAGGAAAGCAGAGGTCCATGAGCCAGTCTTCACTGGGGATCAGAGGTGGAGATTTAAAGTCAACTACTTAAAATGTCATGACATTATTTATATCGGAGGGCCATCACAAAGGCGTACACCAGTATCTCCACTTTGAGTAAAGGACCCGAGGGGGACCAATATTCTCAGGGGCAAGCTTGTTAGAGCTGGTGAGGAGGGTTTAACTAATTTGGCTGGGGGGTGGGAACTGGAGTGAAGGGTCTCAGAATAGGATGGATGGTTTTAAAAAAAGCAAAGATAGGGTGCAGTCAGACTGCTGGGAGGGCAGGCAGACGATGGACAAAATTGCAGCCAGCAGGGTGAGTATCAGTGCATTAAGATGCAGAATCAAAAAGGGTAGCAAATGCAGTACTCAAAGTGTTATATCTCAATGCACAGAGTACAAGAAATAAGGTGGATGATCTTGTTGCACTATTACAGATTGTCAGGTGTGATGATGTGGTCATCACTGAATTGTTGCTGAAGGATGGTTGCAGTTGGGAGCTGAATGTATTGGCGGGATGGGAAGGTAGGCAGAGGGGGTGGCGTGGCTCTGCTGGTAAAGAATGGCATCAAATCATTAGAAAGATGTGACATAGGATTGGAAAATGTTGAATTGTTGTGGGTTGAGTTACGAAACTGCAAGAGAGAAAGGACCTTGATGGTAGTTATATACAGGCCTCCCAACACTAGCTGGGAGGTGGATCACAGATTACAACAGGAAATAGAAAAGGCTTGTCAAAAGGGCAAAGTTATGATAGTCACGGGAGATTTTAACATGCAGGTAAATTGAGAAAATCAGGTTGGTAATGGATCTTAACAGAGTGAATTTGGTGAATGTCTACGAGATGGCTTTTAAGAGTAGCTTGTCGTTGAGCCTACTAGGGAATTAGCTATACTGTACTGGGTATTATGTAATGAACTGGAGGTGATTAAGGAGCTTAAAGGTAAATAAACCCTTAGGAGGTAGTGATCACAATATTATTGAGTTCAACTTGAAATTTGATAGGGAGAAAGTAGTCTGATGTAGCAGTATTTCAGTTGAGTAAAGGAAATTACAGTACGAGAGAGGAGTTTGCCAAATTAAATTGGAAGAAGATGGTGGCAGGGATGAAAGCAGACTAGCAATGGCTTGAGCTTCTGGGAAAAATGAGGAAGGTGCAGGATAGGTGTATTCCAAAAAGAAAGAAATACTCAAATGGCAAAATAGTACAACCATGGCTAAGGAGGGAAGTCAGAGATAATGTAAAAGCAAATGAGAGGGCATACAACAAAGCAAAAAATTAGTGCGAAGACAGAGGATTGGGAAGCTTTTAAAACCCTACAGAGAGCAACTAAAGTATCATTAGGAGGGAAAAGATGAAATATGAAAGCAAGCTAGGAAACAATATCAAAGTGGATAGTAAAAGCTTTTTCCAAGTGTGTAAAAAATGAAAGAGAGATGAAAGTGGATATAGGACCAGTAGAAAATAAGGCCAGAGAAATAATAATGGGGGCCAGGGAGATTGCAGATGAACTAAGTGAGTATTTTGCATCAGTCTTCACTGTGGAAGACACTAGCAGTGTGCCAGGTGTTGAAGGGTGTGAGAGAAGAGAAGTGAGTGCAGTTACTATAAGGAGGGAGAAGGTGCTGAAAAGACTGAAAGACCTAAAAGTACACAAATCACCAGGAACAGATAAACTGCACCCCAAGGTTCTGAAAGTAGAGATTGAGATTGTAGAGCAGTAGAGATTGTGGTGGCATTAGAAATGATCTTTCAAAAATCACTAGACTCTGGCATGGTTCCGGAGGACTAGAAAATTGCAAATGTCACTCCACTCTTCAAGAAAGGAGGAAGGCAGCAGAAAGGAAATTATAGACCAGTTAGCCTGACCTCAGTGGTTGGGAAGATGTTGGAATCAATTTTTAAGGATGAGGTTATGGAATACTTGGTGACACAGGAAAGATGACATGGTTTCCTTAAGAGAAAATCTTGCCTGACGAACCTGCTGGAATTCTTTGAGGAGATTACAAGTAGGATAGATAAAGGGGATGCAGTGGATGTTGTAAGTTTGGACTTTCAGAAGGCCTTTGACAAGGTGCCACACACCAGGTTGCTTACCTAGTTAAGAGCTATGGTATTACAGGAATGTTACTAGCATGGTTAGAGCAGTGGCTTGATGGGTAGGAGGCAGTAAGTGGGAATACAAGGATCTTTTTTCTGTTTGGCTGCCAGTGACTAGTGGTGTTCCACAAGGGTCAGTGTTGGGACTGCTGCTTTTTATGCTGTATACCAATGGTTTAGACAATGAAACAGATGGCTTTGTTGCCAAGTTTGCAGATGATATGAAGATTGGTGGAGGGGCAGGTAGTGTTGAGGAAACGGGGAGCCTGCAGAAAAACTTAGATTAGGAAAATGGGCAAGAAAGGGGCAAATGAAATACAATGTTGGAAAATGCAAGGTATGCACTTTGGTAGAAGAAATAAATGTGTACACTATTTTCTAAAAATGGAGAAAATCCAAAAATCTGAGATGCAAAGGGACTTAGGAGTCCTCATGCAGGACACCCTAAAGGTTAACTTGCAGGTTGAGTTGATGGTGGTGAAGGCAAATGCAATGTTAGCGTTCATTTAAAGAGGTCTGGAATACAAGAACAGGGATGTGATGCTGAGGCTTTATAATGCACTGGTGAGGCCTCACCTTGAGTATTGTGAACAGTTTTGGGCTCCTAAACTAAGAAAAGATGTGCTCGCATTGGAGAGGGTCCAGAGGAGATTCACAAGGGTGATTCCAGGAACGAAAGGTTTATCATATGAGGAACGTTTGATGGCTCTGGGCCTGTACTCGCTGCAATTTAGGAGGATGGGGGGGGGATCTCATTGAAACCTTTTGCATGTTGAAAGATCTTGACAGTAGATGTGGAAAGGATATTTCCCATGGTGGGGTAGTATAGGACAAGCGGGCACAACCTCGGGATAGAGGGGTGTCCATTTAAAACAGAAATGCTCAGAAATTTCTTTAGCCAGGGGGCAGTGAATTTGTGGAATTTGTAACCACAGGGAGGAGGGAGCGATTGTATGAGATACCAAAGTGATGAATCATGGACTGTAGCTTTCAGAACCAGAATCAGGTTTATTATCACCAGCAAGTGATGTGAAATTTGTTAACTTGTTTTGATGGACTCTGATTCAAGATCTCTTTGGAAGACTTCTGCTGTTGCTTGCAAGGTGGGGGGGGGGGGCACGTTGGTATTTCTGTTGTCACGAGTGTGTATGGGGGAGGGAGACCGGGGCTTTGATGTTTCCATCATTCATTCTATGGGGCTTCTTGTTTTCGTGGATGCCTGTGAAGAGTAGGAATTTCAGGTTGCATACTGTACACATTCTGATATTATAAATGAACCTTTGAACACTTGCACAATCATATAGGTTGTCAGTCTTTATGTATGTTCTCAGAAAATAAAGAAAATATTTCTTTATTTTTCTGTAAATGGCTGCAAGAAACTGAATATATATATTTCAGTTTTTTTGACATTGACAACACCTGATTATGGACAGATACCAGTACATATCAACAAACTCCCATAAAACTAAGTTTAAAATTTTGATATACGTACAATCATTCCTATGAACAGTAGAACTCCTCTCTCTCTCGCCCCGTTTTAGTAATTGTTTTCTCTTTTTGGTCTAGTGTGCTTTTTATACCATGTATTATCATTCTGAGATTCTGAGGGGGTTTTATTTGTCATATAGAGTGATTTTGGTGTATTTGCCGACTTTCAGACAAAATCAACTTGAAGATGACTGCAAGAACAGCCTGTTCATTACCAGGTGATGGACTGTAACAAGATGTTGAATAATATGGCGTTGGAAAAATGGTTTTCTGGACCACCACTGCTAACGTGCAGAACTCATGACTGAAGGGTTTTGGACTCGTGCTTAATCTGACCCATGCCTGATCATTTGGTACTAAGATGAGTAAATGCATTCAATATTAATGCTGCAGATGGTGCTGACAAAGCAACGCATCACCTGACAGTTGTCGAGTGAGTTGTTTTATAGACAACTCCATCTGCACAGTATAGCTGATGTCAATAGGGTTCACAAGCAGCCTTAACAAGTGAATAAGAGAAAAAGGTAAATAAGATGAGGACCTGCCCTGAAGTTAAATCAAAGTTTGCCAATTAGCTTTTTCACTCAAAGCAGGCAAGCATGAGCTCAAATATGGACAAGCGACTGACTGGATCTGAGGGCCTCTAAGTATATAAGAGTGACGCAGCCACAGTGGATAGCCGGAGACTTTTACCCCAGGGTGTACTGCAAGTGTCAGATATTAGTTGGCATAAATTTTAGGGTTGTGGGGAAAGTTTAAGGTAGAATTACAATTAAGTCTTTTCCCCGAAATACAAATTGGTAGGTGCCTGAATTGTGCTGCCAGGGGAGGTGGTGGAAACAAATACAATACTACTATTTAAGGAGGATTTAGGCAGGCACAATGACAGGCAAGGAATGGAGGCACATGAACCATGTGCAAGCAGATGAGATTGAACTGAATTGAATTGACTTTATTTCTTGCATCCTTCATATTCACGAGGAGTAAAAATCTTTATGTTACATCTCTATCTAAATGTGCCATGTGCGATCATAGTAATTTATAATAAATAGAACCGTCAATGTAATATAGAATACACTCAAATCAGCGCGAGTTCATCAGTCTAATGGCCTGGTGGAAGAAGTTGTCCTGGAGCCAGTTGGTCCTGGCTTTTATGCTGGGGTACCGCTTCCCGGATGGTAGCAGTTGGAATAGATTGTGGTTGGGGTGACTTCGATCCCCAATGATCCTACACACCTGTCCTTGTAAATGTCCTGAATCATGGGAAATTCACAGCTACAGATGCGCTAGGCTGTCTGCACCACTCTCTGCAGAGTCCTGCGATTAAGGGAGGTGCAGTTCTCATACCAGGCAGTGATGCAGACAGTCGGGATACTCCCAACTGTGTAGAAAGGTCTTAGGATTTGGGGGCCCATACCAAACTTCCTCAACTGTCTGAGGTGAAAGAGGCGCTGGTGTGTATAGGCCATGTGAGGTCCTTGGTGATGTGGATGCCGAGGAACTTGAAGCTGTTTACTCTCTCAACCCCAGATCCATTGATGTCAATAGGAATTAGCCCGTCTCCATTCCTCCTGTAATCCACAACCAGCTCCTTTGTTTTTGCGACATTGAGGGAGAGGTTGTTTTCTTGACACCACTGTGTCAGAGAGATGACTTCTTCCCTGTAGGCCACCTCGTTATTGTTTGAGATTAGGCCAATCAATGTAGTGTCGTCGGCAAATTTAATTAGCAGATTAGAGCTGTGGGTGGCGATACAGTCATGGGTATACAGGGAATAAAGGAGGGGACTCAGTACGTAGCCACGAGGGGCTCCTGTATTGAGAGCCGGAGGGCTGGAGGTGAGGGAGCCCACTCTTACAACCTGCCAGTGATCTGACAGGAAGTCCAGGATCCAGCTGCATAAGGTAGGGTCAAGGCCGAGGTCTCTGAGCTTCTTGTCAAGCCTGGATGAAACTATGGTGTTGAATGCTGAACTGTAGTCCAAGAACAGCATTCTCACATAAGCATCCTTCTTCTCCAGATGTGTAAGGAGGGTATGTAGAGCAGTGGCTATTGCATCATTTGTCGATTGGTTGTGTTGGTAGGTGATTTTGGGTGGTAGCAAGCTGCAGATGTAATCCTTGACCAGCCTCTCAAAGCATTTGCTTATTATTGAGGTGAGTGTGACCGGACACCAGTCATTCAGGCACGTTACCTTGGTCTTTTTTGGTACAGGGACAATGGTGGATAACTTGAAGCAGGAGGGCACTCTACACTGGGAGAGGGAGATATGAAAAATATCAGTAAACACACCTGCCAGTTGTGCTGAGCACATCCTGAGAACTTGCCCTGGGATGTCGTTTAAATTGGTATAATGGTGAGCACAGACATGGGCCCCTTCCTGTGCTTTACTGTTTTATGTTCAAACATCTTATGTTCATCTTTTATGATATTAAAAGATTGATCAGAAAGCATTCTACATTCCCTCATATGCTTAGTTCACCACAGTTCAAGAGATTCAAGTTCAATCCTGACCTCAGGTGCTGTTTGTGCGCAGTTTACATATTATCCCTGTGAATGCATGGGTTTACTCTGGTTTCCTACAACTGGTAGGTTAACTGGCCACTGTAAATTGCAGGTGTGGGGTAGAAAGTTCAGGGAGTTAATGAGAATATGAAATGGGATGAATGTAGGATTAGTGTAAACAGGTGCCTGTAGCTCACACCAGGGACTCAATGGGTTGAAGAACCTGTTTCTTTGTCTCTCCCCATGACTCAAGTCAGTTTGCAAACAACTAATTCTTCATTTCAAATACGACAGATGAAGAAGCTGACACAAAAAGATAACCAAGCTAAAGAAAATTAAGAACACGTTATCTGGACGCCAGCAGTCATGGGTCATCAGATCTTTGTGGAAATGTTCACTTTCTGCCAAGGCAGGGGGAACGTTGGAGAGTCAGTGGCAGGTTTGGGGTCCAAATCTGAAGCAGCAGTATGGCCAGCAAAGTCTAAGGCCTAACGGGGAAAACAGAAACAGCCACTGGCATTTTAAATTCAGCAATAAAATTGTCCAGTTGTATCTCCAAGCAATTCTGATTGCAATCTTTAAATGTTTAGCTGCATCATATAAAAAAGTTTAAGAGGTAGAAATATTAAAATTATCTCCCTGCTTCAACTGTTGTAGGAACTGTTGACTCATCTTTGGACAACCATTGGCCGAAATGCAGTTTGTGATTTAGTTTTTGGGGGCAATTGGGATTGTGTTGACTACTAACAATATGCCTTAATATGGCATTGCTAATTTTACACTGAGTGATGTGGCGAGATACCATGGTGGATGATGCACCAGCATTTGCATTACACTCACTAAAGCACGGAACTAAAATGATACAATTTATTTTTGGTCAATTCTTGGTCAGTCATTGTACAGGAGACCAAGGAGCTTTGTGAGGAAACCGAAGATTCCATCAGACTGAATTCAACGAGACATAAATCATCCTGCTATGATGCAGGGCTTTGGCAAGACTTCATCAAAACTACTCTGCACACTTCTAGTAAGTCTCTCTACAACTGGATCCCGACTTCCTCAAAGACCGCTGTCTGGGCGGATTGTTAATAACTTCCATTACTCTACTCTCTCCACACCCATGACTGTGTTGCTACATATAGCTTAAATGCTACCTATAAATTTGCTGATGACACGACTATTGTCAACAGAATTTCAGATGACGACGAGAAGGCGTAGAGGAGCGAGACATATCAGCTAGCTGAGTGGTATCACAGCAGCAAGCTCACACTCAACGTCAGTAAGACCACAGAACTGATTGTGGACTTCAGAAAGGGTAAGACCAGGAAACACACATGAGTCTTCACAGAGGAATCAGATGTGGAAAGAGTAAGTAATTTCTATTTCTGGGTGTCAACATCTCTGAGGATCTGTCCTGGTCCCAACATATCTATGCAGTTACAAAGAGGGCATGACAGCAGCTATGTTTCATTAGGAATTTGAGGAGATCTGGTTTGTCACCAAGGCACTTGCAAACTTCTACAGAAATAGTCTGGAGCATTCTAAATGGCTGCATCTCCACCTGGGATTGCGGGGGGGGGGGTGGCGTGCGGGGAACTACTGCACAGGATTGAAAGAAACTGCAAAAAGCTGTGAACTCAGTCAGCTCAATCATGGAACTAGCCTCCATAGCATCCAGGACATCTTCATGGAGTGATGCCTCAAAAAAAACGGCATCTTTCATTAAGGGCCATTACCCAGGACATGCCCCCTTCTCATTGCTACCATCAGGAAGGAGGTACAGTAGCCTGAAGGCACACACTCAATGATTCAAGAACAACTTCTTCCCCTCTGCCATCAGATTTCTGAATGGACATTGAAACCATGAACACTACCTCACTACTTTTTTTTTGCACTGCTTATTTAAATTTTGTTATTAAGAAATAGTGTTATGCAGTTTTTATTATGTATTGCAACGTACTGCTGCTGCAAAAATAACAAATTTCACGACATATGCTGGTGATATCATTCTGAAGTTCTAAGAATAGGGTAATTGTCCTGGAGGGAGTTTCACTGGACTAATTCCAGGGATGGCAGGCTTTCTGCACAAGGGGTAGAATAAGCAAGGGCTGAATTTGCTACAGTTTAGAAAAATGAAAGGAGATCTCTTTGAAACTCAAACAATTTTTATGCCTGGTGCCGGGAGAAGGGTGAAGGGGCCCAGAATCAGGGCTCAACCTCAGAATTAGAAAGCCATTTAGGATTGAGATGAGAACAAATTCCTTAACGCAAGGCTAAGGAAGCTCAGTCATTGAGTTCATTTAAAATGAAAGTTAATAAGATTAGACTAACTGAATGGGAGAGCAGCACCAAGAGCCAAATGACCTACACCTGATACACACTTTCTCTTGGGACAAAACAGGAGTTACTTGTGTAAGGGTTTCTCTTTCATATTAACTGCTAAGGCTAATAAAATGGCTTCTCTGTAGCAGCATGTTTGGGTTATAGGTAGAGATAACGGGACTTTGGAATTCAGTTGCTGACCAATGGGCGAGATGTTATTCTTTCTTGTTTGTGTGAAAGCTATTGGTTTTCGCAGGCTTTGGGGAGAAGGCGTGAGGGGAATGAAGAGAGGAAACGCGACTTGAGGAGTCGGTGGGCTGCCCGACCCTTCGGGCTCCGGCGGGAGCCGGAGGTCAACGACAATCGAAGGAGGAATCAGCAAAGGAAAACCATGAGCTCCAATGAATTGTGCATGAACCGATTAAATAAATTCCTGGCGCCTTTTATTTTGTATTTTGTTCTCTACTACTCATAGTCCAAGTAAGAGTTATAAAATCTTACTTGTTTAACCGCATAGTGTGTACTGTTTGTTATTTCAGGGTACTGATTTGACACAGGGGGACACTTCACGCAGCATCCACCCAAACGTTTGGCCGGGCAGGGGGTTACCATGCCTGAGATCATGCCACTAGGCAAAGCGAGTGTCACACTTAAAAGAAAGGAAAAGAGACAGAAATGGAACTGCTTGAAACAGAAATTTAAATTCCATGATGAATCAGAGTAAACCTATTAACTATTTTCATTCACCACTTTAATAAAGCCACCAATTAGCATCTCACAGGGAACAGACGGTTCATTATTGTATAGATTTAGATTCTAAACATCAAGTGCCCAGCGGTAACAGATCAGCTTAGTGATGCAGTTATATTTTTTTTATTTGAGCTGCTTAAAAATGGCTTTGGTTATAAACAAAACATTCCACCCAGTTGTCATTTCTGTCTAGAGTTTCCTTTGAGATTCCCTTGTCCATTCATCCCTCCCCACTAATCTCTCTCCTGGCACTTAACTCTGCAAGCCAAAATGCTGCACCTGCCCATTCACCTCCTCCCTCATCTCCGTTCTGGGCCCCAAGCAGTCCTTGCAAGCGAGGCAACACTTCACCCAAGAACCTGCTCAGGTCATCTACTACTTCCAGTGGTCCCGACGCAGCCTCTTCTACATTGGTGAGACGTGACGTAGGCTGAGGACTGCCTTGTGGAGCACCTTCACTCCATCTGCATAAAGCGGGATTTCCCAGTTGCCAACCATTTTAATTCCAATCCCCATTACCATTCCAATATGTTGGTCGATGGGCTCCTCTACTGCCATGATAAAACCATTCTCAGGCTGGAGATATGTAGCCCACATCCTGACTACTGTTTGGAGACCTGTACATAACTACCATCAGGGTCTTTTTACCCTTGAGGTTTCTTAACTCTACCCAGAAGGATTCTACATCTTCTAATGCTTTGTCACCTCTGAGGATTTGATTTCACTTTTACCAACAGAGCCACACCATCTGTCTGGCTACCTGCATGTCCTTTCAATACAAAGTGTATCCTTTAATATTAAGCTCCAAACTATAATCTTCTTTCAGCCACGACTCAGTGATGCCCACATCATAACCGCCAATCTCTAACTGTGCTACAAGATTATTTACCTTATATTTGAATGCACAGTAAACAGAATAACACCTTCAGTCCTGTATCGATCTCTCTTTACAATTTTATCCCCCTGTTACACTGCAACTCATTCCACTGACTGCAATTTTGCCCCATCACCTGCCTGTCAAACTTCTTGACAATCTCACTACACAATGCCTCTGCTTATAAACCAACAGACCTATCCCTCGGCCCTTTCATTCTGGATCCCACCGCCCTGCCAATTAGTTTAAACCAGAGTATCCCAAACTTTTTTAGCCCAATACCCCCCCCAAATAATTGTCAAACTTGCCAGGATCCCCCAAAGCAGCTTCATACTTGCTAATGCCCCTCTTAGGCACAATATATTTCCCAGCGTCCACAAAGTGTAAAAACATGTCTACCATATGCCAACATGAGAAAAATGATTCAGCTTTAAATTTGTATTTGTCTTTAAACCTAGCTTACACAATAGCTGTGTACTATACAGCAGCTTCAATATCAATATGATCCTTGAGCTTGATGGGTTTTAGCAAGAGTTGAAATATCTTATTCAAGTTGTGACAGCAAAAGCCTCAAGTTGCCATGCATTGCAATGTCCAAGCAGTTTCTGTTTTTTTGTGAGTATGTGGTTCACTGCACTGAAGCCTCTTTCAACAAGGTAGGAGAAAGGAAATGCAATGAAGAACAGTTTGGCTCTTCTCCAAAGACCAGGAAACTTTGTATCACAGTGCAATCACATACCAAAAAAAGCCAACATTTTTGAAAAGCATTTTGGCTTCGTCATCATTCTGAATTTTGATCATTTCTTCTTGCAAGCTCTCTTCCTATTTTCCACTTTGCAAAGAAATGTGTTAATTACCCAGTCTGGAATTTCCAGATCATTCAAACCCTTGAATCAATTCTGAAAATCTTTCTTCAGTGACTGTAGGTATAAGCAGTACTCTTGCAAATCACTGCCTGTGAAAGAGAATGCCATACCTTCCATGCAGGGAAACTGTGAGAACATTCTTCTCCCAATGTTTTGGTTATATGTTTCCAATGAAAGTGGACACTGCACTCATCCAGTTGTGTCCCAAATTCTGTTTTTTGTAGCTCTGTGCAGAGTTGATGCTCAATGTCTTCACTCATTTGGTCATTACAACAGCTACAACATTATTACTCAGAGCAACTGATTTTAAGATATTGGTATCCTTTTTGAGAATAGTGGTGAGCACTTCTGACACAGCAGGCATTATTAATCTTTTGCAAATTGAATAAGATTTTCCACACTTTGCTGTCAGTTTGGAAATGTTATAAGAAGCAATGAGACTACTATCAAGGTCATTTTTAGCCTTCTTAGCCAACGACTCAAGTGTGAAAGATTTTCAAATGCTTCTTTCATCTTCTGGAACTGAGTAATACCATAAGTAGCGTTATCAGGGTGTCTTTTACAGAAGTGGTCCTGCAATCCTGATAAACACAAAATAATCTGCAGATGCTGGGGTCAAAGCAACACTCACAACACGCTGGAAGAACTCAGCAGGTCAGGCAGCATCCGTGGAAACGTCGACTGATCGTTTCCACGGATGCTGCCCGACCTGCTGAGTTCCTCCAGCGTGTTGTGAGTGCTGCAATCTTGACAGTTTCACGGCTTCACTAGACAGTACAGTATTACAAATAAGACACATGGGGCATCGCTGACCTGACAGGAACTAAATAAAACCAAACTTCAGGTATGTAACATCGTATTGACGCACTTTCTGTAGTTTCTGTTTCTTAGCAGGTTAGAATTCAAGGCTTCACCACCTTCAGACTCAGAGATCGCGCTGTACATATTTATGTATCATTAACGGCGCTAAATTAAAATTAAAAAAAACCGGCAAACTGGGAATGCCCATCGGATGTTGACGGCAGTGAGTCCACACAATTGAGCAGGTCTCGTGCCTCAAGTTAGGGGGCCACTTACTGATCCTCCTCCCCAAAGAATCTTGAATCTCCCCCCTCAAAACCATTTCCCCTAATGCCCCCAAAGGGCATGTAACTGCCCCCATTGTGAAACTCTGGTTTAATCACTCCCCAACAGCTCTAGAAAACCTGTCTGCACGGATATCGGTTCCCCCTCGAGTTCAGGTGTAATTTTGCCCCTTTTGTATATGAGACACTGACGATCCAGAAACCTGAACCCCTGCCCTCTGCACCAGTTTCTCAGCCATGCATTCATCTGCCAAATCATCCTGTTCTCACCCTCACTGGCGCATGGCACAGAGACCAATCCAGAGTCTGTTACCATGGGTGATCTGCTGTTCAGCTTTCTACTTAACTCTTGAAATCCTCTCTTCAGAACCTCCTCTCCTTTCCTACCCAAGAGTTCTGGCTGCTCACCCTCCCCCTTTAGAATGCTGTGGACCCGATCTGAGATATCTCTGGCCCTGGCACCTGGGAGGCAACATACCATCCTGCCGGGCCTGTTGTGTCCACAGAAACTCCAGTCTATGTGTTGCAAAGGACCTCCAATTCCAGCTGAGGCTTCCCTTGGGTAATGAAAGGACTCCTTTTTTATAGATGGCCATAAATCAGTTTTGTCCAAAAGTCCGACAGGACACAAAGATACCTGACGTGGTAACCAGACTTCCATACTATGTGTAATGACCAGCAGGAAAAGCGCACAGGACGGATAAAAACAATTACTAAAAGTGGAGAGAGGAACTAGCTCTGCTGTTTGTTAGAAACAGACTTTCAAATTCAATATTACGGTACCTCGTTTGTACATATGGGTGCCCACGGGTTAGGCATTAGTAACTACGAGACAGCCTGAATGCAACAAAGAATGCTAATATTTGCACAGTGAAAATATTTTGCGCAGGTTATTGTTCCCCATAGCTGCAAATTTACAGCATGAATGAATATGCCATTTGCAAATAATTCTTGTATACAAAAACTAGGGTAAATTTTCAAAAGATAACAAAATTATTCCTGAATGATTTAAAGTAATTGGTTTATGAAATGACTGATTAGTCTGATTAGCCACCCACCCACACAGAATTCTGTCAAGCATAAATAAGTCAGTGTAGGAAACGCACAACATTCACTCGATTATGGAGCTATACAGCAGATAAATGCCCTTTACCCCACTGAATCCTCATTAGCCATCCAACACCCAATTGCAATAATCCATTTTATTTTTCCACGTTGTGCTCAAATTCCTCCAGATTCTTCTACTCACCTTTACATTAGGGGCAATTTACAGCAGCCAATTAGCCTAGTCTTTGGGAAGTGGGAGGACACAGGAGCACTTGAAAGAAATCCAGCAATCACAGGAAGAATGGGAAAACACTGAACGTCAGGATTGAATCAGGGTTGCTGGAGCTTCAGGTAGAGTTCTACCAGCTGCACCTCATGACTTGTTTTGGTGCAATAGGAAGACTCTGGCTGATCCTGTCTTACTCTCAAACCTGTGTGCTCTCTGAAACTGACTGGCTTCAACAAGAATACAGCCTTCAGCTTTGTTTGCCTCATTATGGGTGAATGGGAAAGTTTTAAAAGATGGCCCAGGCTAGGCACAACTCAAATACCATCTATAAATTTGCTGACGATACAACCATTGTTGTATCTCAGATAGAGATGAGAAGGTGTACAGGAGTGAGATATGCCAACTGGTGGAGTGGTGTCGCAGCAACAACCTGGCACTCAGTGTCAGTAAGACAAAAGAGCTGATTGTGGAGTTCAGGAAGGGTAAGATGAATGAACACATACCAATCCTCACAGACGGAACAGAAGTGGGGAGAGTGAGCAGTTCCAAGTTCCTGGGGGTCAGGATCTCTGAGGACCTAACCTGGTCCCATCATATTGATGCAGTTATAAAGAAGGCAAGACAGCAGCTAAACTTCATTAGGAGTTTGAAGAGATTTGGTATGTCAACAAATACACTCAAAAACTTCTATAGATGTACCTTGGAGAGCATTCTGACAGGGTACATCACTGTCTGGCATGGGGGGCGGGGGAAGGGGGCTACTGCACAGGACCAAAAGAAGCTGCAGAGGGTTGTAAATTTAGTCGGTTCCATCTTGGGTACTAGCCTACAAAGTACGCAAGTCATTTTCAAGGAGCAGTGTCTCAGAAAAGCGGTGTCCATTATTAAGGACCTCCCAGGGCATGCCCTTTTCTCACTGTTACCATCAGGTAGGAGGTACAGAAGCCTGAAGGCACACACTCAGCGATTCAAGAACAGCTTCTTCCCCTCTGCCAACCAATTCCTAAATGGGCTTTGAACCCATGAACACTACCACACTTTTAAAATATACATTGTTTCTTTTTTGCACGATTTTAATCTATTTCAATATACGTATACTGTAACTGATTTACTTATTTATTATTATTTCATTTTTCTCCCTCTTCTTCTATTTTATGTATTGCCTTGAACTGGTGCTAAGTTAACAAATTTCACGACACACACCAGTGATAATAAACCTGATTCGGATTCTGAAAGATTTTGCTGTTTATGTTTCAGGTCAAGACACCTCAACTGGACTGGATTGGCCCAGGTGAATGGTCTCTACCAGAAATATCATCTATCCATTTCCCTCCACGGATACTGCCTAACTTGCCGAGCTCCCGCAGCATTTTGTTCTTTGCCATAAGATTATCCATACTGTTAGAAGGAATGGGAAAGGGATATTTTATTTTATTACACAGGAAGGTCAATAGTCCATTTGGCTTATTACAAGGGGGTTGGAACATGAAGTCAATCTTATTGCTGTAGTATAGGGTTTTATTGAGTTCGCAACTGGAATATTTCAGATACATTTAGTCTTTCTACCCAAAGTATATTTGTCTTAGGATTGTAAAGACGATTCAACAAAAAAAACACGTTTATATGGCTCCTGCAGAGGAGGGGTCCTATCAGTCAGACTTCAATTCAAAAATCACAGAGGCCACCTTATAGGGGATACCTGTACTCCTGCTCATTAATGTAAATATCGAATCAACCAATCATGTGGCAGCAACCCAATGCATAAAAGTATGCAGACATGGTTATGAGGTTCATTTGTTGTTCAGACCAAACATCAGAATGGGGGAGAAATATGATCTAAGTGAGTTTGATCATGGAATGATTGTTGGTGCATGACAGGGTGGTTTAAGTATCTCAGAAACTGCTGATCACCTGGGAATTTCATACACAACAGTCTCTAGAGTTTACAGAGAATGGTGAGAAGAAAACAAAAAAAATTCAGTGAACAGCAGTTCTGTGGGCAAAAACACCTTGAGAGAGGTCGAAATAAGGTGCAGAAAGTTGTAAAATTAGTCAGCTCCATCATGGGTACACGGCTCTGTAGTATCCAAGGCATCTTCAAGGAGTTCTGTCTTAGGAAGACAGCGTCCACCATTAAGGACCCCCACCACCCAGGACATGCCCTCTTCACTGCTACCATGGGGAGGAGGTACAGAAACCTGAAGCCACACACTCAGCAATCAGCAATTCAAGAACAGCTTCTTCCCCTCTGCCATCTGATTTCTAAATGGACATCGAACACATGAACATTACCTCTCTACTTTTTTAAATTTCTGTTTTTACTCATTTTAACTTATTTAATAGACATATACACACTTACAGCAATTCAGTTTTTCCTCTACATTTATTTATCATATATTTCATTGCACTGCTGCCAATAAAGTTAATGAATTTCATGACATAATGCAGGTAATATTAAACCTGACTCTGATAACTATACAACATTTAAACCTCCCCATGCAATTACCTTTTTTTTTCCGTACCATGGTAGGTTCAGCAGAAAACACAAATACAATATCACTTCTCAGCTTTCTAAAACTCCAAAGAGTAGTACGGAATTCTAACCACATCGGGAATGTATGCATAAGAAAATCTCCAAGTCACTGAAAAAAAAATCAGGGACTGGAAGAGGGGGAGGAAACACACTGAAAAAGATTAATTGCTTTTTGCTCAGAGTAAAGACATATTGTACACATGAAGTTTCTTTCATTAAAAGATTTTAATCTTTTTTAAAACCAGTAGAACTCTCTCAAGTGAACTCAAATGTATTTATTTAATTGAGATACAGTGCACAATGGGCCCTCTGAACCACACGGTCCAGCAACTCCCTTTTAAACCCGAGCCTAGTCATGGGTCAATTTACAATGGCCAGTTAACCTACTAATCGGTACATCTTTGGACCGTAGGGAGGAAACCGGAGAGCCCGGACGACATCCACGCAGTCGCAGGAAGAACGTACAGGAAGTGAGCACGGGTCACTGATACCGTAAAAAGTGTTATGCTAGCCAGTATACTGCCGTGCATTTGCACAGTAGAAATGGAAGAATTTCTACCATACTCTACAGACTGCAGCCCAGTTACAATTGTAGTCAATTAGAGTCTGACAGCACGAAAGCAAGCCCTTTGGCCCAAAAGGTCTGTGATGATCAAGATGCCCCATCCTAGCTTGCTACATTTGCCAGCTTTTGGACCATAACCTTCTAAAACTTTCCAATCCATGTCCATAAAGATACCACGCTTTGTGTTAAAAAAAAGCCACTGAAGTTCCTTCTAAGTATCTGCCCTCTCACCATAAACCTATGCCCACTCGTTCTTAATACCTCAACTCCGGGAATAAGACTGGGTGCATTCACCCCATGACTTGATACACCTTTAGGATTATTCCTTAAAGCGCAGGAGACAGAAGTAAAGTCCTAGTCTGTTCAACCTCTTTCTATAACTCAATTCCCTTAAGTTCTGACAGTATCCCTGCCAACACTTTCTGCAACTTTTCCAGTTTAGTAACACCTTTTCTACAGCAGGGTGACCAAAACTAAACACAATACTCCAAGTGTGGCCTCAAGAGCACCCAGTATAACAGTACCTCCCAAATTTTATACTTAATCCCCTGACTTACAAAGGCAGTGAACCAAAAGCTTTTTTTTAAACCACACTGTCTATCTCTGACTCCACTTTGGTCTTGTACTATCAGGTCTCTGTTTAATAACATTCTCCAGGACCCTGCCATTCAGTGTGAAGGTTTTACCTGGATTTGACTTTCAAAGATGCAACACCCTACACTCAATCAAAATTGAAGTTCTATTTGCCTCTACTCGGCTCATGACTTAGCTGATTAGCCCATGTAATTTCTCATTGGCCACTAAAACCACCTATGTTAGTGCTTCCCGTAAACTTAATCACACTTTGTACATTCTAACTCAAGTAGTTAATCTAGATAATGAACGACAATGGGCCTAGCACTGACTCAACACACAGCACTTGTCACAGGCCACCCATCTGAGAAATACCCTTCCACCATCACCCTGCACTTTCTACCAAGAAGCCAATCTTGTATCCAATTAGCCAGCACTCCCTGGATTCCATGTAATCTAAACTTCCTGAGCAGCCCATCAGCATCCGCATCTTACCCTTGTCTAATTGTGATGCAAATATCTCAGCCAGGGCATCCACAATTTCTTCTGTAACCTCCCACGGTGTTCTTGGATAAACTTGGTCAAGCCCTACAGTTATTCACCCTCAGACCTTTTAAGACATCCAGCACCTCCTCTCCCATAATTTTATATAAACATATTTGAAATGGCCAATTACTTTATGACATTTAAAATAAGTACTCTTGCTTAATTTAATATCAACGCTAAAAAGGGGCACTCCCTTCTTAAAGGAACCATTTATAACAGACATCATTTCTCAGTTCAGCTAAATTATTAAACCTCTACAATGCATTTAGATTGGAAAATTAATATGCCCAGTCATTGCTATGAACATCTAGTGGCAACATACTCTACACATCTTGTTACATCCAGTAACATGATCTGCATGAGAAAGACATCGGCTACAGACATTCAGAATCTACATCCTTTAAAAAGAGAGTTCATGGTGTCACATTACAAGGTGTAGGAGGTGGTATTTTGCCACGCAATAAGAACAGCTCATATTTGGTCCATCAGTACCAGACTGGCCCTGCAAGATTTAGGAATAATTTGTCCTTTGCAATGAAGGCAACATTTTTGACTGTCAACATCTAGTTGCCGATGAGCTATTTGATAGATTATTTATAGTGTCTGTTATACAAGTAGGTGCAATGGTGCTCGCTGACAGACGGAAGGATATCAACGTACTGACGTGCTGCATGGTACCACAGCGGTTTTGTGTAAAACTATTATAGTGCCTGCGACCTGGGTTCAATTCTGCCGCTGCCTGTAAGATGCCTGTACACTCTTCCCGTGATCACCGGCGTTTCCTCCCACATTCCAAAGACGGACGGGTCAGTAGGTTAACTGGTAACATGGGTGTAATTGAGTGACATGGGCTTGTTGGGCCGGAAGGGCGTGCTACTGTGATGTGTCTCTAAATAATGCAAAAGGCAAAATATTTCAGAATCAATTGTCTAATTCAACATCAAGTCCTGAACGCTGCAACACTTCCAAATGGATGTAATCCATAGAAAGAAGCAACGCAAACAGAGTGGTAATGGGGACACTTCCGTCGTCATTGTTTTGGGGCACAGCACATAAAAGCAAGAAAGTCACATTGCAGCAGTTTAAAAATCTGGTTAGGCCACAGTGAGCATTGTGTGCAGTCTGGTCACCCCACTTCAGGAAGGATGTGGCAGCTCTGGAAAGGGTGCAGAAAAGGTTAAACAAGTTATTGCCTGGATTGGAGAATATCTGCTACAAGGAGAGTTTGGACAAACTTACATTGTTTACACAAACTTAGGTTGTTTAAAATTACGAGAGGTGTGCATAGGATAGACAGCAGAGTCTTTCCCTCCAGGGTAGAAATGTCAATTAGTAGAAGATACAGATTCAAGGTTATAGAGGTCAAAGTCTAAAGGAGATGCATATGACTTTTTTTAAGAAACGGTGGCAAGTGTGTGGAGAACTGCCATGGGAGGTGGTGGAAGCAGATATGATAGCAACTTGTAAGAGGCACACAAACAAGCAAGGAATGGAGAGATATAATCCACATGCAGGCTGATGGGATTAGTTTGATCAGCACTAATGGTGGGTCAAAGAACCAGCTCCCACGTGTACTGTTCTTCATTCTGAGAGATTCAAGAAATCCAAGATCGTTTAATGTCATCTCCAGTACACGGGTGTAAAGAATAATGAATTGATTGTTACTCCAGATCCACATTACAAAACACATTAAAATAAAGAACACAATAAATAAAAATCATAATCAATATAAATGCACGGGACAGCTTACATACACAGGTTGATTATTGGTCCATTGTACAGTAGTGTCTGTACACAAGGTGACTGACAGGAAGTTATAAGGTAGTGGTGGTGGGGCTGTGGTGCATAGAGATGTTGAACAGCTTCACTGCTTGGGGAAAGTAACTGTTCTTTTGAGTCAGGGGGCCCTGGTGTTGATGCTACATAGCCACCTCCCTGATGGGAGCAGGACAAACTGTCCACGTGTAAGGAAGAAGAGCTTATGTTGGACTTTACTAAAACAGTGAATAAGGCCAGAGTGGGAGGGGGACAAAGTCAAAAGGATAGGTGACTAGAAACTCAGGGTCACCTCTTTGAATTGAACAAAAGTACCTTCTTACTCTGATCTCTATCATTTCTTTTTAGTCTTGATAAAAGGGCCTTGGCCCGAAATCTCAACTGTTTACCCTTTTCCATAGATGCTGCCTGACCTGCTGAGTTCCTCCAGCATTTTGTGTGCGTTGGTTTGGATTTCCAGCACCTGCAGATTTTCTCATGTTTGTCGCCTAATGTTTGCCTGGGGATGTGATCGCCTGGTGAGCAGTGAATACACGGATGGCCGGTGATGTTGTGCAACTCAGGAGGTAATCAGTCTCCCCTGCTGTTACGGTTAATCTCTAACTGTGAGAACTAGCCACCTCCCCCTCCCCCCATGATATGTCAGAAGCATCCAACAATAACTCTGCTGATAAAGGCAAAGGGAGAAAGTAGTTGCTGTGACAAGATGAACTGCAGTCAGTCACTTAAGACTGCAGCAGCTCCTCTCCCATCTCTGATCTCTACTACCCAGGGGAAGGGGGGCAGCAGATACAAGGGACACCTTCACCAGTAGACTCCTCACTAAGTCACATCCCATTCGGACTTGGGAATCACTATGAATACACTCTGGCACAGTTAACACCAAACTCACTGAAAGGACGGCAGCAGGTCACTAACAAGGCTCTCTGTTACATCGTAAAGACAGTTAGAACGGTCCTGTTAACAGAGCCCTCGTCCTGTAGAGGAATAAAAGAAAATGACCAGAGCCCTCTTGCTGGAGGATGTGACTGATAGCTTTTAAGTCCAAGCTGGATGCTGTCCTGCAAAAGTCTGCCAGCTGCTATTTTCATATGAATTAGATCAATAATTATTCAGAGCATTTATATGGTGGCATAGCCGTTAGTACAACACTATTACAGTGCAGCTACCCCCAGGTTCAATTTCACTGTCGCCTGTGAGGAGTCTGTACATTCTCCTTGAGGGTTTCCTCCGGGTGCTCTGGTTTCCTCCCACATTCCAAAGACGTACAGGCTAGTAGATTAATTGGACAGCACTGGGTCTTTGGACTGGAAGAGCCCATTATCATGCTGTATCTCCAAATTAAAACAAAAAACAGATAATCCTGGAAATGCACAATGGGTTGGGCAGCACGTGAAGAGAGAGAGAGCAGTTAATGTCGCAGGACAATAACCTTTCGCAGAACTCGTCAATCTTTCCGATTCCCAGCTTCCATAGTATTTTACTTACTTTTTGAAATACAAGCGCAAAGTCAGAGAAAATTGCTGCTTCCCAATTTTATCTGAAAATACCTTGTTTCACCTCTGTAGGGGAAATTACTGTTCCCCCAACTCCTGACCTCTTAGGGGGCAAAAACAGCTTAGGACATAGAAGAGTGCAGAAAGGCCCTTTGGCCCATGAACTAATTAAAATAATGAATTCTAATCGCTTCAGTCAGTACAAGGATCCTATCCCTACCTGCATGTTAAAGTACCGAAGAGCCACTTAAAACACCTTTATTGTGTCTGCCTCCACCACCAACTCTGACAGCACGTTCCAGGCATTAGTGTCTTTAAAAAAAGACATCTTCTTTGAACTTTACTCCTTTCACCTTAAATGGATGCCTTCTACTATTTGGTGTTCCTACACTGAGAAAAAGATTATGACTATGTCCCTCACAATTTTATAAACTTCTATCAGGTTCTCCCCACCCCAGTCTCCAATGCTCAGAGAAGACAACCCCGGTTTGTCCATGCTCTCCGTATTAATCCTGACTCAGGTCTCAGACCTGAAGTGCTAACTCTTTCACTCCCCACAGACACTGCCTAACTTGCTGGGTGTTTTCAGCATTTTTGGGTTTTGTTGCAAATGTACCAACCGTGGCCATGCAGTAGGGAAACCACTGCACTCTGGTCGTCTTTGGGGGAAGGGGTGGGGTTAATGATCCAATGGACTCTAGAACAAGTTTATTTACACGTAGCCAGTGAATGTCCAGTCCCAAAATTCCTATCCCTGTGTAGTCGGGGAAAAACTGAATGGCCTAATTTTCAAAGCCATGTGTTCTAGCTGGAGCACCCACTTACTGAAAAAATTCAATACGTAGATGACACATTGATTGCTCTGTTCATAAACAGTCATCATCAGCAAATGTTGAATACAATCCCATTAAACACCAATAAATGACCCATCTGATAAGTGTTTACATCATTTCTGCCAAAAAAAAATCTATTTTACATGCTCTTGATCTCCTCAGTAACTTCCAATTTCCCTGGCCTGACCGGCTCATCATCATCCCTATACACCTCCATCCCCTGTCAAAAGGTCTGAGCTTAGAGCTCTCCACTTCTCTGAACAAAAGACCCAACTAGTTCCCCTCCACCTCAGCCTTCCTCTGTCTGGCAGAGCTGTTCCTCGCCCTCAACAGTTTTCCCTTCAGCTCCTCTCACTTTCTCCAGACTCAAGGGATAGCTAGGGCCCTCAGCTATGCCTGCCTATTCATTGCCTACGTAGAACAGTCCATGCTCCAAGCTTTCCCTGGTAATACTCCCAAACTCTTCCTGCATTACATTTGACGACTACATTTTTGCTGCTTCATGCACCTATGCCGAGCTTGCCAGTGTCACCAACTTTGCCAGCTTCCACCCTCCTCTTAAATTTACTTGGTCCATCTCTGAAACGTCCCTCCTCTTTCTCGATCTGTCTCCATCTCTGGAGATGAACAGTCAACTGATATCTTTTATAAACCTACTGATTCCTATGGTTATCTCCACTACACCTCTTCTTACCCCATCTTCTGTTAAAAATGCTATTGCCTTTTCTCAGCTGCATCTGTTCCCAGAATTGGGCTTTCCTTTCCAGGATATCAGAGATGTCCTCCTTCTTCAAAGAATGGGGTTTCAATCTCTCCACTATTGATGCTCGTCTCACCTGCATCTCCTCCATTTCCAAAACATCCACACTCACCCCATCTTCCTGCCACCTTAAGTGATAACCACCCCATTAGCCTCTGCATCCAAAACATTATCCTCTGCAATTTCCACCATCTCCAAAGGGATCCTACCACCAAACATATCTTTACCTCCTCTCCCTCCACCCCCAGCTTTCCGCAGGGATCGCACCTCCACCATTCCCTTGTCCATTCATCCCTCCCCTCTAAACTCCCTCCCAGCACGTGGGTTAAGTGCTACACTGGGATCTGTTGGGGTTGTCTTTTGTATCTGGCTCTCTTGATGTGGCTTCCTCTATATTGGTCAGACATCATAAATTGGGGGGCCACTTTGTCGAGCACCAGCAGAACTTCCCAGTGGCCAAACATTTTAATTCTGATTCCCATTCCCATTCTGACATATTGGTCCGTGGCTGCCTCTTGTGCCAAGATGAGGCCACCCTCAGGGTGGAGGAGCAACACCTTTATATTCTGTCTGGGTACCCTCCAACCTGGTGGCATGAATATCCATGTCTCCTTCCAAGTTAAAAAAACTTCTTCCTCCTCCCCTCTTCCTCTACTCCCCACTGTGGCCATTACCTCTTCTCACCTGCCTATCACTTCCCCCTGGTGCCCCTCCTCCTTCCCTTTCTCCGAGTCTTCTCTCTTCTTCTTCTATAAGAACCCTCCTTCTTCGGCCCTTCATCTTTCCCACCCACTTGGCTTCACCAGTCACATTCCAGCTATCCTCCTTCCCCTTCCCCCACCTTTTTATTCTAGTGCCTTGCCCTTTCCTTTCCAGTCCTGATGGATCCGAGTCTGAAGACAACCACCTCTTCTTTTCCATAGCTGCTGCCTGACCTGCTGAGCTCCTCCAACATTTTATGCATGTTGTCCTATTTTGAATTTCTTGCTTCTGAACAAAAATGGACCGCCTGTGACAGATACTGGAAGAGTTCCAGACAACATGAAGTTGCAAGCATTGGAAATGCAGAAAGATAAAGCCAACATCAAATATTTCACTGAAGCAGAATAAAACAGTGCATCAAAATGAGTGGTAGGAGGGTTCACCTTGGGATAATATTATAAACACAACCTGCCTCAGAACACTGCCCAGAAAGCACAATATTGGTTAACTGTGAGAAACGTTTTGTGAAACAGAACCAGGAGCACTAAGACTGACGCTTCAGTGTGACTGTTGTCAAGGCAACATCAGATAGGCAGTAATTTGAAACTGAAGCCACAAAACCAAGTACCCACTTTTTTTAAAATAATTGGTCTTAATGTTTAATCCTAATACAGGGGTTCCCCACCTGGGGTCCGCAGCATAAAAAAAGACTGGGAGCCCCTATTCGAACAGAAGCAAACCTGAATGTTTATCTGAATATTTGCTGATTCTGAAAAAGTGGCCACAAAAGTAGCTGAAAGGCGTCAGCTCAATTAACAGCATGGCTTCAACTGATGTAAATATACTCATAAACCGTGGGGCGCCACTGTAGCAAAGCAAATAGCGTGACACAGGGTGTCGGAGATAGGAGTTCAATCCTGGCATCCTCCCTGTGGAATGCGTGGGGTTTTTCCAGCTCCTTCGCTTTCCTCCCACAGTCCAAAGACGCAGCAGGTGGGTTAAATGGTTATTGTAAATCGTCCCTTGAGTAGGTTAGGGTTAAATTGGGATGGCCGGGGGCTACTGGGCGGTGTGGCTCAAAGGGCCTATTTCATGCTGTTATCTTTAATTTTAAAAAAATCAACACTGATGCTCAACACAGAATCGTTGGACAGTTTTGAGAATTAATAATAGTATGACTGGGAGAAACTAAGGGCAAAATTTAACTCTTAATCACCCTGTGAGATTTGCACAGGAGATTTGAAGCAAGAATTGAGTTATCAGGTGTACAGCATCTTTTGATCGGCTGTTAAACCCATGAACTGATCATGTAAAACTGAATGAGGAAATTTGACAATTTTAGAGTCAGGCAATTAATATTTGAAAGAAACAAGAACTCGTTAGCTGACTCCCCACCTCCCCCATCCCCAGATCGGCTGAGTCAAACATTCGAAAAGGTCAACTCAGATACAGTCAATCTGGTCAAACCAAACTTCACCAATGGACTCAGTTTCAAGGACTTGTGTAATGTTCTCAATATTTATTGCTTACTTATTATGATTTCTTTCTTTTTGTATTTGCACAGTTTGTTGTCTTTTGTACACTGGTCGAACACCCAAGTTGGTGCGACATTTCATTGATTCTACTATGGTTATCATTCTATTATGGATCTTTTGAGTATGCCCGCAAGACAATTAATCTCAGGGTTGTATATGATGACATATATAACCTTGAAGTTAATTTTCTTGCGGACATACTCATTAAATCCAATAACGGTATTAGAATCAATGAAAGACTGCACCAACAGGGCAGACAACCATCGTTCAAAAGACAAACTGAAAATATTAAAAATAAATAAATATCGAGAACATGAGGTGAAGAGTCCTTGAAAGTGTGTCCATTGGTTGTGGGAACAGTTCAGTGATGGGGTAAGTGAAGATGAGTGAAGTTGCCCCCTCTGGTTCAAGAGCCTCTTTGTTGAGGGGGTAATAAGTGTTCCTGAACCTGGTGGTGTGAGTCCTGAGGCTTTTGGACCTTCTTCCTGATGGCACCAGCGAGAAGAGAGCATGACCTGGGTGGTGGTGGGGGGGGGGGTCCCTGATGATGGATGGTGATTTCTTGTGACGACGCTCCGAGGAGATGTGATCAATGGTGGCGAGAGCTTTACCGTGATGGACTGGGCCGTATCCACTACTTTTTGTGGGATTTTTCATTCAAGAGGCGATTCCATACCCGCAGTATACTCTTCCCTACATCTACAGAAGTTTGGCAAAGCTTTAGATGTCATGCCGAATCTTACAACCTCCTAATAAAATAGAGGTGTTGCCGTGCTTTCTTCGTAATTGCTCTTACGCGCTGGACCCAGGACAGGTCCTCTGAAATGCTATCAAAGAATTCACATTGCTGACCCTCTCCACCTCTGATCTCCTGTCAAAGACGGGCTCATGGACCTCCGGTTACTCTCTCCTGAAGTCAATCAGCTCCTTGCTCTTGCTGACATCGAGTAAGAGGTTGTTCTGTGGAACCACTCAGCCAGATTTTCAATCTTCCTACGTGCTGATTCATCACCACCTTTGATTCGGCCAATGACATTGGTGTCATCAGCAAACTTAAATATGGCATTGGAGCTGTGCTTAGCCACACAGTCACAAGTTTAAAGTGAGTAGAGCAGGGGGCGAAGCACGCAGCTTGTGGGGAGGTGCTGGGGTCTGCAAGTGAGGAAATTGAGGGTCCAATTGCACAGTGATGTATTGAGCTCAAGGTCTTGAAGCTTATTGATTAGCGTTGAAGGGTATTGAATGCCGAGCTTTATTCCATAAAGAGCATTCTGTCTTTCCAGATGTTCCAAAGTTGAGTAAACAGCCAATGAGATGGCATCTACTGTGGACCTGTTATGCCAGTAGGTAAATTGGAGCAGATCCAAGTCGCTTCTCAAGCAGGAGTTGATGTATTTCATCAGCAACCTCTCAAAACACTTCACATCTGTGAATACAAGTGATACTGGAGGATAGTCACTGAGGTTGGTTACCAAGTTCTTGTTAGGCACCAGTATACCTGAAACCTGCTTGAAGCAGGTGGGTACCTCAGACTGCCAAAGTGAGAGGTTAAAGACCTCAGTGAACACTCCAGCCAGTTGAACATCACAAGACTATCATACCTAGTACCTAGTCTGGGCAGGATGCTTCACCCTCCTAAAGGCTGCTAGCACGTTAGTCTCGGAGACTGAAGTCACAGGATCATCGGAGCTGTGGGAGCTCATGATGGCTCTTCCATGTTCTGACAGTCAGAATTAGCCTAGACAGCATGAAGCTCATCTGGAAGTGAATCCCTGTTGTTGCCTCTCATTTGATTTTACATTTACAGGGGTGATAGCATTTAAGCCCTGCTCAGCATCCTTCGTTGATTCAAGTTTAGTGGGAATTGCCACTTTGCCCATGAGATGGCTTTCCTGAGATTGTACCTGGATACCTTGTAACTTTCTTCGTCACCAGAGCTTCTGGTTGGACAAGACTCTGAATGATTTTGTTGGGGGGGGGGAAACACTCATCTACAGCTGTTTTGATAAAGTCTGTGACAACCATAGTGTATTCATTCAGATCTACAGACAAACGCTCGAACACAGCCCAGTTGACCGACTCGAAGCAATCCCGTAGCCACTTCCTCTGCCTCCTGTGATCACTCCTTTGTTATCCTAATCTCTCTCGCCTCTGCCTGTACGCAGGTGGGAGAATGACAGCGAAGTGATCAACTTTCCCAAAATACAGTCTGGGCATGGAATGGTAGGCATTCCTTACCTTAGTATAACAGTGGTGTAGTGAGCAGAGAGCTCTGGTGCTGCAGGTTATAAGCTGATGGCAATTGGACAGGGATTTCGTCAAACAAGCCTGGTTGAAGAGATTTGAAATGTGCCAAGGATGGATTGTTTCTTGTTTGGAAATTGCATCATGCAAGATCTCAATATTTTAATTATAATCACCCACTGGTGGTATGAAAACTCTGGTGACAATCGCAGATGAGAACTCCCCAGGTAAAGAGAACAGACGGCATTCGAATGCGTTCTAGGTTGGAGGAACACAGGAGTTTGACAAAGTCGTCACATCAGAGCACTTTTTGCCTTTTCCAAATCAGTAGTTCGGTCCATCCTGTGAATCGAGAAGCCTTCAGGTCTGATCACAGCATCGTGGAATGCTGGGAGTAAGGCATGTCTTGGTCAAACATAGAACACAACAATCTCACATATCCAACAGCTAAACTATGAAAGGCAGAACACAATTAAAACTTATTTTTATATGCAGAATGCATCAATCACCTTCCACCCTCTGCCTCACCTCTATACAGAACATTTTTTTCGATACAGGGGTCTCAATCCAAAACATCAACAGTTCCTTTGCTTCCACAGATGCTGCCTGACCTGTGTTCTTCCAGCACTATACTTTCTCACTCTAGATTCCAGCACCTGCAGTCTCATGCCCCCTCTCCAACAATCAATGTGCTTTAGGTGGGGCCATTGTCTCACGGCTGCCACTGGCAGAAAGCCAAAGTCGCCCACAACCACGTTCAAGAAGAGCCAATTCCTTTCAACCATTTGGTATTTGAACTAATCAGCACAATCATAATCACTACAATTTAGCAACACTATGTCAACCTTTTTATTCAGGCAACTTCCCCCTTCCTTCTCAGTCCTGAAGAAGGGTCTCGGTCTGAAGCTTCGACTATACTCTTCTCCATAGATGCTGCCTGACCTGCTGAGCTCCTCCAGCATTCTGTCTGAGTTGCTTTGGATTTCCAGCAACTGCAGATTTTCTTGTGCTTGTGAATTACTACTCCACTGTGAAGTCTCTTCAAGGGATGCCTATCCCGATTTAATCTCTCTTTCGACAGGGGTTCAGTGAAACCCTCTCTCTCTGCTCCCTGTGATCTCTGCTGCCCTTTGACTCCCTGACCACGTGCTCACCCAGACCTGTTATCACAGCCACATCTTCACTGATCGCCTTCCAGCTAGCCTCTCCCCCCCCTTCCATCTTTTATTCAGACATCTTCCCCCTTCCTTTCCGGTCCTGAAGAAGGGTCTTGGCCTGATAGGTCTACTGTTTACTCGTTTCCATAGATGCTGCCTGACCTGCTGAGTTTCTCCAGCATTTTGTGAGAGTTGCTTTGGATTTCCAGCAAATGCAGACCTTCTTGTGTTCGCTATGACCACCTTGATAAAACTTTTTTAAAATAAGATAAAACTTTTTGTTCTAATTGTGCTCTTGCTTGCAAAAATAGTTTAATTTACATTTATATCTTTCTTGTCAATGCTGTTTGTATAATGTTATGTCTGTGTCATGTTGCTGCACAAGGGTTTTTCATTGCACTGATGCACAAGTGTGCTTTGTGTACATTACGATAAATGCAATTTCAACTATAAACCTGGATTTCTACGCTTTCTAGATCAATTACATCAAAGCGCTGATCATTTTAGAGTAGTCCCTAGATTTACCACAGAAAGTGTTACTCACCAGCCAGTGAAGAACCAGAACACCCGTATATAGAAAGTTCAAAGCCACGACAAGTTGAGAAGACATTTACCCTTTTTACTTTTGCAAGAATAATTAGCTACAGTTTAAAAACACAAACTGCAGGTCAGGAAAATGTGAAAAAAGTGCACACCATCCCCAGATTTTGCTGATTCACCACCGGATGTGGAACGTCACTTGCAATACCGGACATAGCACCCTTCTCTGTTGCTGCTCAACCACAGTAATTATTAAGAGTCAACCATCCTATTGTTTCTGGAGTCAGACGTAGACCAGCCCCAGCAAAAGCAGACTTCCTCTTCTGAAGTGTTTATTAGTGAACAAAAGGTACTTATATTTATTTGGAGATACAACGCAGAACAGGTCCTTTCCTTCCAGCAACCCACCCATCTAACTCTAGCCTAATCACAGGACATTTTACAATGACCGATTACCCTACTAAACAGTGCGCCTTTGGCCTGTGGGAGGACACTGGAGCACCCGGAGGAAACCCGTGCGGGTCACGCAGAGAACTTACAAACTCCTTTCAGATGGTGGCAGCATTGAACTCCGAAATGCAGAGCTGTAATAGCGCTGACTAACCGTTACTGTAAAGGGATTTTAAAAAGACTATTGAATAGTTTAGTTAACTGTCATGACAGGATTTGAACCCTTCTGTCTGGCTCTGACCGTGCCTCATAGCTGATAATCTTGTGCTGTCCTCTGGCTTCATTCCATTTGGCAGTCTCAATAACCCTCAAATAGGTGCACCACTAACCCCACCTTTGCCAAGGTTACACTTGCTAGAAAATTTAACTGAAGCAGAAACGTGCAATATCAAATAATATACAAAACCATAAAATTGGAGATGAAGATCACAAGATATGCAAAAACCAGGTATATCCAAGTTGCTCTGAAGCAAAAGGGTTCAGTTTTATTCCAGTCACAGCCTGTATGAGAAGTCCACACTCGACAGTTACAAACTTGCGTAGGTACACAGTCATAGAATTCTCACCCAACGCATTTTGAGTGGTTTATAAAAAAAACTCACGGTAATGCTCAAAAAGCCAAGATGAGCACATATTTAGTCCAAACTTCACTCAAGTTGAATGTAAAGCCAGCACAAGTCGGTAATCCAATACCACCTGTTGAAAGTTATCTGGAGAACATAGACCCTGCAAACACAGCTTTTGTCATCTCTCATTCTTCACAATCGCGCGTCCAAAATGGAGTATGTCAAGCGCTGATCAGTCTACCAGGACTGAATACATGCTTGGACATGTAGAAAGATGCATGCAATGCAACATCACTGCTCACAATAGCCTGATACATTTGTTCACATTTAGCTACTCCAGTTAAAATACAAGAACAGTTACATCAAGTAATTGCTGCACAACATTCAGTATTTGTAAGACTATTTTCTTAGACCTCTATGCATTCTACTCAGACATTACAAATGAGTAGAGACAAGAGTTTGCAGACACTGGAATCTGGGGCAAAGAGCAAGAACTGTGAGAAGAACTCAGGGGGTCGCACAGCATCTCCTCTGACAAAGATGGCTCTTATTTTGAGTCAAAGTCCTGCACCAGGATATAATTGAGAATACTTTATTACGTCACACCTCTTGTAATCAATCTAAGCTTATTTCTGATTTGAACACTTGATTTTACAATAATTCAGCATTATAAAAGAGATTATGGGACATTACTTAAACACATATTAAGTAATTTGTGGGAGGAACTTCGCAGGCCAGGCAGCATCTATGCAAATGAATGAACAGTCGATGTTTCGAAGGGTCTCAGTCCGAAACATCGACTACTTACTCCTCTCCATAGATGCTGCCCGACCTGCTGAGTTCCTCCAGCATTTTGTGTGTGCTGCTTGCTCTGGATTTCCAGTATCTGCAGAATTTCTTGCGTTTTAGATGAAGTAACAGTAATGTTTCTTCCTTCTAAATGACCAGCCCTTTTTAGTAGGCCTAGAACCAGAGTCAGGGTTGTACAACACAGAAACACTGCCTGCAGCACGACACATCCGCCCTGATTTTTTTTTTTGCCCAACTGTACAAATCCCATGTTCCCCATTAGGACCATATCCTTCAATACCCTGCCAATTTAAGAGTTTAAATGATTCTTAAACGCAGTAACTAGTATAAGCGTTTCAACCAAAGGTTTTGCTCAACAACCCAGATATGAATTGTGCTTAAGTGTTACAGTCTCAAGTCACAGAGGATGGAAATGGGTGCTTTGGTTCGACCAGTCCGTGCCGACCAAGATTCATTATCTAAGTTAGTGCCATTAACCTGCATTTGGCCCATATTTCCCTAAGCCCTTCTTATCCATGTACCTGTCCATTCAGCTTACAAATAGTGTTATCTTTTCAAACCTTGGAATCTCTAACTTCAAATCAGTCTCTTAAATAGTTAAACCACATGGAAATACGTTCCAGACAAAACATCAGCAGGGCATTCAGTGAAGACACCCAACTTCCAGTATCAGCAGGAGCACCACTGGAAACTGTTAATGTTTAACTGCTGAAGCCAGAACAAAAATCAAAACTGCAGACGCTGCAAACAGAAGCAGAAGATGATGGAAACACCCAGTGGGTCAGGCAGCGTTTGTAGAGAAAGAAATGCAAATATCCTTTCTGGTTAAAGACCCTTTGTTAGAGTAGGAATTTAGATCTGATGGAAGGTCTTAAACCCAAAGCACGAACTGTCTTGCCACGGATGTTGCCAGATCTGATGAGCGTTTCTGCTTTTGTTACAACTGCGAATAGCCTTTGCCTTCAACTAATGGTCAGGATCGAGGATGTTGTAGACATCAGTGTAATTCATCAGTGATGGAATGATACACACTGAGAATATGCAACTGTAGCTCCCCATACTGGTGACAAGACCTTTGCAAAGTCAGCCAAGAAAAAAAACACTTTAGTCAAAACATTACCCCCCTAAATTTCATAGAAATTCAACTTAAAATGTCCCAGAAAACACCACATTTCACATTGATATATCTGCGGTCAATGCAAAGTGAATGGAGTGTACACACAAGTTTTATAAAGATCTGATCTGCGGATGTTTGGAGGCTGAGAGGGTGCAGTGATCTGATACAAGCTGTACATTTATATAAATTAAATGTTTCTTGTTTTTATTCCATCACTTGAGCTAATGGAATAAAGCATACTAAGTGCTAGACGGTATTCACAGAACGTTCACGACTTGGAAGCTTATTCAGGGATAAACAATTCACACATTACCAGATTAACCAATGATTCCGTTTAGAGTTAATACGTTTATGAACAACTCACAATGTTTTAGAAACTACATGGCGCGTTCAGTGTTGCAATTGAACTTTTTCCTTGTTTCCAATATTTCACCAGATTAGCTTTAGGAAACCGCGCCACAAGGTTAAAGACATGACAACTCATGTTCAGGTACACACATGTATCTTCGGTGTCACAGACTCATACAGCACAGAAATAGTCAGCCCACTCTGTCCTATTTAACCCACTTACATAAATCCTTATATGACCTGCCGACTCAAGTTTCTGTCTTAATATCTCTGAGACATTGAGATTCTATCTGATTCCAACATCGTCCCTGATCCACATTCAGGTTGCAAAGTTAAAGGAAACACGACAAGGTGTGTCAATTTCAGAGCAGTGATGGAAGTGTAAAAGGATGGAAGGTCCTTAAGAGAGGAACAATCTGAGTTCACAGAGTGTGACTGTTGAGACCTAGGAGGGCACAAGGCAAGTAAAAACTCGCTTAGGCGACTGTGTACCCAGTGGGAGAGGGGTAGAATTGTTTCTTCATACCCTTTGGCATGGGACAGAGTTTGGGAAAACTTAAATCCAATGCAGTAAGTGAACAAAAGCCCCACACTCTCAAACCCAGTTGCTCTTGTCCCCAGAAACTGGGGCTCCAGCCAATCATGGCCTTTGGCTGATCCATAGATTAAGAGGGGAATTGTCTGGGCTTTAAATGGCCAAGTTTAGGTAAATTCAACTTCCAGCATTCCTGATCCCCTTCACTCTCTACCTATACCCCAATTCATTGGCAACCATAGATCACTACTCTTGTTTGCAGTCCACTAATCCACTCCCACTCCACAAACCATCTCCCAACCACTCACCTGCCTCACTCCCCCTCCCACTGCCATTCACCTTACCCCTTAAAACTCCTTCTTCCTTCCACCCCCCCATTCCACGCTCAGCTCTCCCAACAAGCCCCTCACTCTATTTCCTGCCCCCTCCCATACGGTAAACACTCACCCGCACCCCTTTTCCTCCCTCCCACCACCACCCCCGTCACGATGAGGAGGATTGCAAGCACTCTTTCACTTCCCCACCTCCCCGCCCAGACTTCCGAAGGAACAGAGGCCAGTGTGGCAGGAGCCGAGGGCGGACAGCATGCGAGGGGGAGCCGGGAGCAAGGCGACGCGGACGCCATGTTACGAGGCGGCCAGCCGGAGACATGTTTCAGTCGGCTCCCGCGCTGCCTGTGGCCCCGGCCCCGGGAAGAGCAGGGAGTTTGTAGGGGGTGGCGGCGGTCGGAGCGCGGGTACGAGCACCAGCTCGCCCTGCTGCACCGCGCCGTCAACCGGCCAAAGTTTCCTACCTGGATACATTGTAGCGCTTCTCCTGGTTACAATGAATCGCAGCACGGAATGTAGCAACATCGGGGAGACAGCCCCCGCGCCCGGCCACGTGACTCCAACGTCAGCGCCTGTATTTGCATACGATGCAAGCGGCCTCCTCCCTCGCCGTAAGTGTGTGTGTGGAGTGGGGCGGACAATGTTGCCGTTTCAGCGCCGGCTCCGTGTTCTGCCTCTGCCGTTCTGTGTCACATCTCTCATCCGAGCCCGGGAACTTGCTTTGCGGAGAACTGTTGATACAGACCACGTGCCTCCCCCCACCCTTGCGTAAAGAAATGACGCATTTCTCCACTTCAAAGTTTAGTTGGCAAAATAGGGGAGGATACTTTTAACGGCACGGGTGATGAATCAAGTTACGACTTCTTTTTAAACTGAGTACTTATTTTCAACTGCGTGAATAATGTGATACGCGACGATTTGCAGAGATGAATCCAGTTGCAACTTCGGTTTGTGAAAAAAAAAGTTCCAGGTCTAAGTGCATATCTCTAAATGTTTATTTACAGTGTGCGATATGTTGCGCAACGTCAATGAAATTGTAACTGCTGGAATCTGAAGGCAACACTAGAAGGGTAGATGAACTCAGGCCGTCGGACAGCATCTTTGGAGGGAGAAGCCAGTCAAGGTTTCTGGTCAGGGACAGGTCCTCACTTCTGGCGATATTTGAATCTTTAGATTAGATTATGAGAACACTCAGTCCACTTTTATTGTCATTTAGAAATGCATACATGCATTAAGAAATGATACAATGTTTCTCTGGAGTGTTATCACAGAAAACAGGACAACCCAAAGACAGACCCAGGGGGTCAGTGTGGACATGGTGGAGGATTACAAATACCTGGGGATGCAAATTGATATAAACTGGACTGGTCAAAGAACACTGAGGTTGTCTACAAGAAGGGTCAGAGCTGTCTCTATTTCCTGAGGAGACTGAGGTCCTTTAACATATGCCAGACGATGCTGAGGATGTTCTACGAGTCTGTGGTGGCCAGTGCTATCATGTTTGCTGTTGTGTGCTGGGGCAGCAGGCTGAGGGTAGCAGACACCAACAGGATCAACAAACTCATTCGTAAGGCCAGTGATGTTGTGGGGATGGAACTGGACTCTCTCACGGTGGTGTCTGAAAAGAGGAAGCTGTCTAAGTTGCATGCCATCTTGGTCAATGTCTCCCATAATGTACTGGTTGGGCACAGGAGTTCAGCCAGAGACTCATTCCACCGAGATGCAACACTGAGCGTCATAGGAAGTCATTCCTGCCTGTGGCCATCAAACTTTACAACTCCTCCCTTGGAGGGTTAGACATCCTGAGCCAATAGGCTGGTCCTGGACTTATTTCATAATTTACTGGCATAATTTTACATATTACTATTTAACTATTTATGGTTCTATTACTATTTATTATTTATGGTGCAACTGTAACAAAAACCAATTTCCCCCGGGATCAATAAAGTATGACTATGACTAATACTGACAGAACCACATAGTTATAACATATAGTTACAGCAGTGTAAAGCAATACCATAATTTGATGAAGAACAAACCATGGGCATGGTAAAAAAGTCTCAAGGTCCCCAAGTCAATCAGCTCCCTAGTCCCCGATAGCAGGCGGCAAAAGGGAGAAACTCCCTGCCATAAACCTCCAGGCACCGTCAACTTGCCGATGTCTTGGAAGCAGCTGACACTGAGTCCATCCATCCGAAAACTTTGAGCTTCTGACCGGCCCCTCCGATACAGCCTCCCGAGCGCCATCCTCTGCCGAGCGCCTTCGAGCTCGCCCCAGCCGCTGAAACAAGCAAAGCCAAGGATTCAGGGCCTTCTGCTCCAGAGATTCCGGTTACCACACAGTGGCAGCGAAGCGGGCATTTCAGAAGTTTTCCAGATGTTCCCCCGTACTCTCACATCCGTCTCCATCAAAGCAGAATTGTGCACGGTCCCCTACTTGAGAGATAACAGATACCATCACCAAAGAGGCCGCGCGTGCTGCCGTCTCGCCGCCATCTTCCCCTCTTCCCCCATCTGGAGCAAAACTCAAAGCCCTCCAGGAATTTGTGGGATCAGCCCTTTATCACTATAACAGATCACCTCCCAGCTTCCAATACAATTCGAGCGTGTCGGGGGCAGAACTGAGTCTCAGTCGCTATTACTAAGGAGAAGGTGCTCGGGAAGCTGAAATGTCTGAAGGTAGATAATTCACACAACATGCTGGAGGAACTCAGCAGGCCAAGCAGCATCTATGGGAAAAAAGTACAGTCAACGTTTCAGGCCAAAACCCTTTGGCAGGACTTGGGGAGAAAAAAGCTGAGGAGTAGATTTAAAAGGTGGGGGAAGGGGAGAGAGAATCAACCGGTGATAGGTGAAACCTGGAAGGGAGGGATGAAGTAAAGAGCTGGGAAGTTGATTGGTGAGATGAGAGAGAGGGAAATGGAGAAGGGAGTGGTGGTTGGGGGGCATTACTGGAAGTTTGAGAAATTGATGTTCATGCAATCAGGTTGGAGGCTACCCAAACAGAATATCTCCCAATCTACGTCGAGTCTCACTGACGTACAGGTGGCCACACCGGGAGCACTGAACACAGTAAGTGACCCCAACAGACTCACAGGTGCAGTGTTGCCTCATCTGGAAGGACTGCTTAGGGTGACTTCCTGTACATCGGTGAGACCCGACATACGTTGGGAGACTGCTTCGCCGAGCACCTACATTCCATCCACCAGAACAAGCGGGATCTCCTAGTGGCTGCACATTTTAATTCCACTTCCCATTCCCGTTCAGATATGTCCATCCAAGGCCTCCTCCACTGTCGGGATAAGGCCATACTAAGGATGGAGGAACAACACCTTATATTCTGTTTAGGTAGCCTCCAACCTGATGGCATGAACATCGAATTCTCAAACTTCCGGCAATGCCTCCCCACACCGCCCCCCCACTTCCTTCTCCATTTCCCATCCCCTTTCCCTCTTCTCACCAATCAGCTTCCCAGCTCTTCACTTCATCCCTCCCCCTCCAGGTTTCATCTATCACCTGGTGTTTCTCTCTCCCTTCCACCCACCTTTAAAATCTACTCCTCAGCTTTTTTTCTCCAGTCCTACCAAAGGATTTTGGCCCGAAACGTCAACCGTACTTTCCATAGATGCTGTCTGGCCTGCTGAGTTCCTCCAGCATTTTGTGCGTGTTGCTCAGATTTCCAGCGTCTGCAGACTTTCTCTTGTTTGATGGTAGTTAAGTCACCTGGACCAAGTGATTTACACCCGAGAGTCCCAAAAGAGGTAGGTGAAGTGATTATGGTGGCATTAAAGGCATCCGTTAGTCTTGCGAGACCATGGACCTCTGCCTGGAAAGTCTTCACTCTCCAGGGCGCAGGCCTGGGCAAGGTTGTATGGAAGACCAACAGTTGCCCATGCTGCAAGTCTCCCCTCTCCACGACACCGATGTTGCCCAAGGGAAGGGCATTAGGACCCATACAGCTTGGCACCAGTGTTGTCACAGAGCAATGTGTGGTTAAGTGCCTTGCTCAAGGACACAACACGTTCCCTCGGCTGGGGCATAAATTCATGACCTTCAGGTCACTAGTCCAATGCCTTAACCACTTGGCCACGTGCCCACACTATGGTGGCATTAGTAATGATCTATCAAGAATCACGAGATTCAAATCACAAATTACAAATGTCACTTCACCCTTTAAGAAGGGAGCAGGGCAAAAGAAAGGAAATTATAGGCCAGTTAACCTGACCTCAGTGGTTGAGAAGATGTTGGGAGTCCATTATTAAGGATGAGGTTTTGGTGTACTTGGAAGCACACAATAAAATAGGCCAAAAGGTAGCAAGGTTTCCTTAAGGGGAAACCTTGCATGACAAATCTGCTGGAATTCTTTGAGGAAATAACAGGCAGGGCGGACAAAGGGGAATCGGTTGATGATGTGTATTTAGATTTTCAGAAGGACTTTGACAAGGTGCCACATGAGGCTTCTTAATAAGATAAGAATCCATGGTATTACAGGAAAGATACTATCATGGATAGAAGATTGGCTGACTGTCAGAAGGCAAAGAAGGGAATAAAGGGGGCCTTTTCTGGTTGGCTGCCAGTGAATAGTGGTGTTACACGGGGGCTGGTGTTGGGATCGCTTCTTTTCACATTATATATCCAATGATTTGGACAAAGGAATTGATGTTTTTGTGGCTAAGTTTGCAGATGATATGAAGATAGATGGAGTGGTGCGTCGTGTTGAGGAAGCAGGGAGTCTGCAGAAGGATTTAGACAGGTTAGGAGAATCAGTAAAGAGTGTTGGGGAGTGTATGGTCACATACTTTGGTAGAAGGAATAAAGGTGTAGACTATTCTCTAAATGGGAAGAAAATTAAAAAAATCAAGGTGCAAAGGGACTTGGGTGCCCTTGTGAAGGATTCCCTAAGGGTTAACTTCTAGGATGAGTTGGTGGTAAGGAAGGTAAATGCAATGTTAGCATTCATTTTGAGAGGACTAGAATATAAGATCAAGTCTGTGATGCTGAGGCTTTATAAGTATTTGGTCTGATCACACAAAGTATTTTAAGTAGTTTTGGGCCCCTTACCTAAGAAAAGATGTGCTGGCATTGGAGAAGTCCAGAGGAGGTTCAGGGGAATGAAAGGGTTAACATATAGGGAGTGTTTGATGGCTCTGGGCCTGTAAATTCTGGAGTTCAGAAGAATGGGCGGCGAGGGATCTCACTCAAACCCATCAAATAGTGAAAGGCCTAGATACAGCGGATGTGGAGAGGATGTTTCCTATATTCGGGGAGCCTAGGACAAGAGGGCAAAACCTTCATCAATTTAGATCAGAGGTGAGGAGGATTTTCTTTAGCCAGAGATTAGTGAATCTGTGGAATTCATTGCCATAGATGGCTATGGAGGCCAAATCATTGAATATATTTAAAGTGGAGATTGATAGGTTCGTGATTATTCAGGGTGTCAAAGATGCAGGAGATTGGGGTTGAGAAGGATAATAAATCAACCATGATGGAATGATGGAGCAGACATGATGGTCTAATTCTACTCCTACATCTTACGGTCTTATGACATTAGTGGTTTGTTAATCTGATTTTTGAGGGCATGCTTCCATTTATCATGTTAAAATCCATTTTGTGCCCTTTTCACAATACTTAACTGTCCCTGATGCAGGGTTAGTCTCAACCCAAAATGTCGATTGCTCATTTGCTTCGACATATGCTGCCTGACCTGCTGAAATCCTCCAGCATTTTGTTTTTCTTTTTGCTCCTTATTACAGTATCTACAGTCTATTCTGTTTCAATTGTCGAAGTGCAATTTAAAATCTATTGAGCTTTTCACTTTCCAGTCCCATTTTTTCTATTTTTTTAATCACCTATGTCTGATGTAGTTTTTAAAGAGTGGAATAGATTGGGTATTAAATATTTTTATGATTTGTTTGTTGAAGATACTCTCTCTTCATTTGAACAACTGTCAATTAAGTATAGCCTACCGAGAACTCACTTTTTTCGATATTTACAAATTAGAGACTTTCTGCGTTCTCAAGTTCATACATTTCCTAAAAGTCCAGATAAAAATTTACTTGATATAATTTTTAATTTGAAACCCTTCCAAAATGCATCTATTTCTAATATTTATGCTATGTTGTCGGGAATAAGAAATATTCCTTTAGATAAAATTAAAAATCTTTGGGAACAAGATTTACAGATTCCAATTTATGAGGACACTTGGAATGAAATTTTTAAATTGGTTAATACTTCTTCATCATGTGCCCGTCATTCCCTTCTACAATTTAAAGTGTTCATCGAGCCCATATGTCTAAAGATAAGCTGTCTCGATTTTATTAGGATATATCTTCCTTTTGTTATATTGGAGAAGCTTCATTAATCCATATGTTTTGGACTTGTCCGAGTCTTGAAAAATATTGGAAGGAAGTATTTCAAACTTTTTCGGTGCTTTTTAAAGTAAATTTTAAACCTAATCCTTTGACAGCCTTATTTGGTATTGTTAAAGGAAATTATATTATTTGGAGTCACATGGTTTGTATATTTTGGCCTTTATTTCTCTCATAGCCAGGAGGACATTGTTGCTTAAGTGGAAGGATGCCACTCCGCCTACTCATACTCATTGGTTACACGATGTTATGTCATGCTTAAATTTAGAGAAGGTTCGCTGTTCAATTTCCGAACCTAGACAAGATTTTTTAACATTGTGGGGACCTTTTTTGAATTATTTTCGTAATCTTGGATTTGTTATTAAGCACAGATGTTGGCAAATAATATGTTCTACTATATGTTAAGGATCTTTTCCTTTTCTTTTTTTTTTAACCTAACAGCTGTTTTTTCTGGTAGTGGGTTTAGATTTTTTTTGTAATAATATAATTATCTCTTTTCAATATTATGTTTAAATTTAATTTAATATGGATATGGGGTAATTACACCTTATCTGTGATTTCATTATATTATAATCAATATATATTATATATTCTTCTGTACTCTGTAGTCTTTTATGTAAGAAATAAAAATATTGGGAAAAAAATCTAGCTGGATGAACCATTTCAGAATTATGACAATTTCTGCACACAAAGAGCCCTTGCAGATGCAGGAATTCTGGAATACAAGCAACAAATGCTGGGAACCCTCAGCAGTCAGGTGGCATCGGTGGACAGTTCATGGATGGAGCTCACCAACCTGCAAGATGCTGCCTGACCTACGGAGCATTGTTTTACTTTCTATTTCAGTGTAATTTATAACGCTTTGATCGTTATTTCCTCTGGAAGTGGTGGCCAGGTGGGTGTTTGAATCTGCTTTAAGTCAAATAAAGAGGAACTGGTGAAGCTGTATAGTTTCCTTTAGGATTCTACTAATTTTGTTTTTGCTAAGCGGGTGATGTTACCAGTTTTGTTGTGCTCCGAAAGATGTCATCCTCTGTCATCAAAGCTTCCACCCAAGTGAAATCTACAGCTGGGGAAAGACCTGTGAGGAGACACGGGAAATTCCATAGGACGGAGAAGCAGTGACACAATCATCAGCTACACACAGGCTCACTGCTCTCAGCAGCAGTTTCACAGTGACTCCTGCTGCTCCTTCCGCACCGCAGCGTGGCGCAGTAGAAATATTACAGAGGCGTGGTCAGAGAAATGCCATGGAAAAACACAGCCACCAGTCAGCACAATTCAAAACAGTGCTGTCGAAACCAGGACCAAGTACATCCGCGCACCTTCCGTGGGCCGAGGAGGTGGGGTATGCTTTACGACGAACTCACTGTGGTGCACAGATGTGGTGGTTCTAGCTCACTGCCCACCTGATCTAGAACATCTATCGGTCAAACGTGGCCCATTTTATCTGCCGAGGGAGTTTTCCACTATCATCCTGGTAGGCACGTTCCACCTCAGGCCAACGTCAGGCAGGCACGGGAGGAGATGAGCAACGTAATCAGCAGGCACGAAACTGTGCACTCTGATGCCTTCCCCATCATTGTGGGCAATTTCGACCAGGCCAGCTTGAAGAAGTCTCTGAACAACTACCACCAACGTTACCACCTGTGGACCCAGAGGAGCCAACACACTTGATCACTATTATACCACCATCAAGAACACCTACAGTGCCACCCCACACCCACATACCGAACCGACTCAGAAGTCACTGGATGCAAAGGAAGCATTCATCTTATTCCCAGTTCTCCTGTTTTAATCAGGTTGTCGTTCACATGAAGGTGCAATGAAATTCCTTGCTTGGTCATATACCTTTGGTTTCCCTCTACCCACCAACTGTCTGCCTCCTCACATTCCCTACGCTACTCATGTAATATACTATAAATCAATGACTAGATTGGAACAAAATGAAGTAGAAGGATAAGTATAAATGAAGGAGAATGATGCTTACAAGTTGTTGAATTTGCCTGGGTTTTGAAAATAAAGCTAACTGCAGAGTATAAGATTTGACAGAGTTCTAGGAAGATACCTTTCTGAGCACAGGAGAAAAATTGGTGAAATGTTTCTGACTGGGACAGGATGTCCCAACATTGTGCACATACTGAAGCACAATCTCTAGCAAGCTCTCTGTAGAAATTGCCTGCTTCATGGAGAAAAGGACCTTGGGTGTTGTCCAAGGTTTAATGGAAACAGTAACACATACATGGTGCTGGAAGAACTCTGCAGATCAGGCAGTATCTGCGGTAGGGAATAAAGAACCAGTAGAATCCCTTTACACCCACATTGTCATTTCTGAGAGAGGGAATCTGAAGCAATTTGCATCATCCTTTCCTAAGGCAGAACCAGCAAGGTTTGATAGAAGTCAGGAGATAATTTGTAATTTCAACCAAACATCTACACCAACCGGATTGGTTAAGGGTTTTAGTAAAAGTTCTGTTGGTAGGAATTCCATGGTTTTCATACATGGTTAGGTTTACTTTTCAGGTTCTATTTGCAAGTTTCTAAGCTGTCAGGAATGAAGATTGTGTAAAATTAGACTTCTTTGAAACTATACTCATCACAGCACATTTCAAATTATAGTTGGCAACTTTAACCAGGCCTGTTTGAAGAAAATCCTGCCTAATTATCACCAGCACGTCACTGTTGCACCAGAGGTCCCAATACACTACACCACTGCTACACTACAATAAGGAATGCCTATCGTTCCTTCCCGAGACTACATTTTGGCACATCAGATCATTTGGCTGTACTCCTGCTACCGGCATACAGCCAGAGCCTATAGAGCAAGGCTCCAGAAATCAGGACAACTAATAGGTGGTTGCAGGAGGCAGACCAATGGTCACAGGATTGTCTTGAGTCAGTGGACTGGGCCGTGTTCAAGAACTCATCTGAAGATCTGAATGACTACACCAAGGTTGTACAGACTTTATTAAAAAAGTTGTGAACAGGGAGAGGCCATTGTACACCTCCATGTCTCCCAATGATCTTTTGGTTTCCATATCTGATGATGATGGACGGGCTGCCTTCAAGAGAGTGAATCCAAGGAAAGCATCCGATCTGGATAGAGTACCTGGCCGAGTACTGAAGACCTGTGCTGACCAACTGGCTGGTGTATTCACGGATATCTTCAACCTCTCACTCTGGCAGTTGCTTCAAGCAGGCTTCAATCATACTGGTGCCCAAGAAGAGCGTGGTAACCTGTCGAAGTGGCTATCGCCCAGTGGCACTTACATCCACTGTGATGAAGTGCTTTGAGAGGCTGGTGTTGAAGCATATCAGCTCCTGTCTTAGTGGCGACTTGGATCCACTCCAATTTGCGTACTGAAGCAACATGTCCACAGCAGATTCTGTTTCGTTGGCTCTTCACACAACCCTGGAACATCTGGACAGCAAAGGTGCGGTGCATACATCAGGATGCTCTTTATCGATTACAGCTCAGCATTTAACACCATCGTCCCCTCAAAACTAATCAGTAAATTCCAAGACACGGGCCTCAATACCCACTTGTGTAATTAGATCCTGGATTTCCTCACTTGTAGACCTCAGTTAGTTCAGATTATCAAAATCATTTCCTCCAAAATCTCCACCAGCACAGGAGCATGACAGGGATGTGTACTTAGTCCCCAGCTTTACACCTATGACTGTGTGGCTAAGTACAGCTCCAACACCATGTACAGTTTTGCTGATGAAGCCACTGATATGGGCTGTATCAAAGGTGGTGATGAATCAGCATACAGGAGGGATATTGAAAACTTGGCTGAGTGGCGTCATAACAACAGCCTCGTACTCAATGTCAATAAGACCAAGGAACTGATTGTTTTCAGGAGAAGCCCGTGAGCCAGTAATCATTGTAGGATCAGAGGTGGAGAGGGTCAGTAATTTTAAATTCCTGGGTGTCACTATCTCAGAGGACCCGTCCTGAACTCAAATATAATTGCAAAGAAAACACAACAGCACTTCTACTTCCTCAGGAGTTTGCGGGGTCCAAATGTCATCAAAAACTTTGGCAAACATCTACAGATGTGTGGTGGAGAGCATGCTGACTGGCTGCATTACGGCCTGGTATGGGAGCACCAATGCATTTGAGCGGAAAATCCCTCAAAAGCTAGTGGATTTGGCCCAGTACCTCATGGGTAAAACCCTTTCAACCACTGAGCACATCTACATGAAATGTTGCCATAGAAAAGCAACATCCATCATCAGACATCCCCACCACCCAGGCTATGCTCTTTTCTCATTGCTGCCATCAGGTAGAAGGTAGAGGAGCCTCAGGTCTTGCACCACCAGGTTCGATAACAGCTATTACCCTTCAACCATCAGGCTCTTGAACAAAAGGGGATTTAAGGATTCTATTATATTGTTATTTCATGCTTGTTATTTACTATCTGCATTTGGACAGTTTGTTTACAGTTTACAGATACTGTTCTATAGATTTTCTAAGTATGCCCACAGGAAAAGAAGTATGTGGTGACCTGTATGTACTCTGATAATAAATTTTACTTTGAACTTTGATCTGTGCTCAAAGTATTTTCTTTTACTACCTCAATGTACGTATCTATGAAATGATCTGTCTGGATGGCACACAGACAAAAACTTTTCAATGGATCACGGTGCATGTGGCAGTAATAAACCAATATCAATACCAATACAGGTACCTCAGGCCCATTTCCAGCACTATCCTGATATCCGGCGATTTCTTTAATGTGCAAAAATCCACTAACGAATGGTGCTCTGCGGTCTTCTGGTGTGCAGAATTTCAGAGATTCACCACCCTCTGGCTGGAAATTTTCTCCTCATCTCTGTCCAAAAGGACCTCTCCCCTTGTAGGGTCACATTTGTCGGTTGGTAATAAAGTCATTGAGTAATGCAGCATAAAAACAGGCCCTTTGGCCCATTGTTTCTCTCAGATGAATTATTACTCCCAATTGTTCTCCCAACTGAAGCAAGCTGCTGACAGAGAGGATGGTCACTGTGTTAAACTCCATCTGAGTCATACAGCACAAAATGGGATCTTTGGCCCAATTTGTCAATAGTGTCCACCAAACTGGTCCCATTTCCCAGCATTTGGTCCATATTTCCTATTCATGTTCTTATCCAAATGTCTTTTGAATGTTGTCATCCCGCCTGCCTGAGCCACTTTCTCTGGCTCCTCATTCGATACCAACACCACTCTATGCATGAAGAATTACTCTTCATGACCCTTTTAAATCTTTCCCCTTTCACCTTAAGCAGATGTCCTCTCGTTTTTAGTTCCTCAACCCTGGGAAAAAGACTGTGTACATTCACCCTGCTTATGGCCCTTTTGATTTTATATAGCTCTATAAGGTCATCCCTTAAGTTCCTCTGTGCTAAGGAACAAAGTCCTAAATCTGCTGTGTTATTGCCTACTGAATGATAAAGCTTTTATAGCTGACTAGAATATCTATTTAAGTTGTCATGGCTGGGGGTGGGGGTAGTGGGGAATCGCTCCCACTTTCTATTGAATACTCCCAATGGTGTGCATCTCAAATAGGTTCTGACAATCAAGTCTGGCTCCTGTCCCTCACGTGTGGCATAGCTACTAAGCCCGGCAGAACCATTTCTTCTGACAGGAGAAGGGTCAAAGGCAGGTTACTGGTGCTTTTAAACCATTTGCTTCGGGCAGATGGGACATCAGCCATGGTTGGCAGCTCATCTAGGAGAAAGAAAACTCTTTCAGCTTTACCCACTCATGGGGTAGTCTTTGGAACTAGTCCTGAAGAAAAGACCAGAGCTGAGTCCAAGAGGCAATCCTATGTTGAGTTCAATGCCCACTTGTAATTCCTGCGATGTCACTGGTGCCAAACCGTATTGGTCCCTGCTGTACTTTGCATTCGTCAGCTGTATGGAGAAGGGGCCTATGGCATGGGCAACAACTTGCTCTCCATGCTGTACTGCCCTGACTTGCTTATCAGTGTAAAGAGCTATGGTGCTGCATCCATAGTTGACCCCAAGGGCCTCCAGAGGATATCTACCTAAATATAAACACTTTCAACAGAAATGAAAATGTAGAAATAAAATGGAATGGATTTATGAGCTGTCTTGAAAGTCAGAAAATTACTTTGTGTCTACTACAGTCTTGTTTGGGGTTTGAGAACATCTAAGCTTCCTTCTGGTATGTTAATAGATCCCTAAACTTCACTAAAAGCATAAACATTTACTGAAGAAAACATTCTTGTTCATAGGCGGTATCATTGTAGAAGTGTTTACAGCATGTAGTATTCATCTGTTGAAGATTAATCTTAAAAAGGTGATTTTTTAAAAAAAGAATTAGTTTGCAAATGCCATTGTAAAGTCATTTAGTTTATTTTCTAAACTTTAGGTGTCTTTAGAACCCGTGAGAGACAAGAAAGACTGCAGCTGCTGGAAATTTGGAGCAATACAGAAAATGTTGGAGGAATTCAATAGGTCAGACAGCATCCATAGAGTGAAATCAACATTTGACATTTTGGGTTGAGACCCTCCAACAGGCATTCATTAAAATCCTTGTGCAGCTCGGAGCCTCTTTTAGCTTTGTGCAACTATCATTTCCACAGTCAACATCGTGAAGTACCTGCATCTGGTTTACACCGTTTCCTCCTGCAGATGCTGCTTGACTAGTTGAGATCTGTCAGCCATTTACTTTGTGTTCCAGATTCCATCTGCAATCGCTTTTGTCAGCATGAAGTGTTAACAGGTTTGCAGGGAATTTATTTTGCCGGCAGATGTTCGAGATATTGAGTTAGAAAGGATGAGAGAGCAGCACACATGCACTTAGCAAATGATAAATCAAAAGAAGCATATCTTGGAGAAAATGAAGACCTTGATACACATATTGGTAACATTTTCAGAGACAGGTTTCAAGTACATTGAAAAGATATTTTAATATTTGAAGTGAAAACATGTACATGTCCTCCTTGAGTTATGAGGGTCTGTCTTATGGATATCCTTCAAAGTAAATTTATTATCAAAGTATATATCTGTCACCATATACAACCCTGAGATTCCTTTTCCTGCGGGCATACTCGATAAATGCAATAATCAATAAAACTCCGCACCAAACAGGACAGATAAACAACCAATATGCAAAAGAGAACAAACTGTGTAAATACAAAAAGAAAATAATAATAATAATAATAATTGTAACATCATGCATCTCGCAACTAATCACCACTCACTTAGATAACCACAATGTACTTACAGAAGAGCAGAAAGGATGCCGTCAGGGTATGAAAGGATGCAAAGAACAACTGATAATAGATTCTGTAATTCTAAATCAAGCTCGCTGGAAAAGCAGAAATTTTTCATGTTGTTATATTGACTGCCAAAAGGCATTTGACTCTGTCCTATGTTCATGGTTACTAGAAGTTCTGAATATATATAAACTACACTCAATACTTGTGAAATTTCTACATCTGATAAAGCACTGGAGTACTATCATCACCCTCTCTATTAACCACTAAAAAAGAAGAACCACCATTATCAAAATAAATCGAGGCACTTTCCAGAGCAATGCTCTAAACTATGGTTTTATCTAGCTTTAACCCCTCTCTCTAATATACTGAATTGGATGAAAATAGGGTATCAAATCAGAAACAAGCAAATGAATTATACCTTGACTCACCTATACATGGATGATTTGAAATTATATGCTCCTTCGTCAGTAAAGCTAAAGCAATTAATTCAAATATTGAACTATTTTCTAAAGATATAAACATGAACTTTGGACTGGATAAGAGTGAACATTAAACATAATGAAAGGTGCAGTAGAGCTGATAGAATACAAAACAGAGCAGCAGGATAAAATGAAGCATTTAAGTATCTGGGTAATCAACAAGCAAAGAAAATATATAATAGTACAATAAAAGGAAAACCTTCAATAGAATTTAATTCAAGGCTTAAGAAAATCTGCCAAGCTGAACTCAATAGTAAAAATATAACAAAGGCAATAAACACTTTCGTTACCCCATTCTAATGTATTCTTTTGGCAGAACATCTTAGTCCAAAACCGATCTGAAAAATTACAAAGAAAAATAGAAGTTCGGGTCATCAAAGGGTATGGGATGAAAGCAGGGGAGTGGGGATGAGTGCATGAATTATTGATTGAATGACCGAGCAGACTTGATAGGCCGAATAGCCTACTCTGCTCCTATATTTTATGGCCTTATAAAAGTAAGAACTGAAATGGCAAATTTTAGAAAACACTATGTGCACTCAAACACACTTAGGTTAACACTACCTCGGACAGAAGGGGGAAGAGGAATAACAGACATAAAAATTTACACAACAGTCAGATAAAACTTCTAAGTATATATTTTCATCAACCAAAACAGGATTCATCATACGCAATTCTGATAAGAAGTACGTATCACTAAACTTAAATGAAAGCATGACCCAGAAAAATGAAGAAATGATCAGAACAGAATAAAAAATTAGCCAATGGAAGAGTAAGACCCTCTATGAAAGTCATCCCACCATCTGAGCAGACCAGTTGTTGACAAGAAAGCATCAAATGTTGGAGACCTCTTCCCAGAGGGGTTCCTTCTGGCAATACAGGACCAAATGGTTAACACAAAAAAAAAATCACAAAAATACATAATAAAAGAGCAACTAATTCAAGACAAAAATGCAGAAAATGCCATGAGAAACCAGAACCAATCCAACACATTACAGGATCCTGCAGCAGTTTAACTCAATCTGATTACTTACACAGGCACAATAAAGTGGCAAACACCAAAATCTTGCTTTAAAATACAAGCTCACAATGGACACATACTTTACTGTAAACACAAACCTGATCCAGTTTTAGAGTCAGAGTCCTACAAATTATACTACAGCCGATCTATTATTACAGATAGGACAATCCATACTCTGTGTGGCTTGGAAATATCATCTCCACCTCGCTGACAATCAACACTGGCCTACCTCAGGGATGTGTGCTTAGCCCATTGCTCTACTCTCTCTACACCCATGACTGTGTGGCTAGGCACAGCTCAAGTGCCATCTATAAATTTGCTGATGATACAACCGTTGTTGACAGAATCTCAGGTGGTGATGAGAGTGTGTACAGGAGCCAGATACACTAGCTCGTTGAATCACGTCACAGCTACAAACTTGCACTCAACGCCAGAAAGACCAAAGAACTGATTGTTGACTTCAGAAAGGGTAAAACAAGGGAACATGAACCAATCCTCATAGAGGGATCAGAAGTGAAGAGAGTGAGCAATATCAAGTTCCTGAGTGTTAATATCTCTGAGGGCCTAACCTGATCCCAACATATCAATGCAGCTATAAAGAAGGCAAGACAGAAGCTCTACTTCATTGGGAGTTTCGGGAGATTTGGCATGCCACCTAACACACTCACAAATTTCTACAGATGTACCAGATAGAACATTCTATCTGTCTGCATCACCGTCTGGTATGGGTGGGTGGGGGGTGGGCATGCAGGTGGAACTGCACAGAATCGAAGTCAGCTGCAGTGAGGTGTAAAACTAGTCAGCTCCATCATAGGCACGAGCCTCCGTAGAATCCAAGACATCTTCAAGGAGAGATTCCTCAGAAAGGAGGCATCCGACATTAAGGACCCCCACCACCCAGGACATGTCCTCTTCTCATCGTTGTCATCAGCAAGGAGGTGCAGAAGCCTGAAGTCACATACTCAGTGATTCAGAAACAGCTTCTTCCCCTCTGCCATCCAGTGTCTGAATGGACATTGAACCCATGAACACCACCTCACTACTTTTTTATTTCTGTTTTTGTACTACTTGTTTACTTTAACCATATATATATATATATACTTAATGTGATTTACATTATTTTTTTTCTGTGTTATTATGTATTGTACTGCTCCCACAAAGCTAACAAATTTCATAACGTATGCCAGTGATATTAAACCTGATTCTCAAACTGATTCTGGATCACTGTCCAGATATACTATCACAGGATAAACAAGCAAGAACAACTTACTTAAGATATAGCCTCTCCAAATAGACGTAACATACAGAAATCAATACATGAAAAACACCAGAAATATGCTGAATTAAAAGGGGAAGTTGAAAGACTATGGAACATGAACAGGGTATACATTGTCCCAATAGTTGTATCTACAACTGGTATCACCCCAAAGCCACTACACAATAACATGAAACAATTAGGCCTACGTAACAATATTCATGTAAATATTCAGAAAGCCACAATACTAAACACCACTAGAATAATTTGTAAGTTTCTGGCAATTGAAAAGTGGCTATGCTCGGCTATGCCTGTACCTTAGGGTTTACCAGCTTGAGCTGAGGAAAAATAAAGCAATAAATATTGAAAAAATGAAATGAAGAGTCCTTTAAAGTGAGACTATAGGTTGTAGGGACAGTTTAGTCAGTGATGGAGTGATTGAAGTTGAGTGAAGTTACTCCTTCTGGTTCAAGAGCCTGATGGTTGAAGGGTAATAACTGTTCCTGAGCATTGTGGTGTGAGCCTTGTACCTTCTTCCTGATGGTAGTGGTGAGAAGAGGACATGGCCTGGTTGGTGGGATCTTTGATGATGGATTCTGCTTTCCCATGACAGCCTTCATGGAGATGTGCTCAATGGTGGGAGGGGCATTACCCATGATGGAATGGGCTGTATCCACTACTTTTAGTGGGCATTTTTGCTCAAGGATATTGGTGTTTCCATACCAGGCCTTGATGCAACCAGTCAATATACTCTCCACTACACATCTATAGAAGTTTGTTAAAATTTTAGATGATATGCCAAATCTTTGCAAACTTCTATGAAAGTAGAGGCGGTGCTGAACTTTCTTCATAATTGTACTTAAGTGCAAGCACCAGGACAAATCCTCTGAAATGATAACATTGAGGAATTTAAAGTTGCTGATCCTCTCCACCGCTCATTCCCCTGGTGAGGACTGGCTCACCGACTTCTGATTTCCTGCCCCTGAAGTCAATAATCAGCTCCTTGGTCTTTCTGACATTGAGTAAGAGATCGTTGTTGTGGCATCACTCAGCCAGATTTTCAACCTCCCTCCTATGTGCTGATTCGTCACCACTTTTGATTTGGCCCACAACAGTGGTATCATCAGCAACCTGGAAAATGGCCTTGGAGCTGTGCTGAGGCACACAGCCTCGTGGTGCACCTGTGCTGACAGAGGTTGTAGAGATTTTGCCGCCAATCCAAACTGACTCGGGTCTACACATGAAGATAACACGGATCGAGCTGCACAGGGAAGTATTGAGATCTAGGTCTTGAAGCTTATGTATCAGATTTGAGGGAATGACGGAATTGAAAGCTGAGTTGTAGACAATGAAGAACATCCTGATGTATGCACCTTCACTGTCCAGATGTTCTAGGGACGGTAGGCAAATTGGAGTCGATCCTCATTGTTTCTCAGGCAGGAGTTGGTATGTTTCATTACCAACCTTTCAAAACACTTCATCACAGTAGATCTAACTGGACGATAGTGTTTGAGGCAGGCCATTACACTCTTCTCAGGCACTGGTATAATTGAAGGCTGCTTGAAGCAGGTGGGTACCTCGGACTTCTGAAGTGAGTGCTTAAAGATATTGGTGAACACTGCAGCCAGTTATCAGCACAAGTCTTCAATACTTGGCCAGATGTTTTCCTTGGGTTCACCCTCTTGAGTGTTTGGGAGGCCAGCGGGGTGAATGGGGATGGATTTGCTGGAGGGCTGGAGGCAAAACTGCTCTGTGGGAATGAATCATTTCAACGTGCCCTCTCTCTCTGGTAACCCCTTCTTGGCTGCAACGACCGGGGGCTGGGTGGGGCTGAGCAGGCTCACATGTGCGAGTCGGTGAGGTCAGCTGGTGACCTCACTTCCTGTTCCTGCTCACTCTTCTGTCACGGCCCTGTCTGAGATCCTCTCCCACACACTTATGACCTGCGATCAGAATCAGAATGGGGTTTATTATTACTAACAGTGTGTGAAATGTGTTGTTCTGCAGTGGCAGTGCAGTGTAAAGATGTAAAATTAGTATAAATTACAGATAAAATAAACAGTGAAAATTAGGGAACAATGACGGATTAAGTTCATCGATTGTTCAGAAATTTGATGGTGGAGGGGAAGAAACTCTTTCTGAATTGTTAAGTGTGGGATATCAGGTTCAGGCTCCTTTCCCTGATGGTAGTGATGGGAAGAGGGTATGACCTGGATGGTGAGGGTCCTCAATGATGGATGCTGCCTTCTTGAGAAACTGCCTCTTGAGGAGGCCCTCGATAGTGAGGAGGTTGTGCCCATGATAGGGCTGGCTGAGGCTCCAACCCTCCACAGCCTTTTCCATTTCTGTGAATTGGAGCCTCCATTAACAGGCTGTGATGCAACTAGTTTGGATGCTCCCCAATTTGCAACTGTCTTCGGTGGTGTACCAAATCTCCCAAATCTCCTGACAAAGTGGAGCCACTGTCGTGCCTGTTCCTGAAGAAGGGTCCCGGCTTGAAACATCGACTGTTTATTCATTTCCATTGATGCTGCCTGACCTGTGTTGCTTTGGATTTCCAGCATCTGCATAATTTCTGGCGTCTTTGTGTTGGCCCCAGGATAGATCCTGAGATATTGACCCTCAGGAAATGAAAGCTGCTCACCCTTTTTCACCACTGACAACTGGTCCGTGTTCTCCGAACTTCCCCATCCTGAAACCTGCAATCAGTTCCTCGGCCTTGCTGATGTTGAGTGCAGGGTTGATGTTGCAAAGCTACTCAAGCAACATATCAACAGTTTTTCATTCCTGTATGCCTCCTCGTCACAAGAATGATGGTGTCTTCTACAAATTTACAGGTCCTGCTTGAGCTATGCCTAGCCATACAGTCTTTGAGTGTAAAGAGAGTGGAGCCCTGGGCTAAGCTCACACTCTTGAGTCGTGCCTGTGTTGATTGTCAGTGAGGAAGAGGTGTTATCAGGATCTGTACTGACCATAGTCTCTAGTTCTCCAGTTTTCAGGAAAGGAACATTGTTGTAACCTGGGAACGGCCTGAGGTAGTTTATGTGTTGCATTTCTTTCCAGATAATTACAGAGCCATTTTGTGACACAGAAACAGAACCAGGACCTTTGGCCCATCGAGTCTGCAGCAACCTCCAACCCCCATTTACAGAAAACCCCATTTTATCCTCCCGCTCCATTCTCATCAGCTCTCCCCAGATTCTACCCCTCATCGACAAACGAGCGGCGATTTACAGTGGCTAATTAACCTAGAAACCAGTATGTCTTCGGATGTGAGGCAATGGTTCTGCTAGCTGTTCCGTTGTCTCTATGTTTTATCATTTGCCATGGCATGGAAACACGCTGCTTGTCCATGCTGACCATCTAAACTAGTCCCGCTGGTGATTTAGTAATTGGCTTAAAAGGCACAAGATCTGATCACGCGGCACCTGCTTAAAATCGATTCATGTAGACGAGTGGAACTAGTGAAGAGAAAAAGTAAGTATTGTCTTTGGAATGTAGCCCTGCAACAAGAAAGGATTGCTTTTGAGTTCATAACCTCTCAGATGTTCCCAGAAACAATTCTGATATTTTTAAATAATACCATAACAATGCTTTAAATTTAATGAAAACATACTGCTGGCCGTGGGTCAAGATTACTAGACATGCATCTGGGAAATTGCAGATCTGTTGATCAGGATTTCAAAATCCTTGAAAATGAATCTCTGTCCACAGTTTTGACAGTTGTTGATAATTGAAAGTGTTAGTTAGGAACACTTTTGCTGAACTTATAGAACTATTTTGATCCACTGAAAACTAGCAAGTGAAAAGTTGGAGGCTAATCTGGCCAACCGTGAGGTGTTGCGTGTTGGGAGATCAAATGGGAAGAGACAATACACAGTTAATGCTGGGATCCTTAATCTCACTGATATAGGGATGGCTCTTTAGGTCCAAGCCTAGAGCTCCCTGAAAGTGGCTGCACAGGTTGGTAGGGTTACAGTATCACGGATAGAAGACTGGCTGACTGGCAGGAGGCCCAGAATGGGAATAGAGAGGGTCTTTTCTGGTTGGCTGCTGGTGACTGCAGGGATCAGTGCTGGGACCACTTCTTTTCACATTATATGTCAATGATTTGGAGGATATAATTGTCCTAACAAGGGGACTCAGCCTGAAATGTCGACTATACTCTGTTCTGTAGATGCTCTCTGGCCTGCTGAGTTCCCCTAGCATTTTGTGTGTGTTGCTTTGAGGATGGAATTGATGGCTATGTGGCCAAGGTTGCAGATGATATGAAGATGGGTGGAGGGATGGGTAGTGTTGAGGAAGCAGGGACTTTTCATGTGGACTTCGATTAGGAGAATGGGCAAAGAAGTGGCAGATGGAATATAGTGTAGGGAAGTGTATGGTCATGCACTTTGGTAGAAGGAATACAGGTGCAGACTATTTTCTAAATGGGAAGAGAATTCAAAAATCAGAGGCATAAGGGGTCATGGGAGTTCTTGTGCAGGTTGAGTCAGTGGTAAGGAAGGCAAATGCAATGTTAGCATTCGTTTCAAGAGGACTAGAATATGAAAGTAAGGATGTAGTGCTGAGCTTTTTAAAGCATTGGTCTGACTACACTTGGCGTATTGTGAGTAGTTTTGGGCCCCCTTAGCTAAGAAAAGATGTGCTGGCATTAGAAAGGAGGTTCACGAGGAAGATTCTGGGAATAAAAGGGTCAATGGATGTTTGATGGCTTTGGGCATCTGTGGTGCTTTGTAGATCTCTGACAAAGCCACATTTGGAGTATTGAATTCAATTCTAGATCTTTATTACAGGAAAGATGTGGAGGATTTGAAGAGGATGCAGCAGTTTTACCCGGATGCTGTTTGCATTAGACGCATCCTGAATTAGAGCACATGCCCTATGAACAATTACCTATCATCAGTGTAAGAGCTGGATAAACTTGGGTTGCTTTCTCCACAGCAGCAGAGGCTGATGGGAGATTTGTAAGGTTGTGATGGAGTAGGCGGCTGGATCAAAACCTCTAATACTGGGAGGGATGCACTTAAGATGCGAGGGCTAATTTCAAAGGAGATGTGCAGGGCAAGATTTTTTACACGGAGGGTAGAGGTTACCTGGAATGTACTGCCAGGGGTGTTTGTGGAGGCAAACTCGACAGTGGCAGTTAAGGTTATTTTATCTCTGCTTATTTATTTATTGAGATACAGCGTGGAATAGGCCCTTCGAGCTGCACCACCCAGCGATCCTCGACTTAACCCTTGCCTAGTCAGGGGACTATTTACAATGACTTACTAACCTACCAATGGGTGCATCTTTGGACTGTGGGAGGAAACCAGAGCCCCTGGAGGAAATTCATGCGGCTTTGGGGAGAACGTAGAAACTCCTTATAGATAGCGGCAGGAATATAGGAACACAAATGTGCAGAGAATGGAGGGATATAGTCATTATGGAGGCATTTAATTACAATTTTAATTAGTCTGTTAGGTCGAGGGGTCTGTTCCTGTGTTGTACTATTCTATATTCTACCATTTGGATTTACAGTGTACAATGTAGGAAGCTGTGAAACCTGTCACTGCTGCCTGTCTATTACCAATTTTCCTTCCCTATGGGTATATAACTCCCTGCACCCCTCTTCTCACTCCCATGCCAGAGTTCAGCAAACACTGAGGAAGTTTTGGTTCCCTACTGTAGCCTCAACAATCTCAATAGCTTGTGAATGTAAATACTGTTCCCCGAACGCTAGTGAAAACATCAAACAGTCTGTGACAGAATTACAGTAAATTAGGGAAAGAAAGGTTAAAAATGTGCTCAGAGCACTGTTTACAGAGAACCACATCCCGATGTGGGAATTTCCAGAGCTACTTCACAATCAGTCTCTTTCATTTTGAAGTACTGAAATATACTCAATGAGAGATTATTTAGAATGAATAATGTGTAATATTTAAAACAATAGAATCTCCCCGTACAAAGTTAATACAGTCCATAATTCACTCAAGTGTTCCTAATGGTCCTGACAAAAAGAGTTGACAGGTCCCATTCCATGTACAGGGCTAATTTCTAAATGGGCGAGTTTGAGTTTTTAATCTTTTAAATAACAGTTCATGTTTTAAAAGGGAATTTGAATTTACAGAGGGAAAATGCACATCTGACCCTAAAGTCTGAAATGTATAGAACGTTCTTATAATCAGTGATGCTGGAAACAACTATCAATCGACGTTGGATTTGAAAGCATTAGTCCTACAGCTTTCAGAGTTTGTCAGTACAGTAGTTTTGAACCCTTAAAACTAAAAGTTGGTTGCTGTTTCCATCTTGTGGCAAGACGTGGAACTGCACCTTGGTAAGACAGCTCCATGCCAACATCAGATCTGGATGTGAATTTAGATCAGGTGGCAAATTGAACTTAATTGGTAACTTGGAATTCCATTGTCACTATTGAAATAATGTTTAATAATCTTTAGGTGAATTTCAAATTGTTGCTTCCAAATTTCAGACTGTTTGGTAATTTACTTAACTCAATTTATTCAGATTAGTCTCAGAAACAACCGGTTACCTCAAAATGAATAGATTTGCAAAATTAAAGCTTCAATAGTCTCACCAGAACAAAGAAGCACACTTGTGCCTAATCCCATTAGTAAGTGACACATCATCCTATTGTGTTAATTTTAAACAACTCCAAACTGTTCTTAAGCCAGAGCGACAAACAATCTGCCGGAGGAATTGTCAACATTTCTGGTTAAAAGCTCACAGCCACTCCTCCATACGTCAATTCATCAGTGTCATTAATTGTGAGGTCATCCACTTTAGAAGGAAAAATTAAAGAGCAGATTATTATTTAAATAGTAAAAAATTGCAGCATGTTGCTGTGCAGAGGGACTGGGGAGTGCGTGTGCTTGAATCACAAAAGGTTGGTTTGCAGGTGCAGCAGGTTATCAAGAGGGCAATTGGAATGTTGGCCTTCATTGCTGGAAGGATTGAATTTAAAAGCAGGGAGGTTATGCTGCAACTGTACTAGTGAGCCCACATCTGGAGTACTTTGTGCAGTTCTAGTCTCCTTACTTGAGGAAGGATATACTGGCTTTGGAGGCAGTGCAGAGGAGGTTCACCAGGTTGATTCCAGAGATGAGGGGGTTAGACAATGAGGAGAGATTGAGTTGCCTGGGACTGTACTCATTGGCGTTCAGAAGAATGAGAGGAGATCTTATGGAAACATATAAAATTATGAAAGGGATAGATAAGATAGAGGCAGGAAAGTTGTTTCCGCTGATAGTTGAGACTAGAACTAGGGGACATAACCTCAATATTCAGGGGCGTTGATTTAGGACGGAGATGAGGAGGAACTGCTTTTCTCCAGAGAATGGTGAATCTGTGGAATTCTCTGCCCAACGAAGCAGAGGAGGCTGCCTCAGTAAATATATTTTAAACAATGTTGGATAGATTTTTGCATAGTCGGGGAATTAAGTGTTTTGGGGAAAAGGCAAGTAGGTGGAGATGAGTCCATGGCCAGATCAGCCATGATCTTATTGAATGACAGAGCAGGCTCGATGGGCCAAATGGCCTACTCCTGCTCCTAGTTCTTATGTTACGTTGCATCACCGGTGCTCTGCATTGGTTAGACTGGGGGTTTGCTTTATCACACTCTTTCTCTCTGTCTTCTGTCCCAGCCAGGGTCTCCCAGTGGCCAGCTGTTTTAATTCCACTTCCTGTGCCCACACTGACACATCTGCCCAGAGCTCCTCTGCTGTCAGATTGAGGCCAGACACAGAGCAGAGGAACAGCACCTGATATTCTGCCTTAGTAGTCTCCAACCTGTAGGCATGAAAATTGATTCCTCTACTTTCTGGTAACTACTCCCCTCTGGCCCACCTTTGTTTTCCCTTAACCCACGGGCCCCGTCACCATTATTCCTTCTCTTTCTCTTCCTACTTGATCTGCCTATCTCCCACACATTCCTCTTTCCAGTTCTCCTCCTCGTCTCCTTTCCTTTACTCCTTGGTCCACCGACCTCTCCTATCAGATTCTATCTTTTTCACCCCCCCCCAGCTTCTGACATCATTCCCAATTATTCTTACCCCCCAGCCCCCTGCCCCCATCTCACCTACCCATCTTCCCTCTCCTACCAGAATCCACCAACCACCCATCAGCCCCTGCTCTATCCCTTTTATTCTGGCTACCTCAATTCTTCCTTTCCAGTCTGAAACGTCAACTATCCATTTCCTTGCACACACAGTGTGCTGCCTGGCAGACAGAGTTCCTCCAGCTTTTTCAGAGTCAGAGTCAGGTTTAATATCACCGGCATATGCTGTGACATTTGTTAACTTTGCAGTACAATGCAGTACATAATAATAGAAAAAAACTGAGAACTATATTAAGTATATACAGTGGCATGCAAAAGTTTGGCCACCCCTGGTCAAAATTTCTGTTACTGTGAATAGCTAAACGAGTAAAAGATGAACTGATTTCCAAAAGGCATAAAGTTAATGATAACACATTTCTTTAACATTTGAAGCAAGAAAACTTTTTTATTTCCATCTTTTGCAGTTTCAAAATAACAAAAAAGGAAAAGGGCCTGAAGCAAAAGTTTGGGCACCCTGCGTGGCCAGTACTTAGTAACACCCCCTTTGGCAAGTATCACAGCTTGTAAACGCTTTCTGTAGCCAGCTAAGAGTCTTTCAATTCTTGTTTGGGAGATTTTCACCCATTCTTCCTTGCAAAAGGCTTCTAGTTCTGTGAGATTCTTGGGCCGTCTTGCATGCACTGCTCTTTTGAGGTCTATCCACAGATTCTCGATGATGTTTAGGTCAGGGGACTGTGAGGGCCATGGAAAAACCTTCAGCTTGCGCCTCTTGAGGTAGTCCATTGTGGATTTTGAGGTGTGTTTAAGATCATTATCCTGTTGTAGAAGTCATCCTCTTTTCATCTTCGGTTTTTTTACAGACGGTGTGATGTTTGCTTCCAGAATTTGCTGGTATTTAATTGAATTCATTCTTCCCTCTTCCAGTAAATGTTCCCTGTGCCACTGGCTGCAACACAAGCCCAAAGCATGATCGATCCACCCCTGTGCTTAACAATTGGAGAGGGGTTCTTTTCATGAAATTCTGCACCCATTTTTCTTCAAACATACCTTTGCTCACTGCGGCCAAAAAGTTCTATTTTAACTTCATCAGTCCACAGGAATTGTTTCCAAAATGCATCAGGCTTGTTTAGATGTTCCTTTAAACTTTTTGAATAGAACTTTGCATGCCACTATTTAAATAGTGAAATTAAATAGTGCAAAAATAGAAACAAATAAAAGTAGTTAGGTAATGTTCATGGGTTGAATGTTCATTCAGAAATCAGATGGCAGAGGGGAAGAAGCTGTTCCTGAATCAGAGTGTGTGCCTTCAGGTTTCTGTACCTCCTACCTGATGGTAACAGTGAGAAGAGGGCATGTCCTGGGTGATGATGGGTGCCGCCTTGTTGAAGCATCACTCCCTGAAGATGTCCTGGACACAATGGAGGCCAGTGCCAGAGAGCACAACTGTTAGCTTGAAACATCCAACAGATTACAGTTGTCTCACTAAAAAAAATGATACGGCACTTCAGTCAATAATTTCATCTTCTACCGAACCTCTCTCTAGACTTTTGAAAACAAAATGCCTCATAGTTGTATAACCAAGCAGAGGGTTAAGTTGCAGTACTAGCAGCCAGTTCTGATCCAGCTACAACATGTTTGAATCCTGATATGGTAGCTGAGGGATTTAGGTTCAAGTAATTAAATAAATCTGGAATTAAGGCTGATCTCTGTAACAGTAACCAGGGAACTACTGTTTATTATAAAAACCTATCTGGGTTCACCGGGGAACTGCAGGGGAGGAAATCTGCTAGCTTGGTAGGTTAATGGTGGCTGTAGCTTGTTTCCAGTGTACGCTGAATCAGGAGGGAACTAACGGGAATATGTGCAGGATGGGTCACTGCAAAAACTAACAGGGGAAAAGGATTGTCTTGTGAGCCAGCACAAGCTTGAGGGGCTAAATGGCCTCCTTCCACCATCCAGGTCATGCTCTATTCTCACTACTCTCATCAGTCAGGAGCTTCCACACCACCAGCTATTTCCTTACAACCGTCTGGCTGCTGAACTACCGTGGATAACTTCACCCCCCTCTACACTGAACTGATTCCACAACCTGCAGAGACCTTCAAGGATACTACAACTCAGGTTCTCAGTGTTCTTTATTATTTTATTATTTTGTCTTCATTTGACATTGGTTGTTTGCCAGTCTTTAGTAATGCACAATTTTTCATAAATTATATTGTGTTTTTCATTTTTCTTTAAATGCCTGTGAGAAAGTGAATGTCAAGGTTGCGTATGTGGCATATATGTACTTTGATAATAAATATACTCTGTCTTCGACTTTCTATATTGTAAGAAAATATAGTATGAAATATATGAATCCAGACCCACCAATGTGCTTGACTTTTACTATGAAATACGTGTTCTCGATCCACCAATGTGCTTGACTTTTATTAGCCAGTCAGGGTCATTGCCAATGAAACCTACACCCATGGCTGAGTAGCTTAAAAAAGTCTCCTTGGAGTTCCAAAGAAAGTTATAAAACTGTTAGTTGAACTAACAGTCCCAGTTAATAGACATAGTTTATCACTAAATAATTAGTTTGCAACAAGGATACAATAGGGTCTTTTAAGAGCCTCTTAGATAGGTATATGGAGCTTAGAAAGATAAAGGGCTCTGCACTAGGGAAATTCTAATCAACTTCTAGAGGAGGTAACATGGTCAGCACAACATTGTGGGCCGAAGGGCCTGTAATGTGTTGTAGATTTTTATGTTCTATGTTCTAAGGATGCTAAAATAAAAAGAACCTTTTTAAAAAACCTAATATTTTGTCAGGTAGTTAGAAATAGTAAAAGGCTTCACATGATTTAAATGTTCTAAACACACACTGCAAGTAAATCAAGTGCAAAACCTGCATTTATGTGGCAACATTTGCAACCTTCGTAAGTTCCAAAGAAATATGCAGCCAATTAAATATTAATCCAGTGTCGCGATGAAGGAATGCAGCTGCCAGTATCTGTTCTAACTGTCCCTGAAGTTAACCAATGAAATGAGCAGATATTCAGTGAATGCCGGCTCTGAGTATTGACTGTGAAATCTTTTGCAGCTGTACAGATTTATATTCTGTACGTTGCTGCACATACTTTGCCTGTGACACTGCTGCTGTTGCAAGAGAGAGTTTTTCATTGTACGAGGGGTGGTTGATAAGTTCGTGGCCTAAGGGAGAAGGAGTCAATTTTAGAAAACCTAGCACATTTATTTTTCCTACATTTACACACTTAGTCCAGCGGTCGTGGAGCATACGGATCCCTTCTTTGTAGAAGTCAGCATCTTGGACCTCCAGAAAGTGGTCCACAGCAGGGGTGATTGATAAGTTTGTGGCCTAAGGTAGAAGGAGATGAGTTATTAACTTCAAACTTTCTGTATAATCACTCAAAGAGTTGAACTGCATGTGCACGTAACAAGAGCTGTATAAATCGTCTCCTTCTACCTTAGGCCACAAACTTATCAATCACCCCTGCTGTGGACCACTTTCTGGAGGTCCAAGACGCTGACTTCTACAAAGAAGGGATCCGTATGCTCCACGACTGCTGGACTAAGTGCGTAAATGTAGGAAAAATAAATGTGCTAGGTTTTCTAAAATTGACGCCTTCTACCTTAGGCCACGAACTTATCAATCACCCCCCCCGTATGTGCACTTGACTTCTAAATTGACTACAAACTCTACTTGACCTGTCTTAACCTCTGACAATAGAGTCCTACACCATACAAGTGTTGGTGAAAGAGGAAATAAGAAAAAAGAGAGAAAGCAAAGCTATTAACTAATCCTTGGGTGGAATTTCTAGATCTAATGAATTCCAGCACAGTCATTTTGATTATTACAATAGGTCTCCACTTTCTTTGGCACTCACAAGCCCCATGTTGTTTTCCAACCTGAACATGCTGATCTCCCAGAACAGCAAGATGTCCGCAAGGGAATGCTGGCAATTGGCACCTTCCGGGCTGTAGGAGTACTTGCAGAAGGGTGGACTGAAGTCTGGAGCAGCCAATGCAAAGGTTTGGTAAGGAAGTTCCCACACTAGGCTACTTCTGCAACTCCATGTGGAAGGGCTGAGTTGAGCGAGAAGGGCCCTCAGACATTGAAAGGGTGTAATGCCCCAGCGGACCAGATGATTGGCAAAGGTGTAACGGTTTAAAAAAAATCAGTTAATACAACTGAATATAATGACCATGAGTGTAAAAGATTTACACTTTCTTCTTTTGTGTACATTTTATATTATGAATTAAGTTGAGCTTTGAAAAAGAATTACAGCATTTCAATCTAACCCACAGCTTTTGGCAGCAGACGCAATAGTGGAGTTTTACAGGAATTTAGACAGGCACGGAAGGAAGGGATACAGACCAGGTGCAGGTGGATTTAATGTGGCATCCTGGTTAGCACAGACACTGTGCGCTGAACAGCCTGTTTCTGCCCTGTCCTGTGGTACATCCCTATGGTCTTGAATCTACATTTTATACTTACTACACAGGAGCCATGGTAGGGTAGTGGTTAGCGCCACGCTATTACAGCTCGGGCATCGGCGTTCAGAGTTCGATTCCAGCGTCATCTCTAAGGAGTCTGTAAGTCCTCCCCGTGGAACGCACGGGTGTCCTCCAGGTGCTCCAGTTTCCTCCCACATTCCAGAGACGCATCAGTTAGTAGGTTAATTGGTCAATGTAAATTGACCGGTGATTTGTCCGGGGTTAAATCGGGGGTTGCTGGGCAGCGTGGTTTGAAGAACCAGAAGGGCCTGTCCCCCACTGTATTTCGATAAATAAGTAACAAGAGATTCTGCAGATGCTGGAAATCCAGAGCGACACACACAAAATGCAGGTCAGGTGGTATCTATAGAAAGGGATAAACAGTCAATGTTTTGGACCGTAATACTTATTACGTAACTTTAATACTGTACTTGCTTGCCAGCTTCCTCTAAATGTAATGTGCTTGGCGTCAGTTGAGTAGACAATTTCCCAGCAGTTGGTAAATTGGATTATTATTGTCACATGTACGGAGGTACGGTTAAAAACTCGATACAGATCATTTCATTACGCCAGTGCACTGAGGTAATACAAGGGAAAGCAAAACAGAATGCAGAATAAAGTTGCACAGAAAGGAACTTACACAGAGAGTGCAGTGTGGGCAGACTACTTTAGGTGCAAGGCAGTAGCGAAGTATATTGTGAGGTCAAGAATTCCTCTTATTGCAGAAGAAATCCATCCATTCAGTTTTATAACAGCAGGATAGAAGTTGTACTTGAAGCTGGCGGTAGGAGCTTCCAGGCTTTTGTATTTTCCGCCTGATGGGAGGAGGGTGAAGAGAGAAAGTTCAAGCTGGTGATGTCTTTAATTATGCTGGCTGCTTTCCCAAGGCAGTGAGAAGCGTGGACAGAGTCGATGGAAGTGTGGATGGTTTCAATGATGAGCTGAGCTGTGTCTATAACTCTCTGCAGCTTTATTTTGTGTTCGTGGGCAGAGCAGTTGCCAAACAAAGCCTGCAGTCTCACGGCTCCTGGAACACGAGTTCGATCGTAACCTTTGGCACTGTCTGGGAGATGTTTGCATATTCTCGCTGGTTCCTCGGCTCCTCTAGTGTCTTCTCACACGCCAAAAGTGTACTGGTAGGAAAACTGGCGCTGAAAGGTACCCAGGGAAATGCCAAATGGAAATGAGAGAGATGAGATTGCTCTGTTGGGGGCCTGGTCGGACCGGATGGCTGAATGATCTTCTGTGGTATAATTAGTAAGGTCATCTCTTTCAGTTTCTACCTAATCCAACCATGAAAGTGTCTTCACTTAACTCCCTTCCTAAAAATACTTGTCCTTTCCTAATTTCATCTGCAAGATTAGCATAGTTAGTCTGCATGGCTGTTGCAAACGTTTGCTTCTTTTTAACTGCCATTGGCCTATTAGTGTCTAGTTTTAGTTCACGTTATTCCCTTCACTGACCCTCATTCCTGACCTACTAGTGATAAATTTGTGTAGCCTCAACCTATCTACAGCCCAGAAATGGACCACTGCTGAGACATTAGAAATCAATATTCCTAATGCTTCAGGATCACAGGTCTTGCACCTTATTTGTCTGCCTGCACTGCTCCTCCTCTGCAACTTCAGCACCATATTCTGCATTCTGCTATTGCTTTCCCTGTGATGTTCACCCGCTTTGAAATGATCTGTGTGGACAGCATGCCAAACTAGGATTAGCACAGGTGACGGTGATAAACCGAGCCAAATGGTGATAAGCTGCATTCTTGAAGCTCAGCAGCCGACGTGGAGAAGGTCCTTTTGGATTTAGAGGCAGCCACGGCGAAGGGCCGGAGATACATTTTGAAGTTGGGATGGTGCGCTCTTTGGAGGGGAACCTGCCTGCTGCCCTTGTCTTTCTTGGTGGTTTCAGGAAGTGCTGTTGGATTAGAAGCACTTTACAGATGGTGCACAGTACACTCATTTTTTTAGCAAATTGGTAAACAGGATTATTATTGTCATATGTGCAGGCAAAGAGTGAAAAGCTTTGATTTTCTTGCCGTCTATACAGAGCATTCCCCCACATCAGCACAGTGAAGACGTGCAAGGGAAAGTGAATAACAGAATGGAGCGTATACTGTTCTAGTTGCAGAGAAAGTGCAGTGCAGGCAGACAGTAGGGTGAAAGGTTAAATGTTCAGAGATTGGCTTTATCTGTCCCATGGACATTGAAACATCAAAGTATGCGGTGAAATGCCTTGTTATATTTTGTGGCAATGACCAGCACAGTCTGAGATGTGCTGAGGGTAGCCCGCAAGTGTCGTCACGCTTCCAGTGTCAACGTAGCACGCTCAAATCTTACTGACCCTAAACTCGTACCTCTTTAGAACGTGAAGGAAACCGGAGCACCGGGAGGAAGCTCTCGCGGTCACAGGTAGAACGTACAAACTCCTGACGGATCGCGGTGGGAATTGAATCCCCGATCTTACAGCTGACCGCCATAAGGCGTCATGCTAACGGCTACCCTAGTGAGATAGATTGTGAGGTCAAGAGTCCATCTTATTGTACAAGAGGTCCTTTCAGTTGCCTTATAACAGCAGGATAGAAGCTGTCCTTGATGCTGGTCGTGTGTGTTTTCAGCCTTTTGTATTTTCTGCCTGATGAGAGAGGGCAGAAGAGATGGGTGGGGTTTTTTGTTATGTTGGCTGCTTTACTAAGGCAGTGACAAATGTAGATAGTGCATTCAAGAGCAAGTATTAACCATGTGGCAGCAGAAATCTTCACCCAGTGTATTAGCCTTTTCAACGTCCCGTCCTGAGAGGCGGCTTTCATGGCAAAATGTAAACTGGAAAAGAACTGCAAAGTGATTGATTACAATTTAATATAATTGAAGCTACTTAATAGAATGCAAGATGGCATTGTCATAGCTCAGTGAATCTGCCTAAGAATCCGTTCTCCAAGTTTGGTTATTGGTTAATAGAACATGTTCCATCATTAGCTCCTAATTCCCATCACAGAAAAGGTTTTATAGATATACCATTGCTGATCAACGACACCCCATGTTCTGGGCTTCAGTATTGTGGGGGACCCAATATTGAAGCAAGCATCAGTCAAATCTGGGTGAACTCCAACCATGTGAATCATATGGGGTGAGACACAATAATGCACACATTATTGAGCTCTGTGGATGTGCTTCTACCTCCTGCTCTACACACAGAGTAGATACAACATAGAAGGGGAGGGCAATCTGCTTATTGTGTCCGTGATTTGTCTTTAGCAGAGCCACCAACAACTCCACTACCAGTCCTTTCTTTGCTGTTGTCCAATTTCTTCCTCATCGTATATTTATCCAATCCCCTCTTGAAGACCACAATGGAATATATCTCCACGACACCCGCGGACAGTATGTCCCAGATTCCAACCACATGATGTGTGAAAGAATTTTCTTTGTATAGCTCCTGATCCTCTTCCCTTTGTTTTATGACTATGACGTTTAGTCTGTGGTTGCTCCACCACCTTCAACAGTCCATCGTGGTCCTCCATGTCCAAAGCCTTCATCATTTTATCTGTTTCAATTAAATCTCTCCCAAAGAAAACTGCCGCATTCCCACCAATTCATCTCTGTAATTGATTAATAGTTTCTGGACTCTCCCTATAGCCTTCACAGTCTTCCTGTAAATAGGTGACCAGAACTGAGCACAATATTCCAGTTAGGGTTGTCTCAGAAATGTTCAGCGCAAGCCTCCCTGCTTTAGTACCCTGTGCCACTGCTCCATGTCCAGAAAAGTCTAGGTCTTGTAACTAGTTTCTCAACCTGCCCTGGGCCTCTCTCAAAGATTTATGATGCATTACTCCATCTCAGGCAGCCACATGACAAAGCTTACAGTATTTTTATAGGTTATTTTAAGTGGTCTTCGGGTAGTTTTAACTCCAATGAAGGGCTGATCAAAGAATAAAAAGCAGATTACAACAGGCAGGAGAGTTTGCTTGGACTGAACTTCAGGATTCCTTGGATAAACAGACAGAAATCTCCTTCCAGTTTGTTTGCTTCTCCATGAACAAGGAGCATTGTTTGCCCAATCTAGTTGTACCACATCAGCCTTCATCTTGGTGGATAAGCCTACTGACCACTTGATGCTACAAGAGGTCCAGGTATGATCTCCGGAAGTCCGTCTTGCAGGTGAAGTGGCAATTCTGGATGAAACTTGAATCAACAAAGGATGCTCGATGATTATGGCAAGGCTTGATTGCTATCACCTCCTATAGAGTTAAATCAAGCAACATGGATGACAACAGGGCTTGGCTGCCAGATGAGCTCAACGCCTTCGATCCGCGTTTTGACTGTGAAAACATGGAGCAACCACCATGAACTCCCACAGGCCCTGATGATCCTGTGATTTCAGTTTCTGAGGCTGAATTGTGAACTGCCTCCAGGAGGGTGATCCCATAGAAAGTATTTGACCCAGACGGATTCCTCGGGCAAGTACCAAACACCTGCGCTGGGTGCTCACTGAGATCGTTAACCTCTCGCTTCAGCAGTCTCAGGTACCCACCTGCTTCAAGAAGCTTCAATTATACTGGCGTCCACAAAGAATACCACAGCCTACCTCAATGGCTGTCATCCAGTCGCACTTACATCCACAGTGATAACGTCTTTTGAGAGGTTGGTGACCAAACATATCAACTCCTGCCTGAGAAGCGACTTCAATCTACTCCAATTTGCCTCCCTCAACCATTACGCTCTTGAACCAAAGGGGAAAACTTCACTCAACTTTACTTATCCCATCATTGAAATGTTCCCACAACCAATGGACTTGCCTGTGAGGGCTTTTCATCTCATGTTCTCGATATTTATCGCTTATTTATTTATTTATTATTAGTATTTCTTTCTTCTTGTATTTGCACAGTTTGCTGTCTTTAGCATGATGGTTGAACATCCAAGTTGGTGTGGTCTTCCATTGATTCTGTTATGGTTATTATTCTATGGATTTATTGTGTATGCCCATAAGGAAATGAATCTCTGGGCTGTATATGGTGACATACATGTACTTTGATAATAAATTTTCTTTTAACTTTGAACTTTGATGTGCACATGTTGCCATGGTGTGGACAATAGGATGCAAGCTGTTGCTCACGATGCACAGGTTGTAATGTTATCAAACTGGTCCCAAAGTTTTAACTGAAAGGTGACTGTATTGGACATCTTCACAAGTTCATCACAAAACAATGGCGTGTTATTGCTCTGCATGAGATTACCTCTAAACGTCATACCCAAGGCACTGGGATTTTTTTTACAAATCAGTTTTGTATAACTTTAAATATTCTCTTTCTTCTCCTGTCAGATTATATCACCTGCAACCTTCTGATACCTCCATCCATCGCCTCCCAGCCCACGTCTCTATTTTCACGTTTCCCTTCTCCGCAACTGGATCCACCTGTCACTTGGCAGCCCCTACTGCACCCTTTCTCTTCACTGATTACCTCCCGTCTATTCCTTCCCCGCTCACAGGGAAGGATACTTCCCCAGATTCATCATACCTCCTTACAACAGGGCAGAAGGCCAGCTCTCAGAACAATTCTGTCAAACCAATTCCCTCACTTATATTCGTGTAACCTATCCTCTCTCCCATTCTCATCAAGTACTGTGGACTCTCTCATCACCTACTAGCACAAGGGACAATTTAGAGTAACCAATTAACCTGCCGACCTGGCAACTGGAGGGCAGTTTACCTTGCTCTGCCCATAGCGGGATGTGTTTCAAGATGGTTCATTGTCATTCTTCAGTACAGAAGGACAAAATAATTGTTAGTCTGGATCCGATGCAGCATAAAAAACACAATAAGAATAAAGAACACAATTAAAAAATACAATAAACAGAAATACACAGGATTAGCTTGTATGGGTGGACTGATTGGGTTAAAGTGATGTTAGGTACAGGAGTAGATGTACATAAGGTGATTCTGATAGGAAATGATAAAGTCGTGATGGTGGGTTGGGTTAATGGGTGGAGATGATGATCTGCCTGATGGTCTGGGGAAGTATCTCTTTTTGAGTCTAGTGGTCCTGGTGTGCAGCCTCTCCCCTGTTGGGAGTGGGACCGTCATTGGGCAGGGTGGGTGGGACCCTTCGTGATATTTTTAACCCATAAATGGGATGTTCCCCGCTCTGTTGAACAAGGCAGCGTAGCATTGCAGTTTGTATAGCTGCTGCCTTACTGCTGGGTTTGAGTCTGTCCTCCAGTGCTGTCTTTGCGGAGTTTGCGCATTCTCCCTGTTACCATGTGGATTTCCGCCTGTTGCCCTGGTTTCCTCCCAAATCGCAGAGCCATGCAGGCTGGTAGGCTAAATGTGTGTGAGGGGTGAAATCTGGGAGGAGTTGATAGGAATGTGGGGAGATTAAAATGTGCAGGATTTGTGGATGGTTGGTGGTTGGTGTGGATTCAGTGGACACTCAGTGGGCTAAAGGACCTGTTTCCATATTTGGTGACTCTTAGTAGGGAATTCACTGAGATGTCATGCAATATCTGCTTCATCTGAAATATAAATCTGCAATGGGCCCTCTGTCATACAATGTCTGTCTTGGGTTCTTGTAGAACAAAATTCCACTTAATCCAGACATTTCCCAAAAAGGGCATGAAAATCACTTGGAAAATTATATGGATAAAAAGGTGGGTGCAAGGTTAAGGGTGTTTGATTTTGTGCTCTGTGAAGGAATTCCCAATTTTAGCAGTGGTACAAATCCTAGCAATTCTCCTGTTCAACACTTGAGGGCGCTGGTGCCTCTTTTGAGTGGCTCTATGCTTCCAGAAACCAATGAAAAGGCCTGAGCTCCTGGCCAGCAAATCACATCCTTTTTATTCTGGCTTCTTCTCCCTTCCTTCTCGGTCCTGAAAAAGGATCTGGCCCTGAAAAGTCGACTGTTTATTCATTTCCACAGATGCTGCATAACCTGCTGAATTCCTTCAGCATTTTGTGTGTGCTACAACATATCCTTTGAAGTGGTTCCATTACCCCAGCCCAATTCTATTCTAACCGGGCCACCATGTTTGTCAGCTGTCAAGTATCACACGCATTAGTGGTCTGTGACTTCTTTTAAGGTCCTGAAGTAGGAAAGGAGGAGAAAAGGAGAGGAGGAAAAGAGGGGAGAAGCAGAGGAGAGGAGAGTAAGAGGGAGGAAGATGGGAAGAGGAGGGAAGGAGGGACAGGAGGAGGGGATGAAAGGAAGGAGGGAAACAGTGATAAGTCAGCATTGATCTGGGGGAGGGGTTCACTGGAGATGATGGGGCAGCAGTTCACCTCACTGTACTGATGTGTAGTCCATTATCTCATTTAAATCGTGCATCCCGACTCTTGGAGGAAAACTGCATTTGGCCTCCTTCACTGTCATCGCTCTCAGCTTCTGTCCTTTCTGTGCCAACAGACCTGGTGTGGTCCCGACGCTGGTACAACCTCTGGCTGATGAAACCTGCCAGCAACGTTCACCTTTTCCAACCCCCCCCCACCCCCCACCACTCTACAGTGTGGCCTCTGTTCTGTTCTTACACCACGTATCCTCCCTCGAAATTGTGGTGCCACTGAGTTAGCGGGGTGTGCGGATCAGAGTCTCTGCACTGAAGCCTGCTGTATCAAAGGTAAAAGAAAAGGAAGGGTTTTTATTCTCATAAACTCCTTCCACCCCAGGAGTGAAAGTTCAGTCACTGCTAGAGTGTGGAAACTCCCGTAGACAGACCCCAAGCTTCAGTGTGTGTAAATATTAGCCCCAGTTCATCAGGGAGAAATCCTCTGTCCTTTAAGTTAGTGGCGTTATGTGTCTCACATCTACCCGAGGAGGTTGACATGGTTTTAATTTACATAAATGTGTGGCATTCTGTCATTACTCCTCCCAGAAGGTCTGATTTAAATATAAGAGTGGTAGCAGTGATCAGCCTTAGCAAGGCTCACCAATAAACCAATGCAAGGATCCCTGTAATCTGGAATATATGGGCCGTACTAAATTCTTAACTCCTTGTCGTAAATATCTTTGTAAGTCCAGTGATTGCTGTCCCTGTCACTCCCCTGCCTCAGGAGTACATTAGATTCAGTTCAGATGAGTTTATTCTCACATATATCAGGGTGCAATGATATTCCTTGCTGGCATGAAACTTACAGAGTAAACAGCGCACGTGGTAATAACAAATAGCAAATAAATGCAGAGACAAACTCATGAATGGTGCAAAGCCTGGAGTGCAACAAAACAAATACTAAAGTGACAGTAATGGAATAATTCCAGAACCCACAAACCCAGACAGAAAGCTACTTATCTTTGATCCCAAAAGACTGTTGAAAAAGAAGAAAAAGAAGATGAAGGAGGAGATGAAGAAGAAAAAGATGACGAGGAAGAGGAAGAAGAAGGTGAAGGAGATGAAGAACTCTATCATAGCTCTGTGGAGTTGCATTGACGACGTGTTAACATTCAGATTCTGATTAGTTCGTTGTCATATACACCAGGGTGCAAAAAAGTTCCACACTTGCAGGAAGCTCAGAGAGTAAACAGTATGTATGGGAACAATAAATGCAGTGATACTCACAACACGCTGGAGGAACTCAGCAGGTCGGGCAGCATCAGTGGAAAAGATCGATTGACGTTTCGGGCCGGAACCCTTCGTCAGTTCCTGAGTTCCTGCAGCGTGTTGTGAGTGTTGCTTTGACCCCAGCATCTGCAGGATTATTTTGTGTTTATGAAATGCAGTGATACGTGCTGTGGTGAGTGGAAAGATTGTAACAGTGTCGGGTTCAGAAGCCTGAGAGCAATGGGGACGAAACTGTTCTTTAGTCTGGAGTCAAGGCTTTCAAACTTCTTCATCCTCTCCCCTGAAGGTAGAAGAGAGAAAAGGAACTGGCAATCCCGTAACTCCCCACATTTTCACATTTCCTTTTTTTCACAGGACTTCTCGGATTATTGATCCGTGCTTGTCCTCTGAACAATGTTTCTGTTCCTTTGGCAAATTAACAGTGAGATCAGAAGGAAAAACCAACCAGCACTTTGTTAATAATTAAACCAATAAAAAATTCTGAGAATAATTAGTTATCCCTCAATATCTCTGTTATTTCTTTATGTTAATATACAGTACTTCTTTAAACTACTTACTTGCAGGTGTGACACCTTTGAGTTCTTTAATTATGTTGTCTTATTGATACATCCTAACCACAATAGTGTTTAGCACCATTATTCCTACAGTTCCAATTGTACAGCTACAGAATCTGTACCTCCCTCTGCAACTGGATCCTTGACTTCTTAACTAGAAGACCATAACCTGTGCAAATCAGAAATAACATCTCCTCATCGACAATCATCACTGGGATGTGTGCTTAGCCCGCTGCTCTATTCTCTACACCCATGACAGTGTGGCTAGGCACAGCTCAAATGCCATCTGTAAATTTGCTGATGATACAAATTGGCAGCATTTCAAATGGTGATGAGGGAGCTTACAGAGTGAGAGATATCAGCTGGTTGAGTGCTGTCACAGCAACAACCTTGCACTCAACGTCAGTAAGACCAAAGAACTGATTGTGGACTTCAGGAAGAGAAGACGGGGAACACGCACCAGATCTCATAGAGGTATCATGAGTGGAAAAAGTGTGCAGTTTCAAGTTCCTGGGTGTCAGAATCTCTGAGGATCTAACTCAGGCCCAACATATTGATACAGCTACAAGGAAGGCATGACAGCAACTATATTTCATTAGCAGTTTGAGAAGAATTGGTATGTCACCGAAAACACTTGAAAATTTCTACAGATGTACCATGGGGAGCATTCTGACTGACTGATCACCATCTGGTATGGGGAGGGGTTCTGCACAGGATCGAAGCAAGCTGCAGGAAGTTGCAAAGTTAGTCAGCTCCATCATGGCACTAGCCTCTGTAGTATCCAAGACATCTTTAAGGAACGGTGCCTCAATAAGGGCAGTGTCCATTATTTAGGACACTCACCACTCAGAACATGCCCTCTTCTCACTGTTACCATCAGGAAGGAGGTACAAGAGGCTGAAGGCACACACTCAGTGACTCAGGAACAGCTTCTTCCCCTCTACCATCCGATTTCTGTAGGGACATTGAACCCATGAATATTAACTCACTAATTTGTTTTTCTGTTTTTGCACTACTCATTTTACATACATATACTTACTGTAATTCAGTTTTTTTTCTATATTTATCATGTATTGCATTGTACTCCTACCGCAAAGGTAGCAAATGTCACAACATACGGTGATATTAAAATCAGATTCTGATAACTCTGTTTCTTCTCCATAGACCATGTGAAGGTAAATAACAGGACAATTGATTTTTGGAAATGATATTATTAATTCTCATTACTCAAAGAAAGAAGATCAACAGAATTAAGGAGATGAAAATGTACCTATTAATCACCCATTTTAAATTAAGAATCTTAGTATTTTTTAATATCAGAATGTTATCTTGGCATATACTAATAACAACATTAATACCATCCATTTCATCATGGACAGTACCTCGTTATTTCTTTTTTTCAGTATGTGTCAGATTTATTATCTCTGACTTAGATGACATTAAATTTGTTCTTTTGCAGCAGCAGTACAATACAAGGACGTGGAATTTCTTTAAGTGAGTATAAATGACAAAAATAGGGCAAAAAAAAAAAGGAATAATGAGGTAGTGTTCAGAATTCTGATGACGGAGGGGAAAAAGATGTTTCTGAATTATTGAGTGTGCATCTTCGGACTCCTGTACCTCCTCCTTGAAGTCTATGACTCTGCCGACTACTGCTGACAGCCGTCTATGTCCCTGATAATAAATCGGACTCTGATTTTCAAACCCTGTAGGTGTTTTTCTCCAGTCCATAATTTAAATGGTATATATTTGGCAGTGATGACCGTATAAGACTCTTCTGAAGAGGCAGAGAGATCTATTAGGAAGAGCATACAGGGAAAACACTCCATTTTATTATCAATTACATCTGTCTTGCCTGGATCTGTCTAATGAAATCTATCCATCTCAAGATAAATATTATCTTGTGCTAATGTTATCAGTCATCGCATTATTAAAGCTGAATGACTTAATCTCAAACTGCCAGACACACTGACAGCATTTTTAATTCAGCAGTTAATATATTATAAAAAATCCTATTACTTCTTGTTCTAATGTTTATGCTCACTTTTTATTTCAGAGATACAGGCTCTACCGTCATTTTGCAAGGATTCAGCACTCTTTCTGCACAAGGCTTGTCTTGGCAGTGGTTTTCTGTTCTCCAGTTGCTCTCTAGCCCAGGGTACCGACACCAAAACCCTTACACCCACCTACAAATCACTCTTGACTTTACAGAAAGGAGGAACAACACCTTATATTCCATCTGGGTAGCCTCCAGCCTGATGGCATGAACATTGACTTCTCAAACTTCTGCTAATGCCCTACCTCCCCCTCGTACCCCATCCGTTATTTATTTATATACACACATTCTTTTTCTCTCTCTCCTTTTTCTCCCTCTGTCCCTCTGACTATACCCCTTGCCCATCCTCTGGGTTTCCCCCCCTCCTCTTTTCTTTCTCCCTGGGCCTCCTGTCCCATGATCCTCTCATATCCCTTTTGCCAATCACCTGTCCAGCTCTTGGCTCCATCCCTCCCCCTCCTGTCTTCTCCTATCATTTCGGATCTCCCCCCCCCCCACTTTCAAATCTCTTACTAGCTCTTCTTTCAGTTAGTCCTGATGAAGGGTCTCGGCCTGAAACGTCGACTGCACCTCTTCCTACAGATGCTGCCTGGCCTGCTGTATTCACCAGCAACTTTGATGTGTGTTGCTCGACTTTACAGTATTTCATTTGTCTACTGTCCTGTGAGTGTCAGACTTTGTGAAACCTGCTCTAAACTCTCACCTGCTCTACGTCCCTCCTTCTGTCCTGTATTGGTGTCTGAGACTTGTCTCAGACCCCAGACACATGGGCGTAGAATCATGCTGGCCCTTGGGTCTACCATGCTCAGCGAGTATTCATCTATTCAAATCCAATTTCCAGCACTCGATCCACAGCTTTGGTAACTCAATTACTTGTTAAATGTTATGAGGGTCTCTTCCTCCACCACACCCTCAGGCAGTGTATTCCACATTCCAGCTACCCTCTGGACAAAACAATTCCTGCTCAGATCCCTTCTAAATCTTCTCCTTACCTGAAACCTATGCATCTCTTTCAAATGCTCCCTCCTTTGTGCCTTATGGACTGGTCTGAACGGTAGGAAGAGATTGCTCGCTACACTGGTCAATAGCTGTGAGGTCTTGCTGGCACTGTAAGCTTTGAAAAGCATAAATAACTTTCCTTTGACCTTGCAATAATCAGCGTGTACTGGCATTCGAAACTTGGCAGTGTTCGTTGATAAACATCAGTGAAAATTTTGTTGAGCTTGCATTTGTTTTGGGATATCAGTCGGAATTTTTAAGTTAGGGTTAGAAAGAACCACCACATATCATTAACCTTAGAATTAGGTTTGTTATCACTAACACATGTTACAAAATGTGCTGTTTTGCCACGGTAGTACAGGGCAGTAGATAAAAAATTACTATAGGTTATAAGAAGAAATAAAAAATAAATACATTGTACAAAGAGACCAAAATAACTCCTGGGTTCATGGACCATTCAGAAATCTGGTGGCAGAGGAGTGTGCCTTTAGGTTCCCGTGCCTCTTCCCAGGGGCGTATCTACGGAAAATAGCGCCTATGGCAAGCACTGAAATTGCGCCTCTGTCCAAACATCTGACACCCATCTTTTAGATAACTTTACCATAATATCAGCTCAAAAATACAAGTCAAGCTTGTTAATCTTTTAATTAACAAATTATGGCACTACATGAAAATTATAACTGCACCTTCCTTGCTTTCACTGATGCAAATTGGTCTATGATGTGATCAAAGTCAGTTTTTTCAGTTTCTTCTCTTTCTACACTCAGCAGAGCAAGATCACACAGTCTGCCTTGACCCATGGAGGCTCTCAAATAGGAAAGTATTAGTTTTAACTTGCTGAATGGTCTCTCACAGCTGGCGATGGGAACTGCGATGGTTAGCATTATCTGAATAGCAATGCGAAGATTGGGGAAGATGCTCTCATCTCCATACTGAACAATAAATTCAAGAAGCTCTTCAGGTCTTGGTATTTTCATGTTGACCCGCCTTAATAGCAACATTCTGCAATCCAAAATTTCTTCATATAGCTGCTGTCCATCAACATCACAGCTGTACAATTCGCCCAAATTTTTGCACTTCTTCTTTGGGTTGTTACTGTCGGCGCCATAACACAGTCCCTCGACATCGAGAAGGAACCCAAATTTGGCGTCAGTGTTGTGCAAACGAGCAAACCTTTCATCCATTTCTTTGTGAAGATTGTCGAGTGTTCCCTTCATGACCCTTTCCATTTCCTCCTTAGTTGTTAACCCAGCATCTCTAGAGTCCTCATCAGCCATTCGTTTCTTTCGTCTCTGACGTCTTTCAACTTCAATATTCCATTCTTGACAGAGACCGACTCCTTCTTCGAGAGACTCACTGACCAACACTTCTCTTTCACCATAAAAATGACCTTGGAGGGCTTTCAAATCCAGGGCAGCATCATGGAAGTTCATGCTAGGATCCTGCAGCCTCTTTTGAATATGGTCAATGCGAATGAGTACTTTGCTCCAAAATCCTAGCAAAATCAGAAAATCGTAACCCAACTTGCGGTTGTACAGCTGCCTTGCGTCACTTCTTGTTTCACTGATCTCGTTTTCATTGTCTATCATGTCCTGGAGAACTTGAAGTATCTCTTCAAGGTGCTTGTTGACGGGCTTCACTGCTTCTGTCCTTGCACTCCAGACTCCGACTTAACCACAGGCACGGCATTTTTGAGTTTTTCCCAGTGCTGTGTTGAACGAGAGAAAAACACGTAGAGAGCTTCGATGGTTCCAAAAAATGTGACCATCATTGTATCCTGCTTGGCTGCATGTACACCCACCAAACTGTTGCAATTCACAAACACTGCCAGGTTGTTTTTCTCACTTATTCTTTGATGAACACCACTTCTGTGTCTAGCCATCACAGCAGCGTTGTCATAGCACTGTGACCAACAATCTTGTAGCTCCATTTCGTCCTTCTCTAGTTGTTTCAAGATGTCTTCAACCAAGCTCTCAGCATCCTTGAGGCTTACATGGATAAAACCAAGGAAGGACTCTCTAACATGGACTGTTTTCCTCTCAAAGTCAGCTTCCACATACCTTACTACTTCTGACATCTGCTCACGTCACAGTGTGTCTGATCAGGAGTCAAGTCGAACATGAGACCATAGTGCTTGGCTTTATGAATGCTTCTCAGTAAACTCTGGTGAACAGTGGATGCCATCATGTGGATGAATTTGATCTAGACACCCGGTGAAAGATAAGACGTGAATCCAGGATGACTTTCCAAATGAGTGAGCTGTTCTTTTATGACAGGGTCAAAGATGGCCAGTAGTTTCAGTAAGCCAAGGAAATTTCCCACATTGGAGTCATTGTCTAGCTGAAGTGACTCCCTGTGTCCTCGCAAAGCTAAGTTCTGAGTTGCAAGGAATTTTATGCAGTGAAGGATTCTCGTCAAGATATCATGTCGCTTCTGCTTTCCCTTCTCAATCTGTGTCTGAAATACCGCGTCAATAACTCCTCTGTTTCCAGCTAAATTTCTTTCCATTTCTTTCTACTGTTTGAAGCATTCCTGATGATTCTTGGCATTTTCATGAACACTAATCCTTTCAGGTGCTTTCCACTGGTTGAATCCGCTTTCCTGCTCCAATGAGGATTGATGGTCTGACCGGGAATAGAGAAGACAACAGATACAAAATGCAGACTTTTTAGAAGGGGAATAGACCAGCCATGAGCGAGTCACTTCCTCACCACGACCATTTCCCAATTTCCTCTTGAACCAAGTTTTGTTCATTGAGCGGTTACTTGTTGGTAGGAAAGGCCCCTCACTGTTCTGGAAATACTTCGAACCCAGCTTTATTATTTCTGTTCTCAACATGTCAGGCAGAATTGCTTTTCCAGTATCCGTGTCGAACTTCAGAAGTCCAATGTCATGCTATTCAATCACTTCTGGTATGACAGTTCGAGGCTCTTTGACACCATCCAGTTCACTAGGTTCAGTGTCGTCAGGTTCAATCTCGTCAGGTAAAATCTCATCAATAAACTCAACATCACCACCACCACCATCATCATCTTCCCCTCCTGTCATGTCCACGTTCTCTGTGGCAGTCTCACTCTTAATCTTGTCATACTCCCATTTATCTGACTTGACTTCCTCCTCGGCTTGTGACACATTTGTACTTGATCCACCTTCGAATTCTAACAAACTTGTAGCAGGTGTAGGCGATTCCATGGAACGTGTCGAACTACTTGTTCCGGGCTTTTCATGAAGAACTTGCTCGACCTCTTGGCTTCCTCTGCCTCCAACTTTCGTCTCTTCCGTTCTTCAGCTCCACTTTCCTTCTTCGTGAAGAAATGTTTCATGGTCTTCTTACCAGTGCTCTGAAATAAGGCCATCCTAGTGCTTCTCACCCATGATAATCAAAGACAGATCATACATCTGAAGAAAATTTTTTTTTCGCTATCCGAGGATGGCTTGTCTGACTTTAATAGAAACTGCTCAGTGGTGCCACCCTTCAAGTGGCGCCCAGGGCACGTGCCATACCTGCCATACCTTAGATATGCCACTGCCTCCTCCTTAATGGCGGTAATGAGACATGGGCATGTCCTGGATAGTACATGGCACCGGATGTCCCTGGGTTACGAATGCCTGACATATGAACACCCCTACATACAAGCAAGCTGTCATAATATTATTAAGTTTCAATGTCTGGCACGTACTCTGTACTCACACACGTTCCTGAAGTTGGAAAAACACATCCCCTTCTTAGCAGTGCTTCCACGTTCTTGGTCTCTTAACTTTACCTCTGTTATTCTGTTTTCTCACTTCTGATTTTCTTTTTGCGCCACTTCAGACTGAGCTACCTTCACATCCATCTTGCACTCAGCACTGTATTTATTACTGCTGTATACACTGTGGGCTTCGTGCGAGCAAGGAATTTCATCGCACTCTGGTGTGTGTGACAATAAACTCATCTGAGTCTAATCTATCTCTCTGTCCACCCTTAATGATCACGCTTTCTCACCAGTCTTGTGTGCGTTTGATGCCATTTATTACAATACTGAGGAGGTATGGCTACCAAGATTGAACAATTTTTGTATACCGATTCATGGTCAAAATTCACTTCTGGCCTTCTGCTAAAATGGAAACTGTTTGCTATGTATTGGATTGTTAGAACAGAAAAAATAGTTACAGAAGAAGGCCATAGCCCCTCAACAAGACTATGAATGAGCTCTGTCCCTAATACCACTTTCCTGCATCCTTTGATTCCTTTAATATACGGAGATCTATTGATTAGTGTTTTGAATAAACACACTCAATGAGTTTCCACAGCCCTCTGGGTTAGAGAATTCCAAGATGCCTTTAGATTTTTCTCAAGTCCTGGTGCAGGGTTTCAACGGGAAACGTCAACACTTCTTTCCCCCTACAGAAGCTGCTCAGCCTGCTGAGTTCCTCAAGCAGATTGTTTGTTACTCCAGATCTCAGCACCTGCAGTCTCTTCTGTCTGATTTATAAGTGTAACGCTCAGCTATATTGGCTCGTATGTATCTAGGGGAAACCCCGACCGCCGCCCAACCTTGTCTCCCGGTTACGTTGGTTGCTGTGCAATGCCACCTGATTCGGCCTCAAACATCAATCATCAGACAGCACACAATCTACGTTTTACAAATTACACTTTATAAATCTTACTAGGACTATGAGATTAATAGAGATACAATACAAAAGGGAATGGAAAAAAAAAAGGTGCCAGACTTAGCAAAGTTCAGTTTCTTCGTGCACACAGTTGGAGCTTGGGACCTTCCTCCTTCACCCTGCAATTCACTCCGACCCCCTCGACTCGCAGCTCAGGGACACCCGGAGCATTCCCAGCACGTCTGTCTTCCTCCCGGTCTCTCCTCCAACTCCCCGCCACCCCCCCGTTTCCTAGCCATATGAGACAGCATATCACCCCAAAAAAGAATAACATGGACACCCATCTGTTCATTCGCTCACTTATCAATAAGATAACCCAAACAAACTGCAGCGAGAGAACCTTCTCAGCATTTAACATAACAAAGAAGCCATTTTGATTAACATACGCAGTAACATAAAAGAAGAACCCCATTACATAGGTTTCACTACTTCTGAGTGAAGTTTACTTTTAACTCATTCCTGAATGACTTGTTCCTTATATTAAGACCATGACCTCAACCTTCTCTTCACCCCACTCTGTTCTAAACTCCATAGCTGAGCGATACACCTCCCAGATCTATCCTTTTGAACTGCTCTACTCCCTCTACACCCATAGCTGTGTGGCTAGGCACAAATCAAACACCATCTATAAATTTGCTGATGACACCACTGTTGTTGGCAGAAACTCAGATGGTGACAAGAAGGCATACAGGAGTTAAATAGATCGGCTGTTTGAGAGGCCTCTTAGTAACAACCTTGCATTCTACACCAGTAAGACCAGGGAATTGATTATGGACTTCAGGAAGGGGAAGTCGAGTGAACGCACACCTTTCCTCATCGAAGGATCAGCAGTGGAAAGGGTGAGCAGTTTCAAATGCCTTGGTGTCAATACCTCTGAAGGTCTATCCTGGGTCAAACATATTGATGCAATTACAAAGAAGTCATGTCAGCGACTATATTTCTTTTGGAGTTTGAGGAGATTTGGTATGTCAGCAAAGACTCTAGCAAATTTCTCCGGATGTATTGTTGAGAGCATTGTAACTGGTTGCATCACCATCTGGTATGGAGGGGGTCCTGCACAGGATTGGAAAATGCTGCATGGGGTTACAAACTCCATCATGGGTGCTAATCTCCCCAGCCTTGAGGACATCTTCAAAAGGCAAAGTCTCAATACGGTGACATCCATCATTAAGGACCCCCATCACCTGGGACATGCCCTCTTCTCATTGCTACTCTTAGAGAGAAGGGACAGGAGCCTAAAGACACACACTTAAAGTTTTAGGAACAGCTTCTTCCCCTCTGCCATCAGATTTCTGAACCAACAATGAATACTACCTCCCTATTTTTGGCTCTGTTTTTGCACTACTCATTTATTTTAATATTTTATATATATTTCTTACTGTAATTTATAGATTTTAAATGTAATGCACTGTATTGCTGTCATGAAACAACACATTTTGTGATGTATGCCAATGACATTAAACCTGATGTTAATCGTCCTGCTACAGAGAGGATGCTATTAAGCTGAAAAAGTGCAGAACAGATTTAAGACGATTTGCTGCCAAGACTCAAGGGACTGTGATATTGAACAGGCTAAGATGTTATTCTTTGGAGAGTAGGAGACTGAGGGATGGCCACATAGAGGTGTATTAAGTCATGGGAAGTATAGAAAAGGTGAATGCACACTGCCTTCTCCCCAGGGGTGGAGAAACAAAAGCTAGAACGGATCTTGACCCGGATCTGGGCCGTACCCTCCAAATATCCGGACCTGCATCTCGGTTTTTTTTGCACTATCTTACTTTCCATTTTTCTATTTTCTATTTATGATTTATAATTTAAATTTTTAATATTTACTATCGATTTGTAATCCAGGGAGCGGGAAGCGCAGAATCAAATATCGCTGTGATGATTGCACGTTCTAGTACCAATTGTTTGGCGACAATAAAGTATGAAGTATGAAGTATAGAAGCCATAGATTCTGGGTGAGCAAGGAGAATTGTAACAGGAACCTGTGAGACAATGGTGGTTTGTATATGGATTTGCCTGCCAGAAGAAATGGTTGAGGCAGGTTCATTAGTAAGATTGAAAAGACGCCTGGACAGGTACAGTACATGAACAGGAAAGATCTAGAGACATATAGGCTGAACACCGGCGAATGCAACGCGCTTAGAAGGACATCTTGGTATGGACCAGTTGGGCCGAATGGCCTGTTCTATGCTGTTTAAATCTGATATTCTGCCATTCATATTTGTCAGGTTTAATATCACTGGCATGTGTTGTGAATTTTGTTGTTATCTGGCAGCAGTACATAATAATAAAACCTGTGAATTACAGTAAGAAGTATAGGTATATATATTAAAACGTTAAATTAAATTAGTGCAAAAAGTAGTGAGGTAGTGTTCATGGGTTATGTCCACTCAGAAATCATTTGGCAGAGGGGAAGGAGCTGAGTGTGTGGCTTCAACCTCCTGCAGCTTCTTCCTAATGAGAAGAGGCTATGTCCTTAATGATGAATGCTACCTTTTCGAGGCATCGCTTGCTGATGTCCTGGACACTGGGGAGGCTGGTGCCCATGATGGAGATGACTGCGTTTACAGCTTTCTGCAGCTTATCTCAAACCTGTGCAGTGGGCAGGCCACCCCACCCCCCATATCAGACAGTGATGCAGCCAATCAGAATGCTCTCCACGGTACACCTGTCAAAATTTGCGAGTGTCTTTGGAGACACGCCAAATCTCCTGGTGAAATATAGCCGCCGTCCTGTCTTCTTTGTAACTGCATCGATATGTCGGGCTTAGGATAGATCCTCAGAGATGCTGACACCCAGCAATTTGAAATTGCTCACCCTTTCCACTTATGATCCCTCTACGAGAATTGGCGTGCGTTCTCTCACCTTACCCTTTCTGAAGTCCACAACCAATCTGCTGGTTTTTCCGACACTGAGTGCAAGGGTTGTTGCTGCAACCACACTCAACTGGCTGATCTATCTCCCTCGTGTACACCTTCTCACCACCATCTGGAATCCACTCAGTTTACTTCTGACAACCTATCCCAACACCAGGATTCCTTTAGATCGCATTCTGTGATATCCCATGGCAGCCTGCAACTATGATCACCTTTTAACTGTGAATAAGTCGATATGTGTAAAACTGTGGATCCTACTTCTTCTCACTGAAACTGCATCCTGACTAGAAAAATTGATAAACATTATTATTGTCACACATACTAAGGTACAGTGAAAGATTCTGTTCTGCATGCCATCCACACAGATAATTTCGTTACCACAGTACGTTGAGGTGGTACAAGGGAAATGCACTAACTGAATGCAGAATGTAGTGTTACAGTAACAAAGTTAGTGTAGTGCGGGTCGGTAATAAGGTGCAAGACCGTAAAGAAGTAGATAGCGAAGTCGAGCCCATCTTATTGTACAAAGGGTTCATTCAATATCTTATAACTTCAGGATGAAAACTGTCCTTGAGCCTGGTGTTATGTACTTTCAGGCCTTCTAACCTTCTGCCCAATGGGAGGAGGACAAAGAATGTCCAACATAAAGGGTGTTTGACTATGTTGGCTGTGTTACTGAGACAGTGAGAACTGTAGACAGAGACCATGGAGGGGAGGCTGGTTTCTGTGATTTACTAAGCTGTCTACAGTTTCTTGTGGCCTTAGGTAGGGCAGTTGCCTTACCACAATGCAGCCGGATTAGATCATTTCTAAGGTGTATTGATAAAAATTTGGCAACGTTCTCTGGCTACACAAAGGTACAGATTTCATTTTAAAGGACTCATTTTATCATTATAAGAGGAATTCTTAAAAATATCCTATTGTCATGTCTTGGATTTTGGTTGTCAAGGTTACTGTTTTGATCATTATAGTAAATGTATGGTGCAGAGTTGAGTTTGACCTTGGAGCCCAGTCTGGGCAGGAGGATTCAGATACGCTGTAGAGGGCTTGAAATATATTTTGATTGGCTAGACTCCACATTAGTTCCTGAATCCTGCAAGTAATAGCACATTTTCTCAGAATAACCTGGTTATTCTGGCCCCCAAATGTTCCAAACCAGTGAATTTATGAAGTGGTGACTTTGCTCATTATTCAAAGGGGATATTTCACTGTCCAGGAAAGGAAAAATGGAATATTTAACATCAATATTATCTCATTTGCAGTATTCTTTCTGTGACATTCAATCTTATTATTGTTTGGGATAGTTTAACTATATTTCTAAGTCCTTCTATCTGTTTAATATGTGGGTTCTTGTGTTAAGTATAGGTTTTGTTAACCTGATTCTCTGCTTATTAATGTGAGGTTGCATGTATGGGTATTGGGCTCCACCTGTTCATCTGTTGATTGGGCTTTGGTAAGGAAGGCAACAGTCAAAAGGCTTCAAGCTTATAAAATACTGGACACAAGGATCTATAACTGTGTGTAACACGCTTGTAACTGCTGTTGTAAAATGCAGTTCCATATCCATTCACTTACTGAATGGACTCCTGCCATGGCACAGCCGTCACCATGTGTTCAGTTGTTTCCAGGTTGCCTTCCGGAACTTCCTCAAGAAATCCTTCTGACTCTCCACCTGCTCTGATCTCTTAAACATCTTGTAATGTTCTTCTTAAGGCATCTAGATTTTCTTTTTTAGGCTTCTCAGTTTCCTAGAATTGCAATTGGAATGAATTTATTATTCTCACATGTATTGAGAAATGGTGAAAAACTTTTTGCATGCCATCCACATAGAACATTTCATCACATCGCTGCATTAAGGCAGTACAAGGGAAAAAAATAACAGAGAACGGAATTTAGTGTTATAGTTACAGAGGAAGTGAGTCAATGGGGTGTAAGGGCGATGACAAGGTAGAATGTGAAGTCAAAAGTTCATTTTTTAAAATACCTTATTTTCAAAAGAGGTTTATTTTCGATGTACAAGTGGTATATTTAGTAAGTGTATAACAGTGGGATAGAAGCTGTCCTTGAGCCTGATGGTGAATATTTTCAAACTTTTGCATTCTCTGCTCTATGAAAGAGATGAGAAGAGAGAATGACCAGGGGCGCTTGATGATGTTGGCTATTTTCTCAAGATAGTGGGAAGTATGGACGGAAATCCATTGAAGAAAGGTTGGTTTTCATGAAGGACTGGGCTGTGCCCAAAACTTTTTGAAATTTCTTGTGGCCTTCAGGCAGGGCAGGTGCCATACCAAGCCACGATGGAACCAAAGATAATAGACTTCTAAGACACAGTAGGAGTCCATTCACTCCATCAGGTCTATGTCAGATCCCAAGGATGCAACCGTCATTTCCCTATATCTTTTCGACTTACTCTCCCTCACATATTCCCATCAGCTCCACTTTGATTCTCTCTGCTTTTAACCTACTGTACATACTGGGGGAAATTTAAAGCAGTCAATTAACCTACCTAACTGGCTGGTGGCGTAGTGGCATCAGCACCGGACTTCAAGGCGAAGGGTCCCGGGTTCGTATCCGGCCAGCTCCTTGCACGCTTCCCATCTGTGCTGGGTTGAATGTCGAGTGAGCAACTCGGCCTCACAAAAAAAAACAGACAAATGCTGAAGAAACAGCAAAAAGTTCCACCCATTGCACTACAAGGCGCGATAAAGGAGCAACAACAATTAACCTACCGGTACTTTGTTGGGTAGAAATGGGAGCACCCAGGAGAAACCCACCTAATCACAAGGAGAACGTGCAGACTGTATATAGACAGCATATGAGGTGTTCCTCCCAACTCCAGATGATCAATCTTTCCCTGGATAACTGGTGCAGGTTCAGTGTTGCTGAGTTTTGAGAAACAGTATAAAGATAAGTGATAGTGACTTTAACTCAGATCCAGGCAGGGTTGGAAGCTTACAGTTACAGGTTGTGGCTTCTCAGTCCTAGTCCACCCTTAACTCCTTAACCTTACCATAAAATCGTTACGGGGAAATGAGCTCTTTTGCTTATCTTGTCTATGTCGACTGCCATCCCTAACGACACTAATCCCCCTTACCTGTATCAAGCTCATATCTCTCAATACTTTTCCTGTCCAAGTACCCACATGACGTGTTGGGAATTCAAACCAGTATTTGGGGAATGTTGTGGGGCAGAGGGAGCGAGGAGTCCAAGTATGTACAGTAGCTAGACATCATAGTAGACGGGGTAGTGAAGAAGGTACTTAGCATGCTGGCCTTCTACAGTCAGTGCTCTGGGTGTAGGAGATTGGATGTTATGACGCAATTGTACAAGATGCTGGTGGGGCCATACCTGCAGTGTGTGTACAGCCTTAGGACATTATTAATGTGGGAAGAGTGCAAAGAAGATTTACGTGAATGTTGCCAGGACTCAGCAGCTTGGTTATAGGGAGAGGTTGGGCAGGCTAGGTCTTCATTCCTTGCTGACCTTATAGAGGTGATGAATATTGTGAAGGCATGGTCCATAGACAGGGCGAATGCACACGGTCATACAGCAGGGTGAACACACACAGGTAGGGGTGTGTTTCTGTGCTGTACCGCTCTGTGACTGGCCTGGTTGGTCATCTCCACATGGTTGTCTGATCCACCACTGAGAGTATTTGGCCAGTGGAGGTACCAAGATGGAGGGTATTCCTTGTAGTTCGGCGCACAATGCAGCACGGTAATGTAATGGTTAGCACAAGGCAGTACAGTACAGGCAACCCGGGTTCAATTTCTGCTGCTGCATGCACAGAGTCTGGATGTTCTCCCTGTGACTACGCAGGTTTCCACTGTGTGCTCTGGTTTCCTCCCACAGACCGAAGACACACTGGTTGGTAGGTTAATTGGTCATTGTAAATTGTCCTGTGACTGGGCTCTGGTTTAATCAGGGGTTGCTAGGCGACACAGCTCGAAGGGCCGGAAGGTCCTATTCCACACCGTATCTCAATAAATAAAAAAATAAAAGAGTTTGAGAGTTACATAGCAAAGAAACAAACCCCTTGGTCCATCTTGTCCATGCTGACCAAGTCGCCCACCTGAGCGAATCCTATTTGCCTAGGTTTGTCTCGTACCCCCTAAAACTTTCATATCCATGAACCTGCCCAAATGTCTTTCAACTGTAGTTGTACCTGCTTCTACTACTTCCTCTGCCAGCTGGTTCCATTTACCCAACACACCTTTCAAATTTTTGCCTCTATCTTGAACCTATCCCCTCTAGTTTTAGATTCTCCTACCTTGCTCTGTGACCATCTTCTTTACTTTTGCCCATTATGGTTTTATACAGCTCCATTAAGTTCACTCCTCCCAGTCCGTTCACTCCAGGGAATACAGTCCCAGCCTATTTAGCCTCTCCTTACAACTCAAACTTTCCAATCCCTTTACCATACTTGTGAAACTTTCCTGCACCCTTTCAAGCTTAATGACGTTAACACCCTCTTTTCTACAGCTGGGTGACTTGAACTGCACACCATACTCCAAGGGCAATCTCATCAACATTTTTGTTTGAACTCATGTCAGTTCTTCCTTTAGGAATCTGTTCATCAAATACAACTCCATAGTTGATCTGCAAAGATGATAGATACTTTATTGATCCCAAAGGAACAGTACAAATATTAGAAGAGAAGTAAGAAAGAATAAAAACAAGTTACCTCAAACAGTCTAGCAGGAGGGGTCATCACTTCCCCGACTATAGGTTGACTCATTATAGAACCTAATGACCGAGGGTAAGAATGACCTCATATATTGCTCTTTCGAGCAGCGCAGTTGTCTTAGTCTATTACTAAAAGCTCTCCTCTGTTCAGCCAAAGTGGCATGCAGAGGGTGAGTAGCATTGTCCAGAATTGCCGGAAAGTGGTGTCAGCTTTGAAATGTAAAATCACTCTCTTCAAACTGAGAAAATCTTTCAGTCTGAGGCTGAGATTGTGTCCGTGAGTTTCCAAATTATTCCACTGCAGTGCAGTTCAAGGGCAAAAGTAATTGTACTTTAAGTGAGGGATTGGTTGGAGCCAGTACAGAATCCACTGCAGCATATTTCAGGAGTGATGGAATGGAAGAGATCCAACCAAAGCCTTCGGTAAAATAAGATGTCATGCCTATGTCACTCTGCAAGAGTGAGTAGGTGATAAATCTAGCAAGGCCTTCAGCCACAAGGAGGTGATTCACCAAGACGTGAAACATTTTCAGTTTACACCAGATCTGCCTTTTGAAAAGTAAAATGCTTGAGTTTGCAAATGAAGCCCAGCAAGCCAGCCTTCTCAAACCCTATCCTTTTACCCATAACCTTTCTGACTGAGACCCATTCAGGGACCCTTGAGCGCACCTGGTATCCATTCATCTATCAATGAACGAGTTGGATGCAAAACCAGACAGCAAACTAAAAGTCAGTGCTCACTGCAACCTTTGTCTTTTGGCGCTACCAGTTTTTAGCATTCTATTTCAAATCCACACCCCACCCCATTAAAAGGTGAACTAATGCAGGTTAACAATTTTTACACATTTACAGGTTTGATCAATTGACTACATTTCAAATCTCTTTGAATTTTGAAATGGTAGTATTTCTACATCTAACTTAATTCAGGGACTCAGCAGATGGTTACACTTGCTCATTTCATCTCAGAATCAGAATCAGCTTTGTTGTTACTGATGAATACCTTGAAATTTGTTGTCTTGTGGCAGCAGTACAGAGCCAGACATAAAAATTGCCCCCAAATTACAAATCAGGTAGTGTTCATGGACTTTTGGGAAATCTGATGGCAGAGGGTAAGAAGCTGTTCTTAAGATGCTGAGTGTGGGTCTTCGGGTTGCTGTGCCTTCTCCCCGAAGGTGATAATGCGAGGAGGGCATGCCCTGGATGGAGGAGGTCTTTAATCGTGGATGCCACCTTCTTGAGGCCCTGCCTCAGGAGGATGCCCCTAATGGAGGGGATCGTTGTGCCCGAGATGGAACTGGCTGAGTTTATAGCCCTCTGCAACCTCTTGCAATCCTGTGCATTGAAGGCTGCATGTCAGGCACCATCCGTAGAAATTTGCAAAAGATGATAGTGGCATATGAAATCTCCTTAAAATCCCAAAGAAGTAGAGCCACCAGTGTGCCTTCTTCAATGTGTTGGAACTTTCTTCAACACAACTCAGACTCACTTCTAGCACTCATCTCCCTCACCTTTTTCCTGGGTCACTTGTACTGAGAAACGTTGTTTTAAATCAGTCAGCATGGTACTTGATTTTAACGAATAACATCATCATAGCCAGATTACAAACCCAGCACCCGAGTGCCCTCATTACCATCTTGGGTGACTTCAACCAGGTTACCATGGCTAGAACACTGCCCAACTTCACGCAGTATGTGAGCTGTACAACCAGAGGGGAGAGGACTCTGGATTTGATGTACGCTAACGTTAAGGATGCATACAGCTTCTCTCCCCTCCCCCCACTGGGAGGGTCAGATCACAACTTGGTGCGTCTAAAACCCTGCTACGTGCCTTGGGTGAAGAGAAAACCTGCAACCTCGAGGACAGTGAGGAAATGGTCGGAGGAGGCTTATGAGGCGCTCCAGGGTTGTTTTGAGGTGACAGACTGGCAGGCACTCTGTGAGCCACATGGAGAGGATATTGATGGGCTCACAGAGTGCATCACTGATTACATCAACTTCTGTGTGGACTGCAATGTTCCAACAAGAACTGTCCTTTGTTATTCAAATAACAAGCCATAGGTGACCATGGACATTAAGGACATCCTGAATGCTAAAAAGAGGGCGTTTAGAGATAGAAATAGGGATGAGCTGAGGTCAATACAGAGGGACCTGAAAGCCAGGATCAGGGAGGCTAAAGACAGGTACAGGAGGAAGCTTGAGTGAAAACTCCAGCAGAACAACATGAGAGAGGTCTGGAGGGGGATGAGGACCATCACTGGGTTCCGGCAAACTAGCAACAGAGGAGCTGAAGGCAGTGTGGACAGGGCCAATGAACTTAACCTGTTCTTTAACAGATTTGACATTGTGGCCCCTGTCTATCCCACACATGAGCCATCTCTTGTCGGCCCCCAACCAACACATATTCCACTCTCCCCTCCTAACCCTCCTCACAGTCCCCCACCCTGCTCTCATGACTATACCCCTTCCCCACACGAAACCACCACGGTGGGCTTCACAGCTGAACAGGAGAGAAGACAGCTGAAACATCTCAACCCAAGCAAGGCTGCAGGACCAGATTGTGTCAGTACCAGGGTGCTCAAAGCCTGTGCCCCTCAGCTATGTGGAGTACTTCGCCATGTATTCAACCTGAGCCCGAGGCTCTGGAGGGTTCCTGTACTGTGGAAGACGTCCTGCCTCGTCCCTGTGCCGAAGACGCCGTGCCCCAGCGGCCTCAATGACTACAGACCGGTGGCATTGACCTCCCACATCATGAAGACCCTGGAGAGACTTGTTCTGGAGCTGCTCCGGCCTACGGTCAGGCCACACTTAGACCCCCTCCAGTTCGCCTACCAGCCCCAACTAGGATTTGAGGATGCCATCGTCTACCTGCTGAACCGTGTCTACGCCCACCTGGACAAGCCAGCGAGCACTGTGAGGGTCATGTTTTCTGACTTCTCCAGTGCGTTCAACACCATCCGCCCTGCTCTGCTGGGGGAGAAGCTGACAGCGATGCAGGTGGATGCTTCCCTGGTATCATGGATTCTTGATTACCTGACTGGCAGACCACAGTACGTGTGCTTGCAACACTGTGTGTCAGACAGAGTGATCAGCAGCACTGGGGCTCCACAGGGGACTGTCTTGTCTCCCTTTCTCTTCACCATTTACACCTCGGACTTCAACTACTGCACAGAGTCTTGTCATCTTCAGGAGTTTTCGGATGACTCTGCCATAGTTGGATGCATCAGCAAGGGAGATGAGGCTGAGTACAGGGCTACGGTAGGAAACTTTGTCACATGGTGTGAGCAGAATTATCTGCAGCTTAATGTGAAAAAGTCTAAGGAGCTGGTGGTAGACCTGAGGAGAGCTAAGGTACCGGTGACCCCTGTTTCCATCCAGGGGGTCAGTGTGGACATGGTGGAGGATTACAAATACCTGGGGATACGAATTGACAATAAGCTGGACTGGTCAAAGAACACTGAGGCTGTCTACAAGAAGGGTCAGAGCCGTCACTATTTCCTGAGGAGACTGAGGTCCTTTAACATCTGCCGGAAGATGCTGAGGATGTTCTACGAGTCTGTGGTGGCCAGTGCTATCATGTTTGCTGTTGTGTGCTGGGGCAGCAGGCTGAGGGTAGCAGACACCAACAGAATCAACAAACTCATTCATAAGGAGGGTAAAAGGAGGGAGAGAGAGAAACCGGGGAATTATAGACCGGTTAGCCTAACGTCGGTAGTGGGAAAACTGCTGGAGTCAGTTATCAAAGATGTGATAACAGCACATTTGGAAAGCGGTGAAATCATCGGACAAAGTCAGCATGGATTTGTGAAAGGAAAATCATGTATGACGAATCTCATAGAATTTTTTGAGGATGTAACTAGTAGAGTGGATAGGGGAGAACCAGTGGATGTGGTATATTTGGATTTTCAAAAGGCTTTTGACAAGGTCCCACACAGGAGATTAGTGTGCAAACGTAAAGCACACGGTATTGGGGGTAAGGTATTGATGTGGATAGAGAATTGGTTAGCAGACAGGAAGCAAAGAGTGGGAATAAATGGGACCTTTTCAGAATAGCAGGCAGTCACTAGTGGGGTACCGCAAGGCTCAGTGCTGGGACCCCAGTTGTTTACAATACATATTAATGACTTGGACGAGGGAATTAAATGCAGCATCTCCAAGTTTGCGGATGACACGAAGCTGGGCGGCAGTGTTAGCTGTGAGGAGGATGCTAAGAGGATGCAGGGTGACTTGGATAGGTTAGGTGAGTGGGCAAATTCATGGCAGATGCAATTTAATGTGGATAAATGTGAAGTTATCCACTTTGGCAAAAATAGGAAAACAGATTATTATCTGAATGGTAGCTGATTAGGAAAAGGGGAGGTGCAACGAGACCTGGGTGTCATTATACACCAGTCATTGAAAGTGGGCATGCAGGTACAGCAGGCGGTGAAAAAGGCGAATGGTATGCTGGCATTTATAGCAAGAGGATTCGAGTACAGGAGCAGGGAGGTACTACTGCAGTTGTACAAGGCCTTGGTGAGACCACACCTGGAGTATTGTGTGCAGTTTTGGTCCCCTAATCTGAGGAAAGACATCCTTGCCATAGAGGGAGTACAAAGAAGGTTCACCAGATTGATTCCTGGGATGGCAGGACTTTCATATGAAGAAAGACTGGATGAACTAGGCTTGTACTCGTTGGAATTTAGAAGATTGAGGGGGGATCTGATTGAAACGTATAAAATCCTAAAGGGATTGGACAGGCTAGATGCAGGAAGATTGTTCCCGATGTTGGGGAAGTCCAGAACGAGGGGTCACAGTTTGAGGATAAGGGGGAAGCCTTTTAGGACCGAGATTAGGAAAAACTACTTCACACAGAGAGTGGTGAATCTGTGGAATTCTCTGCCACCGGAAACTGTTGAGGCCAGTTCATTGGCTATATTTAAGAGGGAGTTAGATATGGCCCTTGTGGCTACGGGGATCAGGGGGAGGGAAGGCTGGTGCAGGGTTCTGAGTTGGATGATCAGCCATGATCATAATAAATGGCGGTGCAGGCTCGAAGGGCCGAATGGCCTACTCCTGCACCTATTTTCTATGCTTCTATGTTTTAAGGCCAGTGATGTTGTGGGGATGGAACTGAACTCTCTCATGGTGGTGTCTGAAAAGAGGATGCTGTCTAAGTTGCATGCCATCTTGGACAATGTTTCCCATCCACTACATAATGTACTGGGTGGGCACAGGAGTACATTCAGCCAGAGACTCATTCCACTGAGATGCAGCACAGAGCGTCATAGGAAGTCATTCCTGCCTGTGGCCATCAAACTTCACAACTCCTCCCTTGAAGGGTCAGACATTCTGAGCCAATAGGCTGGTCCTAGACTTATTTCATAATTTACTGGCATAATTTACATATTACAATTTCACTATTTATGGTTCTATTACTATTTATTATTTATGGTGCAATTGTAACGAAAACCAATTTCCCCTGGGATCAATAAAGTATGACTATGACTATGACTATGACTGTTTGGCCCTTATTCCTCTAACCCTTTCTTATCCATGTACCCGTTCAAGCGTCTTTTAAATGATGTTAATGTATGTACTTTACCCACTTCCTTTGGCAGGTCATTCCCAAATCTGACCACCTCTTTGGGTGAAAAAGTTGCCTCCCAGTTTCCTATTAAATCTTGCCCATCTCACCCTCTAGTTCTTGGTTCCCCTCATGATTTTATACACCTCTGTAAAAACACCCCTTATTCTCTTATGCTGTAATGAATGAAGTCCTAGCAACAATTTTGGAAATCTCCCCTGCACTCTTTCTTGTTTAATGATGTCTTTCGTATAGCGCGGAGACCAAAACTGGAGAAAACACTACAAATAAAACCTTACCAATGTCTTGTATGCGATGTTCCGCTTGAGACCATGTGAGTTTCCTCCCTCACCCAAGGCACGTGTAGACTGGGCGGTTAATTGCCCATCTGAATTGCCCCTGGCCTGTAGGCGAGTGGCAGGATCAGGTGGCGGGCGGGGGGTAAGAGCGAAAAAAAAGGGATTAAAGGTGTAAATAAATGGTGGTTGAAGGTCAATGTCGCATTGTGGACCAAAGGGTCTGTTCCTGTGCTGTTTTTCTCTGTGACCCTGACCCTGAGCATCAGCCAGAGATTTTGGTGAAGTGCTTTCTCTTCAACCTAAAAATTCCCGAGCATACGAGGGAAAGGACTTTTCTTGGCTTTGAAAGCACCAATTTTAATAATGCATTTGTGAAATCCACTGATTAAGACTTCAATATGTGATCTGTGTTTGTTTAGCATTCGGATTCAACCATTTGTCATCTGCGTAATGCTTCATTAAGGAGGAGGAAACCCTTGGCAGACCTAATTTTCCTTTGTGTATCTATGCTGTGAATGCTGTTTCTACCTGTTGTTTAAAGAGGATGTCGAGTACTCTCCATCTGGACCACCTCAGAGTCGGAGCTGTTAAAAAGCAGCCAATTAATTAATTCAGACACCCTAGACCCTCACACTTTATAGGTAAACTAATCACCAGATGGGAAAGGGGATTCTTGTTACTCGATGCTCTTGGGTCACGTTTCCCAAGTTTTCTCTGAGAAAACAGTTGTCCCACCTTTATAATTGTAATAACAACTTGTCTGGAATTCAGCGCCTCTTTGCAGTTCCAGAATCATGTCAAAGGCCAGGAATAATTAAACGCTAAACTTAATAAATCTTTTTTTTTAAAGTCCTTGTTATCTTCCATCCCCTGATTCCTGGGCACTTTGGTTACTGACTAAAATTTGGTTCTGTGCACAGATACGAGTTATCAGGTGTAATCATCTAAGTGGATGCATACAATTGACAGGGAAAGCCTGGCAGTTGTTCGGCTTGGGAACGTTGTTGCCATGGTAGGCTTTGTACTTTGCACACGTTCACACATTTCCATATATTTCCAAATGCAGATGAAAACATCCACGCACTGTCATCCACACAGACATGAGGCATATGCCCATACACTGAGAAATACTCCATGTACACACACACACACACACACATGCGCACACGCACACACACGCACACAGATGCACACATACACACACACACACGCACACACGCACACACGCGCACACACACACGCACACAGATGCACACATATACACACACACACACGCACACACACGCGCACACGCACACACACACGTGCACACGCACACACACGCACACGCGCACACGCATACACACGCACACAGATGCACACACACACACACACATGCACACACACACGTGCACACGCACACACGCACACGCGCACACGCACACACACGCACACAGATGCACACATACACACACACACGCACACAGATGCATACACATACACACACACACACACGCACACAAACAATGCGAACACACCAATGCACACATGCATGCATGCACATATATGTGTACATATACACCCACGCAAATACATATGTATACACACACAAACTTGCACAAACTCGCGGCATACCACATAAACATGCACAGACATATACATAGGCACAAATACACCCACACACACAAACACAAATGTATGCACACACATTATCATACATATATGTACCCACACACACACGTATAATTTGTCAACACTACCATGCAGTGTGAAACATGTATACACATACACACACATACTGCCAACACCATACGAAGAGTGTGAAGCATGTATAAATATATATATAATGTATAATCTGCCAACACTACCACACAATCAATGTGAAACATGTACACACACACACACTAGTACCACAGAAACAGCGTGAAGCAAACACACACATGACTGCATGCACTGCCAATATTACAACACAAACCATACAATCACACTGATATATACACATGCACACTGCCAACACAACCATACAGTGTCTCTCACACACACACACACACACACACACACACACCACACAAACTCTTTTAGACTCTATGCCACATTGGTTCCACCTCCCCTCCAGTGCTGGATGATGCTCAACAGGGATATCTGGCATTTTTCTTTCCTTCTCTATGGAATTAAGTCATTAGATTTAGTCTTTAGGAGATAAGCATACTGAAGGTTAAGACAAGTTGCACTGCATTGTGCGTTTTAACACGAGCTGGATTCAGGCAGATACTGCCCCTGCAGTCCCAGATTCACAGCGAGCAGACTAAACCCCAGTCTTGCTGGAGATACACACACAGGATCTGGTCTTTCACAAACCATGGCTGATGGTTTACCTCAGCCCCAGTTCCCAGCATGAGCCACCAAGATAGACATGCTGAGTGGTTGAGCACTTGGGTGGAGAATTCCAAAGAACCACCACTCTCTGGATGTAGAAATCTTTAATCATCCCCATACTGATGATAAGTACTGCCCCCCTCCGTCTTGAGACTGTGACCCATGATTATGAGCAATGTGGTGACTGCTTGAGGATCTGCATTGAGCAATGTTTGAGCAATGATTACCTGGGCAGTTAAATTGCTGTCACACCCAGCAACACTTTGTGTGCTGCATCCCCTTTTGTATTCAATAACAATCCCAAGCCAGAAGTAGAATTTCAATGTAATTCATAGTCAATTAGATTATCTGGAATTCTTTTAAAGAAGTATTGTCTCAATAATGGTGACAATTGAACTATCAGATTCTTACTTCCTCAGAAGACTAGGGAAATTTGGCATGCCCCTGATGACCTTCACTGATTTTTACAGATGCACCATAGAACACGTCCATTCTGGATGCATTACAGCTTGGTCTGTTGAAGACCACAAGAAATTGCAGAGGATTGCGAATGTACCCATCCATCATGCAAACCAGCCTCCCCTTCAATGATTTTATCTACATTTCCCGCTGCCTTGGTGGGGGGGGGGGTGGTCAGCCAAACATGATCAAAAAAGCCTCCCTCCACGGTCATTCTCTCAACACAAAATACTCTGCAGATGCTGGGGTCAAAGCAACACTCACAACACACTGGAGGAACAAGCGTGTAGCTTGTTTTCAGACGAAGGGTGTAGCTATGGGCACCTGCATGGGCCCCAGCTATGCCTGCCTCTTCGTTGGTTATGTGGAACAGTCTGTGCTCCAGACCTATTCTGGTACTGCTCCCCAACTTTTCCTTTGCTACATTGACGACTACATTGGTGCTGATTCTTGCACCCATGCTGAGCTCATCAATTTCATCAACTTTACTTCAAACTTCCACCCAGCCCTCAATTTCACATGGTCTGTCTCGGACACTTCTCTCCCCTTTCTCGATCTCTCAGTCTCCATCTCTGGAGAAAGACTTTCCACTGACATCTTCTACAGGCCCAATGACTCTTATAACTACCTCAACTATACCTCTTCCCACCCTGCCACATGCAAAAATGCCACTCCCTATTCCCAGTTCCTCCGTCTCCGCCGCATCTGCTCCCAGGATGAGGCTTCCGTTCCAGGACATCTCAAATGTCCTCTTTCTTTAAGGATCGTGGTTTCCCTTCTGCTGTCATCAATGATACCCTCACCCGCATCTCCTCCATGTCCCGCACTTCGGCCCTCACCCCATCCTCCCACCACTCCAACAGGGAAAGAGTTCCCCTTGTCCTCGCCTACCACCCCACCAGCCTCTGGATCCAGCACGTTATCCTCCGCAACTTCCGCCACCTTCAACAGGACCCCACAACTAAGCACATCTTTCCCTCTCCACCCTTCTCCGCTTTCCGCAGGGATCGGTCCCTCCGTGACTCCCTGATCCACACGTCCCTCCCCACGGATCTCCCACCCGGCACTTATCCCTGTAAGCGTAAGTGCTACACCTGTCCCTACACCTCCTCTCTTGCCACCATTCAGGGCCCCAAACAGTCCTTTCAGGTGAGGCAACACTTCACTTGTGAGTCTGTTGGGGTCATCTATTGCATCCGGTGCTCCCAGTGCGGCCTCCTTTACATCGGTGAAACCCGACGCAGATTGGCGGACCGCTTTGTTGAGCACCTCCACTCGGTCCGCCACAACAGACAGGATCTCCCAGTTGCCACCCACTTCAACTCTGCTTCACATTGCCACTTGGATATGTCCATACATGGCCTCCTCTACTGCCATGATGAGGCTAAACTCAGGTTGGAGGAGCAACACCTCATATACCGTCTAGGTAGTCTCCAGCCCCTTGCTATGAACATAGAATCCTCCAACTTCTGGAGATTCTCTCCCCCTCCCTTCCCCTATCCCTATGTCACTCTGCCCCCTCCACCAGCTGCCTATCACCTCCCCTATGGTTCCGCCTCCTTCTCCTTCATTGTGTTTCCCCCTATTCCTTCTTCACCTTTCCTGCCTATCACCTCCCTGCTTCCCCTCCCTCACCCCTGTATCTTTCCCCTTACTGGTTTTTCACCCGGAACCTACCAGCCTTCTCCTTCCCACCCTCCCCCCACCTTCTTTATAGGGCATTTGCCCCTTCCCTCTTCAGTCCTGGTGAAGGGTTCCGGCCCGAAACGTTAACTGATCATTTCCACGGATGCTGCCCGACCTGCTGAGTTCCTCCAGCATGTTGTGAGTGATGGTCATTCTCTCTGCTCCCTATTCCATGAGCAGAATTTATAAAGGCTTGAATATCTGTACTACCAGGCTCGAGGACAGTTTCTATCCCACTGTTAGAAACCATAGAAACCATAGAAAAACTACAGCACATAACAGGCCTTTTGGCCCTTCTTGGCTGTGCCGAACCATTTTCTGCCTAGTCCCACTGACCTGCACACGGACCCTATCCCTCCATGCACCTCCCATCCATGATAGAAACCATAGAAAAACTACAGCACAGAAACAGGCCTTTTGGCCCTTCATTGAACAGATCTCTTATTCAATAAAGATGAACTTCAGATCTCTTCTCAGTCTACCTTATCATGGCTCATACACATTATTTCTTTGCCTGCACTGCATTTCCTCTGTAACTGCGACGCAATATTCTGTATCTTTTTTCTTTTGTATTACTTTGTTTTACTTATGCATGAAATGAACTGTCTGAATGGCACACAAACAAAAAAATGCTGTATTTCAGTACATCTGACAATCATAAACATATTACCAATTAAAAGACACATACTCTTCACAGGAAGAGAGGAAGCACAACGAGATCTAGATGTTCTTGTACATCTGTCACTGAAAGCAAGCATGCAAGTACAGCAGGCAGTGAAGAAAGCTAATGGCATGCTGGCCTTCATAACAAGGGGAATTGAGTACAAGAGCAAAGAGGTCCTTCTGCAGCTGTACAGGGCCCTGGTGAGACCACACCTGGAGTACTGTGTGCAGTTTTGGTCTCCAAATTTGAGGAAGGACATTCTTGCTATTGAGGGAGTGCAGCGTAGGTTCACAAGGTTAATTCCCGGGATGGTGGGACTGTTATATGTTGAAAGATTGGAGCGACTGGGCTTGTATACTCTGGAATTTAGAAGGCTGAGCGGGGGATCTTATTGAAACATATAAGATTATTAAGGGATTGGACACGCTGCAGGCAGGAAGCATGTTCCCGATGTTGGGGGAGTCCAGAACCAGAGGCCACAGTTTAAGAATAAGGGGTAGGCCATTTGGAACGGAGCTGAGGAAAAACTTTTTCACCCAGAGAGTGGTGGATATATGGAATGCTCTGCCCCAGAAGGCTGTGGAGGCCAAGTCTCTGGATGCTTTCAAGAAAAAGATGGATAGAGCTCTTAAAGATAGTGGAATCAAAAGTTATGGGGATAAGGCAGGAACTGGATACTGATTGTGGATGATCAGCCATGATCACAGTGAATGGCAGTGCTGGCTCGAAGGGCCGAATGGCCTACTCCTGCACCTATTGTCTATTGTCTATTGTCTATTGTAAGTAAGTCCACAGCCATTGTAAATGCTCTCGAGGAGATGACTACAATCTAGGATCTATCCACCACTGGGCAATGCGGGCTGGAACCCATGTGTAGAAATCCCTCAGACATCGCTCATGGAATGTACGTGAAAGAAAACCTGACACTATGTAGATTTAATATAACAAATGGAATAATTTTGGACTCTGAATGTCAATGTGTGAACAAAATATGTTATGTACTTTTACATTTTATAAGTAAAGAACTTCTTTGTTGGCAAAGAGTAAAGGCAGCTCACTGTCACTTTCTGAAGGACAATCAGGAATGGGCAACAGAAGCAACAGGTGTTAATGATAACTTTTCTCCCCACAGATGATATTTGACTGGCTGAGTTCCTCCAGTATTCTGCTTTATGTGGCAAGAAGCGTCTGGCTCGGTCTAAAGAGACTGTTGCTGGTCTAGAAAATAAGCTGTTAATGATGAAACTTAATAGTGTAGTCAAAGTCAAAGTTAACTTTGAGTTTATTGTCATATGTACAGGTACATGTATGCAGAGGTGACACACTTATTTTCATCATCATCACAGTCCAGAGGAGATTCATGAGAATGATCCCAGGAATGAAAGGTTTAACATATGAAGAGTGTTTGATAGCTCTGTACTTGCTGGAGTTTAGAAGAATGGAGGGGGGGGGCGGTTCTCATTGCAACCTATTGAATACGAAAAGGTCTGAATAAAGTGGATGTGGAGAGGATATTCCTGTAGTGGGGGGAGTCTAGAACCAAAGGGCACAGCCTTGGGATTGAGAGATGTCCATTTAGAACAGAGATGAGGAAGAATTTCTTTAGCCAGACGGTGGCAAATCATGTGGAATTCATTGCCATAGATGGTGTGCAGGTCCAGCCATTGGGTATATTTAAGGTGAGGTTTGATAGGTTCTTGATTAATCAGGACATCAAAAGTTATGGGGAGAAGGCAGGAGAATGGGATTGAGAGTGATAATAAATCAGCCATGATGGAATGGCAGAGCAGACTTGAAGGTCTGAGTGGCTTAATTCTGCTCCTATGTCTTATGTTCTTATAGAAGATGTGACAACAATAAATTAATTTACCAAATGACTCCACTGGTTGAATACATTTTATGCATATGTTAGCTAAAATTCATTGGTTTTGTGGAGTCAATCTGAGATACAGAAATTACTTTGAATTAAACTAGCAAAGACATGTAGGTCAGTGGGTTAATTAGCTGCTGTAAATTACCTTTAACGTAGGTACAATCCGAATCAGGTAATAATAATCCTGGTATATGTTGTGAAATTGGTTGATTATGCAGCAGCATTGCAAAGTAATACATAATAATAGAGAAAAAGTGAATTACAGTAAGTATATATATAAAATAGTTAAATTAAATAAGAAGTGCAAAAATAGAAATAAAAAAAAGTAGTGAGGTAGTGTTCATGGGTTCAGTGTCCATTTAGAAATCGGATGGCAGAGGGAAAGAAGCTGTTCCTGAATCACTGAGTGTGTGCCTTCAGGCTCCTGTACCTCCTCCCTGATCGTAACAATGAGAAGAGGACATGTCTTATTGGTGATGGGGGTCTTTAATGATGGATGCCGCCTTTTTGAGGTACTGCTCCTTGAAGATGTCTTGGATACTATGGAGGCTAGTGCTCATGATGGAGCTGACTAATTTTACAACTTTCTGCAGCTGACTTCGATCTTGTGCAGTAGCCACCACCCCCTCCCCCCGCCATACCAGACAGTGACGCAGCCAGTTAGAATGCAGTTAGAAAGTTTTGAATCTGGGATGAAGAAAATGTGGGAGAAAATTCATTAAAAAAAAACGCGAAGTTAGTGAAGGATTATTGTGAGTGGGTGTTTGATGTTTCGCCTGCTTCCATGATGTGTGACTCTATGACCAAATCAGAACTCCAGCCAGAGTAAAGGTTTACTCAAGAGTGCCACTGCCTGAAGGAAATGGGACCACCCAAGTGAAACCTGGGATTAGCTCTTTCTGTTGTTGTAGGCCTCCTTGTCACAGAGATCAAAATATGAAAGGTTTTTGAAATGATCGCACAAACAAAGCAATTGATTTTAGACTGTGAAAGGGTTTAATTGGTGTTAACATTCTAAGCTGTTTAGGTCTCACACAAAGGCTGCTTAATCAGTCCAAACAAACATTGGTTCTCCAGAGGTAAAGTAATCCAAATGGAGATCGAGGCAGCTCTTTGGCTGAATTGTCCCTGAGAACCAAGGTCCCATACATAGACTCAACAAGAGCATTATGGAGTGTATTAAATGGAGTGAATAATGTAAAACGATGCCCACATTGTAACCAAAGAAGAACCTTGCTGATCTGACTGTGGTTTGATGGCTGAACTGCCAACTTCAACAATGCTTTTGCATTTAGAGTCTGTTTCTCAGCTTTGGGTCTCTGGATGCATGGATTCACCACCACAGATTCCTGCTTTAGCTAAATATATTTAGCTAATACTCCAAGGTAAAAAGGAAAGGCTCAAATATCCATCTGAAAGCATGAACCGCATTACTGTACAGATGATAATAATTCTTGAAAAGTGTTGAGAATTTATTTATCTTTTTTCTTAGATTATGAAGACATGCAATCCTCTTTTATTGTCATTTAATAATGCATGCATTAAGAAATGATACAATATTTCCTCCGGTGTGATATCACAAAACACAGGACAGGACAGACCAAGACTGAAAAAAACTAACAAAACCACATATTTATAACATATAGTTACAACAGTGCAACAATACCATAACTTGAAGAAGTCCATGAGCACAGTAAAAGTTCAAAATTTCTCAAATGTCCCACATCTCACGCAGACGGGAGAGGGAAGAAAAACTCTCCCTGCCATACCTGACCACGGTCCGACTCTGAGTCATCTGAAAACTTCGAGCTCTGATCAGCTCTCCGACACGGAGTACTGATCGCCATCTCTATCCAAATGATTCGACCTCCATCTCGGTCGCCAACAGCAGGCAAAGCTGGGGATTTTGAGGCCTTCCCTCTGAAAGCTTCCCAACCGCGCAGTAATGACAGCAGCGAACGAACGTTTCAGAAAATTTTCCAGATGTTCCTCTGTGCTTTCACATCCATCTCCATCAAATCAGAATTGTCCACAGCCCTATTTAACGGATATATCGTCATTTTTCACTGGAGGGCTGTGCACACGTGGCACGCTGCTTCTCTCTCCTCCCGCTGCTTTGTCAGCTTCATAAAATATCTGCGCTTTCCCACTCAGTGCGACTCAGCTCAATATATGTCCTCACCTTCCATCATCACCCTCTGGTGCTCTTCCTCCCCCTTTTCCCATGGTCCACTCTCCTCTAGATTCTAGATGAGATTATTTCTTCTTCAGCCCTTATCTCTTCTACCCATCACATCCCAGCTCCGACCTCATCCTCTCCTCCCACCACCCTCCTTCTGCCTCATCCAGTCTCACTTATCTCCTGCCAGCTTGTACTCCTTCCTCTCAATCCACCCTAACACCTTCTGCCTCTTTCCTTTCCAGTCCTGATGAAGGCTCTCAGCCCCAAAACTACAGCGGTTTATTTTCCCACCCGGTGTGACTCAGCTCAATATATCTCCTCACCTGCCCATCACCATCCTCTGGTGCTCTTCCTCCCCCTGAGTTGCTGAGTTGGTCCAGTATTTTTTGTGTGTCGATCCAGTTTTCCAGCATCAGCGGAATCTCTTTTGTTCATATCACAGGCACATCACTCCCCATCATCAAAAACGAGACGCTGCCTTGGGAAGACAGCACCTATCATCAGAGTTCCCTACCATCTGGGCCATGCCGTCTTCTCACAGCTACCCTTGGGCAGGAGGAACAGGAGCCTGAAGTCCATCACAGGTTCATCATGTCCTTCAATGCACTCTGTCGTCATGATGCATTGCTTTGGGAAGGCTAATGGAATCGTCAAGGATACCTGTAATCCTGGCCATTACCTTTTTACTCTTCTATCAAGTTCTTGTGTCTGGGAGATGCAGACATTGAAAGCCTGCAGTCCAGACTCAATCATAGCTTCTTTCCCACTGCTGTCAGACTTCTGAACCAATCACCTTTCTCACCTCCTTCCTGGTAGTACCACCACCTTCCCAAATCTGAATTCTATCTCTATCTGTTATTCTATTTATTATCACATCAGCATTTACTTTTGCACTGCTTCAAATCACACTGAAACACACACACACAAAATGCTGGAGGAACTCAGCAGGCCAGGCAGCATCCATGGAAAAGGGTAGAGTTGACGTTTCAGGCAGAGACCCTTCAGCAGGACTGGAGGGAAAAAAGATGAGGAGCAGAGTTAAAAGGTAGGGGGAGGAGAGGGAGAAACACAAGGTGATAGGTGAAACCAGGAGGGGGAGGGGTGAAGTAAAGAGCTGGGAAGTTGGTTGGTGGAAGAGACACAGGGCTGGAGAAGGGGGAGTCTGATAGGAGAGGACAGAAGGCCATGGAAGAAAGAAGAGTCGGGAGGCAATGGGCAGACAAAGAGATAAAGAGGAGAGGGAAAAGGGGATGGGGAATGATGCAGTGGGGGCCCTCTCACCTTATCTTCTTGCCTGCCCATTGCCTCTCTCTGCTCCTCCTCCCTTTTCTTTCTTCCACGGCCTTCTGTCCTCTCCTATCAGACTCGCCCTTCTCTTGTTTCAAATTGCCTTCTTTGTACCATTCTAATGTTCTGCACTTGTCGTTGTGCTTGTTGTTGTATTTATTGTTGCCACGTATACCATTACTCTGTGAGCTTCATGTGAACAAGGAATTTCATTGCACTCTGGTCTTATGTGACAATAAACTAATCTAATCTAATATATTTAACAATGGAATCAAGCACACTCAGATTTCGATTAAAAATTGCCTCAACTCCATTTGATTCGAAATGGGGGTGGGGGGAATGTGTCCAAGGTCAGTCCTGCAATTTTCATCCCTCTGTTTGCTCTGCCTCTTTCTCCCCTTCTTATCCCACATCAAGAGGTATATGCCACATATATACAATGGAGCAGGATAAAGGCCAAGGAACCTTCTAAAGGCTCAATCAAAGCAATCTGCTCTGAGGTACCATGTAGGAGCCGGTGAGGTGATTTAGTATTTAATTACTAACTAGGCCCAGACGGGATAACACTCAGAAGTTAAAGCTTTGAAGTGGCAAGGGCCAAATGAGGATGGTGACTTCTGATGGAGAATATTCATCTCATCCTTGAAGTCAGGGTGTTTGGGTTTACGGGTTGGAGTTTCACCACAATTCCAGATGCAAGGTGATGGAAAGAATTGCAAGCAGACACCCACCCCCCCCAAAGAAAAGTTACAGATTTTACCTTGGGAATGGCAGTATCTAGCAATACAAGTTTAAAAACATTTTCCGTAGTAGCTACAATTTAACCAATTAGTGGATCTTTAGTGATAGTGCTTACTGTTCAGAGTCATGAAATTAAGATAAGGACAGAGAACCTACGGTTACTTCTAATGATATTGAAAGGTATAATCTTTGTTCACTGAAACATCAGCCTCTTCTGCAGTCTGTGATGAATCATGAGAAAAGCAATCATGAGAAAAACAAAAAGAAATAAATTAAAATGTTAAGAACTTGCTTATGGGGACAGCCCATCAACTTTGTTTTTACAAAATTAACTAATTTATTTTACAGCAATTAGATGGATGTGACTCATAGACCATATTTTACATATGTACAGTCATTGCATTTGTACAACAATGTCTGGAGCAGTTTGTGAATAAACCACTTGCATCTGGTTCAGCAGGAGACCTCTGCTTGACAACTGCTTGCCAAATTTCTGACATCAGTAGTCATATTCTGCATTACTGAGTGGGTTGAGAGAAAACTGTTGCCTTCAACATTATGTTACCTCATTCATGACCTACCATGCAAGGCGAATTGGTTCTCACCAGTCTACACGGACATGGGCGGTTCCAAATAGGATCTGATTGGGACAGATGCCCATTTAAGGAGTGGCTGACAAACCTCTTCCGTGAAAGTGGTAACCCATCAAATAGCAGACCACTTAATCACATCACTTCCTCAAGATATTCTTGAAATAAGTTTCCTGTCTGCAAACCCTAAGCAGTGACTCAAAGATCTCGGAATCATTTTATGAATGTTGTTCCATCCATAAGAAAAGAATCATTGTCATAGAGAGATATAGCACAGAAATAGGCTCTTCAGCCTGATGAGACTATTCTAATCAACCACTAAGCACATCTTTCCCTCCCCCCCCCTCTCTGCATTCCGCAGGGATCGCTCCCTACGCAACTCACTTGTCCATTCGTCCCCCCCATCCCTCCCCACTGATCTCCCTCCTGGCACTTATCCGTGTAAGCAGAACAAGTGCTACACATGCCCTTACACTTCCTCCCTTACCACCATTCAGGGCCCCAAACAGTCCTTCCAGGTGAGGCATCACTTCACCTGTGAGTCGACTGGGGTGATATACTGCGTCCGGTGCTCCCGATGTGGCCTTTTATATATTGGTGAGACCCGACGCAGACTGGGAGACCGCTTTACTGAACATCTACGCTCTGTCCGCCAGAGAAAGCAGGATCTCCCAGTGGCCACACATTTTAATTCCACATCCCATTCCCATTCTGACATGTCTATCCACGGTCTCCTCTACTGTAAAGATGAAGCCACACTCAGGTTGGAGGAACAACACCTTATATTCCGTCTGGGTAGCCTCCAACCTGATGGCATGAGCATCGACTTCTCTAACTTCCGCTAAGGCCCCACCTCCCCCTCGTACCCCATCTGTTACTCATTTTTATGCACACATTCTTTCTCTCACTCTCCTTTTTCTCCCTCTGTCCCTCTGAATATACCTCTTGCCCATCCTCTGGGTCACCCCCCCTCCTTGTCTTTCTTCCCGGACCTCCTGTCCCATGATCCTCTCGTATCCCCTTTTGCCTATCACCTGTCCAGCTCTTGGCTCTATCCCTCCCCCTCCTGTCTTCTCCTATCATTTTGCATCTCCCCCTCCCCCTCCAGCTTTCAAATCCCTTACTCACTCTTCCTTCAGTTAGTCCTGACGAAGGGTCTCGGCCTGAAACGTCGACTGCGCCTCTTCCTATAGATGCTGCTTGGCCTGCTGCGTTCACCAGCAACTTTGATGTATGTTGCTTGAATTTCCAGCATCTGCAGAATTCCTGTTGTTTGCATTCTAATCAACTGCCTATTTACACTAATCCTATATATATCCTATTTTAACAACCAATTGGTTTATCTACATCAGCGGTCCCCAACCACCGGGCCGTGAACCGGTACCGGGCCGCAAAGCACGTGCTACCGGGCCATGAAGACACGATATGAGTCAGCTGCACCTTTCCTCATTCCCTGTTGAACTTGAACATAGAGTTGCCAACTGTACCCTATTTGCCAGGACATCCCGTATATTGAGCTAAATTGGTTTGTCCTGTATTTCCCCTGCTAAGGTAGAGCGTTCCTATGAAACCTATCGTGCCAAAATGCTGTGAAGTGAAGAAGCAATTACCATAAATTTATATGGGAAAATTTTTTGAACGTTCCCAGAAAATAACCTAACAAATCATACCAAATAACACATAAAACCGAAAGTAAATAACACTAACATATAGTAAAAGCAGGAATGATATGATAACACACAGCCTATATAAAGTAGAAATAATGTATGGAAAGTATAGTCGGGAAGAGGAAGGCAAAACCGATTTGTGGGAAAAAATTCGGCACGTATGCGCATGCGCACACAGGTGCTCGCACAAGGCTTCATGGTCATGGTAGTCTTTCCGGGGGTAAAGTGTCCCGGGATTTGACTCCAACAGTCTGGTGAACGCAGCAGGCCAGGCAGCATCTCTAGGAAGAGGTACAGTCGACGTTTCAGGCCGAGACCCTTCGTCAGGACTGTCGACGTTTCAGGCCGAGACCCTTCGTCAGGACTTGTCGACGTTTCAGGCCGAGACCCTTCGTCAGGACCATCAACTTTTATGTGTGTTGCCGGGATTTGACTGCTACTTTTGTCCCTTGTTTGGGGGTGAGAAAGTTGGCAACCCGAACTGTAAAAGACATGTTGAGGTGAGTTTAACCCTACTCGAACAACTCCCCCCGCCCCACCCCACAGTCGGCTGGTCCACAAGAATATTGTCAATACTAAACCGGTCCGCGGGCCAAAAAAGGTTGGGGACCCCTGATCTACATGCTCGTCTTTGGGATGTGGTGTAATAAATTTTGTAAAAATACAGGATGAAAGTCTGAAAATTCCAAGTGATACTGTGAGCTCACAGCATGTAAGGTGGTTGTATAAGTTAAATGCTATAGATTTGTCAAATGTTTGCTCAGAGCAGCTGGATTCTTTCTTGGCCTCAGGCACAGTGGCATGAAAACAAAAGACCAAATGGTTTGTCTCTGTGTGTCTCGCTGTGCTTGTGGATTGAATCCCTACTTATTGAGGCACCTTTCACTCAGTTCTTGGGACTTCACTTAGACCAAGGAATCAGGGTGATTTCACAAGTTAGAATTTGGAGTTCCGTTGACAACAGCAACGATCAAGACCCCTGACAACAGCAACAATCAAGTGGAGCTCTGAAAGCTTTGTAACTTACTACAAAGTATTTAATGTGGTTTATTTGTGCCTTCTGTTTTATGCTAACAAATTAGACTTAACATGGTTTGTTATGTATTTATTTCCACATCTCCTGAACACTTGAATTGTTTGGGTCTTTTGGGTCTGATCAGCCCATTATAGCAGGTGACTTGAGCACCAAGAGGGAACCCACATGGTCACAGAGAGAATAAGCAAACTCCACACAATTTGTACCTGAGGCCAGTACTGAACGTGAATCTCTGGAGCTGTGACTTGGTGCCGCTATGGGAAGACAGGCATACAGCCTTTCAGATTAATGTTAAATAATGCAGCCTCTATAGATTCACATTCTCAAACTGATAAAGTTAATAAAAATCCCAATCAGAATCTTTTGAAATCCCAAGGAGAGGCTAAACACCTGCCCTTGACATTAAGTGGTATTGCCTTATTCTAGTATGACGTTCAACAAGTGTAAACATCTAATTTATCACATCTTGTCATAACTTTGAAGACTTAATTGGTAGAAAAGTCTGATGTCCCACACCACTGGGTTCAGGAACAGCTATTTCCTGACAACTGTAATGTTGTTGAATTGACCTGAACAACACTGATCCTACCTCAGCAATGGAATATTACCAATCACCTCTTGCACTACCATGGACTTGTCTCTAACTGTGCTCTTATTTTGCACTTGTCTTGTTTTAAACAGTCTTTTTCTTAACTGTCTTGTATATTTTATATTCTATTATCGGTGCCTATGTACTGTGATGCTGCTCAAGCAAGTATTTCATTGGACCTGTACTTTACCATAATACAACATCATACAACAAACCTGACTACTTCCATTAGGTTACTCCTCAAAATTTCTTAAATTTAAATTTCTATTTTATATTTTTGTATTGTACTGTAGCTGCAAAATAACATACTTCATGTCATTTAGGTCAGTGATTTGATTAAGAACCTTATGGTAACAGGTTTGACTAGGGAGCTCAAGGTGAAGGAACAGTATAGTGCATGGTTCATGCATTTTGGTAGAAGGTTTAAAGGCATAATCTAGTTTCTAAATGGAGAGAACATTCAAAAGTCAGAGGTGTATGTGATCTTGGGAGTCCTCATGCAGGATTACCTAAAGGTTAACTTGCAGGTTGAATCGGTGGTAAGTAAGGCAAATACAATTTTAGTATTCATTTCAAGAGGATTAGAATTTAAAAGCAACGATGTAATGCTGCGGATTTATTAAACATTTTTTCAGTCTGCTCTTGGAGTATTGTGAGCAGTTTTGGGCCCCTTATTTAAGAAAGGATACAATGGTATTGGAGAGGGTCCAGAGAAGGTTCATGAAAATGATCCTGGGACTGAAAGGGTTAATGTATGAGGAGCATTTGATGGTTCTGGGCCTATATTCACTAGAGTTTAAATAAATAAGAGGCGATCTCATTGAAACCTATCAAATATTGAAAGGCCTAGGCAGAGAGGATGTTTCCTATAGTGGGTGAGTCTAAGACCAGAGGGCACAGCCTCAGAATAGAACACAAATGAGGAGGGAGATCTTTAGCCATTAAGTGGTGAATCTGTGGAGTCCATTACCACAGAGGCAGTGGAGGCCAGGTCATTTGGTATCTTTAAAATGGAGGTTGTTAGGTTCTTGATTAGTAAGGACATCAAAGGTTTTGTGGAGAAGGCATGAGAATGGGGTTGAGAGAAATAATAAATCAGCCATGATGGAATGGTGAAGCGGACTCAATGGACTGAATGGGATGATTTTGATTTTGGAGATGCAAGAGACTGCCTATTGTTTGGTGCTAAGTTTCTGTTTTCAGTACCTGCTTTTCAGTTTTTAATTCCCAGTATCGTCAGAGGGATGCTTAGAAGGATGCTTCCCTGAACTCAAGGGTCTAGAACTAGAGACAAGTCTCAGGATAAGGCAGAGACCACCTGCCGGTGGTCGTTCTAAAAGGAGTACAGCCATCTCAATTCTAAGGGACCTTAGAATCAATACAGCCGCACCTTTATTCACCTAGAGACACGAGAGGCTACAGATGCTGGGACCTGGAGCAACAAACTATCTGCGGGAGAGTGAAACCCTGCAACAAGAGCCTGTTTGGTCTGGTTTCAACTTGCAAAGACAGCATTTCCTTTCCTGCCACAGATACTGCTTGGCCTGCTGAGTTCCTCCAGCAGATTGTTTGGTGTTGCTCTCATTCACCTACTTGGCAAAAGCTCACCCTTATTATCTAGAAAATCCTCACATCAGCCCGACATCCACCCAGGGCTGCAATCAGGATGTGTCGAGTGTGTAAAACTGGGTGGAATGAAATTGCCTCAGATCCCAGCCCTGTTTTCCATCTCACTTGGGGCTGAGCTCTGAGGAGTTCTGGCTCCAATGGAAACCTTTTCTTTCTAGAACTGGGCAACTTTCCAAAAGACAACTAAGTTTTCCAAAAAGCAATCAACTCCAAAAGTGAGTGAATTAACACACATATATAATAGGTTAAATTTCTGACACCCACATCTGTCAACTCAGTGAATTCTAGTCAGCACTCTAGGCTATCCAAGTTCTTGCAAGCACTTCACTCGTAGATGTTCTCATATTCTGGCATAGACAATCAGGGTTCAGGAAGATCCTACCCCTCAGTTTCCAGCACATCGATGGAAAAAAATCAATAGTAACTTCTCTTTGTTGTTAATGATCAGGTGATTGAAATATTAATAGCACATTTCTGTTAATCACAGAAATTTCCCTGCCCTAACAATTAGTCTCCGTGGATGGCTAATATGAATTGAGAAAAGAAAGAATAGGAGGAAGGAACTGGAGCTATATTTTTTCTCCTTTTTAAAATAAGTCAGAGTCAGAATTAGGTTTAATAGCTCTGGCTATGTCGTGAAATTTGTTAACTTTGTGGCAGCAGTACAATGCAATACATAATAATAGAGGAAAAAGTCTGTGAATTACAGTAGGTATATATATATATATATAAAATAGTTAAATTAAATAAGTATTGCAAAAATAGGAAATAAAGAAGTCGTGGGGTAGTGTTTATGGGTTTAATGTCTATTCAGAAATCGGATGGTGGAAGGGAAGATGCTGTTCCTGAATCATTGAGTGTGTGCCTTCAGGCTTCTGTACCTCTTTCCCGATGGTAGCAATGAAAACAAGGCTTGACCTTGGTGATGGGGGTCCTTAATGATGGATGCCACCTTTTTGAGGCATCGCTCGTTGAAGATGTCCTGGATACTATGCAGGCTAGTGCCCATGATAGAACTGACTAAATTTATAACTCTCTGCAGCTGACTTCAATTCCGTGCAGTCGTCCTCCTTAACCCTGCCCCCCCATACCAGATGGTGATGCAGCTAGATAGAATGCTTTCCACTTGAAATCTGTAGAAGTTTTCAAGTATTTTTGGTGGTATATCAACTCTTCTCAAACTGCTAATGAAATATAGTTGCAGAGGTGCCTTCTTTGTAGCTGTATCAATATATTGGGTCTGGGTTAATCCTCAGAGATATTGACACCCAGGAATTTGAAATTGCTCACTCTTTCCACTTTTGATACCACTATGAGGACTGGTGTGTGTTCCCTGCCTTACCCTTTCTGAAGTTCACAATCAGTTCTTTCGTCTTACTGACGTTGAGCTCAGGGTTGTTGCTGCAATACCACCCAACCAGCTGATATTTCTCACTCCTGGATGCTCTCTCGTCACCATCTGAAATTCTGCCGACAATGGCTGTATTGTCAGCAAATTTATAGATGGCATTTGAGCTGTGCCTAATCATACAGTCATCGCTTTACAGACAGCAGAGCAGTGGGCTTAGCACATATGCAGGCAGTGGAACCTTGCTCAGCATGAACATGTTGGGCTAAAGGGTCTGTTTATGGACCTATGAATCTGTGAATCTATGTGAGGGTCGTTCTCTATTACGCTTTACTAAACAACTTAGCAATGACTCAGAGATCAGTCTCCAAATATCTGGAGACAGAAGCTGGACTGCATACTTCAAGCATGAACTTGATGCGATTCTTGCTCTGAACTGGATGTGACACAGGGTGGACAGAATCAAAATCAGATTTATTATCACTAACTTATATGACGTTTCCCATTTTTCCTGCACATTGTGTCCACTCACTGACAAGCTTGTTGGAGTCAAGATGCAAATCTGTGCAAGGAAGACTGAGCAAAGAAACCACTGGGCTAAAGGACAGCCTCAATCCCACAAATACAAGACTCCTGAATGATAAAGATGATCCCCTTATCTCCCAGTTGACCTCATCATGGCTGGCCATTGCACTTTATTTGTCCACCTGCACTGCACTTTCTCCGTAACTGTAACGCTATATTCTGCATTCAGTTTTATCCCCCCATTTTGTACTACCTTGATGCATGGAATAATTTGCCCGCATGGCATGCACACAAATGCTTTTCACTGCATCGCCCTGCACGGGATAATAGTACACCAATTACCAGTTGTCAGAGTGCTGGGGCAAAGGCACAGCCTTGTTTGACACCACTCGGTCCTGAGATTGACTCCGCCGTGGACCCTGGTTACTGTATGCACGCAACATATACCAGGCAGAGGATGGAGGTGAAGAGTAGGCACATTTGAAAGTAACTCTCCATAGTTCCTCTTGAGTCACAGAATGAAAGTCCTTTATGCAATCAGAACAGCCCATGCATATTCTCTCATTGGCAGGCTCCTGTAATTATGTCCACGAGCCATGAAAGTAAATGATGCTTGATGTATGGAATAATCTGTATGATTTGGAAAAGCTTGTGAGTTCCCCTTGTTGATCATAATTCGACTGCTTGTGCATTGAAGTAATAATCTGTTACATGGCAAAGTGCCTGGTGATACTAATGAATGATTAGAAGACTTAAATAAGATGACTTCAGCCTTAAATCAACATGCTCCAGTTAAAATCTTGGCCCGTTTGATTGCTAATTTTACTTGCTTTCAGAAAGACGGGAACCACTGAGGCATGTCATTATTGCACTGACCTGTTTGGAGTTGCTGTATTGCAGAGGTAATGGTTACCATATTTAATTACACTGAGAGGCTCCATCGGACCCTGCAGCTTGGAGCTCCAAGGCTCAGGACAGGGGTCAGGAAGTACGTCAGGGAAGTTTCTTGGACGGCTAAATTGGTAAATTGGTTTATTATTGTCACGTTGTCGAGGTACAATGAAAAACTTTGTTTTGCATGCCACCCATGCAGATCATTTCATCAAATCAGTGCATTGCAGTAGTACAAGGGAAAAGCAATAGGCAGAATCCAGGAAAAGGGTTACAGTTACAGAGAAGGTGCAGTGCAGGGAGGCAATAAGTTGCAAGGCTATGCCAAGGTAGATTGTGCAACCTGGAGTCCATTCTCATCATACTAGAGTACCATTGCATAGTCATATGAAAGTGGGATAGAAGCTGTTCTTGAGCTTAGTGCTTTCAGCTTCCAGATCTTCTGGCGATGGGAGGGACCATGCTCCTTTGGAATTCTCTCTCTAGAGGTATGAGGATGCTCAGCTGCTGAGGGCATTGAAGGAAACAGGGATTGGACATGAGAAGTGAGCTAAGAGTTAAACCGTGATCTTCTTGAATATTCAAGTCGGTGCAAGGAAGCTGTACACAATAGAATTAAAATTACTTCTGTAAAGGAAGTACCTCAGAAAAGGTTTATTCTACAAGGAGAAATCGTAATATAGAAATACTCATATACAGTGGGCTTTTGCATGTGTTGGGATGTCTAGACCATAAAAAGTCTCATGGGATCATAGAGTCATACAGCCCAGCAAAAGGCCCTTCAGCCCACCTTCTCCATGCTGACCATTGTACTTGCCTATCCGAGTGCCATTCACCTGCATCTGATCTGTAGCCTTCTGGATTTTGTTACTTTAGCTGTACCAATGGGTTGTATTTAATGCTTCCAATGGAGAACATCGTCAGTGAATGTTCCTCAAGAAACATCTGAGCTTTTAAAGTTGGAGGAGTATCCAGAATACTTGAATTCAAGAAAAGACTAACAATGTTGTGGCAAGCAGTGGTTGGATTGGCTGCTGAAGCATAGGGTTTACTTCTCTGCTCCGCTGGGCCATGCATAAACAATATAAAGTTCAAGAGCTGCCCAGGGAGAGAATGAAAAATGTTGCACTCATAAAGTAAATCATTGAGAAATGTTCACAGATGTTTGATATGCCTGATTGCATGATTAGTCGTTGATGGGGGACTGCAATGGGAACTGGATTTACTCATTCTTCATTCTGTTTGATGCCTCCAATGGTTCCAAAGCTTTCATGGGAGCTTTGATCAGTTGATTGCATCTAAAATCAGATCACTTGTCTTTATCACCTCCTTGGAGTTAAGGAAGGACACAACACAGAAATTGGCCTTCCAGCCCAGAGTCCATGCCAAGAATGATGCATATTTTTACACTAATCCTACTGATAACCAATTTATTCCCATGGTCTGTTCTTATCAAATTATGGTATTGCTTTGCACTGTTGTAACTACACGTTTTAATTATGTGGTTTTTGTCGGTTTTTCAGTCGGTTTGTCTTGTGTTTCTGTGATATCATTCTGGAAAAACATTGTATCATTTCTTAATGCATGCATTACTAAATGACAATAAAAGAGGACTGCGTGTCCTCATAATCTAATCTAATCTATTCTCACCCCAATCCCATCAGCTCCCCCAACACTTACCTATATATTATGGCAAGTTACAGTGGTCAATTTAGCTATCAACACACATATTTTTGAGATGTGGGGGGGAACCTAGAGCTCCCAGTGGAAACCTGTGTGGTCCAGGATTGGACCTGGATGACTGACATTGTGGGGCAGCAGTGATCTCCACTGATGTTCAGCACTATCACTTGTGAGGAAAGCTTTCATGTAGAATGGAAGGTTAAAGGTGTAAATACAGGAGGTGATCTCTTTGAGAATGGGATTTTTATGTCATATGTGGATTTGCAGAGGAAATATAACTTTGTAGATAAAGGGAATACTTGGAAGTATTTACAAATAAGACATTGCATTAGTAGCATATTTAAGAACGGTGACTCACAAAGTAACTCTAACTGAATACTTTACATTACCACAGGAAGTTCATAAAGCATCTGTTTTTTATAAAATGTTCAAGCACTCTGTGGGTGAATCGTGTAACAATCTCAAAGCAGGATGGCAGAAGGATCTTGGAAGCGATATTGAAGATAATGAGTGGTCAAATAGTTTATCAATGTGGGTAGACATATTAGGGAAGCAAGAGGGAAATTTATTCAGTATAAGATAGTACACAGATATTATTGGACACCAACTAGACTGTAAAAACGGTGATTGTTGAAAATAATTTATGCTGGAAATGTAAAAATGAGGTGGGCACATATTTTCACATGATTTGGGAGTATTCCATGGTTCGTCCATTTTGGTGCAAAGTTCTTGATTTGTTGGGGAATTGGTCGGGTTCCACACTGTCCTTGTGCCCACAGCTTTGTCTCCTGGGTGATAGGACAATGATACCTAATGAAAACAATGACAAATTTACTATTTTAAAGGTGGGTCTCATCACAGTTGCAAGAATTATATTGCAAAACTGGAACAAACCCAGATGTCCCACTGTGAAGGAATGGACTGAGGAAATGATTAAGATTTCATCATATGAACACATGTTGGGAAGAATTAACAGTGAGGGAAAAGTGGGATGGGATCAATTTTGGTTGTATGTTAATTTAAACTGAAATTAGAACTTCTTTCTGTCTCTAAGTTTTATTTGTTTTCCTGTCATGGAATGACTGTGTAAATATGCTGTACTGTATCTGCTCTGTTGTATGCTGTGCTGCTTTGTAAACTAAAAATAAATAATAATAAAAATTTGAATTAAAAAAAAGGAAAGCTTTCATGTTTTCTGTCTGGTGATGCAGAAGCTGGCATTTAACCCTTTGCACAACCCAACTCTGTCTCTTCCTTCTCTCCATTTCCACCATATTATTATTACCTTTGACCTCTACCATGGCGTTTGGCTTCAGCTTCCCCTGATGGGCACGTAGCACCTGCAGCACAAGGAGTTCTAACACATTTGACTGCCGTTATACTATGAATAGGAATGCCTACTATTCCATCCCTAGGCAGCATTTTGGGAAATCTGAAAATCTGGCTACCACCCTTCTACCTGCATCCAGGCAGAGGCTGAAGGCCAAGACTCTAGAGCTCTTCTGTCTACCGTGACCACCCCTTTGGTGCTCTGTCTCCAAGATTGCTTTGAGTTGGTTGACTGGGCCATGCTCAAGGGCTTATCAGAGGATCTGAATCAATACCCCTGGTTGTAAAGGACTTTATACAGTCATAGACGAGTGTGTTCCCACAAAACCATTCAGAGTCTTCCCCAACTAGAAGCCCTAGATGAAGCAAAAAATCCCTTATTTGCTAAAGGCCCTGATCAGTGACATTCAGGTCCTGCAACTAAGTAAGAGACAAGAGGTCCAGGTACAACCTCTGGAAAGTCATCTCAGATGTGAAGTTTCAATTCCGGACCAAACCCGAATCACTGAATGATGCTTGACAGCTGCAGCAGAGCTTGAATGGTATCACCTCCTACAAAATCAAACCAAGTGAAATAGGTGGCAACAAGGTTTCACACCCATATGAGCTCAATACATTTTATGTTCGCTTTCACTGTCAAAACAGGGAGGCAGTTTCACAAACTCACACAGCCCCCAAGGACCCTGTGATCTTAGTCCTTGAGGACGACTTGAGAGCATTCTTTGGGAGGGTGAACCCACGGTAAGCATCTGGCCCAGGGAGGCTACCTGGCTGAGGGCTGAAGACTTGTGCTGAGCAACTGAGCGTTCGTTGATATCTTTAATCTCTCACTTCAGCAGTGTGAGGTGCCCACCTGCTTCAAACAGGCTTCAATTATACCAGTGTCTAAGAAGAACGTTTAGCCTGCCTCAATGCCTATCCTACAGTAGAACTTACATCTACTGTGATGAAATGCTTTGAGAGGCTGGTGATGAAACATATTAACTCCTGCCTGTGGAGCAGCTTGGATCCATTCCACTTTGACTAGTGTCACAACAGGTCAACAGTAGATACCACTTTGTTGGCTCTTCACTCAACTCTGGACAGTGAAGATACATACATCAGGATGCTCTTCATTGACTACAGCTCGGCATTCAATACTATCATCCCCTCAGAACTAATCAATAAGTTAGGCCTTATTACCTCTTTGTGCAACTGGATCCTCAATTTCCTCAGCTGCAGACCCCAGTCAGTACAGATTGTCAACAACATCTCCTCCACATCTCCATCAGCACAGGTGCACCACAAGGCTCTATGCTCTGCTCGCTTTATACTTATGACTGTGAGGCTAAGCACAACCCAATGCCATATTTAAGTTTACTGATGACACCACTGTGGTAGGACAAATCAAAGGAGGTGACAAATCAGCATATAGGAGGGAGATACAGTATGCTATATGGGGTCACAACAACAACCTCTCACTCAATGTCAGCAAGACCAAGAAGCTGATTATTGAGTACAGGAGCAGGAAACCAGAAGTCCATGAGCCAGTCCTCATCAGGAGATCAAAAGTGGAGAGGGTCAGCAACTTTAAATTTCTCAGTGTTATCATTTCAGAAGATCTGTCCTGGATCCAGCATGTAAGTGCCATTACAAAGAAAATACAGCAGTACGCCTACTTTCTTAGAAGTTTGTGAAGATTCAGCATGTTATCTAAAACTTTGACAAGTTTCTAAAGATGAGCAGTGGAGAGTATATTGACTGATTGCATCATGGCCTGGTACGGAAACACCAATGCCCTTGAACAGACAAGCTTACGAAAAGAACCTTTACACTTATGACTGTGAGGCTAAGCACAACCCAATGCCATATTTAAGTTTACTGATGACACCACTGTTGTAGGACAAATCAAAGGAGGTGACAAATCAGCATATAGGAGGGAGATTGAAAATCTGGCCGAGAGGTGCCATAACAACAATCTTTTACTTAATGTCAGTAACATAAAGGAGCTGATTACAGTATTGACTTCAGGGGGAAGAAATCGGAGGCCCGTGAGCCAGTCCTCATCAGGGGATCAGAGGTGGAGAGGACCAGCAACTTTAAGTTTTTCAGTGGTATCATTTCAGAGAACCTGTACTAATTACAAAGAATGCCCCACAGTGCCTCTACTTCCTTCGGAGTTTATGAAGATTTAGCATGACATCTAAAACTTTGATAAACTTCTATAGATGTGCGGTGGAGAGTATATTGATTGGCTGCATCACAACCTGGTATGGAAATACCAATACCCTTGAACAGAAAATCCTGCAAAAAGTAGTGGATACGGACCACCCCAGCACTGGGCAGACTTACATGGAACATTGATGCAGGAGAGCATCATCAGGAATCCCTACAACCCAGGTCATGCTCTTTTCTTGATGCTACCATCAGGAAGAGCATACAGGAGACTCAGGACTCACACCACCAGGTTCAGGAACAGCTACTATCCCTCAACCATCAGGCTCCTGAACTAGGGGGGATATCTTCACTTGTCCCATCACTGAACTGTTCCCATAACCTATAGGCTCACTTTCAAGGACTCATCACCTCATATTCTTCACATATATAGCTTATTTATCTGTCAGACAATGCTGAGGATGTTCTACGTGTCTGTGGTGACCAGTGCTATCATGTTTGCTGTTGTGTGCTGGGGCAGCAGGCTGAAGGTGGCAGACACCAACAGAATCAACAAACTCATTCGTAAGGCCAGTGATGTTGTGGGGATGGAACTGGACTCTCTCACGGTGGTGTCTGAAAAGAGGATGCTGTCCAAGTTGCATGCCATCTTGGACAATGTCTCCCATCCACTACATAATGGACTGGTTGGGCACAGGAGTACGTTCAGCCAGAGACTCATTCCACCGAGATGCAACACAGAGCGTCATAGGAAGTCATTCCTGCCTGTGGCCATCAAACTTTACAACTCCTCCCTTGGAGGGTCAGACACCCTGAGCCAATAGGCTGGTCCTGGACTTATTTCCTGGCATAATTTACATATTACTATTTAATTATTTATAGAGCAACTGTAACGAAAACCAATTTCCCTCGGGATCAATAAAGTATGACTATGACTATAACACACCAAAGTTGCTGGTGAATGCAGCAGGTCAGGCAGCATCTCTAGGAAGAGGTGCAGTCGACGTTTCAGGCCGAGACCCTCTGTCCTGACGAAGGGTCTCGGCCTGAAACGTCAACTGTACCTCTTCCTAGAGATGCTGCCTGACCTGCTGCGTTCACCAGCAACTTTGATGTGTGTTGCTTGAATTTCCAGCATCTGCAGAATTCCTCGTGTTTGCTATGACTATAACTATGACTATGACTATTATAATTATTATTTTCTTTTTTTGTATTTGCAATTTGTTGTCTTTTAAACACTTGTTGTCTGCCCTGCAGGTGTGGTCTTTTGTTGATTCTATTATGGTTATTGGATTTCTTGAGTATGCCCACAAGAAAGTGGATATCAGGGTTGTATATGGTGACATATATATACTTTGATATTAAATTTACTTTGAACTTTGTATGCTGAATAATAAAAGGAGGTGATGGGTAGGTGAGGAGAAGAGAAGGGGCAAGGGGGAAACAGAATGGGAAATAGAAAAGGAGGGAAGGAGGAGGGGATGAATGAACTGGAAGTTAGTAATATTGATGCTCATGCTATCAGCTTGGAGATTATGAGATGTTGCTCCTCCATCTTGAGTGTGGCCTCATTATGGCTGATCTCTCGCATGTGCAGAATCTCTTGTGTTTGTTATGCAAATCTGTTGAAACTTGTCAGAGTTTTGGTAACTTTATTACTGATTCACATGGGCTGTGGTGTCGTAATATGGAATTTGAGGATCCAGTTCCAGAGGGAGGTGCAGAGGCCAAGGTTTAGAAGCTTGCTGATTAATTCTGAGGATATGATGATGTTGAATGCTGACCTGTGATTATTTACATATAGTCTGACATCAGTGTAAGGAAAATGCTGGGATTTATTTGGGAAATAGCCAAGGTTCATTGGGACAGTAATAAGATCGAGCAAAGTCAAAATTGAATAATGAAAAGAAAAATCATGTGACAAACTAGTTCAAGAGATTTGATGTAAACTAGGGTAATCCAGTGGATGTGGTGCTTTTGGACTGTAAAAGATGTGATAACAGCACATTTGGAGAGTGGTGAAATCATCGGACAAAGTCAGCTTTTATAGATATGTGAAAAGAAAAAGATTGGTTAAGACAAATGTAGGCCCCCTACAGACAGAAACAGGTGAATTGATTATGGGGAGCAAGGACATGGCAGACCAATTGAATAACTACTTTGATTCTGTCTTCACTAAGGTGGACATAAATAATCTTCCGGAAATAGTAGGGGACAGAGGGTCCAGTGAGATGGAGGAACCGAGGGAAATACATGTTAGTAGGGAAGTGGTGTTAGGTAAATTGAAGGGATTAAAGGCAGAGAAAGAGTGGATGGTAGTCCTTGCATCACTAGTGACATCTATACCCTGCTAACCAATATGAAAAATCGGAACATTGAAGAGACACAGAGGTATCACGCTCCATGCTGCACTTGCTGGTTAACTTATCGTATAAGGGCACCATTCAATCTCGACACCATTTACCTCCTTAGGCTCCAAAGGAAGTAAAGAGGCTGCTGCTCCTTCCTTACGATTGCATCTATGTGGTGGGCTCACTACGTATCATCTGATATGTTAAAGCCCAGGAATTTAAAGCTGCCGACTCTCTCCATCGCCGATCCCCAAATGTAAATTTTTGCCTCTCCCTTTCCCTTCCTGAAGTCAACATTCAGCTCTTTGATTTCGCTGATATCGGGTGAGAGGTTTTTGCGGCATCACTCAGCAAGGAGACTTACCTCGCTTCGGTAAGCTGATTCATCACCACCTTTGATTTGCCAAACAATAGCAACATTATCGGTGAACTTGAAGGTGGCGAGGGATCAGTGCTAAGCCACACAGACATATATGTATAAAGAATAGAGCAGGGTGCTAAGTGCACAGCCTTGATGTACTCCTGTGTCGATGGTCAGTGAGGAGGAGATGTTGCTTCCAGTCTTCTTGGATGGAGGACTGCTGATGAAGAAGTCAAGCAGAGTTGCAGAGGGAGGTACAGAGGCCCAGGTCTTGAAGCTTGGTGGATGAGTTTTAGAAACATAGAAAATAGGTGCAGGAGTAGGCCATTCGGTCCTTTGAGCCTGCACCGCCATTCATTATGATCATGGCTGATCATCCGACTCAGAACCCTGTACCTGCCTTCCCTCCATACCCCCCGATCCCTTTAGCCACAAGGGCCATATCTAACTCCCTCTTAAATATAGCCAATGAACTGGCCTCAACTGTCTCCCATGGCAGAGAATTCCACAGTTTCACCACTCTCTGTGTGAAGAAGTTTTTCCTAATCTCGGTCCTAAAAGGCTTCCTCTCTATCCTCAAACTGTGGCCTCTCGTTCTGGACTTCCCCAACATCGGGAACAATCTTCCTGCATTTAGCCTGTCCAATCCCTTTAGGATCTTATACGTTTCAATCAGATCCCCCCTCAATCTTCTAAATTCCAACGTATATAAGCCTAGTCGATCCAGTCTTTCATTATATGAAAGTCCTGCCATCCCAGGAATCAAGCTGGTGAACCTTCTTTGTACTCCCTCTATGGCAAGAATGTCCTTCCTCAGATTAAGGGACCAAAACTGCACACAATTCTCCGGGTGTGGTATCACCAAGGCCTTGTCCAACTGCAGTAGTACCTCCCTGCTCCTGTACTCGAATCCTCTTGCTATAAATGCCAGCATACCATTCGCCTTTTCCACCGCCTGTTGTACCTGCATGCCCACTTTCAATGACTGGTGTATAATGATACCCAGGTCTCATTGCACCTCCCCTTTTCCTAATTGGCCACCATTCAGATAATAATCTGTTTTCCTGTTTTTGCCACCAAAGTGGATAATCTTAGTTATCCACATTAAATTGCATCTGCCATGAATTTGCCCACTCACCTAACCTATCCAAGTCACCCTGCATCCTCTTAGCATCCTCCTCACAGCTAACACTGCCACCCAGCTTTGTGTCATCCGCAAACTTGGAGATGCTGCATTTAATTCCCTCGTCTAAGTCATTAATATATATTTTAAACAACTGGGGTCCCAGCTCTGAGCCTTGCTGTACCCCACTAGTCACTGCCTGCCATTCTGAAAAGGTCCCGTTTATTCCCACTCTTTGCTTCCTGTCTGCTAACCAATTCTCTATCCACATCAATACCTTACCCCCAATACCGTGTGCTTTAAGTTTGCACACTAATCTCCTGTGTGGGACCTTGTCAAAAGCCTTTTGAAAATCCAAATATACCACATCCACTGGTTCTCCCCTATCCACTCCACTAGTTACATCCTCAAAAAATTCTATGAGATTCGTCAGACATGATTTTCTTTTCACAAATCCATGATGATTGTCCGATGATTTCACTGCTTTCCAAATGTGCTGTTATCACATCTTTGATAACTGACTCTAGCACTTTCCCCACCACCGATGTTAGGCTAACCGGTCTATAATTCCCTGGTTTCTCTCTCCCTCCTTTTTTAAAAAGCAGGGTTACATTAGCCACCCTCCAATCCTCAGGCACTAGTCTAGAATCTAAAGAGTTTTGAAAAATTATCACTAATGCATCCACTATTTCTTGGGCTACTTCCTTAAGCACTCTGGGATGCAGACCATCTGGCCCTGGGGATTTATCTGCCTTCAATCCCTTCAATTTACCTAACACCACTTCCCTACTAACATGTATTTCGCTCAGTTCCTCCATCTCACTGGACCCTCTGTCCCCTACTATTTCTGGAAGATTATTTATGTCCTCCTTAGTGAAGACAGAACCAAAGTAATTATTCAATTGGTCTGCCATGTCCTTGCTCCCCATAATCAATTCACCTGTTTCTGTCTGTAGGGGACCTACATTTGTCTTTTCCTTTTTACATATCTATAAAAGCTTTTACAGTCAGTTTTTATGTTCCCTGCCAGTTTTCTCTCATAATCTTTTTTCTCTTTCCTAATTAAGCCCTTTGTCCTCCTCTGCTGGACTCTGAATTTCTCCCAGTCCTCAGGTGAGCCACTTTTTCTGGCTAATTTGTATGTTTCTTCTTTGGAATTGATACTATCCCTAATTTCCCTTGTTAGCCATGGTGATGATGTTGGGCTTGGTGTTTGCTGATGCTGAGGTAGATGTCGTTGATGTTGGGCTTGGTGTTTGCTGATGTTGAGGTAGATGTTGTTGATGCTGAGGTAGATGGTGATGATATTAGTCGGTGTTTACTGATGTTAATGATGTTGGGTTTGGTACTTGCTGATGTTGAGGTAGATGGTGATGATGTTGGGCTTGGTGTTTGCTGATGTTGAGGTAAATGTTGATGGTGTTGGGCTTGGTGTTGTTGATATTGGGGTCAATGATGATGATACTGGGGTTGGTGTTGGAGTTGATGTTGGTATTAACGTTGAGGTCAATGTTGATAATGTTGGGCTTTGTGTTTGCTGATGTTGGTAATGATGTTGGCGTTGATGTTGTTATTGTTAGGGTTTGTGTTTATATTCAACTAGGTCTTTTCTGCTGGTGGTCTATCTCAGTCCAAGCTCTCTCTCACTCAATGACTGAAGATTATGGAAATAGGCAGGTCCTGTTATAAAAGTGAGAGTGAAAATAGGAGCAAATTGGGTCCTCCTGACAAAATAAGGATTGTTATTACTATTTTTTTTTAACAATGAACAGCTTGGTAATACATGAGAAAACTCGACTTGTGTTAATCCTACTCAATTCACAATTACATTTTCACCCATGATTTTGCACTTGTAAAACAAATGAACAGGTGGGTTTTTTCAGTAGAGTTCAATGGGAGTATAAGCATTCTTCTGGCTACTATTTGCCCCTGTGATAGTTACAACATACGTAACATGATTATCTCCAGGAAGCTAGCACTGCGAAATTATGTTTGATTGATAACCGCTTTCATTCCTCATTTAAAATAGCAGATGGTCAGAGGTATATCTTGATGCAAATTGAAGCCCACATTTCTTAAGTCTGCACAACCCCTAAATCAAGTTATATGCAACTGTCAGTTAACCCCATCCATCTGTTATCCTGCAGGTCGCCTATTTTGCTTCTGCTTGGGAAATGAACTGTCTGTACAACAATTTAACGTCATTACTAAAGAGATAAAATGGTACCAGTTATACTTTAATGTTCTCCAATCTTCCATCATACAGCTCTCTTCAGGAAGACACCACACAGACTCTCTCATGTGAATCACTGATCTGCATTTTAGTGCTGGGTGAATCAGGTTTGAATTTAGAACATTTAAAGAGCCCCTTTCTCTCTTGTTGGTGGAAGCAGCTGTTAACGATTGTTAGAACCATTCTCAGGCTCGTCCGAGCTCCAGGATTCCCAATCACCTGGCCTTCTCCTCCCTCAATTTATTCATTGTTAACTGTGGGTGTGATGTACACCAACAGACTTCTTTCACGGCCCTTACTCACTCTGTCGAAGCACTGGACTTGAGAGTCCCACTTATTAAGGACCAGTCTTAACACGGCAATCAAATCTAAAAAGTCTGGAGGTTTAGCCTTACCTAATGTTAGGCTTTATTACTGGGCAGTTAATATATGATATCTTACGTTTTGGCTATATTTTATTAATCTTGTAGACCATCCGGTATGGGTTTCTTTAGAAGTTAACTCTGTTAATAAATTTTCTATTATTTCTCTTCTTGGATCCTCACTTCCTTTATTTGTAAGTAAACTAACTGATAATTTAATAGTTAAACATACTCTGACGATCTGGATCCGATTTAGAAAACACTTTGGTTCATTGAGATTTTCCCTTTCAAGTCCCACTTTTTTTTTAATACCCTCCATGACTGATTTAATTTTTAAAGAATGGGACAGGTTGGGTACTAAATGTTTTTGGGATCTGTTTGTTGAAGGAAATCTTTTTTCATTTGAGCAATTGTCAGCTAAATATAGCTCACACAAAACTCACTTTTTTAGATATTTACAAATCAGAGTCTTTCTCAGATCTCAATTATGCACATTTCTTATAAGCTCAGATAAGAATTTACTAGGTGTAATTTTCAATTTGACACCTTTTCATAATGGTTCAATATCTAATATTTATGGCATGTTACTGGAGACAAAGAATGTTCCTTTAGACAAAATTGAGAATCTCTGGGAACAAGATTTATAGACATCAATATCTGAGGAAACTTGGAATGAAATTTTTAAACTGGTTAATACTTCATTGTTATGTGCTCGCCATTCCCTTGTACAATTTAAGATGGTACGTAGAGCTCATATGACTAAGGATAAGCTATCTCGTTTTTATTCAGATATATCTCCCTACTGTGACAGATGTAATAATGGAGAAGCTTCATTAATTCATACGTTTTGGACTTGTCGGAGTCTTGAAAAATATTGGAAGGAAGCTTTTCAAACTTTTTCTTTACTTTTCAAAGTCAATTTTAAGCCTAATCCTCTGACGGCCCTATTCGGTATTGTTGCAGGACAAGATATCAAGCTGAAGACATCTGATTTACACATTCTGGCCTTAAGCTTTCTTACAGCTAGGAGGGTGCTTTTGTTTAAATGGAAAATTGTTTTTCCTCCTACTCATGCTCAGTGGTTATGCGACGTTATGTCATGTTTAGATTTAGAGAAGATTCGTTGTTCAATTTCTGAATCTTGTCAAGACTTTCAAACATTGTGGGGGACCTTTTCTGAATTATTTTCAAAACCTTCAATTCGTTGTCTAAATTCAGATGTTGACTATTATTACTTTTTATTATATGAGAAGGTATTTTACCTTTTTTTCTCCTTAATAAACAACTTCGGTCTTGGTAGGGGTTAGATTCTTTTTTTTGTAAAAAATTAGTATAATTCAATATAACTATTGATTAATTTACATGAATTCAGGGTAATGAGATTGTTATTATGGATAGATATAATGTAATTGGTAGTTTTAAAAAATCTTTTTTGACGTTTTGTATATACTTTCTTATACTGTTTTCTTCTATGTAGAAACTAATAAAAATATTGGAAAGAAGAAAAAATATTGGAAAGAAAACCGCTGACAAAAGCAGCACCATTATTGTCATTAGAGGCAAGATCAACTCTCCCTGTGAGGCTGAAACTCAGCTCTCTAATGCCTCCTAAATTTTTCTTTGTTAATTACTTGTTTAGAACGTGCACATTGTTGGAAGGAAGTGATGAGCTGTCTTCCAGAACTATTTAGACTTTCTGGTGTGGTGCTCACACTGTGCTGATAACAGAAGTGCTGTCCCAGGATTTAGACCTAGTGACAATGAAAGCATGGCAATGAATTTATTGTACAAACTTGGATCTACTGTAGGGGAACCTGCTGGTGGTGGTGTTCCAGTGTGCCTGAAGCCTTTGTCTTGGTGGTAGAGGTTGTGGTCTAGAAGGTGCTGTGGGAACATCCGTGATGTATTTTGCAGGTGTCCATCAACTGTGTGTTGGCGATGGAGGGAACAAAACGCTTAGGGAGTTGGAAGGGGTGCCTGCCGATCAGCGGACTGCTTTGCTCTGGGTAGTGTTGAGCTAGTTGAGAGATGTTAGATCTACACTCATTTTGACAAGTGTGGTGTATTCTATCAGATTCCTGACTTGTGCCTCATGGATGGTGGAAAGGAATCATTCACTTCCATAACAGGATACTCAGTACCTAACATGTAGCAATGGTGATTTATGTGGCTGGCACTGTTGAGCTTCTGGTGAATGGCACAACGATGACGGTGAGATGGATCGGCTGGAGATTGGGTGCAAGAAGGTGCAGAGAGAGTTAGGCACGGCCCTCTACCACTGACAGCATCAACAGTAGGTGCTGCCTATCATCAGGGACCCCATCATCCAGGTCATGCCTGCTGCTGTTGAGGGACAGCGGGACAGCTTCAGTCCTGTGACTGTCAGGTTCTTGAAGCAACCTGCACAACCCTAGCTCAGTACCAGAACACTACAGGCAACTTCTAGCAATATCATAGACTTGCTTCAGCAATTTCTGTCTTGTTTTTGCACATCTTTTTCTTCACTATCTTGTATAATTGATGTGTAATTTTCACATTACTTATGTTCTGTGTCTCGTTGTCTCAAGCGCCCTGCCTGAGATGCAGCTGCAAGTTTGCATCGTACCTGTACCTCACTGAGCTTGGGCAGATGGCAATAAACGTGACTTAACTTGAATTTGTCAATTTTGTCATTAGCTTTCAAATTTAGCATTGCTGAAACAGAGGAAGTTCTCGAGCCTCTTCCTCCAGTTAAATGTGTAATTGTTAGCCACTTTAACCAACTGAATGTGAAGGGATTGCAGACATTTGATCTGATCTGTTTTGTTGTAAGATCCCTTCCCCCTGAACATTGCATGCTGATTTTGCAGGTTAACGCACATATAGATCTACAGGAGTTTAAGCATGTTCACAGCATGCACATCCACACCTTCATTGAACCAGGGCTGGCCTCCTTGCTTGATGATAACGTTAGCCTCGGAAATAGGCTTGCTCACGAAGTTGTGGATTGTGTCGTTCATTTCTGCCGCTGATAGTCCGGTGCATTTCACAAGTGCCTGACTCTGTGCTACCAGGTTCAGACTATCTCATTTAGCATGATGGTGGTGCGACACAACACAACAGAGGGTGTTGTCACACTTTCCTCTGGTCCGTGACACCACCAGTGACAATCAGGCCATTTTCCCTGGAATTTATCCTTCCAGCTCCCAGTTCCCCGGCCAGCTCAACTCACTTCTGTTTTTGCTCCATTGATCCTGGTACCCTTTAATGTAAAATAGTGTTTCGCCCATTCACCTTGATGTAGATGTTAATGGTCCACATACCAACGTAGCTCTCTGCTGTTTCTAGAGACCTTGAGGCTCTCTAGGGATGCTTCCAGTCACCTCCTGATCAGTCCTCATGCTTAAATTGATAAATTTATGTGGCTTAAATATTGAAGGATTGTCATAGAACTTTAGATTTTGCAGTTTTTTCCCAGCTCTCCTCTCCTCTCCTCTCAATGACACCAGGAACACAAAAGGAGATGTCCAGAACATTGGCAAACCAGAGGACATTGGTTTAGGTGAGAAGGGAAAGGGACCTGAAAGGCAACAAAGGGTCATACGTATATCAGATGAGTTGCCAGAGGAAGTGGTAGAGGTGGGTAAAGTTATCATGTTTGAAAGTTATTTAGACAGGTTCATGGTTAGGAAATGGTTGGAGGGATTTGGGCCAAATGCAGGCACGTAGGACTAGATGAAGGGTGTCAACCTGAAAGGTTGACTGCCTATTTCCCTCCACAGATGCTGCCTGACCTGCTGAGTTCCTTCTGCATTTGCGTGTTGCCCTGAATAGGACTAGTCCAGGTATTGGCATGGGTTTTTTGTTTGTTATTGTCATATGTACCAAGATACTGTGAAAAGTTTGTCTTACGCACAGCTCATGCAGATCAAATCGTTACACAGTGAACTCAGTTTGAACAAGGTACAACAATGACAATGCAGAATGAAATGTTAAAGGTACAGAGAAAGCACAGTTCAGGTAAAGTGCAAGATCATAATGAGGCAGGTTGTGAGTTCAGAGTCAATCTTATGCAAGAGGTCCATTCAAGAGTCTAATAATCTGTAGGATGGAAGCTGTCCTTGAGCCTGCTGGTACATGCTTTTAGGCTTTAATATCTTCTACCAGATGGGAGAAGGGCAGAAGGGAGAATGTTCAGAATGGGTGGTTTCTTTGATTATGTTGGCTGCTTTCCTGACGCAGTGAGCAACAAAGTCTAGAGATGGGAGGCTATTTTTTGTGATGTGCTAAGCTGTGTCCTCAGCTCTCTGCAGTTTCTTGAGATCAGTTGCCATACCGAACTGTTATGCCTCCTGATAGAATGCTTTCTATGTTGAATGTTGCAGAGGTAAACTTCATAAGAGAATAGATCTCCTGGTTCACCTAAAGTTTCCGGTTTGGAATCACCCAGTACACAGTTCACAATGCACTTGCTGATAAGTCTATGATGGTGGTGACATATTAATCTATGCTGGCAGCTGAGTATTTGAATATAGGCCATTTTGCCAACTCAAAGCAGTGACGTAGAAATTTGCTTGTTTTCTCAGAGCAGCACTGTGTGAATTTCTGTTCTGGATTCTCCCATTTTAGTTTCTGTTTGGTACAGTTTGTGGACAACTTGGTTGACATTGTATCTATCTACCGGAACAACAGCCTTTCCCTCTCCCTGATGCTTATTCAGACAAATGCAGAGTTTTCATCACACCCCTAATGTGCCTTGTAGATGGTGATGGTCAATGAAGCAAGCCAAATTGGCACTTCAACCACATCAGAGGGAAAAGAACAGACTCTGGGGGCTTAAATTGAGTTTTGGATGTTTGGAGACTCAGTACATATTTATTGAGGCATCAGAGATCCTGGTCACCCACTGGCATCTAGTCAGTGTCGAATGATAACTAGTGAAAAACTGAGAAGGTGACTCCTCATCAATTAGATGTGTGTTTCCTTTAACTTTGGATAAGCATCACCCTGCAGGCATGTGTATTGGATCTGGCTACAAACCCTGCATCTCTTTAGCTCTTTGAGCGCTTAATTAACTCTGATGTTGAGCTGAAACATAGAGGTTGTGCCTCTGTTCTGTGTCCAGCAGCTCATCATTATGACTGTCACTTTGCTTACTGTAGTTGGTTTCTGGCACATGGATTTTTGTCAAAGCCATGACCTAAAGTAATGCATGATAATTTCACTGAAATAAACAAAGAAATCCATTTACTTTCTGGGCTTTAAGACTAGGACAGTCATTTTATGCTTGTAGGTTTTAACCTACAAACACGTTTTTAATATAAAGCAACTGCAGAACACATTGTTAATGAGCTGGGGTCAAGACGCTTAGTTGTGCTGATTTTTTCAGAACTCAGCATTGGCAAGGCCAACTTTTACTGCCCATCTCCCTTTCCACTCAAACAGATGGTGATGAGATAGCTTCTTGAATAGCTGTGGGTCTTCTGATGGAGGTTCTCCCATGGTGCAGTGTGGACTTAGACCCAGTGGTGGTGCAGTATTTCCAAGTCAGGATGATGTGCTCCTTGGAGGGGAACCAACTGCTAGTGACATTTCCATACACCCACCACCCTTATCCTTCTTATTGATAGAGGTCATAGATTTGGTAACGTATTGCTGTCACATGTACCAAATTACAATGCAAAGCTTTTGTTTGTGTGCCATCCAGACAGATCATTCCATACATAAGTACATTGACATGGTTAAAAGGAAAACAATCAACAGAATACACAATATAGTGTAACAGTTATGGAGAATGTGCATTTCAGAAAGACAAATAAGGTGCAAGAACCAAGAGGAGATAGATTGAAAGATCATGAGTTCATTTTTATTGTACAAGAGGGCCGTTCAAAAGTTCTATAAAAGCAGGTTTGAAGCTGTGCTTGAGCCTGGCAGTGCATGCTTTTAAGTTTCTGTATCTTCTGCCTGACAGTCGAGGGGAGAGGAGAGAATGACCAGGTTGAGGGGGTCTTTGCCAGAGTAGTTGCCACACCAAGTTATGATGCAATTGGACAGGTGTATCCAGAGGCGCTGTTGAAGAGCCTTGGGTGAGTAACTGTTGTGAATGTTGTAGATGATACAATTTGCTGGTGGGGGAGGGAATAAACTTTTTGGGTGGTGGATGGGGTACTGATCAAATTAACTATTCTGTCTTGGATGATACCGACTGAGTGAACTGTTCTGTCCTGGATGGTGTAGTGTGTTTGAAATGTTGCTGGAGCTGCTCTCATCCAGACAAGTGGAGTGTTCCATCACACTCCCAACTCACATCTTGTAGATGGTGGACAGGGAGTCAGACGGTGTGTTGCTCACTATAGGAACTCCAGCTTTATTGCGAATGGACGCTTGATGATCATTGTGGACCAGTGTGACAGCTGGTCCATGAGAATCCTATTAAACTTCTGCATGATAGAAAGTATCCATACAGGTTGTGTCTCAGCTTTGGCTGATACCTGTTCTGCTGTGGACCAACAAAACATCCAGAGAGTGGTAAACACTTCCCAGTCCATTACTACCTTGCCACTTTCTTCTATTCAGTCTGTCTTTATGGTGTGCCGCATCAGGAAGGCTAACAGTATCACCAAGGATATCTGCCATGCTGGCTATTCCCTTATCTTTATATTACTTTAAAATGTTATGGATAAGTACCTCAGCTTGAAAGAAAAGGATAGGAAAGCTAGCCTTGTAAAAGCTCCTCTAAAACATCACCCTGGTGTCAATTATTTAATCACAAGGCAATTCTATTTAATGAGTGATGATGGAGAGGAAATGGTTGAGGACATCTCCTCAGTACTCAAACCCTTGCTAACATGAAAAACACCATTAGCAGCATGAAAAACTTACCTGGACATTAACTTCAATCCATGTTTCCATCCATAAATCCTTTCTGAGCAGCTGTCTTCAAGTATAAAATTGACCATGCTCTCCATCACTGGCACCTTGGTCTTTCTCTCCCTTATGTGAAATAGGGTGAAATACATGTTAGTAGGGAAGTGGTGTTAGGTAAATTGAAGGGATTGAAGGCAGATAAATCCCCAGGGCCAGATGGTCTGCATCCCAGAGTGCTTAAGGAAGTAGCCCAAGAAATAGTGGATGCATTAGTGATAATTTTTCAAAACTCGTTAGATTCTGGACTAGTTCCTGAGGATTGGAGGGTGGCTAATGTAACCCCACTTTTTAAAAAAGGAGGGAGAGAGAAACCGGGGAATTATAGATCGGTTAGCCTAACGTCGGTGGTGGGGAAACAGCTAGAGTCAGTTATCAAGGATGTGATAACAGCACATTTGGAAAGCGGTGAAATGATCGGACAAAGTCAGCATGGATTTGTGAAAAGAAAATCATGTCTGACGAATCTCATAGAATTTTTTGAGGATGTAACTAGTAGAGTGGATAGGGGAGAACCAGTGGATGTGGTATATTTGGATTTTCAAAAGGCTTTTGACAAGGTCCCACACAGGAGATTAGTGTGCAAAATTAAAGCACACGGTATTGGGGGTAAGGTATTGGTATGGGTGGAGAATTGGTTAGCAGACAGGAAGCAAAGAGTGGGAATAAACGGGACCTTTTCAGAATGGCAGGCAGTGACTAGTGGGGTACCGCAAGGCTCAGTGCTGGGACCCCAGTTGTTTACAATATATATTAATGACTTGGATGAGGGAATTAAATGCAGCAATCTCCAAGTTTGCAGATGACACAAAGCTGGGCGGCAGCGATAGCTGTGCGGAGGATGCTAAGGGGATGCAGGGTGACTTGGATAGGTTGGGTGAGTGGGCAAACTCATGGCAGATGCAATTTAATGTGGATAAATGTGAAGTTATCCACTTTGGTGGCAAAAATAGGAAAACAGATTATTATCTGAATGGTGGCCGATTAGGAAAAGGGGAGGTGCAACGAGACCTGGGTGTCATTATACACCAGTCATTGAAAGTGGGCATGCAGGTACAGCAGGCGGTGAAAAAGGCGAATGGTATGCTGGCATTTATAGCAAGAGGATTCGAGTACAGGAGCAGGGAGGTACTACTGCAGTTGGACAAGGCCTTGGTGAGACCACACCTGGAGTATTGTGTGCAGTTTTGGTCCCCTAATCTGAGGAAAGACATTATTGCCATAGAGGGAGTACAAAGAAGGTTCACCAGATTGATTCCTGGGATGGCAGGACTTTCATATGAAGAAAAACTGGATCAACTGGGCTTGTACTCGTTGGAATTTAGAAGATTGAGGGGGGATCTGATTGAAACGTATAAGATCCTAAAGGGATTGGACAGGCTAGATGCAGGAAGATTGTTCCCGATGTTGGGGAAGTCCAGAACGAGGGGTCACAGTTTGAGGATAGAGGGGAAGCCTTTTAGGACCGAGATTAGGAAAAACTTCTTCACACAGAGAGTGGTGAATCTGTGGAATTCTCTGCCACGGGAAACTGTTGAGGCCAGTTCATTGGCTATGTTTAAGAGGGAGTTAGATATGGCCCTTGTGGCTACAGGGGTCAGGGGGTATGGAGGGAAGGCTGGGGCGGGGTTCTGAGTTGGATGATCAGCCATGATCATAATAAATGGCGGTGCAGGCTCGAAGGGCCGAATGGCCTACTCCTGCACCTATTTTCTATGTTTCTATGTTTCTATGTTATCTGTGAACTCTACTCAGCCCAGTCTGGTTCTCTATGTCTGTTGATGTTTGGTTTCAGTCTGAAGATGCCACCATTGTAGATCTGGTTTAAATGAGCAGCAATGTACTTGAGGAGATGTGATCTGAAGATGCAGCTTCTTTGAAGTCTTTCCTGCATTAGCCACAGTTGGGCATGTGTTTGCCATGAACTTGCCTTCTCAGTTTTGTGCTATTCACTGAAGCAAGATTGTATTCTTTAAGTCCTTTCATGCCGAGGGTTAAGGACTGTCATGATCGCACAGTGTGTTTCCTGGATCACTCAGCACTGTTTGATCAGAGCTGTTCACGCACATTCACAGCTGTAATTCATAAACATAAGCAGGCTTTGGCAATGATCATCGACTGGGCTCAAATCCAGACCAAACTGAACAATACCTAGAGAAGCTCTTGATGTGCTGGAGTGCACAGTAGTTCTAGATCAAGAGCTGGTGTCTGGGATAAATCCAAGTCATCCACTCCGAGGCAGCAAGCATTTAAGAGACTGATTAATGTCTGTCTGTGTCAAAAATTGTCACAAGTTCACAAATAATTTTGGATACAAGTACCACATGGTTTGGACTTGAACCATCTAGACCAGAAGGAGGCTATATTCATGGTTGCCATCATGGGTTGGATGGAAGTCAGAAATGATCAAGAGGTTGTAATTAGAGATGTGCTTCTAATGGAGGGCTGTAAAGGTGGAGTAGTTCTATATATTGTATCATTGACTGTTTTGGTCACCCTGTTATAAGAAAGACACCATTAAACTGGGAAGAGTGCAGATCTACGAGAATACTGACAGGGCTCGAGGGCCTGAGGGTGGATAGACTAGGACATGACGCCATGGAACATAGGAGCCTGAAGGATGGTCTTATTGTTATGTATGAAATCTTGATGGATGTAGATAGGGTGAATGCACACAGACTTTGCCCTAGGAAAGGGAAACTAAAATGAGAAGGCGTAGGTTTAGGGTGAGAGGAGATAGGTTTAAAAGGAACCAGAGGGAAAGCTTATTCACACAGAGGGTAGTGCATATAAGGAATGAGCAGCCAGAGGAATTGTTGGAGGTAGGTACAATAAAAATATTTAAGTTGATATGTTCTAAGTATATACTATATATATCACCCTATGCTACCTTGAGATTTATTTACTTCCAGATATTCACAGTAAAACAAAGAAATACGACAGAATCAATGAAAATCTACACACAAAGACAGACAAACAACCAATATGCAAAAGAAAATGAACTGTGCAAATAAAAAATAAATAAACTAATAAGTAAATAATACAGAGAACATGAGTTGTAGAATCCTTGATAGTGAGTCCATAGGTTGTGGTATCAGTTCAGAGTTGAGGTGAGTGAATTTATCCACGCCAGTTCAGCAGCCTGATGGTTGAAGGGTAATAACTGTTCCCATACCTGGTGGTGTGGGACCTAAGGCTCTTTTACCTCCTTCCGGTGGCAGCAGTGAGAAGAGAGCATGGCATGTATGGTGGCCATGATTAAAAGACATGGGGACAGGTGGATAGATAGGACAGCTTAAAGGGATTCTTAAGATGGGCATTTTGGTTGGTCTGGTCGAGCTGGGCTAAGTGATTGTTTACCTGCTGTATTGCTCTCTGATTATGACTGTTTGTAAAACTGAGCTCAAGTTCCAGGAAGGGCTCTTAAGAGCGATTCCTGTATCACGGCATTTAATTTTGGAATACATTTATTGAAAGTTTCTGTCATTAGTTCCCTCTGGTTGTGTATCATATTTTAAAAAAACTGAAACACAAGCGCTCATGTATTTTGAAAGGCAGTACAATAGAAACTGTGATTTCCTTGAACACTGGCCTCCACTGAGACCGTCAGTGCTCTTGGCATCTAATACCCATGCAGTAAAACTCAGAAAGGTGAAAGCAGTCCTCCAAGTCCCCTGCTTATTCGCGCAATCTAATCTAAGTTGTTCTTTTAAAAAAAGTAAAATATATTTTGTTTTCTTTTTGCCCCTTTCATTGTGATATCCAAAGATCAAATTTTGAAAATCTGGAGTCTTTATTTTTCAGAATCTAATACAGATGTAAGTGTTTTTGGTTTAACGACAGAGTGGCTTCTTATATTGTTTTGTGTCTTTCATTGTGCTCTCTTAATTCCTATAATTCCTCTGGTCTCTTTCTTCTGATTTATCTGATTAATTTAAATGTAAGTTATACTTTTTGATTCGGCTTCATGGTTAGACGGCATGACTCAGTATCATTGTCCAGTCTGGTTGGTTGTAGAGGCAACTAGTTGCTTGACCTGCACACTGTTGCCAATAATCTCCTATAGAATGGCAACTCTCAGCTTCTTGATACCAAGTGTGAAAACAATACCAAGCACATTAATGAGAGTATTGGAAACAGGAATAACAAATTGAAATACTGCACAGCTGCCTCCCTTCAGCTATTTGGTTCCTGAAGACACTGGCACAATCTTAAAAACTACCTCAGTATAGAAACATTATAACCACTTTGACAGCTCTATATCACAAAGGATTCGTTGTTTTAGTTCTAATTGTGTTCTATCATGGAAAATTTTGTATAATTTATGTTTCGCTTGTAAATGTTGCTGCTATGATGCAACATGCCCACAATTCTGCAGCACGTAAGGTTTTCGTTGCACCTGAGCACATATGCATTTGTGCATTTGACAATAAATTCAGCCTTGACTTTCAAGTTATCATTATGAGGAGAAATTGTCTCGCTGTCCTTGCTTTCCTTGGAGCAGAGGACGCTGAAGGGAGATTTAATAAAATACCTAACACTTTCAGTGACTTAGTACACATGCTTATCATCAACAAAAATGCAACAAATTGAGGTATGGAGTTGTTAATTGGCAAGAGTTGAGCAAAGTTGATGAAAAGTTATTTGACTCAATCAGTGATGAGGGTCTGAAACTTGCTGTTGGTGCCAGAAACACACTGTACTAAATAAACTCCTTTCTCGGCTGCCGTGGTCCCAATACCTCTATTAGGATTCAAATTTCTATGACTTAAGTCCTAGGTCCAATGAAGGAACCTCACAAATTTAATGGGGTAAACTGGTTCTCTCATTTATTCAAGTACAATTAGACAGAACAGAATATTTTGGGTTAAGTTGTCTTACTAATCTTTGGCACAGAGTATTATTGTTGGAATATAATTGCAAGAAATAGAAGTTTTGAAGAAGTGATTTTCAAGGCTTTAAATAACTGTAAACCTTCTTTTCTGGAGCTACTTTACAGTAATTGACAGAGATCGATTGTCAGGATAAGTCATCAACTCTTTTGTTGTTGAGTCACATGATGCCTTCATCGGTAGATGGAACTTAATTGAAATCTCCAGTGAAGTCAAGGGGAATTTTATCAGTTCAGACAACTTTAGTTAGTATCAGGTGATACGGATCATTGGGTTTGAGCCAGTTGCTCTGGTTGAGTAAGCCAGCCACAAGATTTGATTGTTGGCCACTGTACATCTGTCTGCAGCTGGACCTTGCTGGGTGGAGCAAGGACAACACAGGCCAGCCAGCAGGAGATTCGTCAGCACCTCCTGCCTCCCTAGAGAGTGCAGCCAGATCAAAGGCATCTTACAGGATGAAAGGAACAGAGAGACCAGATACAAATAGTTGAGGGAATGGATAACAAGAGGCAGAACCAGTTGTGGGAGAAGATGAGCCTGAACATTCTGAAATGAGGCAGTGACCTTATTGCATTGCTGTGGTTTAAAACAAAATGAAACATTTATCATGTTGACATGCATAAGACAAAGATCAAACTGCTTGGTGATTTTCCATTGAATTTATATGTGCATTAAATGTTTAGTGAAAAGGTGTAGCATGCCATCAATGTACGTCACAAATTAAGACTCACACTCTTTGTGGATTGATCTTGGAGACAACAGAATTCTTTTGAACGATTTCATTGTACCCCTGCACTTTACAAAACCATTGTGGATTAATACTTTATGACAAGACTTATCAAGCCCTCTACATCACAAACTTACAACTGTTTTAGATTATTCTTGCTACACATTTTGCTCTCTTAACACTGTTTAATCCTTGTTTTCAAGCCACGGTTGAAATGCGTCCCAAAAAGTGGACATTTCTTAACATTTTAGCTTGTTACGTACCCCGTAACTGGGTTGCCAAACCAGCAGAAATGGATCACTCAGTTGGAGTCTGGATTACTAGAACTAAGAAAGTTTTATTAAAGAAACAAGCAACACAGAACTCTAATCAAAAGGATAATGAATGCAACAGTTCAGCAATGATAAACATACATGTACACAGAATTAAGACAACAGGATCAATCAAGCTCTATCGTTGTCTAGGGGTAAATGACCAGTTTCAAAGTGACGCAAAGTTCAGTTCAATTTAGTTCAGTTCAGTTCGCAGTAATGGCTGCCGTGGGAGATGGACAGTGTGAGGGGAAGGAGAGAGAGAGCAAAACGAATGAATATTCAAAATGGCTTCCACACAGACCTTCGCAGTCAGCTTTCGGGCGAGTCCTTTGTGATGTCATCTGAGGTCACCGTCCGTGACCCCTCCGTTTCCAGATACGATCGTTTCCCTGCGGTGAACCTGGCACCCAGGCAAGGGTGGACACACACCAGGTTCCCGCCGATCGTGCCTTTCCACCCTGTGCGTCAATGGCCTGGTCCCGCAACCGGCCTTCCAAAACTTCCCACCGACTTGTGAGAGACGCACCGCTTCCAGGGTCTCGTTACCTCGGGGTATCGTGTGTGTCCTGCCTTAGCGAACCTGTCCCTTTTTATCCCCCTGCTGGGGTATCACCTGTCCATCACTTCAAACAGTTCGGGGTTCAAAGGGGGAGCCGATCTTGACAGCTCTCCTTCCCCTTCATTAACATCTCCAAATGCTGCTCCATTGTTTTCCTTATCTCTCTCTCTCCTGAAGACAGGTGGCAGACCAACTGCTGATCCCACTGGTGCCAGCCCAGGCCAGCTAACATCTTAATCTATGTGTATTCTTGTCACACTTCCCCATTTTAAGGATTTTTACTGGGGTAAAAATTACAAACATGAATACATTATTTGATACACACAAATATACATCTTTATCAGCTATTTGGCTAATACAGTGAATTTGAAGTTGTCAACACCTGACAGACAGTCAGCCATCACATTTTCTGTTCCTTTTATATGTGTTATTAATAATCCCTTAGACCAGGCTCCAACTTAGCAAACTTCATAGTGGCCAAAAACACTGATGAATTGCGATCAATGTAACCTCTCCTTGGGTTTCGTCCCGGACCACAATAACAAGGGTCGTCCCATTCCGACTTAGTTTTCTCTCGCAAGGGCTTAGTAGGAGGGGGAGGGGTAGTAACCGCAGAGTTATTGCAAAACTTCCTACAGTACCCCACCATCTCCAAGAGCCTTCTGAGGGCCCTCTTGTCTGTCGGGGTTGGGATGTCAAAGATAGCCCGCATTTTAGCTTGCATCGCTGCCAGCTGCCCCTGTGTCACTACAATTCCCAGGTAAGTGACCTTCGTGTGGCCGAACTCATTTTTTTCAAGGCTCACTATCAAGCTGGCTTCAGACAGCCGTATTACATCGCCAATACACACCTCTGTGTTCGTCAGCCCTTTAGTCACTGAATTACTCATTCTATATGGATGTTGCTCACTAGGCTGATGTAGTGTAACAAGCACCAGCCAACGTCCCAGCTCTTTACATCGCCTCGGGACAATCAAACACACGTGTGCGAGTTGTTTAATTACTTCTCCTAAAGAGTCGCTTTGTTCGGGGATTAAGGGAGAGACCTTATCAGCAGAGCTGGCCAAAACAATAGCCTTCTCCCATCTGGTCGATACCATACTCATCTTTTCAAAATGGTTTTTTTCTCTTATCAGGGGGACCCTAGCTTCATTGATTTCCACGCTAACACCGACTAGGTTTGTTAGCATATCAAAAGCCTGTGACCGTCTCAGTTCGCGTCGGCCATAATCAATAACATCCTTCCTCCTGGGCAGCCGGTAAACCTCTTTCATGATTCCACCAACTGTTCCCACCAGCACCGCAAAATGTCCACCGGGGGGTACCTTGTGGGTCAGGTTAAAAACCTCATCCCCATAACTCTTTTGCACCACCCCCCATTCCTCATCTGCGGGTACGGTACTTGGTTTCCCTTTCTTCCTTAGCACTTCCTCCTCCACACAATAGCCTACTGGTTCCCTTGTTAATTCTGTGTCAGAGAGAGCTGTCTCCGCCAAAACCATCAGCCCCTTGTCTCGCTCCTGTGCCTGCACAAATTCTTTCCTGGCTAATGCTACGTCTGTCTCAGCTCCCTCACTACCTCTTGTTTCACTACACTCCTTCTTTTCATTTTCTACCCCCGTCTCGTACAAGACTGGCAGAAACGTCTCAGCTAAATTTACTACCGCAGTCCCTGATGAACTTGTGAGTCCATGGGCGGGACCTCAATGCTGGCAGGCTGACCTGTCAATCTCACTGCTGGGAACACGATTCCCCCGGCGAGGTCATTACCGAGCAAGTCTTCCACGCCTTTTATCGGTAATTCGGACCTCACCCCGATCGTGACTAGTCCAGAGACCAGGTTGCTTTGTAAGTGTATCTGGTGCAAAGGGATTGCCTCTGTCCCTTCCCCAATACCTTTGACCTTGACCTCCCCAGTCTGGGTCTCTGAGCTAAACTCTAATACACTCTTTAGTATCAGTGACTGACACGCTCCCGTGTCTCTCCAGATCCGCACTGGAACTGGTTTTAACCCCTCCTTCACCGACACCAATCCGGCCGAGATAAACCTCTCACGCCCTTCCTGAACTTTGGCAGACCTGTCCTGTCCTAGCGGTTCGTTTACCAGCTCGATACAGCCAGTCAAAATTGCCGTTTTTCCTTTTCCTGTCTCCTTCTTTGGGGCAAAGCACCTGGACGCAAAGCGTCCGACTTTCCCGCAATTATAACAGACGACCTCAGGAGACTTCCAACCAGACTGCTCCCAGTCTACCTTATCCTTCTCACTAGTCCCCGGCTTACTTTCTGACTTTTCTGGTGGACTCTCCCCGCCGTCCTGACTACCCTTCTGGTAGCCTTTACTCGGGGCAAACTTCATTTTATGCGTCAATGCATACTCATCCGCTAACTTAGCAGTTGCGGCTAACGTGGCTGCCTCTTTCTCATCTAGGTAGGGTCTCATACCCTCAGGGACACAACCTTTAAACTGCTCAATCAGGATCAGCTGTAACAGTCTGTGATAATCCCCCTCTACCCCCTTCAAGGCGCACCAACGCTCACAATATGTCTGCATCTCACAGGCAAACTCTAAATATGTGCGGTCCCACTGCTTCCTCGCATTCCGGAACCTCTGCTGGTATGCCTCCGGGACCAACTCATAAATCCTGAGGATGGCCTCTTTCACCACCTCGTACCTCTGGGCATCTTCCGCGGACAAAGCTGAGTAAGCTTGTTGGGCTTTCCCTTTCAGTACACTCTGAAGCAAAACAGCTCACTTATCCCTCGGCCAGTCCTGACTTGTAGCAACTTTTTCGAAATGGAGAAAGTACCGATCCGCGTCGGTATCGTCAAATGGGGGAACCAGCCTAACCTCCTGGGTTGCCCGGAACCCTCCACCTTGGTTCGGCACGGGCCGCTGCTCTGCCCTTATCCTTAACTTCTCCAGCTCGAATTCCCTTTCCCTCTGTTTCTCCTCTCGCTCCAACTGTCTCTCTCTCTCTCTCTCTCTCCTGCCTTTCTAACTCTTTCTCTTTCTTTTGCCTTTCTAACTCTCTCTCCTTCTCTTCTCGCTCCAACTGCCGTACCCGGAACTCGTGCTCGAGTCTCAGTTTTCAAGCTGCACCTGTACCGCGTCCCCGGCAGGTTTTTCAATAGACACCACCTCCAGCTCGCCTTGGGGAAACACACCTTTAGATACATAGTGCTCTACGATAGCCCTGTGTATCTCCTCTCTCCTCATTGTTGACTTCCCCTTAGCAAGAGCCAACCGTTTGGCCACAGCTACCAATTCCGATTTCCTGGCATCCTCTAATGCCTCCAAGGTCGGCGCCTTTATAATTTCCTCAGCCTCCATTTCTGCTGTTTGTCTTTTCTTTCTTTCGGGAATTTTGACCCAATCAATTTACTCTGTCCCAAATTTAGCGTTCAAAATCCCGGACGAGCCCCCACTTATGTTACGTACCCTGTAACTGGGTCGCCAAACCAGCAGCAGATCACTCAGTTGGAGTCTGGATTACTAGAACTAAGAAAGTTTTATTAAAGAAACAAGCAACACAGTACTCTAATCAAAAGGATAATGAATGCAACAGTTCAGCAATGATAAACATACATGTACACAGAATTAAGATAACAGGATCAATCAAGCTCTATCATTGTCTAGGGGTAAATGACCAGTTTCAAAGTGATGCAAAGTTCAGTTCAATTTAGTTCAGTTCAGTTCGCAGTAATCGCTGCTGTGGTGATGGACAGTGGGGGGGGGGGGGAGGAGAGAGAGAGCAAAACGAATGGATATTCAAAACGGCTTTCACACAGACCTTCGCAGTCAGCTTTCGGGCGAGTCCTTTGTGATGTCATCTGAGGTCACCGAGTGTGACCCCCTGCGTTTCCAGATACGATCGTTTCTCTGCGGTGAACCTGGCACCCAGGCAAGGGTGGACACACACCAGGTTCCCGCCGATCGTGCCTTTCCACCCTGTGCGTCTATGGCCTGGTCCCGCAACCGGCCTTCCAAAACTTCCCACCGACTTGTGAGAGACACACCGCTTCCAGGGTCTTGTTATCTCGGGTGTCGTGTGTGTCTTGCCTTAGCGAACCTGTCCCTTTTTATCCCCCTGCTGGGGTATCGCCTGTCCATCACTTCAAATAGTTCGGGTTTCAAAGGGGGGGGGCCGCTCTTGACAGCTCTCCTTCCCCTTCATTAACATCTCCAAATGCTGCTCCATTGTTTTCCTTATCTCTCTCTCTCCTGAAGACAGGTGGCAGACCAACTGCTGATCCCACTGGTGCCAGCCCAGGCCAGCTAACATCTTAATCTATGTGTATTCTTGTCACAAGCTAGTGAAATAATTCTCACAAACTTTGATACACCAGATATGCTCTCAAAATTTCATGGCCTTGCTGTCTTTGCACTAGTTTCAAAGTACAAGCATGAAAATCTTTAACATGAAATTGGCCTGTATTATTAATCAAAATATGTAAAAATGATGAAATTTTATATTGTAACAATACTCAGGTTAACTTTGCATGTCAGGAATATGTGGTTCGAATTTTCAACTAGCAATGTCCTTTTCCTATCATACGAAACTGCAGAGAGTGGCGGATTCTGTTCAATACATCACAACACATCCCTCCCCACCATTAGTCGTATTCTTAGGAGGCGATGCTTAAGAAGGAATAATATCTATCATCAAAGATCCCCTCCATATAGGCTATGCAGGCAGCTTGTAGTGACCATTGGGCAGCAAGAACAGAAGCCTAAAGCCCCACATCAGCAGGGTCAAGAACAGCTGCTTCAACCATTTGGTTCTTGAGCTACCTGACACAACTTTAATCATGAGAGTATAACAACACTATGGTCATTTTGATTACTTTGCACTAAAATGTGACTTTTTGTTCTCTCTCATCTTACCTCTAATCTTTCAGCCTTTACTTTGCACAAGCATGCCCATATCATTAAGAAATATAGATTTATTCAAAGTGTCAGTTAGATTATTGCCAAGTCTTTCCTTACTCACTTACCTGACACTTCACAGTTCCCAAGATGGTGGGCCTTTGAGTTTCCAGATCATTTGCATTAAACTTTCTTTTCTTCATTCAGGACAGGCCTCTGGTTAATGTTTGCTAGTAGCAGAGGGAATTCCTCACCATTGGAATTGGAAGCTTGACCAGGAAGACGGAGAAAATTGCCTGTGCTCAGACATTGGCATCACAAGCGCCCGAGTTCCACTGACATTACATGGAATTGCAAGTACAGCCTGGTGCCCCTCCTGAACACTTGCTGAGACCACCACCGCATTTGCTAATGTATGATGCACGTTTGGGACACTGCAGCTAAAACAGTGGCTGCCTCACCACTGCTGCAACCTGGGTTCAATCCTGACCTCTCTGGAGTTTGTGTGTGCCCGTTGTGGAGCCTTCTCCCATGTTCAAAATATGTGTGGCTTAGTGGATTAATCAGCCCCAGTAAAAATTATCCCAACGTGTAGGTAAATGATAGGATCTGGGTGGAACCCATGGGAGTCTAATTTGATTGAAACGCAATCAGTGTAGATTAGCATAAATGGTTGTTGATGATCTGATAAGCCTGATAATTATATATAGGTCCTCCCCAAGTTATGAACACCTGACCTACACACAGCCTGTACATAATTAACATTTGGGAGACTGATAGAATGGATTTGCCAGCTGCTGTGGTACTGAAGTTACCTTCTCCCATGTGGGAACTTGGTTTGTGACATTTCCAACTTGAGAGATAATTAATTTTTGGTCTAGTACCGGGTCAAACTGGGTATCACACAATCAAGAAGTATCTTGGATTATGGAGGATAAAGAACACACACACACACACACACACACACACACACACACACACACATGATTGAAGAGATGCAAATATCTGAAGTTACAATGGACATGCTGAAGGAAGTTATAAAAAATACTCACAACTGGAAAAGTACTGCAAGTGATAATTATCATAATTATTGGTATAAAAATGTACTTGCCTTCATCTGTAGCTATCAGTGCATATCAGCAATTTTGTTAAAAATCCTAAAAACGTGTCTGAATTTTTGACAGAAGGTAAAACATATCTTTCATCTAAAGGGGGAAAATCATAAAAGATCCATTAAAATATCATTCAGTTACTGGTTTAAAAACTATATATCAAATTGTAACATCATGCATCTTGCAACTAATCACCACAATATACTTACAGAAGAGCAGAAAGTTTGCTGTAAGGGTATGAGAAGATGTAAAGAGCAATTGATGGTAGATACTGTAATTCTAAATCAAGCCTAGTCCAAAAGCAGCAATCTTTCACGTTTCTATATTGACTAGCAAAAAGTATTTGACTCTGTCCCACATTCATGATTAATAGAAGTTCTTAATATATATAAACTACACCCAATACTTGTAAAATTCCTTCAACATCTGATGAAACATTGGAGTACCATAATCACTATCTATTAGCAACCAAAAAAGAATAACCACCATTATCAACATAAACCGAGGCATTTTCCAAGTCGACTCTCTAAGTCCGCTATATTTCGGTCTAGTTTTAAACCCGCTCTCTAATTTACTGAATCTGAAGAAAATTGGGTATCAAATCAGAAACAACCAAATGAATTATTCCTTGACTCACCCTCTGTACTTGGACAGTTTGAAATTATGCGCTCCTTCATCAGTTAAGCTAAAGCAATTTATTCAAATAGTAGAACTATTTTTGAAAGATATGAACATGATCTTTGGCCTGCATGAATGCAGAGCATTAAACATAGAGAAAGGTGCAATAGAGCTAGTAGAATACAAAACAGAGCAGCAGGATACAAAACAACCAATGGATGAATATGAAACATGTAAGTGTCTGGGATATCAACAAGCAAAGAAAATAGATCATAGTGTGTTAAAGGAAAAATCTTTTGACATAATTTACTTCAAGGCTTAAGAATATCTGCCAAACAGAGCTCAACAGTAAAAGTATAACAAAGGCAATAAACACTTTCACTATACCCATATTAACGTATTCTTCAGGCATAATATCTTGGTCCAAAAGTGATCTGGAAAATGTAAAGACTGAAATGAAAATTTTAGCAAACATTATGTACATTAGGGCTATGGGCAATCCTAGTAATTTCTAAGGTACGGATATGTTCGGCGCAACTTTGTGGGCTGAAGGGCCTGTATTGTGCTGTAGGTTTTCTGTGTTTCTATGTTTCTATGTACACTTGAATGCACTTAGATAAACACTACCTCGGATAGAAGGGGGAAAGAGGAATAACAGACAAAAAAAACTACACGACAGTCAGATATAACTTCTAAGGATATATTTTCATCAACAAGAACAGGATTTAGTACTTGTATTAAATACCTAAATTAAGAATAGTAGGGCAAAAACAGAAACGAAAAAGTGAGGAAATATTCAGGGGTTCAATGTCTGTTTAGGAATCGGATGGCAGAGGGGAAGAAGCTGTTCCTGAATCACTGTGTGTGTGTCTTCAGGCTTCTGTACCTCCTTCCTGATGGTAGCAGTGAGAAGAGGGCATGTTCTGAGTGATGGGGGTCCTTAATAGTGGACACCACCTTTTGGAGGCGCTGCTCCTTGAAAATGTTTTGGATACTATGGAGGCTAGTAACCAAGATGGAGCTGACTAATTTTACAGCTTTCTGTAGCTTCTTTTAATCTCATGCAATAGAACACCCATACCGGAGAGTGATGCAGCCGGTCAGCATGCTCTCTACGGTACATCTATAGAAGTTTGAGTGTTTTAGGTGACAAACCAAATTTCCTCAAACTCCTGATGAAACATATCTGCTGTCTTGCCTTCTTTATAGCTGTGCTGATATGTTGGGACCAGATTAGATCCTCAGAGATACAGCCTGGCCTGTTGAGTTCCTCCAGCATTCTGTGTGTTTCTCCAAAATAAAAAAGTCATTCAGATTTACTCCACTTCCAAACACTCACACATTTCTAATAGTGGGATAAAATGTTTCCCTCACCCACTGCTGGTTCACTTAGTCCAAGTTCTTTCTGTCACCCTTTTCTCAAGAGCTTGGTAAGGTAACAGTTTAAAGATGGGGAAGGTTTCTGCCTCCATCACTCAGGTGGTGAATTTCTGACCCCCACCATTTCCCACAGTGCTCCCACAAATAAAATATGTGTCGAGTAAGCTCACTACCCAGCAATGACTTACATATAGTTCCAGTGCCAAGAAGAAAATTCAATTTACACTCTGTGAGGATAGGCATCTTTTAACCTCCATTAGTGAATGCCTCATGAGTAAATGACAGAACTACTTAACACTCTGGTCGCGGCTGAATTTGAATGTTGTAGACTGCAAGTCTGTTATGTTTGAGTAAATTCACTTTGACTGATGCAGTCTGGGGCAGGCGCCAGACCTGTGCAACGAACGGTTAGTCAAGTTGTACTTGGACACCAGTCTTGCTGCAGATGTTATTCCCTATTGGAGGCAAGGAGTAATTCACAGAACGTGTCAAAAACATCAGACAGCATTAGATGGGGCTGTCAGCTATGTACACTATTCCTCTTAATTACCTTAGACTGACTCGTTAACTGCCCAGCCACAGACACACAAATAGCAGATGGTACATACATGTGTACATTAAGGCTTGGATTAAAAGCCTTGCTATCCCAGAGAGGCTCAGGAATGTGATAGCAGAAGGCCATTCAACCCTTTACAGTTAAGCCTTGGTTCAAAACTTTCAGAAAGACCCAAGTTAATTTGCAAACTTTGCATGTAATTCAGTGACTTCGCTGCTGCGCAAGGTGTGGTATGATCACACTGTATAAAGGTGTTCTTCCTACAGTGGAAAAGTATGAAGAGGGGCATCCCACAGAATAGGAAGGAGTAATTATCAGAAAGCCTGAACTAGGTGGGAGGACCTTTAAAATTGTGAAGGGGTTTACTAGGGTGGAGGGTGGAAATGTTTGCACTTGTGAAGAAGACCAGGTGTTGAGGTCACTGACAGCAGTAAATCCAGAAGGGATATCAGGAGTAGTGGAAACTGAAACTCATGAGGGCAGGAACTTAAAGAGAAACTGGAAGGTTATGGTGATTGAGTGAGGGGGACACACGTGGAGCACAAACACCAGCACAGGGAATGAGAGTTGCCCATTTCAGAGCTGTGACAGTGATGCTGTTCCATGTTACTTCTCTCACCTCACTGACACCATCTCACTCTTGACTCCATCTCAGCTGGTTATGGTGCACTGATGTGATGGAACCTGCAAAGAGTGGTAGACACTATCCAGTCCATCACAGGCTTGTCACTTCCTTCCATCCAATCCATCTTCGTGGAGCATTGCGTCAGGAAGGTCAATAATGTCACCAAAGATGCCTGGCATGCTGGCCGTTCCCTTTTCTCTCTTCTACCTTCTGGGAGAAGACGCTGAATACTGAGTTCCTAGATGTCCAGATCTAAGAACAGCCTTTTCTTAACATGTCACATTTTTGGACTCCAATTCTCCCTCTGTCAGATATTCCATTATTGTCAATTCAGCCTTCCCTTCCACATGCCCTCATAGTGCACTATGACCTTGGCATGATTTTATGGGTTTTGTACTTGTCATTGTATCTATTATCTCTATGTATACTGTTTACTCTTTACTCTGTGAGTGCTTCACGTGAGTAAGAAAATACTATGCACCCTGGTGTATATGACAATAAACCAATAGCGTCTCATTTAAAGGAAACACCAAAGATCTGACAACATACCCCAACCAACACCTCTGGCAACACAAGAATAAGACGGTCTCCAATGGAACAGACTGGTGAGGATCAACTCAGCATGAGACAATGGGGAAAAGAGGAGGCCACCAAATCCTTTATCCTCCCACCCAGCCCCCCTACTGACAATTGGTTTATTACTGTCACAAGTGCTGGGATACGGTGAAAGTTTTTGTTTGTCTGCTATCCAGAGGTATACACTAATGTAGTAGAAATAGAAAAATAATCACAGAATGCAGAATATTATGTTATGGGTACAGAAAATGTTCAAAGTTCAAAGTAAATTTATTATCAAAGGATGCATATGTTATCATATACTACCCTGAGATTCATTTTCTTGCTGGGATTCACAGTTGAAAAGAAATACAGTACAGTTTTATGAAAAACTCCACCAAGGCAAAGACTGACAAACAACCAATATGCAAGAGAAGACAAACTGTGCAAATAAAAAATAATATTGAGAACATGAGTTGTAACGAGTCCTTGAAAGTGACCTTGTAGATCGTAGAATTAATTCAGAGCAGTGGTGAATGAAGTTATCCACACCGGTTCAGGAGCCTGATGGTTGTAGAGTAATAACTATTCCTGAACCTGGTGACGTAGGACCCAAGGTTTCTGTACCTCCTGCCCATGGTAGTATCGAGAAGAGGGCGCGGCCTGGATGGTGGGGTCTTTGTTGAAGGATGCTGCCTTCTTGAGGAAGGACCTGAGTCACCCCAACCACAATCTATTTCAGCTGATACCAACTGGGAAACGGTACCGCAGCATAAAAGCCAGGACCAACAGGCTCCAGGACAGCTTCTTCCACCAGGCTATCAGACTGATTAACTCATGTTGATTTGACTGTATTTCTATGTTACATTGACTGTTCTATTTATTATAAATTACTATGATTGCACGTTGCACATTTAGACAGAGACGTAACGTAAAGATTTTTACTTCTCATGTATGTGAAGGATGTAAGAAATAAAGTCAATTCAACAAATGCCACACTGAGCTGGATTGAGAAATCAAGAGTTCATCTTTGTCATTTAAGAGGTCTGTTCAAGGGTCTGATAACAGTGAGGTAGAAACTGTCCTTGAGCCTGTGCACATACACTCAATGGTCACCTTATAAGGCATACCTGTACACCTGCTCATTAATGCCAAAATCTAATCAGCCAATCTTGTGGCTGCAACTCAATACATAAAAGCATGCAGTTATTGTCGAGAGGTTCATTTGTTGTTCAGATCGATCATCAGAATGGGGAATGAATGGGATCTAAATGATTTTGACCGTGGAATGACTGTTGTTGCTAGACAGGTGGTTCGAGTATCTCAGAAAAATGCTGATCTCCTGGGATTTTCAAGCACAGTCTTTAGACTTTATAGAGAATGGTGCGAAAAGCAAAAAAAAATCCATTCTCTATTCTCTATGTGAAAATGCCTTGTTAATGAAAGAGGTCAGAGGAGAATTGCCAGAATGGTTCGAGCTGACAGGAAGGCAACAGTAACTCAAACAACCAGACATTATAACAGTGGTGTGCAGAAGAGCATCTTGAAGTAGTTGGGCTACAGCAATAGAAGACTACACATATACACTCAGTGGCCACTTTATTAGGTACAGGAGGTACAATGAGTGTATTTTCAAGCTTTTGTATCTTCTGCCTGATGGGAGCATGGAGGAGAGAGAATGATTTGGGTAGGAGAAGTTCTGACCGGAAGAGAGAGACACCACTGCTAAACACGTAATACAAGCTGGCAGTGTAGTGTTGTAGCAGGCTGCTTACCCTCTCACCTGGTGAGGTGGTAGGTGGGACCATCCTAGGGAGAAAAACATCTCAGACAAAATGTGCTTCTTTGTGTCTAATGACCAAGCTTCACCTGCCCTCCATACATGCTTTCTCCTGTATTAGTGACCAGGATGTACAGTTGCTCATTAATAATTAAATCAAATTGCAAAGAAAATACAAGTAGGACATTTAATATTACAATATTCATTGCAAGCTCTTATTTGCTTTTGACTTCAAATTCAAAAGCTTAATGGTGGTTTCAAAAAGGAGAACACATCAGCTATTGTTCATTACTCTCAGGACTGTTCTATCTGAAGTAAATGTGTTTTCTTGGCTGAGAAAAAGTGACAAAGTTTTGATTTTATTATGGCTATGCACCCTCTGAGGGTTAAGGAAAATGTTGGCTTCAAAATATTATTTTGGACAACATAGAAGAACTAGAAATGCTGGAAAGTACTAGCAAAGCAGCAGCATGGAACTTATTTATAACATTGTTAAGTAATCTCCCATGGAAGTGTTCACAGGGATCTGAAACACAAATGTAATGCTTGGCTGTTAACATCCTTCTGTAGTTAACTCTATGTGGAAGTGTTTGATATTGGCTTTCAGTTTAATTGGAGGCTAAATGTTGGCACAGGTACTTTGGCTCCTTGTAATTTCAATAATTATTCCTAGAAACCCTAGGTTCAGATCTGAAGTCTACTGGGAAGTTATGTTCTCATTTTGTGCTTGTTTTATGTAAAAGATTGATTGTAAGTTGCTTATTTGCAATGCCAATAGATAGCAGTTTTGCCTGTAGAGCATTTGGGTCAATCTTTGGGAGTGTATTGTCTTAATAAGTGCACAGGTGAAAAAAAAGAGCTTCTTGATGCTCTCATGGGCCTGGTAGCAGTAGGCAAGACCGCCAATTATGGAGGCATGAAGATGAGGGTAGGTCTCAAGATCAGAGGGTTGTAGGGCTGTGGGTGGTGACAGAGAATAGGGAAAATGGAGGGATTTTAACATGAGTATTTAAAATTTGATACGTTGTTGGATAGGAAGACATAAGCAAAGTGAAGATGAATTCTTCGTCATATTTATGCCGAAGCCCTTACTTGTTTGAAACCCACCCATTCCACTAGCCACTTCATCTACACTCCATGGCTGGCTGTGAAGCTGCTCTGTATGTCTGTCTGTCTGTCTGTCTGGCTCTGTATGTCTGTCAGGACTGATGAAGCTGAGAGATTCCGAAGTGGGAGATTGCTTTGGAAGCCATCACTGAAACTGCCTTGGACCTGCTTGATTGTGATATTTCCCCCTAAAGTTGATGAAATAATGGTCTATCATCTTGAACTAGTACAAGGCTCCTTCGGAAATTTACTTCTTCATCAAAATGATGGCAGGTATGTTGAGCTGTGTGGTGCCTGAAACTAAAGTTCTTACTGGATGCTTCAGAAGGTGATGAGTTTAAGGTGCTTCTTTGAATCATAGAATTGACCAATGGGGAAACAATGCCTTTGCCCCTTCTTGTCCATGCCCTCCAAGCTGTCTACTTGATCTAGTTCCATTTCCTCATAATTGGCCTGTATCACTCTGAATTTTTCCCATCCATGTACCTGTCTAAATGACTTTTAAAAATGTTGTCATTGTAATCTTAGCCTGGAAGCCCACAAGTGACCGTGAAAAGTTATGCTAGATGCTGTTTCAGATATGTTGCTAGTCTTCAATCATTAGGTAATTGCATTCAGTTTAAACAGACAGACTGTACAGCCTGAAGAAAACACCAGTCAGCACAACCACTCTGTGAGGATGCATTCTCAGCCCCCGCTCTATTCCTAGTACACTCATGACTGCACAGCCCGATTCTGCTCCAACTACATCTACAAGTTTGCAGATGATACTGTGGTGGGCATCTACATCTCAAATAACAATATGTCAGAGTAAGGAAGGAGGTAGAGAGAGAGAGATCAGTGACATGGTTTCATGACAACAACCTTTTCCTTAATGTCAATAAAAGAGTTGGGCGTTGACCAGAAAGTGGGATGGTGTGCACTATCTCCTCTCTACATCAACAGTCTGAGAGGACTGATATCATGGTCAAGAAATCTAAACAATGCCTCTATTTCCTCAGGAGGTTAGGGAAATTCGGCATGACCCTGTTGACTTTTGGCAATTTTTATCGATGCACCACAGGAAGCATTCTGTCTGAATGCATCACAGCTTAGCATGGCAACTGATCCGCACGTGACCACAAGAAACTGCAGAGTTGTGGCCATGGCTCAGTACATCACAGGAACAAGCCTCCCCTCCATGACTTTGTCAATACTTCTCACTACCTCAGTAAAGCAGCCAGCATAATGAAAGACCCCACCCACCCTGGACATCCTCTCTTCTCAGGTAGGGCAGAAGATACAAAAGCCTGAAAGCATGCACTACCAGGCTGTGGGACAGCTTCTATCCCACTGTCATTAGGTTTCTGAATGGATCTCTTGTATGATAACAACACACATCAAAGTTGCTGGTGAACGCAGCAGGCCAAGCAGCATCTGTAGGAAGAGGCGCAGTCGACGTTTCTTGTATGATAAGATGGACTCTTGGCCTCAAATTCTACCTCATTATGACCTTGCACTCTATTGTTTACCTGGACTGCTCTTTTTAACACTTTATTTCTCATTGTTTAATCTGGCTCAATGCATGGTGTAATGATTTTATCTATATCAATAGTTTGCAAGACAAGTTTTTCCACTGTATTTGATTATGAGAACACTCAGTCCTCCTTTATTGTCATTTAGAAATGCATACATGCGTTAAGAAATGATACAATGTTCCTCCAGAGTGATATCACAGAAAACAGGACAAACCAAAGACTAACACTGACAGAACCACATAATTATAACATATAGTTACAGCAGTGCAAAACAATACCATAATTTGATAAAGACCATGGGCACGGTAAAAAAGAAGTCTCAAGTCCCGATCGACTCCTGAGTCCCCAATAGCAGGCGGCAAAAGGGAGAAACTCCCTGCCATAAACCTCCAAGGCACTGACAACTGCCGATGCCTTGGAAGTCCCCGACCACAGCCGACACCGAGTCCGTCCATCTGAAAACTTCGAGCCTCTGACCAGCCCCTCCGATACAGCCTCCTGAGTGCCATCCTCTGCCGAGCACCTTCAACCTAGCCCCGGCCGCCGAAACAAGCAAAGCCGGGGATTCGGGGCCTTCTGCTCCAGAGATTCCGGTTACCATACGGTAGCAGTGGCAGCGAAGTGGGCATTTCAGAAGTTCCTCCAGATGTTCCTCCATACTCTCACGCCTGTCTCCATCAAAGTACATATGACAATAATAAACCAAATCTAAAACAATCCCATATTAGTTTATGCCCCAGTCCTGACTTCTACCCTCCTCTTCTCTACTGATGACATAATCTTCATTCCCTTCTTTATTTTGTGCTCTCCAGCTTCCTGTTAAAGGTATCCACCCTGTTAACCTCAACCACTCCAGTGGCTGTGAGCTCACCACACTCAGAATAAACAGATTTCCGTTGAATTCCCTTTGGAGTTTGTACTGGCTAGCTTATACAGATGGTTTGCCACAATACCTCAATACATGTCAAGCATTACTTATATCCCAACTCCTTAACCTTTGGGCCGAGCCTTCCATCTTAGTTGAACGAAGGAAGCTTCATTGATTATAATTCTGCCTGATATTCAGTTATATCAATGAAAGAGATACCTTTCATTTAAACACACAACAGATGAAGGGCGAAAGCAGGTATAGTTTGGATACGATTTTGGACATTGTTGAAGTTTGTTGTCCTACATTTTATTCGTTCTCTTTATTGTGCCAGTTCACGTGTGCTACCAGTCACATGAATCAGAATCAGATTTATTACCAAGAATTTATATGTCATTAAATTTGTTGTTTTGCAGCAGCAGGACAGTACGAAGACATAAACTTACTCATCATCATCATTATGTGCTGTGTCAATGACGTAGGCAAATTTTTCGACAGAAGTGGTTTGCCATTGTCTTCTTCTGGTCAGTGTCTTTACAAGACAGGTGACCCTAGCCATGATCAATTTTCTTCAGAGGTTGGCTCCCTGATATCAGTGGTCTCATAACCAGGACTTGCAATATGCACCAGTTGTTCATATGGCCATCTACCACCTCATACAACCAGGGCTTCATGTGACCCTGACTGGGGATGAAGCCATTGCTACACCTTGCCCACCTCTGATCTGATCATGGACTCATCTCCACCTACCTGCCTTTTCCTCATAACCCTTAATTCTCTTACTGTGCAAAAATCTATCCAACATTGTCTTAAGTATATTTACTGAGGTAGCCTCCACTACTTCATTGGGCAGAGAATTCCACAGATTCACCATTCTTTGGGAAAAGCAGTTCCTCCTCATCTCCATCCTAAATCAATGCCCAAAATACTGAGGCTATGTCTCTTTGTTCTAGTCTCACCTACAAGTGGAAACAACTTTCCTGCCTCTATTCTATCTATCCCTTTCATAATTTTATATGCTTCATAGAAACATAGAAAATAGGTGCAGGAGTAGTCCATTCAGCCCTTCGAGCCTGCACCGCCATTTATTATGATCATGGCTGATCATTCAACTCAGAACCCTGCACCAGCCTTCTCTCCATACCCCCCGATCCCTTTAGCCACAAGGGCCATATCTAACTCCCTCTTAAATATAGCCAATGAACTGGCCTCAACTGTTTCCTGTGGCAGAGAATTCCACAGATTCACCACTCTCTGTGTGAAGAAGTTTTTCCCAATCTCGGTCCTAAAAGGCTTCCCCTTTATCCTCAAACTGTGGCCCCTTATACCGTTGCACACTAAACTCCTGTGTGGGACCTTGTCAAAAGCCTTTTGAAAATCCAAATATACCACATCCACTGGTTCTCCCCTATCCACTCTACTAGTTACATCCTCAAAAAATTCTATGAGATTCGTCAGACATGATTTTCCTTTCACAAATCCATGCTGACTTTGTCCGATCATTTCACCGCTTTCCAAATGTGCTGTTATCACATCTTTGATAACTGACTCCAGCAGTTTCCCCACCACCGATGTTCGGCTAACCGGTCTATAATTCCCCGGTTTCTCTCTCCCTCTTTTTTTTAAAAAGTGGGGTTACATTAGCCACCCTCCAATCCTCAGGAACTAGTCCAGAATCTAAAGAGTTTTGACAAATTAACACTAATGCATCCACTATTTCTTGGGCTACTTCCTTAAGCACTCTGGGATGCAGACCATCTGGCCCTGGGGATTTATCTGCCTTTAATCCCTTCAATTTACCTAACACCACTTCCCTACTAACATGTATTTCCCTCAGTTCCTCCATCTCACTGGACCCTCTGTCCCCTACTATTTCCGGAAGATTATTTATGTCCTCCTTAGTGAAGACAGAACCAAAGTAATTATTCAATTGGTCTGCCATGTCCTTGCTCCCCATAATCAATTCACCTGTTTCTGTCTGTAGGGAACCTACATTTGTCTTAACCAATATTTTTCTTTCCACATATCTATGAAAGCTTTTACAGTCAGTTTTTATGTTCCCTGCCAGTTTTCTCTCATAATCTTTTTTCTCCTTCCTAATTAAGCCCTTTGTCCTCCTCTGCTGGACTCTGAATTTCTCCCAGTCCTCAGGTGAGCCACTTTTTCTGGCTAATTTGTATGCTTCTTCTTTGGAATTGATACTATCCCTAATTTCCCTTGTCAGCCACGGGTGCACTACCTTCCTTGATTTATTCTTTTGCCAAACTGGGATGAACAATTGTTGTAGTTCATCCATGCGATCTTTAAATGCTTGCCATTGCATATCCACCGTCAACCCTTTAAGTGTCATTTGCCAGTCTATCTTAGCTAATTCACGTCTCATACCTTCAAAGTTACCTTCTATAAGATCTCCTCTCATTCTTCTGAATGCCATCAAGTACAGTCCCAGGCAACTCAATCTCTCCTCATAGTCTAACCCTCTCATCTCTGGAATCAGCCTAGTGAACCTCCGCTGCACTGCCTCCAAAGCCAGTATATCCTACCTCAAGTAAGGAGACCAGAACTGCACACAGTACTCCAGGTGCAGCCTCACCAGTACCCTGTACAGTTGCAGCATAACCTCCCTGCTCATAAATTCAATCCCTCTAGCGATGACGCCAACATTCCATTTACCTTCTTGATAACCTGCTGCACCTGCAAACCAATCTTTTGTGATTCATGCACACGCACTCCCCAGTCCTCTGCACAGCAGCATGCTGCAATTTTTTACCTTTTAAATAATAATCTGCTCTTTCACTTTCCTTCCAAAGTGGATGACCTTGCAATTACCAACATTGTACTCCATCTGCCAGATCCTTGCCCACCCACTTAACCTATGTGTATTTCTCTGCAGACTCTCTGTATCTCCATATCTTCTGCACAATTTGCTTTTCCACTCTATTTAGTGTCATCAGCAAACTGACTTAAACCACACTTGGTTCCCTCTTCCAGATTGTTAATGTATATCGTGAACAGTTGCGGGCCCAGCACCAACCCCTGTGGCACACCGCTCACCACTGATTGCCAACCAGGGTAAACCGATGTATCCCAACTCTCTGCTTTCTATTAGTTAACCAATTCTCTATCCATGCTAATACATCACCCTCAACTCTATGCATCCGTAACTTCTGGAGAAGTCTTTTATGTGGCACCTTATCAAACGCCTTCTGGAAATCCAAGTAAATAACATCCATCTGTTTCGCTCTGTCCATTAATGTTGTTATATCCTCAAAGAACTCCAGTAAATTTGTCAAATAGGACCTGCTTTTGCTAAATCCATACAATGTCTGCTTGATGGATCATTTCTTTCCAGATACCTTGCTATTTCTTTTTTAATGATAGCTTCAAGCATGTTCCCAACTACAGATGTTAAACTAACTGGCCTATAGTTACCTGCCTCTTGCCTACATCTTTTTTTGAACAGTGTTGTGTCATTTGCCATCTTCCAATCTGCTGGGACCTGCCCAGAGTCCAGAGAATTTTGGCAAATTATCACCAAATCCTCTACTGTAACTTCTGCCATTTCTTTCAGTACCCTGGGATGCATTTAATCGGGACCAAGGTCTTATCTATCTTCAGGACAACAAGTGTGCTCAGCACTCCCTCTTTAGTAATAGCTATTGTATTGAGGTCCTCACCTCTCATCACATCCATAACATCTCTCTTTGGCACGTTAGACATGTCCTCCACCATAAAGACCGACACAAAATAGTCATTCAATGCCTCGGCCATTTCCTCATTACCCAATATCAATTCCCCCTTCTCATCCTCCAAGGGACCTACATTCACTTTAGCCACCCTTTTCCTCTTTATATAATTATAAAAAATTTATCATCTGTTTTTATATGTTGTGCTAGTTTATTTTCATAATCTATCTTCCCTTTCTTTATTGCTCGCTTAGTGATTCTCTGTTGCTTTTTAAAGTTTTCCCTATCTTCCAGTTTCTCACTATTCTTGATGATTTTGTACACACCAGCTTTTAGTTTGATGTCTTCTTTTATTTCCTTAGTTATCCAAGGCTGGCTCTCCCCATCCTTACTGTTCTTGCCTTTAACTGGAATATACTTCTGTTGAGAGCAGCGAAAAATCTCTTTGAAAGTCTTCCACTGTTTCTCAAACATCCCACAACATAACCTGTGTTCTCAGTCTACACCAGCCAAATCCTCCCTCATCCCATTGTAGTCTCCTTTGTTTAAGCATAATAAACTGGTTTCAGATTGAACTATTGCACCCTCCATTTGTGAGAGAAACTCAGTCATACTGTGATCACTGGAGGATCAAGAGGATCCCTAACTACAAGATCATTAATTTTACCTGTCTCATTGCACAGGACTGACCTAAGATAGCACGTTCCCTTGTAGGCTCAGTAACATGCTGCTCAAGGTCCTTGGGACACCCTGAAAGAGGCCATAGAGATTTAGAACACTCTGGCTGAAGGCAGAGATAGAGGGATAACTTAATTATCCAGATAAGTCAGAGCAAAAAAGATTCCGGACCAAATGTGAAATGGATAAACAAACGGGATACTTGAAGCCTGTTGTTTCTGTCCTGTAGAGCTCAGGTCCTTTAGCGACTTCTCTCCTGACTCCACAGGTAATGGAGTCCAAACACGTCTTTCCCTCTCCCCTACTTTCTGCTTTCCACAAGGATCGCTCCCTTTGCGACTCCCTTGTCCATTCGCCCCTCCCCACTGATTTCTCTCCTGGCACTTACCCTTGCAAGCGAGACGAGTGCTACACCTGCCCCTACACCTCCTCCCTCACTACCATTCATGGCCCCAAACAGTCCTTCCACGTGAGGCGACACTTCACCTGTGAGTCTGTTGGGGTCATCTACTGATTCCAATGCTCCTAGTGCGGCCTCTGGTGTATTGGTGAAGCCTGATGCAGATTGGGAGACCGCTTTGTTGAGCACCTGCGCTCCATCTGCCAGAAAAAGTGGGATCTCCCAGTGGCCATCCATTTTAATTCCACTTCCCATTCCCATTCTGACATACTGTATCAGCCTATGGCTTCCTCTACTGTTGTGACGAGGCCACACTGGGATTGGAGGAGCAATACCTTATATTCTCGGATAAGCCTCCAACCTGATGGCATGAACATCGATTTCTCAAACTTCTGGTAATGCCTCCACCCTCTCCTTCACCATTCCCCACTCTCACCTTATCTCCTTATCTGCCCACTACCTCCGTCTGGTGCTCCTCCCCCCTTTTCTTTCTTCCATGGCCTTCTATCCTCTCCTATTAGATTCCCCCTTCTCCAGCCCCATATCTCTTTCACCAATCAACTTTCCAGCTCTTTATTTTACCCCTTCCCCCAAACTCCTGATTTCACCTATCACCTTGTGGTTCTTCCTCCCCTCCTCCACTTTCTTACTCCTCATCTTTTTTCCCAGTCCTGATGAAGGGTCTCGGCCCAAAACGGCGACTGTACTTTTTTCCATAGCTGCTGCCTGGCCTGCTGAGTTCCTCCAGCATTTTGTTTAGTGTTGCTTTGGATTTCCAGCATCTACAGATTTTCTCTTGTTTGTGAATGGAGGTGCCCTGTTTGTCTTCTCAATCACCAAGGCTCCAATACTTTGCTTTCCTGATCTCAGCCCCTGTTTTCCAGCAAGTTATGCTGCGTAAACAACATTTTCCAACTGGAAACCACAAGGAAGGAGTCCAGTTGTCAGCGATACAGCACTGCGTCAAGCTCCAGTGCAACTGAAAGCTCCTGAATTAGCTGGCCCTCTATCCTATCACAACAGATATTTTCAGGCCAGGAAACCAAAGAATGTGTATGGTATGTGTGAGATATTCCAAAGCTAACAATAGTGATGCAAGCACCATCTCACTGCAGATAAACAATGAAGCAGAATTAATGTTCTAGCTGATGATTGAATTTCTCCTCCCCCGCAACACCTCCCCTCACCACCCGCCTCAGTTTTGTGGTTATGCTTTTGTGGGGACGTTTCCAGACGAACGCTACCCCTTAACCAGGGGCAATGTGCATGGTCCCTTGACTATTCCCTATGCTGTTCACGATGTTGTTTTCCGCACAAGCACCCGCAGGTCCACCCCAAGGTTTTGCTTGGTTGTTTGGCCAGGAGAAGCACAGCTGGGTTTGGGAACTAACGTTGTGCGAGAGCTCTTTGGGAAATCCACATCATCTCACCGAAGGGGATGAATGGCTCCTGGAATTCTGCTTTTAATAAAGTTCATTAGCACTGGAACTTGACACAAATAAACTTTACAGCTGTAAATTCACGGGCTACAGATCTGTGCCCAAGACATGACTCAAAGTCAAAGTCAAAGTTGAGTTTATTGCCATACACTCAAGTATATGTATGCATAGGTGCAATGAAATATTTACCCACAGCAGAATCACAGGCACATAGCATCATACAAGTAGCATTCAGGAGAAAAAAAAATCAAATATGAATTAAATGCATCTTTACAAGAAAAAATACAAAAAACACAAAAAAAGGTCAATTTTTAGTGCAAAGTGATCGAAGTAGAATATAGAACATTGAACATAGAAAGCTACAGCACATTACAGGCACTTCGGCCCACCATGTTGTGCTGACCATGTACCTATTCTAGAAATTGCCTAGAATTTCCCTGCCACATAACCCTCTATTTTTCTAAGCTCCATGAACCTATCTAAGAGTCTCTTAAAAGACCCTATTGTATCCGCCTCCACCACCGTCACTGGCAGTGCATTCCACGTGCCCACCACTCTCTGCGTGAAAAATTTACCTCTGACATCCCCCTTGTACCTACTTCCCAGCACTGTGCCCTCTCATGTTAGCCATTTCAGCCCTGGGAAAAAGCCTCTGGCTATCCACACGATCAATGCCTCCGTCATCTTATACACCTCTATCAGGTCACCTGATACCGTCAAGTAGTCATAGCGCTGCTCAGCTCTAGTGATTAGCTTTGTGTCAGTTTGCCCAAGAACTGAATGTTGAGGGGGAGTTAGCTGTTATTGAATCTATTTCAAAGATATCTTGAATGCTTGAGGAGTTGAATGGAGTGGACTTCATTCCCCTGGAACATAGGACATTGAGGGCTGAACTGATAGAGGTGAAACAGGTTGAAAGCACATACACTTTTTTTCCCAAGAAAGGCAAGGGGGCATAGATTTAAGGTCAAAGGCAAGATATTTAAAAGGGACATCAAGGTCAGCTTCTTCACATAAAGTCTGGTGCATATTTGGAGTGAGCTGTCAAAAGTAATGGCTTAGGCAGGTACATTAGCAGGATTTAAAAGCCATCTGGATAATTACATGAGTAGGAGGGGTTAGATATATGAGACGAACAAGGACAGATAGAACCACCTTGCTGGGCAGCACAGTGGCATGGTCAAAGTAGGCAGAATTTCTTCCGAATTCTTCTAAAGGAACCTTTGAATTGTTTTAGGGTGGAGTTAACTAAGTATAAAAAACCACTTAATCAGAAAAATTAACGTCTTGTGGGGGTGCTGGTGAAAAGGCATACTTGAGAAGCCAGAACTAGCAAGGTCCGAGTTGGAAATTGTGATTAGCGCAAAGCCCTCTTTTGGCTGGCACAGACACAATGGGCCAAATGGCCTGCTGTGTGGCCATACCAATCTGTGGTGCACCTAGATGGGATGCTTTCATTGGTGCATGCGTAGAAAGTGGTTCGAGTCATTGGACATGCGCTGAATTTTCTTAGTCTTCTGAGGTAGTAGAGGTACTGGTATGTTGTTTATGCTGCTGAGGCTTTGCCTATCTGCTGGCGTGCATTCTTTAATTTCATGAATCCAGTTGTATTCAGTTTCATTCTGATTAGATATATTGGTTGGTTGATGCTTGGACAGAGCTATTTTCGGCTGACACAGCTGCCCTTTCTGTGGCCTGCAGGACCGCCCATTGTTGAAAGAGCCTGCACAAAAAGTGCTCGGTGGTCTGGGAAAAGAGAATTCCCCTGCAGAGGAAAGCCTCAGAACACCCATCCCTGGGATACAGCAAACTCTACTTCAGCTGAGACCACCACGCTGTGCAGCAGGCTAGGAGAAGCAAACTGCATCACTAGTACAGAGACAGAGCCTATCATTACTCCGAAAGATCAGAAGTGGCACCATAAACCTTTGGAAGGCTTTTGCACTCCTTGATTAAGAACTCCCTTGAAGGTGGCCATGCAAGTGAGGTAGTGTGGTGAAGAAGCCAAAGAGCATGTTTGCCTTCATTGGTCTGAAGAGAGTAATTAGTTAGTGGTTTGCTATTATCACACGTACCAAGATACAATGATAAATGTAGTTTTGCATGCCATCCATACATTAGTACACTGATGTCGTGCAAAGGGAATAACAATAACAGAATGCAGAATATAGGGTTACAGTGCAGGTAGATACAAATGTCCAAGAGCTCCGAGGAACCGGACTGACAAATCAAGTGTTCATCTTTGTCTTGTAGGAGGTCTGTTCAAGATTCTGATAACAGTGGGGTAGAAACTGTCCGTGAGCCTGATGGTACCCATTTTCAAGCTTTCATGTAAAGAGTCAGGAAGTGATGCTGCAGCTGCATAAAGCCCCAGTTAGGACACACTTTTGGAGCATTGTGTACAATTCCGGTCACTACATTACAGAAAAGATGTGACGGCTTTAGAGTGGGTACAGAAGAGGTTCTCCAGGATGTTGCCTGGATTAGAGGCTATTAGCTGTGCAGTGTACTGTTCTATATTCGACATTCTATATCCTAATTTAAGCAGATCGCTGATAGAGAAGATAGTTTATTTTTTATTTATGATTTTAATTTAGAAACACAGCACGGAAACAGGCCCACGAGCCCGTGCTGTGCAATTACTCCCATCTGGCCAAATAACCTACCACGTGGTACACCTTTGGAACGTGGGGGAAAACCTGGAGGAGACACTCACAGTTGGGGGGAGAACGTACAAAACTCCTTGCAGGCAGCCGTGGGAATTGAACCTGGGTTGGTGATACTGTAACAGCGCCATGGAAATCATCTGCTGGTGTGAGTGTTTGTGAGTAAGCGGGGATGAATGGTACAGAAGGGATTGTTCTCATACTCCATGGGCCAGGTGGTCTTGTTGGCAGTGATTGAGAAATTTCACTCTACTGAATATTGTCGAAACTGAGAGCATGCAGGAGAATCCAATCTTACCCATTTGCCAAGAGCTTCAGCTTGCCCCTGTTGTCGTAAACCATTCAACTCTGGAGGAGAGGCAGTCATTCCTTTTCCTAAATAACAGATCTGGAAAAACCTTGACCGAGTTCAGTCCAGGTCCACATCCCATGTCCTGTGTCCTGAAACATCCGAGGATGCTTTCAACATGTGACTTACCCAACCAGAGGCCCGCAACGGTGCACAGTCCTTGAGTGAATGCCCTCAAAAGTCAGCTTGAGTTTGCAGCATCTAATAAATTTCACCATCACTTTACACTCTGAGCCCAAGTGCACACTCACCCGAAACCTTCTTCCCTTTCAGTTTAATCCTGACTTTTCTTATTGGCTGTCCAACAGAAGGCACGATCCTCAAAACTCCAATCCTGGCTCTCCTTACCGGCAACCTTGTCAGAACCCATGATCCTAACCTTTCTTATTGGCTGTCCAGTCAGACTCCATAATTCACACCCTAGCCTTCTTCCTGTTTCTCAGTCAGGTCACATGATCCTGGCAGTCCAATACTAGCCATTCTTTTCTACAAGTAAGTTAGTGTTCCTCTTTCTTTTCATTAGGATCTTGCTGTTGGCAAACTGGTCTCATTCTTTTGCTTTGTGATCCAGTCATGTTCCTGCTTCCTGCTGGTAGATCATGAATCTTGTGCCTTTCAGGGGAACCCAGTCACTGAGATCATATATTGACCACAGTTTGCTCAGTGTGCTTTCCTTGGTGGTGGTGAAAAGAGGGCAGTTTTGGCAAAGAAAGTGACAATGTGCAGTACACACCTGGTTCAAAGCTTGTTGAGTTAGATGCTTCCTCTCCGTATGGGGTTGAGTAGGATCCGGGATCAGGCGTGATGGAATGGCGGAGCAGACTCAATGGCCCAAATGACCTAGTTCTGCTCCTGTGTCTTATGGTATGATAAGATACTTTTGAAACAATACCTCTATTATATGATAAGGTTTATTGACACTGCACTCAGCCCTGTTTCTTTGCTCTTGCTCCAGTGACATTTTGCCTGGTGGGCTTCCACTTTTTCCACTGTTACAGGAGTTTCTATGTGTGTTAAACTCACCCTGAAAAGGCTCATAGCCCTTTTAATGCATGGCGCAAATGGTGTAGGGAGCTGGCTGGGAAACGAGGCATGAGATCTGGATCATTTTCAGCTTTGAAACCAGTGGAAATGGGAATAGCAAAGACATTATCTCCAGCAGTGGGAATATCAAACACTGAACATGGTGGGATGTGAGACTGGATTCGATCCATTCTTGGGCCTGTCCTAAAGGCTCCCATGCTGACAGTAGTCTCATTGTCTTCATAACGGATATTCTCTCGACATATAGAATAACTTGCTTGGACTTGATACCGTTAACAGTGCCATAAGTCTTTTTTTTAAATTGAAGAACATTCCAGAATTCTTGTGTTTTCTGTCCATAACTTTGCAGTAGCTGGATAAATCAAGTTCTGATCTTCTGGCTTAGATCCTTAGCATTTCCCTGTTTTTTTCCCCTCTGGAGTTTTGTACACAATGTTCTATATCTTTCTGGAAGAAATTTCAGTTCCAGTATTTCTGCTGCTTAACCCTGTGGATGAAGCAGTACACTAATGCCCATGGCTGATGGAAAATCCTCCCTCTTTCTAACCGCAGTCTCTTTCCCTTCCCTACAGTCCACATTTCACTTTAATGCATGATCTACCTTTGCTTATATCAGAAGGAAAATAGGAGCAGGAATTCTAAGGGTGCCCCCCTCAACCCTGCTCTGCCATGGCTGACCTGGCCCAGGCCTCTACTCCTCTTCTGTGTCACTTCCCCTTTTCCCTCAATTCTCTGATCATTCAAAGATCAGTTGCAGATATAAAAGCCCAAAAGCATGTACCGCCAGGCACAGGCACAGCTTCTGACTCACTGCTCTAAGACTACTGAACAATTTCTTTGTATGATAAAATGAACTCTTGACTTTGCAATCTACCTGGTTATGACCTTGCAACTTATTGCCTGCATTCCCTGTAACTGTATCACTCCATTCTGCATTCTGTTATTGATTTCCCTTGTACTAGCTCAATGCACTGACATGATGACATGATCTGTAAGTGGGCATGCAAAACAAACTTTTCCCACTGGACTTTGATGCACTTGACAATAATAAAGCAGTTTATCAATATACCTACCACCTCTTTAAATATTTCATGACTTGTAAAACTGTTTCCAGAAATCCAGCTCCCCCTCCCCGCAGGATAAAACGTTCTAAAAATTCAACACACCCTGCAGAAGAGATTTCTACACACCTCAGTTTTAAAAGATCATCCCCTTATCTTGTCCCTCAATCCCCTTGTTTGAGACTCTCCCATTGGTAGAAATGCCTCATCATCTGGTGTGTCACGTTTCCATATAATCTCATACGTTTCAGTAAGATCGCCCTTCATTCTTTTGAACTCCAGAGAAAACAGTTCTAAGTTTTCAACTATTTCTGATAGTTTGAGAGGGTTACCCTGGGAAGTATCCTGAATATCGTTTTTGAAATCTCTTTAATGCTAGTTTATTCTATCTTAAATAAAAAGACCAAAATTGACACGCAGCTGCGAACCCCAGGATCCCTCTGTACTCCACTAACTAACAGCCTCTCTGTACTTAGGACAACAGACACAAACCTGATGAAGGGTCCCGGTCCAAAATGTCGCCTGTTTATTCATTTCCATAGATGCTGCTTGACCTACTGAGTTCCTCTGGCATTTTCTGTCTGTTTCTCCAGATTTCCAGCATCTGCAGAATCTCTTGTGTCTCTGTATCCAGGTTCCAGTTTTTCTTTTGATTATTCTTCCTGAAGTGGATAACCCCTCACTTTCCACATTAAACTCTTTTTTGACACTTTAAACCTATTGGCTCCAGTTTCAACCATAATGCTTAGTAAGTCAGAGATCATCAATGTCAGTCTCTCCTATGCCTTTGTTTAGTTTCTGGTGATGATATCATGCAGCCATGACCCTGACAAAGTAGACAACCCATGAATGAATAGCACATTTATTGTCTTTGCCACACAGTTATCTGATGAACAATTGTGAGGAGAACACAATAAAATGGGAACAAGAGTAGGCCTTTTGGTCCCCAAGCCTTCTCCTTCTTTCAGAACCATCATGGCTGATCTGCCCAAGTTCTCAACTACTCTTCTGTGTTATTTCCACTTGGCCCCTCATTTCCTAATCTTCCAGACATATATCTCTTCTTAAAATATCTCCAATGATTTAACCTCCAGAAATCTCCATGGTGAAAGTTCCCAGAGGGTCAACATCCCTATGAAACCATTTCCTTATCTTGTAACCATATCCTCTTGTTTCAGAGTCCACCATAGTGGAAACGGGTTCATGTTTACCCTGTCAAAGATTTGGCAAAGTTATTTCCCATGGTAGGAGATTCTAGGACAAGAGGGCACGACTTCAGGATTGAAGGACGTCCTTTTAGAACTGCGATGTAGAGGAATTACTTTAGTCAGAAGGTGGTAAATCTGTGGAGTTTGTTGCCATGAACAGCTGTGGAGGCCAAATCACTGGGTGTATTTAAGGCAGAGATAGATAGGTTCTTGATTAACCAGGGCATCAAAGTATATGGGGTGAAAGCAGGGGGATGGGGATGACTGGAAGAATTGGATCAGCCCATGATTGAATGGCGGAGCAAACTAGATGGGCGGAACAGCCTACTTCTGCTCCTATATCTTATGGTCTTATGGTCATATCCTCTTAGGATCTTGCCCATTTCAATAAGAACAACCTCATTTCTCTAAGCTCCAAAAATTACAGATCTAATTCCATTTTGTGCAGGTGGCCCGGTTGTTCCAAGAATTAGACAAAGTAATTTTTTTTAGATCTACCTTTCTATATTAGTATACCTGTACACCAAAATGGTACACAGTAGTCAATGTGTGGCCTCACCGAAATAGTAATAAAACTGTAATAAAATCTTACTCTTTTTTAAACTCTAACTTTTTGGCAATAAAGGCCAAGCTGCCTTCCTAACTACTTATACACTAGCCTACTGACTTTTTGTGATTTGTACTGAAGAACATTTAGTTTATTTTGTAATCTCTCTCCATTTCAATAATTGTCTGCATTTGTATTCAAAAGATTGAAAGGGATTCAAAGTACATTCGTTATCAAAGTATGTATACAGTATGCATCTTGAGATTCATCTTTTCCACAGACAGCCAGAAAACAACGAAAACAACGAAAACCATGAAAACCAAGAAAGAAAACTATGGAACCCATTCAAAGAGAAAACATATCAATCCTCCCTCCATGCCACAAAAAAATAGTGCAAACAGCAACAGGAACATCACCCCTTGCACAAACCATCAAGCTGTAGATCACAGACTCCAACAGTATCAGAACCACGATTAAAAGAAAGAGAAGATATAAAAGAAGTTAAAGAAATAGTTTCGTGGGCCATCTGGAGAATGTCACCCATAGTAGCATAGTTTGCTGGCACCATCTTCTCTTTTTAATGAAGTGCATCACTTACATTTCCCACAGTCTTTGAGTTACATAGAACATAGAATAGTACAGCACAGTACAGGCCCTTCGACCCACAATGTTGTGCCGATCCTGAAACCCTGCCTCCCATTAAAACCCCCCACCTTAAATTCCTTCATATACCTGTCTAGTAGTCTCTTAAACTTCACTAGTGTATCTACCTCCACCACTGACTCAGGCAGTGCATTCCACGCACCAACCACTCTCTGAGTGAAAAAACCTTCCTCTAATATCCCCCTTGAACTTCCCACCCCTTACATTAAAGCCATGTCCTCTTGTATTGAACAGTAGTGCCCTGGGGAAGAGGCGCTAGCTATCCACTCTATCTATTCCTCTTAATATCTTGTATACCTCTATCATGTCTCCTCTCATCCTCCTTCTCTCCAAAGAGTAAAGCCCTAGCTCCCTTAATCTCTGCTCATAATGCATACTCTCTAAACCTGGCAGCATCCTGGTAAATCTCCTCTGTACCCTTTCCAATGCTTCCATATCCTTCCTATAGTGAGGCGACCAGAAATGGACACAGTACTCCAAGTGTGGCCTAACCAGAGTTTTATAGAGCTGCATCATTACCTCGCGACTCTTAAACTCTGTCCCTCGACTTTTGAAGGCTAACACCCCATAAGCTTTCTTAACTACCCTATCTACCTGTGAGGCAACTTTCAGGGATCTGTGGACAGGTACCCCCAGATCTCTCTGCTCCTCCACACTACCAAGTATCCTGCCATTTACTTTGTACTCTGCCTTGGAGTTTGTCCTTCCAAAGTGTACCACCTCACACTTCTCCGGGTTGAACTCCATCTGTCACTTCTCAGCCCACTTCTGCATCCTATCAATGTCTCTCTGTAACCTTTGACAATTCTCCACACTATCCACAACACGACCAACCTCTGTGTCGTCTGCAAACTTGCCAATCCACCCTTCTACCCCCACATTCAGGTCATTAATAAAAATCACAAAAAGTAGATATCCCAGAACAGATCCTTGTGGGACAGCACTAGTCACAACCCTCCAATCTGAATGCACTCCCTCCACCACGACCCTCTGCTTTCTGCAGGCAAGCCAATTCTGAATCCACCTGGCCAAACTTTCCTGGATCCCATGTCTTCTGACTTTCTGAATAAGCCTACCATGTGGAACCTTGTCAAATGCCTTACTAAAATCCACGTAGATCACATCCACTGCACTACCCTCATCTATATGCCTGGTCACTTCCTCAAAGAACTCTATCAGGCTTGTTAGACACGATCTGCCCATCACAAAGCCATGCTAACTGCCCCTGATCAGACCATGATTCTCTAAATGCCCATAGATCCTATCTCTAAGAATCTTTTCCAACAGCTTTCCCACCACAGACGTAAGGCTCACTGGTCTATAATTACCCAGACTATCCCTACTACCTTTTTTGAACAAGGGGACAACATTCACCTCCCTCCAATCCTCTGGTACCATTCCCGTGGACAACGAGGACATAAAGATCCTAGCCAGAGGCTCAGCAATCTCTTCTCTCGCCTCGTGGAGCAGCCTGGGGAATATTCCGTCAGGCCCCAGGGACTTACCTGTCCTAATGTATTTTAACAACTCCAACACCTCCTCTCCCTTAATATCAGCATGCTCCAGAACATCAACCTCACTCATACTGTCCTCACCGTCATCAAGTTCCCTCTCATTGGTGAATACCGAAGAGAAGTATTCATTGAGGACCTCGCTCACTTCCACAGCCTCCAGGCACATCTTCCCACCTTTATCTCTAATCGGTCCTATCTTCACTCCTGTTGTCCTTTTGTTCTTCACATAATTGAAGAATGTCTTGGGGTTTTCCTTTGCCCTACTCGCCAAGGCTTTCTCATGCCCCCTTCTTGCTCTTCTCAACCCCTTCTTAAGCTCCTTTCTTGCTTCCCTATATTCCTCAATAGACCCATCTGATCCTTGCTTCCTAAACCTCATGTATGATGCCTTCTTCCACCTGACTAGATTTTCCACCTCACTTGTCACCCATGGTTCTTTCACCCTACCATTCTTTATCTTCCTCACCGGGACAAATTTATCCCTAACATCCTGCAAGAGATCCCTAAACATCGACCACATGTCCATAGTACATTCCCCTGCAAAAACATCATCCCAATTCAACCCGCAAGTTCTAGCCTTATAGCCTCATAACTTGCCCTTCCCCAATTAAAAATGTTCCTGTCTTCAGTGATTCTATCCTTTTCCATGATAATGTTAAAGGCCAGGGAGCAGTGGTCACTGTCCCCCAGATGCTCACCCACTGAGAGATCTGTGACCTGACCCGGTTTGTTACCTAATACTAGATCTAGAATGGCATTCCCCCTAGTCGGCCTGTCAACATACTGTGACAGGAATCCGTCCTGGACACACTTAACAAACTCTGCCCTGTCTAAACCATTGGAACTAATCAGGTGCCAGTCAATATTAGGGAAGTTAAAGTCATCCACGATAACAACCTGTTATTTTTTCATCTTTCCAAAATCTGCCTCCCAATCTGCTCCTCGGTATCTCTGCTGCTACCAGGGGGCCTATAGAATACCCCCAGTAGAGTAACTACTCCCTTCCTGTTCCTGACTTCCACCCATATTGACTCAAAAGAGGATCCTGCTGCATTACCCACCCTTTCTGTAGCTGTAATAGTATCCCTGACCAGTAATGCCACCCCTCCTCCCCCCCCATCCCATTTAAAGCACTGAAATCCAGGAATATTGAGAATCCATTCCTGCCCTGGTGCCAGCCAAGTCTCTGTAATGGCCACTATATCATAATTCCATGTATGTATCCAAGCTCTCAATTCATCGCCTTTGTTCCTGATGCTTCGTGCATTGAAGTACACGCACTTTAGCCCTTCTACCTTACTACCTTTACACCCTTTTTTCTGCTTCTCTTTCTTCAAAGTCTCTTTATATGTTAGATCGAGCTTTACTCCATGCACTACATGTATACTTGCAGTTCTCGCATGACCTTTATCCTGCTCCACCTCACTATCTGCTCTATCTGCTCTATCTGTCCTGACGAAGGGTCTCGGCCTGAAACGTTGACTGCACCTCTTCCTACAGATGCTGCCTGGCCTGCTGCGTTTCCACCAGCAACTTTGATGTATGTTATCTGCTCTAACACTTGGTTCCCCTCCCCCTGCAAATCTAGTTTAACCCCCCCCCCCCCCCACCGGAGCAGCACTAGCAAACCTTTCCGCAAGGATATTAGCCCCCCTCCAGTTCAGGTGCAACCCGTCTCGTCGGAACAGGTCCCACCTTCCCTGGAACAAGGCCCAATTGTCCAGACACATGAAGCCCTCCCTCCTGCACCAACTCCTTAGCCACGTATTTAGCTGCATTATCTTCCTTTTTCTAGCCTCACTAGCATGTGGCACGGGTAGCAATCCTGAGATTGCAACCCTGGAGGTCCTGTCCTTCAACTTTGCACCTAACTCCCTAAACTCTCTTTGCAGGACCTCCTCCTTCTTCCTATCCATGTCATTAGTCCCTACATGGGTCACAACATCTGGCTGCTCACCTTCCCTCTTGAGAATACTGAGAACTCGATCTGAGATATCGCGGACCCTGGCACCAGGGAGGCAACAGACCATCCGAGATTCTCGATCTCTCTCACGGAACCTCTTATCTGTCCCCCTAACTATCGAATCCCCTATCACTACTGCTCTTCTCTTTTCCCTCCTTCCCTTTTGAGCTGAGGGTCTAGTCTTGGTGCCAGAGACACAACCACTGCAACTTGTCCCCGGTAGGTCGTCCCCACCAACAGTATCCAAAACGGTATACTTATTATTGATGGGAATGGCCACAGGGGTGCTCTGCTCATTCTGTCTATTCCCCTTCCCTCTCCTGACAGTCACCCAGCTACCTGTCTCCTGACTTGTCGGGGTGACTATCTCCCTGAAACTCCTGTCTATTTCTGCCTCTGCCTCACGAATGATCAGAAGTTCATCCAGCTCCAGCTCCAGTTTCCTAACTCGGTTTGTCAGGAGCTGTAGCTGGATGCACCTTTTACAGGTGTAGTCATCAGGGTCAGTTGTGCCCGCCTTGACAGTCGTGCAGTCGTGCAGTCGTGCCCCATTCAAACTGCCGAAGAAATGATCTCCCCTTTTCAATCTGTTCGCTTTTTAAACTCTCCCGCTGTCTCACAGGCCAACATTCACGTGCCTGCGCAGTCGTGCCCTGTTCAAACTGCCGAAGAAATGACCTCCCCTTTTCAATCTGTTGGCTTTTTCAACTCTCCTGCTATATAGCATGAGCATAGACTCTTCAGCCCAACCTGTACATGCTGACCGAGATGTCTATTGGAGCCAGTCCTTCCTGCCTGGGTTTGGTCCATATCCCTCCAGGCCTCTTCTATCCATGTGCCCAACCAAATGTCTTCTGAAAGTTGTGATTGTACATGCCCCTGCTATGTAACCTGGAAACTTGTTCAAAAGCTCACCACCCTCTGGGTGAAAGAGGTTACCTGTCAGGGTCTCTTTAAATATTTCTCCTCTCATCTTAAACCTATGCTCTCTGGTCATCCACCTTATCTATAACCCTCATGATTTTATAAACCTCCTCTAAGGCCTGCCCACATCCTCCTACACTCCAGGAAAGACATGTCCACTGATTGTTCTAAAAATATCCCAGTCTATCCAGTCTCTCTTTCCATTCCTGATAACATTCTTCTGCACCCTTTCCAGTTTTTTGACATCCTTCCTACAGTTGGTCAACTAGAAAGACCAATTTACACTCCATTTGATAGGTTTTGGACAACTCCCTCAACCTACCATACACCCTATCAAGGAGGGCAGATCTCTGCATCACAACATGCCCTTCAGTCTCTTTTAATGTCATTGACAAATTGGGATATTTTACACTCAGGCCATTCCTGTAGGCCGTTAACGCAAATCTTATACAACTAAAGGCCAAGAACTGGTTCCAAGGGATCAGTTATATCATTCCGGCAATCACCAACAGCATATTCTGGTCTATCCACATGGACACTATGCCCAAAAAAGCACACCAGCATCTCTGCTTTCTCAGATGTTTAGGAATTTTGGCTTGTGCCTATTGACTCTCAGAAGTTTTCACAAATGCTCCATAGAAAGCATGCCATTCAAATACCATATAACCATATAACAATTACAGCACGGAAACAGGCCATCTCAGCCCTTCTAGTCCATGCCAAACTCTTACTCTCACCTAGTCCCACTGACCTGCACTCAGCCCATAACCCTCCTTTCCTTTCCTGTTCATATATCTATCCAATTTAACTTTAAACGACAACATCAAACTTGCCTCAACAACTTCTGCTGGAAGCTTGTTCCACACAGCTACCACTCTCTGAGTAAAGAAGTTTCCCCTCATGTTACCTCTAAACTTTTGTCCTCTAATTCCCAACCTATGCCCTCTTGTTTGAATCTCCCCCATTCTCAATGGAAAAAGCCTATCCACGTCAACTCTATCAATCCCCCTCATAATTTTAAACATCTCTATCAAGTCCCCCCTCAACCTTCTACACTCCAAAGAATAAAGACCTAACTTGTTCAACCTTTCTCTGTAACTTAGGAGGTGAAATCCAGGCAACATTTTAGTAAACCTCCTCTGTACTCTCTCAATTTTATTGACATCTTTCCTATAATTCGGTGACCAGAACTGTACACAATACTCCAAATTTGGCCTTACCAATGCCTTATACAATTTCAACATTACATCCCAACTCCTATACGCAATGCTCTGATTAATAAAGGCCAGTATACCAAAAGCTTTCTTCGCCACCCTATCCACATGAGATTCCACCTTCATGGAACTATGCACCATTAATCCTAGATCCCTCTGTTCTACAGTATTCTTCAATGCCCTACCATTTACCATGTATGTCCTATTTTGATTAGTCCTACCAAAATATAGCACCTCACATTTCTCAGCATTAAACTCCATCTGCCATCTTTCAGCCCAGTCTTCTAACTGGCCTAAATCTCTCTGCAAGCTTTGAAAACCTACTTCATTATCCATAACACCACCTATCTTAGTATCATCTGCATACTTACTAATCCAATTTACCATCCCATCATCCAGATCATTAATATATATGACAAACAACATTGGACCCAGTAAAGATCCCTGAGGCACACCGCTACACACCGTCCTACAATCTGACACACAGTTATCCACCATTACTCTCTGGTTTCTCTCATCTAGCCACTGCTGAATCCATTTTACTACTTCAATACTAATGCCTAACGATTGAACTCAACAACTTCTGCTGGAAGCTTGTTCCACACAGCTACCACTCTCTGAGTAAAGAAGTTTCCCCTCATGTTACCTCTAAACTTTTGTCCTCTAATTCCCAACCTATGCCCTCTTGTTTGAATCTCCCCCATTCTCAATGGAAAAAGCCTATCCACGTCAACTCTATCAATCCCCCTCATAATTTTAAACATCTCTATCAAGTCCCCCCTCACTAACCTTCCGTGTGGAACCTTGTCAAAGGCCTTACTGAAGTCCATATAGACAACATCCACCGCTTTACCCTCGTCAACTTTCTTAGTAACCTCATCAAAAAATTCAATAAGATTTGTCAAACATCACCTTCCACGCACAAATCCATGTTGACTGTTCCTAATCAGACCCTGTCTATCCAGATAATTATATATACCATCTCTAAGAATACTTTCCATCAATTCGCCCACCACTGACGTCAAACTAACAGGCCGATAATTGCTAGGTTTACTCTTAGAACCCTTTTTAAACAATGGAACCACATGAGGAATACGCCAATCCTCTGGCACCATCCCCGTTTCTAATGACGTTTGAAATATTTCTGTCAGAGCCCCTGCTATTTCCACACTAACTTCCCTCAAGGTCCTAGGGAATATCTTGTCCGGACCTGGAGACTTATCCACTTTTATATTCCTTGAAAGCGCCAGTACTTCCTCTTCTTTAATTGTCATACTTTCCATAACTACCCTTCTTGTTTCCTTTACTTTACACAATTCAATATCCTTCTCCTTAGTCACAGATACATCACAGTTTGGTTTGGCAAATGGTCTTCATGAGACTGCAAGAAATTACAAATTCCGTGCAGCACTTCATGGAAACCCGTCTCCCCTCTATTGACTCTGTCTGCACTTCCTGCTGCCTTAACAAAGCAAGCAACATAATCAAAGAGCCCTCCCACCTCAGTTATTCTCTTTTCTCTCCCTTCCACCTGGCAGAAGGTACTGAAGTTTGAGAACACATACTATCAGACTGAAGGACAGTTCCTATCCCAATGCCACAAACTCCTGAATAACCTTTGCATGATAAAGATGAACTGTTGGTCTCTCAATCTACCTTGCCCATGGTCCTTGCAGTGCACTTTCTCTGTAACTGTAACACTATTCTGCATTCTCTGATAGACTTTCCCTTTGCACTATCTCAATGTACTTATGTTTTGGATCTGAATGGATGACATGCAAAACAAAGTGTTTAACTGTATCTCAGTACATGTGACAAGAATAAACTAATTATCCACTACTACCCACTTGGGCACGTGGCCAAGTGGTTAAGGCATTTGTTTAGTGATCTCAAGGTCGCTAGTTTGAGCCTCAGCTGTGGCAGCGAGTTTGTGCCCTTGAGCAAGGCACTTAACCACACATTGCTCCAGTCTGTGTGAGGAGTGGCGCCCCACACAGACTTCCAACCTGCGCCTTGTAAGGCATGAAAATGCCCGATGCAGGCCTCTCATGGTGTTCCCTCCCCACCCAGAAACAAAGGCTATGCGGCCTCCAAGAAAGAAAATCCGGTCGTACAACAGCCATGGCTTTCTGCTGGGCTGACACTCCATTGGGTTCTGTGATCTCCATCCACCTTTCTGAGGTCCCATTTGATGCTCCCAAATGATGTAGACAGCACAGTGATTTGGGTATATTGAACATACTGCTGCTACTGGTCAGGAACACTTGCATGCAACAACCACTGCAGTATGAACCCCCAGGCTTTGGTTGTCCCTGTGGTTCTCCCTTGGCCCCTGCAGCAACTGAAGTGGTAAACTGTAGAAATCTGGGAAAAAATGTTAATGCCATGCATCCCAACTTTCTGTGGGATTTCCTGGTGTTCTGTGGGAATTCACTTCCTTAATCCAAGCTGAATCAAGTGCTGTGTTCTTTTGAGCTGCTCACTGTTGAAGGTGACTTGTTTCCCATTCCGAGCAGTGTTGAAGACCAAGATGGCAGTCTACAGAACAGTTGTCTTGACTTCTCTGTTGTATGTCTGTGAAACATGGACCCATGAGAGCTCTGGCACAGAGACATTGATCATGAAGGCTGAACTTCGATGGGTTGGACATTTGGTCCGGATGGAAGATCACCTTCCAAAGATGGTATTCTTTTCCGAGCGGCAACATGGCACCAGAGAGCAGGGAGGCTCCACAAAGTGCAATAAAGACTGCATGAAATCATCCTTGAAGGCATGCAATATCCCTGTGACTGGTTGGGAGGCCTTGTTCAAACTATACTTCTCAGTTCAGGCTTCACTCTCTCCAGAGACGTCACTAATTTCCTCGTCAGTTCCTACGGACTTTCAAGAAGAAGTTCAGACAATGACTTCAACTCAGCCACACATGCTGAAATGTCCTCCCCTTCTATTTGATCCCACTTATCAAACCTAAAACATTCTGAAATCAGCAATGGATTTGGTTGTAAGTGTTTCTGCATTACTTTGACAATATCATCAAAGCTCATTTCTGCAAGTTTGTTAGGAGCAGCCAAAACTTTGAAGCAAACTATATGCTTTAAAACCCAAAGAACTCAGCAAAATTGGCACTCACTTCTCATTGGTTATTTGATTTGCTTCAAAATACTGTTCCAATAACTCAGTATACATGAGCAAATTACCCGTGTGTAATTAAACTTGGCAATCTTTTTGAGGTAGCTAGCCATTTCTGCTTTTTTTCATGATTATTATCACCCAGTGCTCACAGTTAATGAACTCTAAATTCTTCCGTTTACTGCTTTTAAAAAACCTCAATTGCGTCTTCTCTTTTGAAAAACATGTCTTGGCTACATTTGCTTAAAACTCGACTGTTTCACCACGTGAAAATGATAGGTATCAGATTTATTATTACTGACTTATAGGATGTGAAATTTGTTTGTTTTTTTTGCTGCAGCAGCAGTACAATGCAAAGACGTAAAATTACTATAAATTACAAAAATAAATAGTGCAAAACAAAAAGAATAATGAGGTAGTGTACATGAGTTCATAAATCATTCAGAAATAGAATGGCAGAGGGGAAGAAGCTGTTTCCGAGTTTGGGTCCTTAGGCTCTTGTACCTCCTCCCTGATGGAAGTATCGAGAAGAGCGAATATCCTCAATAGCGGGGTCCTAGTTGATGGATGCCACCACCTTGTGACATCAAGAAGTGGCCACCACTACTTAGTTGGCCACTGTACATTGTTCCCAGTGTGCAGGTGAGTTGTAGAACTGGGCAGAGCTGAGAGTGTGGGAGTGATGGAAATATGGGGAGAATAGATTACGGGCAAAATAAATAATGGGATTTTCTGGCATAGACTTGGAACTTAGCATAGCTCAGCAGAGAACAGCACCTTTGGCACACCATATTGTACTGAACTAATGAAAGTGGTAATTAAATGCCTAATTAAACTAATTTCTTCTGCCTACACAAAATCCGTATCTCTCTTGTCATCTCTAAGTGTCACACCCACTTGATGGGCTAATGGGTGTTGTGCAAACTTAACTGTAACTGCGATGATTGGAAAGGATGAGACCAATAGCAAAAGGAATCAGATTGAAATTATTTTTACACAAATAAGGAAGATGCTAAAGACCAGATAATTCCAAAAGATAAGCTGAATACAGTAAAAGCATCAGGGGTAGAGGGAGAAGGGCAGATGTGCCAATTTAATTCTTCATGTCAGTTTTCAAATGAAGACTACTGACAATTTCTAGGGCCAGTTGAACTAAAACTGGAAATCAGTAACATATGTTCAACATGTGTTGCCAGGGAACTCAAAGCAGAAATGTCGACAGATCTTGAAGCAGCTGGGGAAATAACACAGAATTTACAAGGAAGTGAGTGAGGAAATAGGCAAGACCCTGGTTAATACTTGCAGGAACTTCATAAATACGTAGATTGTCTCTGAGGTTTGTGAGAATTACTCAGCTAATTCCAACACTTATAAACACGAAGAAAGCGTGTATTCAGGAATGATGGATCAATTAGTACTGCACTGGGAAAAATTCTCTGACAGTACATTCATTGCTTGTTTAAGTGAACATGAAAGGAAGACCCTGAAGACAAGAAATTCTGCAGATGCTGGAAATCCAAAGCAACAGACGCAAAATGCTGCAGGAACTCAGCAGGTCAGGTAACCTCTATGGAATAAATAAACAGTTGATATTTCGGGCCGATACCCTTCTTCAGGACACATCTTCAGGTATCTTCCTATTCATGAAAGGGACATGCTTGTTACAGAATTAATCACGTCATAAATGCCTTCGATTTCTTTGAGCAGCAGTTATGTTATTGGATGGGATCTTTTCAATAGACATAACATCTGGAGCGAGAATAGGGGGTGATATAATTGCAGTGTTGGCAAATGAAACAAAGGCAGAAACCTTGGAAATGAGCAGCAGAAGCAGCGGTATCTGTAAAGCTTGCCTAACCTTTTGAGTTCAGGCTCCTGTGTTAGACATAACATATTTCAGTTTTCTGATCATGTTTGAGTTTAACTTCTTAAGCAGATAGGAGCACCTGGTATTAATGGTAGAACTCAGCAAATGTTCCGTGTTACAGGGGTCAGAAGCAAGTGGATAGAGGATAAGAAGTGATGAAGGCTGAGATCTTGTTCAGGATACACTGTCTTTTGTTTTAGTGAATGTCATGCCTTCGTGTGGTCAGAGAATCTAAAAATATCATGGCTGGTAGCATCTTTAGATTCCCTGACTACATGAAACTGTGTCGATGTTGGCATTGTTGAGAAGGCTGGGAATATTGTCAGGTCTTTCTTTTTCCCTTTCCAGGATTTAAACTTCAGCAAGGGTGTAAGATGGGTTGGAGTGGATTCAATGATTTGTTACAAGTGCCATTATCATGCCCATGGACTGATCCTCTGATGGCCATTTTATCTGTTAGCCAAAAATGAAAGGTTCACTCAACAAGGAAATGGACAAAGGATCTCCCAAGAATATGCTCAAAACTGAAACACTCACAACCATCTCATCTTCTTCCTGATCTTCCCAATGTCACAGGGTTCCGCCACTTTGATTCACCACATGTGAGACTCAAAACAGGGCTCTAAGCACTGTATACTGCAATAGCTTTGAAATAGAACAGAACAACACGGGAACAGTGTTTTTTGCCCACAACGTTGTGTCGAACTAATTAAGCTAATGATGTATAATTACATTAATCCCTTCTGTTTGCAAATGGTCCGTATCCCTCCATTCTCTGCATAGTCATGTGCCTGTCTAAACACCTCTCTTAAACATCTCTTAAATCTGCCTCATCACTACCTCTGGTGATACATTCCAGGCACCCACCACTCTCTGTATATAAAAAAAACTAATCTTGCACGTCTTCTTTGCAGTTACCCCCCTCACCTGGAAAGTATACCCTCTAGTACTAGATATTTTGACAACCCCCCCAAAAAGGAATGTAGGGCTCAGGAAGATGATGAAAATTGTATTCATTTGTTAGCCAATGGAAGTCATGTTCTGTATCTTGTATATGTGTGCTGAATTGAGGAGCGTGGGCTTTTTCAGGAAGCAAGCAGAGAGGACGGACGTGTGAGGAACGGACAGGGTTCCCTGGCGGCGGACACCGGACCTCGGGGGTTCGGAGGGTGGCCGGAGTCTCAGAAGGACGTTGTGGATGGAATCGGAGGCATGAGCTCCAACGTATTAAAATATTATGTGCACAAGACTGAAAAGTTACTTATGTGGCGCCTGTTCTTGTGGTTGTTTCTACTAACCCAACACCAAAATTTGCTATAAAGTATAAGTATTTACTCACAATCAGTATATTGTTTCATATTTGTGTCGTGGCTGATCACTGGGCGACTCACACCTTATCCACACCAAAGCAATTGCACTGTTGGCGGGGTTGATGGCTATTCACCCTGGGCAATGGGGGTCAGTGGGGCAAAGACCTTTACAAGAAGAAACTGGCTGTCTATTCTATCAATGCCTCTCATAATTTTATAAACTTCTACCAGGTCTCCACTGAGGGTTTACCAGACAAAACAACATTAGTTTGTCCAACCTCTTCTGATAGCATCTGCTCACTAATCCAGGTGGTATCCTGGTAAAACACTTCTGCTCCCTCTCCAGAGCCCCAGAATCCTTCCCATAATGGGGTGAACACAAATGAATGCAATAGTCCAGATGTGTCCAGAGTTTTAGCATAACTTCCCAACCTTTGAACTCAACATAAGAACGAAAGAAATAGGAGCAAAAGTAGGCCATCTGGCCCAACGATCCTGCCCCACCGTTCAATAAGATCCTGGCTGATCTGTCCGTAAACTCAGCTCCATCCACCTGCCTTTTCCCCATAACCCTTAATTCCCATACTATGTAAAAATCTATCAAACTGTATCTTAAATATGTTTAGTGAAGAAGCCTGAACTGCTTCCCTGGGCAGAGAATTCCAAAGATTCACCACTCTCTGGGAAAAACAGTTTCTCCTCATCTCCATCCTAAACCTTCTCCCCTGAATCTTGAGGCAATGTCCCCTAGTTCTAGTCTCACCTACCAATGGAAACAACTGTCCTACTTTTATCCTATCTATCCCTTTCAAAATTTTGTACCTTTTTATAAGATCCCCTCTCATTCTTCTGATTTCCAGAGAGTATAGTCCCAGGCAACTCAATCTCTCCTCATAGGTTAACCTCTTCATCTCTGGAATCAACCTGGTGAACTTCCTCTGCACCGCCTCCAAAGCCAGAATATCCTTCCTCAAGTATGAAGACCAGAACTGCACACAGTACTCCAGGTGCGGTCTCACCAGTGCCCTGTACAGTTGCAGCATGACCTCCCTGCTCTTGAATTCAATCTCTCTTGCAATGAAGGCCAACAATCCGTTTGCCTTCTTAGTAACCTGTTATACCTGCAAGCCAACTTTTTGTGATTCATACACAAGCACTCCCAAGTCCCTTTGCACAACAGCATGCTGCAATCGTTCATCATATAAATAATGATCTGATCTTCTATTATTCCTTCCAAAGTGGATGCTCTCGCATTTACCAACATTGTATTCCATCTGCCAGACCTTGGCCCACTCACTTATCCTATCTATATCCATCTGCAGACTCTCCACATCCTCTGTACAATTTGCTTTTCCACTTGGTTTAGTGTCATCAGCAAATTTTGCTACGCTACACTCAGTCCCCTCTTCCAAATCATCAAAGTAAATGGTAAACAGCTGCGGGCCCAGCACTGACCCCTAGGCACCCCACTCACCACAGACTGCCAACCGGTGAAACACCCATTTATACCAACTCTCTGCCTTCTATTGGTTAACCAATCCACCCATGCCAATACACTTCCTCCGACTCCATGCATCCGTACCTTATTTATAAGTCTCTTGCACGGCACCTTATCGAACTCCTTCTAGAAATCCAAGTATACAACATCCACTTGTTCCCCTCTATCCACTGCACTCATTCTGTCCTCAGAGAACTCCAGTAAGTTTGTCAAACAGGACCTGCCCTTTCTGAATCCATGCTGCATCTGTCTAATGGAACCACTCCTTTCTAAATGTTTCTCTATTTCTTCCTTAATGACAGCTTCAAGCATTTTCCCAACTGCAGATGTTAAGCTAATTGGCCTATAGTTGCCCGTCTTTTGCCTACATCCTTTTTTAAAAAGTGGCATGACATTTGCTGTCTTCCAATCCGCCAGGACCTGCCCAGAGTCGAGAGAATTTTGGTAAATGATTACGAACATGTCTACATAGAAACATAGAAAATAGGTGCAGGAGTAGGCCATTCGGCCCTTCGAGCCTGCACCGCCATTCAATATGATCATGGCTGATCATCCAACTCAGAGCCCTGTACCAGTCTTCCCTCCATACCCCCCGATCCCTTTAGCCACAAGGGCCATATCCAGCTCCCTCTTAAATATAGCCAATGAACTGGCCTCAACTGTTTCCTGTGGCAGAGAATTCCACAGATTCACCACTCTCTGTGTGAAGAAGTTTTTCCTAATCTCGGTCCTAAAAGGCTTCCCCTTTATCCTCAAACTGTGACCCCTCGTTCTGGACTTCCTCAACATCGGGAACAATCTTCCTGCATCTAGCCTGTCCAATCCCTTTAGGATTTTATATGTTTCAATAAGATCCCCCCTCAATCTTCTAAATTCCAACCCGTATAAGCCTAGTCGATCCAGTCTTTCATCATATGAAAGTCCTGCCATCCCAGGAATCAATCTGGTGAACCTTCTTTGTACTCCCTCTATGGCAAGAATGTCTTTCCTCAGATTAGGGGACCAAAACTGCACACAGTACTCCGGGAGTGGTCTCACCAAGGCCTTGTACAACTGTAGTAGTACCTCCCTGCTCCTGTACTCGAATCCTCTTGCTATGAATGCCAGCATACCGTTGGCCTTTTTCACCGCCTGCTGTACCTGTATGCCCACTTTCAATGACTGGTGTATAATGTAATCGGCCACCATTCAGATAATAATCTGTTTTTGCCACCAAAGTGGATAACCTCACATTTATCCACATTAAATTGCATCTGCCATGAATTTTCCCACTATCCAAGTCACCCTGCATCCTCTTAGCATCCTCCTCACAGCAAACACTGCCGCCCAGCTTCGTGTCATCTGCAAACTTGGAGATGTTGCATTTAATTCCCTCATCTAAATCATTAATATATATTGTAAACAACTGGGGTCCCAGCACTGAGCCTTGCGGTACCCCACTTTAAGTTTGCACACTGTGTGGGATCTTGGCAAAAGCCTTTTGAAAATCCAAATATACCACATCCACTGGTTCTTCCCTATCCACTCTACTAGTTACATCCTCAAAAAATTCTATGAGATTCGTCAGACATGATTTTCCTTTCACAAATCCATGCTGACTTTGTCTGATGATTTCACCGCTTTCCAAATGTGCTGTTATCACATCTTTGATAACTGACTCTAGCAGTTTCCCCCCCACCGATGTTAGGCTAACCGGTCTATAATACGCTGGTTTCTCTCTCCCTCCTTTTTTAAAAAGTGGGGTTACATTAGCCACCTTCCAATCCTCCACCGTGAAGACTGACACAAAATAGTCGTTTATTGCCTCAGCTATTTCCTTATCACCCAATATCAATCTCCCCTTCTCGTCTTCCAAGGGACCTATGTTGACTTTAGCCACCCCCTTCTGCTTTATGTATCTATAAAAACTTTTGCTATCTGTTTTTATATTTTGTGCTAATTTACTTTTATACTCTATCTTCCCTTTCCTTATTTCTTGTTTAGTTGCTCTTTGTTGCTTTTTAAAGTTTTCCCAATCCTCCAGTCTCCCACTGCTCTTTGCGACTTTGTACACATGAGCTTTTAATTTGATATTATCTTTTGTTTCCTGAGTTACCCAAGGCTGGCTCTCCCCACACTTACTGTCTTTATTTTTGACTGGAATATACTTTTGTTGAGCACTGTGAAAAATCTCTTTGACAAGTATTCTATGAGTTTTCTTTACCACCCCATCAAACAAGTTGCGGACACCAACCTAACATTGTGGAAAACTGCTTCACAAAAAGGAGGAGAAATTTATTCTTGCTACTTGCAGCCTAATTAGCAATATTAGGCGTCATTGGCTATGTTACCAATAAACTGCTGACGATGCCCAGTTTGGGTTTTGCCATGAGCACTTATCGCCACACCTCAAAGATTCAAAGTACATTTATTTTATAAGTATTATGCAGTATACAACCCTAAGATTCATCTTCCCTACAGACAGCCATGAAACAAAGAACTATGGGACCAACCCATTCGAAGTAAAACATCAGCTCCCCCCAGTGCTAAAAAGTTGCGCAAACTGCAACAGAAAAGAGGGAAAACACAGAATATAAAACACAAAATCAAAAGTTCAGCTCAATGTTCACTATCTATAGGCTGCTCCGATTCAAACGTCTCCCAAAAGTAGCAACAAAAAAGTTGGCGACCAGAACTAGAACACACCATAAACCTAAGAGTCCAAATCTACAAACTATGACGAGTAAACCTTGCTCCTGCACCATCCTCCAACAGCATCGGGGGCGGGGGAGGGATCATTTCAGTCTTCCCCGGTACTTTAATCAGAGAGATCGGTGAGAAATGGAGTCGACTGCAGGCTCACGCCCTGTCCCCAGGCTTAGGTTGCAGCCTTGTGGAACCCACTCCCATTCAGCGAAGTGCCAGGTCGCCCGATTGGCTCAAAAGCACAGCTCCAGAAAGTAGATAACAGGCTGTAACAGTAGCAGAACCACATCTGAAATAAAAAGAAAATGCAAAAGAAGTAAAAGGAACTGCTTTGTGGCCCATCTCGAGGATGCTGCCTTTGCTCGCATTGTTCACTGGTGCCATCTTCTTCCAGAATCATGAATCATACCCAATTTTCAGGGGTGAGGTGAGAGTGGGATTAAGACAGATTTTGACTGAGGCTGGTACCAAGCAGAGAACTTAAAACCCAAGCCAATGGGCACCAGGGGGAAAACATCTCCATTGGTTGTGACTATCGGAAATCAATCGTCCAAGTCCCAGAACATCACTTCAGAGGCTCTCAGGCTAATTCCTGTGCCCAGCCATCTCCAGCTGCTTCATCAAAGAACTTCATTCCATCAGAAGAGGGGATGTTCACTGATGTTGGTAGAATTCCAATTCCATTCCCAACCCCTCATTAAACAAAGTAGTCAACGCCTGCAAGCAGTAAGACTTAGACAAATTTAGGTAGGGGCTCACAAACGCAAGTAATGTTAATGCATCAAGCCAATGACAGCTCTGCCAAGGGAGTCCAGAGTTCCATATTTGACATACAGTGGTACCTCCATTGCCAGTTACCCCACCAATAAACTTAACTGGACTAATGATTTCATGACTGTAGCTTCAAGACTACACTAGAGGTTGGGTATCCTGTAGTGAGTGAAATGCCTCCAGGGCATTTGTTCTCAAGGATTGTCAAAGAATACTTGCCACTTGTATGATGACAGCAGATTCAGCAGGAATCTTGGCATGGTTTGATCAATGTCTCATCCCTCACTCAAAACATTCACTCTCCCCACCACCAGCACACCGTGGTTGCAGTATGTATCATCTAAAAAAATGTACTGCAGTTGCTTCCCAGGGTACTCCCATAACATCACCCCACCCTGCATCCACTATTACCAAGAAACACAAAAACAGTGAGCGTATGGAACACCATCTCCAGGTCACACCACATTCTGATTTAGAAATGCATCTGTGGTGCTTCCTTGTCACTGGCATTAAACCTTGCAACACCCTCTCTTTCAGCATTGTGGGAACACATTCACCAGAAGAGCTGTAACAGTTCAAGAGGTCAGATCTCCACCACCTTAAATTTGCCAAAGGTTCTCAAAAGTCTGAAGGCAGCTTCCTCACCAAGACCACTGACCTTGAGTCTCTTGGTAGTTGGGGCTGGGACGAGGTGTTCTCACATATGGTCCTACCCAGGCTATCGTAGGGTTCTGAATGTAACCCCAATATTTTGTAAGTCAGAAATGTGGCGGTGAACCACATTCCCACCTGGCTGAAGATGCCTGCAGCCCTACAACAGCTGATAAGCCATCTTGCTGGTCTCCCAAATGCTTCCTCGCATTTATGGGCCACAAAAGTTAGGGGTTCGTAACCTGGAGAGTTAATGAGGCTGCCTGGGGAAGCATGATCTCAGTCAGGGAGGTCACTCCATGAAAGGACTCAGTGGACATAGTCTACCATGTAAAAGGATTGAGTTATGGAGAGAAGTTGAGCCATTGGGGTCTTCTTTGCTGGAGTGTAAGAGAACATATATTGATATTATAGGGGTGAATAAAATCATGAGCAGCACAAATAGACTGAATGTGCAGTCTTCTTCCCAGGGTTGGGGAATCAAGAATAGGTTTAAGTTGAGAGGGGAGAAATTAATGGCTAACTTTTTCATTTAGAGAGTTGTCAGTATATAGAATAAGCTGCCAGAGGAAGTGGTTGAGGCAGGAACGTTAGTAACGTTTAACAAGGGTTTCTCTGTTAATGGTAGGGGTCCATGGCGTATAAAGGTTGGGGACTTCTGAAAGGTACTTGGATAGTGCAGTGGTCAAACCAAGCAAGAACCAAAACCAAAACAATTGCCGCTGCTGGTGACTACACGGATTTGATATATTTACATGACGCACCCTCACTTCTGTAATGATTGTTCCAAAAATCGAGGATACGTATTTTATCCTCTATTCGCAATAGGCAAACCTGCAGTCTTGAAGCAATGAAACTTACGTGTACCCAAGTGTAAGCTAGGTGTAATAGAGCGATATTGAGCGATCAGCAAAAGATTCAACATCCGCCACTCCCCGGCTACTCCAAACTGCAATGAACAAAGCATGAAGATGAAACTTATTCCCTTTGCTTTTACCCCACCCCCACCCAATCATGTGACTGGTTACCATGATAAATGTAGGAAATGCACAACACAGAATGGAATGCAGGTAGAGAACAGATACATGGCTCCTACAGATAGGTACAGTATATGGATAGAAAAGGTTTAAAGGGATTTGAGCCCACAAAGGCAAATGAGAACAGCTTAGATGGCAACCTTAGTTCACATGGACCACTGGAGCTGAAAGGTCTGATTCTGTGCTGTATAACTCTAACAGGTTGCATCCACCAACCATAGGTTGTTACCTGCACTACAGCAACGTGTTAAATTATTCAATGTATTGCAAGATTTTAAATCTCAACATCATCAGAAGTCTGCAAGACAGCACAGCTTTCTACTTTACGCAGACCAGTTTCTGCATGGACCATTGCAGGGGACTGTTTAAACATTCACATCTGCTGGTAATTGAAAACACTGGAAGCAGATAGTAGAGGGACTTTTTCAAGCCAACAACTTGCCTGGGGAAAAATCCCAGTCACCCACCAATGGGTTAACAATAAGATGCTGAACAGCAGTTCTTCAGAAATCAGGAGAAGGGAGCCCGAATTCTCATGTTCCCCTGCCATGTAGTTATCGTTCCCTTTACCAATCACGGCATTGGAAGTCAGCTGAAGTTGGAGATTTGGGAGATATGGAAAAATATTAACAAATTGCTTCTTAGTTCTGCAGCGGGGTTGATTCATCTTGCTGTGATAATTCATCTAGGGATGTATGGCTGGAACAGTAATATTGCTGCTTTGGAGTTACACTTGATTATGGTTGAAAACTTTCCAAAACTGCATTGTGTAATGTTCCCGGTGAAGAAGGATGCTGTGGGATGTTGCACTGTCACCTATGCTGACTGTAGAATGTAGAATGTTAGAACAAAGGTCACCTTTGTCCTTGGATACTACCAAATCTCCAAATAGATCTCATGACATTACTTTCTTTAACTTCTGGTAACAACTTCCCCCTCTCTTTTCTTCCCTTATCCCTCTGGCCTCATCGCGCCTTCCCTTCACCCTTTCCTGACCTCTCCATCTACCTATCACTCACACATTTTTCCCTTCAGTTTCCATCCCCACCTCCTTCTCTTTAAGATTATAAGACATGGGAGCAGAATTAGACCATTTGGCCCATTGAGAATTCTCCTTCATTTCATCAGGGCTGATTTATTATCCCTCTCACCCCATTCTCCTTCCTTCCCCCCCACAACCTTTGACACCTTCACTAATCAAGAACCTATCAACCTCCACTTTAAATATACTCAATGACCTGGCCTCCACAGCTGTCCTTGCAATGAGTTCCCCAGTTTTACCACCCTCTGGCTAAAACAATTCATCTCTGTTCTGAAAGTTGTCCCTCTATTCTGAGACTGTGCTGTCTGGTCCGAGACTCACCCACAATAGGGATCATCCTCCACACATCCCCTCTATTCAGACCTTTCAATATTCGTTAGGTTACCATGAGATCCCCTCAATCTTCTAAACTCCTGCAAGTACAGGCCCAGAGCACACTCTTTATATGTTAACCCTTTCATTCCCAGAATAATTCTCATGAACCTCCTCTGGACCAGCATATGTCCATATGTCAGCATATTTTTTCCTAGATAAGCAGCCCAAAACTGCTCCCAATACTTCGTGTGGAGTGACTAATGTCTCATAAAGCCTCAGCATTACATCTTTGCTCTTATATTCTCGCCCTCTCAAAATGAATGCTAACATTGCATTTTCCATCCTTCCCACTGACTCAACCTGCAAATTACCCTTTAGGGAATCCTGCACAAGGACATCCACGTCCCTTTGCTCCTCTAATTTTTAAAATTTTCTCCCCATTTAGGAAAATATGCCCTTATTCCTTCTACCAACATGCATGACTATATACTTCCCTGCAATATATTCCATCTGCCACTACTTTGCCCAATCTCCCAATCCATCCAAGTCCTTATGCAGACTCCCTGTTTCCTCAACACTTCCTACCCCTCCACCTTTCTTTTTATCATCCGCAAACTTGGCCACAAAGCCAATAGTTTTCAATATAATGTGAAAAGAAGTGGTCCCAACACTGACCCCTGTGGAACACCACTAGTCACTGGCAGCCAACCAGAAAAGGCCCCCTTTATTTTCACTCTTCGCCTCCTGCCAGTTAACTAACCTTCTATCCCTGCTAGTATCTTTCCTGTAATACCATGGACTCTTACCTTGTTAAGCAGCCTCATGTGTGGCACTTTGTCAAATGCCTTCTGAAAATCCACATAGACAGCATTCACTGACTCTCCTTTGTTTATCTTGCCTGTTATTTCGTCAAAGAATTCCACTGATTTATCAGGCAAGATTTCCCTTTAAGGAAATTTTGCTGACTTTGTCCTATTTTATCATGTACCTCCAAGTACCCTGAAATCTCATCCTTAATAATGGACTACAGCATCTTCCCAACCACTGAAGTCAGGCTAAATGGCCTGTAATTTCCGGTCTTCTGCCTCCCTCCCTTCTTAAAGAGTGAAGTGACATTTGCAATTTTCTAGTCTTCTGGAAACATTACTGAATCTAGTGATTAATGAAAGATCATTACTAATGCCCCCACAATCTCTTCAGCTACCTCTTCAGAACCCTGGGGTACAGTCCATCAGGTACAGATGACTTATCTATCTTCAGACCGTTAAGCTTCCCAAGCATGTTCTCCTTAGCAATAGCAACAACACTCACTTCTGCCCCCAACACTCTTGAGTTTCTGGCAAACTGCTAGTGTCTTCCATAGAGAAGACTGACTCAAAATACTTATTAAGTTCATCCAACAATTATATGTCCCCCAGAAACACCAGCCATTGCTGTTCTGCCGTCATTAGTGATAGAGTCTCTCTCCGATCAACTTTGACCATCTGTAACTCCCTTTACTCCACTGTAATACTGATATAGTCATAGTCATAGTCATACTTTATTGATCCCGGGGGAAACTGGTTTTCATTACAGTTGCACCATAAATAATAAATAGTAATAAAACCATAAATAGTTAAATAGTAATATGTAAATTATGCCAGGAAATAAGTCCAGGACCAGCCTATTGGCTCAGGGTGTCTGACCCTCCAAGGGAGGAGTTGTAAAGTTTGATGGCCACAGGCAGGAATGACTTCCTATGACGCTCTGTGCTGCATCTCGGTGGAATGAGTCTCTGGCTGAATGTACTCCTGTGCCCAACCAGTACATTATGTCATGGAAGGGAGACATTGTCCAAGATGGCATGCAGCTTTGACAGCCTCCTCTTTTCAGACACCACCGTGAGAGAGTCCAGTTCCATCCCCACAACATCACTGGCCTTACGAATGAGTTTGTAGATTCTGTTGGTGTCTGCTACCCTCAGCCTGCTACCCCAGCACACAACAGCAAACATGATAGCACTGGCCACCACAGACTCATAGAACATCCTCAGCATCGTCCGTCAGATATTAAAGGACATCAGTCACCTCAGGAAATAGAGATGGCTCTGACCCTTCTTGTAGACAGCCTCAGTGTTCTTTGACCAGTCCAGTTTATTGTCAATTCATATCCCCAGGTATTTATAATCATCCACCATGTCCACACTGACCCCCTGGATAGAAATGGGGGTCACTGGTACCTTAGCTCTCCTCAGGTCTACCACCAGCTCCTTTGTCTTTTTCACATTAAGCTGCAGATAATTCTGCTCACACCATGTGACAAAGTTTCCTACCGTAGCCCTGTGCTCAGCCTCATCTCCCTTGCTGATGCATCCAACTATGGTAGAGTCATCAGAAAACTTCTGAAGATGACAAGACTTTGTGCAGTAGTTGAAGTCCGAGGTGTAAATGGTGAAGAGAAAGGGACACAAGACAGTCCCCTGTGGAGCCCCAGTGCTGTATATCTGACTTTATCTTCTTTCTCTCAAACTGCAGGGTGAATTCTATTACATTATGACCACTGTCTCCTAAGGGTTCCTTTCCCTTAAGCTCCCTAATCAAGTCTGCTTCATTGCACAGCACCCAATCAAGAATTGCCTTTCCTCTAGTGGGGTCAACCACAAACTGCTCTAAAAAGTTGTCTCATAAGTATTCTACAAATTTGCTCTTTTGGAATCCAGAACCAATTTGGTTTCCCCAATCTACCTACATATTGAAAGCCCCCATTACTATTGTACTATTGCCCTTTTTACATGCCTTTTCTATCTCCCATTGTAATTTGTATCCAGCATCTGGACTACTACTTGGAGGCCTGTATATAACTCCCATCAGGGTCCTTTTTCCCTTTCAGTTTCTTAACTCTACTCACTGGGATTCTACATCTTCTGATCTGCTGTCAGTTCTTTCTGAGGGTCTGATTCCTTAATTTAGCAACAATGCCACCCCTTCTCCTCTACTTACCCGCCTGTGCTTTCAATACAAGGTGTTTTCTTGGAATTTAAGCTCCCAACCATGATCTTCTTTCAGCTACAACTTAGTGATGCCCACAATGTTGTACCTGCCAATCTCTAACTATGCTACAAGATCATCTACTTTATTCCGTACGCTGCGTGCATTCAAATACTACACCATCAGTCCTGTATTCATCACCCATGTTAGATTTTAGCTCATCCCACTGACTGCAATTTTGCCCTATCACCTACCTGTCTCACTACACTCTGCATCGTACTTGTATACCAACAGCCTCATCCTCAGCCCTATCACTCTGGTTTCCATTCCCCTGCTAAATTAGTTTAAACCCTCCCCAGGTGCTCTAGCAAACCTGCCTGCAAGGATATTGGTCCCCCTGAGGTTCACATATAACCTGTCCTTTTTGTACAGGTCCTACCTTCCCCAGAAGAGATCCCAATGATCCAGAAATCTGAAAGCCTTCCCCCTGCACAATTCTTCACCCACACAATTTTCATCAGCCTTACTTCACTTTCATCCCTGTTCCACTGTCCTCTCCTTTTCAGAGTCAAATTCCTTCGGCCCTTTGTTACTCCTACTCTTCACCTCCTAGATTCTTACAGCATTTCCACACTCATGTTCTCTCACCTGCCGATTACACCACTCACCCAGTTCCACCTACACCTGCCAGCATTTAATCAACCTCTTCTCCCAACATTTTTATACTGGCTATCTCCCTTCTTTGTCTTCAATCCTGATGAAACATCAACCATCCATTTCTCTCCAGAGCTGTTGAATTCCTGCAACATTCCTCCAGAATTTCAGCATTTGCAGTCCCTTTTAACCACTTTCTATTGTCCCTTCTTGGGTAGATGAACACACAAGCTGACCAGTACCTGTCTCACAACATTGTTGAGGAAAGTTAACTAGTAATTGGACAAAAATCTTCCTGGGTTCTTGCTATACACCAATTGGCACAATTTTTTTGTGACACACCAGGGAAAATGCAGGTTATTTTTCTAAGGAAGTAGGAAGTGATGATGGTTCTGTGGGAGAGATTGTTTCAACACTATAGTATTGCAAAGTTAGAAACAATTCTGTACATTGCAGGGTAGGAATGACATTAGGTTGAATTATTAGACTCTGTAAATATTTGATATCAGGAATGATGGAAAAATGTGAAGAATGACTTGAAAGACTATTTTTGTGGCTAGTGCAGGGTTTGCAGGGCAAGGGTTAAGATTTCCTAGTTTTTTTGGTGGGTTTCTAGTGAAAGTTAATGTCTAGTGATTGGCACACCTGATGGATTAAGAACTTGATTTGATGCACATTCACTACCCTGAACAGAGTGGCCTCGTTGCTGTTGGTTTTTGGGGTTCAAAATAGTTCGCTTCATTTCTGGAGACACAAAAGACTTCCGATGCTGGAATCCAGAGTAACAAATAACCCACTGGTGGATTCAACGGTTAGAGCATCACTAGTGGGAGAGAAGGGAGAGAAAGGAATTGTTGACATTTTCTGGTGAAATCTTGCATCAGGGCCAGTTTCTGGTAACTGTTAGGGCCTTGAATCATGTACAGATCTGCGTAGTCACTGTTTGCAGTTAGGGCTTTGATTCCGACAGTACAGAATGTTCTTAGTGCCTGCAGCTTCCTCCTGGGCACCATGCCAAGAGAGTGGAAGCCTTCTTGGAATAATATGATACTGGCATCTGGCCTCTGTTAATGGAGAGCAGAAGGTGGAGTGAAAAGAGGGTGGGAATGGGGGCTGGGGTATGGGATGGTGTTTGGGGAGATGTGGATGGACAAGATCTCATTTGGAGATACAAGAGACAGCAGATTCTGGAAACTGGAGCAACACATACCAATGATGCCGAAACTCAGCAGGCCAGGAAACATCTATGGAGAGAAATAGACAGTTGACATTTTGGATTGAGACTATTTATCTGAACTTCAAATGGAGTCGGATACAATCAGAAGAGTAAGATGTGCTGAACTTTATGAAAGTTATGGGTCTGGAGAGCTCATGGGTAGTCAGTTGGCATCCAATGAGAGACATAGATGAGGACTTTTGGAAGTGATGGCTGATGATTGAGCTTTGCTTGGAAGAATGTAGTGTTTCAATCTTATACAAGACCAACAGATCTATAGCTTAATTATGAAGCAAGGCAACAACATGACTTGACATAGAAGTTGGCAAACACATGTAGTGGAATTTTCGCTGGAATAAAATTTGAACCAGCAGATTTCTGTAGATGACCAGATCTCCTCCACACTGGGATAAGATCTCAGGAAGTTCACACTTTCAGGCAGAAGAAAGCCATCCCCACTTTGGTTTGTAATGGAAGCTTAAGTTTCAGTCTGGATAAATCATCGACCTTATCTCTCATGGAACATTTCACCGAGGCCTTTGAATCTTTTATTCTCTGTGCTGAAGTAATATTTGAATGCATGATGAGGTGGAAATTCCAGCTTAGTAAAGTCCTAATATTGGAAATACTCTACACTACAGCAGCATGGGTACAGAAACTAATGTTTCATGTCTTAGCACTTCCTTGGAACCGTGGACATTCTCCAAGTCTTCCACACATCTTCACATTCTAGCACATTTGTTTTACATTTTGAAATAATCTTCCTGTAGTCCTGGGGACAGGCTTAGCCTCAAAGATTTAGAGACACTGGAGGCTGCAGTTGCTGCAACAAACGGTCGGCTGGACCAGCTCAGTGTGCTGAGCAGTAACTGAAGGAGACAAGGAATTGTTTCATGTTTCAGGTTGAAACCCTGCATCTGTCATCAAATATTGAAAAGCTTTGACAGAGTGAGAGTGGAGTGGATGTTTCCTGTAGTTGGGGAGGATAGGGCCGGGGGCAAGGACTCTGAATAGAAGGACAATCCTTTAGAACAGAGATAAGGAGGAATTTATTTAGCTAGAGGATGGTGAATCTGTGGAATCCATTGCCACAGACAGCTATGGAGGCCAAGACATTGGGTATATTTAAAGTTGATGTTGATAGGTTCTTGATTAGTCAGGGCTTCAAAGGTTACAGGGAGAAGACAGGAGAATAGGGTTGAGAGGGATAATAAATCGGCCATGTTGGAATGGTGGAGCAGACTTGATGGGCTGAATGGCCTAACCTGCTCCTATATTTTATGGTCTTATTGACCAAAATGTCGACCCTTTCTTTCTTCCGGCAGATGCTTCTTAACCCGCTGACTTCCCCCAGCCGATTGCTCTAAGTTCTTTATTGTGTTCATTTTGAAACTTGGAGAAAGAGTTAATGTGTTTAGTGCTGGAGGTAAGTCATTTATAAATTTGCAACCCATTATAAGTTTGAACACTGTGCCCTCATTTGGCTCTCCTTGAATTAAAATGGGCCTGATTTTTTTCAGCATTTCTCTGCTTTCATTTGATTTGGAGCTTTGGTGTAACTGCTTCCAATTCTGATTTTCCTGCTCTTGTTTTATTCTCTATCGTCAGGTTCATGGACCACTTGGAATGTTTTGCTGCAACACCCAGACCTCAAGGTGAGGTGAGTGCTGGAACTAGGGATGTGAGCTATTGAATTTGTAAATGGCATAATCCAAATCAATTGCCCACTGCACCTCAGCTACTGTAGGCTCTAAATATTACACAGGCATAAAAAGATGCTTAGGGGAGGTTTGGTGCAAAATACTAATAACAGTCGGGTCATTTGGTAAAATATTTAGGATTTTATGTTGCAGTTGTATAAGATGTTAGTGATGCCACATTTGCAATATAGGCTTCAGTTTTGGTCACTCTTCTATTAGGAAAGATGCAATTAGTCTGGAAAGAGTACAGAAAAGACTTGTGAAGATGTTACCAGGAGTTATAGAGAGAGGCTCAGCAGGATAGTACATTATTCCTTAGACCGTAGGAGAATGAGGTGCATTAAATCACGAGAGGCATAAATAAGGTAAATGCACACAGTATTTTTTTCCAGTATTGTGGAATCAAGAACACAAGGGCATAAGTTTAAGGTGACAGGAGAGAGAATTAATTAGAACCAGAGGGACAGCTTAATCACCCAGAGGGTGGTCCATATATGGAATGAGCTGCCAAAGGAAATGGTAGATTACAGGTATATTAACAACGTTTAAAAGGCACTTAGTCAGGTATAGGAATAAGAAAGGTTTAGAGGGATATGGGTCAGATGTGGGTAAAGTGATTAGTTTAGATGGCATCTCAGTTGCCTGTAGGGCAGAGGGGCCTGTTTCTGTGCTCTGTGACCCTATGACTCCATAATATCCTTCACAAAAACAGAGCAAGTTTGTCAGACAGAATGGGACCATTTGGCCCATTTACCTTTCTCTGGATGTAAACCTTTTTCCTTTTCTCCCCTCTCATATTTTCATCGATTACTTTAAGTCGTTGCCCCCTGCTTTGAACTCTTTGCCAAGGGAAAGGTCTTGCTTGGAGACAGGACAGAGGGTAGTGGGTCACGGAGTAAAGAGCAGGTCAGGCAGACAATACAAGGCAGGTAGATCTGAACACTACAGAATTACAGGATAAAAACCTGTTTGGCAAAGTTTTCCTCCCAGTGGTTTTGGGAATTTACTCTTTGTGTGGAAGTGTCTGCTAACCTTTTGTACATTGTAGAAATGCAGTACTGTACTATGTATGTGGTTCCCCTGAAATGAAAACATAACTTTGCCGTAGATATTTCAGTTGTGAGAAGTTCTCTAAGACCTTGCCAATGACCCAGAAACCTTCCACACATGTTTCATTGAACTGTAAGGAACTTCTTAAATTTAAAGTATGCAGAAGTTTCCAGGATTCTTGCCATCTTGGTTCTTCAAAAATTAACAATTCTTTTGTTAATTTACAAGAAGACAGGCACAACCTCTGGAAAGCTGATGTGAGAGCGAAGAGGCAATTGCAGATGAAGCTAGACTTGCAAACACGCACTTGACAGCAGGGCTTGCACACCTCCTACAAGACGAAATCAAATCACGTCAGCTGCAATGATGCATCACTTGCTGATGTGTTTAATGCCTTTTATGCATGCTTCGAGATGAAGAACACTCAGGTGAGTTCCCACTACACCTACCAACCCTTTGATTTCGGCGTCGGAGGGGAACATCAGAACAACCTTCAGGAGGGTGAAGCCTTACATAGCATCAGGTTTTGATAGTGTATTTAGTGCTAAAATCCTGCACTAACCAACTGGCTGGAATGTTCACGGACATCCCAAACCTTTTGCCTCTACGTTCCGAGGTTCCCATTAGCTGCAAGTTGGCAGTGATTGCTCCGGTACCCAGAAAGAGCAGGGTGACCTGCCTCAATGAATACCATCCAATGAATGACACCCAGTGCAATGAAGCGCTCAAGATGTTGTTTCTGGCTCGAATCAACTCCTGTCTCAGAAAGGACATGGGCCAACTTTAATTTGCCAATTGCCACATTCAGTTTGTAGCAGATGTTACCTTGCTAGCTCTCCACTCTGCTCTGGGCCACCTGGAAAATGGAACGCAATTGTCAGGCTGTTTTTCATTGACCACAGCTCTGCATTCAACACCATCATCACTTCAAAACATATTGCCAGGCTCCAAAACCTGGACCTCTGCACCTCTTTCTGCAGTTGGATCTACAACTTCCTCACAAAGACCACAATCAGTGCAGGTGAGGTCATCTCCTTCTCAGAGTCCATTGTCACGTACCCTGTGACGGGTTAAAGAACCAGCAGAAATGGAAAGCATCTTGGAGTCTAGCATCGCTATAACTAATGGTATTTATTAGCAACTACGCAATACAGTAATATAAATACAGATAAATCAAACAGATCAGCAACGATTATATACAAGTAAGTATATCAGTAAGTGTGGAAATATAAGAAAACCAAGCTTCTTCAAGTCTAGGGGTAAATAGATAGTCTTACGATGATGAGTAAGGTTCAGTTCAGTTTGTGGTATTGAGTTGAGTAGTGATGGAGAGAGAGAGAGGGAGAGATTTGTGTCTTCAGGTGAGCTGTCACCGTCGATCTTCCCGTTGTCCTCTGAAATCCTTTAGAAGTCACTGACCGTGACCACAACAAAGGGGACCGTTCTTCTGTGGTAGAGCTATCAACCCAGGCGAGAGTTGGACACACAAATAACTCCCCACCGGTCATGCCCTGTTCACACTGCAAGAGCCACTGATCGATCTGCCTGATCGATCCTCCAAAAAAACACTTTTTCTGCATCACAGCAAAGCTCATTCTGTGTCCAAAACCATGTGTCCCAGGTCTGTCATCTGACCTTTTATTTATCTCCCCGTACTGAGTACCAACTGTCTCTCAAATAACGACTCCTCCCTTCTCTTTCTGTAAGAACGTAAAAGCAGGCAATGTCCTTGTAGAAAGTATAAACAAACTGTGAGCAGTCTTCATCTCTCTCTCTCTTCAAAACATGAGGTCGGTGTTAAATAACTCTCTCTTTTTAACAAGGTGTTTGTGTTGGGCACCTCTCTCTCTCTCTTTTCAAAAGCACAGTTCATAGGGGTAATTGAGGACCCTGTCACACCATGAGCTTAGCCTTCTGCTCTACAACCGTGTGGCTAAGCACAACTCCAACATTACACTCAAATTTGCTGAACATCACACTCAACTACTGTTCTGTACTGTACTCAACACAGATGGTGACAAGGAGGTCAGTTGGTTGAGTGGTGTAGTAACAACAGCCGTGCCCTCAACACCAGCAAGATCAAGGCACTGATTGTGGACTTTAGAAGGGGGAAGTTAGAGAACATGCGCCAGTACTTAATCACGGGTCTGCAATGGAAAGGGTGAACAGCTTTAAGTTCCTGAGTGTCAGCATCTCAGGGAACCTGCTGTATCCTGGGTCCAGCACATGGATGCAACTTAAAAGAAAGCACAGCAGCATCTCTATTTTATTATAAGTTTAAGGAGATTTGGCATGTCATTGAAGACTCTAACAATTCTCTACAGATGTGCAATAGAAAGCAGTCTGACTGGTTGCTTCACATCTTAGTATCAAAACTCCAAAGCACGGGGACACAAGAGGCAACTGAGAGTGGAGGAACCAGCCAGTTCCATCACAGGTGCAGCGCTCTCTACCATAAAGGACATCTACAAGAAGTGATATCTCAGGAAGGCAACATCCATGATGATGAACCCTGTCCCACCACCATCTAGACCATGCCCTCTTCTCTACACTGCCATCAGGTAAAAGGTACAGGAACCTGAAGACGCACACATCAATGTTTAACAACATCTACTTGTCCATTACCAACAAGTTCTTAAAGTGATTGAAAAACCCTAACACTACCAGGACTATATTTTCTTCTTCCTCTTTCTTCCTAAGTATTGCACTAGGAAAATATGTTTATTTTGTTGCTTCTTTTGCATGCAAGTAAGTTATGCATGATTTATGTTAACTTAAGTTTATGTCAAAGCTCAAAGTAAATTTATTATCAAAGTACATATATGTCACCATATACAGATCTGAGATTCATTTTCATGCAGGAATTTACATGGAAATAAAGAAATGCAATAGAATTTCTGAAATAAAACTGCATATAAACAAAGACTGACAAACAACAAATATGCAAAAGGTGACAAATTGTGAAAATGAGAAACAATAATACCGAGAACATGAGTTGTAGAGTCCTTGAAAGCGACTATAGGTACTTAAACAGCTCAGAGTTGAGGGAAGTGAAGTTTACCATGCTGGTTCAGGGACCTGATGGTTGTAGGGTAATAACTGTTCCTGAACCTGGTAGAGTGGGACTTAAACCTCTTATACCTCCTATCTGCTGCAAAAAGCTCATTATTATGGCATTTATACCCTGTGCTTGTATGCCTATGTCAAAATAAACTTGAATTTGAAGTTGAAGGTGATTTCAGAAGATCATCTTTGAAAATGATTTGCAAGAAGTAATTTCTTTCATGGTGGCAGGTTAATCTAATTCCTTTAAAGTTTGATATTAATTGGTTTTTAAACAACTATAATTGTCCTGAGCTCAGCTGTCCCTTGCAGCCTACCATAAGTCTTTCTACTGATGCCTGTGTTACCGAAATGTTCAAAGATACCCAACCTTTTCACTTTCAGCAGTTGTAACTCATTGTGTACACACTCTCTGTTCCCTGTACTGGGATAATATCTTTATTTTAGGGGTATTTTTACTCTTTCCCTTTTCTCTTAAAAGTTTAATTTACATATTTAAAATATGTGCAAGATGCACACCATTCTCACGTTGAAACATTATTGTCCTTATTCAGGATGCACTCGGGCCTCTGTGGCTCTCACTAGTCCAAAAGGCATGAAGAGAGCCAATGCACAATGTGCACTGTTTCTCCAGGGACACCCTGACATGGGTGCATCCTTGGTAGGGGGATAGGCAGTCGACATGTGCTGACCACTCCAAGATTTGGTTTTTGCCCTTTTTGGTTCTCCATCTGGAAGCTACGTCCCAGTCTTGAGGGCCATTAAGCAAACTTGTTTCAGATGTCTGTTAATAACTCTTTGCGGGTACCAGCTGGATCATATTCAGGGAGAAAATTGTTAACACGGACATGAACCAGCTGGCAATAGACTGACCTCCATATCAGGCCCATGCCCACATTTAGATTGGTAGTCCCAGTGCAACACTGAGTGAGTGCCACACGGCCAGAGGTGCTGTTAAACTGGGACCCTTTCTGCCCTCACAGCTGGGTGCAGTAGATCCTGGGGCAGAATTTGAAATAGCAGGAGAATTAACCCAACTATTCTGGCTAATATAGACAAAAAATTCAGCAATATTGTAGGACTAAGCTGCACACAGACCCATGACAATATTAATACACTGTCAAGACTTCAAAAGATCATCGTCGACTGGCAAGAGGTTGGTTCATAAAAGGTGCTAAAGAAACATCTTGATCCTCCTCTACTAGGACAAGGGGTCAGCAAGCGAATATATGGAAGATTCCAGGACTGAATAGTCAAGTTCCAATGCAACACCCAGGATTTTTGCCACAAAGTTGAAACTTGTCATCAAATCTTCCTCAAGCATTCACATGAAGAATATGGTGAGGGTAAAGTTCCTCCTCCAGGCAACTTCAGTAAGCTTAGAGGTTAATTTTTACGTCCAACATTGCTTTTTTTTTTCCTGCTGTGGTTATTGGCAAAAAGACTTCCATGCTTGGACCACAGCTGGAAGCTGTTAGCATAGCTGACCACAGAATACAAGGGCACCAAGTACAATGTTAACCTTGTTCAGCCAGAATGAAACGATGACTAACATTGATGCAGATGATCTACCAATGTCCTGGGGAGGGCTGCTATTTTTAATGGGGTGTCTGAGGCTGAGGGAGCACCAGCAGGTTTGTTACTGGGAGGAACAGGCAAGCGGGCCTCCTCCCCGCACAGCCTCTTTCCCACTTTCTTCATTTCTGCTGCCTCCATCGGTGCGACAAGACCCCGTATTGAACTCATGCAAGTCCAGTTTTAATCCAACACATGAAACACCAGAGGAACACAATGGGACAAGCAGTATTTATGGAGGGAAATGGACAATCAGTGTTTTAGGACAAGCCCTTTATCAGTTCAGACTCAAAACAGCAACAGTACATCTCCCTCCACAGATGCTGCCTGAACCTCTGGGTTTCTCCTCTGGTTTGTCTGTTGCTCCAGATTCCAGTATCTGTAGTCTCTGGTGTCTCTAGTTTTAACCTAGCCTGCCACTGGCTCTAATGCTGGGTCATAAACCTCAAATGTTAGCTCTACTTCTCTCTCCACTCATCACAGATAAAGCCCTTCTAAACACTGAGCACATCTACATGGAACGCCATCATAGGAAAGCAGCATCCATCATCTGGGATCCCCACCGCCCAGGTCATGCTCTCTTCTCGCTGCTGCCATCAGGTAGAAGGTACAAGAGCCTCTGGGTTCAAACCTGTTCAAGAACTTTTACTACGCCTCAACCATCAGACTTTTGAATAAAAGGGGATAACTACACTCACTTGCCTAATTATTGAGATGTTCCCACAACCAATGATCTCACTTTATGGATTCTTTATCTCATTATCTCATGTTCTTGTTATTTATTGCTATTTATTTATGTTTGCATTTGTTGTCTGGTAGATTATTTGTTCATCCTGTTGAAGTTACTATTCTATAGATTTGCTGAGTATGCCCACAGGAAGATTAATCTCAAGGCTGTATATGGTGACATATATGTACTTTGATACTAAAATTTAATTTGACTTTGACTTTGACTGATGAGTGTCATCAATCAAACCACCGATCTTGCCATGCCTCAGCTTTGCTGAATCGAGTTGCCTCCAGGTCAGCTCCAGCAACGCCAGCCTGGACTTGCTGCAACCGTCCTGCCTCGGCGAGACTCCAGTCACACCGCAAAAATGCCAGCTCGTACGAGTGATTCTGCTCAACTCCGCCAGGGAAGCTGCAGGCCGCTATTTGCAGCGATTGCTTACTAGAAAAAGTGTGAATAACTAAGTTTTTTTTTGTTTCGTTGGTCACCAGTAAGTTTCCACTCAAGCCAGTAATTAGCACCATCTTAAACAGGAAGCCGATTCTTCTGTACTGTTCTGTGCATTTGTACACATCAGTAGCACGGTGGCCACGCAGGCGGCCGTCTGGGGTGATATACTGCTACACATCAGAGCAATATTCCTATGCTCCATTTCAACATGCCAGAGCTCTGCTTCCTCCACTCCTTTTAATCTCACCAGTATCCCACTCCCACGCTCACCTTCAATCCAACAGAGTTAAGTTCCCTTGCTCACTTTGAAACTCGCTGGGGTCCTTTTTTGCCCTGCTCTCTTTAAATTCCCTTGGTTCACTATTGTGAGCCTCTAAAAGGTTTTGAATTAAGTCTGTAGCAGAATTAATTTTTAAAATTCCAATACTCCTGAATGTCTACCAGTCCATTAAGTCCATTAGCACCCGATTCCCCTGGGTGGAGTTTTGGTGTACAGTACCATGTGTTGTGCTGGAACATTTGCTTTTTACTTGTGTTTTGAACATGGCCCCGTCCACTGACTCGGAACAGTCCCATAGCCACTCCAACTGACTCTTGTGAGCACCTCTTTGTTCTTGTCCTGGCTGTTTAGCCTCTGCCTGTATGCTGGTAGGAGGAGGAAAGCCAGATGATCAGATTTCCTGAAATGTGATCTCGGGATGGAATGGTAGGCATTCCTGATCGCAGTGTAACAGTGGTCAAGTGTGTCAGGACCCCTCGTGCTGCAGGTGATGTGTTGATGATATCTCGGCAGAGATCGCTTTAAAGCAAGCATGACTGAAGTCCCTGCCAATGATTTGAAAGGCATCAGGGTAGGAATGTCTGTGACGTGTTGAGGCTCAGTCTACACCTGCTGAATAGATTAATGAAGGGAGAGTGACAGATAGACAGACAAAGGGATATAGAAAAGCAGTGAAATGCAGTGGCAATAGTTGTAAAAGGAAAAGGAAACTATCTCAGCAGATCAGGCAGCATCTGTGGAGAGAGATGAACTGAGATAATGTTATAGATGGATAAATTTACTGCACACCTCCACGACTGCCTGTGACAAAGAATTCCATAGATTCACCACCCTCCTTATCTCTGTTCTAAAAGGATGCCCCTCTATTCTGAGGCTGTGTCCTCTAGTCTTTGATTTTCCCTCAATACGAAACATCTCCTCCACATCAACTCTGTCGAGGTCTTTCATCATTCAATTGGTTTCAATCAGATCACCTTTGATTCTTCAGAATTCTAGTGAATTCAAACCCAGAGCCATCAGACGCTCTTCACATGACAAGCCATTCAGTCCTGGAATCATTTTTGTGACCCTCCTTTGAATCCTCTCCAGTTTCAGCACATCCTTTCTAAGATAAGGGGCCCAAACCTGCTCATAATACTCTAAGTGAGGCCTCACCAGTCCTTTATAAAGTTTCAACATTACATCCTTGCTTTTACATTCTGGTCCTCTTAAAGTGAATGCTAACATTGCACTGGCCTTCCTCAACACAGGCTCAACCTGCAAACTAACCTTTAGGGAATCCTGCACAAGTCCCTTTTTTTGTATCTTCTCTCCATTTAGAAAAAGTCAACCCTTTCATTTCTTCTACTGAAGTGCATGACCATATACTTTCCAACACTGTATTCCATCTGCCATTTCTTTGCCTATTCTCCTAATCTGTCTAAGTCCTTCTGTAACCTCTCTACTTCCTCAAAATTACCTGATCGTCCATTTATCTTCATACCATCTGCAAACCTTGCAACAAAGCTATCAATTCCATCATCCAAAATATTGACATATTACACGAAAAGAATTGTTCCCAACACAGACCCCTGTGGAAAACCACTAGTCATTGGCAGCCAGCCAGAGAGGGCTCCCTTTATTCCCACTCTTTGCTTCCTACCAATCAGCCACTGCTTTATCCATGCTAAAGTCTTTCCAGTAATACCATGGGCTCATAGCTTGCTAAGCAGCCTCATGTGTGGCACCTTGTCAAAGGCCTTCTGAAAATCCAAGTACACAACATCAACTGATTCTCCTTTGTCTATCTGTCTTGTTACTTCTTCAAAGAATTCCAATAGATTTGTCAGGCAAGATTTTCCCTTGAGGAAACCATGCACAGTGCATCCAAGTCGAACAAGGTAAAGCTATAACATTGTAGAATAAAATTCAACATCTACAGATAAATTGCAGTGCTGGAACAAGCATGTAAGTTGGACTTTTGAACTTAATAATGTTGTTGGAGTATGTATGGGTGTTGGTAAGTCTGGAGTTGATAATACTGGGACGGCCTAGGGTTGTGCACCTAATTACGGTGATTTTATCCACTACAACCACCTGCATGGGCCATTTTCTCACTGGTGCACTGGACCAGCCCACACTGGCTTATTCTCTCATCCTTTCAGGTATAATATTAATAATTAGTGCAGTCTTAATTTCTAAAGAAATGCCAAATATATTCTATGCAAGCTAAATTATTAAGCAATACAGTTAGTTCAGCTGAAGGAGCTTGCAAGCATCTACTTTACGTATAGTCCTACACAAGGACCCCTCTCTCCATGGCATTCTCTCCTTCTCCACCCCCCCACCCCCAATCAGGCAGAAGATAGATAAGCTTGAAAACATGTTATTGTTTCTTTTTAATACTACATTGCTCAACCGGCGTGATGATCTACATGGATAGCATGCAAAGCAAAGTTTTTCACTGTAGCTCGGTGTACATAACAATAGTAAGCTAACCTGCCAATTTTATCCTTCAAAGAGTTGACCATCACTCTAATCACTTTTGTCTTAACAAAAGCAGTTTATTTTAACAAGTGGAAGGGCGGGGAGCGTCGACTCAGACCATGAGAGGCCTGCGTCGGACATTTTCATGCTTTACAAGCTGCAGGTTGGAAGTCTGTGTGGGGCGCCATTCCCCGCACAGACACTAGAGCAATGTGTGATTAAGTGCCTTGCTCAAGGACACAAACACGTTGCCACAGCTGAGACTCGAACTAGCGACCTTGAGATCACTAGACAAACGCCCTAACCATTTGGCAATCAGTCATATTTCTTCAGTCTACAAGATTTTATCAGTATTTTGGTGCTCTTGATGCGCCGTTGGCCCTATCTCAATAAAACTTCAGAGCAAATTAATAAGTTATTATAATGGACTTAGACTAAAATGTACGTCAGCATTTTTGTTTCAACAGTTGGTGTGTAATTGCTCATTAGTTTTTCCTACAGCAGACTGGACACTTCAATGGAAATTGAACAAGAAGGGTCTGTTTCTGTGCTGTAACGCCCATTAAATCTCTATGACTCTATGATTCACAGACTCACGGACAAATATAGAATTGCCTAGAAAGCTTGAGTGAGTGCAATGGGAGTTCAACATCTTATAATCATCATTGCACCAGAGAGGAAATGACTGGACAGCTTGGAAACTAAGACTAAGGGTATGATGCATGGATAAGTTGTAATTAAAATCCAGGAAACAGCTTAGGTAATGGTGAATATCCCAGAGCTTTTACTAATAGCTCTAACTTACTGTAACTTAGGAAAGAAGAAAATTGGATCTATTTGTCTGGTTTAATATCCACCTTGCAAAATCTTGAATGTGGGCAACTTTATTGTCCTTTTTGGCTTTCCTCATAGTGTGGTAATTAATTGTTAGTTCCTCTGTGTGAATTATACATGGGAACCAAGAACAGATGGAAGCCTTTCAGCCCCTCCAGTCAATGAGATCATGGCCAAACTCCATAGTCTTTCCTTTTTCCTATATCTCTTCACATCATTCTCAAAATCATGGCAGGGGTTGTAGCAGCTTGTAAGTTCCATTTTGGGTGGTGGGAGAAAACTAGCCTACCAAATGGAATGGAGTCATTAGCCAGGTAATTTGTCTTTTGGTCAAAGGATGAATTGGTATTGGTTTACTATTGTCACGTGTACAGAAATACAATTAAAAACTTTATTTTGCATGCCATCCATACAGATCATTTCACAACACAACTACACAAAATTAACAAGGATGTTGAGGGACTGAGCAACGGGAAGAGTTCAGACATGCTAGGACTTTATTCACTGGAGTGTAGAACAATGAAGGGTGACCATATAGACAATCTATAAAAACATAGACGGGGGTAATAAACTCAATCTTTTTCCAGTGCTGGGGAATCAAGAGCAAGTGGGCATAGGTTTAAGGTGAAATGGAAAGGACTGAATAAGAATTTGAGAGGCAATGTTTTTACATGAATGGTGGCATGCATATGGAATGAGCTGCCAGAGAAAATGATTGGGGCAGATACAATAACAAATTTTAAAAGACATCAGAAGGTTAAGTGCAAATGTTGGCAAATGGGACCAGCTTGTATAGGCATCTTGTTCGGAAAGGGCTCGTTGGGCTGAAGGGTTTGTTCCCGTGCTGTATAACTCTGTGAACCCAATATCAAGGTATGAAAGGAAAAGTAATAATAGAATGCAAAATATAGTGTTACAGTACAGAGAAAGTGCAGTGCAGGTAAACATTAAGGAGCAAGGTACAAGGTACTTCCTCTACCTAATAAAGTTGCCACTGAGAATATGTTTGTGGTCTTCTGCTGATATAGCCCATCCACTTCAAGTTTCAACTTGTTGTCTGTTCAGAGATGATTGACTGCACAGCAGTGTTGTAACATGCCGTCACTGGAGTTACAGGCGCCTTCCTGTATCAGCTTCAACCAGTCTGGCTGTTCTCCTGTGTTCTCTTTCATTAACAGGTCACTTTTTCTCACAGAATTGCCACTCACTGGATGTCTTTTTTTGCGTATTGCAGCAATCTCTGTAAACTCTAGAGACTACTGTGGATGAAAATCTCAGGAAACCAACAGTTTGTGAGATATTCAGACGACACCTTCTGCCACCAACAAACATTCCATGGTCAAAGTCACTTAGATCACATTTCTTCCTCATTCTGATGTTTGGTCTTAACAACAACTGAACCTCTTGATCATGTCTGCTTTTATGCATTGAGCTGTTGCCATGTGATTGGATGATCGATATTTGCACTAATGTACAGGTGTAGCTAATAAAGTGGCCACTGAGTGTGAATATGCAAGACATAAAAGTATGGTTGTGATTTTGTGTAAATGGCCTGAAGGTTGACATGAATGTAGAAGACTGGTTCTGTGCTGTAAGGCTCTATGAATGATGGCCAAGACCTGAAGACACTTACTTTAGATGAGACAATCAGTTCTGGATCAGAAATATGCAAGACATAAAAGAGTATGTTTGTGATTTTGTGTAAATGTGTTATCGGGAGACCCATGTGGAAATCTAAGTAACAAGACTGAAGCCATAAGCAAAGACTTCACAGGTTGGGAGAGATGTGAATTCAAATGATTCGAAGTCCACTTATTATCGAAGTATGTATGCAGTATACAACGCTGTGATTCAATTTCCCCACAGATAGCCACGAAACAAAGAACCATGGAACCAACCCGTTCAAAGAAAAAAGAGCATTAAACTACCCCCTTTCCCCTACACGCGAATAAAGGAGATATCATTTGGATACGAGGACCTTCCCTCAGGAGCAGTGAGTGAGAGGGAGAGAAAGACCATCATAATGGCAAATGCCAAAGACAAGAGGAAGCTCAGACAAGATCATGAACAGATTCAGATGGAAAATTAGCAGGTAACTGGCATGCAACAATGTATCAGAGGACTGACTGTGCAAACAGGGCAAATGACTCCAAGCCAGACATAATCTACACAGTGCCTGTTGCTAGCATTTTATTCACTAGAGTGTAGAACAATGAAAAGGGATCTTAAAATCATGAGGGGCATGAATAGAATGAATGAACTCAGTTTTTTTTCCCATGCCTGTGAATCAAGGACTAGAGGGTATAGTCTTAAGAAGAGAAGGGAAAGACTTAAGGGGAGTTTGAAAGGCATGTATGTGGAATGTCAAATGTCGAATGAAACTTATTGTGTTTATGAGCTGGGGGAAGACTATGGAGATGCACAAACCAGGTTGAGATTCTTCTGAGTCAACTATGAGCACAGTGCTAATTGCTTTGTACAATGTGGCTAAGCAAGTCAAAGCAGGCAACAGGACCTCCAAACTTGGTGAAGGCCTCAGTAACAATCTGAGTTGAATCACAGTCTAGCGTTTGTTGCATCAGAGTCTAGAGATGGTTGCATCACAGCCTGATATGGAAATACCAATACCCAGGAATGGGAAAAGTCTGCAGAGAGTGCTAGATTCAGCCCTGTCCATGACGGGCAAAGCCCTCCCCACCATTCACCACATTTATAAGGAGTGCTACCACAAGAAAGCTGCATTCATTATCAAGGACACTCACCATTCCGGCCGTGCTCGCCTCTCACTGGGTAGGAGATATAGGAGCCTTAGGTCCCACACCAACCAAATTCAGGGACAGTTACCAGCCTATAACCATCAGGCTCCTGAACTGGTGTGGTTAGCTTCACACACCTCAACTCTGAGCTGAATCTGTACCTTCAAGGACTCTATAACTCATGTTTTCAGAATTAATTATAATATCATCTTTTGCACTGGTTGTTATTTTTATTTATAGTTTTTCACAAACTCTATTACATCTCTTTACTTTCTTATAAATGCCTGCAAGAAAATGAATCTCAAGATAGCACAGTCTGTGTTACATATCAATACACTATTGGCTGCTTTATTAAGTGTACTGTACACTTGCTCATTAATGCAAATATCTCATCAGCCAATCATTGGCAGCAACCTGGTGGTGCCATAGGGCTCCACGACAGCATTGCGGTTAGGGCCATGCTATCGCAGCTCAGGGAGTCGGAATTCAGAGTTCAATTCTGACACCGTCTGTAAGGAGTCTATACGTTCCTCCCTGTGACTATGTGCGTTTCCTTTGGGCGTTCCATTTTCCTCCCACAGTGCGGTAGGTTAATTAGTTATTGTAAGTTATCCTGGTATTAGGCTAAGGTTAAATAAGTGGGTTGCTCAGCTGTGAGGCTTGTTGGGCAGGAAGGGCCTGTTCCACATTATATCTCTGGACAAATTAATAAAAACAAATAAACTCAATGCATTAAAGCATGCAGATGTGGTCAAGAGGTTCAGTTGTTGTTTGGACCAAACATCAGAATGGGGAAGAAGAGTGCCAGACAGGGGGGTTTGAGTACCTCAGAAACTGCTGTACTCCTCAGATTTTCACAGACAACATTCTCTACAGTTCACAGAGAATGGTATGAAAAAGACATCCAGTGAACGGCAGTTCTGTGGTTGAAAATACCTGGTAATGAGAGAGGGCAGAGGAGGCCAGACTGGTTCAAGCTGACAGGAAGGCAACAGTAACTCAAGTAACCACACATTACAACAGTGGTGTGCAGAGGAGCATGTCTGAACGCATAACAACATTGGACCTTGAAGTGGATGGGCTACAGCAGCAGAAGACCATGAACATACACTCAATGGCCACTTTATTAGGTACAAGAGGCTAACAAATCAGCCACTGAGTTTACTTTGATTTTAAATTCGCTTTGACTTTGAAAGGAAAAGCAGGAGGACTGGTGGATAACGGATAACAAGAACATACAATTATTGATCTGTACTCATGAGTACGTGCCAAATGGGTAAAGCTCAATGTGCATTCTACTGTATATAATTCTAATTGAAATTAGAATTGGTTTATTATTGTCTCATGTACTGTAATACAGTGAAAAACTTGTCTAACACACTGTTTATTCAGGTCAGATCATTACACAGTGCGTTGAGGTAGAATAAAGTGTAACAGGTACAGAGGAAGTGCATTGGCGATAAACAATAAGGTGCAAGGTAATAATGAGGTAGATTGTGAGGTCAAGAGTCTACCTTATTGTATTATGGAACCATTCAATGGTTTTATAAAAGCCAAACTTCCTTCGCTTCCTGAGGAAGTCAAGGAAATAGAGGTGTTGGTGAGATTTCTTGGTCATGGAGCCTGTGGTTGGACCTGGACAGGTATTGGTGATGTTCACTCTTAGGAACATTATGTTTTAACCAATTATATCAAAGTTCAAAGTAATTTCAAAGTGAATTTATTATCAAAGTACATATATGTCACCTTACACTACCTTGAGATTCATTTTCTTGTAGGCATTCATAACAGAACAAAGAAATATGATAGAATCAATGAAAAACTACAGGCGGAAACTCTTAAACAAGCAATGTGCAGAAGAAGAACAACTGTGTAAATACAATAAATAAATAAAAAATAAACAACAAAAACATACATTAAATAAATAAGTTGATCAGATAAATGAATAGTAGAGTTCTTGAAAGTGAGTCCAAAGTTTGTGGAATCAGTTCGGAGTTGATGTGAGTGAAATTATCCTCGCTGCTTCAGGGGCCTGATGGTTGAAGGGTAATACCTACTCCTGAAGCTGGTGGTATAGGACCTAAGGCTCCTTCACAATAGCAGCAGCAAGAAGAGAGCTGACCTGGATGGTGGAGGTCCTTAAATTGTCTGCTGCTGTCTTGTGGTAGTGTTCCCTTTCGATGTGCATGATGGTGGGGAGGGCTTTGCCTGTGATGGGCTAGGCTGTATCTACCACTCTTTGTAGGCTTTCCACATTCCTGCCCCAATATTTCTTTTGAGATGTGAACATTTATTAAACTTATTCCTGGAACATTAATAGGATTGTTTCTAACAACTATTCCTGTGAACTCAAAGAACTTGATCAAATCAGAGAGGTAGCACCCTGTGGAGCGTAAAACCACACTGGGATGACAAACTAAACACAGATCTCTCCACAATTTCATCAACATAATGATAAAAGAAATTTCTTACGTATTTGTTTGAACACCACTTCTATTTCTATTCCTCATTGATAGATTAGCCATACGATTGGGGCAGCACGGTAACACAATACAGGCGACCTGGGCTCAATTCCTGCTGCCCACTGTTTGTACCTTCTCCCCATGACCGTGTGGGTTTCCTCCGGGCGCTCCGGTTTATAGACAATAGACAATAGACAATAGGTGCAGGAGTAGGCCATTCAGCCCTTTGAGCCAGCACCGCCATTCACTGTGATCATGGCTGATCATCCACAATCAGTACCTTTTCCTGCCTTCTCCCCATATCCCTTCACTCCGCTATCTTTAAGAGCTCTATCTAACGCTTTTTTGAAAGAATCCAGAGAATTGGCCTCCACTACCTTCTGAGGCAGAGCATTCCACAGAACCACAACCCTCTGTGTGAAAAAGTTTTTCCTTAACTCCATTCTAAATTGTCTACCCCTTATTCTTAAACTGTGACCTCTGGTTCTGGACTCCCCCAACATCGGGAACATGTTTCCTGCCTCTAGCTTGTCCAATCCCCTAATAATCTTACATGTTTCAATCAGATCCCCTCTCATCCTTCTAAATTCCAGTGTATACAACCCCAGTTGCTCCAATCTTTCAACATATGACAGTCCCGCCATCTCGGGAATTAACCGCGTGAACCCACGCTGCACTTCCTCAATAGCTAGAATGTCCGTCCTCAAATTTGGAGACAAAAACTGTACGCAATATTCCAGGTGTGGTCTCACCAAGGCCCTGTACAACTGCAGAAGGACCTCCTTTCTCCTATACTCAACTCCCCTTATTATGAAGGCCAACATGCCATTAGCTTTCTTCACTGCCTGCTGTACCTGCATGCTTACTTTCAGTGACTGATGAACAAGGACACCTAGATCTCATTGTACTTCCCCTTTTCCTAACTTGGCACCATTCAGATAGTAATCTGCCTTCCTGTTCTTGCCACCAAAGTGGATAACCTCATATTTATCCACATTAAACTGCATCTGCCGTGCATCTGCCCACTCACCCAACCTGTCCAAGTCACCCTGCATTCTCATAACATCCTCCTCACATTTCACACTGCCACCCAGCTTTGTATCATCGGCAAATTTGCTAATGTTACTTTTAATTCCTTCATCTAAATCATTAACGTATATTGTAAATAGCTGCGGTCCCAGCAGTTTCCTCCCACAGTCCAAAGACATACCAGTTGGTAGGTTAATTGGTCATTGTAAATTGTCCCCTGATTGGGCTAGGGTTAAATTGGGGGTCGCTGGGTGGAGCAGTTCGAAGGGCTGGAAGGGCCTATTCCACATTGTATCTCAATAAATGGAAAAAAGTAAGTTCCATCAGCTGTCCTTAGGGAATACACAGGATCTTGGAAAATGAATAGATATTGGAGTCATGGGAACAAGTACACTCCAGACAATTCCTTCTGCCTCACAGCATTCTAATTCAGAAATGCAAGATCCATGGCTGACAAGACTTAGAGAACCTAATTGCATAGCTCATTTCCTTTCAGAACTGCAGCTCATTCATCTAGATTCTCTAGGCTAGGGCTTCTCACCTCTGAGTCAGAAGGTTATGAGTCCAAAGAATCATGCTGGTGTTCCCAGTGCAGTACCAAGGGAATATCACAGTGTCAGTGATGTTATCTTTGAAATGAGCCAAAAAAAAAGCCCTCTGGAGGAATCTGATGAGTCAGACAGCGTCTGCGGAGGCAGAGGGGTGGTTGATGTTTCGGGCTGAAAGAGTAAAGGAGGATGGTCAGGAGAGGGGAGAAGCAAGAGCTGACAGATGATAGGTGGATCCTGGTGAGGATAGCTTGATGAGTAGATGGAGCCTGATAGGGGAGGGAAGGCTGGAGATGGTGACCGAGGCTGGGAGGTGATGTGGAGATAACCAGGGCTGCAGAAGATGCAACCTGATAAGAAATGAAGATGGTGGTTGGAACCAGGTTAGAGAGGGATGCGGGGTAGATGTGGACTGGAGGGAGAGAGAGAGGGAGAGGGGATCCAGTGAGTGAGTCTGTAGATATTGGTCAGGTGGAACCAGGTGGGGAGGGGAAGGGAACTGGGAAACAGAGGGCTGGATGGGAAGGTATTTGGAAAGAAGATAAGCTGGAGGACCTGGATAGATCAGGTGGAGAGATAAAGTTATGGGGGGGGGGTGTAAATTACCTGAAACTGGAGAATTCAATGATCATGCCAATGGATTGGAGACTACTCAGGTGGAACATGAGGAGCTGTTGTTCTGGTCTGTTCTGGGCTTGCTCCAGCTGTGGAGGAAGTTATGGACAAACAAGTCAGTGGGAATGGGGAGGGAGGTCTGTATAGTTTCAAGATGACCATTGCGGGGAGACTGGAGGTTTTTTTCTCCTGTTTGTGGATTCCTGCTATGTCTAGCTTGATTGTCTTTTTAAATCTTTTTATTAAATAAGTATACAAAAAGGTAAGCAATATAGACACTAATACATTGTTAGAATATAATAAAATTACAGAAGATATTAATACAAAAAAAAACTACAAACAATGTAATTTAAACATAACATACCAAGGTAACATAATAGTATACTAATTTTATATATATATCAATGGAGAAAAAGAAAAAAAACCCCAAAAAAAACCCCACCGTGCAACTAACTAAAAGCAACGCAAAGCAATGGGCTAACTTGAAACCAAACAGAGTTAAACTTAAAATCACGTCCTCAATCCCGACCTCCATTAAAAACAGTGAAAAAAAACAAGAAGGGTATATATTACGTTAAATGAAAATATTGAATAAAAGATCTCCAAGTCTGTTCAAATTTAAATGAGGAGTCATAAAGATTGCTTCTAATTTTCTCCAAATTCAAGCATAATATCGTCTGAGAAAACCAAAAAAAGGTAGTTGGAGCATTAAGCTCTTTCCAATGTTGTAAGATACATCTTTTCGCCATTAAAGTAAGAAATGCAATCATTCTACGGGCTGAAGGGGAGAGATTACTGGAAATTTTAGGTAGTCCAAAGATAGCAGTAATAGGGTGAGGAGAGATATCTATATTCAATACCTTGTAGATAATATTAAAAATGTCTCTCCAAAAAGTTTCCAAAGTAAGGCAAGACCAAAACGTATGAGTTAAAGAGGCTATCTGCCCTGGACATCTATCACAAAAAGGATTAATATGAGAATAAAAGCGCGCTAACTTATCTTTGGACATATGTGCTCTATGAACAACTTTAAATTGAATTAGGGAATGTTTAGCACAGATAGAGGAAGTATTGACTAATTGTAAAATCTGCCCCCAGTCATCCACAGAAATGGTAAACCCCAATTCCTGTTCCCAATCTACCCTAATCTTATCAAATGGAGCTTTCCTAAGTTTCGTAATAATATTATAAATCATAGCCGATGCACCTTTCTGACATGGATTAAGGTTGATTATAGTATCTAAAATGTATGTAGGAGGAAGCATTGGAAAGGAAGAAAGTATAGTACTTAGAAAATTTCTAACTTGTAAATATCTAAAAAAATGTATTCTTGATAAGTTATATTTATTAGATAATTGTTCAAAAGACATAAGGGAACCATCTAAAAATAAATCCAAAAACCGTGAAATACCCTTAGTCTTCCAAATTTGAAAAGCACGATCCGTAAAAGAGGGAGGAAAAAATATGTTACCTAAAATAGGAATCGCTAACCCAAATTGATTAAGATCAAAAAATTTTCTGAATTGAAACCAAATACGCAAGGTATATTTAACTATTGGGTTAGACACCTGTTAAAGGCGTTTCCAATCAAAAGGAAGAGAGGAACCTAAAATAGAGCCAAGTGTAAAACCCTGAACAGACTGTAATTCCAATATTACCCATTTAGGAATGGATAGTATATCCTGGTCCAGTAACCAGAATTTCATATGTCGAATATTAATTGCCCAATAATAAAATCTAAAGTTAGGTAATGCTAAGCCTCCATCTCTCTTAGCTTGCTGTAAATGTATTTTACCCAGTCTCAGGTTTTTATTCTGCCAAATAAATGAAGAAATTTTAGAGTCAACTTTGTCAAAAAAAGATTTTGGAACAAAGATTGGTAATGCCTGAAATATATATAAAAACTTTGGCAAAAAAAACATCTTAACTGCATTAATACGACCAATCAAAGTTAAATATAAAGGAAGCCATTTAGATGAAAGTTGAGTAATATGGTCTATTAATGGTAAAAAGTTAGTCTTAAATAAATCTTTGTATTTACAAATAATTTTAATCCCAAGATATGAAAAATAATTATTAATCAATTTAAATGGAAATTTATAATATAAGGGAAGTTGTTTATTAATCGGAAAGAGTTCACTCTTACTAAGATTTAATTTATAACCTGTAAAAAGACCAAATTGTGCTAATAACTCTAAAACAGCCGGGATGGATTTTTGAGGATTAGAAATATATAAAAGTAAATCATCAGCATAGAGTGATAATTTATGGGACTTTAAGCCCCGAGTTATCCCAGTAATATTTGGAGATTCTCGAATGGCAATTGCAAGAGGTTCTAATGCAATATCAAATAATAAGGGACTAAGAGGACAGCCTTGTCGAGTACCTCGAAAAAGAGGGAAAAAAGGTGAACTTAAAGAGTTAGTACGGACCGAGGCCACAGGAGAATAATATAAGAGTTTAATCCAGGATATAAATTTCAAGCTGAAATTAAACCTTTCAAGCACCTTAAATAAATAAGGCCATTCTACTCGATCAAAAGCTTTCTCGGCATCTAAAGAGATAACACACTCAGGAACATTTTGTGAGGGAGTATAAACGATATTTAACAGTGTACAAATATTACAAAAAGAGTAACGACCTTTAATAAAACCCGTTTGGTCTTCCGAAATAATAGAGGGAAGTACTTTTTCTAATCTATTTGCTAATAACTTAGAAAAAACTTTAGAATCAACATTTAATAAAGATATTGGTCTATAAGATGCACATTGAGCAGGATCTTTATCCTTCTTTAATATTAAAGAGATTGACGCTCTATTAAAAGGTTCAGGAAGTTTACCAAGTTTCAATGAAGCCTCAAAAACCCTACAGAGCCAAGGGATTAATGAAGGAGCAAAACATTTATAAAATTCTACGGTAAACCCATCAGGGCCAGGAGCTTTCCCCAAATTCATAGAGAAAATAACATTCTTAATCTCATCCATGGTAATAGGAGTATCTAACATAGAAGCCATATCCTGTGAAATCTCAGGGAAGTCTAAATTATCTAAAAAATCATTCATATATTTAGAATCTCGAGGAGACTCTGATTGATATAAGGGAGAGTAAAAATCACAGAAGGTTTGATTAATCCCCACATGATCAAGTATTAGTCGATCATTTTGGTTATAAATCTGATTAATTTGAGATTTAGCATAATTAGACTTCAATTGATTAGCCAACAGTTTACCAATTTTGTCACTGTGTACATAAAATTCACTTCTTGTTTTCTTTAATTGGTTTACAATCGAGGACGAGAGTAATAAACTGTGTTCCATTTGAAGTTCAGTTCTTTGTTTATATAACTCCTCAGAAGGAGCTATAACATATTTCTTATCAATTTCCTTAATCTTGTCCACAATTACCAACTCCTCCTGCTTCTGCTTCTTCCTCAAAGCAGCAGAATACGAGATAATCTGACCACGAATATAAGCTTTAAAAGTATCCCAAAGAGTGTTAACAGAAATATCCTCTGTATATTGTATATTGTAATTGTAGCTTGATTGTCAAGTTTGCAACATTATGCCTATATCTAAACTTTAGAAGTTGTTCATTGGCCGCCAAGCTTTTTGGAATATTCTTGGGCTTTGACATATATTAAGTGAATATAAACTTTCTGTTCCCATTTGAAACTAGTCAAATCAATGGATTCCAGGTTTAAGTGGCGCAGTAGTGTAGCTCGTATAGCTGCTGCCTCATAGCTCAGGCAACTCTTTTCATACCCTCTGGGTAAAAAGTGGCCCTTTGGGATCCTATTAAATCTCTCCTTATATGGGTTTCCTCCCGCAGTCCAAAGATATACCAGATAGGTTAATTGGTCATTGTAAATTGTCCCCTGATTGGGTTAGGGTTAAATTGGGGCTATTGGGGGTTGCTAGGCAGCATGGCTTAAAGGGCCTACACCATGCTGTATCTCCAAATCAATCAATCAATCAATCAATCAATAATATTGCAACAGCAGCTTCACACTGAATGTCAGCAAGACTGAAGAACTGACAGTGAACTTCAGGAAGGGGAAGTTGGGACAATACACACCAGTCTTCATTAGTTATTGGTGGCAAGTGTGAGCATCTTTAAGTTCCTGGGCATTAACACCTCGGAGGATGTGTCCTGGATCCAGTGCATTGAATGTGATTGTGAAGGAGGCATGCCAGCAGCACCACTTCATCAGGAGTTTGAGGAGATTTGGTATGTCACCTGTTAGGGGTCCACAGTTTTGTTTTCCTGGGAGTCCATGGTTTTGTTTACTGTGGGCGTCACGTGGCCCCAGTTTCGTTACTGGGAGTCCACAGTTCCGTTTCTGTGAGTGTTACCTTATGACGTATGCTGCCAGTATAAAAGAAATGTGGAGAGTGCTGAGGAGTCGAAGGAAAGAGAGAGAGAGCGTGAAGATTGCAGACATCGAGCTATCCAGGAACAGCTCACGAACGAGAAGAGTAAAGTCTAATGCTTACCCAAACCCAAAGGATTGAATTAATCAGCGGCACACTGTGCGTTGTGGAGACGTGTCGGTTCCTTGTACGATCCATGGGTGTGGATTTTGTGACAGTCACTTTGTGAAATCGCTCTTGGTGGATTTTGGAACAGCATTCCTCGGGTGGGATCTTCAGTAATCGTTTCTTCATTCACTAGCTGTGGAATCTTTGGAATTCGTCATGATCGCCTCGTCGCTGCACTGTGAATCCACAAGTCTCTCCTCTCACCTATTTTGTGAATTAATGGGACGCTCTGAACTGCCACTTTAAGACTGTGCTTGAGTAAGGTTTGTTAAGAACGGGTTCTATGTTTGACTATAAGGGAGCATATCACTGTTAACTTCTGTTTAAGAAAGTAGTTGATTTAATTTTCTACAAATATAGTGGTTTTAATTTTAAAACCCGGCTCAATTTGTCATCTCTTGCTGCTGGTACGTTACAAAATCATAACACACCAATTATTCTTACGAATTTCTACAGATGTACGATGGGGAGCATTCTGACTGGTTGCATCGCAGCCTGATATGGAGGCTCCAATGCAAACGATTGCAAGAGGTTGCGTGGGGTGTGGTCTCAGCCAAGTCCATCACGGGCAACAACCCTTCCCACCACCCAAGCCATTTCAAGAAGGCAGTGCCTTTTATCATTTCGGATCTTCACCATCTGGGCTATACCCTTTTCTCATTCTTACCATTTGGGAGGAAGTTCTGGAGCCTGACCATTTACACTCAATGATTCTGAAACAGTTTCTTTCCCTCCACCATTAGCATTCTGAACAGTCCATGAGAAGTCTCATTATTCTGTATTTTTGCTCTATTTATTTAGGTTGTAACTTATAGTGCTTTTGTTTCTTTACACTGTATTGTTGCTGCACAACAAATTTCATGTCATACAGTATATTACAGTGGAAGTAAACCTGATTCAGGTTCCTATCACCCTGCATGCGTTTAGGGAAAGCTGTCACCAGAATGTATAACACTTTGATTCTAATAATGACAGGTTTCTTTCTGTAACTCCATATCACTTGACCTCTTTTGGAGAACATGTCGGTAAAGCAAAGTTAGGCCGCCTGATTGTGAAATAATATGTAACACTTTCAACACTTTTGTACTTAGTACAACACTAGTAAGCCAAGGCACTATAATTTGCAATACTAATATACCAAGCCTTTATTTTCTATTTAAGCAAAGAATAAATTGTTATATTCATAAAGAATAACAGCCTTTGAGAATCTGAGTACTACCACAGTAGTTACTGGTTGCTGGTGTCTAATCTGTTGGTCGGGAGTTGGCATATCTATGAAGGGGAATGCATTTTGGCACATAGCTTCTCCTACAGCAGCTACTAAGATTTCATGAGCGCAATGAATGAAGATAAAATCTCCTGCATATTTTCATTTCCAGTCATCTTGAGTTCAGTGTTTTAGTTAACATTCCTGAGACTTCACCATTGTGGCTAGGATAAATCAGTTTATGCACAATTTCTGTATGAAATATTACAGTCAGGAACCATTTAGGTCAATTCTCGTAAAAACCAAAAGATTACTAATCCCTCGTGGTCTGTTGTAAAAGTGGAGGAATTAAAAAAAAGGTGGATTTCAATACGATTAGAAAAACCAAGTATGTGCTGTGTTTTACTATCCATAACATAATGAGCTAGAATTTATAAACGACAAGTAAAGAAACAACATTATTTTGATTTGGTGCAAATTTTCAGTGATATCTGTTACTGACTGACTTTCACAATGAAAGTTTAAACGGTTCTAAAAGATAATTTAATGCTGACTAGAAACTTTTGCTGACAATTATAGAGGGGTGCATCCTACTGAGATTTTTTGATGATGGGCATTGGATAGGTACTTGAGGAAAATATTATATGGGACTACTGAGAAAGAGTGGGGAATAGATTGCCCTACAAGGAGCTAGTATAGACATAATGGGTTGAATGGCCTTCTTGTAAAAGTTTTCTAATTCTATGGTCAATACTTAGTATATTTCTATTCTATTTAGTATAACTGACAGAATGTAATGCACAGGTTCAGTGTTTCTACCCAGGGATTACACACTTTATAATTAATTCCGTGTCTGCCATTAAAAGATTAGTTCATTAAAAATAAATTATTAACATCTGCGCCAAGATCTGAGGAATTCTGTGTAAAGTGATGGCTTGCAAACATTGCAGTCAGGTACGCAAAGGTTTTTGTTTATTGGATCATTAAACACCCTGGCTCTGTGTGTGTGTGTGTGTGTGTGTGTGTGTGTGTGTGTGTGTATATGTGTGTGTGTGTGTGTTACTGCAAGATGAGCATTTATCGTCAATCTCTAATAACCCCTGAGAAGACAGGGGTAAATCACCATCCTGAACCGCTGTAGACCTTCTGGCGAAGGTGCCACCACTGCGCTGTTGAGGAAGGAGTTCCAGGATTTGGACTTAGCAACAATGAAGAATCACGGAGTTGTAGAGTCATACATCATGGAAACAGGCCCTTTGGCCCATCTTGTCCATACTAACCAAGCTGCCTAATTAAGTGGCTCCATTTGCAGATCAGTGATACCTTTCCAAGTTAGGATAGTGTGTGAATTATTGGGGAATCTTCAGGTGTTGTTCCCCCATGCACCTCCTGCCCTTATCCTTCATCATGGTCATGATTAGAATGACTGTCTCTGATGGGAAACTATATGGGGACTAATGGAATGATTATTGAAAGGATTTGCATATAGTGTTTAACGTTACATTTTCACGTTGTTCCATGAAGCGCATCTTTTTCTGTAAACATTGAAGATAAACTCAGCTTTGAAGTTACATCACTAGCTTTGTTTCAACCTTAGCAAGGTTTTTCAAACTGTAGTAAAGGAATATTTGCCCAATAAAGGGACATTTGAGGAGAATTTGGCTGATAACATTCCCATTAAAAATTAAAAGTTAATTCTGCTGCCAATGTATCTGGAGAATTCCATGTAAACTACTGGTTTACTAACAGAATGGGAGTGGAAGCATAGACTTTCATTTTGTGTTCTTCCCACATTCCCATGAGCTCTCCTCAGATTCTACCACTCACCCACACACCATGGGAAATGGTGTTCGGCAGCGCAGCAGATCTGGCAATTGCACTCGTGAATATGCAAGTGTCGGCTAATTATTTCATTGTGATTGTATTTAACTTCATTCATTCTTTCATAGTGTTGTCGAGACTTGGACACAGCACAGCAACGCTTTGCTGCCTGTTTGCATTTGGCCTTGCCTGAGAAATTGGATTGTCAAGTCAAATGACTCTGAAGACTATCGGTATTTGTTTTATTTTTAGTTGTACTTTTTAGCCACAGTGTAGGCTTCGTTTACCATTTGAGAGATTTAGTTAACGGTCCTGTTTGGCTGAGTGTTTGTTTTCTTTTCTCTTTAACACTATTCGCATTAAAGTCTGTGAAATATCAACCCGCTTCAGTGTCTCTCACTCTGCACTTGGGCCATATCCGAACCAGGTGACAGCAGGTGACACTTAGAGCAGCCAGTTAACCTACCAACTGAATGTAGGATGTGGGAGGAAACCAAAGAACATGGAGACAGGCTAACAAGTGGAGACACCATACTGGATCTAACACTAGACAATGAACCTGGTCAGGTATCGGATCACTCAGTGAGTGAGAATTTAAAAGACAGTGATCACAAATCCCTGACCTTTAGCATAGCCAGAGACAAGAATAGGAGCAGATGGGGTGGGAATATTTAATTGAGGCGGATTAATTACAATGGTATCAGCCAAGAACGTGGGAGTGTAAGCAAGGAGCAGACGTTCTCAAGCAAAATGTGGAGATTATTTAAGGAAGACTTGCATAAGGTTCTGGATAGGTTTATACCATTGAGAGAGGAAAGGGATGGTATAGTGAAGGAACCATAGCTGACGTAAGTGACTTGAGGGTCAGATCATGCCATATAAGCCTGATTGACTTTTTCGAGGAAGTGACAAAACAAATTGATGAAGGTAGAGTGGTGGATGTGGCGTGTATGGATTTCAGTAAGGCAGTTGCCAAGGTTCCCCATGGAAGGCTCAGCCAGAAAGTAAGGATCCGTGGAAAACTGGCAGTGTTGATTTGGAATTGGCTTGCTCACAGAAGGCGGAGGGTGGTAGATGGACCATATTCTCCCTAGAGGTTGCTGACCAGCAGTGTTCCATAGGGGACTGTTCTAGGACTCCTGCTCTTTGTGATTTTTATAATCCAAGGGAAAGGGTGGGATAGTATTTTTGAAGATGACATGGAGGTTGGTGGTGTTGAATTCAAGAGCTGTAAAGTCACATTGCAGCTCTATGAAACTTTTGGTTAGACCAGACTTGGAGCATTGTGTTCAGTTCTGGTCATCTCACTATAGGAAGGGTGTGAAAGCTGTGGAGAAGGTACAGAGGAGACTTACTAGGAAGCTGCCTGGATTACAGAACATGCCTTGTTGAGGAAAGGTTGAGTGAGCCAGTTTTTCTCTCTGGAGAGAGAAATGAATGATCACTTGATAGAGGTGTATAACATTATGAGAGGCACAGACAGAATGGACATAGTGCCTTTTCCCCAGGGTGGTAATGGCTAACACCAGAGGACATGCTTTTAAGGTGAGAGGAGAAAAGTTTAGGAAAAACGTCAGAGATAGATTTTTATACACATGGATTGGTAGGTGCCTGGAATGCGCTGCCAGGGTTAGTGGTGAATGGTAAGTATCTGGAATACGCTGCCAGGGTTAGTGGTGAATAGCAAGTATCTGGAATACACTGCCAGGGTTAGTGGTGAATGGTAAGTATCTGGAATACACTGCCAGGGTTAGTGGTGAATGGTAAGCATCTGGAATACACTGCCAGGGTTAGTGGTGAATGGTAAGTATCTGGAATACACTGCCAGGGTTAGTGGTGAATGGTAAGTATCTGGAATACACTGCCAGGGTTAGTGGTGAATGGTAAGTATCTGGAATACACTGCCAGGGTTAGTGGTAGTAGCTGATACACTGGGAACTTTCAAGAAATCTTATGCAGATGGATGAAAGAAAAATGATGGTTGTTGGTTATGTAGGAAGGAAGGGTTAGGATTATTGTGCAGTAGGTTAAAAAGTCTACACAACATCATGGGCTGAAAGACCCATACTGTGCCGTACTGTTCTGTGTCGACATGGAGGAAACTCACTCAGTCACAAGGATAATGTGCAGACTCCACAGTGATACAGCACTGGAAGTCCGGACTGAATCGGGTTCTCTGGTGCTTTGAAGCGATGCCTTGACTAGCCGAACCACTGTAACTACCTTCATATGTCTTTTTATTTCTCGAATAACCATTGTTTCTGAACAATCTTCCAGAGTGTGCTTTGTGGGAAAGTACCCACCCTTGCACTTTTTTCCGTCAGATTGAGCTATTGGTCTGTGAATGTTCACCTCACCTGAAGGGCAAAGGCTGCAAAATTCAGCTCTGCCGGTACATAAACAATTTCAATATGAACAATTGATGAACGTCTTCAGAATTGTAGCATGAATCTCACCGGATAGCCCCAATCACAATACGTAGCAATGATCTGAACAGAAGAACATAATACAGGTGTCCCCCGCATTTCGAACGTTCGCTTTACGAAACCTCACTGTTACGAAAGACCTACATTAGTACCCTGTTTTCGCTTTCAGAAGGTGTTTTCACTGTTATGAAAAAAAAAATCAGCGCACAATAAAAGGCAGCGTGCACCCCGAGCAGCCGCTCTCCCCTGGATTTGGAACAGCATTGCTTAAACACGAGCCTGTGAGCAGCTGTTTGCAAGATGAGTTCTAAGGTATTGGAAAAGCCTGAAAGAGCTTGTAAGGGTGTTACACTTAGCGTAAAACTAAATATAATTAAGCGTTTTGATCATGGTGAACGAAGTAAGGACAACGTGAGTTTGGCTTGTGGAAGCTGACGAAGATGATGTTGAAGAGGTTTTGGCATCCCATGACCAAGAGCTGACAGATGAAGAGCTGATGAAATTGGAAGAAAAAAGGATAACAATCGAAACTGAATGAGTAATGATAAAGCACGACTTTAATTTTGAAAGGGTACATCGGTTTAGGAGATATTTGCAGGATGGTTTGAGTCCTTACAAAGAACTGTGTGATAGAAAAATGCGCGAGGCTCAGCAGTCAAGCCACATCAACCACAGCAAACGATGAACCTCAACCTTCGACATCGAGGTGGGCAGAGATAGAAGAAGATGAGCTGCCTGCTCTAATGGAAACAGACGATGATGAGATGACACCCCAGTGTCCCACCATCCCAACCCCCAGGCCACGGACAGATACCGATTCGTGGAGAATGCAGTGGTAGCCGGGAGGCACACAGCGCATCTTTAAGAAAAAAGCCGAAATAAACAAGCTAATTAATTAGGTGCTGCCCGACACGTAATTGTCAGCCCAGATCAGAGACAACGCAATCGGAAATCGCCTCTGATCTGGGCCGACAATTACATGTTGGGCGGCACCTAATTAATTAGCTTGTTTATTTCGGCTTTTTTCTTAAAGATGTGCTGTGTGCCTCCCGGTTATCGCTGCATTCCTGCATGCTTTGCGGCAATGTATTGGTCGGCAGCCTGGAGGGTGGGGCCACTGCACCACCCAACCTGCGACGACTCAGTCTAACACACCATCCGTGTGCTCGGTGCTGTCTTCCCGATTCCCATAAGTGATACTACACTGTACATACATTATTTCTACTTTATATAGGCTGTGTATTTTTATGTGTTATTTGGTATGATTTGGCAGTTTCATAGCTTAAAGGTTACTGGAGAGAGTGTTTTTGCCAACAGCGCTTGCGTGAGATTTTCTGCTGACGGCGCTTGCGTGAGATTTTTGCTACGGAGAACAGTTCAGTAATGATCGTGGAAAAGTATTTCTACTTTATATAGGCTGTGTATTTATCTGCTTTTACTATATGTTACTGTTATTTTAGGTTCTATGTGTTATTTGGCATGATTTGGTAGGTTATTTTTGGGTCTGCGAACGCTCACAACATTTTCCCATATAAATAAATGGTAATTGCTTCTTCGCTTTATGACATTTCGGCTTACGAACCATTTCATATGAACGCTCTACCTTCGGATGGCAGGGGAAACCTGTAGTTCTAACACAACAAATAAGGTGCCAGCAGAATTCAGCGGGTCTGCCGGCATCTATGGAGAGAAAGAGATAAGTGGCATTTCGAATTAACACCCTTCATTGTGGACTGAAAGCTTGAGGTGAAATAGCCAGCAGAAAGCGGTGGGAGCAAGCAGTGGTGCAAGAGCTCCCAAGCCACGTGGATCCAGGTGAGGAAGGGTGATCGGGAAGTGGAGGAGGGAAAAGTAGGAAGCATTTCCAAGTTTAATGACAACGTGAGAGCAGATGGGGTCATGCATAGTGACAGAGAAATGTTGATTTCTTCATCTGGGCCATGCCCTACTTGATGCTACCATCAAGCTGGATATACAGGAGCCTGAACACCCATACATGAAGGTTCAAAGAAAGCTTCTTCTCCACTGCCATCAGGTTCTTGAACTGAGCTGAATAACTCCAATTCTACTTCAGACTGTATATCTTTTTTTCTCTCATCTTGTACTCATGTTGTTATGTTAATTTTGGCTTAATTCCTTGTATCAATTATGTATAATTTATGTTAATTTATATTGGTCATGTTTGTAATGTACTGTGCTGCTACTTCCAAAAGCTAGTTTTCATGGGATTTGTACCCTGTGCATGAGCTATGTAGTACATCCTGAAGCCAGTAAGTCTTGACCGTGAAAACAAACCTGCAGATTCAGCAAGTAGTTAAGAAGGAAAAGGGTACATTAGTTATCATTGCAATTGGTGTTGAGTATTGGAGCGAGGATGGCTCAGATGATGTTAAGAGGCATAGAGAGAGAGAGTGGACAGCCAGTGCCTTTTTCCCAGGATGGCATTGGCTAATATGAGCAGACTTGCTTTTAAAGTGAGTGGAGGATGTCAAAGGCAGGTTTTTACAGAGAGTGGTGGGTGCATGGAATGTACTGCCGGGGTGGTGGTAGAGGCAGATACATTTGGGACATTGAAAAGACTGAAGAGAAATTCAAGATGGCGCCAGTGAACAACAGGACCAACAGTGAGTCTGGCAAACCACTTACTTTACTTTTTCTTTCAAATATGATTCTACTACTAACCTGCGTACAGTTGGAATGTGTGATTTACATTTTGATGGTATGTTCTTGGGCTAATTGAGTAGTTTGGTGTTTTGTTATCTCTGTGGATTCACTGAGAAGTGTGATGCCTGAAGACCTGGAAATCTGGAGACGGAATGTGAACTCATGATTGACTCCTTTGTTTCTCTCCAATTGAAACGTTGAGCAATGTTGAAGTTGACAAAGACGAGAGAAGAGGACACGCAGACGCTCGGCGCCATCATCTGCATTTGACCAATCTTCCTCTCCTTCTTGCTATCTGCCGCCGGAGGAAAGTGCAGGAGCCTTGGGATCCACATTGCAAGGATCGGTCAGGAAGGCTCGTGGCTGTGGACTCATTTTGGGGGACTTTGAGATTTATGTTGCATGTGTTTCTGGATTCTGGTTACTCTTTTTTTGCTGTTTTTGAGCAACTTGATCGGGGTGATTATTCATACTGGGATGCTTGGGCAAAGACCAGCTCTGCAGTTTGCAGTCAGCTAGCAGTGCAGTGCTGAACTGAACTGAACAAAACGGAATACACCTGGACTCCTGGTTTGATGTTTGATATTCTATGTGCTGTTCGCTCACTTTTTGCTGTTTGTGCAATTTGTTCTTTCTTTGCGCATTAGGCATTTGATATTTTCTTCAGACGGGTTCTGTGGTGTTTCCTTGTTCTGTGGCTGCTGTGGGGGAACAAATCATTGTATTCTGTATACATACTTTGATAATAAATGTTTCTCACCCTCTGCCTGCCACCTTGGTTGAACAGAGGAGCACATTTAGAAATAGACTAAGACAACTGTGCTGCTCCGAAGGGAGTTATACGAGGTCCTTCTTACCCTTGGCCATTAGGTTCTATAATGAGTCAATCTATAGCTGGGGAAGTGATGACACCCTCCTGTCAGATTGTTTTAGGTAACTTATTTTTTTATTCTTTCTTACTTCTCTTCTAATGTTTGTATATCTGTGCACTGTAATGTAACTGTGACACTGCAATTTCCTTTGGGATCAATAAATTATCTATCTACCTATCTAGCTATTTATCTATCTATCTAAAGGTACTTTGAAACTTTGAATCCTTGAGACTCTTTAGATAGGCACATGTTTGAAAATAAAATGGAGAGTTTTACGGGAGAGGAGAGTTAGATTAATCTTGGAGTAGGCACAACATTGTGGGCCAAAGGGTCTGTACTGAGTTGTGTTCTATGATCTACATCAATAACGCATATTTTGGTGAAAACACACCCAGGATACTGTGTGCAGTTTTAGTCTTGCTTCAGAAAGGATACTCTTGCAATTTAACAATGGTTCATGAGCTTTAGTCCTGAGTTGGCAGGAATGTCATCTGAACAGAGGTTGGATTTTCCCGTGCATTCACTTACGATTAAAAGGATGAGAGGAGATCTCATTGAAGTGTAATAAGTTCTTGACAAGATTTGACAGGCTGGTATTTAGGGAAGGCATTGGCCCTGATTGGAGAGGGGAGTTTAGAAGTTTAGATTACAACTTCAAAACTGGAGGCTTCACAGGGATCAGGAGAATTTTTTTTCTCTCTGAGGATGGTTACCCTGGGGATTCACCACCACAGAAGACAGGGGAGGCCATGTCTCCTAATATAAAGGAGGAAGTAGATTTCTAAATGGAAAAGGGATCAAGGGGTGTGTGAAGAGAGTGAAGAGATGATACTGGGATCACATCATGTTGAATGGAGGGGTAGGCCTCCTCCTTCTCACACATTTCATCACATTGGAGAGAGGGCACCAGTACCTCGAGGCTCATACATTTGAGTTCCTGACATCAATCATTGTGAAACATTGATTTTACACTGTGCTGCCTTATTGGAGCACACCAATGTTGAGTGCTCACCAGGAAGATCTGCTCAACAGGAAGAGTCTCCTTATGCTTTCAATTGCTGCTTATTGTATTAGTTGGACCAGGGCTCTAATATTGGCATACATGTAGAGTACATGGGAGTTAGGCAGATAAGTCAAGTCTATTGTCATGTGCACAAGTACAATGGAAATACTCAGACCATAAATTATACATAAATTATATAAGACAGTGAGGAAAAAAACAATGCTTGTTCATCACTGCCTGCCCTCAATGTGCTCTATCCAATTCTTCCAACCAGCAGCCCTCTGGGTTCCAGTGTTGCCACTGAACCCCTAACATTTGTGGTGTCACATTGCCATAGATTTCATCACGGGTTTTCCACCATGGTGACCAAGGTGACCAATGATGAACCATTACTCCGAGGCAGCCCAGTTCATTGCTCTCCCCAAACTTTAGTCAGCCTCTGAGACAGCAGGCCTGGTTCGCCTCCACCGTTTCCTCAGGACTGGGGCCCATAATTCGTCTTCCACTTCTGGCAAGCCTTCTGCTCCCTCTTCCGCATCTCAGTGAGTTTGTCCTCTGGATATTATTTGCAGACCAACTGTCAATCAGAAAGAGCCAATCAGCAAGTGGGGAAGTTTCTGCAATGCTTCACTGCCTCTAACCTTTCTACCGGGAAGAAGTATCTGTTCTGGGCTGAACTGCCCTACATTCTACACATCTCATCTGCCACAGGTGCTTCATGGCCACCTGGCGAAGGAGCCAACACTGGAAGTCCTGTCCACCAGGGCTCTAGTTCGCTGATGCTGGAATGCTTGGAAGGGCATGGTAGGACATCCTAGCTGCCAACTGCACCTACTGCTGCCTGGCTAACCATCGTTGGTGCCCAGCCAGACCACCCTGGCCTGGGAGCCATGTCTGGCTGTCCACCTGAGATCTGCACTGTGTGCTGACTCCCGCAAACTCTTGCCCAGTTCATTGGTCCCTTTAAGATTACCCATTGCATCAACCCAGTCACTTACCATCTCCAGCTGACACTGCCCCTCAGGGTCACACCTTCCTTCCGCATGTCCTGCCTCAAGCCAGTTTTCTATGGGCCACCGAGCCCACCTGAGCCTGCACCTCCAGAACCAAGGATGATGGAAGGTGGGTCAGTGTACACAGTTCACTGCTTGACGGATTCATATCATCTGGGACAGGGAGCACAGTACACGGTTGATTGGCAAAGGTACAGTACAGAGGGGGAGTCTTGGGCTCTATCCAGTTTCATCTTGGATCCATCGCTCATCGAGGACCCATCAGGATCATCCTGAGCTATTGGTTGCCAGCACTGTTGGAGGGAGGGTCCTGTCAGGGTTGTACAGGCAGGCATCTCCCAGTCTCCACCCAGCTGACAGGAGTCACCTGACACTCATTTCCAACTCATCACCTGCAACCTATTTAAACCCAGCTCTCATCCGCAGTCCTTTGTTCACCCATCAAACCAGCCAGCTTCAGCCACTTACTTCTTATGTTAAGAATCTGTTCTCTCTGGTTTAGTGGTCGCTTGTGGCTTATTGTTTTATAGTTTATTTGTAAAAATTGGTTCCTTAAGGTTATTATAGCCGGGGATGGTAATGGAGTCAAGTTCCCACTACTTATTAAATACTCCCAATGGTGTGTGTCTCCAATAGCCTCTGATAATCAAGTCCAGCTCCTAGCTTTCACATGTGACTTAGCTACTAAGCCCAGTGAAACTACTTCTACTGACAGGAGAAGGGGCAAAGGCAGGATACTGGCACCTTAAAACCAGTCACTTCAGGCAGATGGGGCTCGTCAGCTCATCTGGGAGAAGGAAAACTGATCTCTACCCTCCACTGCCATGCTGCTCTACCCACTCATGGGGAAGGCTTTGGCAGTAAATCCCGAGGGAAAAATCTGGAGCTCGAGTCCCTAAGGCAGTCCTACATTAAGTTCAATACTGACTGGCAACTCCTGTGATGCTGCTGGTACCGAACTGTATCAGTCTCTGCCGTTCCTTTCGGTTGATCAGATGCGTGGAGAGAGGGAGCTCACCACGTATGGGCAACAGCTTGCTCTGCATATCGTACTGCCCAGGCATGTGTATCTAGAGAGCTGGGACGCAATATCCATGGTCAGCTCTGACTGACAGAGGCCCTCACCCCATTAGTAAAATATTGTTTACTGCTAAATCATCTCCACTGTTCTGCTTTTTGTCAAGCTTCCTGTACATCTCTCAACAAATACGATGAAGACCTTTTTTTTATTATTAATGCTTCCCATTACCCAAAACTAATGATTATTCACCCTCTGCACCCTTGCCTCCCAGCAAAACATTAGAAACAATGAGGTGTGTTTAGTCCATCATGAAGATCCATCTTTTACCAGCTAAGATCTGGAAGGATTAAAGCTGGTTTCTTTCCAGATCTCAGGCTGGTTTTTAAAGCCTGCAGGAGAGTGAGAGGAGGACAACCTTGCTCCTGATTTAGTGAGACTTTCCCTCTGTTTGACAGGTAAGTAACCAAGTGAAATGAAGTTGACATGTTCTTCACCTACGCTCAATAAGTAGTCTGTAGCTTTGTGGAAAGGAAAGGTAGCAACCAGCAAACCTTAATGTCTTCTTACTGCTTTGTAAATTCCTGTTCTGTGATGAAAGAGACCATTCAGTCCATTGGGTCCATGCCAACTTGCAGCAGTGCAATCCCGTCAGTACTACTGCCCATTAATCTTCTAGTTTGTTTCTTTCATGCATTCATCAACTTGATTTTTTTGTCACTTACCTCCACCCATAGTTTAATGAAAGAGACTGGATCATCTTAAAGTAGCAAAGAAATATCAAGATATGAAGAGAACTGAAATGCAAAGCCTTGGAAGTTGAAGGTATGGCTGGAAATGATCAAGGGGCAAGAACTGGAGCAATGTAGAAATCTCAGATATCTGGAAGATATAACATTCAGAGGAAGGCTGTAGAGGGCTTTGAGAATTTTGAAATTGATGTACTCCTTAACTGAAAGGATATGCGAGTCATCAAGGGCCAGCACTGTGGGTGACTGGTATGAGGTGGGACAAGAGTGACAGAATTTTGGGTAGCTCCAAGTGTTCAGGGAGCAAAGCAAGAGCAATCAGCTAGGGGTAGTCACATCCAATGCTCTGATGGTAATCATGCTGCAGATGAGGATTTCGGCAGCAAGTGAGATCAAACAGGCCAGAGGTTGCTAACATCAACACTGGATTCAATAATCTTAATGATTATCAAGGTGGTTATTGAGGAAGTGAAGTGAAGCAGATGAACGATGAGAAACAAAAGAAAATGGTTTGATTCTGTCTAGGACAGTTATGTCCTTCAGAAGAAACATTGCCTATAGTTTAACTTCAGGATTCTAATCTCAAGACTCAAAGCAGCTAAACCAATTATATGTCCTCATATGTGACAAACAAAATAGTTTGGTTATAATCAGACACCCTATCTTCTCTTTTTGTCATATCTCACAATGAATGTTTCAGCCAGATTTTCTGATCTAAGACCTCCATTGAGATGTGGACTGGGACTGTGACCTTGGATTTAGTTGTGTATTTTCTACCTTTGCCGCTTGTTGCTTATTACAAGTTCATCCCACAAATGCTCTTTAATACCATTTTAATCCAAACTTGGTGCTCTCCTGAATGTATAGACTAGTCAACAGTATGAATGTAAAGAGAACCGTGTACTGTTTACTATTTCCTGTCTACAGATGCCTCTGGTTACTTCTGACGTGCAGCCACGCCTACATATGAACCATTATATTATTTATTTCAAAAATCCAACAAAACATACATATTCATTCATACGATTGGCAGAATTAATTTCTTTCTACTTTTATTGACACCATGCATGGACTTATGTTTACCACAGAATAATTTTTGCATAGGGACAAAATCTGTAAAAATGGAAACTATTCATTATCTGGGCATGTCCTGTATATTTTTTATGAATAAAGTTTAGTTTTTGGAATTAAAAAGGGGCATGGTAACGTAAAGGTTAAGGCAATGAACCAGCGTCAGTGTTCTGGATTATTCATCTGGAGACATATGTTCTGATCCCACAGAGCAGTTTAACTGCATACAATGGAATAAAAAGTTAGCTTCATTAACAAGCTGCATGAAACTGTTGGATTCTTCTTGTATAAAACCCCATCTGGTTCCCCATTATTGTACAGAGGACAATATCTGCCATCTCAACTAGCTTACATATTACTTGGCATAGACACAGTGGGTCAAAGGGACTGTTCCAGGCAGAACATCATTGTGACTATTGCGTAGACCCTCACCAGGCCCTGGGAAGGGTATCAGAATTGCAAATGTAAGTCTTCCATATCATGTGAATTTTTTTTTAAAAACCTAGGAATGTGATGGGGTAACACTGGGCTAGTACTCATGAATTCTTGCAGGGAATTTATTTAATTCAAGTCCTTGGCATTGTTAACCACCAAGTCATGGGAAGCAGCTGGTTGAGTATGAGTTCATTTATTGTTGCATTTCTAGGCCAGATTGTATCCACTGAGATCTGTCCAATGATATAATTTCATTTGCTTTTCAATATTGTGTTGTTTTGTTACCCATAATGTGGAACACACATTTTTATAATTATGGATGGCATTTCATATTTTGCTGTCTTATCGCTCATTACAAAGTCTTTCTAAATTGATAGATTTTATCTAAAGAGAGATGTAGTCAATTGGAAATTTTTGAGGGTGAAGAAATCGTTGCAGCTAATTCACTCATAGCTCCCCATGGAATAACCTTTATAATCTTATTTTTGAAGGTTAAAGACTAGTCAGGACTGAATGCCACTGCAATATGATAATAGGGAATCTGCTATCCAGAACCATTCTACAAAGCAGGCAGCCAGGTTACACCTTCTGCTTCTAATCTTCTTTTTCTCAAGTGAACTCCATCCACCTGTGCAGTTGTAGAGAAATATAGTACAAAAACAGGTCCTTCGTTGAGCACCCAGTTAAACCACATGGTCACAAGAAGAACATGCAAACTCCACATAAACAGTATGTGAGGTTAAGATTGATCCTGGATCTCTTATATAAAACCATAAGATATAGGAGCAGAATTGGGCCATTTGGCCCATTGAGCCTGCTCCGCCATTTCATCATGGCTGATCCAATTTTCCTCTCAGCTTTAATCTCCTGCCTTCCCCCCATATCCCTTCATGCCCTGACCAATCAAAAATCTATCAACCTCTGTCTTAATTATACATAAAGACTTAGCTTCCACAGCTGCCTGTGGCAAATAATTTCACAATTCACCACTCTCTGGCTAAAGAAATTCCTCCTCATCTCCGTTCTAAAAAGATGCCCCTCTATTCTGAGGCTGTGTCCTCTGGTCTTAGAATCTCCCACCACAGGAAACATCACATCCACTCTATTAAGACCTTTCACCTTTCAATAGGTTTCAATGAGGTCACCCCTCAATCTTCTGAATTCCAGCTAATACAGGCCCAGAACCACTAAATGCTCCTCATATGACAAGTCATTCAATCCTGGAATCATTTTCGTGAATCTCCTTTGAATATCTCCAGTTTCATCACATCATTTCTAAGATAAGGGGCCCAAAACTGCTCACAATACTCCACGTGAGGCCTCACCAGTGCTTTACATACGTCGTTGTTTATATATTCCAGACCACATTGTGAGGCAATTGGTTCTACCAACCGCGCTACAATGCTACATCTAGAACAGTCAATGAGTGGGCTAGAAGCAATTAACAAATGGTGCTTATTGTGGCATCTTTTAGATGAAAACTGGCAACAAACTCATCAGCAGTGGCAAGAGGCAAATGAAAGTATTAGGCAGTAGGGAAGGACACCGAGAACATGGTGTTACCTGCAGAGAGGCCCTATCCAGTCAAGTGAATTTAGGTTATTGTGCTGTGAGCAAGTACAGGTACAATGAAAAACCTGCTCAGAAGGACATGGATTCAGACACTACATAAAGCATAAATTACACAAGGTTGCGAAGAAAAGGACCATGTAAAGTATTAGAGCAAATAAACATAGAATGAGAACAATGAGACATGGCAGTGGCACAAGAAGGCAGCATCATCCAAGGACCCTTGCCATCAGAATTTTGCCCTATTCTCAGTACTACCAACAGGGAGGAGGTTTAGGACCCTGAAGACTCACAAATTAATGATTCGGTAACAGCTTCTACCCCACTGCCATCAAATTTCTGAATATCCATGAACCCATGAATTTGACCTCATTATTCCATTTTTTAAACTTTGTGATTTATGGCAATTCCATATCTTTGCACTGTGCTGCTGCCAATAACAACAAATTTCACATCATACAAGTCTGTGGTAATAAAATAGATTCTCACTCAAAGTTCAAAGCAAATTTTATTATCGAAGTACATATACGTTGTCATAGACTACTCTGAGATTCATTTCTTGAGGGCATTCACAATAGGTACAAAGAGACACAATAGAATCAAAAGTAGAGCAAGGAATTCATAAGATCATAAGAAATGAGAGCAGGAGTAGGCCATCCGGCCCATCAAGCCTGCCCCGCCATTCAATAAGATCATGGTTGATCTGTCCGTAAACTCAACTCCATCTGCCTGCCTTTTCCCCATAACCCTTAATTTCCTTACTATGTAAAAAACCTATCTAACTGTTTCTTAAATATATTTAGTGAAGAAGCTTCAACTGCTTCCCTGGTAGAGAATTCCACAGATTCACCACTCTCTGGGAAAAACAGTTTCTCCTCATCTCCATCCTAACCTTCTCCCCTGAATCTTGAGGCTATGTCCCCTAGCTCTAGTCTCACCTATCAATGGAAACAACTTTCCTACTTCTCTCTTATCTATCCCTTTCAAAATTTGTATGTTTTTATAAGATCTCCTCTCATTCTTATGAACTCCAGAGAGTATAGTCCCAGGCGACTCAATCTCTCCTTGTAGGTTAACCCCTTCATCCCCGGAATCAACCTGGTGAACCTCCTCTGCTCTGCCTCCAAAGTCAGTATATCCTTCCTCAAGTATGGAGACCAGAACTGCACACAGTACTCCAGAAATTCAGAAGGTTTCTTTTTGCATTTTCCTTCTCATCAATAAATGTAAGTTTTGGGTATCTTTAGACAAGATTTTGTTGCACATACAAATCCACATTCAATGAAGCCTTGCATTTGTGGCTTTAACAAATGTGGAGAGACTGGCAGAGTAGTTGGTTGTTTGCAGTCCCATTTTGCTGCGGATTTACCCTTCAGGAGAAAGGGCTTCTCATATGATCTTCATAGCAAAGTTTTTACAAGTCTGCATAACTTCGGTGCATGCCTTGGCACATTGAAGGTCTGGGATTGTTCACCAGATATCATGCTATGCCAATGTGTATTTGCTCATGTTGGTCACTGAATTACATTCATTGAATCAGTGTATCTTGTAGAGAGTTTGGGAGGCTGAAGCCTCCACATGAGTATCCGAAGGGGCTGCACTTCAAATCCACACTCCTAATCTTTGGTCACCAGTGTAGAGGGGGATGGGTCAGTCGAGGGATCTCCTAGTTGGCTTGCTCCTGGTTTGGCCGAGGGGGCTATTCATGGTCCAGGAGACAGACAGACAGGCAAGGGACAGGCCAGTTCAGCTTGCTGCTCTGCAACGTTTACTTGGCTCTGTGCTGAACCACGGGTCTCTGACTGTAGATTTCAGTTCAGAATGGTGTTTGCTTGTGCTTATTGTTTGCACGATTTGTTGTTTTCTCACTCTGCACATTGGGTGTTTGATAATCTTTTTTTATGGGTTCTTTTGGGTTTCTTTGTTCCATGGCTGCCTGTTAGGATACGAATCTCAAGGTTACATAATGTGTACATATCTTGATAAAAACGTATTTTGAACTTCGACAATCTCATAATCAGTCAGAGTCACATTTATTATTATTGACAGTCAGTGATAATAAATTTGATTCTTATCTGTACATCATTTAGGTTTCTGGAAAAGGATCTCATACTTTCCGAGTGTATATGATGAATAAACTCTCCTCAGGCTTCCAGCCAGCTACAAGTATCAATTATAACTGATGTTTTGATGACAAACTTTGGTACCTTCATCAGGGATGATGCCTGGGCATGTCTAGCCCAATGGTATTTATACCTCTGTAGTCCGTCCCTCCTGATTGGTTAGTCCGTATCCAATCAGGTTTCCGCTGACCCACTTTGTTTACAATGAATCCCAGTTCTTACTTAGAGCGAGACCTTCTTTGCTAAAATTCTTTTCCACAAGTTTTATTTCAATGGCTTCCTTCACCCAACAGTCCCAAAAGCCATTGGTGTGACTCAGTAGTTTTGTGCCGTCTAAGTCAATCTTGTGGCTATTGCAAGTGGTTCAGGTTTTTAATTATATTCATTCAAGAGGTGTCTATTTTGCAGGCTGTGCCAGCATTTAATTGCCTGTCCATAGTTACCCCTGAGAAAGCAATGGTGAGGTGGCTTCTTGAGCAAGTGCTGACCTTGATGTTGGTGTACAGTACCAGTTCCTCCAGTAGCTTGTTCCACACGGGCATTACCTGATGATGTAGGATTTTGAGTACAGATCTGTTCATGGTGACTGGCATCATGTGCTATGCCGCCCCAAGTAATCTCTGCCTCCTTGTTTTCTGACCTCTTTGCAGCCTCTGAAACAATCAACAGCACCAAGCACACACGTAGCCTCTCCACTGGTGCCCTGTGGGTGGTGCACTCGATGAAATCTCGTCTTATCCATGCAAGGTACACAAACTTTCTAGTGTAAAGGGAATACATATGTTGGGGTGGGAACTACAAAACATATTTGGACTCCAGAGCCAAATAACATCTACATTTTCCCACACCTCGTTTTGCCTGCCTCAAATATAAATTAAACAACTTGGAGACAGGACCTTCAGCCCAATTGATCCACACTGACCAAGATGTCTACCTGAGCAACTCCCATTTGCCCAAGTTTGACCCATATCCTTCTAAACTTTCCTACTAATATATACCTGTCCAAACATTCTTTAAATGTTGTGATTGTACCCACCTCTACCACCTCCTCTGGTAGCTCATTCCATATATCCGTATATCTATGCGAATAATTAACTTATCCTGTTAGGAAAAGAGTTGTGGGATTCTGTCTTAGTGACAGAGAAGGAACTGTGATCTACCTGTATTTCCAAGTCAGGATACTGTGTGGTTTGAAGTGCAACTTCCAGGCGCTGGTGTTCCCTATGCTTTTGCAGACCCTGTCCTTCTAGCTTGCAGAGGTAGTGTGTTAGGAAGGCGCTGTCTAAGGAGACTTGGTGAGTTACTTCAGTGCATTCTGTAGTGGTACAAACTATTGCTACTGCGCATCGCTGGTGGAGTGAACGTATGATTGCGGATGAGGTGCCTTTAGAGAGTGCAGAGCAAAGTTATCCAGGAAGCAATTTTTTTAAAAATCTCAAAAATACATTTTCAATAGGTTCAATAGGTGCATTTAATGTCAGAGAAATGTATATAATATACATCCTGAAATTCTTTTTCTTTGCAAACATCCATGAAAACAGAGGAGTGCCCCAAGGAATGACCATTTGATGTTAGAACCCCAAAGCCTCCCCAGCTCCCCCCTCCCACGCACAAGCAGCAGCGAGGCAATGACACCCCACCCCATCAGCAGAAAAAAGCATCAACGCCCTCCACCGAGCACTCAAGCGTGCAGCAAGGCATCAATAAAGACACAGACTTGCAGTACCCCAAAGACTACTCATTCACCCGGTAATTCGACGTACCACAGGCCCTCTCTCTCTCCCTAATAAGGGTAAAAGAGGTGTCCCTGTTCCACAGCGAGAGGGGAGACGTAACAAACAACTTGCTGATTTATGACGTTAAAAGTCTGTTGCATCACTTTTTCTGAGCTCTGTACCCAGAGAGTTGGCCCCAGTAAGGCTCAGGTCTCTGGTCACACAGCCCACGGCAGCTAACCCGCTGCTCCCGATGTTCCGTGTTCTCCAGTGACTCCTGAGTCAGGGGCACCGACCTTGAATCAGCCCGCCTCCAGAGCCATGAAAATCTGGCACCCTGAAAGCGCTCTAGTCTTCCAGGCCACGTCCTTGGGATATCAAAAAGCGGCCCTGAGAGTGGGTCCCATTCCCACAAAGAACCAATGTCAGCGTGTAACTCCAGGTCAGGTCTTCAAAAGAAACTTGAAAAGGGTAAAAAAAGCGATATCAAAGATAGAAATAGAGCTGTTTCTGAAGATGCAAGCAGAGGAGTTGCTGTTTAATAGCATTTACATAAAGTACATTTTTTCATAATAACAAGATACGCAAAAGAATAAACATGCAAAAATCTTTACATTCTTAGTGTTGTTTGATCAGTGCATCCAGTAGTGTTAAACATATTTGTTTCTCATAACGTCATTGCCACCTATGTGGACGATTTAGCCATTTCAAAGTTGGAGGGACTTCACCAGATTCAGCCCCTTCACATGCAGTAATGGAAGGAAATGAGACTGTGGTCCTTTCCTAAAGAGCCTTTGCATTGACTGCACCAACTTTTAGTGTGTCGCTCAGCATATGTACCCCTGCACCCTGAAATGTGCCAGCCAGCAGCCTTCCATTACGGACTTCTCTTTGTTCAGAAAGACCCACAACTTTCAGGGAGACAAAGGGGCATCTTTCACTGAAATACTAATCTAGCTGCATTTGATGTCTGCCTCAGTGTGTGATCCTGGGAACAGACGGTAGATCACAGAGTCCTCTGTTACACAAATGTTTGGAATGAACTGAGACAAGGACCATTCCATCCTTCTCCACACCAGCTTAGCAAATTCACACTTGACAAAGAAGTGGGTGACCGTCTCCTACCCCTTGGACTGTCCTGACTCCAAGTACCAAATATTCCAAACTGGCAGCTGGAGAGAGAAGGGGAATAGGTATCCGCATTGGTATTTGTTTATTAATGTCACATACCAAGATCCAGTAAAAAACTGAATTTGTATACTGTTTATACAAGTCAAATCAATACACAATGCATCGAGATAGAATAAGCTAAAACAATAAAAAAGTAGAATAAAGTGTAAAAGCTAATAAAAAAGTGCAGTACAGATAAATGATAAGTGCAAGATCATAACATGGCGGATTGTGAGATCAAGAGTCCATCTTAACATACAAAAGCTCCGTTTAAGAGTCTGACTGCAGTGGGATAGAAGCTGTCCTGGAGCCTGGTAGCAGATGCTTTCTGACTTTTGTATCTTCTACCTGATGAGAAAGGGGAGAAGAAAGAATGTCCAGAGTGGGTAGACTCTTTGATTATGCTGGCTGCTTTACTGAGACAGCAGGAAGTATAGACAGAGTCCATGGAGGGGAGGCTGGTTACTGTGATGTGCTGAGCTGTGTCCACGACTCTGCTGCTTCTTGTGGTCACGTGCGGAGCGGTTGCCGTACCAAGCTGTTATGCATTCAGACAAAATGCTTTCTATGGTGCATCAATAAAAATTGGCAAGAGTCAACAGGGATGTGCCAAATTCCTTTAGCCTCCTGAGGAAGTAGAGGTGTTGGTGAGCTTTCTTATCCGCGACATCAGTGTGTTTGGACCAGGTCAGGCTATCGGTGTTGTTCACACCTGGGAACTTGAAGCTCTCACCCTCTCAAGTTCAGTACCGTTAAAGTAGTCAGGGGCTTGTGCACTGCCTCCTGGCCATTTCTAAACTCAATGACCAGGTCTTCTGTTTTTTTGACAATGAGGGAGGGATTGTTGTCATTACACCATGTCACCAAGCTCTCTGTCTCTTTCCTTGCTCCAACTCATTGTTATTTGGGCATATGGCTCACTACAGTGGTATCATCCACAAAACTATAGGTGGAATTAGAGCAGAATCTGGCCAAACAGTCATGAGTGTACAGGGAGTATAACCATATAACCATATAACCATATAACAATTACAGCATGGAAACAGGACATCTCGGCCCTACTAGTTTGTGCTGAACTCTTACCCTATCCTAGTCCCACCGACCTGCACTCAGCCCATAACCCTCCATTCCTTTCCTGTCCACATATCTATCCAATTTAACTTTAAACAACAACATAGAACCTGCCTCAACCACTTCTGCTGGAAATCAATCCCCCTCATAATTTTAAACACCTCTATCAACTAGAACAGGGAGCTGAGGATGCAACCTTGCACCAGTGTTTGGAAAAATTGTGGTGGAGATGTTGCTGCCATAAGACCATAAGAGAAGGGAGCAGAATTAGGCCATTCAGCCCATCGAGTCTGTTCCACCATTCCATCAAGGCTGATTCCAGACCCCTCTCAACCCCATACACTTGATATCTCGCCATATCCTTGATGCCCTGAATCAGGCAATAAGACATAAGAGCAGAATTAGGCCATTCAGCCATTGAGTCTGCCTATCCTTACTGATTGTGTTCTATTGGTCAGGAAGTCAGGGATCCAGTTGCAGGTCCAGGTGAAAAAACTGAGTGAGAGAGGAAAAAGTTTGTCAGTCTGTGTCAATATTAGCTCCCAAAGGCTAAAGTGTGCTGTCTGGTTTGGAGGGGCCACCGTACAAGATCGGGAAAAGCTGCAGAAAGTTGCAAACTCAACCACCTCCATCATGGGCATAAGCCTTCCCAGCGTTAAGGACATCTTCAAAAGGTGATGCCTCAAAAAGGCAGCATCCATCATTAGGGACCCCCATCACCCAGGACATGCTCTCTGCTCATTGATACCATCAAAGAGGAGGTACAGGAGCCTGAAGACATGCACTGAATGTTTTAGGAATGGCTTCTTCCCCTCCACCATAAGATTTCTGAACGGACACTGAACCACGCCACAAACACTACCTCACTATTTCTGGCTCTCTTTTTGCTCTACTTATTTTATAAATATATATATATAAATAAAAGTATTCTGTAATCATCCAATCCTGCATCTGGTTACTCTGAAGTAGAGGAGACTACACTGTGATCACAGAAAGCAGTACATCAGATTAAAAGAGGTGCAAGTGATTCATTGCTTCTTCTGGAAGGACTGTTTGGATCCCTGGATGCTGGCAAACGACTGAGGTACAATGACAAGGGACAATGACTCTTGTTCTCCTTCTGAGGGGAGAGGATGAGAGGTGTGGGAAACAGAGAAGACATGGTTGAGGTTCCTATAAACTATGGCAGAAGGAAAGAAATTCAAGGCTCTGGTGTGGAAAGTCCCATTGTTAGTAAAGATATGGAGGACACGAGGAAACTGGATGAATGGAAGGTGGGAAGAGGTATCATGAATATAGGTGTGGGTTGCAGTGAGTATTGGTCACCAACCTATTTTCAAAGATGGAGACAGAGATAAATAAATGAATGTAAATCTAAACATACACGATTTTTACAAGAAAAGAACACAATAAGAACCATTAAAAACAACCCCATCTTAGTGCAAGATGGTCAAAGTAGTCATTGTAATTAGGATTGTGCTGGCTGATTAAGAAATGAATGGTTGAAGGGAAGTAACTGTTCTTGAGCCTGGTGATGAGATGCTTCAGGCTTCTGTATCTCCTGTCTGAATGTAGCTGCTATCCTTTTGATGGTGTGGACCGGATGGTGGGGATCTTTGATGATGAAAGAGGCCTTCTGAAAGCAGCATCACCTGTAGATAGTACACGTAATAATGAAGGGGCCGGCAAAGTTGGTGAGTGAGCGCTGCTTGGTGGGGGTGGGGGGGGGTGTGGTAGGACTGCACACTGTGTGAGAACTAACTGTGATTGCAGATCCACTGACCACAAGGAAACCAGAATCTTCAACTGGTGGGTACCAGGCTCGAACTCCAAACCTGGAGAAAAGATCTTAACACCAAAGTCTGGAAGAGGAGGAAGAACTTGTCCTGGACCCTTCAGCAGGGTTTATGGAATTCCAATGATAAAACAATGTTGCGGGACATAAAAAGGCTAGATCTTTGCCCCATGAGAGTGGTATTTAAAAGCAGTGGGAAGAAGTTTGAAGGGGATGAGTGCAAGAATCTGTTCTCCCAGAAGGTGGTTGGAATCGGGAGCTCACTGCTTGTGAGAGAAATGGAGGCAGACCTTTTCACAACAATTATCTGGATGAACACTTGAATTACCAAGGTATAGAAGGCTAAGGAACAAGTGCTGGTGGAAGGGATTAGTATAGGTGACATGGACATAGTGGGGAGAAAGGCCAGTTTTTGTCTGTACGACTCTATGGCAATCGTCAAATGGGTGAGGGTGAACCTGCTGAGCCTTCTGGATGGAGCACTGGAAGACAAGGGAACTTCTCGCTCAGTCACCCTGACCTTAATGGATAGCTCTATCCCATTACAGTGGGTATCACACAATCAGAGAGGAGAAGGCCTCCTGGCTCATAATGTCTGTACTGGATTAAAGGAAGATTTTTTTTTCCAGCGTTTTAAAGTTCATTGCTCTTCAGGAACATAAATGCGGGTCAGATTTCTGCCTCTCTCACCATTTCAAGGCATGAATTCTAGACATCCAGACCCCAGTGAGAAACTTTAACTTCCTATCCTGTTTTTCTACAAATTACTTTAAGCCTCTTCCTCTCTTGCCCTTCGCAGTGAATTACTTCCTTCCTCTTTCCTCTGAATTAACCCTACGTAACTCTATGCACCTCATTAAGTCTCCCCTCAGCACTACTATATTCCATTGAGGCAATATCCTGGTAAATCTGCCCTGCAACACTGCTAGTGCAAGCCTATCTCTCCAGTAAGGTAGTGACCAGAAATGTACACAAGTAGTGTAGTGTCCTAACAAGAACTATAAACACAACTTCCCTGTTCTGATTCTTTATTCCTTGGCTAAATAAGCTGAGGGGCAGTGTTATGTTCTCTCAAACACTTCAAGGGTGCATTCTTTAATAAGAAAACAGATGCATTGTGAGAGAATGTGTTGGTTTGATGGCACAACAAATCTAAACTGTATTGTATTCCCTGCATTTTTCATGAATAATGTTTATTTTGTAATTGAAATAATGATTTCAGTTATCAAAAAGAAATCCCAATTTCCAGTAAACTGCTCTCCCTTTGTTCCTTTTCTCTCTCTTTCTGATCTAGCCATTTCCTCATACACCCATCACCCTGTTCATTTCTCTTCCACCACACACTCAATCTGCTCATCGGCCACACACTCCTTCCACCGAGTTCCCTCCCTCTCCCAATCTCATCTGCCCTCCCACCTCCTTAATTTGATTCATGACTCCATTTTCTTTTGAGATTCCATCACCTTCATCCCTTTGTCACCTCCACCCATCACCTCCCAACCTCTGTCACTATTCCTACTCTTCCTTCTTTCATCTGCCTATCAGCCCTCGTCGCCTGGCTCCATCTCTTACATGCAACCTCTTGCCTAACCTCTTTCTTTCCTATCTTTCACGGTCTTTCCTTATATTTCACTGCAGACAAAGATCCCAATGTGAAATGTTAAATGTCCATTTCCCTCCGCAGATGTTGCCTGACCTGCTGAGTTCCTATTCAACCATTCCATTTGCCTATTGACCACTGCATTATCCTGTCCTGCTATCTTTAAGGATCTGTGCACATACATTCCTCTATTTAGTATGATTACAGCCAACTGTTGTCCTGGAAACAGTAACTTGCATGCTCTCACCCCAGAGTATTTCTCTGCCTTCAGTAATTGGTTGTTCTCATGGGTGACAGCTTTATTGTCTCCTGTTCTTACAATGCTGATGCATCGTCTTTGAACCCAGCAACAATTCTTAGTGGGGATGAAGTGGAGAGGGAGCCAACTGGACAGAAAATAGGGCTACCCTAAATGAACATTGCAATACCACTTGGTCAGTATCCTTCTTGTAGCTGGAAGCCATCAGTATTTTGTGAGCAATCCATTTTAAACCTCAAAAACTCATCTGGCTCTCACACACACGATGGCATATTGCAATAATTGTCACATTAACAGAAACTTGGATTCGCTTCAGGAAGTGTTTACATTAAGTGAGTCAGATCCAGAAAGAATAAACTGTGTCAGCAAGGCCACTAGTTGGCAACAAGGAATACACAGGGTATGAAATCCTCAGAAGCAATTGATTAAATAAAAAAGGGAAATTGGGCAAAAGCAAGGCGTCCCTGCACACACCGCCCATTTGCAGAAATTAATTCACATTTTCCATGCTCTATGTTCTTCCGAAAGCTTCCTGTTACTTCCATCCAGTCTGATTCCTCCACTGTCTATCAGTCTTAAGCAAGCCTGAGGAACAGCACCTCATCTCCCTCGTACATAGGTTGCAAGATGCAGTATCAAATGCTCCAATTTCTGGTAATTCCCTTTCTCCGCTCATGCCAGAACGAGCAGTTCTGGTATATGGTCTGCAATTCCGCTCTCCGTTACAGGAATATGGATCACATACAGGCAGACGAGATTTAGTTTAATTTGGCATTGTGCTTGATGCAGACATCATGGAGCATAGGGCCTGTTCTTGTGCTTTAGTATTCTATGTAAGTCATCAGTTTTCGATATTGGCTCAGTTGCTTCCCCTCTCCATTACCACAACCTGACCTGCAATGCCAAACATATCACACTTCTCAGGACCATCTGACAGCCCCATTAACAACCCATTCCCATGGCCTCACAATATCAGAGAAATTCCTTTTATCCCATTCATCTCTCCTCAGTTTCACCTTCTCTGCAACTTCTGTTATCTTTCCCAATTCTGCAAAAGGATGATCAACACTGTTTCCCCCTCCACAGGCGCTGCCTGACCTGCTGAATGTTTCCTGTGTTTTCTGCTTTTGTTGCGTTTTCTTCTAACTGGTTTCTTCACAGTGGGCAGATCTGCTAGTTCTCAGGGCTTCACTGAAAACCTGCTTCAGCTCAAAATACCCCCCTTGATCTGGTATATTTCTACTGGATGGACATATGCAAATGAGTCCCATGTACATGACTGGTGCACAAGTGGAAGAATGGTGATTACTAGGAACAGCAGAAGGAACTTGGAAAGAGTTTCAACCCAACCACTGAGCCGTGGAGTTAGTTGGCATGGAAACCAAGTCCAGACTGACCATCAACCCACTACCACCACTCCCATTTTATTCTCTCTCCAACTCCATCAATTTCTCATCCTCCCCACAGATCCTACCATTACCCTCTTCCCCCCACCCCCACAGATTGTGCCATGCACTAGGGACAATTTGTAGTGGCCTATTGATCTATCAGCCTGCACACTTTGGGATGTGGGAAGAAACTGGAGGAAACCATGTAGTCACAGGAAGAACATCCAAGCTGCACGCTGACAGTGCTGGAGATTGGGATTGAACTCGGGTCACTGGGACTATGCCATGGGAGCTTGGAAAACTAAGTTACATTGACCTGCTTTGTTTTAATCAGCAGGTCTGATAAGTGTCTTTTCACTTTGGAACTTTGTAAATAGTCTGTTGGCATCATTTAGCATGATAGGAGGCTATTTGGCCCATTGAGCCTGTGCTGGCTCTCTGACCTTACTAGTCAGTCCTTCTTCCCTGTTCTTTCCCCACCATCCCCCATATATCTCCTTTGGCCATGACCCGATACATTATGAAGACCCTGGAGAGGTTGGTCCTGGCTCACCTCCAACCTCTAGTCAGATCAGCCCTTGACCCCCTGAAGTTTGCCTACCAGGAGCACACTGGAGCTGACAATACTGTCATCCACCTGCTGAACAGAGCCTACTCCCAGTTAGATAAGCTGGGCAGCACTGTGAGGATCATGTTTTTTGATTTCTCAAGTGCCTTCAAAACCATACAGTCCTCCTTGCTGGGGGAAAAGCTCTGTTCAATGCAGGTTGGCACTGCCATTGTATCCTAGACAACGGACTACCTGACTGGCAGACCACAGCTTGTGTGGCTTCAGAGCTGTGTGTCAGACATGTCTAGAAGCAACACTCTGGCCCCACAAGGGACCGTATTGACTCCCTTCCTGTTTACCCTGTATACCTTGGACTTTAGATACAACACTGAGTCATGTTATTTGCAGCAATTCTCTGATGACTCAGCAATAGTCAGGTGTATAAGTGGAGGACGGGAGGATGAATACAGGGCCCTGGTGGAGGACTTTGTTAAATAGTGCAAGCTGAATCATCTGCAGTTCAACATCAGTAAACAAAAGATATAGTGATGGACTTTAGGAAGACTGCTGCACCTCCTTCTTCTACCTCCTGAGGAGAATGAGGTCCTTTGGAGTAAGGCTTCTCCTTCACGTGTTCTGCCAGTCAGTTGTCACCAGTACAATCTTCTATGCAGTGGTATGCTGAGCAATGACATCAACATGGGTGTTGCTAACAGGCTCAATAAACTGATTAGAAATGCTGGCTCTGTTATAGGAGACAAACTAGACACACTGGAGGCTGTGGTAGAACAAAGGACCCTCCGGAAAATCCTGGCTATTCTGGACAATATTTCTCACCCTTTGCATGACACCTTGGCTGAACGGAGGAGCACTTTGAGTAACAGACTAAGACAACTGTGCTGCTCCAAAGAGCGATATATGAGGTTATTCTTACCTTCAGCCATTAGGCTCTATAATGAGTCAACCAATAGCTGTGGAAGTGATGACCCCCTCCTGCTAGACTGGGGTAACTTATTTTTTATTCTTTCTTGCTTCTGTTCTAATATTTGTATATCTGCGCACTTGTAATGCTACTGTGACACTGTAATTTCCTTTGGGATCAATAAAGTATTTATCTATCTATCTATCTAGTGAACCAGATGGCAGTCTTTTCTGACAATCCTATAGTTTCATGGTTACTGGTTCCAGATTTTTGTTCCAGATTGACTTAATTAACTGAAATAAATTCACAGCTGTCATTGTGGGATTCAAACATAAGCCTCAGGATCATCAGTCCAGTTTCTGTTTTGCCAATAATTTTATCATCAATCCATTCCTAGCCCACTGCCCATTGGCTGTATTTGTTCCTTTTCTGCATCGAATCCAGTGACCAGACCCGTTTTTTGCCAGCTTGCAGTTTTGTTACAATTGGCTAAAAGGAATGTTTATTGGGAGGCAAGAAGGCTCTCTACTTGTTTTCTGTGACATAGGCAGCCATTTTGTCCTTACAGACTGCGCAGAACAATCCAATTGGTTCCAACACTTCTCCTATTTCTCTGAACCTATCTCTTGTCCTCCCACAATTTCTTTGTTTTTTTTTCCAGCCCTCTGCATCAGGACGTTGCCAGTGAGCTGGTCATGCCAGATGTCCAGACCTAGTTGACCACTAACCAGTTTGGGTCAGGAGTCACATATAGTTCCGATCAGGCTGGGTTCCTGCCTCTGAAACGTGTGAGTGAATGCAATATTTTATTGCAATAATGACCTGGTAGTTTAACAGCGACTGATACCAGATTATTTAATGAGTTCATTTCAGGTTCTTCATCTGCAGCAGACAGAAATTGGTGTCCCTGCATTGACAGTCCAGAACTAGGATGGGAGTCCAGAGTGAGCTCGGTGTCTTTGGGCCTTTTCTTGATGGAGTTCAGAAGGATGAATGGAGCTCTCACTGAAACCTACCAGATACTGGAAGACCTACAGAGAAGGAATGTGGAGAGGATGTCTCCATTAGTAGGACAGTCTAGGAATGGAGACACTCTTTCATAACTGAGATGATGAGCAATTTCTTCAGCCGGGGATATCTGCCACTACAGAGGGTTCTGGAGGCTAACACACTTGGTGCAGTTACGTCAGAGAATCTTGATTGGAAAGTGGATTAATGGGGAAAATGTGGGAGAATGGGGTTAAAAATCAGCCACGATTGAATGATGGAGCAGATGAGATGGGCTAAATGGCCTATTTCTTCTTCTTTATCTGACGGTCTTATGTGCTTATGGAAGTGTAGCCAGTATTATAGCCTTATCTTTCAAAAACCAAATAATCTGGCCATGTTTCTTATCAATACGTGCCTCCTCTGAGTCAGATTTCCTACCTTCTGTCTCTTGAGATTTCTGCCTTTCGTCTCAATTTACTGGGAAGTTGCATCCTTTGATACTGTACTATGGTTCATAATAATCCTTTAACTCCCATACAGTGAGCACATGTTAATAGGTTTGATAATGCTTAAAAGGTTCATATAATCACTCTAGTTGTGGATGATAAACTGAGCACTTAGGTCTCAGGTCAATTAAGTGACTGGTGATTAACTGCAGTATCTTGAGAATGGATAAGGTTACACTAACTAGTTTAACCCCTTTCTGGCTCTGTGCTCATAACTGACAACTCTGCATAGAACTTTCTCCAAGCGTTTGCCTATACTCTTTCAATGTTCAAGGGGAAAAAGTGGTTGTTGATGTCTGACTGAATCAACACGCGGAGGGGTTCTGAGAGACCAGACACCGCAGTACAGTCCCTAGCTGTTGGCTGGCCCGCTCGTTCTGGCCATTGGCTTGTGGGTGGAATCCTGAAGACAAACTCATGGAGGCCCCAGGAGATTACAGAATGCCCTCCAGAAGTTTGATGTGAATTGAGAGCCCCTGCCTGACACAACATCTACAGGTAAACCATGCAATTTGAAAACATGCAGTACCAGTAAGCTGGCTGTTTCTTTGGCAGAGGGGAGTTTAGGTAAAGGAATGAAGTGTACAGACTTGGAGAAACGATCAACTACTGTGAGAATGGTGGTGTTACTATCTGATGGGGGAAGACCGGTGACAAAATCCAGGGCAATGTGGATTTCAATGTGGATCCAGGGCAAAGGGTCTCTTGGGGATAGACAGGGGTTGTAACAGACCAGCAGGTGGCTGGTTAGAGTTCTTGCCTTGAGCACAGAGCGAGCAGGCTGAGACAAAATTGCGGATGTCATCTCCCATGGAGGGCCACCCGAACCGCTGACAGAAGGCCTGAGTATGCTTGGTTCTAGGGTGGCAGGATAACTGGGAATGATGACCCCACTATAATACCTGTGAGTGGACAGAGCTGGGAACATAAACACGGTTAGGGGGGCATTGACTAGGGGCTGCCTCGCCCTGTTGAGCAGTTTGCACCATGGATTCAATGTCCCATTGCGCTGCACCCACAAGACAGTGAGCAGGGAGGATAACATCGGGGACCTCAGGGGTCTCAGAGGAAGGTAATCTTCAGGAGAGGGCACCAGGTTTTCCATTCTTGGAACAGGGGCGGAAGGACAGAGTAAAATTGAATCTTAAGAAAAGCAGGGACCAATGAGCTTGATGGGAGTTGAGATGTTTGACCATACAGATATATTCCAGATTCTTGTGATCAGTCCAGAATAAAAATGGCATCTTTGCTCCCTCCAGCCAATGCCTCCACTCCTCCAGAGCTAGCCTCACAACCAGCCATTCCCAGTTTCCGACATCGTAATTCTGCTCCGTGGGAGTGAGGCGGTGAGAGAAGGCACACGGGTGTACCTTCTCATCCAAGGCCGAGCGCTGAGTGAGAACAGCTCCTACGCCAGTGCCAGACACATCCACCTCCACAATGAACTGCCGGTTGGTATCGGGTTGAATCAGGATGGGGGCAGAGGTGAAACGCTCCTTCAGGTCAGAGAATGCTTTTTCAGCAGCAGGGGACCAGGAGGATCTGACAGCCGATGAGGTGAGAGCTGTGAGTGGTTCAGCCAGCGTACTGTAATTTCTGATGAAGCAGCGATAGTAGTTAGCAAAGCTCAGGAAACGTTGCACCTCCCAACGAGTCGAAGGTTGGGGCCGTTCGATCACCGCCTTGACCTTCTGTTGGTCCATCTGAATGGAACAGCCTGAAATTACATACCCCAGGTATTGCAATGAAGCTCACATTTCTCAGCCTTCACAAAGAGCTGGTTCTCCAGAAGGCGCTGGAGAACTCTGCGGACGTGACCTGCGTGTTTAGCAAGGGACTTAGAAAAAAAATCAAAATGTTGTCGAGATACACAAAAACAAATTGGTTCAGCATGTCCCCGAGAACGTCATTTACCAGGGCTTGGAAGATGGCGGGGGCATTGGTGAGACTGAATGGCATGACCAGATACTCGTAATGGCCTGAGGTGGTACCGAAGGCCGTCTTCCACTCGTCCCCTTCATTGATGCAGACAAGATGGTAAGCATTACAGAGATCAAGCTTGATGAAAGCTGAAGCTCCTTGTAGTAGTTCAAATGCCTAGGTCATGAGCGGAACAGGGTAGCGGTTCTTAACAGTAACTTCATTCAGTCGTAACAGTGACTTCATTCAGTCGCCAGTAAACAATGCATGGACGCAAGGAGCTGTCCTTCTTTTCAACAAAGAAAAAACTGGCACCAGCAGGGGAGAAAGATGGCCGGATGGTGCCTGCGGCCAGAGACTCTTGAATGTACTTATTCATGGCTTCTGTTTCAGGTACGGACAGGGAATACAGGCGGCCCCTTGGGGGAGAGATTAATGGTGCAATCATATAGATGATGAGGCAGCAGGGAAGTGGCCCGGTACTTGCTGAACACAGCCTTGAGGTCAATGGATTCAGGAAGAATGGCACTAAGATCCGGAAATTCCTCAGGGGGATCTGGGCTTGGAGACAAGGAGATGTGAGCATGGTGGAGGCAGTGGGAGTAACAGAATGGGTTCCAGCCTACAATCTTGCGACTGAGCCAGTGGGGGTTGTGTCTGACCAACCAGGGATGGCCCAGGACAATGGGAGCTTGAGGAGAGTCAATAACATAAAGGGTTAACTGTTCATGATGGTTGCTGGATAAACTGATACTCACCAGGGCCGTGACATGGGTGATGTTAGCCAGTCTCTGACCGTTCAAGGCATTGGCCATTAATGGTGACTGGAGAGCAGATGTGGGTAATCCCCACTGGGCAGCATATGACATACACTACCTTGGCTCGATCAATCAGTTGGTTGTAATTCAAAAATAAGGGTGCACTGGGAAAGAAAAGAGCAGCAGGTACCGGGATCAACCGAGTACTTTTCTAGAGGAGGCAGACGGGGCTCTTGGACGGGAGGAGTAAGCGAGAACGTGTAGGGCAGGGCGGAAGATGCAGTTGCAGAATGTTGATGGGCACTCTGGGACAGCTGGAATAACTGAGTCTGGGCCACAAGATCAGCTACATTGGCAGAAAGCGATTCCACTGCCCTGAACACAGAGTCCAGTTGGTTCTGGTGTCTCCCCAGCATCACTCTATTGTTCCAGGACAACTGTCAGACAACTGGGGTCTGCTGGATCCATTCTGCCCAGATTGTACTGTCAGGCGCTGGAGCAGGGATCCAATTGCAGGCCCAGTACTGTGCACACAGTGATATTAATTGAGTAACAAATCCCAAGGTGAAAACAAAGTTGGTGTCAAAGTTCAGGCAGAGATCAAAACATCCAGAGAAATCCAAAAACCAGAATCGGGAAACAAGCAGAGTCAATATTCAGATGGACAGAGTACAGATTTGAATGCTGGACAGGCTCAGGATAATTCACTGGCACAGTCTGGCAACAAACATGTGAAAACACAGGACTGAAATACACTGAGCAATAAACAGAGTGGCAGATGATAGGTGGAGCACAATGAGACACAGGGGCTAGCAGTACAGGTAACAATGAGAAACAGTTGAGAGACGGGGTACCCAGTAATACAGGGGCTGGAGTAGAGCAGGAGCAGGGACAGGGGCACATGGCAATACAAAACCACAGACTGACAGCTAGGGGGAAAACACACAAAAAGACAGAGTTCAGCTGAAGGTACTGACAGCATTAGATACTGGTCTTCTCAGCAATGCTCCACTTCTTGTAAATAGATAAAAAATAATTTCCTATTTACTTTGGTGGACTGCATTCCCTTTCCAGCTTTGGTTTGGCAGACCCTTGCTATTTAGATGGTTTTCCATTTTAAACACAGGTCCATAGTGAGAGGCTGTATCAAAGTCAAAGTCGAGTTTATTGTCACATGCACAAGAACATACATATATACACAGGTGTTGAAAAGAATTTAAAGCTGCTAACTCTCTCCTCTGCCAGTTCCCAGTGTAGAGTGGTACATGTTTGTCCTCCTTTTCCTTCCTGAAGCTGACAGTCAGCAATTTAGTTGTGCGGTCAAAAAGCAAGAGGTTATTGGTTACTTAACCAGGTGTCCTATCGAGCTCCAGTAAGCTGACTCGTTACCACCTGTGAATCCTCCAACAATTGTAGTGTCATTGGCAATCGCACAATCTCCTGGGAGGCAGGGATATGAGAAGGAGGGGAGAAACTCAAGGAAAATGTTCCATAGTAGACAGGCTAGGCCCTGTAGACATCAATGGATCTGGGGTTGAGAGGGTGAACAGCTTTAAGTTCCTCAGCATAAACGTCACCGAGGATCTCACATGGTCTATACATAATGGCTGAGGTGAAAGCCTCTTTCACCTCAGATGGCTGAAGAAGTTTGGTATGGGCCCCCAGATCCCAAGAACTTTCTATAGGGGCACAACTGAGAGCATCCTGACTGGCTGCATCATTGCCTGGTATGGAAACTGTACTTTCCTCAATCGCAGGACTCTGCAGAGAGTAGTGCGGACAGCCCAGCGCATCTGTAGATGTGAACTTCCCACTATTCAGGACATTTACAGAGACAGGTGTGTAAAAAGGGCCCAAAGGATCACTGGGGACCCAAGTCACCACAGCCACAAACTGTTCTAGCTGCTACCATCCGGGAAACTGTACCGCAGCAAAAAAGCCAGGACCAACAGGCTCCTGGACAGTTTCTTCCACCAGGCCATCAGAGTGATTAACTCTTGCTGATACAACTGTATTTCTATGTTATATTGATTATCCTGTTTTATATACTATTTATTATAAATTACTATAAATTGCATATTGCACATTTAGACAGATGTAACTAGATTTTTACTCCTCATGTATATGAAGGACGTAAGAAAATAAAGTCAATTCAATTCAATTCAAGTTCCTCTCAACCATTCACCAACCTCCTTCCCTGTCATCTTTCCTCCCTAGGTAAAAGGAAGAAGAAATAAAGACTACTTTCCTAGTGTGGGCACATTTGCCACTCTCCGTACACTAATCTGATTTTGAGTTAGCAGCAACTTTATTCATTATGTGTTGATAATTTGTTCCAGGATTTTACTAATCTCAAGGAAAACAGATGCTTCCTCACATCTAAACTCATTCCACATTCACCAACTCTCCTGGGTATCTCTGAAGTAACCCATCTCCTTGGCCCTAGTGCTGTTACTTGAGACCTCAACAGCCTCTCCTCAAGCTTTCCCAGAGCAAACAAAAAACACTCAGCTCTTTCTTTCTTTTTTCAATATTTTTATTAAATTTCATATACACAAATACAGAATTCATAAGGATGCTTATTATAAATCAAAATAAGGTAGCATAAAATACACTATATATAAATCACACTGATACAATCATGGTATCCCATATTCATTATCAATCAAATAAAATAAATTGAATTATGAAATACAATAATATGGTTAATTATATTATTTTAAAAAATCTACATCCACTACCAAGACAAAACTGGTTGACAAAAAAAACAGAAGAAAAAAAAGAGTACTTTACCATATAGTGTTTTATAATAATAGCCCAGATCTATATTTTAATAACAATAACAATTCAAAGATTTTCAAAATAGTTCAGAAATGGTCCCCATAACGTTTGAAAATCTTGATTAGAATCAGAAATGGAACAACAAATCTTCTCTAAATTTAAACGTGACATAACATCGCATAACCATTGAGCATGTGTGGGGGGTGGGCAATCTCCTTCCATTTAAGCAAGATCGCCCTCCTAGCCATAAGAGAAATAAAAGCCAGCACCCGCAAATGAGAGGGCTCCAAAATTATAGCTCTTTCCTCAACAATACCAAATAAGGCAGTCAAAGGACTGGGCTTAAAATTAACTTTTAAAAAGTACAAAAAAAGTTTGGAATACATCTTTCCAATATTTTTCAAGGATCGAACATGACCAAAACATATGAATTAATGAAGCCTCTCCATTATTACATCTGTCACAATAAGGAGATATAAACGAGAGAGCCTGTCTTTAGACATATGAGCCCTATGTATCACTTTAAATTGTAGGAGGGACTGACGAGTACATAATGATGAAGAATTAACCATTTTGAAAATAGCCCTCCAGGTCTCATCAGATAATGAAGTCTGTAAATCCTTTTCCCAATATGTTTTAATTTTGTCTAAAGGAGCCATTCTCAGTCCCAACAACAGACCATAAATATAAGATATTGAGCATTGTCAAAAGGTTTCAAATTAAAAGTTACATCTATTATGTTCTTATCTGGGCTGGTAGGAAATATATGTAGTTTAGATCTTAAAAAATCTCTAATCTCTAGATAATGAAAAAAGTGGGTATTTTGATAGGTTATATTTCACTGAGAGCTGTTCAAAAGAAGAAAGATTCCCTCCACTAAACAGATTCTGAAATCGTTTAATGCCTAATCTATCCCATTCTCTAAAAAAACAGATCGGTCGTAGATGGTTTAAAAAAAATTTGAAAAAAATAGGACTAGAAAGGGAAAATCTCAATAAACCCAAAAGTTTTCTAAACTGTAGCCAGATCCTCAAAGTGTGTTTAACCACCAAACTGTCAGTTACCAATAATTTATTTAAAGATAAAGGAAGAGAGGATCCAAGAAGAGAGATAATAGAAAATTTCATAACAGAGCTGGCTTCCAAAAAGACCCATATTGGACAATCCTCACGATTAATATAATATAACCAGAACGTAAGATTTCGTATGTTAATTGTCCAATAACACTTAGCTCTTAAACCCCACTCTGGTACAGAGTGGGGTTCAATACAAGATTCAAAGATTCAAAGTACATTTTATTGTCAAAGAATGCATAGATTATACAACCTTGAGATTTGCTTGCTTACCGGTAGCCACAAAGCAAGAACTCCCTAAGAACCCAATTAACGTAAAAAATGACCAACATCAAGAGAAAGGAAAAAGAAACACAAATCATGCAAACAATTGAAGTGAACAACAACATTCCGAACCAAATTGAATCCTCAGATGCAACACAGCCCGGAGCAGCCCTGAGTAGGCCCAAAGCCTCATTTACCAGTTCATCATATTAGAGGGCATGAAGCACAACAGCTGGGGCAGTCTTCATAGCCTCAGTACCATGGAGAGAGGCGTGACCATCATGGAAACGAGTGATACCGGCTCTCGCCTCAGATCCCAAAACCCTGTCTTTTCAATCTATCTGGGTTGGCGTTTATATCGAACAAACAATGGAACAGTGAAAGGCTCCGGTGCTCTGAAGGTAGGAGTGAACATTGTGAAGCACAACAGAAATTGGCTCTCGCCTCCAATCTGGGCTGCTGTTTAAATTGTCTAATCAGTGGATGGTACCTCGCGCTAGGACCCGGCTACTGTGAAGGGCTTGGGGTTTAGAACATGCCGTCCTGCCTGGTTCTGGGCCAAGATTTTGCTGCCCAGCCTGAAGCTGCTCTCAAGTTCTTCAATTCAGCTCAGCACCCAGAGTGATCCAACCTCACACCTGGGCCAGTTGTATGGGCATCAGATCTCCTCTATTCCGACTTCTCCTCCTGCCCCAAGAGCCATTCAGCTTTACACCTGGGCCAAAGTTACGGATATTGGAACTCCACTGCACCAATTTCTCCTCTCTGAATTGCTCACTCCATCTGCATGAATTCAGCAACACACCATCTTGACTCATCCCCTGAACCTGCTTTGCCATCACTCTCCCCCTCACTGTTTACAGTGAAAATTTAACACAATTTATCAGAATCAGAATCAGAATCAGGTTTATTATCACCGGCATGTGTCATGAAATTTGTTAACAGCAGTAGCAGTTCAATGCAATACATAATATAGAAGAAAAAAAACAAAATTAAATAATAATAAAAATAAATAAATAAGTAAATCAATGGCAGTATATGTATATTGAATAGATCAAAAATTGTGCAAAATAAAGAAATAATATATATTTAAAAAGTGAGGTAGTTTTCATGGGTTCAATGTCCATTTAGGAATCAGATGACAGAGGGGAAGAAGCTGTCCCTGAATTGCTGAGTGTGTGCCTTTGGGCTTCTGTACCTCCTTCCTGATGGTAACAGTGAGAAAAGGGCATGCCCTGGGTGCTGGAGGTCCTTAATAATGGACGCTGCCTTTCTGAGACACCACTCCTTGAAGATGTTCTGGGTACTTTGTAGGCTAGTACCAAGATAGAGCTGACTAAATTTACAACCCTCTGCAGCTTTTTTCTGTCCGGTGCAGTAGGCCCTCCCTCCCACATACCAGACAGTGATGCAGCTTGTCAGAATGCCATCCACGGTACATCTATGGAAGTTTTTGAGAGTAATTGTTGACATACCAGATCTCTTCAGACTGCTAATGAAGTATAGCTGCTGTCTTGCCTTCTTTATAACTACGTCGATATGTTGGGACCAGGTTAGGTCCTCAGAGATCTTGACACCCAGGAACTTGGAAACTGCTCACTGTGGTAAACCATGTATATAGGTTGTAACTGGGTTACCTGTCTGGACATGCCTGGACATGCCCCTCTGCTGACTGCTCCTGTGGCTCCTCCCACAGACCCCTGAATAAAGGTGATTGTCTCGCTGCTCCTCCCTCAGTCCCAGACAGATATTCAGTATGGACGTGGGTCCATTTTACTGTTAATAAAAGCCCTTCAGTATCTACTCTACTTCTAGTCTTTTGGAATAATTGATAGTGCATCAATTTTATTAATAGTAAAATGGACCCACGTCCACTCACCCTCTCCACTTCTGATCCCTCTATGAGGATTGGTATATGTTCCTTCATCTTACCCTTCCTGAAGTCCACAATCAGTTCTTTCCTCTTACTGACATTGAGTGTCAGGTTGTTTCTGTGACACCACTCCACTAGTTGGCATATCTCGCTCCTGTACACCCTCTCATCACCACTTGAGATTCTACCAACAATGGCTGTATCATCAGCAAATTTATAGATGGTATTTGAGCTACGCCTAGCCACACAGTCATGGGTATATAGAGAGTAGAGCAGTGGGCTAAGCACACATCCCTGAGGTGTGCCAATGTTGATTGTCAGCGAGGTGGAGATGTTATCACCAATCCGCACAGGTTATGGTCTTCCAGTTAGGAAGTCGAGGATTTAATTGCTGAGGGAGGTACAGAGGCTCAAGTTGTGCAACTTCTCAATCAGGATTGTGGGAATGATGGTATTAAATGCTGAGCTATAGTCGATGAACAGCATCCTGACCTCAGAAAAGCTGTTTTTAGTGACGTCTTTCGCTGAATTTCTTGCCTTTCTAACTAGTGAGCTGTCGCACACATTCGGTAGCACCACCTTAACCGGAAGGTTATAATAGGGCTACATCTGAGATACTTCAGCATCGCAAACATGTGAGAGCTTATGCCTGTGTACATATGGCAGATACGATATGACCAAGGTTTAGCACAGGGAAGGGATTATGTTTCTGGTTCTGTATTCAGTAACACTGGCAATATATCTTTTTCCTTCGCCTGTGATCTATTTTAAATATGTATTTCTTTGTGTAGATCTAGAAGTTCAGTCTGGATCTATTGGGTAATAATTTATCCTTGGCCTACAGCCTTGTACTGAGAAATTCCAAGAACACAGTTCCTCAAATTGTGCTGTGGGGTTTCTTTGAACCCACAGAAGTGGGATTGTGAGCACTCACTTTACTGGCGTGTACAAAAGGTGAGAATTCTAACAGTAACACAAATCTTCCCCCAAGGTCTTCATCTACAAGATCTGAACCCAAGACTTTAAATCACAATTGACATTCAAAGTCACAGCTTGGAGCAATTCATACTCTGGGATAGTCCTTGCTGGTACCTCAGAGTCAAAGCAGAGACTTGCTCATCTTTGTAGGGAAGTGTTTATTGCTTTGTCCCCTGAGAACTTGAAGAAGAGGACCAAGAGTTCTCTTCCTTCTGGGGAAAGGCAGGGATGACTCAGACTTAGAATCAGAATCAAATACATTAATTGTGGATGGATGTTGAATGCTAATGATAAATCAGGCTGCTCCTTCTCTGTCTCTCTCTCTCTCAATCTCCCTCTCTCTGCCTCTGTCTCTGTCTCTGTGTCTGTCTGTCTGTCTGTCTCTCTCTCTCATAATTAAACCCCTCTTTGCCTCTCGCTTTGATGGTAGCATCGTAATTGTCTTCAGAGTCTGTGACGGGCAGCAACCACAGCCACACCATGTATCACATGTTTGTCTAGTTTAGAAAGTCTAGTGTTGCAGATGGAACAGTCTACCCTCCATGCAGGCTACAATACTGAGTAATCAAATACCCACTGAAGTAAGCAAATGTTGCCTGTGGTCCTTTTCCAACAAGTTCAACAGGGGGAGGGCAACTGGGAAATGGGAACAACAATTTAGTCACAGAATCATAGAGCATAGAGACAGGTCCTTTGGCCCAACTGGTCCATGCTGACCAAGGTTCTCAATTATACTCACCCCATTTGGCAGTATTTGGTCTATATCCCTCTAAACTTTTCATGTCCATGTACAATTTACCTTTAATGCAAACAAATTATTGAGTAAATTAAATTTTTGCATTTAAAACCAAAAATAGTAAAAACCACAAAGTAGTGAAGCTCGCATGTCTAAGTCAAAATGTTCCAGATGCAGATCGTGTGCAGGCTGATGGGATTAGTTTAATGTAGCATCTTGGTTGGCACAGATACGATGGGCTGAAAGGCCTGTTCCTGTGCTGCATTATGCTCTATATTGTAGCTTTGTGTCCCAGCGCAGAAACCCAAACACAATAACTCAGCCAGCACGGTAATATTACGTCAAGAGAGGCTACCTACTATTGTAGTTCAGGTGATGGCTGCTTCCAAGCTGTGCACATCAAGATCCCACAAATCCATTGCAATAGTAACCAGGCTAACTGTTTTAATCATTTGTACTCAAGCAAATTACAATTTAGGAGTAGGAGCAGGCAGCTCACTCTCTCGATACTTTTCTCCCATGTAGTAAAATCATGGCTGACTTGACTATAATCTAGGCTTTTCATTCCTGCCTCCTTGAAGTAACCTTTCACCTCATTTGCTTATCTGTCTCTCCTGAAAGTTATTCCATTCTCCTCCAAGAAAGTGAAATCCAAAGACTCACAGCCCTCTGATAGAGGAAAACAATTCAACTCCTCTGTGTCTGAAATGATAACCACTTATTTCTAACCAATGATTGCCTAGTTCTAGATTCTCTTCAAACATATCGGAGGTGGAGCAAAGTGGCAACGGTGTTAAACGGCAACTCCTTTGCTTGCATCTTCGGAAACAGCTCTATTTCCGTCTTTAATATCCCTATTTTTCCCTTTCAGGGTTCTTTTGAAGACCCTGAACTGGAGTTACACGCTGACTACGGTTCTTTGCGGGAATGGGACCCACTCTCGGGGTTTCATAACTGGCTGTTGTTATTCGGCACACCAAGGGCTCAGCCCAAGAGTCTAGCTTAGCTTTGGAGGCCTAGGATCTCGGGGCTCTGGAGATGGGTGGATCGAAGGTTGGTGGCACAGCAGGAGACCCATGTGGTGTCGCGTGTATCGGAATATTTACGGCTGTGTGTTCAGATCTTTGGGCACAGAACTAGAAAAAAAAGCGACGTAACGGACTTTTAACATTGTAAACCAGTGAGTTGTTTGTTATGTCTCCCCACTCGCTGTGAAGATGGAGACATCACTTTCTCCCTTATTAGGGAGAGAGAGAGAGCCTGTGGTATGTCGAATACTGGGTGAAGCGTGAAATCTTTGGGGTAACTACAAGTCTGAGTCTTTGCTGTTACTTTGCTCACGCTTGAGCGCTCGGTGGCGGGTGCCGATATTTTTCTTGCCGTTGGGGGGAGGGGAGATTGGTGCTTGTTGCCGCTTACGTGCAGGAGGGAGGGGAGTGGGGGGAATTTTGGGGCTCTAACATTTAACTGTTGTTCATTCTTTGGGGAACTCCTCTGTTTTCATGGATGTTTGCGAAGAAAAAGCATTTCAGGATGTACCAAAGTTGCTGGTGAATGCAGCAGGCCAGGCAGCATCTCTAGGAAGAGGTACAGTCGACGTTTCAGGCCGAGACCCTTTGTCAGGACTAACTGAAGGAAGAGTTAGTAAGAGATTTGAAAGTGGGAGGGGGAGGGCGAGATCCAAAATGATAGGAGAAGACAGGAGGGGGAAGGATGGAGCCAAGAGCTGGACAGGTGATTGGCAAAGGGGATATGAGAGGATCATGGGACAGGAGGTCCAGGGAGAAAGACAAGGGGGGTGGGGAACCCAGAGGATGGGCAAGGGGTATAGTCAGAGGGACAGAGGGAGGAAAAGGAGAGTGAGAGAAAGAATTTTAATTCCACATCCCATTCCCATTCTGACATGTCTATCCACGGCCTCCTCTACAGTAAAGATAAAGCCACACTTAGGTTGGAGGAACAACACCTTATATTCCGTCTGGGTAGCCTCCAACCTGATGGCATGAACATTGACCTCTCTAACTTCCGCTAATGCCCCACCTCCCCCTCGTACCCAATCCGTTATTTATTTTTATACACACATTCTTTCTCTCACTCTCCTTTATCTCCCTCTGTCCCTCTGACTATACCCCTTACCCATCCTCTGGGTCCCCTGCCCCTTGTCTTTCTCCCTGGGCCTCCTGTCCCACGATCCTCTCATATCCCCTTTGCCAATCTCCTGTCCAGCTCTCGGCTCCATCCCTCCCCCTCCTGTCTTCTCCTATCATTTGGATCTCCCCTCCCCCTCCCACTTTCAAATCTCTTACTATCTTTTCCTTCAGTTAGTCCTGACGAAGGGTCTCGGCCTGAAACGTCGACTGTACCTCTTCCTACAGATGCTGCCTGGCCTGCTGCGTTCACCAGCAACTTTGATGTTTGTTGCTTGAATTTCCAGCATCTGCAGAATTCTTGTTGTTCAGGATGTATATTGTATACATTTCTCTGACATTAAATGTACCTTTGAAACCTTTGAAGATGAAACATCTTCTCCACATCCACCATGTCAGCACCACTTAGGATCCTGTGGGCTTCACAGGGAGATGAGGAATTCACAGGCAGTCCCTTATTGCCCTCAGGTGATGGCTGCTTCCTTAAACCATTGTAGACCTTCTGGTGAAGGTGCACCCATGGTGCTGTTGGAGAGGAAATTCCAGGATTTAGATCCCAGAGATAATGATGAAGAATTGGTGATATTAGTGGAGGACAGATATCAGCCATACCAAAGGATGGATATGATGCTGTGGAGCCCATGTCATTGAGCGTATTTAAAAAAGAGATTGATAGACCGTGATTAGTAAGGGGGGTAGTTAAGGATTACAGGAAGAAGGCAGGATAATGGGATTTAAAATGTCAGCAGAGTATTCAATGGGCCGAATGGCCTAGTTCTGCTCTTATACCTTATGGCCTTAAGGGTAAATTCCATAAACCCTTTGAAAATAATGGCAAGGAGGCTTTATTTTAAATCCTGTTGAAATGACAACACGTCTGACTGTGTAACATTCTCTCATTTCTGCACATTTCAAAAAGGTGGGCACAGCATAGTTTAGTTATTTTATTTAGAGATGCAGTGCAGGACAGGTCTCTCTGTCCCACCACGCTGTACTGCCCAGCTATCTATCTATTTCTATCCATAGTGTAATCACAGGACAGGACAACTTACAATGACCAATTAATCTTCTAAACAATACGTAAGAGGAAACAGGAGCACCTGGAGAAAACTCACCTGGTCATGGGGAAGCCGTACAAGTACTTACAGACGGCTCCAGAATTGAACTCTGAGCTCCAACACCCTGATCTGTAATGGCACTGTGCAGACCGCTATGCCACTGACGCACCGAGCTGTAATAACGTCACACTAACCACTACTGCTACCATGGCAACTGTAAGTGTCTGAAGGAAGAAAGGGGCATCAGTCATCAAAGACCCCAACGTCTGGGTTATGGCCTCTTCTCACTGCTACCATTGGGCAGGAGCTACAGAGGAATAAATTCCCTCAACATCAGGTTCAGGAACAACTACTTTCATAGAACCATCACATACCTGAACCAGCCTGCACAATGCTAATCCTTCCTCAGCCACAAGTCCATCTCTTGCACTGTCATGAACTTGTCATTGATCGTAATTTTTTTTGCATTTTTTTTTTGCACAGGCTTTCTTTTCATTTCATTGTCTTATATCATTTATCTATAATTTATCATATGTGTGTTGTTCATACCTATGTGCCACTGCAGGCATTTTTTTCATTTTACCTACATCTCATTATATTTATGCACATTACATTAAATTGACTTGATTTGATACTCTTGTCCATTGGGCATTACCCTCTGACCAGCAGCTGACAATGAAGACATCACTAACTTAAAGAAAAAATATTGGAAACACTCAGTAGTCAATGTCAGAATCTAAGTAAAAGTTGAGCTTATGGGCATATGCACAAACATGTGTATGTACAGGCACAATGAAAAACTTATTGCAGCAGTTTTACATAGCTGCATTCACAAGGGAAACGTAAATTATACACAAATTTTTACAAGAAAGATGTAATTACAACTAAAAGAGTCAACTTTAGTGCAAACTGTCAGGCCAAAAACAATGTTATTACACCTTCCAGTATCCAGCTAACTAATAAGATTCAGCTGCTACTCATGTCCAACTCATCACCTGCAGCCTATTTAAATCCAGCTCTTATCTGCAGTCTTTTGTTCACCCATTGAACCAGCTAGCCTCAACCAGTGGCTTTGAGCCTTCAATTACATTCTTTCTTTGTTCTTGTTAAATATCTGTTCTCTCTTGTTTGGTGGTCCCTCCTGGCTTGTTATTTTGCAGTTTGTTAGTAAAATATTGTTTACTGCCAAATTGTCTCTGCTGCTCAGCGTTTGGGTCAAGCCTCGTCTATATTTCCTGACAGGATGGGTGAAGTGCCTACTGTGTGTAGAAAAATAGTACCACCAGGTAGAGACAAGCGGTCTTCTACCTGGCAAGCTTCCTGTCCTTTTGTTCCAGCACCACAGATCTGTATGCTCCTCCACACCCTGATTGTACTACACAGGAGGTTCTGGTGAATTCTGGCAGCAGGCAACTTACTGGACTGGCCACTGTGTGTGCAGCTTGGACTCTCTTCTGAGTCTTATCTCTCGCCCATTCTGCATCACAACCGTTGACGGATATCCCTTGTGGTCTGGGATGGTCAGATTATGCTCACGGCCTGTGGATGTGTGCATCAGAGAATATTGTAATCTATCCAATTCCTCATTATCCACTCACCTAACACTCCTCTCATCTTGGGTTACCCCTGGCTCTCAACTGGTGATCCTCACTTGGCCTGGCCATCCGGTTCACTACTGAGTTGAGGACCCATTTGCCGGAGCAGCTGCCTGCACGCTCAGCTGGTTTCACACCGTAAATCTGAGGAGACAGAGGAAACTCTCGACCTCACTCAACTCCCACAGGACTATAATGACTTAACAATCACCTTCAGTAGGAGGGAAATTGGCACCCTGCCGCCTGACAGACCGCACAACTACACTATCAACCTCCTCCTGGGCACCACCCTGACACCCAAGCCTTGAATGACTACATCCCTGAAGCGCTACAGCATGGTGACCTTCAGCCATCCCAGTCCCCAGCTGGTGCAGGATTCTTCTTTGTCAAAAAGGATGATGGGGGTCTTTCTTCCTGCATTGACTACCATAGACTCAACAAAATCACCACTAAGGACCGCTACCCTCCTTGATGGATAGCCCATTGAAACACCCTGCGGGGCCCAGATCTTCACCAAACTGGATCTATGGAGTGCTTACAACATGATCAGGATCAGTCAGGGACAGGAATGGCAGGCTGTGTTCATAACACACACAGGCTACTACAAATACTTGGTGATGCTTTTTGGAATTTCCAGCAGTCCAGCCATTTTCCAAGCCTTCATCAACAAGATCCTCCGAGACATCCTCCGAGACATGCGACATGTGTTCATCTAACTCAATGCCATCCTCGCCTTCTCCAAGGAGCCCTAATACCATGTCAGTCTTTCAGAGTCTTGTCGAAAACCAGTTGTACAGCAAGTTAGAAAAATGCCAGTTCCACGCCCCAGTCATTTCATAGAAACCAAGAAACATAGAATACCAGCATAATACAAGCCCTCTGGCCCACAAAGCTGTGCCGAACATGTACTTACCTCAGAAATTACCCAGAGTTACTGATAGCCCTCTATTTTTCTAAGCTCCATGTATCTACCCAAGAGTCTCTTAAAAGACACTATCGTATCTGCCTCCACCACCGTCGCCAGCAGCCATTCCACGCATTCACCACTCTCCGCATAAAAAACTTACCCCTGACATCTCCTCTGTACCTACTTCCAAGCACCTTAAAACTGTGCCCGCTCGTGCTAGCCATTTCAGCCTTGGGGAAAAAACCTCTGACTATCCACACAATCAATACCTTTCATCATCTTATACACCTCTATCAGGTCATCTCTCATCCTCTGTCACTCCAAGAAGAAAAGGCCGAGTTCACTCAACCTATTCTCATAAGGCATGCTCCCCAATCCAGGCAACATCCTTGTAAATCTCCTTTACACCTTTTCTATAGTTTCCACGTCCTTCCTGTAGTGGGTGACCAGAATTGAGCACAGTACTCCAAGTGAGGTCTGACCAGGGTCCTATATAACTGTAACATTACCTCTCGGCTCTTGAACTCAATCCCACTGTTAATGAAGGCTAATACACCGTATGCCTTTTTAACTGCAGAGTCAACCTGTACAGCAGCTTTGAGTTTCCTCAGACCCCAAGATCCCTCTGATCCTCCACACAGCCAAGAGTCTTACCATTAATACTATATCCTGCCATCATATTTGACCTACCAAAATGAACCACCTCACATTTATCTGGGTTTCCTTCCAGGGTTACATCTTTTCACCACAAGGCATGGCCATGGATTCAGAAAAAGAGTGCACCATCATTGAATGGCTCTGGTGGCGTTCTTCAAACCACTACAGCACTTCTTGGGCTTCTTCAATTTTTGCCGCTGTTTCATCGGAAACTACAGCCAAATCACCACTCCTCTCACCCCCCTCACCAATTCACTGACTTCACGGCTAAACTGGTCTGCTGCTATAGACCACACTTCACAGGAGGTCAAAAGACACTTTACCACTGTTCCCATTCATTACCCTCCCCAAACATCCGTTAGCCGCTGAGACAGCGGACCTGGTTTTCCAAAGGGTGGTGTGCCTCCATGGTTTCCTTCAGCACATTGTGTTGGACTGGGGCACACAATTCGTCTTCCACGTCTGGTAAGCCTTCCGTTCCTTCTTCCGCACCTCAAAGAGTTTGTTCTCTGGCTATCATCCGCAGACCAATGGTCAGTCAGAAAGCCAGTCAGCAAGTGGAGATGTTTCTGCAATGCTTCGCCACTTCTAATCCTTCCACACAGAAGAAGCATCTGCTCTGGGCTGAACTATTCCACAATCTACACACCTCCTCTGCTATATGAAGTGCTTCATGGCTACCAGCCCCCAATCTTCTCTGAAGAGGAGACAATGGTGGAGGTCTCATCCTCCAGGACCCTGGTTGGCCAACGCCAGAATGCTGGGAAGAGGACACGGAGGGATGTCCTAGCTGCCAACTGTGCTTGCTGCTACCAGGCTAACCACTGTCAGTAGCCAGCTAGGCCACTACGGCATGGGGACCATGTCTGGTTGTCCACCAGAGATCTGCCCCTGTACACTTACTCCCGCAAGCTCTTGCCCAGTTCATTGGTTCCTTTAAGATTACCCATCGCATCAACCCAGTCACTTACCGTCTCCAGCTGCCACTGTCCCTCAGGATCACACCTACTTTCCACATGTTCTATTTCAAGTCCATTGTCCATGGACCACTCCACCCACCTGAGCCTGCACCTCCAGAACCAAGTATGGCAGAAGGTAGTTCAGTGCACATGATTTGATGGTTGATGGATTCATGTCATCGTGGACGGGCTGTGCAATGCCTGATTGACTGGGAAAGGTACGGCCTGAAGGACAGGTCTGGGTGCCATCCAGTTTCATCTTGGATCCGTCGCTCATTGAGGAGTTCCACCGGACCCATCCGGATCATTCTGAGCCATGGGGTGCCACATGGCTGTGGAGCCAGGCACCTCCCAGTCTCCATCCAGCTAACAGGCACCATCTGCCACTCATTTCCAATTCATCACCTGCTGCTTATTTAGACCCAGCTCTCATCTACAGTCCTTTGATCACCAGCTCTGAGCCTTCAGTTAGTTTGTTGCCTGGTTGGTTAAGTATCTGTTTGCTCTTGTTTAGTGGCCCCTCGTGGTTTGTTATTTTGTAATTTGTTAGTAAAATATTGTTTCCTGCTAAATCATGTCTTCTGCTCTGGTTTTGGGTCAAGCCTCCTCTACATTTCCTGACACAAAATGGTTGTAGTGTTGCTAAACTGAGATAGTGATTGGTACTGTACAGGTTGGTTCCAGAATCAAATGGTTCAAGGGAAGTAGCTGTTTTTGAACAATGTGGCGTGGGACTTCAAACTTTTATACCTCCTTCCTGATGTTAGCTATGAACCAGATGGTGGGGATCATTGATGATGGATGCTGCCTTCTTCAGGCAGCGTCTCTTGAAGACACTACCAATGGTGGGGAGGAATGCACCATGATTCACGAGGCAGAGTCCGCTACTCTCTGTAGTTTCTGATGAATTGCTGCACGAGACCATGATGCAAACAATCAGAATATTCAGCAAGACAAACCTCCTTAGCCTTCTGAGAAAGCCAAGACGTTTCACACTTTTCTTCATTTGAGTCTATATGCTGTGCCCAGGACCTGGTTATTTGGTGAGTTAGGTCAGGCAGCATGTCTGGAACGGAAGACAGAGTTAACAGTTCAGGTCTGATTGGATTCTGGTGAAAGATATATGGAGAAAGTAATGTTCACCTCTCCCTAATGACTCCCATTTATACAGGAATATCAGGAATAGGCCAACAGTTACTTACCAGAATCTAGCACTGCTAAAGCTTTGTGTTCCTGCTTACCTCCCTCCAGCAGCTGTCTTCTATCTTCAGACTTCCTTGCCACCCCCCCTCCCCACCATCTTGTTCCATCTGTTTTTCCCTCCTTTTTCCTCTCTGGCTTGGTCTGCCATTGTCTTCCCACTCATAATGGCACCATTTATTCCCCTGTCATTATCTTCCCACTCGCCTTCCCTACATGATACTACCAGTCTGCCCCCTTACACTCCTCAGTCCACCAGTCACCTCAAAACCTTCCTCTCCACTCCCTTTCTCCTCTTTGTACTGGCCGTTTCATCTCTCCACTCTCTGCCCTGATGCAGGATTTTGACCTGCAATGTTGACTATTCCTTTCCCCCTACATATGCTGCTCAACCCATTGAGTTCCTCTCATCAGAGATGCCCAATGGGTGAGCCTTCATCCACACTTTGGTAAATCTGACCTCCGGGCTACAGCCCATCCCCCTGCAGACAAAGAGAAGCTGGGAGCATCCAGTACAGAAGGCCATATGATGTAGGTCTGAGCAAACAGGTCAGCTTCTGCATAACTACAAGGGTGATTGATAAGTTTGGGGCCTAAAGTAGAAGGAGTCGATTTTAGAAAGCCTAGCATGTTTATTTTTCAACATAGTCCCCTCCTACATGTACACACTTAGTCCAGCGGTCGTGGAGCATACGGATCCCTTCTTTGTAGAAGTGGTCTGCGGCATGTGTGATTGATAAGTTTGTGGCCTAAGGTGGAAAGAGACGACTGATTGACTTCAAACTTCCTGCATTTTCACTCAAAGAGTTGAACTGCACATGCATGTAACGAGAGCATCTTGGACCTCAAGGTGGTCCACAGCAGGGGTGATTGATAAAATTGTGGCCCAAGGTAGAGGGAGATGAGTTATACCGCCCTCGTTACATACTCATGCAGTTCAACTCTTTGAATGAAAATGCAAAAAGTTTGAAGGTAATAACTCATCTCCTTCTACCTTAGGCCACAAACTTATCAATCACTCCTGCTGTGGACCACTTTCTGGAGGTCCAAGATGCCGACTTCTACAAAGAAGGGATCTTTATGCTCCATGACCGCTGGGCTAAGTGTGTAAATGTAGGAAAAATAAATGTGCTAGGTTTTCTAAAATTGACTCCTTCTACCTTAGGGCACAAACTTATCAATCACCCCTTGTACTTAAGAGTCGGTAGACTGGACAATGTTCAAGCACCCAGCTGTCAGTCTAAATGAGTATGTTATCATCATCCTCACAGAAATATGGTGAGAACTCTGTACCAAAGAGGGTAATCCAGATATTCCTAAACCAGAAATGATGAATAAAATGGGGGATGCACTCCTGGTTTAGGTCTCCAATTTTCAAACCAAGTGATCTTGACCTGTACAATAAATCAAAATATGACCTCCAGAAAGCTATCAGAAATACCAAGAAACAGTATCAGCTCAAAATTGAGTCTTGCCATGAATTGCATGTTATAACAGACCAGAAAACAAAGTCAGCCGGTATTATCAACAATAGCACATCCCTTCTTGATGAATTTAACACATTCTATGCTCATTTTAACAGAAGGACAGCAGAATGTTGCCACCTACCCCTACAGTCTATGATGTACCACTGTGGACGTAAGGACAGTCTTCTGGAGAGTGAGCTGTGAAAAGCATCTGGTGTACTTGGATACTGTGCAGATCAGCTGATGGGTAATTGCAGACAATTGTAATTTCTCCTTGTTTTCATTTGTGGTTCCCATCCACTTTAAGAAGACCACTATCATCCTGCTACCTAATGAAAAGAAAGTAACACGCCTTAATGACTATCACCCAATGGCTCTAACATTTACCACCATGAAGTGCTTCGAGAGGTTGGTCATGGCATGTGTTAACTCCAGTCTTCCAGACAACCTCAACCCATTGCAATTGACCTACTGATGAAACAGGTCAATGGTGGACACTGCTTCAAGTTTAAGTTTAATTGTCATACAACCATACATATGTGTACAGTGAAATGAACCAGTGTTCCTCTGGGACCAAGGTGCAAAGTGCAGTATGTATAGTTACACTCTGCACATATAGTTACGATAGCACATACAGTCACAAAATCAATATTAGCACAAGTCCCTGAGTGGCATGGCCTGGAGATGAAGATGCATGTGATGTTGTCCTGGAGCCACGTTTCTGCAAAAATAATATGCAGCAGTTCTTCATCTCACACTGGGTCAGCTGCAAATGAAAGCAAATCAGCTTGTCTTCCAGAGAGCGAACACTGGAGAACAGCCTACAGGGGCCAGCCCCCAGCCCAGCATGGACATCAACATGCCCGCCATGCCTCTGTTGTCTCTCACACCATATCCGGTGCCTCCTTCCTTGGGTGGCTGTAACAGGTGACCCTGGTCCTCATAACAACCACGGCCACGCAGCTTTCCTGCCATCCGTCTCCCCAATTCACCGGACTTGCAATATTTTATATTACCAATGTCCAACAGGGTCTTGCGATAACAAGGAAAACATTATACACACACATTTGCACCATTTATTTGACTTGGAGAAGCCACAGCAACCAAGTGCACAGCTAGCTTACTGTAAGATGCTAGATTCCATGGTCCTTGTTGTGGCGTGGATGAAATCACTGGAGAGACAGAGTCACTGGTAGATACAAAGCAGCTGCTTTATTCGACACAACAAGGTACAGGCGGAGACGCTTTCGGTAGAAAGGTCTGCTAGCTCAATGTGGGCTCGATATTTATACGCTAAGCACAAAGGCAATCGCTACTTAAAAGTTAAAGACAATGCTTAGACAATGCTTCCTTTTGAAGCTACCTACAAACATCACATCTTCTGACTTCCTCCTGTCCTTCCGACGCCAACATGTCTGGGTTGGTATCCACAGCCTTCAGGAATGCAAGTTAAATCGACAATACATTTATTTGGCATTTTACGTGCTAACATAGAAGACAATTAATATTTATAAAGTATAGATAATACTGTCTTCGAAACTACGGCATCTGGTCAAACTACGGTGCCAAAAGCATCTGGTATTCACATCTTTTTAGGAAGCGCATTGTTGTGGACTCAATCCACAGTACTTTGTCAAATAGAAGTCTGGTGGCCAAAGTCACTTAAGTGTAAACGAATCATCTACCCAAAAACTCACTCTAACAGTCCTACATTCAAATCTGGAGCATTTGGAAAGCCTAGACACCTACGTAAGACTATTTTTATTGACTACAGCTGTGCAATAACTCCAAGCAAACTCATCACCAAACTCCAGGTCCTGTGAGTCAACATTTCCCACTACAAATGCATCCTTGACTTCCTGGCCAACAGACTGCAATAAGTAAGGAAAGGCAGCAACACCTCTGCCACCATTACTCTAAACACTGGTGCGCAGTTTTCACACCTCCGCTTTACTCTTTATATGCTGATGACTGTGTGGCCAGGCTCCAACTACAAGTTTGCAGATGATACCACTGTGGTGGGCCATTTCTCAAATGACAATGAGACACAGCTTAGGAAGCTTAGCAACATGGTGTCATTACAACAACCTTTACCTCAATGTCAACAAAACAATTAGGCTGGACACTGACTTCAGAAAAGGGAGCAATGTACATGCTTCTATCTACATCAAAGGTTCTGCAGTTGAGAGGGCTTAGAGCTTCGTTCCCAGGTATGTGCACCACCAATAGCCTATCTTGGTCCAACAACATACATAGACACGATAGCACAGAAAGCTCACCAATGCCTTTGCTTCCTCAAGAAGATAAAGAAACTTGGCACACTGCCTTTGATTCTTACCAATTTTTATGAATGCACCATAGAAAGCATCCTGTCTTAATTCATTATGGCTTGTACAGCAAATACTTTGCACATCTGCAAGAAACTACAGAACAATGTGGACACAGCTCAGGACATCATAGAAATAAATGAACTGTGTGTCCCTGCAAATGAACTCTGTCTATTCTTCAGGGAACCTTGATAAAGCAGCCAGCATAATCACAGAAACATAGAAAACCTACAGCACAATACAGGCCCTTCGGCCCACAAACCTGTGCCAAACATGTCCTTAGAAATTACCTAGTGTTACTCATAGCCCTCTATTTTTCGAAGCTCCAGGCACCTATCCAGGAGTCTCTTAAAAGACCCTATCGTATCCGCCTCCACCACCATCGCTGGCAGCCCATTCCATGCACTCACCACTCTCTGCATAAAAAAACTTACCCCTGACATCTCCTCTGTACCTACTTCCAAGACCCCAAAGTGAATCGAAGCCACTCGCCCTCAAAGTTCAAAGTAAGTTTATTATCAAGGTACATATACATCACCTGATACTGCTCTGAGATTCATTTCCTTGCGGGCATTCACAGTAAGTATAAAGAAGCACGATAAGATCAACGAAAACCACACACAAGAAGACAAACAACCAGTGTGCAAAAGACAACAAACTATGCAAATACAAAATGGAAAAAAAACAAATAGACTAATAATCATAAGATAAGCAATAAATATAAAAACAATGAAATGAAGAGACCTTGAAAATGGACCAAAGGTTGTGGGAACAATTCAATGATGGGGTGAGTGAAGTTATCCCCTCTGTTTCAAGAGCCTGATGGTTGAATGGCCATAACTGATCCTAAATCTCGTGGTGCAGGTCTTAAGGCTCCAGTACCTTCTTCCTGAAGGCAGCAATAAGAAGAGAACATAGCCTGGATGTTGGTGGTCCTTGACGATGGATGCTGCTTTCTTGCAACAGCTCTCAATTATAACTGTGCTCAGTAGTGGTTAGGGCTTTACTCGTGATGAACTGGACTGTCTCCACTCATTTTGTAGGCTTTTCCATTCAGAAGCATTAATGTTTCCATACCAGTCTGTGCTACAACCAGTCAGTATTGACTGAACATTCTGTCTTCTTCCCTCTTCCATTGGGCAGAGCATTTACCACCAGGCTCAAGGAAAACTTCTATCCCACTGAATTCCTGCCTCAGCAAGGACCTGGACCCACTGCAATTTACCTATTGTCACAATAGGTCAATGGCAGACGCAATCTCAATGGTTCTCCACACAGCTTTAGACCACCTAGACAACACAAATACCAATGTCAAGATGCTGTTCATCGACTATAGCTCAGCATTTAATGTCATCATTCCCACAATCCTGATTGAGAAGTTGCAGAACCTGGGCCTCTGTACCTCTCTCTGCAACTGGATCCTCGACTTCCTAACCGGAAGACCACAGTCTGTGTGGACTGGTGATAACATATCCTCTTTGCTGATGATCAACACTGGCGCACCTCAGGGGTGTGTGCTTAGCCCACTGCTCTACTCTCTGTATACACATGACTGTGTGGCCAGGCATAGCTCAAATACTATCTACAAATTTGCTGTCGATACAACTATTGTTGGTAGAATCTCAGGTGGTGACAAGAGGATGTACAGGAGTGAGATATGCCAACTAGTGGAGTGGTGTTGCAGCAACAACCTGGCACTCAACATCAGTAAAACGAAAGAGCTGATTGTGGTCTTCAGGAAGGGTAAGACGAAGGAATACATACCAATCTCATAGAGGGATCAGAAGTGGAGAGAGTAAACTGTTTCAAGTTTCTGGGCGTCAAGATCTCTGAGGATCTAACCTGGTCCCAACAAATTGATGTAGTCATAAAGAAGGCAAGACAGTGGCTATACTTCATTAGGAGTTTGAAGGGATTTGGCATGTCAACAAATACACTCAAAAACTTCTATAGTTGTACCATGGAGAGCATTCTGACAGGCTGCATCACTGTCTGGTATGGAGGGGCTTCTGCACAGGACCAAAAGAAGCTGCAGAGGGTTGTACATTTAGTCACCTCCATCTTGGGTACTAGCCTACAAAGTACCCAGGACATCTTTAGGGAGCGGTGTGTCAGAAAGGCAGCGTCCATTATTAAGGACCTCTAGCACCCAGGGAATACCCTTTTATCATTGTTACCATCAGGTAGGAGATGCAGAAGCCTGAAGGCACACACTCAGCGATTCAGGAACAACTTCTTCCCTTCTGCCATCCGATTCCTAAATGGACATTGAAGCTTTGGACATTACCTCACTTTTTTAATATACAGTATTTCTGTTTTTGCACATTTTTTTAAAGATCTATTCAATATACGTAATAGATTTACTTGTTTATTTATTATGTTTATTTTATTTATTATTTTTATTTTTTCTGTCTCTGATAGTTTATGTATTGTATTGAGCTGCTGCTAAGTTAACAAATTTCACGTCACATGCTGGTGATAATAAACCTGATTCTGATTCTGATTCCACTGTTATCAGACTCTTGAACAGATGTCTTGTATGATAAGATGAAGTCTTGACTTCATAATCTACCTCATTATAATCTTGAACTTTATTGTTTACCTGCACTTTACTTTCTTTGTAGCTGTTACATTTCATTTTGCATTCTGTTAATTTTTTAGATTGCTCTGCGTCAATGCACTAAGTAATAATATGACCTATATTAACAGTATGCAAGAGAAGCTTTTCACTGTATCCCGGTACGTGTGACAATAATAAACCAATTCCATTTTCAATTCCTGTAGATTGCTTGTTGCCTCTTGACCTGCAGAGTGTTTCCCGTATTTTCTGTTTTTAATTCAGATTTCCAGCATCTGCAGATTTTAAAAAATATTTTACTGAGGGTGTTGCAACTGCTGTCAATCAAGTTGAGTGGCCCTTTGATGTGTGGTCAGGGGCAGGAGCTGAGAAGAGTGATGTGTGGATGTTGGAATTTGGAGTCTCTTTGCAAATAGCTGGGAACATTTGGAAATATGAACAATGGCTCCCCTCAGACCAATTAGCAAGTTAACACTTCGGACCCCTGTTGTGTGACTGAAAACAAACTTTTGGGAGAATCAAATGGATATATAGATAGCTTCAGAACTGATCCCTCTTTTGTAGGCAGGCAGCATTGGCAATTAACTCCTCGCGTGCTGAAGCTTTGCCAGAACTCTGGTGGCCAACTCTCACAGAATGTCAAAGTTTGTTGATCCTGGAAGTTTGCAGGAAATAACATGGGTGATAGAACTATATACTGCAAACTGGGAGCAGGAAAAGGAAAGAGGAATTCCCAAGAGGGAAAAAGAATTGGCCACTAATCTGCATCCTGCATGAATTGATAGTAATTTAATCTCAGATAAACTCACAGATGGTAATCCGGTCTCAGAGTGATTTACTGTACTCTGGAGCAACACAAAGTGCTGGAGAAACTCGGCAGGTCAGACAGCATCTATGGAGAGGAACTAACAATGCTTCAGGCCAAGACCCCTCATCAGTACCCTTGTGTTTATACTGTAATCTGGAGTTGGAACATACTGTATCACTGCTAGTAAACCGCTGGACTCTCTAAAGCCGTGTCGTCAGCTGCCTGGACCCTAACCTTAGGATTTCCCTCCTTAGTGCTCTCTGAACCCTCTTTCCTCCTCTATTCAAAGACCATAAGGAGAGGGAGATGGAGTAGAGCTTTTGGCCTCTCAAATCCGCTCCAACATTCAATAAGATTGAAACTGATCCCACATTCCTAAAGAATCAGAATCAGAGTTAGGTTTATTATTGCTAACATATGCCATGAAATTTGTTGTTTTGCGGCAGCAAAACCTTCTGCCTTTTCCCTGCAACCTTCGATTACCTTACTGATTAGATAGCTATCTAGCTCAGCCTTAAATGTGCCCAAGGTCCCTATCCCTATATCCCTGTCTGGCAAGGAATTTCAAAGATTTTGAGAGAAGAAAACTTTTCTTCTTCATCTCAGATTTATTGGGTACCTCCTTTTTCTTGACCATAACATCCGGTTCTGGATTCTCTCATGAGCAGAAGCCCTTCTCAACATTTACTCTGTCTCGTCTCACCACTAAGAACTTGATGTATTTCAATAAGATTATCTTTTGTTCTTCAAACTCTAGTGGGTTGAGCCCAAATTTATTTGGCCTTTCCTCATTGGATAGCCCCTCTATACCCTGGGATCATCCTGGTGAGTGTTTTCTGAACTATGTCAAATGAAATAATGCCTTTCCTTGAACAAAATTAAAGCCCATTTCTTGGCTCAGTATTCTTCAGTGTAGTTCAATAGCTCTTCTTATATCTTCTCATATTTTTTTTAATAAATTTGCCCCAATGAGTCAATGCTGGCTCTCACAGTAACCCCAACAATCTTGTTCTCTCACAAGATTGTTACTATTCACACCTCAACTCTAAACCTTCTCCCCACTGCCCACAGCTATTCTTCTACCACCTACACACTAGGGACGAGGTACTGCAACCAAAGTCAAAGTCAAGTTGATTGTCAAATGTATAAGTACATGCATGTGCAGGTGCAATGAAAAACTTACTTGCAACAGCATTGCAGGCACATAACATCACAAGAAAAGTATGCATTAAGCCTAAGGGTTACAAGAAAAGAAAATAAATTAGGACTAAAATATCCATTTTAGTGCAAAGTGATTTAAGTGGGCATAGTGTTGCTAAACTGTAGTGACTGGGGTTGTGCTTGATGGTTCAAGAAGCAAGTGGCTTTCCCATCTGCACGTCTTTACATGGGAGGAAATCAGAGCACCTGGGAGAAATTCATGCAGTCATAGTGAGAACATGAGCGACGGTTCACCATCGAACCCTGGGAGCTGGAGCAGCACCAACCACAGCACCTCTCTGCCACCCTAGTTGCCTCGTGCTCCCGTGATGTTTTGCTCAGTTTTACTGGTTAATTTGCAATGCTGTCCACAATATAGAACAAAGCAGTTCTGTCGTATCAATGGATCTTTTTGATTCTCCCTTATGTTTGATTTCATTCACGCAATGGGGCTTCTGTAATGGAGCCGAACAGGCTGAAAAGGAGCAGGAAGGTGCTTGAAATGATGTGAAGGTTTGTCTTTCCAACAACGTGAAGGCGTGTGCTTGAAACTTTGTAAAGGCCCGCATTTAAAATGGTGCGAAGGCCAGTGATTGAAATGGTGTGACCTGCACTTGTATAGACACAAGTTTCCACACTCAATTCTGCACTTGCAAGTCACCAACTCACTTTCAAGGACTCTACAACTTGAGTTCTCAGTATTATCTATCCACCAATCTATTTATTTATTATTTGCGCAGTTTGTCTTGTTTTGCACATCGGATGATTGTCAGTCTTTATTTATATATAGATTTTCATAAATTCTATTGTTTTTAAAAATTTTTCCTGTAAATGCCTGTGTAAGAAAATGAATCTCACCATGGTATATGGTGACATATACGCACCTTGATAATAAATTACTTTGACTTGACTTGCAGATTAAGTCGGTGTTAAGGAAGGCAAATACAATGTTAGAATTAATTTCAAGAGGACCAGAATATAAAGCAAGGATGTAATGCTGAGGCTTTATAGGACATTGGTCAGACTGCACCTGGAGTACTGCGAGCCGTTTTGGGCCCCTTATGGAAGAAAGGATATGCTGGCATTGGAGAGAGTCCAGAGGAGGTTTACAAGAACGATGCTGGGAATGAAAAGGTTAATGTATGAGAAGAGTTTGATAGCTCTAGGCCTGTGCTTGCTAGTGTTTAGAAGAATGAGGGAGTATCTCATTGAAGCGTATCAAATATTGAAAGGCCTCGATAGAAGTGGATGTAGAGAGGATGTTTCCTACCGGGGAAGAGTCTAGAATAGAAAGATGCCTGTTTAGAGCAGAGATGAGGAGGTAAATCTTTAGCCAGAGGGAGCTGAATATGTGAACTTCTTTGACACAGGTGGTTGTGGTGGCCAAGTCACTGGGCATATTTAAAGTGGAGGGTGATACGTTCTTGATTAGTAAAAGTATCAAAGGTTACTGGGAAAAGACAGGAGAACGAGGTTGAGAAGGACAATTGATCAGCCATGGTGGAATGGTGGAGCAGATTCAATGGGCTGAGTGGCCTAATTCTGCTCCTGTGTCTTATGTTCTTATAAACTTGAGTTAAAGCACTGCAAAGGCCCGTGCTTGAAATGATGCAAAGGCCTGCTCTTGAAAGAATTGTTGACTGTGAATTGCACTACTTTTTCTGGATCGTAATCCAGTTCCAACAGAGAAGGCCAAACTGCTGTGTGCACGCACATCAGCCCCACAGTGACATTGATATCGACAGGGGACAGAATTGACTCTGGGGGATGGAGCTCATGGTCTGAGCCTCACAGAAATAGACAGCATGAGTCCTATATCAGTCTCCCGCCTCAGACCCCGTGTGTGCAGCACCACCCCCTGAGCAGATGGAGCTCCCTGCTGTAGAAGCGAGCTGACCCCTTTCACCCTTGTTGGGAAAGAGAAGGGTGGCCTATTGGCCCGCAGCGGTCAGACTCCCTGACTGATGAGCAGAGTGCAGAAGTGTACAGGGAAAGAGCCTAAACCCAGCCGTGACGTTGTGTAATCACCCAAAATCACCCCATCAGAGAAATGTTAAACAACATCGACAGCCTCTGTTAAAAATATTTAGAACAGGTCCTACCGAACAGGAAGGTCTGTTACTGAGAGTCAGTTAATGGGACGGCAGAGGTAGCATAATACTGTACTGAAGTCTTGCTTTGACCCTTGAAGACTTCACCTCACCGATTAAGGAAAACAAATAGAAATAATTTGTTTCCAGTGCTGACAGCATCGTTTGGTCTAAGCATTTCGAGCAGAGACAAAAAGAGTCTTGTTACAAAGAACCAAATGGCATAAGCCAGTCAGGATTTTGATTCTGGCCCAGGAGGAAGAAATCCATCTCCTGGGAAAGCTGGCTTCCTTTGTTCTGAGCTTATTATTACAAGTGGGGGGGGGGTGGTGAGTGGTGGGTAGGAGTGGAGGTGGGGGGTGGAGAAAAGGGACAGTCAGAAAGGGATGCCATGGGGCATTTACAATTGTACAGGGTGTAAGAAGAGAGGGGAATGGAACTGATGGAATTGTTCTGCTGGGAGGCAGCATTAACCCGATAGGCTGAATGGCCTCTTCCTGTGTCTCCATAACGTTATTTTGACTCCGTAGCCCTCACTTTGCCACAAGTATATTAACTCTTCATGCGTCTGCACTGGGACACGATTACGTCGCTGAATTAGTCTACACTGCTTTCACTTTTTCTGTAAATTCAACTGATTTCGACTAACAGGATGTCAGAAACTGGCAGAACATGTTCCAAAGTGTCTCACAGGAAAACTTCCTGCTCTAGAACCAGGTAAGGAGATGTAAGGGCAGGAATTGAGAGTTTGATTAAAGGAAGAATTAGGAGCTTTCAGTGGTGCCACGAGAAGAGCTGCTGCTTCTCAGCTGCAGAGAACAGAGACCAGGGTTCAATCCAGACCTTGGGTGCTGTCTGTGTGGAGCTTGCATGTTATTCCTCCCACAGAATAACGAGTTGGTGGGAGGAAACTGGAGCCACTGTATGTTGGTCGTAGCGTGTGGGTTGAGAGGTAGAGTGGAGTGGATGGGAACATGGAAAGTCAAGTTTATGGTCACATGGACAAGTACAGTGAGGTACTGGTGCAATGAAAAACCTGCTTGCAATAGGATCACAAGTATATAGGTACGGAATAACCCACAAAATAGAAATTAGACATAAATTGTAGATGACACTGAGGAGAAAAACGTGTAGGATAAGTACAGGCACAGACATGGCAGGGTGATGCGCCTGTTCCTTTGCTGAAAAGTACCACTGTTCCATTCTATAGCCAAAGAAAGAAGAGAGAGGCAGGGAGAGCGAGAGGTTTAGGGAGGAATACTGGGGTATGGCACGCCTGTGGGTGGAGAATTTGAATCCATTTAAGTGTAATCAGGAGGCCAGAATGTGAGGAGCACAGAGAGCTGCAGCCTTAATGCAGGAAAGGGGGATTGGTGTAGATGGGTAAAGCTGTCACTCAGCAGGGACAGACTGGCTGCAGGGCCTGATCCTGGGCTTCACCACCCCATGACCCTAAGTCTGGAGCAGGTCGTGGAGGTCACGAGGGGCAAGCTCAAAGTCAAGGGCAAAATCAAGTTTATTGTCACATGCGCTTTTTAAAACATAAACTTCTTAATATCCTGACTTTTTGTGCGAGGAAGAACATTTTACTTTGTTGGAGATCCAATAAGGCGCCTGGACTTTCTGGTTGGCGTAAATTAATCATGGAATACATTCCTTTGGACTTATTAACATGTATGGTCACTCAAAAACAAATAGTTTTCATAAAACAAGGCAACCTTTTCTGCAATATGTAGATGTAAACCTGTCTGCTATACTAATAAGGGCTTTTGTACAGGATGTTGTGGTGATGTCTATACTTTGATGGAAGTGTTCTGATAACTGATATCTGTGAGGGGAAGAAATGTAAATGTACCTGGAAACTGAAAGTTTTGTTATGCTGAGCAAAAAAAAAATTTTTTAAATTTAAAAAACACAAATTCTATATAATTTTTAGAAGATAGAGCATAATTTGAACAAAAAAAGGCCCATTGTCGTGCAGTGTTCAAAGTCATCAGAGTGCAACTGAAAAAGGAACTGGAGGGAGTCAGTGAGCCATGCAGCTCTCATGGAGGGAAATGGACAGTCAAGGTTTCAGGTCGAGACACTCCCTCATAATGTTGCTATACTGAGGTAGTGATTAGGGGTTTTCTAAAAATGGATGAGGATCTCAAAAGCAGAGCATTGATTCTGGAAACCAGTAAAGGTCACCAAGCACAAGAGGTGATGGTGAACATCACTTGCTGTGATTTGAAACAGAGTCAGCAAAGGTTTGGAATGAGACTGAATTAATAAGGTAACAAAGTACTGGCGAAAGTTTCAGCAACAGAGGAACTGGAGTAATCAGAGCATAACAAAGCTAGCTAAGGCTGTCCATGTGTGTTGATTAACAGAATGAGAAACTCCAGGATAGCTAAAGATAGACAGGCAGTGATATCCGTGTGCTTGTTTGTATATGTGTGTGTTTCTATAGATCATTGTGTGTTTGTATGTACTGATTTCTTTGTAATAAAGATTGATATTTATAAGAGAGACACACGAGACTACAGGCACTGGAATCTAGAACAACAAACAATCTGCTTCAGAAACTCACATATTTATTATCTATATGTTATTATGTATGAGTGTGTGTATATATATATATATATATATATATATATACACACACCACTATACTACTACTGTACTATGTATATAGTAGTAAATATTTAAAATGCATAATAAGGTACAAATGTTCATATCATGTAGTGTAAAGATTATATATCAATTTATATATTCATGTGCTTAAATTTATCATATAATGTAAAACATAGATATTGTACTTGTCTCTCTCATTCGGGAAAATTTGGATAGAGAGGGATAAGTGCGGATTGGAAGGAATAAAAGGTCTTGTGGAACAGGAAAGTTCCTGCACTATTGGGGCTGTGTTAATGCCATCACAAACTGAACAAGGGAAATAGATGTACATATAACTTAGGAGTTCTGATCAAATTTTCTCACCTGGTTTCATGGAGAAGCTTTGAGGACGTTTCCCTGAGGAAGTTGTAGGTCATGTCCAATGGGATGAATTAGCTATCCTTTCATGCTGGGGACTCATTTTGGGGACTGTGAGTGCTGTTAATTGTTTTAACGATAATCTTTTTGTTTAACACAAAAGATAATGAAAATAAGATGCTTTATTTGTCACATGTACGTCAAAATATCGAAGCATACAGCGAAATGTGTCGTTTGAGCCAACACAATGCGCGCACAATTTCATCATCCCAACCTGTGCATCGTTGGAATGTGAGACGAAACCGGAACCCAGATGAAACCTCTACAGTTACGGGGAGACCGGGCAAGTTGTGGGCATGGAGACACTTGCGGGCTGTTCCCAGCACATCTCGGACTGTGTTGGTCACTAATGCAAATGACACATTTCACTGTATGTTGCAATGTACATGGGATAAATAAAGCTAATCTTTAAATTTGTAAAACGTTACCCTGACCACTATGCTACTGCACTCTCCTTTTTTTCTCGGGGAGGGGGTGGGGGCATTGGTGGAAGCCCTTCTCACAGTTAAACAGTGACTGCAGGTGAACTTAAAGTTAAATCAAGTTGCGTTTATTGTCATGGGCACAGGTACTGTGAGGTACAGGTGCAGTGAAAAACTTCCTTGCCGAAGCATCACAGACACGTGAGTACAAATGACACACAGAGCATGTTACACATAATTATACCTAAATTGTACAACACAAAGAAAAACAGGACTGTGGAAAACAAGAATGCAAAAAATCAAAATCAGAGACAAGTCTGCATTCCGTTATTGCTTATCCGTGTACTGCATCCATACACTGATATGATGAAATAACCTGTAATGATGGAATTTTTACTGTGCTAAGGTACACGTACCAATAAAACAATTTACTAAAATCCATGGTAGTGCCAGAGGTAGTCCATAGTGTCTGTTGCTGCGGTAAAGTGAGGGTTGTGCAGGTCATTTCAAGGAAATGATGGTTGTAAGAAGGGAGCCGTTCCTGAACCTGGTGGTGTGGGACCTCAGGTACACTCTGCCTGGCAGTAGCAGCAAAAAGTGGGCATGAACCAGTTAGTGGAGATCGTTGATGATAGATGCCACCTTCTTGAGGCAGACCAGTTAATCACAGGAAAACCTCTCCTCACCGTTGAGCACACCTACAGGAGCACGGCCACCAAAAAGCAGTGTCCATCACCAAGGACCCTCACCATGCAGGCCGTGCTTTCGTCTCACTGCTGCCAAGGGGCAGTTACTACCCCTTAACCATCAAGCTCCTGAATTCATGTGGATAACTTCACTCACATTTGAACTCACTTTCAGTGACTCCACAACTCATATTACAACTCAGCATTATTTATTTATTTGTGCATTTGTTTATTTATATACATTTTTCCATTTGCACAGTTTGTCTTTTGCAAATTGGTCGTTTTAGTCTTTGTGTGATTCTCCTGTATTTCTTTGTTCCACTGTGAATGCCTGTAAGAAAATGAATCTCAAGGTAGTATGTGGTGACATTTATCTACTTGGATAACAAATTTTCTTTGAACTTTGAACTTTGTGATTAGTTTCGCTTGAAGAGCTGTGACCCACTACAGAGGATGGGACAAGGGTGGGAAACTCCTAACCAGCATTGAGGCTGTTGGTCAAGTGGCCTACATCTTCTGGAATTCAGTCCTCTTTGGTGGGCATTCATGGCTCTTCTAGGGTATGGAAGTCCACAGATTTGCATCTGTCTGCATAATAAAAATTACACCGAGGTCTCACATAGCCAGCATTTGCTTGGTTTGTCAGACATTGGAGAACTGAATATCGTCTCCGTCTGAAGCACTGGCTACTGAAGTTTGTCGGTAAGATAACAGTCTTTGCTATGCCTGGTATTTGCCATTCTCTGACCTTCCATTGGTCTCTGCCAGAACATCTCATATGAACTTGATGTATGGAAGAGGTCAGCTAATCCGTCAATCCTAAAGAAAGACCAGGGCCATGACAGGTAATTCTTCAGACACTGGTACTGCAGATATATCTGGAGTGGAAGCTGCTTCATCACAATGCTGGAACATGCAACTCACAGAACTAATTCCCTAAAGACACCTCACTGCAGCAATTCTTCAGACACACAGCCAGGTCTCATGAAGGAGTTTTATTTTATAAAATAAATTTAAAATGAAATTCTCTGGAAATATGCTGTTTATTGATTACAGCTCACTGCTCAACGCTATCATCCCCTCAGTATTAATTAACAAGGGCTTAAAATTTTGAGTCACTGTCCCTCCTTCTGCAACTAGATTCTTGACTTCTTTATTGAGAGACCATAGTCAGTTCAGATAGACGCTACTGTTGCTGGATTTGTGAAAGGAAAATCATGTCTGACGAATCTCATGGAATTTTTTGAGGATGTAACTAGTAGAGTGGATAGGGGAGAACCAGTGGATGTGGTATATTTGGATTTTCAAAAGGCTTTTGACAAGGTCCCACAGAGGAGATTAGTGTGCAAACTTAAAGCACACGGTATTGAGAGTATGGTATTGATGTGGATAGAGAATTGGTAAGCAGACAGGAAGCAAAGCGTGGGAATAAATGGGACCTTTTCAGAATGGCAGGCAGTGACTAGTGGGGTACCGCAAGGCTCAGTGCTGGGACCCCAGTTGTTTACAATATATATTAATGACTTAAATGAGGGAATTAAATGCAGCATCTCCAAGTTTGCAGATGACACGAAGCTGGGCGGCAGTGTTTGCTGTGAGGAGGATGCTAAGAGGATTCAGGGTGACTTGGATAGGTTGGGTGAGTGGGCAAATTCATGGCAGATGCAATTTAATGTGGATAAATGTGAGGTTATCCACTTTGGTGGCAAAAACAGGAAAACAGATTATTATCTGAATGGTGGCCGATTAGGAAAAGGGGAGGTGCAACGAGACCTGGGTGTCATTATACACCAGTCATTGAAAGTGGGCATGCAGGTACAGCAGGCGGTGAAAAAGGCGAATGGTATGCTGGCATTCATAGCAAGAGGATTCGAGTACAGGAGCAGGGAGGTACTACTGCAGTTGTACAAGGCCTTGGTGAGACCACACCTGGAGTATTGTGTGCAGTTTTGGTCCCCTAATCTGAGGAAAAACATTCTTGCCATAGAGGGAGTACAAAGAAGGTTCACCAGATTGATTCCTGGGATGGCAGGACTTTCATATGATGAGAGACTGGATCGGCTAGGCTCTTACTTGTTGGAATTTAGAAGATTGAAGGGGGATCTTATTGAAACGTATAAAATCCTAAAGGGATTGGACAGGCTAGATGCAGGAAGATTGTTCCCGATGTTGGGGAAGTCCAGAATGAGGGGTCACAGATTGAGGATAAAGGGGAAGCCTTTTAGGACCGAGATTAGGAAAAACTTCTTCACACAGAGAGTGGTGAATCTGTGGAATTCTCTGCCCCAGGAAACAGTTGAGGCCAGTTCATTGGCTATATTTAAGAGGGAGTTTGATATGGCCCTTGTGGCTACGGGGATCAGGGGGTATGGAGGGAAGGCTGGTGCAGGGTTCTGAGTTGGTTGATCAGCCATGATCGTAATGAATGGCGGTGCAGGCTCGAAGGGCCGAATGGCCTACTGCTGCACCTATTTTCTATATTTCTATGAACCTCAGATGACGAGGAGGAGGTGTACAGACATACACTAGCAAGACTAAGGAACTCCTGGGTGTCAACATCTCAGAGGATCTACCCTGGGCCCAACGCATTCATCCAATCGTGAAGAAGGCATGCTAGCTGCTTTATTCCTAATGTTGAGGAGATTTGGTAAGTCACCAAAGACTCTTGCGAATTTCTATAGATGCACATTGGAGAGCATTGTGACTGGTTGCATTACAGCCTGGTATGGAGGCTCCCACGCACAAGACTGCAAGAGGGTGTAGAGGGTTGTAGATACAGAGACAACTCTCCACATCGAGGCCATCTACAAGGGGCAGTGCCTCAAGAAGGTGGCATCCATGTTCAGGATCCTCACCATCCAGGACATGCCCTCTTCTCATGGCTACCAGCAAGGAGGTGGTACAGGGGCCTGAAGACCCATACTCAATGTTTTAGAAACAGCTTTATCCCCTCCGCTATCAGATCTTTGAATGGTCCATGAACCTGTAAACACAACAACCTTGCTATTCCTCTTTGGCACTATTTACTTATTTATTGTAACTTATTTGTTTATGTCGAACTGTAATGCTACTAAAATAATCAAATTTCACAATGTACAGTATGTCAGTGAGAATAAAAGTGATTCTGATTCTGAAGATACTGCAGAGATATAGGAATAGATGGGCAGAAGAACAGAAGGATAGTAGATGAGTGGGTCATCAAGTTCCCACTGGCTCTTTGCAGAGCAATTTACTTGGCCTGAACTCTCCACTCTTGTCCCATAGCCATGCCTGTTACTTTCTGGCAAGCGCCCATGCAATTCTCTTATGAGAATGCTGATTCTTTGGCAATGCTGAAGTGCAGAGCATTGGAGAGCATCTTCCTTACAACTTTTGCCTATCACTTGTAGTGTGTGTCCCCTAGTCTGTAATCATCTGCTGTGCAGTACTGTGGAGTTAATATGGTGAACTGGCAGAGGCAAAGATTGAAGCTAATGAACCAGAAACAAAAGTTTAAGCCCCATCAGGGATTTTGGATAATTAACTTTAAATAATTTAATTAAGTAAAGCCAATATCAGTAAATAGTGATCATGAATCGACCTGATTGCCTTAAGAACCCACTTAAGTTCACTTGTGTGCTTCAGGAGTGGCACGGTAGCATAGTGATTAACACAACACTTTATAGTACAGGCGACCCACGTTCAATTCTTGCCGCTGCCTGTAAGGAGTTCATATTTTCTCCCCGTGGCCGTGTGAGTTTCCTCTGGGAGCTTTGGTTTCCTCCGTCAGTCCAAAAACATAATGATTGGTCGGTTTGTTGGTCATTGTAAATTGACCCATGATTAGACTAGGGTTAAATCTGTGGATTGCTGGGTGACATGACTCAAAAAACCAGAAGGTCCTATTCTACACTGTAGCTCACTAAATAAATAATTAAATACATGTTTCTGCAGTCTCTTCAGTTACCTTTCTCAGAAACCTGAGCTGTAGTCCAGCTGGTCCAGGTGACTTATCTACCTTCAGACCTTTCAGCTTCCCAAACACCTTCTCCTTAGTAATAGCGACTTTTCCGACCTCTGTCCCCCGACACACTCAAATACCCGGCATACTGCTAGTGTCTTGCACAGTGAATATTGATGCAAAATACTTATTCAGTTCGTCCGCCATTTCCTTATTTCCATTACTACCTCTCCTTTTCTGTTTTCCAGCAGTCTGATAGTTACTCTTGCCTCTCTTTTACTCTTTATATATCTGAAAAAACTTCTGGTTACTTCTTTGATATTACTGGATAGCTTACCTTCATATTTCAGTTTGGCTTTTTATGGCTTTTTTAATAGTCTTCTGTTGATTTTTAAAAGCTTCCCAATCCTCTAATTTCCCACTAATTTTTGCTATATTTTATGTCTTTTCTTTTGCTTTTATGCCGACTTTGACTTCCCTTGTCAAACATGGTTGCCTGAATCTCCCTTTAGAATACTTCTTCAACTTTGGGATGTATGTTTCCTGTGCCTTCTGAATTGTTCTCAGAACCCCCAACCATTGCTGTTTGGCACCTTCCCCGCTAGCGTCCTCGACCAATCAACTTTGTCCAGCTCCTCTCTTGTGCCTCTGTAGTTCCCTTTACCCCACTGTAATACTGATACATATGGCTTCAGCTTCTCCTTCTCAAACTGTAGGATGAATTCTATCACATTATGATCACCGTCTCCTAAGGGTTGCTTTGCCTTAAGCTCCCTAATTAAGCCTGGTCATTACATAACACCCAGTCGAGAATTGACGTTCCCCAAGTGGGTTCAACCACAAGCTGCTCTAAAAAGCCATCTCGTAGGCATTCTACACATTCCCTCTTTTGACATTCAACACCAACCTCATATGCCCAATCTACCTGCATAATGAAATCCCCCATGACTAATGCAACAATGCCCCTTTTACATGCCTTTTCTATCTCCCAGTGTAATTTGTAGCCCACATCCTGGCTTCTGTTCAGAGGTCTATATATAACTTCCATCAGGGTCTTTTTGCCTTTTTATTTTCTCCAAAGTTTCTACATCTTTCGATCCTATGTCGACACTTTCTAAAGATTTTATTTTATTTTTTAACAACAGAGGCGCCCCACCCCCTCTGTCTACCTGCCTCCTTTTGATACTAGGTGCAGAGGGGAAGAAGTGGTTCCTGAATCGCTGAGTGTGTGCCTTCAGGCTTCTGTGCTTCCTACCTGATGGTAACAGTGAGAAAAGGGCATGCCCTGGGTGCTGGAGGCCCTTGATAATGGACTCTGATTTCTGAGACACCGCTTCTTGAAGATGTCCTGGGTACTTTGTAGGCAAGTAACCAAGATGGAGCTGACTAGATTTACAACCTTCTGCAACTTCTTTCGGTCCTGTGCAGTAGCCCCCCCACCCCCCATACCAGACAGTGATGCAGCCAGTCAGAATGCTCTCCAAGGTACATCTATAGAAGTTTTTGAGTGTATTGTTGACGTGCCAAATCTCTTCAAACTCCTAATGAAGTATAGTCACTATCTTGCCTTCTTTATAACTGCATCGATATTTTGGGACCAGGTTAGATCCTCAGAGATCCTGACACCCAGGAACTTGAAACTGCTCACTCTCTCCACTTCTGACTCCTTTATGTGGATTGGTATCTGTTCCTTCGTTTTACCCTTCCTGAAGTCCACAATCAGCTCTTTCGTCTTACTGACGTTGAGTACCAGGTTGTTGCGGTGGCACCATTCCACTAGTTGGCATATCTCACTCCTGTACGCCTTCTCATCTCCATCTGAGATTCTACCAACAATGGTTGTATCATCAGCAAATTTATAGATGGTATTTGAGCTATGCCTAGCCACACCGTCATGGGTATACAGAGAGTAGAGCAGTGGGCTAAGCACACATCCCTGAGGTGCACCAGTGCTGATTTGCACGATTTTTAATCTTTTCAATATATGTATACTGTAATTGATGTATTTATTTATTTATTTACTTACTACTATTTTATTTTCTTCTATATTACGTATTGCATTGAATTGCTGCTCCCAAGTTAACAAATTTCATGACACATGCCGGTAATAACAAATCTGATTCTGGGTGTTAAACTCCCAACTATGATCTTCTTTCAGCCATGACTCAGTGAGGCCCACATCGTCATACTTACCAATCTCTAACTGTGCTACAGGATTATCTACCTTATTCCGTATACTGCATGTATTCAATTTTGACACCTTTAATCCTATATTCGTCACCCTTTTCGATTTTGTCCCTATGTTACTTTGCAACTCATCCCACTGACTGCAATTTCACCCTATCATCTGCTTGTCCTTCTTGACAATCACAGTGAACACTGCATCTAGTTGTATACCAACCACCCCATCCCCCTGACAGGTTAGTTTAAATCCTCCCCACCCCCCAAAAAAAAACTCAAGCAGGTTTTCCCATGAGGATATTTATCCCCCTCTGGTTCGGGTGTAATCCATCCTTTTTGAACAGGTCAATACCTTCCCCAGAAGAGACCCAATGATCCAGAAACCCTGCGGCCTACACCACTCCCTCAACCATTCATTCATTCATCTGTGCTATCATCCTATTCCTGCCCTGACTACCAGATAATACCGCTGGAAGTAATCCAGAGATTACTACCTTGAAGGTCCTGCTCCTCAGCCTCTTCCCTAACTCCCTATACTCATTGGCCAGGACCTCTTCCCCCTTTCTATCTACGTCATTGGTGTTAATGTACACCACGACTTCTGGCTGCTCACCCTCTGTCCTGAAAACCTTCTGCAGCCGCTCTGAGATATTGTGGAAAGAACTCGGGAGGCAACACACCATTCTGGCTTCTCTTTCGCAACCACAGAATCTGCTGTCTGTCTCCTAACTGTTGAGTCTGCTGTCACTATTGTTCTGCCCGAATTTACTCTTTCCCTCTGAGACTTAGCGCTGGCCGAGCTGCCACTTCCCTGGCTGCTGCTGCTGTGCCCTGATTGGTCATCTCCACCAGCAATACCCAAAGGGGCACACTTGTTGCTGAGGGGAACGGCCATGGGGGAACCCTACACTGACTGCTTATGAGAGGAGGGTGGATAAGGGTCTCCGGAGCATCAAAGGCTGATGGACAACCTGCTGGAAGTATAAAAAATTATGTGAGACCTAGAAAGAGGTAGACAGTCAGAATCCATTTCCCTGAGATGAAAATGTCAAATAGCGGTGGGTGTAGCTTTAAGATGTGAGGGTGAAAGTTTAAAAAAAGTTTATGAAACAAGTCTTTTGCGCAGAGGCTAGGAGGTGTCTATAGAGTGCTGCTGAGTCAAGAAGTGGAAGCAGATATGATAACAATGTGTAAGAGGCATGCAGACTAGCATATGGCAGGCAGGGAATGGAGGGATATAGATCTTGTACTGGCAGATGGGCCAAGTTTAAACTGGCATTGTGGTTGTCACAGATACAGTGTGCTGAAGAACCTACTCCTTTGCTGTACAGTTCTGAGCACTCTTTTCAATTACTCTAGCAAAACTTACTCTTCTCTTCACATTCCGCCACCACTCCCCCCCCCCAACATTGGGCAGAAAATTCTAAAGCCTGAAATCACATAGCACCATGCTGAGGGACAGCTTCTGTTCAGCTGTTGTTAGACTATGGAATAGATCTCCTGTACACCAAGATGGACTCTTGATTTCACAGTCTACTTCGTCATGGCCTTGCGCTGAAATGCCCGCACTGCACTTTCTCTGTTACTGTAACACTCTATTCTGCATCCTGTTACTGCTTTCCCCTTACATCACCTCAATGTAGTGATGTGTTGAAATGATCTGTATGGATGGCATGCAGAACGAAGTTTTTCACTCTACCTCAGTACATGTGACAGTAATAAACTAGTTAGTAAAATTTGCCAAGTCGTAGTCTTGTTAAGCTATAAAACTCAGCTACACATCATTGCCTGCTCTTGGGGTTGTACAACCTGCTGCTGCTTCTATCCCTTACATTCCTTGTCCCATTACCATTGCTAGGACACCTCAGGGTGGCAGTAGACCTTGGGCTACAGACTGCTGCCAAGAAACAGGTCTCCCAAATTTCCACTCTCAATGTGCAAGCCATGTGAAAGACTCTGAGATTAATTATGACAAGTGAGAGAGTACATGTGCTGGTGATGTTAGCTGTGGATAGGGCTAGGTCATCTTGTCGATCGGCAGTTTCAACAGCTCCATTGTAGGCAGCAGTGACTTAATCTGTTCGCAGAACTAAGGATACATGACATCATCGTCCCTTGAGACTTCCAGACATTCATCTCGGTCTTTCCAAATCTGTCTTGTGTACATACGGAAGAGTGAGCTATGAACAGGCGTCGGCTACTCACCTCCTTAAGCCTGCTCCACCATTCAAGTAGCCTGATCTAATTATTCCCTTCAATCCCAGTAACCTTTCACAACACCCCGCCTTACTTATCATAAATCTATCTACAGTTGCCATTAAAAGATCCAAGGCTCGATAAAAGAGAGAGTTCCAAAAGCTCACAACAATCAGAGGGACAATTTTCACTTTCGCTACATGGTGACCATTATTTTTAAACCATTAATCCTAATTTTAGATCCTCCCTCAAGAGGGAACGTCCTCTGTGCATGCACACTCCTGAGATCCCTCAGGATCTTATCTGTTTCAGCCACGCCCCCTTTCACTCTTCCGTTGCAGTGGGCTCAAGCCTTATCTTCACGACCATCCCCCATTAGATAACCTGCCTATTGCATCCATTATTTTGGTGCTGAATGTACCACGGGTCAAGAATGATGAGTTCGGAGAAGTACATAAAGGTACGGAAGGCGCTGGCGTGGAGGGCTATGAAAGACATGAAAGAAATCTGGAAGTCGAACCTGACCAGAGGGCTTAAAAAGAGGATCTTCATAGCAGTCATAGAGTCCATCCTCACGTACGGATGTGAGACGTGGACACTCACCAAGACTATGCGATGGTTGCTATACACGAATGCTCCGGATGGCTCTTGACGTGAGTTGGCAACAGCACACGACGAACGTCGAGCTCTGTAATGACCTATTGATGCTCACCACCAAAATCGAGGTGAAAAGACTGCAACTAGCAGGGCACTGTCTACGCCACCCCGAGCCACCTGCCAGCCTAGTCATCACATGGGAGCCCAAGCACGGGAGGATGAACCCTGGGCGCCCTCCCAAGACTATGGTCAACACGCTCCTAGAAGACAGCTGCGCGGCTAATGTAGATGAACTGAACACACTGATGAGGGAGAGGGAGAAGTGGAGAGTCTGTCATCGTGCGCGACGCCGGCCCCCTAGACCTGAGTTGACGTCGTAGTAGTGGTTTACAGAAACACAGTTTGTGCAAAGCCCTTGATGGAAGTTTGAAAGTTGAGTATTCATCAAGTCTTGGATTTATGACATTGGGACATCCGAGGTATCAACTGCCATCAGAAAGATAAAAGGTCATCCAGATACCCTGGAATAAATTTATTAGCTTTGCACCCTTCCCCCACAGAGCAGTGCCATAGTGTAGCTACCTCTGTGCTCCCAGGTTCAATCCTAACCTCCAGTGCCGAGTGGAGTTTGCACATTCTCCCTGTGACCACCTATGGGCATTGGTTTCCTCTCAGATCTCAAAGCTCTTTGGATTAGGAGGTTCCATGGCCACTGCAAATTGCCCCTAGTGTGTAGGTAGATGTTAGAATTTTTTTTGGGGGGGGAGTTCATTGGAATTAGAGGGAAATCATCAAGAGGATGACTGTTGATGATTGATGGCCGGCACAGACTCGGTGGGCCGAAGGGCCTGTTTCTGTGCTCTTTCTCCCTATGAAACTTTCTGAAACAATTGCCCACTGCAGACAGAGAAGCTGCCATGTACTGTGCAGCTCTCATGTTGCTTAGGAAGATAAGGTGAGGCAATTCTGGTCATCCCACTACAGGAAGGATGTGGGGGCTTTGGAAAGGGTGCAGAAGAGGTTTACCAGGATGCTGTCTAGATTAGAGGGTATGAGCTATAAGCCATAGTTGGACAAACTTGGGTTGTTTTTCCTGGAGTGCCAGAGGCTGAGGGGAGATTTGATAGAAGTTTAGAAAATTATGAGGGATATAGATAGGCAGTCAGAGTCTTTTCTCCTCCCACAGAAATATCAAATACTAGAGGATGTATATTTAAAGCAGACAGGAAAACTAGAGTGAGCAAGTTTTTACACAGAGACTAGTGGGTGCCTACAATGGGTTGCCAGTGGTAATGGTGGAAGCAGATACAATGGTAGTGTTTAAAAGGCGCTAATTAGACACATGAATATACAAGGGAGGAGGGATATGTACTGGCAGAAGGAATTTAGTTTACTTTGGTATCATTATGGATTGTGGATGAAAGGGACTGTTCTGCTTTCCATGTTCAATAGCTCCAATCATGGGATTCGGAGGTGCCGTCGTTCAGTTGGAACTTGGAGATGAGGAATTGCCCCTCCTCGGAGGCGTGAGGACAGTCCGGGATGGGTGATGAATACTGGCCATGTCCTGTGAATGAACCAGAATCAAGATGTCAGGAAGGGGTCCTCAAGCCAGCCTGGCAAATTAAGTCCCATTAATGCCAGGTACTGAATTCTACCACCAAGACCCCTACGCACACGGGGTCTCTCACTTTAAGAGCCTTTGTATTGATAGTCATTTTAACAAGGGATCTGGAATAATAATTGTAATTATACTGTGTGTACATCTATCTCTTATGGACTGATAAAGGTGTGTTATTCATATCCCCTGGTGTAAATTAATCTTGGAGCTACATCACAGAATGAAGATAAATGAAGTGTGTGTCACTTTATGGTGTGCTCCCTCACTGTTGTGTATTAAGCTTTGCTCAGTGGATACTGGGTTACAGCTTCCAGTATTCCTGCCGGTCAGATTAACCAAAGGCTAATGGGCCGAGGAGAGTGGGGGGTGTCAAAGTGCCTCTATATGGAGGGTAAAAAAGTTTCCCTTGTGAAAGTCTTCAAGGAAGTCAATCAGTCTCCTTCAGAGGGTTTAAACAAAAGCGATCTTCTGTAAACAGCGACTTGTTTTCTATTAATGTAAAACACAGATGTAAAAATAATGACTCTGTACATAGTCAAAGCTAGCCCAAAACTCCAGGGACCCATGTGCCTGGTGAGACTGACGGCTGCAAACTGGGTGGCCTTTGTCAGTGGGCTGAAAGATAACATTCAACCCATGTTTATTTTTGCACTTTTTAACACTGTGATTTGTATCATTTTGTAACTAATGTGGGCTTTCCTGCAATTTATGCACTATTTCTTATTCTACTTCTGTAATAGTGCCTTTGCCACTTGCATAATGGTGAAATCAATCCAGAATCAGCAATGACAAGAGAGTGGTTTAAATTTGCTAGTCACCAAAGAAATCCAGCATGTAGCGAAATGATCTCAAGGGCAAGTGTCGTCCCCACAGAAAGTGGGGAGAAGAGTAGAAAACCCCTGCAAGTGTCTGAGATCATGTTGGTTAGCACATGAAAACACACACACACACACACACACACACACACACACACACTCACACACACACATACATACACACACACACACTCACACACACATACATACATACACACACACACACACACACACACACACACACAAGTGCACACACGTGTACACACACACACACAAACACACACACAAACACACACACACACTCACACACACACACACTCACACACACACACACACTCACACACACACAAACACACACACAAACACACACACACACACACACACACACACACTCACACACACACACACACACACTCACACACACACAAACACACACACAAACACACACACACTCACACACACACACACTCACACACACACACACACACACACACACACACACACACACACACACACTCACACACACACAACCACCAATCTTCATTGGTGCAATGCATCAAACTACCAAGGCTACTTGAACAGCAAACCAAGCCCGTCACCTCCACCAGCAAGAAGAACCATTATGGAGGCCCTATCACCTGCAGGTTCCCTTGCACATTGCACACTGTTCTGACTTGGAGATGTACACCAGTTCTCCATTGTCACTGGGTTTGAATCGTGACACTCCCTCCCCAGCAGTGCTGTAGAAACACGTTCACCAGAAGGTCTAGAGCAGTCAAGATGATGGCACATGCTCCCCCACTTCCTTGAAGGCCATGCCACTGACACCCACATCCTCGGGGTCAGACTGGTTGGTGTGGCAATTTCAATGCATGGGATTGAGAGAGGCTGCAGATCGTAGCGTACGCAGTTTACATACCCAGGGTGTAAATGCCATGAAGTTGGCTTTTTGCAGCAGTATGGTATATTACAAATATGACAGATTTTAATATAATAAATTGACATAAACAATGCATAATTTATCCAATACAATAGACTAAAATGCACATAATGACCTGACTGTAAGTTGAGGCACATATTATCCAAAGTCAGTCGGTCCAAGAACCTGATAGCAGTGGGGAAGAAGCAGTTGTTGAACCTTGAGGAGAGGTTCTTCAGGCTCCTGTACCTCCTGCCTGATGACAGGATTGAGAAGAGGGCATGACCCAGATGTTGAATGTCCTTTATTATGGATGTTGCCTCCCTGAGATATCACCTCTTTGAAACTAGAATTAGAATTGGTTTATTATTGTCACACGTACTGAGGTACAGTGAAGAGCTTGTTTTGCATACGTTTCATGCAGATCAATTCATTACACAGTACATTGAGGTAGTACAGGGTAGAAAAACAACAGTATGCAGAATATAGTGCAACAACTTCAGAGAAAATATAGTGCAAGTAATCAATAAGGTGCAAGGGCATTATAAAGTCAAGAGTCAGTCTTATAGGACTAGAAAACCATTCAATGACAGCCTTAGAACAGCAGGATAGAAGCTGTCCTTGAGCTTGGTAGTCTGTGCTTTCAGGCTTTGTATCTTCTACCTGACGGAGAGAGGAAGTCTGGGTGGGTGGGGTTTTTGAATTTTGCTGGCTGCTTTACTGAGGCAGTGCGAAGTGTGGGCAGGGTTCATATAGGGGAGACTGGTTTTGTGGTGTGCTGAGCTGCGTCCACAGTACTCTGCAGGTTCTTACAGTCATGTGCAGAGCAGCTACCATACCAATCTCTTATGCATCCAGGTAGGGTGCTTTTATGGTGCATCAATAAAACTTGGTAAGAGTCTGTGGGATCATGACAAATTTCTCTAGCCTTCTGAAGTAAAGGCGCTTAGTAAGCTTTGTTGGTCATGACATCAATGTGGTTGGGGCAGCACAGACTACTGGTGGTGTTCACTCCTAGGAACTTGAAGCTCTCAACCCTGTCAACCTTAACACCCTTGATGTAGACAGGAGGATTTGCAGAAGCTTCCTTCCTGAAGTCAATAACCAGCTCTTCTGTTTTGCTGACATTGAGGGAAAATTGTTGTCATGACACCATGTTACTAAGCTCACTCTCTCCTTCTTGTGGTGGTATCACCTGCAAACTTGTAGATGGAGTTACAGCAGAATCTGGCCATGCTTTCTTGAGTGTACTGGGAATAGAGTAAAAGTCTGAGGACACAGCCTCATGAGGCACTGGTGTTGAGGATCATCATGCTGATGGTATTGTTCCCTACCCTTTCTGACTGTGGTCTGTCGGTCAGCAAATCAAGGACCCTGTTACAAAGGAAGGAGTGGAGTACCAGGTCTCAGAGTTTGCTTGGAATTATGGTATTGAAGGAAGACCTGTAGTCAATAAATAATAGTCTAATGTAAGTGCTTTTACCACCCAGTTGCTCCAGTAATGGTGTTTGCTGCAGACCTTATTCAGCGGTAGGCAGATTGCAGAGAGTGGAGGCTGGAGTTAATGCGAGACAATATTAGCTTCTAAAGCTGTTCACGTTAATGGATGTCAGAGCCAGCAGGTGTCAGTCATAAAGTACATTATTTTGATTTTCTGAGGTAGCAAGATGATAGTTGTCTTCTTAAAGCAAGTGAAAAAGTCATACTGGAGCAGAAAGAGGTTAAAAGTGTCTGCAAATACTCCTGCCAGATGATGTACGTAAGATCTAAGGGCACAGCCAGAGACACCATCTGGGCCAAATGCTTTCTATGGGTTCACTGTCCAGAAAACTGATCTTATTACAGCATTTGGGGTCATAGGAGGTTGTTGGTGTTGGTGTGGGTGGTGATAATACGGTCCTCGTCTGCACAAAACATGCATGGAATGCATTAAGTTAATCGGGAAGAAGTGCGCTGTTGGCGAAGTTGCCTGACTTTATTTTGTAGCCCTTTATAGCATGTAAACCCTGGCTTGGCATAACAAATGGCTGGTTTTAGACTGGGATCGTCTCTTGCCATCCCTGATAGCTGACTTCTCGATTTCCTGCGAAGGTCACTGTCACCTGATTTGAATGTTGCAGTCCTAGACTTTATTAGTGAGTGGATTTTCCAGATCTATCAATTTAGGGACATTGTTTGACATAAAAAAGCCACAATTCATGACACCCTTAATGTAATGTTGCTTGGCGGCCGGGGCTGGGGTCGAAGCGCTTGGCAGAGATGGTGCTCGGTGTCGGAGGTCTGGTCGGAGCCTCGAAGTTTTTGGACGGACTCAAGAGTCTGCTGTGGTCGGGTGCTTCCAGGGTGCTGCATCGGCAAGTTTGTGGCGCTGGAAGTTCATGGCAGGGAAAGTTTTCTTCCTTCTACCGTCTGTGTGAGATGACGGGACTTTCGAGAGACTTTGAGACTATTTTTAACCGTGCCCATGGCCTGTTCTTTATCAAATTATGGTAAAGAATTTGCACTGTTGTAACTATATGTTATAATTATGTGGTTTTTCTCAGTTTTTCAGTCTTAGTTTGTCTTGTGTTTCTGTGATATCATACTGTAGGAACATTGTATCATTTCTTAATGCATGCGTTACTAAATGACAATAAAAGAGGACTGCATGTCCTCATAATCTAATCTAATCTAATAATCTAATTGAAATAGCCTTTGCATTGCACAAGTGTATGATCAGAACTTGGGAGCATACCATTTAAACAAAGACTAGAGCCAGTGTAGGAAACTTTGTCCTGTCGGCAGGCTAATTGTCTCACATTATGCTCTGTCTTTAGCTGGGCTTCTCAAATGCTGACATTTTATCCTAAGCAGAAAACAGCAACATTTGGAAAAACTCATCAGGTCAGGAAGTGTCTACAGAGAGAGAAGAAGAGGCAACATTCTGTGCCTGTGACCTGTTACTCCACCTGTTTACAGATCTGAAACACTGACTATTTGTCTCTCTATAGATGTTGTTGACCTGCTGAGATTTTTTTTAAGGATTTTCAGTTTTTATTTCGGATTTCTGGCATCTGAGTTTTTTTTAATTGTGTTATCTTTTTTTTAATGGTGTTCCCCACCTCTAGTATTGTCACGGTGACACTGAGCCATCACTAGAGCATGCGTAACAGTGCACTGGCACAGACTGAGTGAACAATTTGATTAAGTACTTGTAAGAGTCCTTTAGGAGAAGCCGATAGTGCGTGCTCTGCTGCCATGATCCTTTATTTTGAGTTTATTGCCTTGAAGACAGCAATCGCTATTTGCTGACTAAATGATGGAGCTGTACTGAAACACAGTTCGGCAGGTTCTTTACTTTCCTCTATCTGACTGGTGCCTTGCCTAGTTTCATCAACTCCTCTTTTCTGACTGAGCGGTCATCTGTTTCCGTAGACTCCAGGATACAGAACCGCTCTGCAATTCCTGTTCAAAAGCCAAATGTGTACATGTACTCAACATAGAGCATAGAACAGTGCAGCAGAGGAACGGGCACCATACGTTATACCGAACTAACTAAAATAATCCATTGGCCTCGACAACATCCAAATCCCTTCATCCCATGCTTATCTATGAACCTCTTAAACAGCACTATCTTATTTGCAAACAAGAGAAAAGGGTCTTAGCCCAAAACGTTGACTGTACTCTTTTCCTTCGATGCTGCCTGACCTGCTGAGTTTCTCCAGCATTTTGTGTATATTGCTAACATATTTGCCTCTAGCAATACCCCAGGCAGTTCATTTCACATCCCCCATCACTCTGTGTGAGAAACCAAATTGCCCTACACATTTCCTTTGAATTTAACCTCCTCTTCACTTAAATGCATGCCCTTTAGTATGAGACATTTTGACACTGGGTAAAAGATACCAGCTCTCTACTCCATCTATGCCCCTCATAATCTCATAAACCTTGATCAGATACCCACTCAGCCTCTGATGCTGCATGAAAACGACACTAATTTGTCCAACCTCTCCTTATAGTACTGGCCTTCTACTCCAGGCAACAGCCCGGTAACACTCTTCTGCACTGTCTCCAAAACCTCCACATCCATCCTATAATGAAAGGCAATGCTCTAGATGTGACTAGAGTTTTACAAAGCTGCATGCAACTTTCCGACTATTGAACTCAGTGTCCCGACTAATACAGGCAAGCATGTCACAGGCCTTCTCTATCACCCTGTCAACTTGTGCAGTCACTTTCAGGGAGTTTGTTTTAAAGGAACACATTGCTCTCTGTTGGTGTTGGTGTTCAAAATCTCAATGCAAATACTGTATCTCATCAGACCTTCCTGTGGCAATGCTTGGGGGAAGTCTGCTCTCTTAATGGTCCTGCCCTTAGAGTGTCAGTTCTGTACTGAGATACTGTACAACACCAAGGTTTTGTTTATCCTGCCATGAGAAAGATTATTCCATGCATTGAGAAAGTCGGATTGCAGAATATACTGTAGAGTAGCAGCTACAGAGAATGTGTAGTGCAGGTAGACAATTAAAATAAGGGGCCACAATGACGTAGATTGGGACAGCAAGAGTTCATCTTTATTGGTCAAAGATCCATCTAAGCCAGTGGTGTCAAACTACCGGCCTGTGAAGGGGTCCAATCCAGCCCGCGGGATGATTTGGGGGAAAAAAATCTATATTCACGACCATTCATTCTGTATCTGTACGGCAGCCGCACTCTCTCCCTCCCTCTGCTGTGTGTGCTGCCTGCTGTGCCGGCAGCTTGTTGTGGGTACTTAGAAAACAATAGGGTGCAGTTCACCACCCGCTGTGCATAAGCACCTACCACCCTGCACTGAAGACCACTAGGGCCCCACTTATGTCGTCAGACACAGTATAAACACACAGAGTACTCAGGTAAGTAACACCTGTAGCAAGGCTGAGTCTGTTTGCTGCTGTGGTTCAAAATGCTTTCCACGAATAGAAAAGTTGACATCAAAGGTCGGATATCCAACGATAATTGGAAAGATCGTTTTTTCTTCTGTGAGGTCAACGGCAAACCTGTATGTCTGATATGCTCGCAACAAGTGGCTGTGGCAAAAGAGTACAATATCAAACAACACTATGAGATGTCACACAGAGAAAAATATGACAAGTATGCAGGACGACTCAGAACGCCAAAGGTAAATGAGCTTGAAGCAGCTCTGAAAAAACAGCAATCAGTTTTCACCAAAAGTCGAGAGACTCATGATGGAGCTGTCAAGGCCAGCTATACTATTGCCAACAAAATAGCTGCTGCGTCGAAGCCATACTCAGAGGGGGAATTCATCAAAGCATACATGCTGATGGTGGCTGAGCTGGTGTGCCCTGAGAAGAGACAGGCTTTTGGTAATATCAGCTTGTCAAGAAATACTGCGGCAGAGAGAATCGGGGATCTTGCAGGAGATTTGAACAGTCAACTAAAGGACAAAGAAAAGTCATTTATTGCCTTCTCTATTGCAATTGATGAGAGCACCGACGTGACTGATGTAGCTCATTTGGGAATATTTATTCATGGCGTTGATGCATCTTTGACCGTCACCGAGGAGTTTGTGGAGATGGTGCCCATGACAAACACCACCACAGCGAACGACGTTTTCTCCAGCCTCATCGAGGCCTTGGACAGACTGGGGGTTGACTGGAGTCACGCTGTCAGCGTGGCAACAGATGGCGCACCGTCCATGGTCGGGGAAAAGGCAGGTGTTGTTGTGAAACTCAGTGAGAAAGTTCAGACGGAGAATCCAGAGCAGGAATTCTGGAATTTTCATTGTATTATACACCAAGAGACGTTATGTAGCAGTAGCCTGAAAATGGACAATGTCATGGATGTAGTAATCAAAACAGTTAATTTTATTGGAGCCAAGGGACTCAAACATCGCAATTTGACACCCTTTTGTCCAAAAGTAATATTGGACACGGCCTCCCCTACCATACTGAAGTCCGCTGGTTGAGCAGAGGGGTTGTGTTCAAACGTTTTTTTCAATTACGTGCGGAAATTGGACTATTCATGAACAAGAAAGGGAAGCCAGTGCATTTTTGGTGGATATAACAGAGCACTTAAATGTGCTTAATGTTAACGTGCAAGACCGCAACAAACTTGTCATGGAATACTACGATGGCAATCGTGCCTTTCAAATTAAATTAGACCTGTGGGAGATGCAACTGTCCTGGAGAAACCCAGCTCATTTCCCCTCTTTGCAATCTGTGCGTGTCGCTCATGGGAGTAATGACAACATGGACAGGTACAAGGACAAAATATCACGGCTGAAAAGTGAGTTTCAGAATCGTTTCCAGGTCTTCACTCAGCTCGAGAAGGAATTCTCACTATTTTGCTTGCCGTTTGCTGTCAACGCAGCATCAGATGTGCCGGAGGAACTCCAAATGGAACTAATCGAAATTCAGTGTAACTCGGCTTTGAAATATAAATTTGAGACTGTGGGTCTGGACTCATTCTATAAATACCTGGGACCGATGTACCCCAAGATGACAGACTTTGCCTCAAAGATCCTTTGCATGTTTGGGACAACATATCTCTGTGAGCAGGCGTTCTCTATAATGAACATTAACAAATCCAAACTGCACTCGCAGCTGACACACGGACATCTAAATGACATTATGAAACTCACAACTGCCCAGAAACTGGTCCCTGATGTTGACAGGCTGGTTAAAGCCAAGAGATGTCAGGCGTCTGGAAGCAGCAAGTGAAAAATGAGTGACACTGTTCGATGCACCTCCACAAGTAAGCAAAAATGCATTATGAAATATTGAGTGTCATAACATTGTGATTCATTCATAATCTGACTATTCTATTATTGTAAATATGATCACTTCAATAAAAATTAGAGGCTAACTGTGTCCATTGTCTGAGTTTGATTGCTGGAAGCAGGCTAATAAAAATTAAGTGCAGTCGTATTATTTACATTTACAATTCGTTTCGTTAGTTAGGTCTACATTTGTGTCTGCTAATGTTCGATTTCAAATGGTTTATTAATGGAAAAGGTGTGGCTCCCAAAACAATCTTAGCCAAAATAGCATCATTTTTTCTCTCTCTCATCACAACTATCTTGTAGTCTATGATTGTAAGTTAATACCAATCATAAAAATAATGCTTGCTAGGTGTTTGTCAAAGATTTAGATGAAATGCTGAATTTTCGCAAATATCTAAGAAAGTAGAGGTGCTGCCGTGCTTTCTTTGTAATTGCCATTACACGTAATCCAGGACAGATCCTCTGAAATGTTAACACCAAGGAGTTGCTGACCCTCATTATCTCAGATGCCCTGATGAGGATTGGCTCATGGACCTCTGGTTTCCTCTTCCTCAAATCAATAATCAGCTCCTTGTTCTTGCTGACATTGAGTGAGAAGTTGTTGTTGTGGCTCCACTCAGCCAGATTTTCAATCTCCCTCCTGTATGCCAATTCGTCACCACAATGACAATGGTCTCATTGGAAAACTTAATTATGGCATTGGAGTTGTGCTTAGTCACACAGTCATAAGGACAAACCAAGGAGAGCAGGGAGCAGGTCGATAAAATCAATGGAAGAGTGGCTGAGTGGAGGTGTCATAGAGCATAGTAGGTTACTTTGTCCATGGTGTTATGATGTCTTTTGCAAGTAAGTTCTTTATTGCACTTGTGTGTACATGTACTTATGCACAGGACAACAAACTTGACTTTGACTTTGGTCCATGTCGGAAAAGCCAAGCAGATGAACTGCACATTGACTGTGGTAATAGTGAAGTCACCCATTACCCATCACTTTGTCTTAAAACTGGTGGGAATGCTGATTAAGTTAGATATTTTGATGGTGAGGAGAGAATATATGTCATTCTAAGTCAGCAGCCTAGAAGTGATGTTGCTATGGCTGGTGGGAAATATACACAAAATAAACCTTTTGTGTCAATTCAGATATTACACTTGCATGAGGAAATCTCATAGCTCACCACTAATGTACACTCACTTTAAGACACAGCTGTTTATGGTTGACATTAGTTCAAGGGAGAGGCTTGTATTTGTAGTCCATTTGCGCACAGCTGAAATCCACAGACAATTGTGAGATAATGGACAGACAATTGGCTGCTTTTAGTGATGTTGCTTGTGGATAAATATTACTTGGAGAATTCCTTCACTCTTCAAATTCCTACAAAGTAGCTGTTCTTTTTGCTTATTTAGGATATTGTCTCACCACTAACTGGAGAAGGAAGTGGTGAGCTATCTTCATTAGCCATTCCCAGTGTTGAATCAGAATCAGATTTATCACCACTCACTCACTGTATATGGTGTGAAATGCAATGTAAATACATAAAAATATTATAAATTACAAAAAATAAAGTCCTAATAAAAGGAATAACAATGTAGCATTCATAGGTTCTTGAGCTGTTCAGAAATCTGATGGCAGAATGGAAAAGGCCATTTCCAAATCACTAAATACAGGTCTTCAGGTTCCTGTACCTCTCACTGAGGGATTCTCCAGATCTAGAACTAGTATTCATTGCAGATCCATTTTCAGTTCATGGTGAGGAGTGACCAGGAGGGATGCAAGGAGTGATGTTCCCTGTGCCTACTGTCTTTTGGAAGCTGTTGTAGAAGGCTGAGTGGATCTTGTAGATGGGGTCTAGTTTAACATTTTCCCAACAGATTAACACTCCACAGTTACTGGTATGGCATGTGGTAGCCTAGGTAGATTTCTGGAATGAAACTTGAACTAACAAGCTTTCATTATTTGTTACCCATTGAGTCAATGTATCCTATAAGTCTGGAAAGTCTTTCACAATGCACTTGAGACTAGTTTCCGGCTTGCCTGTGTTACACCAGGAACTGCATCAGATAAACAAGTGTTCTTACAAAACTCCTGAGAGGTTTGAGATGACATGATCCTTTGGCTGGGGCTATGTAGGCAGACAAATTCATAAACTCACAGAGTCCTACAGCACAGAAACAAACCCTTCAGCCCAGCCAGTTTTCACCAACCATCAGAAACTGGTCTGATATTTTATTCTCCCCACATTCCCATTAAATCTACAGACGTGCACTTCTTAGGGATGTGGCAGGAAACTGGAGGATCCAGAAGAAACCCAGGTGGTTACAGAGAGAATATGCAAACTCCACACAGAAATCTCCAAGGATCAGGATTGAACCCAAGTTGTTGGAGATGCAAGGCAAACATCTGAACACACTGATAAGTTGCTTGTCGTATCTTTACTTTGACTACAGTCACTTCCACTCTAAAGCAAAGCAGCAGTCATTCTATTCTCCATTATCTGCTGGTAAAATATTATGGCTACTTTACCTTTCATCTAAGCCAGAGCATCTCTCCACACTATCATCCTTTATTCCCTACCCTCCTCAATCCTTTCAGAAAGAGATCACAATGAGTGTAGGGCCTAGACTGGTTTATAATAATAAAGAGGGATATTGGAGGTGTGAAATAATAGGAAAGGGTGCAGGAGCTAGAGGAGGTTACAGAGATAGGAAAGGGTGTAGGACAGGACTTTCCAGAGATAGTGAGGGGTCTAAGACAAAAGCTTACAGAGATACAGAGGGGTGTAGGAGCTGGAGGACTTGACAGAGATAGGGGTGGATGTAGAACAGGACTTTACAGAGATAGGGAAGCCTACAAGGATAGAGCAGCTAATGGTCAAGCCCACTTGGGCAAGGCGATTCGGGATTGGGTGTCATGTAATAAACAAGATTTGATTAGGAGGCAGTGATCGTAAGATGATAGAATTCACCCTGCCGTTTGAGAGGGAGAGGTTAAAATCGGATGTATCGGCATTACAATGGAGTGAAAATAACTAAAGGTGCATGAGAAAGGAACTGGCCAAAGCTGATTAGAAGGGAACACTAGCAGGGATGATGGTAGAGCAGCAATGGCTGGAGATTCTGGGAGTAATTTGGAAGTTGCAGGATCAGTTCAGCCTGAAGAAGAAGGGGCATTCTAAAGAGAGGACGAGCAACTGTGGCTGGCTAGGGAAGTCAAAGACATCATAGAAGCAAAAGGGAGATCACATAATATAGCAAAAATTAGTGGAAAGCTAGACAATTCGGAAGCTTTTAAAAATCAATAGAAGGCAACTAAAAAACTAATGAGAGAAAAGATGATATATGAAGAAAAGCTCACTAATAAACTAACAATGACGCCAAAAGCTTTTTCCAGATATAAAAAGAGTAAAAGAAAAGCAAGAGTGGACATCGGACTGTTGGAAAATGATGCTGGAGCAATAGTAATGGGGAACAAAGAAATGGTGGACAAACTGAATAGGTATTTTGCATCTGTCCTTACTGTGGAAGACTCTAGCAGCATGCCAGAAACTTGAGAGCCTCAGGGGACAGAAGTGAGTGTAGTCACTAGCACTAAGGCGAGGTGCTCGGGAAGCTGAAAGGTCTAAAGGTAGTGAGTCGTCTGGCCTAGCTGGACTACACCACAGCTTTCTGAGAAAGGTCGCTGAAGACAGAAGTAGTGAACATTCAAGAACAACTAGATTCTGGAATGGTCCAAGAGGATTGGAAAATCATAGATCTCACTCCACTCTGTAAGAAGGGAGGGAGACAAAAGAAAGGAAGTGATAGGCCCGTTTGCCTATGGGGAAAAGGCAGGTAGGTGGAGTTGAGTTTACAGACAGATCAGCCATGATCTTATTGAATGGCGGAGCAGGCTTGATGGGCCAGATGGCCTACTCCTGCTCCTATTTTTTACGTTCTTATGTTCCTGTGTTGCCTGATTTCAAAGATTGTCAAGGTGTTACTAAGTTCACCTTGTCCATTACAAGTCCATTACTAAGGATGAGGTTTCAGGGGACTTGGAGGCGCACAACTAAATAGATGGAAATCAGCATGGTTTCCTTGAGGGGAAATCTCGCCTGACAAATCTGTTGGAATTCTTAGAGGAAATAGCAGGTGGAGAAGACAAAGGTGAGTCAGTGGAAGTTGTGTACTTGTATGTTCAGAGGGTCTTTGACAAGGTGCCACATATGAGGCTTCCGAACCAGATAAGAGCTGATAATATTACAGGAAATGCATTAGCACCGACAGAAATTTGGCTGACTAGTAGACGGTAAAGAGAGGAAAGAAAAGGAGCTGCTGGTGATTAGTGGTGTTTTGCAGGGGTTCGTGTTGGGTCTGCTACTTTTCACATTACAGTGGATTCTGATTAATTGGGCCATCGGTTAAATGGTGCAGCTGCTTATTTGGGAGAACTGTTAAAGAACAAAAACAAATTGAGAAATTAGCCAGGATTCCCTTCATTTGTTTAGGACAATATGCTTCTTAATTGGGGTGGGAGACTGTTGCCAAACACTTTCTAACTAGCATTAGCCACGTACAAGACGTGTGGCTGTTAGACATTACGCTGTACTGAGCGAATAGTTTTTAAATAGTGTCAGCTGCATGTGTCTGAGTTCAAAATGCAGTGATTTTTGTCACTGATAGATGGTGAGAAATAAGCAGTAAGACAATTCAGAATTGTTTTGCTCTATATGATTTCAAGCATTCAGACCTGGAAATGCCTGAAACAGCCAGGAGAGAAAATAAAACCATTTCACTACTTCAACAAGTTAAAAACTACAAAGAACATAGAACATAGAACAGTACAGCACAGGAACAGGCCATTCAGCCTATAATGTTGTGCTGAACCAGCTAAAAATCAAATCAGAAACTCCAACCACTAATCTCTCCTATTTACACCATGTCCTATCACTCCATCTTCCTTACATCCATGTGCCTATCCAAACATCTCTTCAAAGCCTCTAATGTATTTGTCTCTACCACCATACCAGGCAGCACATTCCAGGCATCCAAGTCTCTGAGTAAAAACACCCCTCACATCCCCATTGAGCCTACCCCCTCTCACCTTCAATGCATGCCCTCTGGTATTAGACATTTCAACCCTGGGAAACAGGTACTCTCTGTCTACCCTGTCTATGCCTCTCATAATCTTGTAAATCTCTTTCAGGTCTCCCTTCAGCCTCTGATGCTCTGGAGAAAACACCCAAGTTTATCCAGCCTTTCGTGACAGCTCACACCCTCCAAACCAGGCAGCGTTGTGGTAAACCTCTTCTGTATCCTCTCCAAAGCCTCAATATCCTTCCTATAGTGCAGTAACCAGAACTGTACGCAATACTCCAGATGTGGCCTAACCAGACTTTTATAAAGTTGCAACATAACCTCCTGGCTTTTGAACTCAGTGCCTCAACTAATAAAATCAAGCATACCATAAGCCTTCCTGACCACCTTATTGACCTGTGTAAGGAGTATGAACTTGGATCCCAAGATCTCTCTGCTCAGCAACACTGTTAGGGATCTTGCCCTGAACAGTGTACTGTCTCATTGCATTTGCTCGACCAAGATGCAACACTTCACAGTTATCAGCTCATATCTGCAAATGATCTATATCGCGTTGTATTCTTTGCCAGTCTTCTACAATATCCACAAATCCAGCAATCTTGGTATCATCCACAAACTTACTAACCCACCCATCTACATTCTCATCCAGGTCATTTATTTACATCACAAACAGCAGCGGTCCCAGCACAGACCTCTGTGGAACATCAGTAATTACAGACCTCCGCTCGAATAAGGCCCTTCAACTACTGTACCCTGTCTTCTATGCGCAAGCCAGTTCTGAATCCAAGCAGCCAATTCGCCATGGATCCCACGCGTCTTAATCTTCTGGATTATCCTCCCATGAGGGACTCTAATAAACACCATACTAAAATCCATATAGACAACATCCACTGCTCTACCCTCATCAATCTCTCTTGTCTCCTTATCAAAAAACTCAATCAAGTTGGTAAGAAACAACCGCCATGCAGATAGCCATACTGTCTCTCCCTAATTAGGCCATGGGTTTTCAAATGCTCATCTACCCTATCCCTAAGAATTTTCTCCAGCGATTTCTCTACAACAAGAGATGCAACACTAGCCAGTCCTCCGGGATCTTGCCTGTGGCTGGAGAGGACACTAAGATACTGTTTAAGGGCCCAGAAATCTCATCTCTTACCTCCTTCAATAACCTGGGGTAAATTCCATCAGGCCCTGGCTACTTATCCACCTTAATACTTATTAAGAGGCCCATCACTTCCTCCACCTTGACCTCTAAACACTTTAACTGATCTCCCGGTCCTCCATATCCTTTTCCTTGCTAAATACTGAAGCAAAGTGCTCATTACACAAGGTACACATTCTCCGCATCCAAGCAAATGTTCCCCTCTTTACACTTGAGTGGTCCCACCATGTCCCTAGTTATCCTGTTGCTCTTGAAAAGAATGTGAGGATATCGGCAATCATCTTAAAGCAAACTTAAAGCACACGGTATTGCGGGTATGGTATTGATGTGGATAGAGAATTGGTTGGCAGACAGGAAGCAAAGAGTGGGAATAAACGGGACCTTTTCAGAATGGCAGGCAGTGACTAGTGGGGTACCGCAAGGCTCAGTGCTGGGACCCCAGTTGTTTACAATATATATTAATGACTTAGATGATGGAATTAAATGCAGCATCTCTAAGTCTGCGGATGACACGAAGCTGGGCGGCAGTGTTAGCTGTGAGGAGGATGCTAAGAGGCTGCAGGGTGACTTGGATAGGTTAGGTGAGTGGGCAAATTAATGGCAGATGTAATTTAATGTGGATAAATGTGAGGTTATCCACTTTGGTGGCAAGAACAGGAAAACAGATTATTATCTGAGTGGTGGCCTATTAGGAAAAGGGGAGGTGCAACGAGACCTGGGTGTCATTGTACACCAGTCATTGAAAGTGGGCATGCAGGTACAGCAGGCGGTGAAAAAGACGAATGGTATGCTGGCTTTCATAGCAAGAGGATTTGAGTACAGGAGCAGGGAGGTTCTACTGCAGTTGTACAAGGCCTTGGTGAGACCACACCTGGAGTATTGTGTGCAGTTTTGGTCCCCTAATCTGAGGAAAGACATTCTTGCCATAGAGGGAGTACAAAGAAGGTTCACCAGATTGATTCCTGGGATGGCAGGACTTTCATATGATGAAAGACTGGATCGACTAGGCTTATACTGGTTGGAATTTAGAAGATTGAGGGGGGATCTGATTGAAACGTATAAAATTCTAAAGGGATTGGACAGGCTAGATGCAGGAAGCTTGTTCCCGATGTTGGGGAAGTCCAGAACGAGGGGTCACAGTGTGAGGATAAAGGGGAAGCCTTTTAGGACTGAGATTAGGAAAAACTTCTTCACACAGAGAGTGGTGAATCTGTGGAATTCTCTGTCACAGGAAACAGTTGAGGCCAGTTCATTGGCTATATTTAAGAGGGAATTAGATATAACCCTTGTAGCTAAAGGGATCAGGGGGTATGGAGGGAAGGCAGGTATAGGGTTCTGAGTTGGATGATCAGCCATGATCGTACTGAATGGCAGTGCAGGCTCAAAGGGCCAAGTGGCCTACTCCTGCATCTATTTTCTATGTTTCTATGTTTCTATGTTTCTATCTTGAATGTTAGTTACCTTTGATCCCCACCAAACACTCAGCTCCCACTTATGGCTCCAAATTGCTGTTTGCTTGTGACCGTGGCGACACCCTGGTACCATGCTGTGGCAGGCAGGCTAAACCAGGTGAGAGTAGCCAACGAGGCTCGTACTCCCATGAGGTGCCTCCATACCCCCATGCCTGTCCTAGCATGCAAAGTAATCTCCATAGGACTGAGTGGATGAGATCTGCAATGAGAAGGCGCTTCTGCATCGCTTCGTGGAGACCAAAGTGCACAACGAGGCACAGAAGAAACCATGGTCATCCTTTGCAACCACGGAAGACGCCAGTTATAATGTCTACAGGTTCCACTGGACCCAAACTTCTGAGGTCAAGAGAGTGGAACTGCCCCAGTGCAGCAGCTTTTCCACTGTAAAACCCTCCTGTGTAGGTTTCCTGTCATCGTCAGAGTCGATGGGCAACCACCAGTGGTATTTTAATTTAAAATATAATTTTATTTAAAGGTAGAATTTTATTTAAATATATAATTTATTAATCAGTTAAACACTAATCTTTTTTATACCTTTTTCCATGAAACTTCGGCTAATTGAGGTAGCCGCTTAATTGGGCCAAGATTTACTCGTCCCCATGTGTCCCAAATAGCCAGAATCTATTGCACATGCTAATGATCTGGATGGCGGAATTGATGGTTTTGTGGCCAAGTTGGCAAATGTTGCAAAAATAGGAGTGGGGGGCAGATAGTATTCAGGAAGCGTGGAGCCTGCAGGAGGAATTGGACAGGTGAGGACAAGGGGCAAAGACACGGTAGCTGGAATACAGTCCAGGGAAGTGGATGGTCATGCACTTTGATAGAAGGAATAAAGCCAGAGCCTATTTTTCTAAATGAAGGGTGGATTCAGAAATTGGAGGTGCAAAGGGACTTGGGAGTTCTAGTGCAGGATTCCCTAAAGGTTAACTTGGAGGTTGAGTCTGTAGTGAGCAAGGCAAATGCAATGTTATCATCAGTTTCAGGAGGAGTAGAATATAAAAGCAAGGATGGAATGTTGAAGGTTTAAAAGTCAGACCACACTGGAAACTTAAGACTTATGCACTTACGTATGGAACGATCTGTCTGGGTGGCATGCAAAGCTTGTTGCTATATCTCGGTATATGTGACAATACATAATCAATTCCAATCAACCTTTGAACCCAAGACAAGTGAGATAGAGATGCCCAAAGACAATGGTGTCAATTTTAGGTATTATCTCCAGTCATGTAGAGTTGTAGATGCAATGGGATTGTCCTTTGCTAGCTGGTGCAATTACCTGAAACAGTAACTGAATGAGGGCAGCAAATGAACTCAGTACAGTTTATGTAACACACTTTTCGTTCAAAAGGCATTCGGCAAAAATCCTTGTGAAATTCTCCAGTGTTGGTTGCTAATGAGTGGAGCCAGATCTGACTTGTGGGTGGAGGATAGAATTACAGAGGAACAGAAGGGGAAGTGACGGAGGCTAAGCCAGTGATGAACACACACTCTCATGGGGTTATTAGTGAATGAAGCAACCAGGCAATGAACGGGCGGAGTGGTGAACTCTTCCTGTCGATTTTTAAGGTCAAGCAAGGGGTTATGGCTTCAGTTTGGAAGTTGTAAGTGTTTGGAAGTATGGAGAAGAAATAGGAAGATTTCTGAGCAGCCAGTGGGAGTGGTGGACCAGATAAAGGTGCCCTCAGAGACTGGAATACAGCACAAGCCAAGATGCCCATCCAAACAAGCCCTATTTGCCAGCACTTGGCACACAACCATTTCAATCTATGTAACTGTCCCACTGTGTTTCACAAGTTGATGTTGTACCTGTCTGAACCACTTCCCCTGGCAGCTCATTCTTAACCCTCTGTGTAAAGAGAAGTTGCCCCTTAAGTTCTTATTAAATCTCTCCCCTCACTTTAAACCACATATTAGAATTATTTATTCATTCAAGTGCTGTGGGCTTTTCAGATGGGGCCAGCATTTAATTGCCCCTCCCTAGTTGCCCTCAAGAATGTGGTGCAGAGCAGCTGCAGTCCTTGAAGGCTGGGTACACCTACTGTCCCATTAAGGAAGGAGTCCCAGTAATTTGACTCTCTGATAGTGACAGAACAGTGATATATTTCCAAGTCAGGATGGTGTGTGGCTTGGAGAGCAACTTCCATTTGGTGCTGGTCCCCTTGCTTTTACTGCTTTTGTCCTTCTAGCTGGTATAGGTAATGGATTTGGAAAGTGCTGTCCAAGGATTCTTCATGAGTTTTGGCAATACGTCCTGCAGATGGCACACGCTGCTGTTAACGTGTGTCGGTGGTGGAGTGAGTGTATGGTTGCAGATGGGCTGTCCCTCAGGCTGACTGCTACAGACTGGATGGTGTCAAAGTTTCTTGTTTCTTGATGAAGCAATGTTTATCCGGGCAGGTTGAGAGTGGATCTTCACACTTAAGCTTTGTAGATGGTGGACTGGCTTTGTGGAGTTAGGAGGTGAGTTGCACACTGTGGAATTCTTAGCCCCTGAGCTGTTCATGTCATCACTCAGTGTATATGGCTACTACAGTTCAGTTTCATATTAATGGTAACCCCCAGGGTATTGACAGCATCACTTGTACCACCTGCTCTTGTTGAAGGGCCTCATCTGCGTTTACTCTTTATACCATGGAGTTTGTAAATAGTTGAAGGTGTGAATTTCCCCTGAATTCTCCTCAGTCCATTGTTCCCTTTCTTGGCTTCTCCTGGTCTACTGAAAGGGCATTGTTTACTGAATAAGGTGAAGCTTTCTGAAGCCGATTGCCTCAGAGATCTAAAGTGCTCCCTGAAAAGCTTTCTCCGGGCTTTTGGCCCACCTTCCTCTCTTCTTGAGCAGCTCAGACTCAGTTTTCCTGATTATGTGATGCTCCTTATGATTATTCACTATTCAAATAGTGCTATATAGGTAGTCATAGTCATACTTTATTGATCCCGGGGGAAATTGGTTTTCGTTACAGTTGCACCATAAATAATAAATAGTAATATTACCATAAATAGCTAAATAGTAATATGTAAATTACGCCAGTAAATTATGAAGTAAGTCAGGACCAGCCTATTGGCTCAGGGTGTCTGAACCTCCAAGGGAGGAGTTGTAAAGTTTGATGGCCACAGGCAGGAATGACTTCCTATGACGCTCTGTGCTGCATCTTGGTGGAATGAGTCTCTGGCTGAATGTACTCCTGTGCCCACCCAGTCCATTATGTAGTGGATGGGAGACATTGACCAAGATGGCATGCAACTTGGACAGCATCCTCTTTTCAGACACCACCGTGAGAGAGTCCAGTTCCATCCCCACAACATCACTGGCCTTACGAATGAGTTTGTTGATTCTGTTGGTGTCTGCTACCCTCAGCCTGCTGCCCCAGCACACAACAGCAAACATGATAGCACTGGCCACCACAGACTCATAGAACATCCTCAGCATTGTCAGGCAGATGTTAAAGGACCTCAGTCTCCTCAGGAAATAGAGATGGCTCTGACCCTTCTTGTAGACAGCCTCAGTGTTCTTTGACCAGTTCAGTTTATTGTCAATTCGTATCCCCAGGTATTTGTAATCTTCCACCATATTCACACTGAACCCCTGGATGGAAACAGGGGTCACCGGTACCTTAGCTCTCCTCAGGTCTACCACCTGCTCCTTAGTCTTTTTCACATTAAGCTGCAGATAATTCTGCTCACACCATGTGACAAAGTTTCCCACCGTAGCCCTGTACTCAGCCTCATCTCCCTTGCTGATGCATCCAACTATGGCAGAGTCATCCAAAAACTTCTGAAGAGACAAGACTCTGTGCAGTAGTTGAAGTCCGAGGTGTAAATGGTGAAGAGAAAGGGAGACAAGACAGTCCTCTGTGGAGCCCCAGTGCTGCTGATCACTCTGTCGGACACACAGTGTTGCAAGCACACGTACTGTGGTCTGCCAGTCAGGTAATCAAGAATCCATGATACCAGGGAAGCATCCACCTGCATCGCTGTCAGCTTCTCCCCCAGCAGAGCAGGGCGGATGGTGTTGAACACACTGGAGAAGTCAAAAAACATGACCCTCACAGTGCTCGCTGGCTTGTCCAGGTGGGTGTAGACACGGTTCAGCAGGTAGACGATGGCATCCTCAACTCCTAGTCGGGGCTGGTAGGCGAACTGGAGGGGATCTAAGTGTGGCCTGACCATAGACCGGAGCAGCTCCAGAACAAGTCTCTCCAGGATCTTCATTATGTGGGAGGTCAATGCCACCGGTCTGTAGCCATTGAGGCCGCTGGGGCGCGGCGTCTTCGGCACAAGGACAAGGCAGGATGTCTTCCACAGTACAGGAACCCTCCGGAGCCTCAGGCTCAGGTTGAATACGTGGCGAAGTACTCCACATAGCTGAGGGGCACAGGCTTTGAGCACCCTGGTACTGACACCATCCAGTCCTGCAGCCTTGCTTGGGTTGAGATGTTTCAACTGTCTTCTCACCTGTTCAGTTATGAAGCCCACCGTGGTGGTTTCGTGTGGGGAAGGGGTATAGTCATGAGAGCAGGGTGGGGGACTGTGAGGAGGGGTAGGAGGGGAGAATGGAATATGTGTTGGTTGGGGGCCGACAACAGATGACTCATGTGGGGGATGGGCAGGGGCCACAATGTCAATTCTGTTCAAGAACAGGTTAAGTTCATTGGCCCTGTCCACATTGCCTTCCGCTCCTCTGTTGCTAGTTTGCCGGAACCCAGTGATGGTCCTCATCCCCCTCCAGACCTCTCTCATGTTGTTCTGCTGGAGTTTCCACTCAAGCTTCCTCCTGTACCTGTCTTTAGCCTCCCTGATCCTGGCTTTCAGGTCCCTCTGTATTGACCTCAGCGCCTCCCTATTTCCATCTCTAAACGCCCTCTTTTTAGTGTTCAGTATGTCCTTAATGTCCTTTGTCACCCATGGCTTGTTATTTGAATAACAAAGGACAGTTCTTGTTGGAACATTGCAGTCCACACAGAAGTTGATGTAATCCGTGATGCACTCTGTGAGCCCAGCAATATCCTCTCCATGTGGCTCACAGAGTGCCTGCCAGTCTGTCACCTCAAAACAACCCTGGAGCGCCTCATAAGCCTCCTCCGACCATTTCCTCACTGTCCTCGAGGTTGCTGATGCAGAGTATTGTGGAGGGAACAATATAGTGTTCTAGTGAGAAGATTTCAGTTTGTTTCATACCTTTCCTATAATACACGTGATGCTCTCATCATGTTTTGCTTGGAGCACAGAGACTGTGGAGTGACTTTATAGAGATGCACAAAATTGTGAGGGGCATAGACAGTCTTTCTAGCTCAGGAAAGGGAATCAAAAACTAGAGGGCATAGGTTTAAGGTGGGAAGGGAAAGAATTATATGAATAGGAAACTTTTAGAGGGATATGGGGTAAATGGGGATAAATGAGGCTAGTTCATGTGGGTATTTTGGTTGACATGGATGAGTTGGGCCAAGGGGCCTGTTTCTGTGTTGTATGACTCTATAAACTCTGTAAGTGTTGATCTGAAATGCATTTGGCTGACACAGGAATCTAGGGGGCATGTTGTTAGTGTAAGGTGTTGTTAAACCAAGGCGTATTAATGGTGTGTGCAGTTCAGTGGGCTGCCCTGCTGCATCTACATAAGAAAGGTGGTGGCCCCTGTGCTGAGATGGATATACAGCAGGAGCAGGATTTGGTCATTGTTAGGCACACAGAGTGAGGTGTTCAGCTGAGGCCCTGCTCTCTGGTTTTGAGTGGATGCCATTACATTCGATATAGGAGAGCATCTGATACCTTGGCAGACTTGACCAGCACCACTGTAAGGGTTATGGAGAAAGAGCAGGAAAGTGCCAGAGAAGTGGAAGATCAGCCATAATCCCCATTGGATCCTAGAGCAGCTTTGACAGGCTGAATGGTCCTGCTCCTATTTTTCATGTTCATAACACTCAAGTTGTAAACTGAATTTATAAACTGATCTTCCCAGTTTACAAATGACCTGACTTACAGAAATTCGACTCTATGCAGATTCTCCCAAGCATTTTACAAGATACTAATACGAATAATAAAATATTTCATAGTATTCATTAATGAATGATTATAGTATACACAGTTTAATTATAGGTAATGTTAGGGGATTATTCAATGGAATTTAATTGAAGGGATTAGTTTTGCTGGGCATGATTTGTGTTATTATTTTGACACAACATAATGGTCTGGAAGGTTTGTTCCTGTGCTGGTGTGTTCTATGTTCTATGAAATAATGAACTATAGTAAATGAATGTAAAGCAACACAATACACATACACATGTTTTGGACTTAAAGATAAATCAGTTTGCAGACATTTCTCAAGAAGAGAATCCTTATGTAACATAGGCATTGCTTCTAGCTCATCATTCATCTTGTGAGATGTACCACGTTTGCCTTCATACTCGTGTATTCTGAAAGTAATCTCAATAGCTGGACAAAGCTTTCCTTAATCTGTCTTGTCTACAGAGAGCAGTACAATGTTTGATCTTTACTCACTCATGGCCCAGTCCTGTTCTAAACAGGATTACAAACTTCACTAACAGAGATACCACATGGATACTTTGAAGAGATAATGAGACAGCCTTTATCCTAAAACACTCACTGAGATCTATTGTGAGTCTCCAACCATATATACAGTCTTCTCATGGCCAAAGACTCACGTCATCAGCTTCTTACTCATCACTCATTGAAAGGGAAAAAGAAAGAGTGAAATCAGAGACAAAATTCCAACATCCATATCTGGTGCAATCAGTCTGGCCTGTAATAGTTTCAGAACTGCTCATCGTAACCTTGTTCAGTCATATCTTTGCCAATAGTTGGCTGATCCAAGAATGACATGTTTAAAAATTATAGGCTTTGAATAGAAGCTGTTGCCTGCCCAGTATTGCTTTTTTTAAAAACTTTAATCTGATACTAGACTATCACTTCAAGAAAGAGTCAATTACAGACAAACCATTTTAGGAAATGGAGCTGTGTTTATTTTTAAGACTGCAAAATTTGTCAAACAGACTAACTTGTGGAATGAGATTGGTAGAGTGCTGTACTCAATGAAAGGGGCTGGTCTGGACTATTGGTTTCAATCTCAGAAGCGGAAATCTATATTAAAATTTTAAAACTAAGTCATGAATGAGTGAACTCTGCATTTCTACAGCATTTCTCCAATCCTTAGGTACCCTGAGCATTCAAGACCAACGAAGCTATTTCAGAAGTCTAGTCCCTGTAATATGCAAAAAGAGGCTGCCAATTTGCAGCCTTATAAAATGGTAGCTGTACAAAAGTAGGTCATTCAGCCTCTCGAGTTTGTACTGGTCCAAACTCAGAGCCCAGCAAATTCTTTCCTTTCAGATACAGTACTTATACAGCTCCCTTTTGAATGCCACTGTCGAACCTGCCCCAGTACCACTGGAGAGTGCACTCTGAGCCCTCGCCATTTGCTCTGTAAAGAATGCTTTTCCTCACTTTATGATTTTTTTTTGTCAATCACCTTCATCTCTGTTCCTTGATTCACCTCTCCACAAGTGTGCAAAGGTGCTCTCCATCCACAGAGTATACCTTTTGTGAATATAGACTCCTTGGAGATCTCCTCACAACCTCCTGTGTTCCAGGAAGAACAAACTCGTCTTCGCTGGTCTATGCACAGAACTAATGCCTGTCATGGGCACAAACTTACACACCATCAAGGATATCATCAAGGGGTAGTGCTCCAAGAAGACAGCTTCCATTACAAAGAATCCTCACCATCCAGAACACACCGTCTTTTCATTACTACTATTGCAGAGAAGGTATATGAGCCACACTCAATTATTCAGAAACAGCTTCTTCCTTTCCAAAATCAGATTCTCAATGGTCCATGAACCCCTGAACAATCCCTCATTATTCCTTCCTTTTATATAATTATAAAATATATAATTTTTGTAATTTAAAGCAATTTTATATCTCTGCACTGTCCTGCTGCCACAAAACAAATTTTATGTCATTTAAGTCAGTGAAAAAAAAACCTGATTCTGATTTATCATCACACAAGTTCATTTCAGTAAGTCTCTTCCAAATTTACAAATTTAAGGGGTTGTGTGCCTATGGACAACTCTGATAACGTTAGTGGTGAAGAATTACAATCTTCTGAGTTATTTCACTGCACTAGTCCAACAGACACAAAACAAGTCCGTCCTTACAATGAAAGCTACTTATCAATAGGTTTTACATGGACTGGAGATCCAAGTTGTCTTATTCCATTGTGCCTAGACTGTGGCAAACAACGTACAAGTGTAGCAACGACTCAGGCAAAATTGAAAAGATACTTAACTATAAATGACAGCTATATGAAACATAAAAGTGCTGATTATTTTATATGACTATTGGAATCTCAAAACAAGCAGATTAAAGCTTTTGAAAATAAAGTCTCAGTCAGTAAAAGGACTCAGGAAGCAAATTATTTAGTAGCTTTAAGACCAGTTCACAAGAGAATGTTTATAAAACTGTGTGAAAACCTAAACAAAGAGCACACATATCTCCTGCTACATACAGAAATCTGGTGGCTTACCAAGGAAGAGTTCTCAACAAGGTCTTTGAGCTGACAGGTGAATTGCAGGAGTAATTTCAGGAAAATAGTAGACCAAATTTTGCTGAGTGCTTTGAAGATGAAGAATGGCTGAAGAAACTAGCCTATTTAACAGACATGTTTCATCATATGAACCAGTTAAACAAGTCTCTACAAGGCCCTAGGGAAAACATTTTGACTTCAAGTGACACGATTCTTGAATTGAAAAAGAAACAGAATCTTTGGAAAAATCATGTTGCCAAAGGAAATTCTGAAATGTTTCCACTGCTGCCTGGGCTTGAGAGTGAAGGAGGATATAAGGAAGTCTCGAGTCTTATTGAAAGCCACCTGAAAGAACTGTAGAACAAAGTTGAATAGTATTTTTTCTCCCTTTCAACACGTGTATGGCTGGGTGAGGGACCCTTTCTCTGTATCTTCCACTCAGCCTGATCACTTGACTTTGAGAGAAGAGGAAGAACTTTGTGAGCTGCACTCTGATCATGCACTCAAGACGAGATTTACTAAGCTGCCCCTGGACAAGTTCTGGATTCTGCAAAAGAAGAGTATCCTGCCATTCACAGAAAAGCAATGAACATTTTGCTACAGTTTTCAACTTCTTACATGTGTTAGCAAGCTTTTTCTTGTTTAACAAGCTTCAAGAGCAAGGATAGAAATCGTCTAATTTCAGTTGAAGGTGAAATCCATGCTTACTTATCTCAAGTTCGACCCAGAATTGAGACATTTATATGTTTGCCTTATAAATTTTTTTCAATTTATGAAAGGGAAAGAAAGAGATTAATTTCAAGAAAGGTAAGCTAAAATTTCATTCTCTATTCAAAATAGCAGAGGCAATTATTTTTGGATTATTATATCTACAACTTACTGATCATGCTAACGTACCATAGCCTGCAGATATAATAATTTTTACGCAGGGGTTCCCTGAGACGTGAAAATTATTTCAAGGATTCCTCCAGGGCAAGAAGGTTGAGAAAGGCTGCCATAGTGTGTGATAGAACATGTGTGGAACAAACTTCCCTGGCATGTGTGATGGAACACGTGTGGGACACACTTCCCTGGTGTGTGTGATGGAACATGTGTAGGACACACTAGCCCAGTGTGTGATGGAACATGTGTGGGACATACACCCTCAATTTCATAGAACACGTGTGGGACATGCTACCCCACCATCTGATGGAATACTTGTGGGATGCAGTACTCCACCAACTGATGGAACATATGTGGGACACATGCCCTAGGGTATGATGGAACTTATGTGGGATACACTCTTAGCATGTAATGCAATATATGTGGGAAACATTACCTCAGCATGCGATGGAGCACGTTTAACAAACCCACCGTAGTGGGACAAAAGTGAGATACACTATACCAATATGTAGTGGAACATATGTGGGACACACCACTTCAGTGTGTGGTGGAACAAATGAAGGCAGCTCTCCATCTGACATTCAGCAAGTCATAGAAACAGATGGTAATGATCAGATAATCTGGATGATCGGTGTGATGTAATGTAGAACATCTGCCAGGGTGGTTCCCCTGCACTATTACCAACACATCTAATTCAGTTATTTTCTTACAGAATTCTTCCAAGACTTCACCATAGGAGAACTGGGCCCATTATCAGAACAGCACTGAGAGAATACCAGAGTTGATATCAGGACATCACCGAGAGATTCTCCTTCACCTGGTAGGGTGCTGCTGTTGGAAGCTGATCAACTGAAGGAGTATTGGCTCTCCTTGTTATCAGAAGGAACCTGTGCCTGGTTAGCCTGTGGATGACTATCTCTCACCGACACTCTCTTTATCCTTGCCCTCTGTTCATCAGATTGAAAAACATGACTGTGTTTCAGGCAAAAGTGTTTGTGTGTCCTGGTCTTTCACACCACCTTTAGAAACTGATTTGGCGTGGATAAGCCAAGGACCTTTCGCAGCATCTCTGCACACTCCAGGCATCAAGGTCAACACGGAGAAGACTAAATCACAAGACCTGCTGGATGTAGTTCTCAACATGCTGAACCTTTAAAACAAACTTGAAAAAGTGTATATTTAATGCAGTAACATGCCACAAAAAAATCCTTGCATTTAACAAAGGCACCACAGCAATTTCCTGATCCTGTGGTGGGTTTTTGCAACCACACTGATTACATCGTAAAGGCCATTTAATGCTGTTACATGAAAAGTGAGGTTGTGCTGTGTCTGAAGGCTATTATATTGTCTTCACTTCCTTCTAATTTTGTGTTTTCAAATCAACGTTTCAGATAGGATTAAAGTATTCTTGTATGAACAGGGAAGCAGTGTGCCTCATGGTTTTCCGAATACTACTTTTCCCCTCAGGTTGGATGAAGCTAGAACTAGAGGTCATAGGTTTCTGGTGAAAGGCCGAAAATTCAGGGGGAGTGTGAGGGGAAACTTCTTCACTCAGAGGGTGGTGGAAGAATGAAATAACCTGCCAGTGGAAGTGGTAGAGGTGGGTTTATTTGAAACATTTAAGAGAAGTTTGGATAAGTACATGGATGAGTGGGGTTTGGGTACAAGTAGATGATCAGGTTGTTATGGACAGGATGGGCCAAAGGGCATGTTTCTGTGCCCTAGTATGGGTCCACAATCCCCTATCCGAAATTCTGAAAACTGAAAAGCTCCGAAAACCAAAGTGGAGTGTGGAGTGTGTAGTAACAAGGCTTGTTTGGCGCGCCAACAGCTGATGTCACTCAATTCAAGTTAATTGAGCATTGTGCATTTATCAGTGAGTAAGAGATTATGGCAGTTTACTCAGTTAAAGAGAGATTGCTTCGACATATTACTCAGTTAAAGAGAGATTGCTTAGACATAAACCTATGTTAATGAGACAGATGACACTTGAAGAAGTCTTTAAAAACGCCGTCTGTCGTAGTGCTGCTTCATAACTTGAGAATCCTGTTCCTGGCCCATCAGGTACCTGTAGAGTACTTAGCTTTGTTTGCCAGACGTAATGCAACTTAACTAGAGGTACCTGTACATATTTAGCTTAGCTTGAACCTGTATATGTCCTAGAGAATTTACGTTCTACATTTATCCCAATAAGTCATTTACCATGTGTTTGATTTGGTTCGTTTGAAGCTGTATATTTTTATATTTTATTGAATGTTTTTGTTGGAAATAAAATGTACTAGTGTATTTATGGTCTATAATTATCCCACTATTTCATTTATCAGTATATTACTCTATAAATAAACTGTAATAGCATTTGTAAAAGAGCGTGGATCAGGAAAACCCGGAAGTTCTCTCTCCAGCACTCGTTTGAGCATGTACAGACTTTTTTTCTTGTCATTGTTCTCTAAACAATACAGTATGACAACTATTTACATAGCATTTACATTGCATTAGGTATTATAAGTAATCTAGAGATGATTTAAAGTATATGGGAGGATGTGCGTAGGTCCGGAGCTCCCCCGGGTCCTAAAGTCCACTGGCAGTGAAACAGGTTAATTATCAATATAATTATCGATTTTCTGAAATCCAAAAAATTCTGAATTCCAAAATGCAACTGGCCCCAAGGATTTCGGATAAGGGATTGTGGGATCAGAAGTAATAAACACACAAAATGCTGGAGGAAGTCGAGTCCTGATGAAGGGCCTCAGCCCGAAGCATCGACTGTTTATTCTCCTCCATAGATAGGGTTGCCAACTTTCTCACTCCCAAATAAGGGACAAAAGTAGCAGTCAAGTACGGAGCACTTGTGTTTATCCCGAGAAAGACTACCATGACCATGAAGCCTTGCATATGCACCTGTGTGTGCATGCGTGACGTGTGCATACATGACGTGTGCACACGTGTACGTGCCCATTTTTTTCTACAAATCCGTTTTGGCGATTCTGTTCAGTGAAACTACACTGTACATACATTATTTCTACTTTATATAGGCTGTGTATTTATCATATCACTCCTGCTTTTACTATATGTTAGTGTTATTTTAGGTTTTATGTGTTATTTGGTATGATTTGGTAGGTTATTTTTTGGGTCTGCGAATGCTCAAAAATTTTTCCCATATAAATTAACAGTAGTTGCTCCTTCACTTTACGCCATTTCAGCATGAAAGGATTCATAGGAACGCTCTACCTTAGCGGGGGAAATACGGGACAAGGGCGGTCCCGTATGGGACAAACCAATTTAGCCCAATATACGGGATGTACTGGCTGATACGGGACATTTGGCAACCCTATCCATAGATGCCCCCAGGCCTGCAGAGTTTCCCCAGGGTGTGTGTTGCTCGAGATTTTCAGCATCTTCAGAATCTCTGGAAGTAATACATGGACATGGATGAAAAATTGGCTGAGACTATGAGTAAATGGGGTCGCAGGCTGTAAGTAGAGGGCTACTGAACAGGTCAGTGCTTGGGACCCAGCTACTCACGGTCTATATCAATGATTTGGATGAGAGAACTGAATGCCTTGCTCCTAATTTACCCAGCAACACAGAACTGGATAGGGCTGTAAGTTGAGAGGAGGATGCAAAGAGGCTTCAAGGTAATTTAGTAAGTTCATTGTGGGTACTAATCTGGGTGGCCTTATTCACCAGTTGCTAACCGAGAATAAACAGGTGAACGAGCTGTTGGGAAGATAAATGGTATGTTGGCCTTTCTTGCAAGAGTTGTTGAGTCCTATGTAAATGAAACCATATCTGGTGGCCTTCCCTAAGAAGGGAGATACCTGCCAATCAAGTTACAGCAGACTGATTGCTGGATTGGTGGGTGGTAGTAGTGGGGGGGCGTTTTGGGGAACATTTGTATGAGCAGTGGCTGAGTTGACTATGCTTGCATTTACTAGAGTTTCAATTATCTCAGTGAAATGTACAAAGTACTGACAAAACTCAACAGCCTGGGTATAGGCAGGGTATTTTAATCTGACTGGGTGGGTCTAGCATGATTGTGTCAGGCTGAGACATTTAAAAGAATGAGGAGAAAGCTCTTCAACCCAGAAAGTGGTGAACCCATAGATCTGTCGAGACCAAGTTGGAGGAAATACTTAAAGAGGAGATGCACTGACTACTGGACACAAAGGGCATCTGGGAAAGAAAGAGCAGGTATTGAGATAAATGCCACAGTGTCCATTTGCACTGCAAACTTGCACTTAATCCAGCTCTGGTTTCGTTATGTTTCTATGTTCCTCAGAGATCTTGGATTGCAGAGAACAGTTAAGGAGAAGCCTGGTTCACTGCAGGTCCTTGAACCAAACACCTCCCACTTACACTGCATAGGAGGCAACTCACAATCACTCAGTAGTAGCGCAGAACGCTGTCTTCGCGGGATGGTCCTTGCCATTCGGACTGAGCTATCTGGTGGTCTTGTTGACTCCCTCTGGGGAATCAGAAATGTCTTCTGATCCTCCAGCTCACTCTAACAAGGAATCAGTTCCCTGCAGTCATCAGCACATACACCCCAATCTTGAAGTCTATGGGTGATACAAAGGATGTCTCTGGACCAGGAAACATCTCTGGGCCAAGTCCCAGAATGAGAGAAACTGATCCGTCTGGACAACTGTAATGTCAGCATTAGGAAAATCACAACTGTCTGGCAAAGTATCACCTGTGAGGAGGGGAAAACTTAAACACTGGAATTTTGCTCCTTACAAAATACTTGGAATATGGTTTTATAAATACTGTATATTTGTGTCTATGTTTGTGGTTGCTTCTTTGAAAGTGCAAATGCCTGTGTATGTGTGTGTGTGTGTGTGTGTGTGTATGATGCTAATGCCTCCAAAGTCTTATGGGTAGCCCTCTGATAAAACAGATACAGTACGTGTCTGTGTGTCCATACATGTCTCTTTGTGTGAACACATGTGTGTACATCAAAGTCAAAAAAAAGTTAAAGTTGAGTTTATTGCCACATGCACGAGAGCATGTATGCACAGGTGAATAAAAAGCTTACTTGCAGCATCGAAGATACATAAATGAAGCGTAAGTTACACACAAGCATTACAAAAGAGGACACAATTATGAACAAAAATAAATACCTTTTTACTGCAACATGGTCAGTGTCATCTTGGTGTTGGTAGACTGTATCGGTTCAGGTGTCAGTTGATTTTAGAAGCAGATGGTTGATGGGAAGTAGCTGCACCTGAGTCTGCTGTACAGTATGTACACGTTTGAACTCTCACATGTCAGCTTTACCAATGAGCTTGTGGAAAAAGAATGTCAGGACAACAGAACAAGAGGACAACCAGCAACTGACAGGTGGCACATCCTGTAATGATCTCCCAAGGAGATTAGGCTGCCACGTTGTAGCATTTTACCAAGATACCAGCCATGGCTCTGTCATAAAAGACCCATGTGCTGATTTCCTCTCCACTCTGCTGTTCAATGAGCAGGGCTTTGCTGACCTTGGGTGGCCTTTTCAAGTACCTGCCCTTTTTGACCAGCTTTAGTTACCACTTTACTGCCTTAGTAGCTGACCCGAGACCTTTAAATTAAAAGGGAAATTTGTGTTACTGGATTGAGTGATAATAGACCCAAATAAAAAAGAGCATTACAGAAACAACAGTGGCAGCAGTGGGAGACTGTGTGAAAGGAGCTGCTGAACTGGGTGAAGTGCTCTGATTATGATGGGAGCTGATTTACATTTACTGGTGTCTAGCAATTTATTGTATTGCTATGTCTGCTGTTTAAAACTGTACCTTTGATTCAAAAGAAAAAAAATCTTTGGTGCTGGCTTGAGCATAGATTCGTTTAGAGATTTAGTACAGTATCAGGCCCCTCTGGCCCAATGAACTGTCCAATTACACCCATGCAACTAATTAACCTACTAACTCACATGTCTTTGGAACGTGGGAGGAAACTGGAGCACCAGTGGTCATGGGGGGAAACATAGGAACTCCTTACATTCAGCGGCAGAATTAAAGCCCGAGCCACTGGCAACGTAATGGCATTCCTCTAATCACTGTGTTACTGCGCTGCCTTAATCTGCAATACAGATTGTGCATCGCAAAAAGGGAAAAACTACACTCACTTACCCATCCATTGAGATGTCCCACAGCCAATGTACTCACTTTAAGGGCTCTTTACCTTGTTATCTCATGTTCTGGCTATTTATTGCTATTTATTTATATTTACATTTGCACAGCTTGTTGTAATCTGCACTCTGGTTGATCTTTCATTGATCCTGTTCTAGTTACTATTGTATAGATTTGCTGAGTATGCCCACACGAAATGTATCTTAGGGTTGTAGATGGTGACACGTATATACATCGATAATAAAATTTACGTTGGACGTTGAGATCATTCTTCCCATCAAACTCATGTCAACAAAATGCACTTTCTCAATTCTCCCCTTGTTTCTCCGCAGGCGACGTTCCCGCACTACCCCTGAAAGCCCTGATGATTCTGCTTCAATCCACTCGCTGCTAGCGAGTTCCAGGTCACAATACCTTCTGGCCTGTGGAGGTTTTACCCCCATTTTGAATCTGCAACCCCTGGTCCTTCAATGGGAAGATTCTCTCAATCTCCCGAATGGAATCAGGCTCACAGCTGCGATATCCCGATGCCAATCACTGTGCAATGTTGATTTGCCACCATGTTGACTTATTGGAGTTCACCAATATTGAGTGTTCACCAGGAAGTGTTCTCCCCGTAGAAAAGATTTCCTTGTGCTTTCAATTGCTGCTTATTGCTTATTATATTAGAGTGGTGCAGCGTGTTGTGTCCTTGAACAAGGCACTTAACCACATACATTGCTCTGCGATGACACTGGTGCCAAACTGTATGGGTCCTAGTGCCCTTCCCTTGGACAACATCGGTGGCATGGAGAGGGGAGATTTGCAGCATGGGCAACTGCCGGTCTTCCATACAACCTTGCCCAGGCCTCAATTAACTTCAAAAATTGATGGACAGCCGAAGAAGAAGATTATATTAGACTGGAGCTCTTATATTATCAGTGCAGATTCACAGAGGAGTTTGACTTAAGGCTCTATACAATAAATACAGGCCAGATAGGTCATTTGTGAGACAGAGCCATGGCCAAGTTTATAGGTATGTCTATAAATATGATGAGGTACCGGTACAATGAATAACTTGCTTTTAGCAGCATTGCAGGCATGTTAGGTACAGGTAGTGCACAGAACATAAATTATACATAAATTGTACAAGACAGTGAAGACTTCAAAACAAGATAATAGTGCACAACAAACAGAAGTCTATGGTAGTGCAAGAGTTGGTCCGCAGTGTTCCTCTTCCTAACCTTTGTAGCTTCTAATGAGGTCACCTTGTTATCTTCTCACTTCACATGCAAAATTCATTCCCAGAATTCTTATCACATCTAAAACGTTAGTACAGTCATCAAGCTTAGCAATTTTTGTAGCTGAAAAGTTTGATTTTGCATCAGAAATGATTAAAACCTACAAATTCATCAAATGTTCTGTTGCTGAATCTACACCACCCTGTCCGCATCTCCCACAGCTCAAGCTTCCAACGGGGCTGGCAAGGTAAAACTCTGCAGGTGCTGGAAATCTGAAATGAAAGCAGATGTTGCAAATGCTCAGCTGTTCCTGCGGGTGACTTGTGGTTTGTGGTTGAGAGCTTTAGGTTCAAGTATTAGCAACACCTTGTCTTGGTCCAGCCACATAGATATTACAGCCAAAGAAGTGCACCTGTACCTCTACTTCCTCAAAAAGCTAAGGAAATTTGGCATCTCCCTGATGCACCATAGAAAACATCACGGCTTGGTGTGGGGACTGTTCTGCTCAATACTACAAGAACTTTCAGAGAGTCGTGAATGCAACCCACTTTGTCATGTAAATCGTCCTCTCCTCCATGGACTCTGTATACTTTTCTTGCCAGCTTGGTAAAGCAGCCAACATAATCAGAGACCCCACCCACCACTGCCATTCTCTCTTCTTCCCCTCCCATTGGGTAGAAGATACAAAAGCTTGAAAGCACATATCATCAGGGTCAAGAACAGCTTCTATCCCACTGTTATAAGACTCTCAAATGATTCCCTAGTATGATAAGACAGAGTCTTGACTTTAAAGCCTCTCTTGTCATAGTTTTGCATGTTATTATCTGCCTTCACTGCCCCTTTTCTGTAACGCTATATTCTGCATTCTGTTATTGTTTCTTGCTTTTACTACTTTAATATACCCATGTGATGAAATAATCTGTATGGATGTATGCAACTTGGTGACTTATAAGTAGTTTGATAGTACATTTAGTTGGAACTTTGTAAACCGAACTTTTTACTGTACCTCAGTACAAGTGACAGGAATAAACCAATTACCAATTCCTCTGTCTGTTCATTTTATCAATGGACATTGCAATTGAAAAATCAGACTAAACTAGCTCCAAGAATGTTAGCTGCATTTTGAAAGTGCTGGTGGTGGTGCAGATATGGGAACGTACTGATGTCTACTTTGTTTGCATTGAGATATTTTAGATGATGTAAACAATTTGGCCTGGCTGAAAAAGGAGTAGAGCCTTTTCCTGGGGCAAGAGCTCCTTCGGGTAAATGAGAAACCTGCACCCAATCATTCAGTGTCATCCTCGATTAAGAACAGATTCGATATGGTACTGCTGGTAGTGACAGTGTTTATTTAGTGAAACATTATGCTATCTCACTGGGCCCAGTACCATGCCTTGAGCTCTAGAGGTCACGTACAAACAGGATGGTTTACAAACGCTGCTGAAAGATTGCTCAAGCACACTGTTGTGTAGTAGTAATGAAACAAATCGGTCTAATCAGACCATATTCCACAGAAAGCTCTTCCCACACTAGCCTATCACTTTCTCTCTCAAGTATGTATCCAGCTTTGTGTGAATACTATCTAAGATAGTGAAATTCATAGACATTAGAAGGCTCATACTTTGTGACAGATGTCCAAGGTTCAACAATAATGCTTTGCTAACATGTAAAGGCCCACATTGAGAGCAGTGTGGGCAGACAAGGAGGCACCTTGGAATCAGTGCTGTGTAGATTCACTGGATTGGATCCCCTGAAGGAGGGGTTGAGTAGGATGGGCTAATACTGGACCTCAGAAGAATACAAAACGGTATCCAGAATCAAGAAGATAATACTTAAATAAGTGGATTCTGGTTAACTGGTAAATGTCGGGCCCAGTACATTTTGGCCCAATTAAGTGGCTGTCACAATTAGCTGAATTTAATGGAAATGGTTAAAAAGGTATAAAAAAGACAAACTGAGCAACAAATTATGTATTTAACTGAAATACAGACCAAATTAGAACACCACCAATAGGACTACAGTGCTATAAAACTGTGTATTAGTTCCTGATAGTTATCAATGGAGGAATTCATCTAGTGTATGCAATGAACAAAATCAGTGTAGACACCTAATGCTAATCCAGACACCTAATGGACTTCCTTCATATCATGCTATCACTGATTACATCCTCCAAATGTTCATTTTCATTGTAACATTCAAGATTATTTTCATTTTCTTCAAATTCTTCATAGTTCCTAATTTGTTGAAGTAATGATATTGCTTTACTTTCACTCCCGGCCATTTCTGGCATATCCAAGTCTGAATGCTTGAGACCGCAGCGAGCAGAACAATTTGGAATTGTTTTACTGCTTATTTCTCGCTGTCTGTCAGCGACAAAAATCACTGCTATTTGAACACAAATACATGCAACTGACACTACTTAAAAACTACTTGTGCTTAGCATGGTCTAGTGCCTAACAATCACACAATTATGCACGTCTGATGCTAGTTAGAGTCTGTTCAGCAACAGTCTCCTGCCCCAATTAACTGGCATAATATCCCAAATAAAATAGGGGAATTCTGGCAATTTTCTCAATTAGTTTTCGTTCTTTAAGAGTTGTCCCAAATAATAGGCAGCCCCATTAACCGATAGCCCAATTTACCGGAATCCACTGTACTTAAAAAAATCTCATCAAGTGATATTATATTCTGACTCACATCTTGAACAGTCCAGGCCCCAGTTGTTCCAATTCAGGTGACTGTTCATTTGGTCTCTATATTTTGTTTTACTTTCTTTAAATTTCCCATTTCTGACTATTAAACGTCATAGCAGATGTAGCTTTCATTTTGTAGACCACTTATGTTAAAACTTGAAATGGGGTATATTTTTATTTTGTCCCTGTCGTCTAAAATGGCCTAACACTAAATGGCCATTTAGTTCAAGGGCCATCATAGAAGGACAGTAAATGTTAGCAGATGCTAAAATTACAATAAATATAATCATAACCGAAATGCTGGAATGCCAGCAGCTGTGAGCAAGGTTGCTTGAGGTTATAGTTTGCTCTGTGCAGTTCCCAGAAGTACCCATTCAGCTGACCACTCTGAGGTGCATTATCATGGGTTTGGAGGTGAGCAGTGAGCCGAGAGTTCTCACCCCCAATTTCCCACTGACCGTTGCACAATACTGAGCCTGGCGTTGAGGAGTGAACATCGCCAGTAGCCTGTCCTAGTCAAACCATGTATCCATTGTCACGGCTAAGAAAACACAGCATCACCTCTGCTTCCTCAAGCTGTTAAAGTAATTTGCCATTATCTCCTTTGACCCCCACCATAGAGGTAAACCATCCTATCTGAATACATCACAACTTGGTATGACAATTGCTGTGCCGGTAAACTGCAGAGAGTTGTGGACACAGCTCAGCAGATCACAGATAACAGATTACCCTCTGTGGACTCTGTCTACACTTTTCGCTGCCTCGGTAAAGCAGTCAACGTAGGAGGAAGCCAGAAAACCTCAGTACGACCACCCCAGACATTCTCTTTTCTTTGAAATCCCATTGGACAGAAGATACAAAAGCCTGAAAGTAAGCACTACCAGATCGAAGGACAGCTTCTAGCCCACTGTTATAATACAAAGAATGTGCCCCTAGTACGATAAGCTGGATTCTGGACCTCGCTACTAAGGCACTAATGCCTTGGCTTTGCATCTTACAGTCTGCCTACACCACGCTCTCTCTGGAAGTGTAAGACTCCATTCTGCATTCTGTTATTGTTTTCCCCTTCTACCATCTCAATGCACAGATGTCAAGTCAAGTCAAGTTTATTGTCATTTAACTATATACACATATGCCGTCAAGTGAGACAATGTTTCTCCAGAGCAGGGCACGGTAGTGCACATATGCGCACGCACACGCACGCGATCACACACACACACACACACACACACACACACACACACACACACACACATACACACACACATATAAAACACAATAACTTAGGAAAGTAGGAATTAAACCTACAAATGACAAATGTATGAAATGATGAGATGGAATTATCTTTATGGAAGGTATACAGAAGGAAGTTTTCACTCTACCTCTGTACATGTGACATGAATAGGCCAATGACCAATTTATCATCTTGTTACTTGTGTGGGACTCCAAAGCACATAGTGTGTCAATATCATTCAGTTTGGGACCACCTGAGAATAAATGTGTGCGGGCCAAGTGCTTGGGTCACTGAAACTATATAGTGAAAGGATTACAAAGTCGTAATTGTGTAGGGCACCCAATTTCCCATTTAGATATGTGGCATCCCATTACACATAGAGAATGTTGGCAATCCACCTACTCCCCCCCCTCGCTCTCCCCTTCTCCATGGGTGCGGGGTTCTGGATTTACAAGTCCCAGTCTCCCCACAGCAGCTGCGAAATTTTAAAAAGTACAAACCACCTGGCCCCAGCTCAACTCTGTAATGGTGACCATAAAACCACTGCATTGTTGTATGAACCTTGAAAATGTCTTTCAGGGGGAGGAAATCTGCCTCCTTGCCCAGTCTGTTGATTCAAGACTGCAGACACATCAAAGGAGATGATTGTTAAATGCCTTCTTAAAGTAGCCCAGCAAGTCATTAAGTTCAAGGCCAAATATGGATAGGCGATAGATGTAAATGTGTGCTTAAAGATGAATAGGTTTTAAACACAAATGTTGGAAACACTCACTGGGTTGTGCAGTATTTCTGGGGGTGGGGGGACAGTGGAGAAACAGATAACGCCCAAGGTCACTGTCATTCTGTTGAAACAATTTCTGTTAATATTTCAATTTTCCAGCATCCACATTCTTTGCATTTCAGATTATCTTTACCTTGCTGCCTGCCTCCTAAACGGGACCCGAACCATGTTGCACACAATGCTCAGCTTTCACTGCTACCCTTCCACGGTTGTCATAGCAACATCGAAACTTATCCTGTCTTCCCCACTCCTATCAGGCCAACAGCTTTATCACTCTCAACACTCAGCAGCAGGGCCTTTGCTCCTTGGTTTTCTTTGTAACTTAACACTTTGTCACTCCCTATTGATTTAATTATAAATCTAATGGGGAGTATGCAGTGTATTGGTTACAATTCAAAAAACAAGTGGCAAAATTCTTCATGCTTGTTCCAAAGCAGTTGTAAAACTGCTTCAAAACCTCAGCATACCCACTGCAGTCAGAAGCATCCCAGAATAATACTGCTACTGGGTGCTGGTGTACCAGCACGTCTGGAAGTGTGAGAGCTGGCTGCCTTTCATGGGGTCTTGGGAAACGTGCCTGGAGTTTCAAGGATGAGACATGTTTGCTTGCCAGAAGCAGGATAAAGGCCAGTGGAAAACTTCTGCTGGTATCTCTGTGGAGAATTTTCCCACAGCTACCCACACAGAGTGCACAATGACGCACTCGGAAACCTCCTGAGATAGGCAGGAGGCAGTCTGGCTGGCATCAGGGAGTGGATGCCTCGAACAGGACCCAGGTGATGACAGGCTGAGATAACAGAGGAAAAGCCTGAAACAGACGAGGGTTACTCGCCAGCTCGAAATACCACAAAACGCCAAACCAAACATGTATGACTTTATTATAGAACTACCCCGAGTCAATGGGTCAGGTTCACCTCTGGGTGAGTGCGAGCTATCAGGAACATGGCAGCAAGAAAAAAGGATGTTACTGGGCCTCAGCTGGTAGAGCCACTGACTCACAGCTCCAGTGCCCCAGCTTTAATCCTGACCTTTGGTGCTGCCTGTGTGGGGAGTTTCCCCTGTGATCGCATGGGGTTCCTCCAGACCCTCTGGTTTCATCCCACACCTCAGGGACATGCAGGCCAGGGTGCCCACTGCAAACGGCTCCTTAGTGTGTACGTAAGTGTTAGAATTTGGGGGGAGATGATGGGAATGTGGGGAGAATAGAGGGAGAGGGTAGGATGAATGTAAAGGGGTGGTTGATGGTTAGCACAAGCTTGGTGGGCCAAAGGGCCTGATTCACTGCTGTATCTCTCTATAATTCTCTGATATAATGTCCTAATGTGTATCATTCCACGGTGAAAGCTTTTGGGCATTTTTATCTGTGCCAGTAACCGAGAGGGTCTCCCCCAACAGGGTTATAGGAAACAGATTATGTAAAGATACTTTATACTTTATTGTCACCAAACAATTCATACTAGAATGTACAATCATTACAGTGATATTTGATTCTGTGCTTCCTGCTCCCTGGATTACAAATACTAAATATTAAAAATAGTAAAAATTAGTAAATATTAAAAATTTAAATTATAAATCATAAATAGAAAATAGAAAAATGGAAAGTAAGGTAGTGCAAAAAAAACCAAGAGGCAGGTCCGGATATTTGGAGGGTACGGCCCAGATCCGGGTCAGGATCCGTTCAGCAGTCTTATCACAACTGGAAAGAAGCTGTTCCCAAATCTGGCCATACGAGTCTTCAAGCACCTGAGCCTTCTCCTGGAGGGAAGAGGGACAAAAAGTCTGTTGGCTGGGTGGGTCATGTCCTTGATTGTCCTGGCAGCACTGCTCCGACAGCGTCGGTGTAAAGTGAGTCCAAGGACGGAAGATTGGTTTGTGTGATATGCTGCACCGTGTTCATGATCTTCTGCAGCTTCTTTTGGTCTTGGACAGGACAACTTCCATACCAGGTTGTGATGCACCCTAGAAGAATGCTTTCTACGGTGCATCTATAAAAATTAGCAAGGGTTTTAGGGGAACAGGGCAAATTTTTTCTCAGGAAATAAAGGCGCTGGTGAGCCTTCTTGGCAGTGAACTCTGCTTGGTTGGACCAAGTCAGGTCATTTGTGATATTAACCCTGAGGAACTTAAAGCTTTTGACCTGTTCCACTTGCGCACCACCGATGAAAATGGGGTCGTGCGGTCCGCTACTCCTTCTGAAGTCAACAACCAATTCCTTCGTCTTGCTGACGTTGAGGGATAGGTTATTGTCTTTGCACCATCCCACCAGGTTCTTAATTTCCTCTCTGTACTCAAACTCATCATTACCCGAGATATGGCCTACAATTGTTGTGTCATCAGCAAACTTATATATTGAGTTTGATGGAAATTTGGCTACACAATCATGGGTGTACAGTGAGTACAGCAGGGGGCTGAGTACACAGCCTTGTGGGGCACCGGTGCTCAGAGTGATTGTAGAGGAGAGCTTGTCCCCTATTTTGACAGCCTGAGTCCTGTCTGTGAGGAAGTTGATGATCCAGCCGCAGATCTGAGTGTTAAGGCCCAGGTTCTGGAGCTTAGGAATCAGTTTATTTGGAATGATGGTATTAAAGGCAGAGCTGTAGTCGATGAAAAGGAGCCTTACGTATGCGTCTTTATTTTCCAGGTGTTCTAAGGAGGAATGTAGGACCAGAGAGATGGCATCTGCCGTTGACCTGTTGCTCCGGTAGGCGAATTGCAAAGCGTCGAGGTTGACCGGTAGGCTGTGGTTGATGTGTGCCATAACCAATCGCTCGAAGCACTTCATAGCAATTGATGTCAGAGCCACAGGTCCATAGTCATCCAGCTCCCTCTCAGATGATGAATGGTCAGTAGGCAGTTGTTGGAAAAATATCCAAGCATATCCTCAGATTGGCTTTATTAAGCTTCAAAGGTTCAAAGGTTCATTTTTATTATCAAAGTGTACAATTCTGAAATTCTTCTTCTTCAGATAGCCACGAAACCAAGAAAGAAAAGAGCCGCAGCACAATCATCAGACTCTCCCCCCAAATCCCTCCTCCCTGCCCAAAAATACTGGACAAAAATGGAACAGGCAACATCAGACTCTCCCCCCAAATCCCTCCTCTCTGCCCAAAAATACTGGACAAAAATGGAACAGGCAACATCAGACTCTCCCCCCAAATCCCTCCTCCCTGCCCAAAAATACTGGACAAAAATGGAACAGGCAACATCAGACTCTCCCCCCAAATCCCTCCTCCCTGCCCAAAAATACTGGACAAAAATGGAACAGGCAACATCAGACTCTCCCCCCAAATCCCTCCTCCCTGCCCAAAAATACTGGACAAAAATGGAACAGGCAACATCAGACTCTCCCCCAAATCCCTCCTCCCTGCCCAAAAATACTGGACAAAAATGGAACAGGCAACATCAGGCTCTCCCCCCAAATCCCTCCTCCCTGCCAAAAAATACTGGACAAAAATGGAACAGGCAACATCAACACCCAAATCCCTCCTCCCTGCCCAAAAATACTGGACAAAAATGGAACAGGCAACATCAGACTCTCCCCCAAATCCCTCCTCCCTGCCCAAAAATACTGGACAAAAATGGAACAGGCAACATCAGACTCTCCCCCCAAATCCCTCCTCCCTGCCCAAAAATACTGGACAAAAATGGAACAGGCAACATCAGACTCTCCCCCCAAATCCCTCTTCCCTGCCCAAAAATACTGGACAAAAATGGAACAGGCAACATCAGACTCTCCCCCAAATCCCTCCTCCCTGCCCAAAAATACTGGACAAAAATGGAACAGGCAACATCAGACTCTCCCCCCAAATCCCTCCTCCCTGCCCAAAAATACTGGACAAAAATGGAACAGGCAACATCAGACTCTCCCCCCAAATCCCTCCTCCCTGCCCAAAAATACTGGACAAAAATGGAACAGGCAACATCAGACTCTCCCCCCAAATCCCTCCTCCCTGCCCAAAAATACTGGACAAAAATGGAACAGGCAACATCAGACTCTCCCCCAAATCCCTCCTCCCTGCCCAAAAATACTGGACAAAAATGGAACAGGCAACATCAGACTCTCCCCCCAAATCCCTCCTCCCTGCCCAAAAATACTGGACAAAAATGGAACAGGCAACATCAGACTCTCCCCCAAATCCCTCCTCCCTGCCCAAAAATACTGGACAAAAATGGAACAGGCAACATCAGACTCTCCCCCAAATCCCTCCTCCCTGCCCAAAAATACTGGACAAAAATGGAACAGGCAACATCAGACTCTCCCCCCAAATCCCTCCTCCCTGCCCAAAAATACTGGACAAAAATGGAACAGGCAACATCAGACTCTCCCCCCAAATCCCTCCTCCCTGCCCAAAAATACTGGACAAAAATGGAACAGGCAACATCAGACTCTCCCCCAAATCCCTCCTCCCTGCCCAAAAATACTGGACAAAAATGGAACAGGCAACATCAGACTCTCCCCCAAATCCCTCCTCCCTGCCCAAAAATACTGGACAAAAATGGAACAGGCAACATCAGACTCTCCCCCCAAATCCCTCCTCCCTGCCCAAAAATACTGGACAAAAATGGAACAGGCAACATCAGACTCTCCCCCAAATCCCTCCTCCCTGCCCAAAAATACTGGACAAAAATGGAACAGGCAACATCAGACTCTCCCCCAAATCCCTCCTCCCTGCCCAAAAATACTGGACAAAAATGGAACAGGCAACATCAGACTCTCCCCCAAATCCCTCCTCCTTGCCCAAAAATACTGGACAAAAATGGAACAGGCAGCATCAACACCCAAATCCCTCCTCCCTGCCCAAAAATACTGGACAAAAATGGAACAGGCAACATCAACCCCCAAATCCCTCCTCCCTGCCCAAAAATACTGGACAAAAATGGAACAGGCAACATCAACCCCCAAATCCCTCCTCGCTGCCCAAAAATACTGGACAAAAATGGAACAGGCAACATCAACCCCCAAATCCCTCCTCCCTGCCCAAAAATACTGGACAAAAATGGAACAGGCAACATCAGCCCCCAAATCCCTCCTCCCTGCCCAAAAATACTGGACAAAAATGGAACAGGCAACATCAACACCCAAATCCCTCCTCCCTGCCCAAAAATACTGGACAAAAATGGAACAGGCAACATTAGCCCCCAAATCCCTCCTCCCTGCCCAAAAATACTGGACAAAAATGGAACAGGCAACATCAGCCCCCAAATCCCTCCTCCCTGCCCAAAAATACTGGACAAAAATGGAACAGGCAACATCAACACCCAAATCCCTCCTCCCTGCCCAAAAATACTGGACAAAAATGGAACAGGCAACATCAACACCCAAATCCCCCTCCCCCATACTCAAAAATAAATGAGAAAGATCAGGTGGAAAACACAGAATACAAAAAACCACAAGATTGAAAAGAAGAGTCTATAGTCCAAGTCCATACCCAAAACGATGAAAACCTGCGTAACATTCTCCGGGCACAGCGACAGGCCTATCCCTCTCTGGCTGTGAGTGATCCCACCAGTGATCAAAAGGCAATCTCTCCCTCTCTGACAGCAGAGTGATTCCATCAGAGATCAAAAGGCAATCTCTCCCTCTCTGACAGCAGAGCGATTCCCCCAACAATCAAAATGCAGGCAGCTGGCGCTCACCTTCTGCATTCACCTCGATGTGTCAATCCCCCTCGTCACTTTAATCGGCAACTAATGGAAGCTTTATTTGGCAAAGTGGAGTTGAAAATCGGCTCGCGCCCCTTCCCACAGACTTCTTGCCATGATGTTCCCGCTCACTGCTTCTGTCTCCCAGAATCGTCTCGAAGATTGCTGAGTGCTGAAACAGCCAAACAATCTCCAAACTGCAACTCACGGGCTCCAACAGTTCCAGAATCACATTCAAGATGAAAAACAAACGTAAAAGAAGTGAAATATATGGTTTCATGATCTACCCTGAAGATGTTGACTGAAGGAGCATTTACACAGGTGCCATCTTGACTGGCCAATTAAGGCATGCATTGAAATACATCGTTTGCATCAGGCCGTATGCAAGTGCGGGCAGGCCGCAAAAGCTAACATGCTTCTGGTGCCCAGCTTGCATGTCCACAATTCACTAACCCTATCTGTACGTCTTTGGAATGAGGAAGGAAACTGGAGCACCCAGGGGAAACACACATGGTCACAGGAAGATATTATTAACTCCACACAGACAGAAACAAGAATTGAACTTCGATCTTCTGATTGTTGACGCTGTAAAGTGTGACACTAACCACTACTCCACTGTGCTGCGTAGCATATTTCAGGAGAGAGTATTTGGCCTTGGTCCTAAGGACTTCAGCAACACCTATTCCACGTTAAAATAAGAATTCCATCATCCTCCAGTTTGAAGTTTATTAATTCCAGTTTTACGACACCAGAATTTGCCGCCAAAAATATCATGAAATCATGAAAGGAGTTTGGGTGAATGAGTTTCCACTTTTGGTGGGGGGGAGCGGTGACCAGAAGACCTGCAGGGTAGGGGGTCCACATAAGAACCAGGAGGAGTTGGGATCATCCCATTTGTGCAGCCGGCTACTGTGATTCATCAGGAGCCACTGAGAAGGTGGAAGCAGATTAGCAACGGGTTCAGGAGCTTCTCCCAACAAAAGCAGACGTTGATAATAAGATGCACTAGCTAAGGAGAAGAAGATCAAGAACTCAGACTTGTGGTCTACCGGGCAGCAATAACCTGATTTCAAGGAGCCAGCATAAGCATGATGAGTTAAATGGCCTCCTTCACGAATGCATCGTTTATTACAATCTTATCACAACCATTTTGAAGAAGGAGATTCCTACAGTGAAGAATCTCGTCTGTGCCAATAATTCTCTGGCTCTTTGCCAAGTTCCCATTCTTAACAGAGAGAAAGAAGCCAGTTGAGACATTGTTCCTAATTGGCATTTTGGCACATGCAAAATCATTCTGATTATCTACAAAGATACATTAGTCAAATCAGGTCCAGTTTATTGTCATTTAACTATACACAGGTATATAAAGTATATAACCATGTACTGTATATAGAAATGAGACAACATTTCTCTGATCTAGGCTGTAAAGCACAGTAATACACATCACCCACAATAACTTACGAAGTCTGCAGATGAATCACGCATGAATAACAAACTAAAGTGCTTAAGTTAAATATTGTAATGTACGGAACAGATTAACCAGAGACACTTCAAATAGAATGTGGCCGGGAGTTCAGAAGCTTAATGGCCTGGGGGAAGAAGCTATTTCTCATCCTGACTATTCTTGATTTTATACATCGTAGTCTCCTGCCTGATGGTAGAAAGTCAAAGAGGATTCTGGATGGATGGGCGGGATCCTTAATAATACAAAGGTCCCTGTGTACACAGCACTCCTGATAAATGTCTCTGATGAATGGTAGGAGACCCCTATGATCCTTACAAATATTCTCACAGTCCTTTGTAGGGACTTATGGTCCAAGGTTCGCTGCTCCCATACCAGATGGAAATGAAATTTGTCAGGACGCTCACAATGTTGCTCCTGTAAAATACAGTTAAGTTGGGGAAGGGCGTCTTGCTTGCCTCAATATTCTTAGGAATTGGAGGCACTGCTGTGCCTTCTTGTTCAAGGAGGTGATACTAAGGGACCAGGTGAGGTCATCCGTGGTGTTAACCTCTAGGAACTTGGTGCACTTAAGTCTCTTTACAGAGGAGTCATGTAATCGCAGAGGGAGATGATTCATCTCCATCTTTCTGAAGTCCACAATGATTCCCTTATTCTTCTCCACGTTCAGACTTCAGCTGTTCCTCTCACACCAGCTGCTCCACTTCTCTCTGTACTCCAACAAAATGATCATTGGGTTGCTATACTGCGCCATGATTAAGGTTGTGTAAGTCGGATGGTTGAAGCGAAGTGCCTGTACTTGAACCTGGTGGTGTGGGACTTCAGAGTTCTGTACCTTCTGCCCTGAATGTAGTTGTAAGAAGATGACATGGACCCAACGATGGGGATCTTTGATGAAGCAGTGCCTTCAGCAGGAACTGCCAATGTGGAGAGGGCTGCGCCTGCTTTGGGCGAGTCCAGCACTCTGATTGATTGTGGTGTTATCAGAACAAACTGATGACCCATTATGAAATTCAGAGGTACCTCTGGAACTTGGTGCACTTGCTTGGAATAACGCAGTTGCTTACTTCAGACTAAGAGGAGGCAAGATGTCCTTTCTCAGTGGGTTTTGTAGCAGGTGGTGGAAGCTGAGTCTTTGAACAACTTGGATTTTTGATAAGTGAGAGGATGAAAGATTACTGGTATTGGGCAGGAATATGGAGCTATAGTTACAGTCAACTGAATGGTGGGGCCAGCATGAAGGGCCAAGAGACCTGCTCTGGCTCCTAACCTATCTTTGCATGCCCCAATATATTTCTGAATAACTTACCACATGTGGTGGATCTTTAAAAAAAAAGACATTAGTCATAAAAATACATCTAAAAAATGCAACACATTCAGAGTACAGCTTTCTTTAGATTAAGTTAATATACAATACATCTTACAGTGCATCAACACGTCTTACAATATCAATGCCACTCTTATTTTCTCTTGAAACAATTCATCTTCAAAGTGTTTGGAGGTTGTTATACAGGAAATAGTCCCTCAGTGTTCAGTAGTGGTAGGACTGCAGTCCTTTCCGGGGACTGACATAGGCTTCAATGTGTCCCTCAGCACAGGCTTCTGCTGCCTGGAAAGTCAAAGTCAATGTCAGGTTTGTTGTCATATATGCACAAGAACCAACAGGCGCATCCCCTTGGATGAGGGAATTAAATGCAGCATCTCCAAGTTTACGGATGACACGAAGCTGGGTGGCAGTGTTAGCTGTGAGGAGGATGCTAAGAGGATGCAGGGTGACTTGGATAGGTTGGGTGAGTGGGCAAACTCATGGCAGATGCAATTTAATGTGGATAAATGTGAAGTTATCCACTTTGGTGGCAAAAATAGGAAAACAGATTATTATCTGAATGGTGGCCGATTAGGAAAAGGGGAGGTGCAACGAGACCTGGGTGTCATTATACACCAGTCATTGAAAGTGGGCATGCAGGTACAGCAGGCAGTGAAAAAGGCGAATGGTATGCTGGCATTTATAGTGAGAGGATTCGAGTACAGGAGCAGGGAGGTACTACTGCAGTTGTACAAGGCCTTGGTGAGACCACACCTGGAGTATTGTGTGCAGTTTTGGTCCCCTAATCTGAGGAAAGACATCTTTGCCATAGAGGGAGTACAAAGAAGGTTCACCAGATTGATTCCTGGGATGGCAGGACTTTCATATGAAGAAAGACTGGATGAACTGGGCTTGTACTCGTTGGAATTTAGAAGATTGAGGGGGGATCTGATTGAAACGTATAAGATCCTAAAGGGATTGGACAGGCTAGATGCAGGAAGATTGTTCCCGATGTTGGGGAAGTCCAGAACGAGAGGTCACAGTTTGAGGATAGAGGGGAAGCCTTTTAGGACCGAGATTAGGAAAAACTTCTTCACACAGAGAGTGGTGAATCTGTGGAATTCTCTGCCACAGCAAACTGTTGAGGCCAGTTCATTGGCTATGTTTAAGAGGGAATTAAATATGGCCCTTGTGGCTACAGGGGTCAGGGGGTATGGAGGGAAGGCTGGGGTGGGGTTCTGAGTTGGATGATCAGCCATGATCATAATAAATGGCGGTGCAGGCTCGAAGGGCTGAATGGCCTACTCCTGCACCTATTTTCTCTATGTTTCTATGTTTCTATGTACTTTGCCTTCTTGAGGCAGCCCCTCATGCTGGTACTTATGATGGTCAACAGAAATGTGCTCACGATGTACTAGTCTGAGCCAACCACTCTCTGTAGTCTCTTGCGTCCCTGCACATTCAAATTACCCTATCAGACTGCTGCTCTAGTCTAGGGGTGTCGGGGAAGCAACATAATGAGCCCACCCTCAGTGTTGTGTGTTGTTTGTGGCAGGAAATGGACAAGGCTGACACAGGTGGACCTATTTGCAGTTTATTTACAGTATTTACACGTGTTTACAGAAGTGATCCCGGGCAACCAAACCCAAGGGGGTATTCCAAAAGCCCAAATCCGCAACACGAAAACCCAGGTCAGAACATGAAGACTACAAGTTCGTTAATATGGAAACTAGCGTGATTCCTAGTTGATCCTCCTCAGTGGCTGTCCCGCTTCCCGGATGCCAGCTTTTGGAAATTGTGCGCTCCAAATCCCGAATGGAGCTGTCCTGACAAGGGGTCCGGTCCAGCAGCGCCCTGACAGCGGCTCGGCACAGCTGAAACAAGGAAAGCAGGACGGAGAGGGAGAACAGTGAACAAAAGCACGGGTGCACACAGATATGCAATGTGCAGGCACGTAACATAGACCAAGGTGGAACAAGTTAAGGATGTTCCAGTCGGCAACGTTCTCTGGCCAGTTTTGTTATAACTTAAAAAATAAATTTTATTGAAAAAATATACCAGAAAATCAAAGTGGTGCATGTCTCTATTCACATTCACAGTGTTGTCTGGTCTATATATTCATAACATAAAGCACCGATGGCTGCCACTCATGTGGTCTCTTTGATAAAGGGTTTTTTGGGCTGTTTCACAGGGCCCAGTCCCTCTGTGTCCTGTGATGACAGGACCTTCAGTAGTAGTCCCTTAACCTTTATTTCAAAACTAAACTTCATTCATATTAGAAATATCTATAGGGGAATTAATACTGAGCAAAGCTCTTTGCATTCTTGGTGTCACTTGGTCAACACATTCAGTAGAGTTAGCACATTTTATTACAGTTTCCTTGCCACTCATTTGACTCCCTGGGGCATCCATCCTTTCTCTGAGGCGTTTCCTCATTGGGTCCAGCCCCTCAATGTCCTGTAACGGCAGAGCCCTATTTCTGTGATTCTTCCCAGCGGAGGCCTTTGCATTGGTTGTACCCACCATCGGTGCATCCCTGGGCATGTACTGCTGCAGTCAGGAATGCGGCAGTCCCTGTGGCATCTTGTTGTGATGGAAGTCCAACAAGGTTCAGGCAGACTGTCTTTCATCAAGATGATGATCTCTCAGCAGCACTTGTTGCCCTTCTGGGCTTGTGCCTCTGGGAGCAAACCGTAGATCAGACTGTCGTCATCAGCTGCTCGGGATGAACCATGACAGGCTCCCTCGCAACGTTCTCTACCACCCCGTAGCCATCTTTATCCTGTTCTGGCAATGTAGGCCACAATTAAATTATGGATTATTTACCTGAATGTCATAAACGGAACCTCTGCATAGAACATGCAACGCTGAGGAGTACAGCACAGGAACAGGCTGTTTGGCCCTCAATGTCCATACCGAACACAATGCTGAATTACATAAAGCCATAAGACAAAGGAGCAGAAGTTGGCCATTCGGCCCATCGAGTCTGTTCCACCATTTTATCATAAGCTGATCCATTCTCCCATTTAGCCCCACTCCCCCGCCTTCTCACCATAACGTTTGATGCCCTGGCTACTCAGATACCTATCAATCTCTGCCTTAAATACACCCAATGACTAGGCCTCCACTGCTGCCTGTGGCAACAAATTCTGTAGATTCACCACCCTCTGACTAAAAAAATTTCTTTGCATTTCTGTTCTGAATGGGCGTCCTTCAATCCTTAAGTCATGCCCTCTCGTACTAGACTCCCCCATCATGGGAAACAACTTTGCCACATCCACTCTGTCCATGCCTTTCAACATTCAAAATGCTTCTATGAGGTCTCCCCTCATTCTTCTAAGATTTCATGCCTGTACATGATCAATATCCCTCCACTTCTCGTACTATTTTACCTGCTTCCACAGCCATCCCGGCAGCCAGTTTCAGGCACCCTCCACTTGTTACGTCTCCTTTAAACTGTCCCTTGAAAGCATGTCCACCAGTACATGACGTTTCTAAGTTGGGAAAAAGATTCTGACTGTCTACCCTACCTATGCCTCTCGTAGTTCTATAAATTTCATCAGCTCTCTCCTCAGCCGGGAGCGCTCTGGAGAAATGTAGTAGGAGGTGGGTACGGTGGGTGCGGGTAAGAGGTAAGTAGTGTACTGTGCAGGGGCATTAAGCAGCAAACTAAGCAGCAGTTCATTTAGAGTAGCAGGACCTGGATGGCGATTGAATAGGGAACTGGATGAATAGCTCCCCAGCTGGCCGGCAGGGGTTGAAGAATGGTTCAGGAAAGGTGGACAAGGCCTCAATAGCGGATAAAGAAGTTCTCTCGTGGTACTGGGATGGGCGGGTTTGACACTTGATTGTAAAACCCTGAGGAAGATGTGACAATGAAGGATATGCATATAAGTCTGCAAATGGAGCAGAGCTTGGCAGGACAAGGCAGGAAGCGGCTTTGTGTAGGGAAGAAAGCCTCAGAGTCAAAACATTCCACACCATTTGTCAGACACATTTTCCACTTGCTATCACTGCCACACAACAGCTCAAAGAAATGTGTCGTTGGCCGTGAGGCACTTTCAGTTGTTGTGAGGTCATGAATGGTACTTGTGAAATTCACGTCCTTTGATTTCCTCAGTACTGCCTGATAACTGGGAAAAACCCAGGAACTTAGATCGCAGGCGTGATTGGAAGAGGGGCCAGTTCTCACGGAGCAGCCTCAGGATACACACTGTGCCAGAGCTGTCTCGTGCGCTGTGAGGCTCTTTCTCTCTATCCGGGCATAGAATAAAGGTCAAGATTTCCAATCAAAGTGGCAAAGATGTTGTCCTGCTGAAGTTTCAAGGTTTTCCCGGCTTCTAGCCAAGCTGTGGAGTCATATTGGATACTGCTTATCATTTGTGGGGAAATTCTGACAGAATCGTGCTAAGAGATCTTTCACAAACAGCATATCTAATGGATGGTTTATTGTTTTAACCTTTCCATAAGATTTTGCCAGGCTATTACTGACTATATCCTGAAGCAATGGAAGCTGACTGTCTCCTTTCTTTCTTTGAATTTTTGCCTAATAATTTATCTCACATTATCTCTTTTTTGCTCTTTTGTTGTCATGCGAGCTAACAGAATATTCTCAGCACCACTTCATTATGCACAAAATAATCAACCAGTGCTGCTCTGAATGAGGAGAGGGGGTATTTTCAGATAAAAATTAACACCAAACTACAGAAGACAGGAGACAAAAAGTCTGGATAAAGCCTTGGATTTGAGGAGCAGTTGGAAAATTTGGAGAGCTCGGTTGTCTTCCTGTTTTTGATTATAAATGATTAAGCATTTGCTACTTTGAATTTGAAGTCTCTTTGTTCATTAGCACCTTCCTCTCTGGGTGCTGAGTCTGCAAGGGTCCTTGAGTCCAGATGAAGGGACTCGACCTGAAATGTTGACTCCGTAGATGTTGCCTGAACTGCTGAGTTCCTCCAGCGTCTTGTGTGTTGCTCCATTTTCTAGGATCTGCGGTCTCTGGAGATGTCACCAGTACTCAGTGGCTGGAGTGTGCAGTTACTTACCCAGGGTTCTCTAACACACCTCTATCAACAAGAAGGACCAGGGCAACAAGCACACAAGAATATTCCGTGATAGACACTCCAATCTGAACATTCATCACGGTTGGTTGGTTTATTGTCATACGGACTGCGATACAGTTAAAAGCTTTTGTTTACATTCCTTCCAGACAGTTCAGTCCAGTCATCAGAGTAATAGAAAAGGAAAACTACATAACAGTATGCAGAATAGAGTGCTACCATTTCAGAGGAAGTACAGTGCAGGTAGACAAGGAACAAGGCCGTGATGAAGAAAAAATTGAGATTACGAGTCCATCTTATCATACCAGGGGACTGTTCAGTAGTCTAACAGAAGCACGATAAAAGCTGTCCTCGAGCCTTGTATGTGTGCTTTTGTATCTTCTGCTTGATGAGAGAGTAAGATGAGAAAATGAATGGGGTAGGAGGAGTCCTTGACTGTGTTGCTGCTTTCCCAAGGCAGCGGGAGGTGTAGGTGGAGTCAATGGATGGGAGGCTGGCTCCCTCATCACCAATGCAAAGGATATTCTTCTAACATAGGTTCATTAGCCTGGGATGAAGAACTGGTCATATGTATATGACTGCTTCTTTTTATGCTGTATATCAGTGATTTAGATGATGGAATAGATGGCTTTGTTGCCAAGTTTGCAGGTGATACAAAGATTGATAGAGGGACAGGTAGTGTTGAGGAAACAAGTAGGATGCAGAAGGACTTAGTGAGATTAGGAGAATGGGCAAGGAAGTGGAAATGAAATACAATGTTGGAAAATGCATGGTCATGCACTTTGGTAGTAGAAATAAATGTGCGGACTATTTTCCAAACAGAGAGAAAATACAGGAATCTGAGATGCAGAGGGACTTGGGAGTCCCTGTGCAGAACACCCTGAAGGTTAACTTGCAGGCTGAGTCAGTAGTGAGGAAGGCAAATGCCATGTTAGCATTCATTTTAAGAGGTCGAGAATACAAGAGCAAGGATGTGATGCTGAGGCTTTATGAGGCACTGGTGAGGCCTCACCTTGAGTATTGTGAACAGTTTTAGGCCCCTCATCTTAGAAAAGATGTGCTGGCATTGGAGAGGGTCCAGGGGAGATTCACAAGGATGATTCCAGGAATGAAAGGGTTATCATACGAGGAACGTTTGATGGCTCTGGGTCTGTACTTGTTGGAATTCAGAAGGATGAGGGAGGATCTCATTGAAACCTTTCGAATGTTGAAAGGCCTAGACAGAGTAGATGTGGAAAGTACGTTTTCCATGGTGGGAGAGTCTAGGACAAGAGGGCACAGCCTCAGGATAGAGGGGCGCCCTTTCATATCAGAGATGTGGAGAAATTTCTTTACTCAAGGGGTGGTGAATTTGTGGAATTTGTTGCCACATGCAACAGTGGGGGTCAGGTCATTGGGTGTATTTAAGGCAGAGATTGATAGGTTCTTAATTGGACATAAGACCATAAGACAAAGGAGTAGAAGTCGGCCATTTGGCCCATCGAGTCTGCTCCGCCATTTTATCATGAGCTGATCCATTCTCCCATTTAGTCCCACTCCCCCGCCTTCTCACCATAACCTTTGATGCCCTGGCTAATCAGATACCTATCAATCTCTGCCTTAAATACACCCAATGGTTTGGCCTTCACTGCTGCCCGTGGCAACAAATTCCATAGATTCACCACCCTCTGACTAAAAAAATTTCTTCGCATTTCTGTTCTGAATGGATGCTCTTCAATCCTTACGTCATGCCCTCTCGTACTAGACTCCCCCATCATGGAAAACAACTTTGCCACATCCACTCTGTCCATGCCTTTCAACATTCGAAATGTTTCTATGAGGTCTCCCCTCATTCTTCTAAACTCCAAGGAATACAGTCCAAGAGCGGACAAACGTTCCTCATATGTTAACCCTCTCATTCCCAGAATCATTCTAGTGAATGTTCTCTGTACCCTCTCCAACATCAGCACATCCTTTCTTAAATAAGGAGACCAAAACTGCCCACAGTACTCCAAGTGAGGTCTCACCAGCGCCTTATGGAGCCTCAACATCACATCCCTGCTCCTATACTCTATTCCTCTAGAAATGAATGCCAACATTGTATTCGCCTTCTTCACTACCGACTCAACCTGGAGGTTAACTTTAAGGGTATTCTGTACGAGGACTCCAAAGTCCCGTTGCATCTCAGAACTTTGAATACTTTCCCCATTTAAATAATAGTCTGCCCGTTTATTTTTTCTGCCAAAGTGCATAACCATACACTTTCTAACATTGTACTTCATTTGCCACTTCTCTGCCCATTCTTCCAATCTATCCAAGTCTCTCTGCAGACTCTCCGTTTCCTCAGCACTACCGGCCCCTCCACCTATCTTCGTATCGTCAGCAAACTTAGCCACAAAGCCATCTATTCCATAATCCAAATCGTTGATGTACAGTGTAAAAAGAAGCGGCCCCAACACGGACCCCTGTGGAACACCACTGGTAACCGGCAGCCAACCAGAATAGGATCCCTTTATTCCCACTCTCTGTTTCCTGCCAATCAGCCAACGCCCTATCCACGTATGTAACTTTCCCGTAATTCCATGGGTTCTTATCTTGTTAAGTAGCCTCATGTGTGGCACCTTGTCAAAGGCCTTCTGAAAATCCAAATATACAACATCCACTGCACCTTCCTTGTTTAGCCTACTGGTAATTTCCTCAAAAAATTGTAATAGGTTTGTCAGGCAGGATTTTCCTTTAAGGAATCCATGCTGAGTTCTGCCTGTCTTGTCATATGCCTCCAGGTACTCTGTAACCTCATCCTTGACAATCGACTCCAACAACTTCCCAACCGCCGATGTCAAGCTAACAGGTCTATAATTTCCTTTTTGCTTCCTTGCCCCTTTCTTAAGTAGCGGAGTGACATTTGCAATCTTCCAGTCCTCCAGAACCGTGCCAGAATCTATCGACTTTTGAAAGATCATCGCTAATGCCTCTGCAATCTCTACAGCTACTTCCTTCAGAACACACGGGTGCATTCCATCTGGTCCAGGAGATTTATCTACCTTTAGACTATTCAGCTTCCTGAATACTTTCTCTGTTGTAATTGTGACTGTGCACACTTCTCTTCCCTGCCACCCTTGAGTGTCCAGTATATTGCTGATGTCTTCCTCAGTGAAGACTGATGCAAAATACTTGTTCAGTTCCTCTGCCATCTCCTCACCTCCCATTACAATTTCTCCAGCATCATTTTCTATCGGTCCTATATCTACTCTCACCTGTCTTTTACTCTTTATATACTTGAAAAAGCTTTTAGTATCCTCTTTGATATTATTTGCTAGCTTCCTTTCATAGTTAATCTTTTCCCTCTTAATGACCTTCTTGGTTTCCTTTTGTAAGGTTTTAGAAACTTTCCAATCCTCTGTCTTCCCACTAATTTTTGCCTCCTTGTATGCCCTCTCCTTTGCTTTAACTTTGGCTTTGACTTCTCTTGTCAACCACGGTTGCATCCTTTTTCCACTCGAAAATTTCTTCTTTTTTGGAATATACCTGTCTTGCACCTTCCTCATTTCTCGCATAAACTCCAGCCACTGCTGCTCTGCCGTCTTTCCTGCCAGTGTCCCTTTCCAGTCAACTTTGGCCAGTTCCTCTCTCACGCCACTGTAATTTCCCTTACTCCACTGAAATACCGACACATCAGATTTCGGCTTCTCTTTTTCTAATTTCACAGTGAACTCGATCATGTTATGATCACTGTCTCCTAAGGGTTTCTTTACCTCAATCTCTCTAATCACGTCCGGTTCATTACACAATACCCAATCCAGTACAGCCGATCCCCTAGTGGGCTCAACAACAAGCTGTTCTAAAAAGCCATCTTGCAGACATTCTACAAATTCTCTCTCTTGAGTTCCAGTGCCGACCTGATTTTCCCAATCCACTCGCATGTTAAAATCCCCCACAATTATCATAACACTGCCCTTCTGACAAGCCTTTTCCATTTCCAGTTGTAATTTGTAGTCCACAGCCCTGCAGCTGTTTGGAGGCCTATAAATAACTGCCATCAGGGTCCTTTTACCCTTGCAATTTCTTAGCTCAACCCATAAAGATTCTGCATCTTTCGACCCTATATCACCTCTTTCTAATGATTTAATATCATTTCTTACCAATAAAGCCACGCCTCCCCCCTCTGCCTAACTTCCCATCCTTCCGATACACCGTGTATCCTTGGACATTCAGCTCCCAGAGACATGCATCCTTTAGCCAGGTCTCAGTGACGGCCACAATATCGTATCTGCCAATCTGTAGCTGTACGACAGGATCATCCACCTTATTCCTTATGCTGCGTGCATTTAAGTACAACACCTTAAGACCAGTATTTGATACTTTTCGCTTTGATTTCACTGCAACTTTATTGCACTGCAACTCATCCCAATGGCTACAAATTTGCCCCATCACCTGCCTGTCTTTCCTGACATCTTTACTGCTCACTATCTTAGATTTATTTCTGTTTTCTCCTTCCTCCGCTCTGTCATTCTGGTTCCCATCCCCTTGCCAAATTAGTTTAAACCCTCCCTAACAGCTCTCTTAAACCTTCCCGCCAGGATGTTGGTCCCCTTCGGGTTCAGGTGTAACCTGTCCATTTTGAACAGGTCATACTTCCCCCAGAAGAGATCCCAATTATCCAAGAATCTGAAGCCCTGCCCCCTGCACCAGTCTCTCAACCACACATTCATCTGCCTGATCCGACTACTCTTGCCCTCGCTAGCACGTGGCACAGGTAGCAATCCTGAGATTACTACCCTGGAGGTCCTGCTTCTCAGCTTCCTTCCTAACTCCTGGAAATCTCTCTTCAGGACCTCCTCCTTTGTCCTTTCTATGTCATTGGTACCAACATGTGCCAAGACAACTGGCTGCTCACCCTCCCCCTTTAGAATGGCATGGCATCAAAGAAGGCTGGGAACTGGGATTGAGGAGGGGAAAGAAAGGATCAGCTATGATCGAATGGCAGAGCAGACTTGATGGGCCGGATGGCCTAATTCTGCTCCTATGTCTTATGCTCTTATGGTCTTGAATGGACAGTGTCCGAATGTCCACCAGATGAAAGACAAGCCACTGAAATATTAACAGTTCTGATAGAGCTTGACAGAGAAGATATAGTGAAGATGTTTCCTCTGACAGGCAGGAGCCTAGAATTAGGGGGCAATGACAAAGTCATGGAGAATTGTAGCAGGTCAGGCAACAAATACAGAAGAAAATGGGCAGTTGATGTTTTGGGCCAAGACCCTTCTTCTGGACCCAATACAATGATTATCTATTTCCCTCCCGAGACGCTGCCTGATCTGCTGAGCTCCTCCACTTCTTTCTGTGTCGCTCATAGGGTGAAGGTTCTCCTCAGATGAAGACGTTTTCTCTGAAGTGTTGCAAAGTTTCGGATGCTGTAGCCTAAGATCTGAGAATGCCGAACCACTGAATGTATCCAAGGCTCTGATAGACTTTGACTGCTGGGGATTGAATGGGGGAGTGTGGGTGAATCCAACAATCATGTTAGCATTGATCATACTGAAAGGCGGAGCAAGCTCCAGGGGCAAGTAGGCTCCTACTTCAATGTCCTTACATGAAGTCTCTGGGGCTTCCTCCCCAACAGGCACCAGTATTGACCATTCAAAGAAGTTCTGCTAGTTGGGATGTGCAACTCTTACTCTGTTGGGGGCAACTTCATTATACTGTTGTGACTCACTAAAACTGAGTCACTTTAACTGGAAAATATAAACACAAGAGGTTCTGCAGATGCCGGAAACCCAGAGAAACATGCAAAATGCTGGAAGAACTCAGGAAGTCAGGTAGCTTCTATGGAAATGAATAAACAGTTGATGTTTTAGGCCAGCATTGGAAACGTCGACTGTACTCTTTTCCTAGATGCTGCCTGGCCTGCTGAGTTCCTACAGCATTTTGTGTGTGTTGCTCGGATTTCCAGCATCTGCAGATTTTCTCTTGTTTGTGATTGCAAAATATAGAAGTCTTTATTCACACAGTAAACCTTCAGGACAGAGAGTCCAAGCAAATCTAATTTTTCTGACTCAATGTTTTATACTCTTTAAACACGACAATAAACAAGATCAGTTTCAAAGTTTCAAAGGTTCAAAGGTTCATTTATCATCAAAGCAAGTATCTATATACAACTTGAAATTTGTATTTTCCAGATAACCACAAAAACAAGAAAGAATATGAATGTTGTTCAGTGAGAAACGTCAAACCCATGCCTCCCCCATACAAAAATGAATGGCATCCCGATCATCAATCCTCCCCAAAACCCCCCTCCACTGCACAAAACAGAACAGCAGCAGCGACTCCCCCAAAAAAAACCGTCCCCTGCACAAAAAACTAACAAAACACAACAGAACATCAACCCCCAAACACCCTCCCCTTGCACAACAAAATGGAAAAGGAGCGGGCAAGAAAAAACTCAGAACATAAAAACCATGTCAGAAAAAGACATGGCTGTACCTTACCTTTAACATTTTGAATATAGTCAGGTAACTTTGCGGAACTACGTATTTGCAATGGTTGCACATCCCAACTAGAAGAACCTCTTTGAATAGTCAATACTGGTGTCTGTTCAGAAAATTTCTAAGCACAAACTCCATTTACCCAAGATATACTTCTTTTGTTAGAGCTCTGAATATACAGTGCAACTAGCCAAAACTAGCCAAACAGAGTTGTCCTGCACTGCACATTAAGTAGAAAGGATAGGCATATAACAATATGATAATACAGGGCATGGTCACTTAATGTCTCCCTGATCTCATTCTGAAGTTTTCAATGGTCAACAATTAACATGAACAATCATCCATTGTCTTCCTCTTTGTGGCTTCAATGGGAAAGAATCTGCTTCACTGAATGATTGGTTTCATTAACGGTGAAGTAGCAGTTAGAAGTTAAATTGTGAACAAGTTTTATTTCCTGAATACTGGTTCTCATTTTAATTAATCCCATATTATGGTATCCATAATTTCATAACTCCAGAATGGGCTCCACAGGGCACTGTCTTGTCTCCCTTTCTCTTCACCATTTACACCTCAGACTTCAACTACTGCACAGAGTCTTGTCATCTTCAGAAGTTTTCAGATGACTCTGCCATAGTTGGATGCATCAGCAAGGGAGATGAGGCTGAGTACAGGGCTATGGTAGGAAACTTTGTCACATGGTGTGAGCAGAATTATCTGCAGCTTAATGTGAAAAAGACTAAGGAGCTGGTGGTAGACCTGAGGAGAGCTAAGGTACCGGTGACCCCTGTTTCCATCCAGGGGGTCAGTGTGGACATGGTGGAGGATTACAAATACCTGGGGATACGAATTGACAATAAACTGGATTGGTCTAAGAACACTGAGGCTGTCTACAAGAAGGGTCAGAGCCGTCTCTATTTCCTGAGGAGACTGAGGTCCTTTATCATCTGCCGGACGATGCTGAGGATGTTCTACGAGTCTGTGGTGGCCAGTGCTATCATGTTTGCTTTTGTGAGCTGGGGCAGCAGGCTGAGGGTAGCAAACACCAACAGAATCAACAAACTCATTCGTAAGGCCAGTGATGTTGTGGGGATGGAACTGGACTCTCTCACGGTGGTGTCTGAAAAGAGGATGCTGTCTAAGTTGCATGCCATCTTGGACAATGTCTCCCATCCACTACATAATGCACTGGTTGGGCACAGGAGTACATTCAGCCAGAGACTCATTCCACCGAGATGCAGCAATGAACGTCATAGGAAGTCATTCCTGCCTGTGGCCATCAAACTTTACAACTCCTCCTTTGGAGGGTCAGACACCCTGAGCCAATAGGCTGGTCCTGGACTTATTTCATAATTTACTGGCATAATTTACATATTACTATTTAACTATTTATGGTTTTATTACTATTTATTATTTATGGTGCAACTGTAACGAAAACCAATTTCCCCCGGGATCAATAAAGTATCACTATGACTATAATAATCCCCAACATGGACTGGAGCATATCAGCTTCTCAAGGGGCAGTTTGAGATAGGTAATGTGTAATCCTTGCCTCTGATATTCAATGTATTTTAATATTATTGTTGAGAAGCAGCACAGAATTTCATTGCCACAATCCTGATTGAGAAGTTACAGAACCTGGGCCTCTGTACCACCCTCTGCAATTGGATCCTTGACTTCCTAACTGGAAGACCACAATCTTTGTGGATTGGTGATGATATCTCCTCCTCGTCGACAATAAACTCTGGTGCAGCTCAGGGGTGTGTGCTTAGCCCACTGCTCTTCTCTGTCTATACCCATGACAGTGTGGCTAGGCATAGCTCAAATACCATCAATAAATTTGCTGATGATATGTTGACAGAATCTCAGATGGAGATGAGAAGGCGTACAGGAGCGAGTTATGCCAACTGGTGGAGTTGCGTCACAGCAACAACTTGGCACTCAACATCAGTAAGACAAAAGTGCTGATTGTGGACTTAAGGAAGGGTAAGAGAAAGGAACACATAACAATCCTCATAGAGGGATCAGAAGTGGAGAGACTGAGCAGTTTCAAGTTCCTGGGTGTCAAGCTCTCTGAGGATATAACCTGGTCCAACATATTGATGCAGCTATAAAAAAGGCAAGGCAGTGACTATACTTCATTAGGAGTTTGAAGAGATTTGGTATGTCAACAAATACACTCAAAAACTTCTATAGATATACCATGGAGAACATTCTGACAGGCTGCATCACTGTCTGGTATGGGGGTGGGGGACTACTGCACAGGACGGAAAGAAGCTGCAGAGGATTGTAAATTTAGTCAGCTTCACCTTGGGTACTAGCCTACAAAGTACCCAAGTTCAAGGAACAGTGTCTCAGAAAGGCAGAGTCCATTACTAAGGATCTCCAGCACCCAGGACATGCTCTTTTCTCACTGTTACCGTCAGGTAGGAGGTACAGAAGCCTGAAGGCACACTCTCAGCGATTCAGGAACCGCTTCTTCCCCTCTGCCATCTGATTCCTAAATGGACATTTAATCTGTGAACACTATCTCACTTTTTAAATATATATTATTTCTGTTTTTGCACGATTTTTAATCTATTCAATATACATATATTGTAATTGATTGATTTACTTATTTCTTCTATATTATTTATTGCATTGAACTGCTGCTACTAAGTTAACAAATTTCACGACACATGCTGGTGATAATAAACCTGATTCTGATTCTATTTCCGAGAATAGGCCCTTCCCGCCCCTCGAGCTGCACTGCCCAACAATCCCATGATTTAATCCTAGCCTAATCATGGGACAGTTTACAGTGACCAATTAACCTATCAACTGGTACGTCTTTGGGCTGTGAGAAGAAACTGGAGCACCCGGAGGAAACCCATGCGGCCATGGTGAGAACGTATAAACTTCTTACAGGTAGTGGTGGGAATTGAACCCAGGTCTCTGGTACTGTAAAGCATTGTGCTAACCACTAGCCACTGTAAAGCATGCTGCTTCATATATGAACATAAAAGTACAGAAAAGAACATACATGTGATGGTCGTGGATGGTTGTTTTTCAGCTTGGAGGTTTGTGTCCAGTGGTGTGCCGTAGGGTTCAGTGCTGGGTCCACTATCATCTGTATCGACAATATGCTTGGGGATGACAGCAAAATTGGTGGTACTGTGGACAGTGAAGAAGGTTACATAAGATAACAGCAGGATCTAGATGAAATGGGGAAATCGATCAAGAAATGGCAGATGGGATGTCACTTGGATAAGTGCGTGGTACTGCATTTTGCTCAGTTAACCTAGGGCAGGATTTGCACAGTAAATGGCAGAGCCCTGGAGAGTACTGAGGAATGGAGAGACCTAGAGGTGCAGGTGAATAGTTCTGTAAAAAATAGTAACACAGGTGAACAGGGTAGTTAGTGGGAAAAGATTTGACATGCTTGGTTAGGGCATTGAGTACAAGAGTTGGGACGTCATGTTACAACTGTATGTGTCAGTGAGACCACACTTGGACTGCTGTGTGCAGTTCTGGTCACCCGGCTACAGGAAGGATGTCACGAAACCGGAAAGGGTACGTAAAGGATTCAAAGGACGTACCAGGACTGATGGCCCTGAGTTATAAGAAGCAGCAGGATAGGCTGGGTCTTTGCTCTCCAGTGTGCGGGAGGTTGAGGGGTAAGCATAAAAGAGATTTGTGAAATCCTGAGCTCCATAGATAAGGTGGCTGGTCACACAGTCTTGTTCCCAGGGAAGGGGAGTCCAAAACTAAAAAGCATACGTTCAAGGCGAAGGGGAAAAATCAAAAGGGACATAAGAGGCAGGTTTTTTACATTGAGGAGGGTAGGGATATGGAATGAGCTGTCAGAGTAAGTGGTAGGGGTGGGTACAATTGTAATGCTTAATTTAGACAGGTATATGGATATGAAAGCTTTAGAGGGATCTGGGCCAAATGCAGGGAAATGGGACACCTTGGAGATCATGGACGAGTTGAACAAGGGCCTGTATCCATGCTGTATAGCAATGATTCCATGATTCTATGTTTCAGTGGCTCAGTTTCACTCTGCACAGATGATGCCTGGTCTGCCAAATTAGTGTAGCGAATGCTATACTTCCCTGTTTGTCTTTGAGGATTTCCTTATGCCCTGAAAGTCCACCTGTGGTTCGAGTGTGCAAAAGTAGTCAATGACAACTAGTCACTGATGTAGGAAGTGGGAGCTGAGACAGGCACAGAATGATAAAAGCCTGGAGGAACTCAGCAAGTCAGGCAGCATTTATGGGGAGAAATGGACAATTGACTGAGTCCAGTCTAGATAAAGGGTCTCGACCCGAAGCTTCAACTGTCCAATTCCCTCCATAGATGCTGCCTAACCTGTTGAGCTCCTCCAGCAATTTGTGTGTTGTTCCAGGTTTCAGCATCTGTGTATCCAGCCGCAAATTAACATTGAGCCATAGAAGATCTAAGCTGGATGAGTGACTTTAGGGTGCTGGACTGAGGTGGGAGCCCCCAGTTAAACTATTGTAGTCTCTCTGGTAAAGGTGCTGCTGGAAAAGGGGTTTCAGGATTTAGACCCAGTAATTAATCTGTATCAGGATCAGAATATCAGGTTTATTATTAATAAGATGTGTTGAAAAATTTGTTGTTCTTTGGCAGCAGTATAGTGGAAGACATAAAAAATTACAATAAAGTAAATAAATAAATAGTGCCAAAGTGAGGTTGTGCTCAAGGATTAATGGACCGTTCAGTAATCTGATGACGGAGGGGAAGAAGCTGTTCCTAAAACATAGAGCATGGGTGTTGAGACTTCTATACCTCCTCCCTGATGGCACTAGTGTGAGGAGGACATATCCCGAGTGGTAAGGGTCTTTGATAACGGATGCCGCCTTCTTGAGGCAGTTCCTTTTGAAGGTGTCCTCAATGATGGCCTGTGATTGGGGTGGCTGAGCCAATAATCCTCTGAAGCCTCCTCTGATCCTCCTGTGCATTGGAGCCTCCATACCAGACGGTGTTGCATCTAGTCAGATGGTTCTCCACCGTTTAGCTGTAGATACTTGCTAGTCTTCAGTGACATAGCAAAGCTCCTTCATATTCCGAATGAAGAGTGGCCACTGGCCTGCCCTCTTCGTGACTGCAGCAATATGTTGGGCCCAAGATGAAGGGAAGGTGAGATATTTCCAGGACCAGGTGATGAGAAACTCTGGTTATCTTGCACCCGCTGCTCTCATCCCCCCTCATGTAGAGGCTGCAGGGTCCTCAGTATCTTGTCTCAGTCACCCTCAATACCAGTCATTAAACTAAAAAGCAAAGGTGGTTTACTTACGTGTAACAAGAACTTACTCTGAAAAGCAGCACTTCTTCCAGTGGTTTCCCTAAAGAAGCAGGAGATGGAGAACACTTCTTTGAAGCCATGGAGCAATACATAGAGGGCTAGAGTTTTAAAAATGGTAACAAGTACAGATATTACTGTAGGTTTGGGGTGGGCTACTGGGGTATTCTAGGCTAGAAACTGCCTTGGGTTATGCAGATAATTTACACTGCACAGAGCGACTGGCCTGGGGGAATGAATGCTCAGGGTAGAAGGAGCTGTTCATGGAGGGGTTGGGTGAAAGGTCACCCACATACAGTTGGGTGTGGCCACCATATAGGGTGGAACCCAATGACATGATTATATAGGGAGGACAAGAAGAGATCCTTGGTAGGGTCTGGCAGTGCAGGACCAGGAAGGGAGGAAAAGAGGCAGACTGTCATTGTGCTTGACTGGTGGTCATCCGGCTTCCAAAGGCATCACTCTTTGGTGGTGTCCTCAATGCTGGTGAGGCACGCCCGTGATGGAGCTGGCTGAGTTTTAAACTTTCTGCAGCTCTTTCTGACCCTGTGCAGTGGCCCCTCCAGATCAGATGGTGTTGCAACCAGTTAGAATACTCTCCACGGTACACCAGGAGAAATTTGCGAGAGTCTTACGGTGACGTACCAAGTCGCCCCAAACTCCTAATGAAACATAGCCACTGTCGTGCCTTGTTCACAATTGCATCGATATGTTGGACCCAGGATAGATCTTCAGAGATGCTGACACCTAGGAACATGAAACTGCTCACCCTTTCCACTTCTGATTCTCAATGAGGACTGGTATGTGTTCCTCAACTTCCCCTTCCATAATGATTTCCTTCATTTACTGATGTTGAGTGCAAGGTTGTTGCTACAATACCACTCAGCCATCTGATCTATCTCACTCCTGTACACTTCCTTGTCACAGGCTGAAACTGACAATAATACTTGTGATATCAGCAAATTTATTTCACGTTTAAGCTGTGCCCAGCCACACAGCCGTGGGTGTAGAGAGAGATAGGACTAAGCACCTATCCTTGAGGTGCACTAGTCTTGATTGTCAGTGAGGAGAAGATGTTATTTCCAATCCACATTGACTGTGATCTCCCAGTGAGGAAATCAAGGATTCATTTGCAGAGGGAGCTTGTTGATTAGAACTGAAGGCATGATTGGGTTCAAAACTGAGCTGTAATCAATAAATGATAATTCTTCCAGTTAGTGTGACGCTACTGAATGTGTGTGACAGCTTCTGGTAGTCAAAAAGCTAAAAAATTGACTAAAATAACCATTTCTGAGGGAAATTGTGTTAAGTTATCGCTGCAAACAGTGAAGGGGCGAGAGATGGCAAGGTGAGTTTGGGAGATGAGCCGAGATGGTGTGTTGCAGAATCTTTGCAGATGGAGTTCTGATGCCCATACAGCTGGCCTGGTAGTGATGTTGGATCCCTCTGGGCGCTGAAAGGAGAAGCCAGGGCCCTGGCAGGGAAGATTCAGTGGTCATTCAACTGGCCTGGGAGCGAGGTTGGATTGCTGTGAGTGCTGAGTTAATCAGAAAGAGCTTGAGAGCAACTCAGGCTGGGTGACAGAAACTGGGCTGGAGCAAGTCACTGGGTGGTATGGTCTAGGCCTTTCACAGCAGCACAGCCTGGGTCCTAGTGCGAGGTACGATACACTGTTTAGACTGCTTTTTATTTTTACTTATTTATATTTTTCTTTAATTAGGTTCTTTCGGGTTTCTTGCTTCTGGCTACCTGTGAGCAAAAGAATCTCAGCGTTGTATAATTTATACATTTTTTGATAATAAATGAACCTTGAATCTTGAACAAACAGCAGCCTGATGTAGGTATTGCTGTTGACCAGGTAATCCAAGGCTGAGTGGAGAGCCAGTGAGATTGCATCTGCTTTAGACCTATTATGGCTATTGACAAATTGCAGTGGGTTAAGGAGCATGCTTAGGCAGGAGCTGATTCTAGCCATGACCAACCTCTCAATGCATTTCATCACAGTAGACGTGCCAGCTGCCATACTCTACAGTCTAGGCTCTGGAAGACAGGTATAGTAACACAAAGCAATGAATCTCGAACTGGGTAAAACACTGATATGTATTATTCACTTGAACCCAACACATAGGACTGGGCAACATCTACAAAATGCTGAAGGAACTCAGCAAGTCAGGCAGCTTCTACGGAGAGGAATAAGCAATCAACAGTTCAGACTGAGGTCTTTCATCAGAAGACTCGGCCCGAAACGTTGACTGTTTATTCCCCTCCATGGCTGCAGCCTGACCTACTGAGCTCCTCCAGCACTTTGTGTGTGTTGCTCAACATTTCCAGCAACTGCAGAATCTCTTGTGTTTACATATATTTGGGTCTGGTTGGAATCAGTCCAGATACACACGGTCGGGGTTCAGGAGGGGGCAGCTGGCATGATCGTGAACCTGGACTCTGAGGGGCCACCAAGGCGGCGCAGGAAGGAATTAACATCCAGAGCACCTGGCTGACCCTTGACTGCACAGGCAGGCCCCTCAACATGGTTGTACAGTGAGCAGGAGCCTGATGTGCTCCTGTCATTGTATTATCAGCTCGTGAAAAGTGCTGAAAGACTATGACTGTGCAGAACACCAGGGCCAGCCTCTGGGCCCTGCTCCCTGACCTTTACACATAAACACATTCCAACAGCAATGAAGATCCTTGCCTTCTTTTATACCTCACTTGCCATCCAGTCCCTTCTCTTCGCACAACCACTAGAGAGCCAGGAGGACTTCTGCCAATTGTAACGCTCTTACTGATCTCTTCGCCAATGTTAGTTCCTTTCAGCAACAGCACAAGAAGCCTATGTGCTCAGTACTGATAATTCAGTGGTGATGGGGGTGGGGAACGAGCATTGTTTCTCATGTTGTGTATAGATATTAAGTTTGGTATCACCTACAAAGAGAGCCCAAGCCTTGTCAGTGGGAGTCATTGATTCAAGAAAAGAGGAACAGCTTTAAATGATTTATGCCTGAGTCTAACCATACTAGAGTTTGTAAACAGGCTGAATTATTTCATGATATCAGCTGAATGTGTCCTGTGGGGTGAACATCACAAAAAAAACTCCAGTCTCTCTGTCTCTCAGTAGTGCTTGATAAAGAAATCAACAGGCAGTCAAGCTAAAATTGCCTCACAATCCTGCCAATTCTTTTGTGCGACTTGTTACCAGGCATGGATGGAGTGAAATAAGAGAGTAGGAAATAGGAGAAGGAGGAGATCTTTCAGTCCCTTATTCAACAAGACTACGGCTGATCTGAAAGCTAAAATTCTGCAGATGCTGGAAACCCGAAGGAAAAACAGAAAATGCTGGGAAGTGGTAGTGGAGGGAAAATTAATGTTTCTGATGAATGATTTTTGACCTGAAACATTAAGTCTGTTCCAAGGATGCTCCTTGTTTTGCCAAGTATCTTAAATAGCTGTTATTTACCTCACTGACATTTTTCTGCTTATCTTCACAGTGCTCAATTTCTCTACAATCCAGAATATATCAGTCTGAGTTCTCAATGAACTAAAATATCTGAGCCTCCACAGGGTCCAGAGTTCATCTCTGAGTGAAGAAGTGTATCCTTAGCTCAATCCTAGATCTGTCCCTTACTCTGAGAACATAGCCCCTCTAGATTCAAGCAGAGGAAACATCCACCTTGTCAAGACTTCTGACAACTTTGTGTGCTTCAACAAGTGTGAGCCCAGAAGCAGATGGGACAGGCTTGCTAGGCAACACAGATGACTTGGTGTGAAGAGCCTGCTTCTGTACTGTATGACTCTATGATTCTTTCTTCACATCTGCTAGTCTCCCACATGCAGTAGAATATAAGAGCTGAGACTTTATAAAATGTTAGTTAGACAACACTTGGGTGCAGCTCAGATGCCCATCCCACAGGAGGGATGTGGTTGTGCTGTGACAGTGCAGAGGAGATTCAGCAAGATGTTGCCAGTGTTGGAGGACTTTAGTTATGTAGAGAGATTGGATAAGTTGGGTTGGTTTCTCCTGGAATGAAAGGGGTTGAGGAATGACCTGATAGAAACATATAAGATCATGGGGGGGGGCATAAAAAGAGTAGATAATCAAAATTTTTACCACACAGGATAGATATTAAAAACTTGAGGGAATGGGTTTAAAGTTAGTGGCAGTAGTTTCAAAGGGGATTTGTGGGGAAAGCTTTTTAACTCAGAGCGGTTGATGCCTGGAGCTACTACCAGAGGAAGTGGTGTACTCCGATACAGTTATTACGTTTAAGAAGCATTGAGATAGACATTCAATTGGGCAGGGCATCAGGGGATCGAATGGACCTAATACTCTCATTGCTCACTAAGTTTAGTCTTCAGAATCAGAATCAGGTTCACTATCACCGGCATGTGATGTGAAATTTGTTAATTTAGCAGCAGCAGCTCAATGCAATACATAATCTAGCAGAGAGAGAGAGAAAAAATAAAATAAAACATAATAATATACAAACAAGTAAATCAATTACGTATATAGAATAGATTTTTAAAAATGTGCAAAAACAGAAATGCTCTATATTAAAAAAATTGAGCTGGTGTCCAAAGATTCAATGTCCATTTAGGAATCGGATGGCAGAAGGGAAGAAGGTGTTTCTGAATCGCTGAGTGTGTGCCTTCAGGCTTCTGTTACTCCTACCTGATGGTAGCAGTGAGAAAAGGGCATGCCCTGGGTGCAGGAGGTCTCCAATAATGGATGCTGTCTTTCTGAGACACTTCTCCTTGAAGCTGTCCTGGGTACTTTGCAGGCTAGTGCCCAAGATGGAGCTGACTAGATTTACAGCCTTCTGCAGCTTCTTTCGCTCCTGTGCAGTAACCCCTCCATACCAGACAGTGATTTAGCCTGTCAGAATGCCCTCTATAGTACAACTTTCAAAGTTTTTGAGTCTCTTTGTTGACATGCCAAATCTCTTCAAACTCCTAATGAAGTATAGCCGCTGTCTTGCCTTCGTTATGACTACATCAATATATTGGAACCAGGTTAGATCCTCAGAGATCTTGACACCCAGAAACTTGAAGCTGCTCACTCTCTCCACTTCTGATCCCTCTATGAGGATTGGTATGTGTTCCTTCGTCCTATCCTTCCTGAAGTCCATAATCAGCTCTTTCGTCTTACTGACGTTGAGTGCCAGGTTGTTGCTGCGGCACCACTCCACTAGTTGGCATAACTCACTCCTGTACGCCCTCTTGTCACCACCTGAGATTCTACCAACAATGGCTGTATCGTCAGCAAATTTATAGATGGAATTTGAGCAATGCCTAGCCACACAGTCATGAGTATACAGAAAGCAGAGCAGTGGGCTAAGCACACACCCCTGAGGTGCGCCAGTGTTGATCGTCAGCGAAGAGGATATGTTATCACCAATCTGCACAGACTGTGGTCTTCTGGTTAGGAAGTTGAGGATCCAATTACAGATCTTTTGATCTGTTTCTAATGATGAGGTCTTCTCATTCAGTATAGAGATCAGGGCTGCCAGCTGTTCACTGGAGAAGCTGGAGAGGGAACAGAAACAGTATTTAATGCTGGGATATCATTGTTGAAGACACACAACAAGCATGTTTAACTACTTGCAACAGCCAGTGATCAAAGTTAGGGAGTTTTCCTTTTCTAATTCAGGAACACTGGAGCCAAAGTTCATAAATCTTGTGGCCAAGGCTATTTGGCCCACGGTGTCCATGCTGGCTTTGCAAGTCCAATGTCCTGTCCATTTCACTGGAACTCTGCAGAATTTTCCTTATTGAGTATTTATCCGATATCTTTTTGAAAGTTCCTGTTGAATCTGCTTTGAACATTTCAATTGATGTTCTTAAGTGGCACAGTAGAGCGGAGGGTAGAGCTGCTGGCTAACAGCATCAAAGGCCCTTGTTCACCCTTGACCTCAGATGCTGTCCCTGTGGAGTTTACATGCTCTCAAAATAACTGTGTGACTTTCTCTGGTTTCCTCCCACATTCCAATGACATGGGGGTTGCTAGGTTAATAGGTTGCTGTAAATTGCCCCGTGTGTGAGGGTAAGGAGTACACTCTGGAGGGAGTTAGTGACAATGAGCGGGGAATGAAATGTGATTAATGTAGGATTGGTGTAAGTGAGTGGTTGATGGTCAGCACAAACTTGGTGAGGTGAAAGGCCTAAATCTATGTTGTATGACTTTATAACAACCTTGGTGGGTACCCAGACTCTGTATCGACCTTGGTGGGTACCCAGACTCTGTATAAACCCATGTTGTATAGATGGCCATTTGGGTCACAGCCCCTACAGGCTTTCCTTCAGCCAGACTTGGTGAAGGGGCATGGTGGTGGTGGGAGTGGATTATTATTGTCATGGGATGAAAGATCCTGCAGTGTCAGACGTTGAATTAGGCCTGGGCTGGAAAGAGATGATTGATGTTGGTTAGAATATGAAACACAGAACATAATAAATATAGGGGAAATATAGCATTTATGAAAATGCTCCTTGATAGAACATAGAGCAATAAAGCACAGCACAGGTTCTTTGGCCCATCATGTCTGTGTTGATCATGTTGCCAGTTTAAACTACTCCCACCTCTCTGTACAAGGTGTATATTCCTCTACTCCCTGACTGTTCATGCGATCGTCTGAAATCCAGAGGGAGACCAATATCCTTGCATGCAGGTTTCTTAGAACCGTTGGGGAGGGTTTAAGCTAACTTGGCAGGGGGATGGGAACTGGAGTGATAGGGCAAGGATGGGGCAGTTGGTATGAAGCCATATGTAGTAAGACTATGAGGAAGGACAGACAAATAATAGGGCAAAATTGTAGTCAAGGTGAAGTGTAACATGGGGGCAAAATCAAAAAGGGTGATGAATACAGGACTGAAGTTGTTATATTTGAATCCACACAGTATATTGAATTGAATTGACTTTATTACTTACATCCTTCATATACACGAGGAGTAAAAATCTTTACGTTATGTCTCCGACTAAATGTGCAATACGCAATTTATCGTAATTTATAATAAATAGTATGTATGACAGGACAGTCAATATAACATAGAAATACAATTGTATCAACGTGAATTGATCAGTCTGATGGCCTTGTGGAAGAAGCTATCCCAGAGCCGGTTGGCCCTTCCTTTTATGCTGCAGTATCGTTTCCCGGATGGTAGCAGCTAGAACAGCTTGTGTTTAAGATAGATGATCTTGCAGCACAGTCAGAGATTGGCAAGTATGACGTTGTGGGCATCACTGAGTAATGGCTGAAAACAGATGATAGTTGAGAGCTGAGCATCCAAGGATACACACTGTATCAAAAGGACGGCCAAGTAGTCTTGGATCCGCAGCCCTGGGGTGGTACTTCTTGCCCACCGCTATTGGACTTTTGAATCAATCACTTCCCCTTCCCCGTCCCAGTGGTGCAGCTGCATTTTTGGGCTCATAATTTTAGTTCTCTTGGTTACTTTAGCATTTCTTTTTGCATCACTTCAGATCCCCGGTACAATAAGATTGACTCTTGACCTCACAATTTACCTCATTATGGTCTCACACCACATTGTCTATCTGTATTGCTCTTTTTCAGTAACTGTAACAATTTATCCCGTATTCTGATATTGGTTTCCCATGTATTACCTCAATGCACTATTGTACTAGGATGATCTGTTTGGAGGGCATGCAAAACGAAGTTTATTTACTTTACATCAGTACATCAGAATCAGAATCAGGTTTAATATCACTGGCATATGTCATGAAATTTGTTAACTTCACGGCAGCAGTCCAATGCCATACATGATCATATAGAAAAAATAAGTAATTCAATTACAGTATATATATATATAAAATAGTTAAATTGAAAACAGTGCAAAAACAGAAATAATATTAAAAAGTGAGCAACACACACCAAAGTTGCTGGTGAAGGCAGCAGGCCAGGCAGCATCTCTAGGAAGAGGTACAGTCGACGTTTCCGGCCGAGACCCTTCATCGGGTAAAAGTGAGGTAGTGTTCATGGGTTCAATGTTCATTTAGGAATTGGATGGCAGAGGGGAAGAAGCTGTTCCTGAATTGCTGGGTGTGTGCCTTCAGGATTCTGTATCTCCTTCCTGATGGAACCCATGAGAAAAGGGCATGCCCTGGGTGACGGGGGTTCTTAATAATGGACGTTGCCTTTCTGAGGCACCACTACTAGAAGATATTCTGGATACAACAGAGGCTAGTACCCAAGGTGGAGCAGACTAATTTAACAACTTTCTGTTGTTTTCAGTCCTGTACAGTAACCACCCCCCGCCCCATTACCAGACAGTGATACAGCTGTCAGAATGCTCTCCATGGTACATCTATTGAAGTTTTTGAGTGTTTTAGGTGACAATCCAAATCTCCTCAAACTCCTGATGAAATATAGCTGCTGTCCTGGCTTCTTCACAGCTGTATCAATATGATCGATATGTTGGGACCACGTTAGATTCTCAGAGATCATGACATCCAGGAACTTGAAATTGCTCACTCTCTCCACTTCTGATCCCTCTATGAGGACTGGTTCATGTTTCCTCGTTTTACCCTTCCTGAATTCCACAATCAACTCTTTTGTCTTACCGATGTTGAGAGCAAGTTTGTTGCTGCAACGCCACTCAACTAGCTGGTTTATCTTGCTCCTATACACCCTCTCGTATCTGTCTGAGATTCTGTCAACAACAGTTGTATCATCAGTGAATTTATAGGTGGCACGTGAGCTATACTTAGCCACACTGTCATGGGTATAGAGAGAGTAGAGCAGTGGGCTAAGCGCACATCCCTGAGGTGTGCCAGTGTTGATAGTCAGCAAGGGGGAGGTATTATTACCAATCCACACAGATTGTGGTTTTCTGGTTAGGAAGTCGGGGATCCAGTTGCAGAGGGAGATGTGACAATAGTAAACCAATTTACCAATGTACAATTTTTGAACCATTCTGTTCTGCGCTCGTCACTGTATTTATTGTTGTATTTATTATTGCCAAGTGCACTCTTTACTCTGTGAGCTTCATGTCAAAGGTTCAAAGTACATTTGTTATCAAAGTATGTATGCAGTATACAACCCTGAGTTTCGTCTTCCCACAGACAGCCAAGAAATAAAGAAAACCATGGAAACTGTTCAAAGTAAAACATCAATCCCCCCCAACACGCACAAAAAGAAACAAATCGTACAACGGCAATGGAAAAAAAGGAATATAAAACACAAAATTGGAAGAGTCTAGGCATAGTCAGTTCAGCTCAGCTCAGCTCCTTATCCACAGGCCGCCCCGATTAAAATTGTCCGAAATGGCAACAAAATGAAGAGCAACCAGAGACCAGAAACACATCATAACATGACCTACAGAATCCAATTCACAAGCCATGTCGGTTGAACCCTGCCCAAGACCGAGGACTCTGTCTCCATCCTCTGAGAGCATCGAGGGAGAGAGAGAGGGAGAGCATTCCAATGCAGGGACCTTTCTTCAGGAGCAGCAAGTGAGGTGGGGGGGGTGGAGAGAGAGAGAGAGAGAGAGAGAGCGAGAGAGAGAGAGAGAGAGAGGGGGAGAGGGGGAGAGAGGGAGGGGGAGAGGGGGAGAGGGGGAGGGGGGAGGGGGGGGGAGAGGGGAGAGGGGGAGAGGGGGGAGGGGGAGAGGGGGAGAGAGGGAGGGGGAGAGGGGGAGAGAGGGAGAGAGGGAGGGGGAGAGGGGGAGAGAGGGAGAGAGGGAGAAAGAGAGAGAGAGAGAGGGGGGGAGAGGGGGAGAGGGGGAGAGAGGGAGAGAGGGAGAAAGAGAGAGAGAGAGAGAGTCACACACAGACACCTTCTTCCGGCAGCAGTAAGTGAGAAGCTGGTAGATGACACTGAACACTGGCTTGCTTTCCGCACTCACCTCGATGATTTCAATCTTCCTTAGCACCTTAGTCTGTGAAATGGGCGAGAAATGGAGTTGATAATTGGCTCACATCCCGTCTCCCGGCTTCTTGGCCTGAAGGTTGCACACTCCGCTGGAAGCCTCACAGAACCCTCTTGGGGACAGCAAAGCACCAGATCGCTCAATCGGCCTGAAAACACACCAGCAAAATGCAGATCACAGGCTTTAACAGTAGCAGAGCCACGTTTGAAAGAAAAAGAAGATGTAAAAGAAGTGAACGGTTTTGCGAATCATCTGGAGATTGCCGCCCTTGGTCGCGTTGTTTGCTGGCACCATCTTTTCCCGGAAGTGATCAAGGGATTTCATTGTATCCTGGTGTATATGACAGTAAGTTAATATGACTTTAAATGTTGACAAAATGAGGTCATCCGCTTTGGAAGGAAAAAAATAGAAGATCAGATTATTATCTACATGGTGAAAGACTGAACATGTGGTTGTGCAGAGGTACTTGGGAGTGAATTGTACATGAATCATAAAAGGTAATTTTGCAGCTGCAGCAGGCTGTGATGAAGGAAAATGCAATGTTTGCCTTCATTGCTAGAGGAACTGAGTTTAAGGGCAGGGAGGTTTGCTGCATCTGTACAGGGTACTCTTGAAGCCACTCTTGGCGTACTGCGTGCAGTTCTGGTCTCCTTACTTGAGTAAAGATATACTGGCTCTGGAGATGAAGCAGAGGAGGTTCACAAGGATGATTCCAGAGATGAGGGGGTTAGCCTATGAAGAGAGATTGAATTGCCTGAATTTCAAAAGAATGGTAGGGGATCTTATAGAAACATACAAAATGATGAAAGAGATAATTAAGGTAGAAGCCGCAAAGTCGTTTCCACTGGTAGGTGAGTCTAGAACTAGGGGAGATAGCCTCAAGATTTGGAGATAGATTTAGGATGGAGATGAGGAGAATAGTGAATCTGTGGAGCTCTCCGCCCAGAGAAGCCGTAGAAGGCACCTCATTAGATATAGTTAAGACACAACTGGATAGAATTTTGCATTGCAGGGGTATTAAGGGTTATGGGGGAAAAGTAGGTTAATGGAGCTGATTTTTCAGTCAAATCAGCTATGATATTGAATAACAGAGGTGACTCAATGGGTCAGATGGTCTATACCTGCTCCTATTTATTTTGTTCTTGTGCTCTTGTCAATCTGAATCTGTTGCTGCCAGAGATCGCCTCTAAATTACACACATGGACCAAACAACAGATATAGTGCCTGATGATAGAAGCGATCTGAATATAAGGTATGCCTGAGCATTGGCTGTTAGCTGGTTAATGATATCAGACATCTGAGAAACAAGTCACTGACCAAGTCCACAGCTGAACTCAGGTTGAAATTCTGGAGTATCTCAATCCTACCTAGGAGTCAGCATTATCACATTCCAATCCATAACTGCTCATTTCCAGACACTGTAAAATGCAGCCTGATTTCCTAGACCAACATTTGTCCTCATCTTGCCTGTTCTGTTTTGCCAGTTACCTCTGGGCATTTGGGTTCTTGCCAGAGAAAGTCGCTCTGCATGCCCAAATGTTTCTTGGTTTTTGAGACACAAAATTCATTATTGTAATTCCTTCAATGTTGCCTTCAGTGAGACCAGTGCAGTCCCAAAACCAGAAGATGCAACCTTTCCAATCAAGATAGAGCAGCCTCATCACAACCAGTACGTTCATTTAGAGGGAGGTGTCCTGACCTTTTAACCATTTAAATGGTCCATAACTGGTGGAGTTACTGAACAAATCCTAGGAAGAGGTTAAAGTATGAGCAAAAATATTTATTTTCACAATGGAACCATAATTCTAAACTATTCTGACACTTTCCTGCATTATCTCTTACTGGAGAGAACTGTCAAAGGGTTAAACTAGGTCAGAGTGCAGAGAACGCCAGTATCCATGTTACAATTCAACTTGAACGAAATGCTTTTGACCTATCATCACCTGTGTTTCCTCTCCTGTGTTGACTACCAGACCATCCCTCCCCCTCTCCCTGTCTCTACCTCTTGTTTGAAGCATTCCTTTGGTTAGGTTTTTGGTCACATCTGGTTATCTCTTCACGTAAACTGGTATTCATTTATCTTTGCTGAGGTCCTGGGGATGATTAGTCAATGGAGCTGTTGATAACTCAGTTTCCTTTGCTTCCACAGGAGGCTTCACCTCTCCTGAATGAGGAGTGGCATAAACAGTGCTGGAGATGGGAGATGGGGGTCTCACTTCAAACTGGATGGAGGAGATTTACGAGCAGATCCTTCAGCCAAACATCTTGGTGGTGTGGCCACAGCGCAGAGTTCCTGATCGTTGCAGGACCCACTCAAACTCAAAAACAAAGTTGAGTTTATTGTCATATGCACAAGTACATGTAAGCACAGGTACAAAAATAAAGTCGCTTGCAGCAACATCACAGGAACACAGCATCATATAAACAGCATACACAAAAACTCATAAGTTAAGTACAAATAAAACTTTTTTTTACAAAAAAGAACACAATTAGAACAGAACAAAAACAAAGTGCATTGTAGTGCGAAGTAGTCCACGTGTTGCTAAACTGTAGTGATTAAGGTTTTGCTGGTTGGTTCAAGAACCTAATAGTTGAAGGGAAGTAACTGTTCTTGAATCTGGTGGTGAGGACCTTCTTTACCTCCTGCCTGATGCGGATGATATTAACATAGAAACATAGAAAATAGGTGCAGGAGTAGGCCATTCGGCCCTTCGAGCCTGCACCGCCATTTATTATGATCATGGCTGATCATCCAACTCAGAACCACGCCCCAGCCTTCCCTCCATACCCCTTGACCCCTGTAGCCACAAGGGCCATACCTAACTCCCTCTTAAACATAGCCAATGAACTGGCCTCAACAGTTTGCTGTGGCAGAGAATTGAACAGATTCACCACTCTCTGTGTGAAGAAGTTTTTCCTAATCTTGGTCCTAAAAGGCTTCCCCTCTATCCTCAGACTGTGACCCCTCGTTCTGGACTTCCCCAACATCGGGATCAATCTTCCTGCATCTAGCCTGTCCAATCCCTTTAGGATCTTATACGTTTCAATCAGATCCCCCCTCAATCTTCTAAATTCCAACGAGTACAAGCCCAGTTGATCCAGTCTTTCTTCATATGAAAGTCCTGCCATCCCAGGAATCAATCTGGTGAACCTTCTTTGTACTCCCTCTATGGCAAAGATGTCTTTCCTCAGATTAGGGGACCAAAACTGCACACAATACTCCAGGTGTGGTCTCACCAAGGCCTTGTACAACTGCAGTAGTACCTCCCTGCTCCTGTACTCGAATCCTCTCGCTATAAATGCCAGCATACCATTCGCCTTTTTCACTGCCTGCTGTACCTGCATGCCCACTTTCAATGACTGGTGTATAATGACACCCAGGTCTCGTTTCACCTCCCCTTTTCCTAATCGGCCACTATTCAGATAATAATCTGTTTTCCTATTTTTGCCACCAAAGTGGATAACTTCACATTTATCCACATTAAATTTCATCTGCCATGAGTTTGCCCACTCACCCAACCTATCCAAGTCACCCTGCATCCTCTTAGCATCCTCCTCACTGCTAACACTGCCGCCCAGCTTCGTGTCATCCGCAAACTTGGAGATGCTGCATTTAATTCCCTCATCCAAGTCATTAATATATATTGTAAACAACTGGGGTCCCAGCACTGAGCCTTGCGGTACCCCACTAGTCACCGCCTGCCATTCTGAAAAGGTCCCGTTTATTCCCACTCTTTGCTTCCTGTCTGCTAACCAATTCTCCACCCACACCAATACCTTACCCCCAATACCGTGTGCTTTAAGTTTGCACACTAATCTCCTGTGTGGGACCTTGTCAAAAGCCTTTTGAAAATCCAAATATACCACATCCACTGGTTCTCCCCTATCCACTCTACTAGTTACATCCTCAAAAAATTCTATGAGATTCGTCAGACATGATTTTCCTTTCACAAATCCATGCTGACTTTGTCTGATCATTTCTCCGCTTTCCAAATGTGCTGCTATCACATCCTTGATAACTGACTCCAGCAGTTTCCCCACCACCGACGTTAGGCTAACCGGTCTATAATTCCCCGGTTTCTCTCTCCCTCCTTTTTTAAAAATTGGGGTTACATTAGCCACCCTCCAATCCTCAGGAATTAGTCTAGAATCTAACGAGTTTTGAAAAATTATCACTAATGCATCCACTATTTCTTGGGCTACTTCCTTAAGCACTCTAGGATGCAGACCATCTGGCCCTGGGGATTTATCTGCCTTCAATCCCTTCAATTTACCTAACACCACTTCCCTACTAACATGTATTTCCCTCAGTTTCTCCATCTCACTGGACCCTCTGTCCCTTACTATTTCTGGAAGATTATTTATGTCCTCCTTAGTGAAGACAGAACCAAAGTAATTATTCAATTGGTCTGCCATGTCCTTGCTCCCCATAATCAATTCACCTGTTTCTGTCTGCAGGGGACCTACATTTGTCTTTACCAGTCTTTTCCTTTTTACATATCTATAAAAGCTTTTACAGTCCGTTTTTATGTTCTCTGCCAGTTTTCTCTCATAATCTTTTTTCCCCTTCCTAATTAAGCCCTTTGTCCTCCTCTGCTGAACTCTGAATTTCTCCCAGTCCTCAGGTGAGCCACTTTCTCTGGCTAATTTGTATACTACTTCTTTGGAATTGATACTATCCCTAATTTCTCTTGTCAGCCACGGGTGCACTACCTTCCTTTGATTTATTCTTTTGCCAAACTGGGATGAACAATTGTTGTAGTTCATCCATGCAACCTATAAATGCTTGCCATTGCATATCCACCGTCAATCCTTTAAGTGTCATTTGCCAGTCTATGTTAGCTAATTCACGTCTCATACCTTCAAAGTTACCCCTCTTTAAGTTCAGAACCTTTGTTTCTGAATTAACTATGTCACTCTCCATATTAATGAAGAATTCCACCATATTATGGTCACTCTTACCCAAGGGGCCTCTCACGACAAGATCGCTAATTAACCCTTCCTCATTGCTCAAAACCCAGTCCAGAATAGCCTGCTCTCTAGTTGGTTCCTCGACATGTTGGTTCAAAAAACCATCCCGCATACATTCCAAGAAATCCTCTTCCTCAGCACCTTTACCAATTTGGTTCACCCAGTCTACATGTAGATTGAAGTCACCCATTATAACTGCTGTTCCTTTATTGCACACATTTCTAATTTCCTGTTTAATACCATCTCCGACCTCACTACTACTGTTAGGTGGCCTGTACACAACTCCCACCAGTGTCTTCTGCCCCTTAGTGTTACGCAGCTCTACCCATATCGATTCCACATCTTCCCGGCTTATGTCCTTCCTTTCTATTGCGTTAATCTCTTCTTTAACCAGCAACGCCACCCCACCTCCCCTTCCTTCATGTCTATCCCTCCTGAATATTGAATATCCCTGAACGTTGAGCTCCCATCCCTGGTCACCCTGGAGCCATGTCTCTGTGATCCCAACTATATCATAATCATTAATAACAATCTGCACTTTGAATTCATCCACCTTATTACGAATGCTCCTTGCATTGACACACAAAGCCTTCAGGCGCTCTTTTACAACTCTCTTAGCCCTTGTACAATTATGTTGAAAAGTGGCCCTTTTTAATGCTTGCCCTGGATTTGTCGGCCCGCCACTTTTACTTTTCTCCTTTGTACTTTTTGCTTCTATGCTCACTTTACACCCCTCTGTCTCTCTGCACTGGTTCCCATCCCTCTGTTGTGAACTAACCTCCTCATGCCTAGCCTCTTTAATTTGATTCCCACCCCCCAACCATTCTAGTTTAAAGTCACCTCAGTAGCCCCCGCTAATCTCCCCGCCAGGATATTGGTCACCCTACACAAAAGTGTAACCCATCCTTTTTGTACAGGTCACGCCTGTGCCAAAAGAGGTCCCAATGATCCAAAAACTTGAATCCCTGCCCCCTGCTCCAATCCCTCAGCCACGCATTTATCCTCCACCTCATCGCATTCCTACTCTCACTGTCGCGTGGCACAGGCAGTAATCCCGAGATTACTACCTTTGCAGTCCTTTTTCTCAACTCCCTTCCTAGCTCCCTATATTCTCCTTTCAGGACCTCATCCCTTTTCCTACCTATGTCATTGGTACCTATATGTACCACGACCTCTCGCTCCTCACCCTCCCACTTCAGGATATCTTGGACACGATCAGAAATATCCTGGACCCTGGCACCAGGGAGGCAAACTACCATCCGGGTCTCTGGACTGCGTCCACAGAATCGCCTATCTGACCCCCTTACTATCGAGTCCCCTATCACAACTGCCCTCCTCTTCCTTGCCCTACCCTTCTGAGCTACAGGGCCAGACTCTGTGCCGGAGGCACGGCCACTGTTGCTTCCCCCGGGTAAGCTGTCCCCCCCAACAGTACTCAAACAGGAGTACCTGTTGTTAAGGGGCACAGCCACCGGGGTACTCCCCATCACCTGCCTTTTCCCCTTCCCCCTCCTAACCGTGACCCACTTATCTGCCTCCCGTGGCCCTGGCGTGACGACCTGCCTTCCACTCCTCTCTATCACCTCCTCGCTCTCCCTGACCAGACGAAGGTCATCGAGCTGCAGCTCCAGTTCCGTAATGCGGTCCCTTAGGAGCTGCATCTCGATGCACTTGGCGCAGATGTAGACGTCCGGGAGGCTTGGAGACTCCAGGGCCTCCCACATCTGACACCGAGAACAGCAAACTGCCCTCACACTCATAATGCCCCTCTCCTCAAATAGCAACAGAAAATGAATGTCAAACCTTCCTCGCCTCGCCCGCTTCCGCCTAAGCCCGTTGAGCCGAAGCCCTTAAGTCTTCACTGTGCTCCCGGCTCACTCCGCCGCCCGCAAACTACGCTGCCCGCTCTATGAGGCTTTGTTCCTTTTAAATCTGCCGCGCTGCACTGCCCGACGTCACACGCCTGCGCAGTCCCGCCTCTCAGAAAGCCGTTGGAGAAAAAAAATAACGAAAATTTCAAAAATCTCTTTCTCGGCACTCCCACTCAGACTCTCAGACTCCTTCTTCGAATCAAACCCGAAGCAGGATGATGGGGATCTTTGATGCAGAACGTTCCCTTCTTGAGAGACCACCTCCTGTAGGTACCACTGATGGTAGAGAGAGACGTGCCCGTGATGTATTTTGCAGAGTCTACTGCTCTCTAGTCACCATCCATTCATGCAACCTCCAACCAATCAGAATTGGCCGCTGTAAGCTGGAAGGCAAAGACAGCAACGTGTGGTCCTCCACGTCTACCCGCATCCATATTGTGGAGTGCTGTTCTTCTGGAGAAGGTTGAAGCAAGTCCAGTGAAGAGCTAGCCACTCCCCCAGCCATCATGTGCACTCCCAGCCTAACACAGGATCAATACTGTAACACGATCTCAGGATCTGTCTAAGTCCAAGATTTGCAACTGGTCAGAATGATGGCTCCCAGCTGCTAACTGTTGAACCAAAATCAAGACTTTTAATGCATGACAGCAAGATCACAATCACAATTCCTGGTGGAGCCATTTTTAAATAAGTTAATGTAGCAAACTGGTTTTCAAGTAAAGTACTATTCAGGGATAAAAGAAATTATTTCTAGTCCCTGGACAAACAGAGCAACACAGTTCCCAGACCTCATTAGAAAAAAAAAGAATTGAAATCTTGTCAAATGTGTGGAGTCTGGAGGATTTCAATAGCACTACTGTAGAGCAGTTTTGAAAGCAGTAGCAGGGATGTGTCTGCCCTGGAGACAATCTGTTGTACAGGAGCGTCTCTCCTATTATCTCCTCCACATCAAACTCAAGCAGCACCACCCCCGAGGCTGACTAACATTTTTCCGATAATTGCAAAAATAGCTGAAGAAAATATAAGGACCCTACTCAAGTTTTACAAAGTTGAACGTGAGAAGTGTAATTTTCACTGACTCCACAAAGCTTATAAGTCGTTTGTCTTTTGAAATTTGTTGCATCACATGCCTGGGAGCATTTAAATGAGTCTACAGCTAACATGGTGAATGAGAGCCATCAAACATAGCACCGACTTACACTCAGTGACCATTCTTACTTTAGTAGGTACCTCCTGTACCTAATAAAGTGGCCACTGAGTGTATGTTTGTGGTCTTCTGCTGCTGTAGCCCGTCCACTTCAGGGTTAGACATGCTATGTACCCGGAGATGCTCCTTTGCACCACTGTTATAATGCATGGTTATTTAAGTTACTGTCGTCTTCCTGTCAGCTTGAACCAGCCCGGCCATTCTCCTCTGACCTTTCTCATTTACAAGGCACTTTAGTCCACAGAACCACCACCCACAGGTTTTTTTTTTTGTTTTTCGCAGCATTCTCTGTACACTCTAGAGACTGCTGTGTATAAAAATTCCAGGAGATCAGCAGTTTCTGAGGTACTCAAACCACCCCATCTGGCACCAACAATCATTTTTGGGTCAAAGTTGCTTAGATCAAATTTCTTCCCCATTCTGATGCTTGCTTTGAACAATGACTGAACCTCTTGGCCATGTCTGCATGTTTTTATGCATTGAGTTGCTGCCACATGACTGGCTGATTGGATATTTGCATTAATGAGCAGGTATACTGGTGTATCTGAATGTATTGCACCATCTTCATTGATGTAGAGCTGCAGAGGAACAGTCCAATAGGCCCATTAGCTCCTACGACTTTGTATCCTTCTCCTTCAAACCCCCAATGCTTCCCTCTCCACACCTTCTACCAATCCTTCCTCATCTAAGACTCTCTGGCTGTCCCTCGAAATCACTGCAACACTTTCAGTGTGCTGGATGAACTCAGCAGGTCAGGCAGCATGTTAGAAACGATGAGTCAACGTTTCGGGCCGGAACCCTTCGTCAGGACTGAAGAATGAAAGATGGGGAAGGATTTGAAGAATGCTTGTAGCTTCAGTTGAAAGACCAGTAATTTGAAAGACAAAGGGGTGGGGGAGGGGAAGCATTGACGTCATAACCCTGAAAACAATAGGTAGTAGACGAAGGAGGCGGAACCATGAGGGAGCTGGGGGAGGGGGTAGAGTGAAATAGGGATAGAGGAAGGGAGGGGGAGGGAATTACCGGAAGTTGGAGAATTCTATGTTCATACCAAAGGGCTGGAGACTACCTAGATGGTATATGAGGTGTTGCTCCTCCAACCTGAGTTTAGCCTCATCATGGCAGTAGGAGAGGCCATGTATGGACATATCTGAATGGGAATGAGAAGCAGAGTTGAAGTGGGTGGCTACCGGGAGATCCTGTCTGCTGTGGCGGACAGAGTGGAGGTGCTCGACGAAGCGGTCCCCCAATCTGCGTCGGGTTTCACTGATGTAGAGAAGGCCGCACCGGGAGCACCGGATGCAATAGATGACCCCAACAGACTCACAAGTGAAGTGTTGTCTCACCTGGAAGGACTGTTTGGGGCCCTGAATGGTGGCAAGGGAGGAGGTGTAGGGACAGGTGTAGCACTTACGCTTACAGGGATGAGTGCCGGGTGGGAGATCTGTGGGGATGGACGTGCGGATAAGGGAGTCACGGAGGGAACGATCCCTGCGGAAAGCGGAGAGCGGCAGAGAGGGAAAGATGTGCTTAGTGGTGGGGTCCTGTTGAAGGTGGCGGAAGTTGCGGAGGATAATGTGCTGGATCTGGAGGCTGGTGGGGTGGTATGTAAGGACAAGGGGAACTCTGTCCCTGGTGTGGTTGCGGGAGGATGGGGTGAGGGCCAAAGTGCGGGAAATGGAGGAGATGCGGGTTAGGGTATCATTGATGACGGTAGAAGGGAAACCATGATCCTTAAAGAAAGAGGACATTTGAGGTGTCCTGGAACGGGAAACCTCATCCTCGGAGCAGATGCGGTGGAGATGGAGGAACTGGGAATAGGGAGTGGCATTTTTGCATGTGGTGGGCTGGGAAGAGGTATAGTCGAGGTAGCTATGAGAGTCAGTGGGCTTGTAGAAGATGTCAGTGGACAGTCTGTCTCCAGAAATGGAGACCGAGACATCAAGAAAGGGGAGAGAAGTGTCCGAGATAGACCAAGTGAATTTGAGGGCTGGGTGGAAGTTTGAAGTAAAGTTGATGAAATTGACGAGCTCAGCATGGGTGCAGGAAGCAGCACCAATGTAGTCGTCAATGTACCGAAGGAAAAGTTGGGGAACAGTACCAGAATAGGTCTGGAGCATAGACTGTTCCACATAACCAACGAAGAGGCAGGTGTAGCTGGGTCTCGTGCGAGTTCCCATAGCTACACCCTTAGTCTGAAGAAAATGGGAAGAGCCAAAAGAGAAGTTATTAAGTGTGAGAACCAGTTCGAACAACCGGAGGAGGGTAGTGGTGGTGGGGAACTGGTGAGGTCAATTATCCAGGAAGTAGCGGAGGGCTTTGAGGCCTTCTTGATGGGGAATGGAGGTGTATAAGAATTGGACATCCATAGTAAAAATGTAGCAGTTGAAACCAGGGAATTGGAAGTTATTGAAAAGGTGGAGGGCATGGGATGTATCCTGGATGTAGGAGGGGAGGGACTGAACTATGGGTGACAAAATGGAGTCCAGGTACGCAGATACAAGTTCGGTGGAACAGGAGCAGGCAGAAACTATGGGTCTACCGGGACAGTCAGGCTTGTGTATCTTTGGGAGGAGGTAAAACTGAGCGGTACAGGGTGTGGGAATAATGAGTTTAGCGGCTGAGGATGGAAGGTCTCTGGAGTTGATAAGGGCAGTTATGGTGTGGGAGACAATGGTTTGATGTTCTTTGGTGGGGTCCTGTTCCGGTGGTAAGTAAGAGGACGTGTCAGAGAGCTGCCGTTTTGCCTCAGTGAGGTAGAGGTCCCTCCGCCAGACTACTACAGCACCACCTTTGTCAGCAGGTTTGATGGTGAGGTTGGAATTAGTGCGGAGAGAGTGGAGGGCATTCTACTACCCATTGTTTTCAGGGCTATGATGTCAATGCTTCCCCTCCCCCATCCCTTTGTCTTTCAAATTACTGGTCTTTCAACTGAAGCTACAAGCATTCTTCAAATCCTTCCCCATCTTTCATTCTTCAGTCCTGACGAAGGGTTCCGGCCCGAAACGTTGACTCATTGTTTCTAACTGATGCTGCCCGACCTGCTGAGTTCATCCAGCGTACTGAAACTGTTGCTTTGATCACAGCATCTGCAGATTATTTTGTGTTTACCTCGGAATCACTGATGATTCACATCCCTCAGTTCCATGGGTTCCAGTAAGGGCAATGAGGGAACTACAGATGGGGCTGGAGGGGTCAGCCTGGGAGCGTGGGTAGTTTGGTAAGTGGTCCCTTCCTTCCTTCTGCCACCAAAGGGCCTGTCCTTCTTGCCATCCTGAATGCTCCTTCTTCACTTTGATCCAAAGATATCCACTCCTCTGGGGAATTTTAAGTGCATTCTTGAATCTTTTCCTCTGTTCCCTTGACAGAATTCAGAATATTAATGAGTTCTTATGAGTTACGAGTTTTAGTTTATTGTCAGAGGCATACATACCCAGTGATAAATGCCACAAAAATGAGCTTTTTGCAGCAGTAGCTCATTACATTAAAAACATGAGAATCATAAATTAGATAAACTTAGAATAACATAAATTATACATAATGTACATTACAAAATAAACACAAATACACAAAATGATATTAGTGAAGTTGAGGGAATGTCTGACGTAGAGTTCAGAGTTTTCAGGAACCTGATGGCAATATGGAAGAACTTGCTGCTGAAGCTTGGGGTGTAGGTTTTCAGGTGTCTGTTTTCTCTGCCTGATAATACCATTCCTGAGGGAATCTGCAGATGCTGGAGATCCAAAGCAACACACACAAAATGCTGGAGGAACTCAGCAGGCCATGGAGTCCGGTTTTGAGCATGTGTCCGACCTGTAACTGGGTCATCAGTACAATAGTCAATAGACAATAGGTGCAGGAGTAGGCCATTCAGCCCTTCGAGCCAGCACCACCATTCACTGTGATCATGGCTGATCATCCACAATCAGTACCCCGTTCCTGCCTTCTCCCCATATCCCTTGACCAGGGACGCTAGCCTGGGAGAGGAAGCTGATGTTGCCTCATTTATCTTTCCAGTGATTTTGGAGGATTTTGAGGTGATCAGTGCGGGGGAATACGAGAGTAAATTGGTAATTTTGTTTATTATTGTCGCATGCACAGAGGCACAGTGAAAAACTTTGTTTTGTATACCATCACAATAGCACATTGAAGTAGAACAAGTGAAATCAATATTAGAATGCAGAATAAAGTGAAGGAGTAGAGTGCAGACAGGCAAAAAGATGCAAGGCCCTAACAAGGAAGCTTGTGAGATCAAGTGTCATTCTTGTCATTTTAGGGGACCATTCAATAGCCTTGCAATGACTATTAATTGTAAGGTTATTGAATGATCCCCTTAGGATAGAAGCTGTCCTTGAGCCTCGTGATAAATGCTTTCAGGCTTTTGTACCTTCTGTCTGATGTGCGTGGGGAGAAGTTAGAATGACCAGCGAAGGTGGGGTAGGTGCTGAGATTATGCAAATTCTTCCTGTCTGGATATCTTGCTGTGTGGAGGCAACTTCATCCCCACTTGGCAATCATTTTCACTCTGCAGAGGTAGCATGGAGTAAGGTTGCAATCTGGCTTGTCAGTGTGTGTGTGTGTGTGTGTGTGTGTGTGTGTGTGTGTATGTGTGTGTGAGCGAGATTGTGTGTGTGCACGTGTGTGTGTATGTGCATTCGTGTGTGTGAGAGAATCTGTGTGCATTCATGTGTGTGTGTGTCTGTGTGGTGTGTGTGTTTGTGTGCATTCATGTGTGTGAGAGAGTTTGTGTGTGTGTGTGTGTGTGTGTGTATATGGTTGTGTGTGTTTGCGTGTGTGTGTGTGTGTGTGTGTGTGTGTGAGGGTTTGTGTGTTTGTGTTTGTGTGCACTCGTGTGTGTGTGAGAGAGTTTGTGTGTGTGTATATGGGGTGTGTGTGTGTTTGGGTTTGTGTGTGAGTGTGTATGTGAATGTGTGTGTGTTTGTGTGTGTGTGGTGTGTGTGTATTTGTGTGTGCGGTGTGTGTTTGTGTGTGTGTGTGTGTGTATTTGTGTGTGCGGTGTGTGTTTGTTTGTGTGTGTGTGTGTGTGTGTGTGTGTGTGTGTGTGTTTGTGTGTGCGCGCACGCAGTTGACTTTCTTTCAGCATGCCCCACTGCTGTGACATGCTGACAAGATGGAGCAGTATCTGATGGAGGGCTGAAGGTGCCACCACTGGCCTGGGCCAATGGTAGGTGAGGAAACCACAACTTCCACAGAACAAGCGGTCCTGGCATTAGCTCCAGTGTCTGACCCAATGAACATGAAGGAAAATACAACAGCGATGAGGAAATGTGGCATTGTTTTCTCTTGGGTGCTGACCACAGCAGATGTACTGTACTATCACTTTCTGCTTGACCACTTACTGCTTCTGATATAACAAGTGCTGATAAGGTATCCAGACTATCAGGAAGACTTCAAACACGAGCAATTCTGCAGATGCTGAAAATTCAAGCAACACACATCAAAGTTGCTGGTGAACGCAACAGGCCAGGTACCTCTTCCTAGAGATGCTGCCTGGCCTGCTGCTTTCACCAGCAACTTTGATGTGTCAAAGTTATCAGGAAGACTTGCCTTGCACTGGAATTGACACAGCTCTTGTATGGAGCACAGACAGGAAGAACATGCCTCGCTGCTGTTTGAGCTCTTTAACTCCAGCACTTGAAACATCAAACTCTGTGCAGAAGCAGATGCCTGAATCAGAACTGAATTATTCCCAACTGCATTGAAGTGGTTTAGCAGACTAAATGATCTTTTTGTTGAAAGCCCCTATTCCCCTTGCGATGACTCACCCGAAGGGCAGAACCAAAGTTTTAAACTATTGTGCAACAGCAAACACTTCAATACTCAGTAACTCTTTGATAACAGTTCGAATGGCAAATTACTACCAGGTGATAATTAAATCTGGAAATGCCTTTCTTAACTTTTGTTCTTTCTTATGTCTGACTCTTTTCTCTAAGGTACAGTGGCATGCAAAAGTTTGGGCACCCCGGTCAAAATGTCTGTTGCTGTGAATAGCTAACTGAGTAAAGGATGACTTGATTTCCAAAAGGCATAAAGTTAAAGATGGCACATTTCTTTAATATTTTAAGCAAGATTACTTTTTTATTTCCATCTTTTACAGTTTCAAAATAACAAAAAAGGGAAAGGGCCCGAAGCAAAAATTTGGGCACCCTGCATGGTCAGTACTTAGTAACACCCCCTTTGGCAAGTATCACAGCTTGTAAACGCTTTCTGTAGCCAGCTAAGAGTCTTTCAATTCTTGTTTGAGGGATTTTCGCTCATTCTTCCTTGCAAAAGGCTTCTAGTTCTGTGAGATTCTTGGGCCATCTTGCATGCACTGCTCTTTCAAGGTCTATCCACAGATTTTCGATGATGTTTACGTCGGGGGACTGTGAGGGCCATGGAAAAACCTTCAGCTTGCGCCTCTTGAGGTAGTCCATTGTGGATTTTGTGGTGTGTTTAGGATCATTATCCTGATGTAGAAGCCTCCCTCTTTTCATCTTCAGCTTTTTTTTGACAGACAGTGTGATGCTTGCTTCCAGAATTTGCTGGTATTTAATTGAATTCAATCTTCTCTCTACCAGTGAAATGTTCCCCATGCCACTGGCTGCAACACAAGCCCAAAGCATGATCGATCCACCCCTGTGCTTAACAGTTGGAGAAGTGTTTTTTTCATGAAATTCTGCACCCTTTTTTCTCCAAACATACCTTTGCTCATTGCATCCAAAAAGTTCTATTTTAACTTCATCAGTCCACAGGACTTGTTTCCAAAATGCATCAGGCTTGTTTAGATGTTCCTTTGCAAACTTCTGATGCTGAATTTTGTGGTGAGGATGCAGGAAAGGTTTTCTTCTGATGACTCTTCCATGAAGGTCATATTTGTGCAGGTGTTGCTGCACAGTAGAACAGTGCACCACCACTCCAGAGTCTGCTAAATCTTCCTGAAGGTCTTTTGCAGTCAAACGGGGGTTCTGATTTGCCTTTCCAGCAATCTTACGAGCTGTTCTCTTGGAAAGTTTTCTTGGTCTTCCAGGCTTCCACTTGACCTCCACTGTTCCTGTTAACTGCCATTTCTTAATTACATTACAAACTGAGGAAATGGCTACCTGAAAACACTTTGCTATCTTCTTGTAGCCTTCTCCTGCTTTGTGGGCATCACTTATTTAATTTTCAGAGTGCTAGGCAGCTGCTTAGAGGAGCCCATGGCTGCTGATTGTTGGGACAAGGTTTGAGGAGTCAGGATATTTATAAAGTTTTGAAATTTGCATTACCTGGCCTTTCCAATGACTGTGAACAAGCCATAGCCCTAACAAGCTAATTAAGGTCTGAGACCTTGGTAAAAGTTATCTGAGAGCTCAAATCTCTTGGGGTGCCCAAACTTTTGCATGGTGCTCCTTTCCTTTTTTTCCCACTTTAAAATTGTACAAAACAAAAATAATACACTAATCCTGTTTAAAATGTTGAAAAGAATGTTTCATCTTTAACTTTATGACTTTTGGGAATTAGTTCATCTTCTACTCACTTAACTATTCACAGTAACAGAAATTTTGATCAAGGGAGCCCAAACTTTTGCATGCCACTGTAATAACTTATCACTCCATTGCGGGTCTGGACCTTGAGTAATCTCAGGCTATTTGACTGTGGGCAACGTTGACAAGCTTCAACAACTCCTCAGCTCATTTCACCACTGTAAACTCTCACAGCACCAAGCCGACCATCTGGCCAATCAAGCCTCTGCTTATTCTTTGAATCAGCCTCTCTCCCTGCTCTTTATCCTACAGTGCTGCACCCTTCTCTCTTTCGAGAAAGTTTTGAAAGTTCCTGTTCAACATATTCTTATCAGGTACCAATTTCCCAACCACAATGGCTCCCTGCTGAAAAGCCTCCACCTGCCCCTCTCCAGTGCTGTAGATAACTCAGTACATGAGACAATATCAAACCAATTCTCCAGTGTACCATTTTAACCAGAATGACTGTAAACTTCACCCTCCTGGAAACAGAGAAGTTCAATAAGCCCAATGTGGAAGTGGTAAATGTCGTGCTTGGAAACTATAATCTGGAGTTGTCTTTAAAATTTTTTCAACCATTGGGTCTGCTTTGTTTTAATACCGGTGCCCAGGCCAATATTAGTCCCTTGATTAATGTGACAAAATTAAAGAACAAATCACTATCACATTCCTAAACACACACCTCTCAGCTGGCCTGCCGCTTTATCCCTACATTACAGTAGTGGTCATCACAGGAGCTCGACAAGTACAGCTACTTGTCACAGTTCCCATGACTCAGGTTCAATCCTCTCCTCTGGAACATGTGAAGTTTACATGTTCTATTGCATTTCCTCCCACATCCCAAAGACAAGCAGGTTGGTGGATTAATTGGCCACTGTAAATTGCCTCTAATAGGTCGGAAGTAAGGGGGAGTTTGGAGCGTTAAGGGTGAGGAAATAGGTTACAGGGAAGTAAGTGGGAGAGTGAGTCAAGTGTGCTGAGAGCCCAGAGCTTTATCATGTCCTTTTACCATTGCAGCTTATGACCAGCTAGGCAAAATTGTCAATTCACAGTGGAATCCCAAAAGCAGAACCAATAACATTTTGATTTTGAGCATTATAGCTTATAGCTGCTTTAAAAGTTAAAACTGGTAATGCATGCAGGGAAGACTTAGCTAATCTTAGCTAATGCAGGACATCAAATTTCACGCCCAGCTGTCACTTTTTTCTTCAGTTTCAACCAGTAAGTTTTGGGGATAAGTCCATTAGGAAATGCTGAGCTGTTCCCACCACCTCCAGATTTTGTTACTGTGTATAATTGTTTGTGACTTGGACAGCTTCAGTCTGCCAAACGTTATTGTGTTTGACATTCGTTCCTATATAACAGTCTCTGCGCTCCATAAACACACCACCCTGTCTTTACAAAACAGAACCGGTCACTAGCCCCTTGACTTTCCCTGTCAAGGCTATGATTTCATTGCCTACGTCCAGATTCCTTGAAGTGACAGGATAGGTTAAACCTCTATGCCCACACTCTGGGGCGCATGTCTAAATATTTATACCATACATATAGGAGAAAAAGAATATGACTAATGACTTGAGACATTATTCCTATAAGATCACATTTCTCAAAGACTGCCTGGGTATCCTTGAATTGTCTACCATAACTGTAAAGAAGGCTGACATAAACTTGGAAGATGAAGGAAGTCTACCAACCCAGTGAAAACGTTGATTTTCAAGGCAACTGTCAAACATTTTGACACCAAAATGAGACTGAATATTTATGTCTTTGTGAGACAAAAGCCCACCATGTCTTGCCTCCGATTTCATCTCCTATCTGATGTAAAACAAGCTTCAATTCAAGGCAGCGCCAGGAAGAATTTCAGAACCAAAGACCAATTGCAGCAGCTTCAACTGTAATTCTGTGGTGAATTTTTCTGTCATGTAAGGGTCCCAAGGTCAGCATGTACTGCACAGTACATGCCTTTGAAAAGTCAAAGTTGTGTTTAATATCATATGCACAAGTACATGTCAGCACAGGTGCAATGAAAACCTTGCTTGGAGCAACCTCACAGGCGCAGAGTATCATACACTACAAGCACCATAGTATTGCTATTCTGAGGTAGTGACTATGGTTGTGCAGGTTGGTTCAACAACAGAATGAAGGAAAGGAGGTGTCCTTGAACTTGGTGGTGTGGAACTTCAGAATTCTGCATTCCCTGACTGATGGTAGCTATGAGCTACGGAGGCACCTGATAAAATAGGCCATGGTTTCCTTAAGCAAAAATCTTGCTTGACAAATCTGTTGGAATTCCTTGTGGAAATAACAATTAGCATGTACAAAGGACAATCGGTGGATGTTTTGTACATGGATTTTGGAGGGCTTTTGGCAGGGTGTCGCACATAACACTGCTTAGCAAGATAAGAGCCCATGGTATTATAGGAAAGATTTTGGCATGGATAGAGCATTTGCTGATTGGCAGGAGGCAAAGAGCAGGAATAAAGGAAGCCTTTTCTGATTGGCTGCCAAGTGTCAGTGTTGGGACTGCTTCTTTTTCTGTTGTATGTCAATGATTTGGATGATGGAATTATTGGCTTTGTGGCTAAGTTTGCTGACAATACGAAGATAGCTGGAGGGGCAAGTGATGTTGAGGAAGCAGGAAAGCTGCAGAAGGACTTGGGCAGATTGGGAGAATGGGCGGTGAAGTGGCAGATGGAATACAGTGTTGGGAAGTGCATGGACGTGCTCTTTGGTTTAAGGAATAATAGCATGGACTGTTTTCTAAAATAGGAGAAAATTCAAAAATCTGAAGTGCAAAGGGTCATGTAGGATTCCAAAAGGGTTATTTGCAGGTTGAGACAGTGGTGAAGAAGGCAAATGCAATGCTAGCATTCATTTCAAGAGGACTAAAATATAAAAGAACGGATGTAATGCTGAAGCTTTATAAGGCACTGGTGAGGACTCAGTTGGAATATTGTGAGAGTTTTGGGCCCTTTATCTAAAAAAGGACGTGCCGACATTGGAAAGAGTTCAGAGGAGTTTCATGATAATGATTCTGGGAATGAATGAGTTATCGTATGAGGAGTGTTTGATGGCTCTGGACCTGTACTTGCTGGAATTTAGAAGGGGGGGGGATCTCATTAAAATGTAACAAATATTGAAATGCCTAGATAGAGTGGATGTGGAGAGGATGTTTCCTATAGTGTGGGAGTCCGAGACCAGAGGCACCAGCTTCAGAATAGAGGGACATTTATTTATATCGGAGATAAGGAGGAATTTCATTAGCCAAAGGGCAACAATTCTGTGAAATTCATTGCCACAGTTGGCTGTGGAGGCCAGGTCATTGGGTGTGTTTAAGGCGGAGGGTGATAGGCTCTTGAGTAGTCATGGCATGAAGGGATACGGGGAGAAGGCAAGACATGGGGGCAGAAAGGGAAATAGATCAGTCATGATGAAATGGAGGAGCAGACTCAATGGCCTAATTCTGTTTCTTTGTCTTATGACCTTGTGACCTTGCTTCCATGTAAATACTTCTGATGGTGGGTGGGGATATGCCAGATATATACTGGACGGAGACCACTACTCTCTGCTGCTTCTTATGTTCCTGCACACTCAAATTACTGTACCAGAATATGATGTAAACAGTCAGGATACATTCAAAAGTACATCTGTAGAAATCAGTATTCAGTCACATACCAAAGCTACTTAACCTTCCAAGAAAGTAAAGATGCTGGTGAGCCTTTCTTGCGATTACATCTGTGAAGAGGTGTACCGCTGCTTTCTTGAACCTTAAAGTGTTGTAGAGGAAGTCCCAACGTTTAGACCGAGTGATGATACAGGTTTCCCCCCCAAAGGTAGAACGTTCCCATGAAACGGTTCGTAAACCGGAATGTCATAAAGTGAATAAGCGATTACCATTTATTAATATGGGAAAAATATTTGAGCGTTCCCAGACCCAAAAATAACCTACAAAAATCATGCCAAATAGCACAAAAAACCTAAAATAACAGTAACATATAGCAAAAGCAGGAATGATATGATAAATACACAGACTAAATAGAGTAGAAATACTTTTCTGCAGCACTGTCTAGCGCAGCACTCTCAGCAGACGCGCTCTCAGCAGAAACACTCTCTCCAGTAACCTTTAAGCTACAGAGCTGCCAAATCATACCAAATAACACATAATGGCCTACTTCTGCTCCTTTGTCTTATGGTCTGATGGTCTTATAAAAATACACAGCCTATATAAAGTAAAAATAATCTATGTACAGTGTAGTTTCACTTACCGGAATCAGGAAGACTCCAATAAATTGCAGTTTCATCACAGTTAAACACTTGCTTATACGAATAATCACCCGACGCAATGGGCAATCGCCTCTGATCTGGGCTGACATTTACATGCCGGGCGGTACCTAATTAATTAGCTTGTCTATTTCGGCTTTTTTCTTAAAGATGTGCTGGGTGTGTTCCGACTACCGCTGTACCGCTGCATTCTTCGCAGCCCGGTATTGGTCCACGACCCGGACGTTGGGGACCACTGCTTAAACTATGAAGCTGCCCTTGCCTCAGAAACCGATCAAACCACCCATGACCACCTCCAAATTCCACTTTTTGCAACACTTTCATCACCATTGTCCAGTGCTTTCTGTTCCAGCTTATTGAAAAAACTGACTGATTTCTCCTTAAGTATAAGAAAACTTAATGGAACACCACGCTTTGTTCACCCATCAATCCACTCAAGCAATAGACTTTCCATTTTATCCATTATTGGATGCCGACTAAGAGAAACCACTTTGCTACGAGCAGAACCAACTGTAACATCGGCAGCTTTCAAAATTCTTTCTCTCTGCGTATAAATAGTGCAAATGGTGGATGCAGACAAGTTCAACGCACGGACAAAGTCCTTACTTCGTTCACCATGATCAAAACGCTTAATTATGTCTAGTTTTTTGCTAAGTGTAATACCCTTACAAGCTCTTTTAGGCTTTTCTGATACCTTGGAACTCATCTTGCTAACGGATGCACAAAATAAATCAAGATAAAGCATGTGTTTAAGCAATGGCGGCTAGAATGCAGCTCCAGGGGAGGAGCTTGGCTGTTCGGGTGCGCGCTGCCTTTTATCATAACAGTGAAAACACCTTCTGTTAGCGAAAACAGGTAACTAATGTAGGTGTTTTGTAACAGTGAGGTGTTGTAAAGCGAATGTTTGGAAAACGGGGGTGGGGGGGGTGTGGATGGCGGCACCTGTAAAGGAAAGGAGAAATACTTCTGTCAGGATGGGGTGATCCATATGTCTGTTGAGTTGGGAGATGTGGTTGGGGTAACCAAAGTGAGTAACTGCATTGCATTTTGTAAATGATGCATATTGCAGTCTTTATGTACCAGGGAAGGATGGAATGAAGATTTAGGGTGGTGGATGGGGTGTCAGTCAAAAGGGTTACTTTATCCGGGATTCAGACACATGTTGGCCTTGAACTTCTGGATGGTAGAGCCTATTGATTGGAGGTGTGATGTTCTAATATACTCAAAATAACAAAAGATTTATTATTCGGAAACGTCTCTACTTCAATTTACACGGGGTAGTGAGGGGGTGGAAGTTGATCCATATTTCCTCAACCGAATGGAAACCCAATATCAAAAGCTATTGGTTTGAAATCCTGAAAGTTTGAGAGTGTTCCTTAAGAGTAAGGAAGAAGACAAAATCATTTTCCATCTCTTCTCCCCTCAGTTGTTTTAATAGATTCCAAAGAATGAACAGAAGTCTCAGACTCCGCTAGATTTTTAACTGGCAAGACTTCAGAGGAGAAGATTGGTATTACTTAAAATTCTTCTTCATCCAAAATTATCAAACATTCTGACAAAGAATTCCTGTTCTGAATCAAACATTTCATGTAAGAAATTATATCACTGTCTAGGAGAAGAAAAGGAAATGTTAGGGTAGTAAGATTTCTTGTCTAGAAATCAATATTAATCATGTGTGTAGTATGCAGTGGAATGACCAACTGAATCACACAAAACTGCTGGTGAAATTGAGTGGACATGTGCTCAGTGCAAAGGCATTTTTTACAACATTGATAAAAAAAGGACCTGTTCCGATCCACTGAGAACTTCTCGACTAGCTCACAGTGAATATATTATTCCTGCCTTTGGATTGCTAGAAAACAACTTTTGCCCAAGGATAACAGCATCTGCAGATTATTTTGTGTTAACAACTCCAGGATTTCCAATCCAGAATTGTTGGTGAAATTCCTCTAACTAGGGAACATCTATACTCTGAATAGAATTATCTCAGTGTAATTAGGGAAGTTGAACTGTGTAAGGGTATTGACAGTGGTTATGTTGCCAGTGTGTTTGTGGGGATGATGAACTGGCATCTCTCGAGTTGTCTGAGGCTGATGTTGCTGATATCACCACAATAATACTTTGAAGAACTTACTGTATTTGGATTACTTTTGGCATCACCAGGAGTCAACACTGACATTATCACTCCAAATCTTCAACTTCAAGTCTATTGTTGTCAATGGCATACATATAGAGGGTATAGATGCATTGAAAATGAACTTTTTGCAGCAGCAGCACAGGACAAATAAACATTGACATAAACTTAAGTTAACATAAATTAAACGTAACACCATGTTATAAGTAAATTATATGCACGCGTGCAAAATAATCAACAAAATTTAACATAATGACAAAGATGTTCGCCAGGAAGTAACATGGCCTTGACGTTTGGTGACTTGTTGAAAGCTGATCTCTGCTGATCTACTAATCAAAGACTACTCCCACAGTTACAAGACTATTGAACAGACATCTTGTACATTTAGATGGACCCTTGAGCTTGTGATCTATCTGGTTTTGGCCTTGCACCTTATTGTCTGTCTCCATCACACTTTCTCTGCAACTACTCTATTCTGCATTCTGTTATGGTTTTCTCCTGTACCACCTCAATGTACTGATGTGACAAAATGATCTGTATGGATGGCAGACAAATCAAAGAGCTGATGAGGGGTCTTGGGCTGATATGCTGACTGCTTAGTCCCTCCAAGGATGCTGCTCAACTTGCTGATTTCCTCCAGCATTTTGTGTGTGTTGCTTAAGATTTCCAGCATCTGCAAAATCTCACGCTCTTAAAGTTGTTCACTGTACCTTGGTACATGTGGCAGTAATAAACCAACTTAGCATTTTACCAATAATGACTGCAAACTTCAACCTGTTAGAAACACACAAGCTTAATTAGCTCAATGTTATAGAGTCAAAGGGCTACAGAACACAGCAGTACAGATACAGGCTTGTCCCATCTACCTGCACCCACCATAGCGCTCTATATCTCATCCATGTGCCTATCCAAACCTCTTAGATGTTGCGATTGAACCCCCATCCACCACTTGCGCAGGCATCTCGTTCCACACCCAACATAAAATTTATTATCAGAGTACATCCATGTCACCACATACAACCCTGAGATTCTTTTTTTTCTGCGGGCAGACTTAGCAAATCTATAGAAACGAACTGACAATAAACTGGACTGGTCTAAGAACACTGAGGCTGTCTACAAGAAGGGTCAGAGCCGTCTCTATTTCCTGAGGAGACTGAGGTCCTTTAACATCTGTCGGATGACGCTGAGGATGTTCTACGAGTCTGTGGTGGCCAGTGCTATCTTGTTTGCTGTTGTGTGCTGGGGCAGCAGGCTGAGGGTAGCAGACACCAACAGAATCAACAAACTCATTCGTAAGGCCAGTGATGTTGTGGGGATGGAACTGGACTCTCTGACGGTGGTGTCTGAAAAGAGGATGCCATCCAAGTTACATGCCATCTTGGACCATGTCTCCCATCCACTACATAATGTACTGGTTGGGCACAGGAGTACATTCAGCCAGAGACTCATTCCACCGAGATGCAGCACTGAGCGTCATAGGAAGTCATTCCTGCCTGTGGCCATCAAACTCTACAACTCCTCCCTTGGAGGGTCAGACACCCTGAGCCAATAGGCTGGTCCTGGACTTATTTCCTGGCATAATTTACATATTACTATATAATTATTTACGGTTTTATATTGTTATATTTATATTCTTGGTTGGTGCAACTGTAACGAAACCCAGTTTCCCTTGGGATCAATAAAGTAAGACTATGACTATGACTATGACTATGAAAATTAGGTGTGAGCAGGATCAGTGGACAACAAACTGTGCAAATTCAGATATAAATAAATAACAGTAAATAATGAGCGTGAAATAACAAGATAAAGTGAGACCATTGGTTGTGGGAACACCAGAAGTAGAATAAGTGTGGTTATCCCTTTTGTTTAAGAGCCTGATGGTTGAGGGGTAATAACTGTCCTTGTACCTGCAGATGCAAGTCCTGAGGTACCTGTGCCTTCTACCTGATCGCAACAGTGAGAAAAAGACATGGCCTTGGTGGTGAAGAACTTCAGTGACGGATGCTGCTTTTCTACGGCAGGTGTGATCAATGGTTGGGAAGGTTTTAGCCCTAATATACTGGGTGGATGATGCACCTTTTGTAGGGTTTTCCTCTCAAAGGCATTGGTGTTCCCATACCAGGACGTAATGCAGCCGTCAGCAATCTTTCTACCACACATCTATAAAAGTTTGCCAAAGTTTTTGATGACATGCTGACACTCCACAGACTCCTGAAGAAATAGAGGCGGCTGTTGTGCTTGCTTTCCAATTCTGTTTATATGCTGGGTCCAGGACAGGTCCTCTGAGATAGTGCCACCCGGGAATTTAAAGTTACTGACTCTCTCCTCCTCTGAACCTTCAATGATTACAGGCTCATGGACCCCTGGTTTCCCTCTCCTGAAGTCTACAATCAGTTCCTTGGTCTTATTGAGAGATTGTTGTTATTATACCACGCAGCCAAATTTTTAATCTCCCTCCTGTATGCTGATTCATCACCACCTTTGATACAGACGACCACAGTGGTGTTATCAGGAAAGTTGTACTTGGTGTTGGAGACGTACTTAGCCATACAGTCATGGGTGTAAAGCGAGTAGAAGAGGGGGCTAAGCACACATCCCTGTGATGGTCCTATGCTGATGGAGATACTGGAGGAGATGATTTTGCCAATCTGAACTGACTGGAGTCTACAAGCGGAGAAATCCAGGATCCAATTGCACAAGGGAGTATTGAGGCCCGGGTCTTGGAGTTTACTGGTTAGTTTTGAGGGGATGATGGTATAAAATGCTGAACTGTAATTGATAAAGAGCATCCTGATGCAGGCACCTTTGCTGTTCAGATGTTCCAGGGTTGTGTGAAGAGCGAATGAGATGGCATCTGCTGTAGACCTGCTGCTTTGGTAGATGAACTGGAGTGGATCCAAGTCACCATCCAGACAGGAGCTGATATGCTTCAACACCAATCTCTCAAAACACGTAATCTATGTGGATGTAAGTGCCACTGGGCAATAGTCATTTAGACCGGTTACCACACTCTTCGTGGACGCTGGTATGATTAGGTGGGTACCACACACTGCTGGAGCAAGAGGTTAACTATATCCGTGAATACGTCAACCAGCTGGTCAGCACAGGTCTTCAGTACTCGGTCAGGTACTCTATCTTGATTGGAAGGAAGCCCACACGTTATCTTCAGTTACTGAGACCAAAGGATCATCAGGAGACATGGGGGTGTGCGATGGTTCCTTTCTCTTCTGGTGGTCAAAGTGAGTATAGAAGGCACTGAGCTCATCTGGAAGTGAAGCTCTGCCGTCCCCTGTGTCGCAAGATTTAACTTTGTAGGAGGTTATGGCATTCAAACCCTGCAACAGCAGTCGAGCATCCCTCATTCACTCCAAACTAGCCTAGAATCTCCACTTTGCCCGTGAGATGGCTTTCCGGGGATCATACCAGCACCTCTTGTATCATGCTTGATCTCCAGACTTGAATGCCTCCGACCCGGCTCTTAGCAAATTCCGAATTTCGTTGTTCGTCCAGGGCTTCTGTTTGGGGAAAATACTAAATGATTTCACGGGGACTCACTCATCCGCAGCTGTTTTAATAAAGTCTGTTTATTACAACCCTGGTGTAGTCATTCAGGTCCACAGATGAGTCCTTAAACACAGCCCCCGGCCCACCGCCTCAAGGCAATCCTGTAACCGTTCCTCAGCCTCCCGTGAGCACCATTTAGTTGCCTTGATTTCAGGAGTCTTGCTCTATAGGCTCTGTCTGTATGCAGGTGGTAGGAGTACAGCCAAATGACCTGACTTGCCAAAATGCAGTGTCGGGAAGGAACAAAAGGCATTCCTATTATAATGTAGCAGTGGTTTTGTGTGTTGGGATCTCTGATGCAGCAAGTAATAACTCAGCAGGGTTTTCTTTAAACAGGCCTGATGAAAGTTGCTAACTATAATCTGAAATGCGTCGGGATGGGCTGTTTCTTGCTTGCAGACAACATCATGCCATTCTCTGAGTGAAGGAAATTTCCCTTCGATTCCCCCTTGAAGATTCCACCTTTAACCGTAAACCTATGACCTCGGGTAAAAGCCTGCATGTATTTACCTCATCTACATCCCTTGTGATTTTGGTACCTCTATGAGATCTCCCCTCACTCCTGCACTCCAGGGATGAAGTCCTAACCTATTCAATCTATTCCTATAATTCAGGTACTCAGGCCACGGCAATGTTCTTGTAAATGGGATGAAATGCGTTGAAATGGGGAAAATTTAATCTGAAGTTGCCTTTAAACCTCCTTCTACCACTGTGCCCACCTTACTTTAATAGATGTGACTAGGCCAATATTAATTCTTTGACTAATGTGACTAAAGTGAAAAACAGGTCACACTTGCATTCCTCAAGCTCACACCTTACAGTCGGTCTGCCGCCTTCACAACATTACAGTCATCACTATAAATGAACTAGTACAGCAACTGCTTCACAGTTTCAGTGACCTAGGTTCTACCTTGTCCTCTGACGCTGCCTGGAGTTTGCATGTACCACTGTGTGGATTTCCTCCCATCCTATGTGAGGTTGCTGGATGAATTGGCCATTGTATACTGCCTCTGATGTGTTAGGGACAGACAGGAGAATTAGAAGTGAGGGAAGAATGGATCGCAGGGGAGTAAGCGGGAGAATGAGTCAGATATTCTGTTATTGTTTTCCCTTGTACTACCTCAGTGTACTAATACGATGAAATGATCTGTATTGTTGGCATGTAAAACAAAGTTTTTCATTGTACTTCAGAATATATGGCAATAAAAAACCTTACCAATTTTACATAATGCAATATTGAGAAGGAGAACAGAAATATAGTCCGAGGTACTGTTAGGGTTTTTCAGGTCAGTTCAAGATCCCGATATCAGTGGGAATGCAGTTCTTGTTGAATTTAAAGGTTTTGGTCTTCGGACTCCTGTTCTTCCTGCCCGACGACAGCATTGAGGTGAGGGCATTACTGGGATGGCGGCGATCCCTAATGATGGGTGTTGCCTTCCTGAGGTGTCACCTCTTGCTGATGGAGGGGAGAGCGGTACCCGTGATGGAACTGGCTGAGTTTGGCACCCTCTGTAACCTCTTGCGTTCCTGTGCATTGGAGTTTCCATAGCAGGCCACGAAACAATCTGTAGTCCAAGGCTCTGGATTACTCGTCCAGACGCACCTTTGCCTTTATCAGCATATACTTAAGAAATATCTTCACTCCTAGTAGGTTCAGTGATTGAAGTAGATTACACCAGCTCTGGGTGATATCACTTGTACATAAAATGCAAGATCAGGGAATTTGCTTAGAAAAAGTATCTTTAATTGAATGGCTTGCATTGCTTTGGTGCAGTATGTACATTCATTATTAAATGAAAAAGACATTTTTGACCAGGCTCCTCTGGAGCCAATGACAGATTAACTCGTTTGTGGTTTCTTTGTCCAATTGCCACTGAGTTTATGTGGTAGAGTTAATTAAACCCCAGTCCACAGTGTGGGAGGCAAGTGTTGGTGGATTGAGTCCAGCTGGTTACAGGGTTGAATCAAGATCTGCTGAGCATTATGAATGATCAGAGTTGGAAACTGGTGCAAACATAGAGGCTGGAGCACCGAGTGTGCCAGCTGATTGATTCAATCTCACATTGCGGCACAGGGCCATGGGATAATGAGGAGGGCTCTCATCCAATTCCTAGTGAGAACATAACTGGTTCATTTTCAGTCAGAACAGCAGTGGGGGGCTTGGTCTTGGCTCTCAGCAACAACACTTGCAGCCCAAAGATTGGTTAGGGTTCCCTTTTGTATTCTCTCCAGTGGTCCTTGCTGAGATCATACCAAGATTAACTACTTTTCAAACTTCTGCATTCTTACTTTGCACCTTTCTTAGTGTGAACTGAGCATGTTTTGAAGAACAGCTGAGATGATACACAAAAGATTCATTTGGATGTTACCAAGACAGGGGTGGGGGGGGGAGTAGGGGGACATAAGGAGAGGCTGGATAGACTGGGACATTTTTTCTCTCTGGAACGTGGGATGCTGATTGGTGGTTTTGTATAGGGGTATAGATAATGTGAATAGTGTGACGAAAGAGGGTTACAAAAGTACACATAGACTAAGATGTTAACTGTCCTGTGCTGGCACCAGTGGGATCAACAGTTGATCTGCCACCTGTCTTCAGGAGAGAGAGATAAGTAAGACAATGGAGCAGCATTTGGAAATGTTAATGAAGAGACGAGAGAGTTTAACGGAAGGAGACACCGATCTGAGTAGTGTCAAGACCGGCTCCTTTTGAACCCTGAACTGTTTGAAGTGTGATGGACAGGCGATACCCCAGCAGGGGGATAAAAAGGGGCAGGTTCGCTGAGATGACACACACGATACCACGAGGTAACGAGACCCTGGAAGCGGTGTGCCCCCCACAAGTTGGTGGGAGTTTTTGGAGGACTGATTGCAGGACCAGCCATAGATGCACAGGGTGGAAAGATACGGTCGGCGGGAACCTGGTGTGTGTGTCCACCCTTGCCTGGGTGCCGGGTTCACCGCAGAAGAACGATTGTATCTGGAACAGAGGGGTCACAGTCGGTGACCTCAGAAGACATTACAAAGGGCTCGCCTGAAGGCTAACTGCAAGGAATATCGAAGGTCTGTTTGGAATCCGATTTGCATATTCATTCGTTCTCTCCCTCTCTCTCTCCAACGACGTGACAGCAACTACTGCGAACTGAATTAAACTGAGCTCTGTCACTTGTGATTGATCATTTTACCCCTAGACTGTGATAGAGCTTGATTGACCCCATTATCCTAGTTCTGTGTACATGTGTGTTTATTCATTGCTAACCTGTTGCATTTATATCCTTACTATTAGAGTACTGTGTTGCTTATTTCTTTAATAAAACTTTCTTAGTTCCAGTAATCCAGACTCCAACTGAGTGGTCCACTTCTGCTGGTTTGGCAACCCAGTTACGACGTATGTAACAATAGCCACAATCTTTTCCCCACAGTAGAGGAGTCCAAAATTAGAGGGCATATGTTTAAGGTGAGAAGGGAAAGATTGATGTATATATCTATTCACTTATCTACGTAGAGCAGAGGTTCCAAACCTGGGGTCCAAGGACCCCTTGGTGTATGGTGGGTGACCATGGTATAAAAAAGATGGGAAACCCTTGATTTAGAGATACTGCACGGTAACAGGCCCTTCTGGCCCAGTGAACCTGTGCGTCCCCACTACTCCCATGTGACTAACCAACCCACCAACCCACATGTCCTTGCAACGTGCAAGGGAACCCATGCAGGCCACTGGGAGAACCTGAAAACTCCTTACAGTCAGCGGCAGAGTTAAACATCGGTTACTGCCTCTGTAATAGCGTTGTGCCATCTGCCACCCAACGGACCTGAGGGGCAACTTCTTCTTCAGACCGTGGGTGGTGGTGGGTTTATGGAATGAGCTGCCAGAGGGAACTGGTAGAGGTACCCACATCAAACACTTTCTTGTGTTTATGAGGTGGGTACTTCTAAAGAGCATTTGGACAGGTACATGGATAGGAAAGGTTGGATAAAACAGGAAATACAAGCAAACAGGACTAGCGCGGTCAGGCAACTTGGCTGGCGTGAAGGAGTTGGGCAGAAGGGCCTACTTTTATACTTTGTACTTTATTGTCGCCAAACGATTGATACTAGAGCGTACAATCATCACAGCGATATTTGATTCTGCGCTTCGTGCTCCCTGGAGTACAAATTGATAGTAAATACTAAAAATTTAAATTATAAATCATAAATAGAAAATAAAAAAGGGAAAGTAAGGTAGCGCAAAAAAAACCGAGAGGCAGGTCCGGATATTCGGAGGATATGGCCCAGATGCATGGCTCTTCTATGGCTGTATCACCTGATCGCATTATGCCTGTAGGCTCAATTGCTGCAGAGGGGATTCTGCTCTGTCAGACATGCCCTATTTCCAATGAGATGCCCTTGAAAGGAAAATCCTACAAAAAATACTGGATATGGCCCAATTCGTTACGGGTAAAGTCCTCCCCACCACAGAGCACATCTACACGGAGCGTTGTCGTTGAAAAGCAGCATCCATCATCAAAGACCCCTACCACCAGCTCATGCTCTCTTCTTGCTGCCGCCCAGCTGTCTGGTCTCTGGTACAGTATATTGTACAACTCTGATGTAGCACGGAAAAGGCCCTTTGGCCCATTGACACTGTGCCAACCATCAAGCACCAATTTTTACATTAATCCTACCCCAGCCCATTTTATTCTTCCCACATTCCCACCAACTCTCCCCACATTCTGTCATCATCCACACCCGAGGAACAATTTGGCATGGCCTCTTCTTTCCTCTGCTTCTGATTGTTGTCACCCAGCACAAACTATGTTAATCAGTTATCCCCTTGGCTTAGTTTTGTACCGAGTCTGTGAAGGAAACAGTGATGCGCATTGTCCATACAGAGAATGGATATTTCATAGTGATAGAGGAGATTTGTCATGACTTATACAATCTGGCCTTTGCACTTATGGCATGTGGATAGTGAATTAAATCCTTATAATCTAGTTATGGAGACACAGAAAATGCAGATGCTGGAATCTAGAGCAGCAAACACGATGCTGGTGCAACTTAGCAGATCAAGCAGCACCTGTGGGGGGAAGGAAGTGTCTGTGTTGAGTTCTTCTCTGATCTTGGCAATTTACTTACAAATGTTTTGTCACTGTGCAAGGAGACATCGTCAGTGCGCCGTTGATTGGGATGAGTCCTCCAAATGCTTGGCCTTTATATACTATTTAAACAGGTGATTAGACGTCTTTTTGGAAACTCGGTTGTGATGTGGGGAGGAAATCTCATCGCAGATTGGCTGCGTGGCGAACTTTGTGCATTGCGGTCTGGAATCTTGCCCACATCGACTCATAAATAGGATCGTCTCAGTTTGAAAACCCTGCAGGACTGAGAGTGAAGAGTGAAAATAGCATGAAGAAGGACCGTGGGGGACAGTCTCTTAGAATTTCCGTCATCGAGAGGAGAGACTTCACAGTGGACTAGTAAAACAAACACAAGAGACTGCAGACTTTGGAATCTGGAGCAACCAAACCATGCTAGAGGAACTCGGTGGGTCAAGCAGCTTCTGTGGGAGGAACAAGAAGCATCACAGTGCATCTGTTTGTAACATCAGCAATTGATCGTTTGTGAGTTGCTCTGTGACAGGCAGTTATCCAGTGGTGTGACCTAGTGCAACATCAACGCTGTGGAAATCTGACCCGCTTCTGGAACCTAGGGCCAATTTGGAAGCCATTTTCCTCAACAGTAAGCTGGTGTGTGTTGGCGCAGCTGCCAGGTGCCATGTTTGTTCTTAATAGTGACAGACGTCACGTGGGTTTATGTTGGAAAATTTTATTATCGAACTGCTGGTCAACCCTGTGCGCGCACAGCCTGGTCAATGTCGCATCTGATGGTTCTGGGTGAACCTCTTTCATTGCCCACTGGGAACGGAAGTGCTTTATTATGCACACACTGTGGCGCAGTAGAGCTGCTGCCTCACAGTGCCAGAGGCCTGGGTGGAGTTTGCCCCTCTCCCTTGGATGGAGTGGGATTCCCCAGGCTGCTTCAGTTTCCAGAAACCCAAGTGTTGATAGGTTCATTGACTGCTCTAAACTACCCTGCATGTGTAAGTAAGTGTTGGAGTCTGGGTTGTGGCTAGAATGTAAGGGGTAATAGAATTGTTTTGTTTAAAGGCTGGCACAAACTCGGTAGGCTAAAGGACCTGTTTTCCGTGATGTATCGCTCCATGATTCTGAGTGGAACCTTACGCCATGAGTCTTTTGTGACCGAGCTTAGGAAATCACTGCTTCCTGACACATCCCTCAGGCCAGCTATAGGTATCTGCCAGACCCCGTCACCTCCTCTGCTCAGTGAGTTTAGACCACTTTTCTCCCACAGGCCTGCACATTCAGGCAGGCTGCTAGACAGCCCGTTTGATTTACAAGCTCTCCCAAGAGATGGCATTAAAACGTAATGACCAAGACTGCATTTGGTAATCTATTCAATAGGACTATTTAGCAAGAACACTCTACACCTCAGGGCAGGCCTGAAGTGCTGTCATCCTGGTTCAGGAGAACAATGAAAGTCATTGCCTTCTTTAGAGAAAGATCATTGTTTTAATGGTTAATTCTGGTGCATGTTTAATATCAAGTTATCTAATTAGCGCTGGTAACTGCGTTACAAAGCCGCAGTCACAATTCAGTTCTGCTTGCTGACACTGGAACATGCTCCCTAAGGGCACATCAGGCCGCAACAGTGACCTTCTTCAAATCAAACAGGGGCAACAACCACCGACCAGACCTCAAGCGAATGTAAGCAGGAATGCCTGCCCGGCTAGAGTAGCTTCTGGGGTCCGTGACCAAACAGATTGCTTCAGCCTACAAACTGGTGCTGCCCTCTGTGCTGACACACGTGGAGCAGTAAACTGATCACACACCGAGGTACCCTGGCAAACATCTCTGACCTGTCTAACACCAAGCACTCTGCAGATGTGCTACTGAAAGTACTGTAACCTGATGGGTCGCCTCATGGCCTGGTACGGCAATTCGGATGCACAGGAATGTAAGAAGCTGCAGACAGCAGTAGACTCTGCCCAATACACCATGGGAACATCCTACCCCACGATTTGTAGCATCTACAGGAGGTGTTGCCTTAGGAAGACAACACCTACCATCAAACACGAGGAATTCTGCAGATGCTGGAAATTCAAGCAACACACATCAAAGTTGCTGGTGAACGCAGCAGGCCAGGCAGCATCTGTAGGAAGAGGTACAGTCGACGTTTTGGGCCGAGACCCTTCGTCAGGACTCGGCCGGAAATGTCGACTGTACCTCTTCCTATAGATGCTGCCTGGCCTGCTGCGTTCACCAGCAACTTTGATCTACCATCAAAGATCCCCATTCCATATTCTTGCAGCTACCATCCAACAGGAAGTACTGAAGTCTTAAGTTCCACACCACAAAGTTCAGGAACAACTACTGCCCTTCAGCATTTTAGTTCTTGAACGCTAATCACTATAATTCAGCAATACTATGACCACTTTGATTAACTTGCACTAACATGGACTATATTGTGTCTTTTCTTGTAAAAAAAACCATACAATTTATGTTTAACTTATGCTTTTCAGGTGAAAATTGCTCATCTGATGCTGTACGCCTGTGATGTTGCTGCAAGTAGGGTTTTCATTGCACCTGTGAATATGATGCTAGGCCAGCACAAAGACACAGTAAAGCCCTCCCTGATACAAAGACACACTAAAGGCTTCCCTGAAGTTGCTTGACACAGACACGACCTCTTGAGAAACGCTGGCACAAAACTGCCTTACCTGGCGTGGTCTTTTCCACAAGGGCTGTCAAGCTTAGGAAGCAAGGCGCATTGCTGAAGCATAACATAAGCGCGAGCTGCGCAAGTCCTGAGTCACCAGCGCAACAACTGCAGTGCCTACACATGTCTGCCCAACATGTGCCAGGACATTCTGTGCCCGAATTGGCCTGACCAGTCATCTTCCGACACACTGCATCCAGTCTCAAAGTGACTAATAGTGTCGAGGTCTTCATTGACAACCATGGGCGAACGACAGGCCAGCATAGGCAGGCACCTCCCAGTCTCCATCCAGCGAACTGGAGTCACCCGCTCATCACCTGCAGCCTAATGAAACCCAGCTCTCATCCACAGTCTTTGTTCACCCATTGAACCAGCCAGCTGCTCCTAGCCTTCAGATACCTTGTGTTAAGTATCCATTCTCTCTTGTTTAGTGGCACCTCATGGCTTGTTATTTTTCAGTTTATTATTAAAGTGATTGCTCATCGCTAAATCGTCCCTGCTGCTCTGTGTTTTGGTCATCTTCCTCTAGATTCTGTGACAGAACGAATGAACTCACAATTGGCTCCAGCAGGGTTGGCTCACCTAAAGGAAGCTGTCCGTCGGCAGGAGCACATGATCCAGAAGCAGCAGGAAACCATTGACCATCTGCTCACCCCTCTCAGCCAACTCTCCGACTTGTTACAGTCATCCCATGCCAGTCAATCTCTTCCCTCAGAGCATGGCTTCCGGTGCCCGAACACCTTGAGGGATCCCCAACTCGATGTCCAGGGCATCCTGCGCATTAAGCTGTAACTATTTCTGTATCCTACTGACTGAGCCAAGCATGCCTTTGTAATCTCTCTCTTTACTCAGCAGGCTCTGACCTGGGTCACTGCTAACTGGGTCAATAGAACCACCATTTTCAATAAATATGAGGAATTCACCACTGTGATGCGCCAGGGTTTTGAACATCTGGGAAGTGGAAGAGAAGCAGTGGATCGGATACTTCTCCACGCTTGGCACTGGACTTCAGGACCCTCGCGGTGGAGTGCAACTGAAATGTGGAAGCACTGTTGGTCCATTACCATCATGGCCTCTTGGAGTGCTTGAAAGATGAGCTGTCTACTGAGGAGATGCCCACCGACCTCGAAAGACTCATCACTCTGGCCTTCTATGTTGACAAGTGTCTTATGGAACGACCCTCCACATCAACAGCCAGAAAGCCAGAATCCCAGTTCCATTCCCAGAACCACTCCAGGCTGCAGGACCTTCATCATTACTGCATCCAGAACCCAAGCAGTTAGGAAGATCTCCCCTAACCCCCTCCTCAAGAGTATGAGCAGTGGTGGAGAAACAACTTGTGCGCTTACTGTGGAGCAACTGACCACCCACCTATCAAATGTCTACTGCGTCTGGGAAGATAGCATCACTAGCTAGAGATGAGGGATCTTCCATCTGGTAAGCTCCTCCCAGTCCCTCATTCCAGCACCATAACCTGACTCAGTGTCTCTGTTCTCTTCTGCACCCTGACGGCTCTCTATGCATAGGAGGCTCTGGTGAATTCCAACACTGCTGGCATCTTTCTGCACAGCACTCTGTATGTACAACATGGACTCCCTACCAAGCCTAATTCACAAGCACAAAATACTCTGCAGATGCTGGGGTCAAAGCAACACTCACAACATGTTAGAGGAACTCAGCAGGTCAGGCAGCATCCGTGGAAACAATCAGTCAATGTTTTGGGCCAGTCCTGACGAAGGGTTCCGGCCCGAAATGTTGACTGATCGTTTCCATGGATGCTGCCCGACCTGCTGAGTTCCTCCAGTGTGTTGTGAGTGAAGCCTAACTCACACTGCTTCTGCATCATGGCCATTGGCAGGCGTCCTTTAAGGTCAGGGATGGTCAGAGCGTGCACACAGTCTGTGCACATGACCATTGGAGAGCACTGTGAGTCCATCTACCCCAACACTCATCTTGGGTTATCCCTGGCTATCCATTCATGGCCCTCATTTTGCCCAGTCATTTAGTTTCCAGCTGAGTTGGGAGCCCACCTGCCTGCGGCCTCAGTTGACCTCACCCTGCAAATCTGTGGAGATGGAGTAAACGTCACCAAATTCCCATGGGAATACCATGACTTAGCCATGGCCTTCAGTAAAAGGGAGGCCATCGCCCTGCTGCCTCACAGATCACATGACTGTGCGATCGAACTCCTCCCAGGCACCACCCCTCCTCAAGGTTGTGTGTTCTCCCTCTCCCCTCAGGGGCCCAAGCCATGAATGGCTACATTGCTGAAGAACTTCAGCAGGGCTTCATTCAACAATCCCAGTCCCCAGCTGGTGCAGGGTTCCTCTTTGTCAAGAAGAAAGATAGGAGCTTTCATCCCTGCACAAACTAACACGGACTCAACAACTTCTGCACTAAGAACTATTACCTTCTCCCCTCGATGTATAGCGCATTCAATATAATCCGTGACAGCCAGGTCTTCAGCAAAATAGATCCAAGGAGTATGTACAACCTGATCTGAATCTGCCAGAGGGTTTAGTGGAAGGCAGTGTTCATAGCACCCACTGGCCACTATGATGACTTGGTGATGCCTTTAGGACTTTCCAACACTTTAACCATTTTCCAATTCTTCATCAATGAGATTCTCTAAGATAAGCTTCACAGGAATGTGTTCATCGAACTCTCGAAAAATGCCAGTTCCACACCCCAGTCATTTCCTGGGTTCATTTCCTGGGTTACATCCTTTCACTCCAAAGCATATCCGTGGATCCAGAACAAGTGTGTGCTGTTGTTGAATGACCCTGAGAGCGATCCCTCAGACAGCTGTAGTGCTCCTCGTGCTTCTCCATCTTCCGCAGCCAGCTAATTAGAAACTACTGCCAAATTGCTGCTGCTCTCACCTCCCTCATCGAGTTACCTACCTCACTGACTGCCTGGTCTACTGCTGCGAACCTCACGTTCAAGGAGCCCAGTCGATGCTCCAACACGACTCCCATTCTCCACCATCCAAACTCCTCTGAACATTTATGGATGCATCTGACATGGGCGCCAGGTCCATGGTCTCCCAATCAAGGGTGGTAGGGAAGACACACCCTTGTGCCGCCTTATAAATATATATACTCCCTAACTGCACTATGGGTGTACTTACACTTCAGGGACTGCAGCGGTTCAAGAAGGCAACTCATTATCACCTTCTCAAGGGCAACTGGGAATGGGCAATAAATGCTACTTAACTGGCAACACTCACAACTCATAAATGAATAAAAAATATGTATTTCTTACTGTAATCTATAGGTTTTTATTGTATATTTATTTATTTTATTGTATTTATTGCAATACACTGCTGCCGCAACACAACATATTTCATGACCTACACTTGTGGCTTTAAACCTGATTCTGATTCAATATCTGAGTAATTTCTGGGACATGAATCATGAGAAATTAGTGGACAGGTGCAGCAGGTAGTTACAGGGGCAAATGTTGCCCTTTATTGCAAGAGGAGTTGGAGTTTAGAAACAGAGAGGCATTGTTTAAATAGTCTACAGTATGGAATACTGTATGTTTACACCTGGAATGATGTGGCCTCTCTTAGAACATAGAACATAGAACAGTACAGTGCAAGAACAGACTCTTCATTCCACAGTGTCTAATACTGAACATGATGCCAAGTTAGACTAATCCCATCTGCCTACACGTGGTTTATATCCCTCTTCCCTACCTGTTCATGTGCTAGTTTCCCCTTAATTGGTACTATATTAACTGCTTCCACTATCTCCCTGGCATTGTGTTCAGGCACCCACCACTCCCTATATGAAAGAAAACTTGCCTCGTACATCTCAAGGCATGATTTGTTGCTTCCCGGGTGCCAGGTCCGCGATGTCTCTGACCGGGTGCATGACATCCTGGTACGAGAGGGAAAGCAACCAGAAGTCGTGATACATGCTGGGACCAACGCCATAGGCAGGAAGAGGGATGAGGTCCTGAAGTGTGAGTTTCGGGAACTAGGCAGAAGGCTGAAGAACAGGACCTCAAAGGTGGTGTTCTTAGGATTGCTGCCAGTGCTACGTGATAGTGATGATAAGAATTGGAGGAGATGGCAGTTGAATGCGTGGCTGAGGAGTTGGTGTGGGGAGCAGGGTTTTGGGTTTTTAGATCATTGGGATCTCTTCTGGAGAAGGTGGGACCTGTACAGATTGGATGGGTTGCACCTGAACTCGAGGGGGAGCAATATCCTTGCAGGTAGGTTTGCTAGCATGGTTCGGGAGGGTTTAAACTAATTTGCGAGGGGGATGGGACCCAGAGTGATAGAGCAGTGAAAGAAGTGCATGGAGTAAAGCCAGATCTAACATACAGAGAGGCTTTGAGGAAAGAGAAACAGAATAAACGGTGTAAAGACAGTAAGGTAGAAGGGCTGAAATGTGTGTACCTCAATGCAAGAAGCATGTGGAAGAAAGGTGAAGAACTGAGAGCTTGGATACATACATGGAATTATGATATAGTGGCCATTACAGAGACATGGCTGGCACCAGGGCAGGAATGGATTCTCAATATTCCTGGATTTCAGTGCTTTAAAAGGGATAGAGAGGGCGAAAAAAGGGGAGGAGGAGTGGCATTACTGGTCAGGGATACTATTACAGCTACAGAAAGGGTGGGTAATGTAGCAGGATCCTCTTTTGAGTCAATATGGGTGGAAGTCAGGAACAGGAAGGGAGCAGTTACTCTACTGGGGGTATTCTATAGGCCCCCTGGTAGCAGCAGAGATACAGAGGAGCAGATTGGGAGGCAGATTTTGGAAAGGTGAAAAAATAACAGGATTGTTATCATGAGTGACTTTAACTTCCTTAATATTGATTGTCACCTGATTAGTTCCAAGGGTTTAGATGGGGCAGAGTTTGTTAAATGTGTCCAGGACGGATTCCTGTCACAGTATGTGGACAGGCCGACCTGGGGAATGCCATACTAGATCTAGTACTAGGTAATGAACTGGGTCAGGTCACAGATCTCTCAGTGGGTGAGCATCTGGGGGACAGTGATCACCGCTCCCTGGCCTTTAGCATTATCATGGAAAAGGATAGAATTAAAGAGGACAGGAAAATTTTTAATTGGGGAAAGGCAAATTATGAGGCTATAAGGCTAGAACTTGTGGGTGTGAATTGGGATGATGTTTTGCAGGGAAATGTACTATGGACATGTGGTCGATGTTTAGAGATCTCTTGCAGGATGTAAGGGATAAATTTGTCCTGGTGAGGAAGATAAAGAATGGTAGGGTGAAGGAACCATGGGTGACAAGTGAGGTGGAAAATCTAGTCAGGTGGAAAAAGGCAGCATACATGAGGTTTAGGAAGCAAGGATCAGATGGGTCTATTGAAGAATATATGGAAGCAAAAAAGGAGCTTAAGAAGAGGCTGAGAAGAGCAAGAAGGGGGCATGAGAAGGCCTTGGCAAGTAGGATAAAGGAAAATCCCAAGGCATTCTTCAATTATGTGAAGAAAAAAAGGATGACAGGAGTGAAGGTAGGACCGATTAGAGATAAAGGTGGGAAGATGTGCCTGGAGGCTGTGGAAGTGAGCGAGGTCCTCAATGAATACATCTCTTCGGTATTCACCAATGAGAAGGAACTTGATGATGGTGAGGACAATATGAGTGAGGCTGATGTTCTGGAGCATGTTGATATTAAGGGAGAGGAGGTGTTGGAGTTGTTAAAATACATTAGGACAGATAAGTCCCCGGGGCCTGACGGAATATTCCCCAGGCTGCTCCACGAGGCGAGAGAAGAGATTGCTGAGCCTCTGGCTAGGATCTTTATGTCCTCGTTGTCCACGGGAATGGTACCGGAGGACTGGAGGGAGGCGAATGTTGTTCCCTTGTTCAAAAAAGGTAGTAGGGATAGACCGGGTAATTATAGACTAGTGAGCGTTACGTCTGTGGTGGGAAAGCTGTTGGAAAAGATTCTTAGGGATAGGATCTATAGGCATTTAGAGAATCATGGTCTGATCAGGGACAGTCAGCATGGCTTTGTGAACGGCAGATCGTGTCTAACAAACCTGATAGAGTTCTTTGAGGAGGTGACCAGGCATATAGATGAGGGTAGTGCAGTGGATGTGATCTATATGGATTTTAGTAAGGCATTTGACAAGGTTCCACACGGTAGGCTTATTCAGAAAGTTAGAAGGCATGGGATCCAGGGAAGTTTGGCCAGGTGGATTCAGAACTGGCTTGCCTGCAGAAGGCAGAGGGTGGTGGTGGAGGGAGTACATTCAGAATGAAGGACTGTGACTAGTGGTGTCCCACAAGGATCTGTTCTGGGATATCTACTTTTCGTGATTTTTATTAACGACTTGGATGTGGGGGTAGAAGGGTGGGTTGGCAAGTTTGCAGACGACACAAACGTTGGTGGTGTTGTAGATAGTGTAGAGGATTGTGAAAGATTGCAGAGAGACATTGATAGGATGCAGAAGTGGGCTGAGAAGTGACAGATGGAGTTCAACCTGGAGAAGTGTGAGGTGGTGCACTTTGGAAGGACAAACTCCAAGGCAGAGTACAAAGTAAATGGCAGGATACTTGGTAGTGTGGAGGAGCAGAGGGATCTCGGGGTACATGTCCACAGATACCTGAAAGTTGCCTCACAGGTGGATAGGGTAGTTAAGAAAGCTTATGGGGTGTTAGCTTTCATAAATTGAGGGATAGAGTTTTTAAGAGTCGCGAGGTAATGATGCAGCTCTATAAAACTCTGGTTAGGCCACACTTGAAGTACTGTGTCTAGTTCTGGTCGCCTCACTATAGGAAGGATGTGGAAGCATTGGAAAGGGTATAGAGGAGACTTACCAGGATGCTGCCTGGTTTAGAAAGTATGCATTATAATCAGAGATTAAGGGAGCTAGGGCTTTACTCTTTGGAGAGAAGGAGGATGAGAGGAGACATGATAGAGGTGTACAAGATAATAAGAGGAATAGATAGAGTGGATAGCCAGCGCCTCTTCCCCAGGGCACCATTGCTCAATACAAGAGGACATGGCTTTAAGGTAAGGGGTGGGAAGTTCAAGGGGGATATTAGAGGAAGGTTTTTTTACTCAGAGAGTGGTTGGTGCGTGGAATGCACTGCCTGAGTCAGTGGTGGAGGCAGATACACTAATGAAGTTTAAGAGACTGCTAGACAGGTATATGGAGAAATCAAAGGTGGGGGCTTATTTGGGATGCAGGGTTTGAGGGTCGGCACAACATTGTGGGCCAAAGGGCCCGTACTGTGCTGTACTATTCTATGTTCTATGTTCTATGTTGTGTGTTTAGCCTTCTGTCCTACTCTCTTTACACTTGAGCATGGCTCAAACATCATCTATAAATTCATTGCTAACAACACTGCTGCTGATAGAATCTCAGATGGTGATGAGGAGGAGTACAAGAGTCAAATAGTTTGGCTGGTTGAGTGGTATCACAACCATAACCTCACACTCAGTGTCAGCAAGACCAAATAATAGACTTCAGGAAAGGAATATTGTGAGAACACACACCAGTCATCATTGAGAGATCAGTAGTGGATCTATCCTGGGCCCAAGACACTGATGTGATCCACAGGACACACTCTGGAGGCTTTACTCCATTTGGAGTTTGAAGAGATTTGGTATGTTACCAAAGACACTTTCAAAATTTCTGTAAATATTCGGTAGAGATCATTATGACTGATGGCATCACAGCTTGGCATAGATCCTCCAGTACAGTAGATCACAAGAGTTTTCAGAATGTTGTATACTCTGCTAGCAGCAGCATGGGTACCTCTCTGTCCATCAGTGAGGACACCTTCAAAAGACGGTGCCTCAAGAAGGCAACATCCATCATTAAAGATGCTCATCATCCGGGAAATGTCCTCTTCTCATTACCTCCATTGGGGAGGAGGTACAGGATCCCGAGGATCCATACTCCATGGTTTAAGAACCACTTTCCATTCTTTCCCTCTATTCTGAAGACCACCTTGACATTTTCTGCACTATTTGTTTAGTTGGTAATTATTAGGTCTGAATGGCTTTGCACTGTACTGCTGCTACAGAAACAAATTTCAAGTCATAAATCCGTGATAAGAAATCGGATTCTGATTCTTTTAAACTTTTCCCCCTCTCACCTTAAACTTCTGCCCTCTAGTATCAGGCATGTCCGGCTTGGCAAACAGAATCTGACGAACTACCTTATCTATGCCTCTCAGTATCTTATATATTCTTATCAGCTTGCTCCAAGAAAAACAATCCAGATTTGTCTATTCTCTCCTTATAGTTAATGCTCTCTATTCCAGTCAACATACTTGTAAATCTCTTTCATGTTCCTTTGCAAAATTTCTACATCCTTCTTGTAATTAAGTGATCAGAGCCGCACACAATACTCTAAATTCAAAGTAAATTTATTATTAAAATACATATATGTCACCATATGCAGTTGCAAAGTGATTTCCTAATTTTGATACTCAACACCCTGATTAACGAAGGCAAACATTTTGTTATTCCTGGAGTCAGAGGAGGTAGAGGAGGTGTTAATGAATACTTCACTTCAGTGAAAAGCGAGAGGGACATTGATGAATGTGAAGTCAGTGTAGAACAATCTGATGTGCTGGAGGTTGAGTCAAGGTTGAGTAAGAGGATATGCTGGAACATTTGAAAAACAAGGATAAATACCAAGTTACTATAGTGTGATATGATACACTTTGGAAGGTCCAACTAGAAGGCAGAGTACAAGGTTAATGGTAGTACTCTCAGCAGTGTGGAGGAAAAAATGGATCTTGGGGTTCATGTCCATAGGTATCTCAAAGTCGCCGTGCAAGTTGCTAGGGTGGTTAAGAAGGCATATGTTGTGTTAGCTCTCATTGGTCAGTAGACTGAGTTCAAGAGCCGTTAGGTAATTTTATAGTTCTATAAAATTCTGATTGGCGTATTGTGTTCAGTTCTCATCACCTCATTATAGGAAGTATGTGGAAGAATTAGAGAGGGTGCAGAGGAGGTTTACCAGGATGCTGCCTGGACTAGATAGCATGTTTTATGAGGATAAATTGAGTGATGATGAGAAGTGACTTGATGGAAGTGCATAAGATGATAAGAGGCATAGATAGAGTGGACAGCCAGTTTTTTAATTCCAGTGGCTAATTTGAGATGGCATACATTTCATTGCAAGTATGGAGGAAGAACTACAAAACTTAATTGATATAGTTGTTGAATAAAGTGCAAAAAATGGGTCTATCTATCAATCGCAAAATGACAGAATGTATGGTGATATCCAAAAAGAAGGAGAATCCTATCTGCAGGCTGAATAAACAGGGAAGACATAAAACAAGTACAGAACTTTTGCTACTTAGGAAGCTGGGTGACATCAGATGGCAGGTGCGACATGGGCATCAAAAGAAGAATAGGGATGGCAAAAGACACCTTTACGAGAATGAAGAGTATACTGACCAATACTAAACTAGGCATGACAACCCACCTCAGAGCACTGAAATGTTGCGTTTATCCAGTTATGTTATATGGCTCAGAATGTTGGACAATATCTAGTAATGTGAGGAAATGAATTGAAGCAGCAGAGATGTGGTTTTTGAGGAGGATGCAAAGAATATCATGGATGAAACGAATATCTAATGAGGATGTCATGAACAGAGCAAGCACGAAAAGAGAAATAATGTATGAGATCATGAAAAGGCAACGTGACTTCATTGGACATGTGATTAGGAAAGAGGAGTTAGAATGCACGGTAATTATGGGAACGATTGAAGGGAAGAAAGCAAGAGGAAGGCAAAGACAAATGATGATGGAGACAGCAGCCAGAGAACTGGAAATGAATACCAATGAATTGATCCACTTGACCCGAAACAGGAGTGTGTGGTCCATGGCAGTCAAAGCTCAAACTGGGCATGGCACCTGATATTGATGATGATGATACATTTAAGGTGATTGGAAGAAAGTATAGGGGGATGTCAAAGATAATTTTTTTATGTGGAAAGTGATAAAGGCATGGAAAGTGCTGTCAGGGGTGGTGGTGGAGGCTGTCCGTGAAGTCTGCATTCAGGTTCACGGTCCGGTCCACGGTCCGGTCCATTGATCCTTATTCCAGGTTTTCCGGTTTTCCCTTGTCCTGTATGTGCCTTAATTGAGGCACATGATTCTCATCTTGGGCTGGCTACGTAAACAGCCCCTGGGTTCAGCTTCAGTTGCTGGACTGTTCCCTTCCCTTCCCCTTCCTTGCCTGCAACCTTGTCAAGTTCTACCACCGGAGCGAGACTGGAGCCTTGCTGTGTCAAGATAAGGAACTGTCTATCGTTGAGTTGGAACTGTCTCTGTGGCCATGCCTTCGCTGGGTAGGTCCGGCCGTTGGCCGGTTGCTGCTACCTAGTGTTGGGAACTGTCTCTGTGTCCACACCTTCGCTAGGTAGATCTGGCCATTTGCTGCTACCTAGTGTTGGGAACCACCTCGTCGTGTTCAGAATTCTGTGTAGAGTCCCGGCCCCAAGTCCTGTTCCCAAGGAGGGGTCCTGGCTCTGTGTTCCATGTCCCTGTGTTCCTGTCTCTCAAGTCCAAGGTTCCGTGTTCCCATGCTCTAGACAAGGGTTCTGCGTTCCTGTCCTCCCCAAGACCAAGGCTCTGTGTTCCTGTTGTCCCGAGTCCAAGGTTCCGAGGTTCCTTTCATCCCAAGCCCAAGGCTCGGCTGTTGCTGAGTACCAAGTCAAGGCTTCATGTGCCTCATCCTGTCCATGTGTCTTGTCCTGTGCTGGAGTTCTCTCGTCCTGTCCACATGCCTCGTCTTGTGCTGGAGTTCTCTCGTCCTGTCCACGTGCCTCGTCCTGTGCTGGAGTTCCCTTCGTCCTGTCCACGTGCCTCGTCCTGTGCTGGAGTTCCCTTCGTCCTGTCCATGTGCCTCGTCCTGTGCTGGAGTTCCCCTCATCCTGTCCATGTGCCTCGTCCTATGCTGGAGTTCCCCTCGTCCTGTCCATGTGCCTCGTCCTGTGCTGGAGTTCTGTCGTCCTGTCCATGTGCCTTGTCCTGTGCTGGAGTTCTGTCGTCCTGCCCAGGAGTCTCTCGTTCTGTCCTGTAGCCTCGCCTAGTCCTATCTCCCAAGACCACATCATCACATCATGTCTTTGCCTAGTTCCGGAGTCCGAGCCCAAGTCAAGACCCAGGTTCTGGGTCCTTGTCCAGTCTCCGGCTCGGAGTCCAAGCCCAGGCTCCTAGTTCCCAGTTCCTTGTCCTGGTCCTGCTTGCCTAGCCCAAGTCCTAGCCCAAGTCTGTGTTCTTGTCCCAGCTCTCTAGTCAAGTCCTGTTCCTAGTACTTCAGTGTCTGTGACTTGCATTTGGGTCCTCTCAACAACGCCCCCACTTATGACAGAGGCAGATACACTAAGGACATTTAACACATTCTTAGATAGGCACATGGATGAAAGGGCTATGTGGAAAGGAAGGATAGGATTGAACTTGGAGTGGGTTAAGAGGATGGCACAACATTATGGGCCAAAGGGCCTGTACTGTGCTGTACTAATCTTTGTTCCACATTCTAATGTTCTATCTTCTATGCTTTATGTTTTGGTCTCCTTATTTAAGAAAGAATCTAATAGCACTAGAGTTAATCCAACGAAATCAACCAGGATAATGACTGGAATGTGAGAATTGTCCTATCACAGTTTGTGTCTGTATTCTTTGAAGTTTAAAAGAATAAGGGGAGAGCTTATTAAAATATGCAAAATCCTGAGAAGACTTGAGTTGCTAGAAGTGGGGAGTATTTTCACAAGTGGGAGAGTTTCAACCAAGGGGTTTATTTTCAAGGTAAAAGGGAAGTCACTTAAAACTAAGATGCATTGACATATCTTTTCGCAGAGGGTAGGAAGCCTCTGTACTCTTTAATCGAGTGGATTGCGGAGACTGGGTAGTTAGATATAGTTGAAATCAATGTAGATAAATTTTGAAAGAGCAGAGACTGAGGATGATGGGGAACCGATATAGAAGAGAAGTGAATCCAGCATAAATCAGCCATAGTCATATTGAGTGGTAGGACACACTTAAGGGGACTGGTGGCTTATTCCTGCTTTTCATTTCTTGTGCTCTTGTGTTGTTGATGCTTACACACATCTTTGTGCCAAATCTTCTTCCATTTCACAGGCTCGTGATGCAATCCTGATGTATTTAGCATGCCTTCTGTTAGCTATCGCATTGGCTCAGTGTCTGCTTGTTCAGTGCCTCCATGCACAATTAGTATGGTTTCAGTTCAATGGCATAGGGCCAGGTCTCAAGAAAAAGGCACTGTTTCATTCAGAATATATTGGGAGAGAGTCAACGAGAACACAAAGAAGGTTGCGCCAGAAGTGAAAGTGAGATGACCAAGAGGAAGGATAATCAGAAATGGGTAAGACATTAACCAGGAGTGGTCTTGTTTTCCTGCTACCATGACAATGGAAGACTCACTGTAGCAGCTGTGCTGTTCGGATGATTAAGATTCTCGAAATTGGGAAGCCAAGCAATTATACATTGTTCAAATATTAGGATAACAGCTGTGTTTTTTCTCTTCCCAGCTATGTTGTGTCTGGATGATAGAGTGTAAATTGTACTGGGAAACATAGATATTAATAGAGCTCTATGATAATGCCTCCCTCCACTTTCACCTCCCAGAAATACCCTTCAATTCTGCCCACTTCTTCTGTTCTGAAGCTAATTGTTCTGCCACCGTCAGCCATTGAGTCCTAGAGTCATTGATATGTATAAAAATGTGTGTATAGAGTCATGGTTGTGTATAATAAATGCTTATTACAGAATGTGGCTCTCTTGATGTATCTGTTCCAGAAGGTAGTGGATTCCAGATCACTAAGGCGGAGATGAACACATTTTTGGAAGATCAGGGAATTAAGGGTTACAAGGAACTGACAAAGATGAGTTGTAAGGGTCAATGTAGATCAGTGTAGAGTCATACACTCCACAGTAAAAAGCCCCTTAGGTTCATGGTGACCAAGATTCCCATCTCAGCTAGTTCCATTGACACACATTTGTCCCATATCCATCTAAACCTTTCCAACTCATATTCCTTTAAACTGCTTGTACTTCAACTTCTGGGGCTCTGAGCTCTGGTTCCCCAGCATGAACCTCCACAGCTCTCTTTCACAAGGAAAATCGAGCAACAGTAGGCCACTTGGCCCCTCAAGCCTCCCCCAACATTCAATGTGAACATGCTGATTTACGCAGGAGTGCAACGAGACCTGGGTGTCATTATACACCAGTCATTGAAAGTGGGCATGCAGGTACAGCAGGCGGTGAAAAAGGCGAATGGTATGCTGGCATTTATAGCGAGAGGATTCAAGTACAGGAGCAGGGAAGTACTACTGCAGTTGTACAAGGCCTTGGTGAGACCACACCTGGAGTATTGTGTGCAGTTTTGGTCCCCTAATCTGAGGAAAGACATCCTTGCCATAGAGGGAGTACAAAGAAGGTTCACCAGATTGATTCCTGGGATGGCAGGACTTTCATATGAAGAAAGACTGGATGAACTAGGCTTGTACTTGTTGGAATTTAGAAGATTGAGGGGGGATCTGATTGAAACGTATAAAGTCCTCAAGGGATTGGACAGGCTAGATGCAGGAAGATTGTTCCAGATGTTGGGGAAGTCCAGAACAAGGGGTCACAGTTTGAGGATAAAGGGGAAGCCTTTTAGGACCGAGATTAGGAAAAACTTCTTCACACAGAGAGTGGTGAATCTGTGGAATTCTCTGCCACAGGAAACAGTTGAGGCCGGTTCATTGGCTATATTTAAGAGGGAGTTAGATATGGCCCTTGTGGCTACGGGGATCAGGGGGTATGGAGGGAAGGCTGGTGCAGGGTTCTGAGTTGGATGATCAGCCATGATCATAATAAATGGCGGTGCAGGCTCGAAGGGCCGAATGGCCTACTCCTGCACCTATTTTCTATGTTTCTATGTTTCTATGTAACATTGCATTAATTTCATTTAATTTTGCCCACATTGGCATCAACATTAAGGACCCCCATCACCCAGGACGTGCCCTGTTCTCATTGCTGCTGTCAGGTAGGAGGTACAGAAACCTGAAGGCACACACTCAACGATTCAGGAACAGCATCTTCCTCTCTGCCATCTGATTCCTGAATGGACATTGAACCCATGAACTCTACCTCACTACTTCTTTATTTATATTTTTGCACTATTTATTTAACTAGTTAATATGTATATTAGATTAGATTAGATTATGAGGACATGCAGTCCTCTTTTATTGTCATTTAGTAATGCATGCATTAAGAAATGATACAATATTCCTCCAGAATGATATCACAGAAACACAGGACAAACCAAAACTGAAAAACTGACAAAAACTGACAAAATTATTTACTGTAATTTGGGTTTTTTCTATTATTACATATTGCATTGTACAGTTGCCGCAAAGACAACAAACTTCACAGCATATGCCAGTGATATTAATTCTGATTCTGAACTCTGCCTAGATTTCATCCCTCACTTGCACACAAAGGGTAATGCACAACAACCAATTATCCTATCAACACACATGTCTCTGTGGTATGGGAGGAAACCAGAACATCTAGGAAACTAAACAGTCACAAGGACAATGTGTAAGCTCTTCAAGGGTAGCACGTGAGTTCAGGATAGACACTAGGTCCCTCAAGCTCTAAGGCAGTGGCTCTACTAACTACAGCACCGTCGTGCGTGAGACAGTGAGAATAGTTTTCTGAAATGTTGTGTCCCAGAAACAGCAAGGGGCCAATGTGTGTGACATCGAACGAGTGTTTATCCACCAGCTTCGTGGACAGTCACCAGGACGTTAAACTGCACCTAGCTCCACGGTTCCAGGTATGTTGGAGATTGGCCCTCCTCATCTCCCTTGAGATATTCATTGGTGAATTTATTTTTAATTGACTCATGTACTGAGGTCCAGTGAAAAATTTTGTTTTGTTTTCCAACCATACAGATCATTTTATTACAGCAACATTGAGGTACATAAGGAGGGAGGAGAAGATGGCGCGACGCAGCGTGCGCGGCTGTTCCGAATGAATATCGATGTGTGTAACTAGGGGCCGTGCACAATCCGGATTTGATGGGGACAGTCGTGAAAACGCAGAGGAACATCTGGAGTAACTTCTGAAATGCCTGCTTCGCTACCGCTGCTACTGTGCGATCGAGAATCTCCGGAGATGAAGGCCCCAAATCCTCGGCTTTGTGTATCGCCTGTTGCTGGGGCTGGGGTCGAAAGGCTCAGCAGAGATGGTGCTCGGTGCTCGGTGTTGAATAGGTGGTCAGAGGCTCAGAGTTTTTCGGTCGGACTTGGAGTCGGACTGCGGTCGGATGCTTCCGGGATGCTGCTTCGGCAAGTTGGCAGCGCTGGAGGTTTACCGTCTGTGTGAGGTGATGGGACTTTCGAGAGACTCTGTGACTTTTGCTGTGCCATAGTCTGTTCTTATCAAATTACAGTATTGCTTTGCACTGTTGTAACTATATGTTATAATTATGTGGTTTTTGTTAGTTTTTAAGTCGGTTTGTCATGTGTTTTTGTGATATCATTCTGGAAAAACATTTTTATCATTTCTTAATGCATGCATTACTAAATGACAATAAAAGGGGACTGCGTGTCCTCATAATCATAATAATAATAATCCAGGAAAAGCAGTAACAGAATGCAGAATAGATGTTACAGATTACAGAGAAAATGCAGTGCAAGGCCATCATAATGTAGATCATGAGTTTAAGCATCCATCTTATCATACAAGAGGATCATGTAATAGTCTTAATACAGTGGGATAGAAGTTGTCCTTGAGCCTGGTAATACGATGGGTGGAGTAGATGAGGGAACGTCTGGGACAGGACGTGCTGACTGTTTTATGGAGGCAGAGAGCGGTGTAGACAGAGTCTATGGAGGGGAGACTAGTTTCCATGATGTGCTAAGTTCAAAGTTCAAAGCACTTTTATCATCAAAGTATGTATATATACAACCTTGAGATCTGTCTTCTTGCAGGCAGCCGCAAAACAAAGAAACACAATAGAACCCTTTTAAAAAACCCACATAACAAAGACCGTCAAACACCCAATGTACAAAACAAGCACAACTCATGCAAACAATAAAAAGTAAACAAATGGAACACATAACATTAACCCCAGAGTCCCTGAAAGTAACTCCACAGCCACAACCTAGTTGAGTGTTGCAGCCAGTCCAGGCCCTGATGGCTGCAGGCCACAGCCACGGACCCAGTTCAGCACTGAAGCAAGTAAACCTCTCGGATTGGTGAGCTGCTTCGTCCTTTGCCCTTGGCCTTGACGCCTTGATCTTTTTAATTTGGCTCGGTTCTTAAATTGGACAACGTCAATTTGTCTTTTGATCTCGGGCCCGGGCCCCGCCACTTCAACCTAGCCCCAAGTCTGCTCCAGTAATCTCCAAACATTAGTTAATTTTCACTTTCAGGCCTGAGCCCCGCCACTTTGAAGCAACCCCAAGTCCGTTGCAGCAATGGCTGTTGAGGCCGTAACTGCGTTCTTGAGAGTCCATTTCGCTGAATCTTTCAGGATATTGTGAAAATGCCAGGACGTACCGAAGATTCAAAAGCCCAGCTCCCAAAGTAAAAATACAGGCCGTGGCATGCAGTAATCGTAGTTCAGAGAAAGTGAACTAATATAATAGTTAGCAGTTTTGCTTACTGCCTGTAAAGCATCGCTGTGTCTCACTAACACCATCTTTAACAGGACACATTGTTTCTATTGTGTGAACCTCACCAATCCATCGATTGGGACTTCTCTGATTCACCCCATTCCCCCCCCCCCACAAACCTCACTTGTATATCGTGAGGCTGGAATCAGAGGATTGCCGATGGTAGTTTGGAGGACGTCACAGGAAAAGGGTGAATAAATCAGTGGTGGAGTTTGAGACCAAGGGTGGGAACTGAAGTTAACCTGCAGTGTTGCTAGAGTAGGTGCCAGTGAAATCTGGTGAACTCAGAGAGGGCACCTTACTTCTGCCTGGAGCTAAGTCACTTTTTCCAAGTCTCTGGTGCCACAATCGATCCAGCATGGCTTGAATCTACAAGGAGTAGATGCAATGGAACTGGAGTGCTTCTAAGAAGAATAGTGATCATGGCTGGAAAATGAGGAGATCTGGAGGAGTGGGGGAAGAACCAGAATCAATGGCAATAAAGCAGGAAATGGAGCCAAGATGGTGGGTACTTAGGGTTAGGGTGAATGGTCCAGAAATGGTAGCTATCAACCTCTAGACTGGGATAAATCAATTTTCAATAAAGTCACGCTCGTGCACAAGGACCTGTATGCACAGGTGCATTGACAAACTTACTTGCAACAGCATCACAGCCACATAGCACCACATATCCACCATTCACAGGAAAAGAAATATAACTTTAAGCATTAACAGGGCAAATTTTTTTACAAGGAAGGTCATAATTAGAACTAAATAAGTCCTTTGCAGTGCAAGGTGATCATGTTTTTCCTGTAACGAGGTGGTAATTAGAGTTGGGCAGATCGGTTCAAGAACCGAATGGTTGAAGGGAAGTAGCTGTTCTAGAACCTGGTGGCGTGGGACTTCAAAGGTTCTGTACTTCCTGCCCAATGGTAGCTGCAAGAAGGTGGCATGGACCAAATGGTGGGGATCTTTGAAGATGTGTGTTACTTTTTTGAAACAGCGTCTCATGTCGATACACCGGGGAGGGATGTGCTGTGATATACTGGGAAACAACTACCGATCGTTATTAATTGGATGATAATCACAGAGTAGCTGTTCTTTAACCGAATGGTATGGGAGTTTAAGCTTCTGTACTTACTGCCAATCCTCCAATCAATCTGGATGTAATGACCCAGCAGAATAGCCTGATCACTAGCAGATGAATTCCAAGTGTGCTGTCTTCTATTTTAGTAAGAAAAATAATTGCCTGGAAGTGAAGAAATTAAATAGGTTCGAGGAGCAAAGGGATCCTGGAGTGTAAATACACAAATCACTCAGTGTCACCGTGCAGGTTAATAAGTTCATGAAAAAGCAAACAAGGTGGTTGGGTTTATTTGTGAAGGGAAGAAATTGAAATAGAGAACTAACACTGAACTTATATCAAGTTCTAGTTAGACCACACTTGGAGTACCCTATAAGGCTCTGTCACCACATTATACAATGGATGCAGACACTCTGGGAAGGGAACAAAATGGATTTCTGTTTCCAGATATGTAAGGCTTCGTCTGATGAAAGTTGTGGCTTTCCCTTGCAAGAAAAAAGTTGACAGTTGATTAGTGGGACAAAATTAAAACCCATACCACTGAAGGAGAAACTGCAAAGTAACACAAAGGCAAAAGTCTTGTGCTCACTGGACCAAAGACAGAAAAGGCGAGATATACTCACTGATAGGCAGCATCTGTGGACAGTGGAAGAGCTGGCCCGGATCAGAAGTCGGCCTGCAATAAATCACATAGAAAGTTTAGGAGAAAGCCCTATGTGTAGAGATAATTACAAATGTAGATCACTCCCCCTAGGGTGGAGGTGCTGAGGTGAATATTAGAGATGGGTTTACAGGAAACTGGATTAACAAGCACTGGAGGGAGGAATGCCTCAAAGATAAAATGAAGAGGCTCGAGAACATCACTGACTACAAGGTACAAATGACCTGATTTTACATTGTACATATTCTTGAAGGACTGACCCATTTTGTACATGCTGGTGGAGGGAAGGAAAAACATACAATATGAATACTATTCAATGAATGTTAACCAATTAACATTATCAAATTAGTATTACCCAAAGAATGTTACTCAGTGAGTGTTAGCAGTGAGCACTAACAAATGAATGCAAACACATTACTCTGGGAATGTTATTCATCACATTTTAATCATAAGTGTTTGCAATGAATACTCCAATTAATAGTGATCACTGGCGGTTTCCCAATATACTGTATCCTTCCTTCCCATCATCAGTGGTTCTTACAGCAGACTTTGCCTCAAGAAGGCAAAAACTACATCCTCAAACATCCCCACAATCTGGACCAGGATGTCTCCTCTCAGCTACCACTAGGAGCTACTTTCCTTCAACAAATTGGTTCTTGAACCAGCCTGCGCAACTTCATCTGGGTCTCACATTAATCAAGAGGAAGGAAGGATAATTAATATTGGGGCAACACTATGATCACCTTGTACAAAAGTGGATCTGGTTTTATTTATTTTCATTGTGGTCTTGTAAAAATTGTACAAGATTTATTTTCAATTTATGTTTTTCTGGTAACTGTTGTGTGTCTGATGCTATAATTTTTTTTATTGCACCTGTGTGTACATTGACAATGAACTGATATCAATAAACATAACCAAAGAATACACAGCAATAAACGGAGCCCAATCAATATTGTTCAGTGCACGCCAACCAGAAACCACCACTACCATCTTCAATGTAATATGTTGGTTAGTAGGAATTCAATAGGCAATCCCTGCAGGAAAAGTAGTTAATAATGCTATTGTGCAGATTTCCACACAATGTTTATCTGTTAATAATGCAACGACTAGGCATTATAACAAGGTTGTTGCAATGCTTTGCTAGTAAGTCACGTCCTTTGGATAAATCATGCTTAAAGGGGCTACAATGAAGGACACTGGGAATAAGGAGACTTTTGAGGTTGATGCATTAGGGTGAAGGTTACTTACACTCAATCGGTTTTAAGAATAATAACTCTTCATTATTGTTTGCAGAAGGGAGGAAAGTTAATGAATATTGAGACCCCTATTGAAGTACAGTTTGGTGGTACTGCATAAATAATACAAATCTTTTGTTTGATTGGCCTCTTGCTTGAAACTGATTGTTTGAATTAGGACTTTAGATGTTGCTAAGTCATCTCAGGCTGCTACAAGAGAGTATTAATCACTCACCGAGATGATCCTTTCTGCATCGAGTGCTAGACCTAATGTGAGTTTAATGGGCAGCTGATGTGTAAATCCAACAGTTTGTTGAAACTGTCAGGGAAGTGGATGGCAAGGTGCCAGACTCATAAGGCAAATGACAAAACAGTACAAGTAGCATCAAGCTTTGATGCACAATGCCAACAAGTTTAAATTTAACTCTGCACAAAAACAGGTTTCCGTTTTATCAAGAGCAGAAATCTGGTTCAGATAAAATTTCATTGATACAAAACCACCATAAATAATTGCCTCTGTCAAAATAGGAAGTTGTACAAGTCATCAAACACTTGGAATGGAGTGAGCATAGTTTCTTTGCCTGTCACATTGCCTTTGAAAGTGAACTGGATATCCTCTTTGCAAATGTTATCCATGGGGGGGGGCAACATCCTCTCTCGGGGTATATTGTTTCTTCTGTGAACACGATCCAATTGGGAGTCTTGGTCAGTGCAAGAACTAATCTTCCTTCAAGCCACAGGAAGAAAACATGACCTGCCGTACACTGTATTTTGGTAAGGAGACAGGATTCATTACTCTCAATCCAGTCCACGCATTAGATGCCTGATTTTCATTTGCTAATTCTCAAGGGTAGCAGCATATTCATGGCCGTAGCTGGGAGAGCGAGTTGACATAAAACATGGTGAGTTGCACCTTCAGTTGGAATTGGCCTAGAAAGAGTTGGGGGTCAAAAGCCAGGGGGTGACAGGTAGTCATGGAAATCAAATTCGAGCAGACCACAAGGAGCAGTGGTTTGGTAGAAGGTACAAGACCTGGGAGGAAAGCAAGACTTCTTTAAGATCCTTCCACCTTTAAGGAAAGCTAATCCCTAAATATTATATATCTTGTTCAGATGTTTTGCTCATGATTTTTTTTTCGCTTAAAGGGAAATAAAACCTTCTACAGAAGCTTGTTTTTTTGGCCTTGGTCCTGCTCTGGATCTTCTGTCAGGCATTGGATCTTCTGTCCACTGGAGTACTACAAATTTAGATAAAATAGGACTGAACTTTTAACAGTGACCCCTGAGCAGTTAACGCTGTCACCTTACTACTACTGAGTCCTAGGTGATCCAGTTTACTCTCACATCCCAAGATATATAGATTGGCTGGTAACTTTGCCTAGTATAGGAGGAAGGCCAGAGGAGTTGTGAGGGAGAGAGAAGTTGATAGAATATAAGGAAAACTATAAATCAGAGTACTAGCAAATAGACAGGGATGGGATGTTTGCTTTCTGTATGTTACAATGTCTCTGTTCACCCAAAGTCACCAGGAAGTCCTCCCTACGACCTTGAGAAACCAGACAGAGCAGACAGGACTCTGATTTGACAATTGCAAGAGTCAAAGTCCATCTTTCTGAGTCTCCAGATGCAGCTACTGATGCAATATCAATTACTCCAAAAGACTGGTAGTAAAGTAAATACCGAAAGGCTTTTATTAACAGTAAATGGACACACATCCATGCTGAATATCTGTCCTGGACTGAGGGAGGAGCAGTGACACAATCTCCTTCATTCAGGGGTCTGTGGGAGGAGCCACAGGAGCAGTCAACAGAGGGGCGTGTCCAGACAGGTAACCCAGTTACAACATATACACATGGTTTACCACAGCCACCTTCTATGATTTCCTAAGACAGTTTTATACTGACCAAATTCATTCAGGTTTCAATCACATTCTCTGCAGCAGACCACAGCTTGGTGAGCAGTGAACAGTGGCAGGGGAAGGCTCACCAGGTTATTATGTCTTTGGGGACAGTAATAGCAAATGGTGCTCCTTTTTCTTCAAGGTAGTATTAAAATGAACACAACTCAGATATGTTTAATTTGTTTAGTGCGTTTTAACTTAGGAAATACATGAGCTCATGCTTGTCTTTTACAAAACTTAATTCAGCAAATTTATTGAAATATCAACCATGTAAAGATTAGCTGCTGGAATCCAGTTTTATTTTCTATGGTATTGCCCATGACAACCTAAAGAACTTGCCAGGTTTTTTGTACTCCTACAGCAACAATTTCCATTTAAATAGCTCAATTTAAATCCCTCAAGACCATCAACACATGGGATCCGTAGCACAGAGTTGGAGCACTCCCCCACCCAGTCCATGCTGGTGTTGAAGCTCTATTTGATCCTCCCTTCTCCATGGATTGTCACCTTGTCATGGTGGAGAAGCTTGTGTGGTCCTGTGATCCCGAGAGAAATGCCCTCTGGAGCTATGCTCCTGGTAGGGTCACCCATGGCGGTAAGGTCGAGGGTGAGGTCCCAGACAAAGGACAATCCAACCAAGGCCTCAATGGTGGAACAGGCGGACGACGTTACTTTGAACTCAACGGCTCTGAAGCTGGATGAAGACTGCAAAAAATCCATCAGCTCCAACCATTGTGGTTTCCATGCCATTGGAATCAGTTGGTTAATTTGTGAAGTGTCGTGTGCTTCTTGGAGTGCAACATCAAGTACAGGTTAAACAAATACACGTACAAGCATCTTCGCTCTGTAGGCCACTTCTTCAGAACAAAGACCACCATTCTTGACCTCGAGGGATAGCCATGACAATTTGATCCTCCTGTCATGTCTAAGTCTATCAGTGGAACTTACTTTTTCCTTCAGCCCCATTGGCTTGTCCAGCTTCTCTTCAAGTGCATCAACACTATTCACCTCAACACTTGCCTCTGGGCGTTAATACCATATTCTTCCCCCTACTCTGGTAAAGTAATTCCTGCTGTGCTACATACTGATAAATTATCCAAGTGCAACCAAGCAGGCACTGTTAGGAGAGTGCACCAGTACTTTTACTTCTCCAGAAAGTTAAGTAAGTTCAGCATGTCATTTTACAGCGCACGCTATCGGAGCAGTGCTGCCAGGATAATCAAGGACACGACCCACCCAGCCAACACACTTTTCGTTCCTCTTCCCTCCGGGAGAAGGTTCAGGAGCTTGAAGACTCGTACGGCCAGATTTGGAAACAGCTTCTTTCTAACTGTGATAAGACTGCTGAATGGATCCTGACCCAGATCTGGGCCGTACCCTCCAAATATCTGAACCTGCCTCTGGGTTTTTTTGCGCTACCTTACTTCCCATTTTTCTATTTTCTATTTATGATTTATAAATTAAATTTTTAATATTTACTAATTTTAACTGTTTTAAATATTTTTAATATTTAATATTTGTAATCCAGGGAGTGTGAAGTGCAGAATCAAATATCGCTGTGATGATTTTACATTCTAGTACCAATTGTTTGGCGACAATAAAGTATCTATCTATCTATCTATCTATCTATTAATTAATTAATTAATTAATTAATTATGTCCCCGATAGCTCCCACTGACTTTTACAGATGCACCTTACAAAGAATCCAATCCGGACATGTTACAGCTTTGTGTGGCAACCAAGTGCAAGAAACTGCAGAGAGTTGTGGACACGGCTCAGCAAATCACAGAAACCGGCCTACCCTGCGTGGACTCTGTCTGCACTTCCCATTGTCTTGTGAAAGCAGCCAACATAATTGAGGACCCCACTGGCCTCAACCATTCTCACTTCTCCCCACTCCCATCAAGCAGAAGATACAAAAGCTTGACAACATATACAACATGCTTAAGGACAGCTTCTATCTCACTTTATAGGACACGTAAATGGATCTCTTGTACATTAATGGTGACCTCTTGACCTCACCATTTACTTCATTATGACCTTTGCACTTAATGAACTACTTGCACTGCAGTTTCCTGTGACTGTAACACAATATTCTGCATTTTATTATTGTTTGTCCCTTTACCCAGCCTTGATGTACTTATCACAAACACAAGAAAATCTGCAGATGCTAGAATTCCAAAGCAAAACACACAGAATGCTGGAGGAACTCAGCAGGCCAGGCAGCATCTATAGAAAAGAGTAAACAGTCGAGGTTTCGGGCTGAGATCCTTCTTTAGGATGGAGAGGGAAGGGGGGAGATACTTGTTTTGAAAGGATCTGAATGGAGGGCATGCAACACAATGCTTTTTGCTGTGACAATAATAAGCCAATACCAATTACAAATATTGGATTTCTTGGTGGCCATCATGGGTGGCTCTGCCCTTCCCCAACAGCAGAAACGTTTTCTCTGCATCCACTTTGTCAAAAACCCTTTGCTGTTTTAACGTTCACCATTAGCTCACCCCTTCAATCTTCCTTCACAAAAGGGACAAGACACTGTCTTCTCACCCTCTCCTACTGTGTATGTGCACCAGGTATCACCTGTTGAGCTAGACTGAGGCTGAGCTGTTGCATTAACACACCTACCTGCCTGCCTTGATTCTGAATCCTTCCATTCCCAATCCTGAACAAACGTCTATTAATCCTGCTGTTGAATTCCATCATTTCCGCAAATTAGGGAAGCTGTGCAGCTGCAAGGAAACCAGTGAATGCCCTGTGCATCCTCCCAGTCCCTCTGGTTCTGCTGAGGAACTCTGTGATAGGAAGAGCTTTGTACTCTGTGAGCACAGAGGATAGCAGGGCTTTGCCTCAGGAAGGACTGGCACCTTCAAACGCTCCTGTCTTCAATTTCCACAGTGCTCCTAGCTTTATCAAACACACGTGCAACTGATCAATCTTGCTCGCAACCAAAACATCACCATATGGGTACTTAAAAGATGAGCAGTACGAAGGAGACCCAAACAGTCTTTTATGTTGTTTGTTTTGGTGGAGGAACTAACTGTGGTTCTTCCTCTATCAGGAAGCAATCTAAATGTGAAGTAGCCAATAATAGAGAGGGAGCTTTCTGAAGGATACCTTTGTGGCCAATCGTGTTATGGTTGCCACTTGCAGAGGAAACAGAATGATGGAGGTCTTATTTATTTTCCTAATGTCAGGACTGTGCCTGAATGAAAAAAACAGGGAAGGTATGAATGAGATAGCTGACACGATGGAAAGGATAAGTGCCCGCAGATCCGAGATACGTATAGAAGTCAGGAGGTTGGTGGACGTTGTGAGAGAAGGAAGGGGTTAAAATGTTCCACAGGCCTCTCAGCTTAATTAGTTAAGCCAGCAGCAAATTCTATGATCAATACCTGATTTAAATACTTTACTTCTTGCATGACTAGTGTAACATTCATAAACTAAGTTGAGATAGTCATCAGGAGAGTTTGGACAGGGCTCGTACGTGCTGGAGCTTTAGAAGAGCAAGAGAGATGAGTAAGCTTATAGAGTACAATGGTGCACTGACAGATTGCAGATTGCATGTATGTACACGCATGAGTGCGTGCGTGTGTGTGTGTGTGCGTGCGTGCGTGTGTGTGCGTGTGTGTGTGCGTGCGTGTGTGTGTGCGTGCGCGTGTGTGTGTACATGTGTGTGTGTGTGTGTGTGTGTGTGTGTGTGTGTGTGTGTGTGCGTGCGTGTGTGTGTGTGCACATGTGTGGGCGTGTGTGCGTGTGTGCGTTGTGTGAAGACGATGTTGCCTTGTGTGTGAAGAATCTAGAATTAGGAATCCAAATTGGAGAAAACTGACATTATTTTTCTCAAAGGGCTGTTAACCTTTGGAACTCTCCTTCAAAGGGTGGTGGGTAATGTGGGTAATCATATGGATTCACTTGTTATGCTGCACAATTCTTTAAAGTTTCTTCTCTACAGTGGACTTCCATTTATTCCAGTCACATTCATGTCATCTCAAGGTTCTTTACAGTTGTTCAGTTTATTGTCATGTACACAAGTTTGGTAAAATTAAAAACCTGTTTCCAGCAGCTTCAGAGGCACGGAGGCTCAGAAAACACACAGAACATAAATTAAACGTAAGTTATATCAACCACTGAAGAACTAAAAAGACCGTGAAAAACAAAACTTCAGTGAAAAAAAATCGCAAACAGATTCCATAGTAATCCATGGTCATGCAAAAATGTGGTCCATATTGTTGTGATGCCGAGGTAGGGTTAGGATTGTGCAGGTCAGCTCAGGAACCTGAATGTTGTGAAAAAGTAGCTGATAGAACACAACATAGAACATAGAACAGTACAGCACAGTACAGGCCCTTCAGCCCACAATGTTGTGCCGACCCTCAAACCCTGCATCCCAAATAAGCCCCCACTTTAGATTCCTCCATATACCTGTCTAGTAGTCTCTTAAACTTCACTAGTGTATCTGCCTCCACCACTGACTCAGGCAGTGCATTCCACGCACCAACCACTCTCTGAGTAAAAAACCTTCCTCTAATATCCCCCTTGAACTTCCCACCCCTTACCTTAAAGTCATGTCCTCTTGTATTGAGCAGTGGTGCCCTGGGGAAGAGGCGCTGGCTATCCACTCTATCTATTCCTCTTATTATCTTGATCCTCAACCTTGTGTTGTAGGACTTCAGGCTTCTGTAGCTCCTGCTTGATAGTAGCAGTGAGAAGAGTGCATGGCCAGATTGGTGGAGATCTGAGATGATAGATGCCACCTTCATAAGGTAGCGTCTGCTGTAGTTGCTTTCCATGCAGCTACATGGCTGTAGAGCTGTCAATGAGCAACACTGCATCACTGCCACTGAAGATGCAACGAGGGTAGTGAGCTGCTTTGGAGCAGTTTGAGGAAGTTAGCTGGTGAAATGCAGTGGCTGAGTTTGGGGTTAAGGTGGTCAGAGAATTTCAATGAGGTATTGGTGAACTGTGACCCGGCTGATGGTGTAGCAGCATCAGCGCTGGACTTCGGGATGGAAGGTCCTGAGTTCGAATCCAGCTGGCTCCCCTGCAGGCTTCCCATCCATGCTGGGTTATGAGCTGGTGATCTCTTTGGAAGCTCACCCGGCAGAAGGCAATGGCAAACCACTTTTGTAACTTGCCTCGTAGGCGGTTCCTCACTACGTCAGAGAGATTAATTAAAGTCTGTCACGAGACTTGTGGCCCATCAGACCGGTTCTTATGTCGGTTTCAGTGGCGTGAAGCGACTGAGAGAACGAGACTCCTCCCCCCCACCCCCGGATAGGATGCCAGTCTATGGTGAGGTTGACTCCCAGCATTTTTGCCATTCTCAGTTGGGTAGACTGGAGCACTGTGTGGTTAAGTGCCTTGCTCTAGGACACACACGCTGCCTTGGCCGAGGCTTGAACCCATGACTTTCAGATCACTAGTCCAATGCCCTAACCACTTGGCCATGTGCCACACATGTCGGAGAGGCATGGAGGGAAATCTTCCGCTAACCGGAGAAACTCCGGATGTGACGTACCTTTCCTTTTATTAGTGAACTAAGGAAAAGAACTGGAGGTTTGAAGGGCAGTCAAGGACGAACAGCCGGGGAAGTTTGGTTGAGAAGGAGCATAAGTTTAGAAGTGAAGTTGTGTGAGATTGGGGAAAAGGAGAAGGAAGCTTCTCTACCCCCAGAAAGCAATCACACGGAAAGAAAAGCAGGGAAGTGTTCTGGTATTTGCCAAGGCGCAGGAGGTCATGGAGAAAGTTGGAGACAGCTTTTGTGGACTTTATGCACCAGTTTTAAAAAAGGAGTGGGACCTGTTGGGACTTGTCTGCGGAGCAGGAGATTGCTTAGGTGTTAGTAAATTAAGAAGGAACAATAAAAAGAAGCAAAGGGAAAGCAGAGTGGCCTTTGTGGGAGTGGGCCAGGGTTAGAGTGAAAGGCTTTGACTTAACAGGCTTTGGCGAGAACAGGTGGAGGCAAAGAGCACTGACTCATTTGGGATAATTTATTTTATTGTAGACCTTAAGCTTGAGAAGTCAGAGCTAAAGGTATAACAAATGTAGAAAAAAATGGTAGTTCAGCCAGTGAAATGCTACTCGTGTAAGACGTTGGATTACTAGGGACTTAATGGTCTCCATGATGACTACATCTGCAGGAAGTGCACCCAGCTTCAACTCCTGACTGACAAGGTCAATGAACTGGATGTGCCCAGGACCATCTATGAAAACCTGGAGATGAAATTTTTACTGAGGTGGTCACACCCAGAGTACATGCTTCAGGGGTGACCATCAGGAGAAGTAAGAGGAGTGAGCAGTCAGTGAAGGGTTCCCTGTGGCCATTTCTCTCAGCAAGTATACCTCTTTAGATAGTGGTAGGTGGTGTTGACCTATGAGGGCACAGCAGCAGCAGCCAGGCCAGTGGCACCATAGCCAGCTCTGAGGCTCAGCAGGGAAGGTTAAAGTCCGGCAGAGTGATAATGATACAAGACTCGATAATTAGGGGGACAGGCTGGAGATTCTGTGAAAGAGTCAGCAGGATGGTGTGTTGCTACCCAGGTGCTAGGGTCCAGGATATCTCAGAGTAGTTGCAGAATATTCTCAAATGGGAGGGTGAGAAGCCAAATGTCATGCTGCACTTTGGCACCAATTGCATGAGTAGAAAAGGGGAAGAGGTCCTATGCAGTGAGTGGAGGAAGCTGGAAAAAGGCTGAAGAGCAGGAGCTCCAAGGTGGTAATCTCTGGATTACTCGCAGTGCCATATGCTAGTCGGGGCAGGGAGAGGATGATATTACAGATGAATGAGTGGCTGAGGAACCAGTGCAGGGGGCAGTGCTTCGGGTTCTTTGATCATTGGAATCTTTTTGGGGGCATAACTGAACTGTTCAAGAGGGACAGTTTGCACCTAAACTGGGGGGAAATCAATAACCCCACCAAGATGTTCGCTAGTGCTATTCAGGAGGGTTTAAACTAGTTTGGCAAGGGAATGGGAACCCGAACACCAGGTCATTAAGTGGAGAGTTGGAGAGGAAGGTAGATGTCAGGGCCAGGAAAAACAAACAGGAGCCAAGTAATAGTTTGAAGTGTGTGCTTTTAATGCAAGATTATTCTGGGTATAGGTGATGAACGTCGAGCATGGGTCAGTACATGGAACTGTGATTTTGTGGCCATTAGAGAGACGGTTGAGAGAGACACAAATAGGTGCTTAATGTCCCAGAGCTTTGATGTCTTAGAAAAGACAGAAAGGGAGGTAAAAGAGGTGGGGGAGTCACACTATTAATCAAGGATATGATCAGAGCTGAACTCAGAGGAGACATAATGGAGAGATTGCTAACTGAGCCTACAGTGCTGTGCAAACGTCTTAGGCACATATATATTGCATGGATGCCTAAGGACTTTTGCACAGTACTGTAGTAATTATATGTATTGCACCATACTGCTCCTGCAAAAAAAAACAATTTTCATAAAATATGAAATATGTATGTGATGATAAACCTGATTCTGATATAGGTCCCTATTGTGGATTGAAAGTGGGAAAGTGGCGGAAAGAGGGGAATCATGGTTGGGAAAAGAGGAAGGGAGAAGTGGGGGGGGGGAACAGGAAGCACCAGAGAAACAGTCTGTAATGATCAATAATCTAATTGTTTGGAAACAAATTACTTTACTTGGTGTTCCAGGGCTGGGTGTGTTTCCATTGGCATTACCCACTGCCCTGACACTCCTTCTTTACCACCTGTCCCACACCCCTCTCACAGCACGCCACCCTCACCATTCCCAACATCCTTTGCTCCTACCAGATTTACAAACTTTCTCTCTGCTCCACATTGACAAATGCAGAACTGCACAGAAGCCTTAGGCACCCTAGCTATATAGACTGACTTTTGCACAGTACTGTATATGGGTAGAATTCAAAAATAGGAAGGATGCAACCAGTCTGGTGGGATTGTTCTACAGACCCACCAATAGCCATCGGGACATTGAGGAACAGATATGCAGGCAGATTTAGGAAAGGCGTAAAAACATTAGAGTTGTTGTCATGCTCAATTTCCCTAATAAAACTGAGATTTTTTAAATGCAAGAAGCTTCGATAGGGCAGAATTTGTTAGGTGCATTCAGGAGGGTTTCTGAAATCTATAAGTCAATAGTCCAACAATAGGAGGGGCTGTACTGGACCTGGTGTTGAGTAATAAGCCTGGCCAGATGACTAAGCTTCCTAATGCTGACTTTGACTTATTTTACCACTAGTCTCCAAGTACCCCAAAGCCTTATCCTTAATAATAGGCTCCAACACTCTCCTAGTCACTGTCGGTTAGGCTAACTGGTCTATAATTTCCTTTCTTTTGCCTTCCTCCCTTCTTAAAGAGTGGAGTGACATTTGCAATTTCCAGTCCTCCAGAACCATGACAGAATCAAGTGATTCAAATGCACTGGACTCCTGCATTCCTGGCTAACAGTATAAATCATCAGGGAGTGTCACTCTGAGGGTTCATCACTGAAGATGAGAGTATGTAAGTATTGAATCAAGCTCAAATGATGAGGGGTACCCTCCCTACACCAACATCGTCTGGACAATCAGAGGCCATGTCCATGTCACATCACGTTCTGTGGAGTCCACAGGACAGTGGTTGCCAATTCAGCCCCTCTGCATTTCTGCTCCCAACCTTTGTCCCACTGTCACCACCTCCTCCTATTCCAGACTGACATTCCGCTCATCTGATTGTTTTATGATTATTGTCCCCGCACTTTCATTAACCCCACTAGACCTATCTCTATCCCTAATGCAACTCCTAATTTTGGTCCGATCCCTATCCTATCTCAGCCCCTAATGTTTGTCCTGTCCCGAGCCTCAATGTTAATCTTTTTCCTATTGGTAGTGTTCAAAGTCAAAGTTATGTCTATCGTTATTGCACATATGAGTTACCATACAAGACTATGACTTAGCCAGTCAGGATACCATCAACAGCATATCGACAGAAATTTGTTAATGACAATCTGAACCTCCTAATAAATGTGGTTAAGGAACATCTTTTCTGTGATTCAGGTCACCCGATATGTAGGTGCTCTGGAATTTAAAGCTGCAGACTATTTCCATTATTGATCCACGTTTGCCTTCCTTCCCCTTCCTGATATCAACAATCAGTCTTTAGTTTTACTGCTGTTGAGTGAGATGTTGTTGTTGCTGCATCACTCAACCAGGTCCTGCAGAGCCTAATCCAATCCCTAGGCTAAGCTCTATCCCTAATCCTGATATTAATGCCATCTATTGCCCTACACTAGCCCTTTTCCAAGCTATTTTCCTAACCTAAGAGCAGAGGTCCTTGGAGGATGCAGCATCCAACAGTCTAAGCCCCAGGACACAACACCCTGAACCATAAACGCCCAATAGACAGATGACCCAGAACTTCAACAATTAAATCCCAAAGCCACAAGAGGGGAATTTGCCCCATGGTTCACAAATACATATCCCAACTCTACCATAAGACCCAATACCAACCCCAGTAAGACACAGTCAATGTTCCTACACCCAATTAATCCTTTCACCAAGGCTTCCAAAACTCCTTAACCCAGCCACCAAATCAATCCCCTGAACATGCAAACAGGAGCAGACTTCAGAATAGGTGAAAGCCATCAATCTGAAGACGTCCAATTCCAGCGTCCCATGGCTGTTCCTTCAACAACATCCTGTAAACAAACTAAGATACTGTTTGTCCTCCCCACGATAAGGGTAAAGCCTGGTGGAATTGTCAAAATTGATTTTATTGTCCATTTGCACAAAGCACATGTATGCACAGGTGCAATACAAATCTTACCTGCAGCAACATCACAGGCACAGAGCATCATATACAAAACATTTCAAGAAAAACATAAATAAAACACAAGTTATACACAACTTTTACAAGAAAAAGAACAAATAGAGCTAAATAAAAGGCTCATTGTAATGAAAAGTGGCAAAGAGGCCATCATGCTGCTATATGAAGGCAGTGTTTAGGGTTTTGCCTGTTGGATTAAAAAAGCTGATTAGTTTAAGGGAAGTAGCGTTCTTGAACTAACAGAGTCCCAGTGGGAATTTAGGCTTCTCTCTACCTTCTGCCCAACAGTAGTTGCAAGAAGATGGCAAGATCCTTTGAAGATTGATGCTGCCTTCTTGAGGTTGTGCCTCATGTAGATACGACTGATGGTGAGGAGAGACTAATAGAATGAGACATTGGCCAGGTTTACCATGAGGCTAATAACCTCAGGTGACAGAACAAACACCAGAAGGATAATCATTCTGTAACCCCCACCCCCCACCCAAACTAATACTTGAACCCCGATACACCTTCCCCACATCTACCTTATCCCAGCCCTACTTCATTTTGGAGATCTTCCTGAGCTGCTCTGCAGTTTGATTCCCATGAATCCACATAAACACGAATCCTGAAGCTATGTCTTTGATACACCATGGAAAGAGACTCTTCATCCCAACTGGGCCATACTGACCACAGCATCCTTCATGCCGGATATAGTTACACATGTCCAGCCCATAACCATCAAACCCTCCCCTCCGTATACCTATTGAAATGCCCGTTAAATGTTGCAATTGTACCTGCCTTGATAATTCTTCCTGCAGCTCATCCAGGCACTCACTACCTTCAGTGTAAAGAGATTACCTCTCAGGATCTCTTTAAAATCTCTCTCCTCCTACCTTGTACTTGTCCCTTCTAGTTTTGGACTCCCCGACCCTGGGGAAAAATCTCTGACTGTCCACCTTTTCGATACCCATCATAATTTTCTAAACGTCCTTGATGTCAACTCTTACCCTCCTGTGTTCCAGGTAAAAAAAATCCAGCGTGGTTAATATCTCCCTGGAACTCAGACCCTGTAGTTCAGACAACAATCTCATAAATCTCTTCTGCACCCTTTCGAGCATGACAATATCCTTCCTATAATAGAGTGACCAAAATTGTACTCATTACTCGAAGTATGGCCTCACCAACAACTTGTACAACTGCAACATAATATCCCTACTCCAAAGCTCTACCTCAGCAGCCATTCCCAGAATCCACAGGACTGGAGTGGAAGCAAGTCAACCTCAATTCCAAGTGACTGCCTGAGAAGTGTATTAAGATGATAAATAATGACAACATTGAAAGGCTGAGCGAAGACCATCTATGCTCCATTGGAAGTAAGCCAATAAAACACATGGCTATTCCAGAAAGCAGTATGTGAGCTGTTGATTTCTTTCACGGGCATTTCATTCTTTAATTGGAGTATTGTCTGCAGTTCTGGTCACCTATAGGGCCTATAAAAAGTATCCACACATTTCCCCCCCACCCCAGAAGCTTTCATGTTTTATTGTTTTTCAACATTGAATTACAGTGGATTTAATTGGCAGCAATTACAGCCTTGAGTCTGTGTGGATAGGTCTCTAAAAGCTTTGCACATCTGGACACTGCAATTTTGCCCCCTTCTTCTTTACAGAACTGCTTAAACTCTGTTAGATTGCATGGGGATCGTGAGTGAACAACCCTTTTCAAGACCACCACAAATTCTAAATTGGATTGAGGTCTGAACTCTGACTTGACCACTCCAGGACATTAACTTTATTGTTTTTAAGCCATTCCTTTGTAACTTTGACTTTATGCTTGGTGTCATTGTCTTGATGGAAAACAAATGTTCTCCCATGTTTCTTGTAGGCTGCATCAGGTTTTCCTGCAGGATTTCCCTGTATTTTGCTGCATTCATTTTACCTTCTACCTTCACAAGCCTTCCAGGGCCTGCTGCAGTGAAGCATCCCCACAGCATGATGCAGCCACCACTATGCTTCATGGTAGGGATGGTGTAGTTTTGATGATGTGTGATGTTTGGTGTTAGTCTGATGGCCAAAAAACTGAATTTTGGTTTCATTGGATCATAGAACCTTCTTCCAGCTGACTTCAGAGTCTCCCACATGCCTTCTGGCAAATACTAGCCAAGAATGTTTTTCAACAGTGGCTTTCTCTTTGCTACCCTCCCATAGAGCTGTGACTGGTGAAGCACCCTGGCAACAGTTGTTGTCTGCACAGTTTCTCCTATCTTAGCCTCTGAAACTTGTAACTCCTTCAGAGTTGTCATAGATCTCTTAGTGGCCTCCCTCACTAGTCCCCTTCAGTTTTTGAGGACAACCTGCTAGCCGGATTTACAGCTGTGCCATATTCTTCCCATTTCTTGATGATTGATTTAACTGTACTCCAAGGGATATTCAGTGACTTGGAAATTTTCTTGTATCCATCTCCTGACTTGTGCTTTTCAATAACCTTTTTGTGGAGATGCTTGGAGTGTTCTTTTTTATCTTCATGGTGTAGTTTTTACCAGGATACTGACTCATCAGCTGTTGGACCTTCCAGATACAGGTGTACTTCTACTACAATCAATTGAAACACCTTGACTGCACACAGGTGATCTCCATTTAACTAACTATGTGGCTTCTAAAGCCAATTGGCTGCACCAGTGATGATTTGGTGTGTCCCATTAAAGGGGGTGAATACTTAGGCAATCAATTATTTTGTGATTTATATTTGTAATTAATTTAGACCACTTTATAGAGATCTGTCTTTCAAAGATCATTTTGACATGAAAGAGTCCTTTTCTGTTGATCAGTGTCAAAAAAGCCAGATTAAATCCACTGTGATTCAATGTTGTAAAACAATAAGATATGAAAACTTCCAAGGGGGGGTGAATATGTTTTTTAGGCACTGTATCTACAGGAAAGATATCAAGAAGATTGAAAAGTACAGAAAAAGTATATGCAGATTTTTCTTGGACTCAGTTACAAGGAAAGGTTGAATAGGTTAGGATTTTTTTTTCCCTGGGGCATAGGAGAATTAAGGGAGATTTGACAGAGGTATATAAAATTATGAGTGGCATCAATAGGGTAAATGCAAGCAGGCTTTTTCCACCGAGATTGAGTGCAACTAGAACTGCCAATTTTGAGTCGAATTTGAAAGGTGAAATGTTTAAGGAGAACATAAGGAGGAACTTCTTTACTCAGAGAGTGGTGAGAGTGTTGAATGAGTTGCCAGTGGAAAAGGTGAATGTGGGTTCAACTTCAATGTTTAAAAGAAATCTGGGTAGGTACATGGAAGGGAGGGATATGAAGGGCTATGGTCCTGGTGCAGGTCGATGGGACGAAGCAGAATAATAGTTTAGCATGGACAAGATGGGCTGAAGGGCCTATTTCAGTGCTGAAGTGCTCTATGATTATGACTCTAATAGTGTCAGAAGCACTTTGTTGCCCACACTGTAGCCTTCTGCTGTTTCTTTCATGTCCTGGTCAATTAATGCTGCTAATTTGTCAACATTAACTCATTCTTTTCCAAGAAGGGTCTGATCATAGGAAGCTGCCTCAGAAATGCGTTGAGACAGTAGAGAGCCATCACCCACTTAAATTATGCTACAATAACTTCCCCTCTGCATGTTATTTTCCAGAAGAGAATTGTCAAAGAATTTATGATACGCAGCTTCCCAAGTTTGATCTGGACAGTGTTCAGTTGTACCCAGGAGAATCACAAGGCCTATGATGGCAACCCCACTATAATGGTCCTGGGTTATAAACTTGTACTCAAATGTTTCGTAATTCAGCAGACTTCATTTACAAGTAACCAAATCCCCTCCTTTATCCAAACCCTCTCCTTTATTTATTGTATATTAATCACTGCAGTGACAGGTTTTCAATCCAATCCTGGGGCAATGAAAGCATTGCATTGTTCTGGAAACATACACATTTGAAATGGTTGACCTATCCAGTCTTCAGAACCAGCCCTCATGGAATATCTAGGTGGTAAAACGGTGCCAGACAGCATTAGAATTGCAACAGTACATGCTGGAACTCTGCCTGTTCATTCCCGATATCAGAGAACATAGAACAAAGAACAGTACAGCACAGGAAAAGGCCCTTCAGCTAACAATGTTGTGTTGAGCCAGTCAATAACTGAACTAACTTTTTCTTCCTCTCCAAAGTCTATGTAATTTCATTTTCCTCATGTTCACGAGCCTATCTAAATGTCTCTTAAAAGTCCCCAAAGTTTCTGCGTCTGCCTCCACTCTAGGCAGCACATTCCACACACCCACCACTCTCGGTGCAAAAGGCTTGCCACTTACATCTCCTTTGAAATTACCTCCCCTCATGCCCTCTGGTACGAGACATTTCAACCCTGGGAAAAGGATACTGTTCGTCTACTCTATGCCTCTCATAATCTTATGAACCTCTATCAGATCTACCCTAAGCTTCCGTCACTCCAGAGAAAGAAACCCAGCATTGCCCAACCTCTCATTATAGCACATGCCCCCTAATCCAGGCAGCATCCTAGTCAATCTCCTCTGCACCCTCTCCAAAGCCTTGACACCCTCCCTATAATGTGTCAACCAGAACTCAAGATTCAGCCTAACTAGACTTTTATAATGATGCAACATAACTTGTTGAATTTTGAACTCAGTACCTTGATTAATAAAGACAAGCAAGTCATATGCCTTCTTAACCACCCTACTACCTGTGTAACCACTTCCAGGGAACTTTGAACTTGGACCCCAAGATCCCTCTGCTCATCAACACTACAATGGTCTTGCCCTTATAATGCTGTCAATATATTAATGCTGTCAATATAATGGTCTTGCCCTTAACAGTGTTCTGTTCCATTACATTTGGCCTTCCAAGGTGCAACACTTCATGTTTGGTCGGGTTAAATTTCATCTGCCATTTCTCAGCGCATATCTGCAAATGATTTATAACCGGCTGTATTCTTTGCCAGTCTTCAACACAATCCACAACACCACCAAACTTCATATCATCTGCAAACTTACTAACCCACTCATCTACATTCTCATCCAGGTCATTTATATATATCACAATCAACAGACTGAACACCACTAATCACAGACCTTCAGATGGAATTAGCCGCTTCAACCACTGCTGTCTGTCTTCAATGGACAAACCAGTCCGGAATCCATATGGCCAATTCACCAGGGAACCCTTGCATCTTAATCTTCTGGATGATCCTCCCATGAGGGACCTTGTCAAATGCCTTACGAAAATCCATGTAGACAACATCCACAGCTCTACCTTCATCAATCACCCTCGTCACCTTGTTAAAAAACTCAGTAAAGTTAGTAAGACACGATTTGCCTCGCACAAAGTCATGCTGGTTCTCCCTAATTGGGTCATAGTTTTCCAAATGCTCATAAATCCTATCCCTAAGAACTTTCTCCTGTAATTTCCCTACTGATGTAAGATTCACCGATCTATAGTCTCCAGGATTATCCCTGGTTCCCTCCTCGAATAATGGAATGCCGTTGGTTACTCACCATTTCTCCAGCACCTCACCTGTGGCTAGAGAGGACACAAAGATATTGGTCAAGGCCCCAGCAATCTCTTCTCGTCTCTCTTCATAACCTGAGGTATATCCCGCCCCAGGGACTTATCCACCTTCATGCTCTTTCAGACTCCCAGCACCACTTTCTCATCTACCTCAAATACCCCAGCATATTAATACACAGGGCCCTGATCTCCCTATCCTCCACATCTTTCTCCTTGGTAGATACTGATATATAGTGCTCATTAAGGACCTGACCACATCCTCAGCATCCAAGCAAATGTCCTTGAGTGGTCCTACCCTGTCCTTAAATATCCTCTTGTATGTATATAATACCTGGGGATTCTCTTTAATCCTACTGGCCATGGACTTTTCATGGTCCTTCCTGGCTTTCCTAATTCCCTTCTTGAGTTCTTATCTGGCTTCCTTATAATACTCAATTTTGATTCTAGCATCCTAAACTTTACATGCTGTTCCCCTTTCTCTTGACTAAATTTGCCACCTCTCTCAATATGCAAGGTTCTCTTAACTTGTCATCCTTGTCCTTCATTCTGACTGGAACATACCTGCCCTGTACTCTGTACAGTTGGTCTTTAAACACCTTCCTCATATCAGATGTGGACTTGCCTAAAAACAGCTGTTCCCAATTAACTCTCCCTAATCCCTGCCTAATGTTCTCGTAATTTGCCCGTTCCGGTTTAATACTCTCCCACAACGTCCATACTTATCGTTATCTATAGCTATCTAAAGAGTTGTGGTCACTGTTCCCTTAGCTTCCAGTGTCTGTAAAGGAAAACTTGCCTGGCAAATTTGTTAGAGTTCTTCGAGGAAGTAACAAGTAAGGTGGACAAAGGAGAGGCAGTGGATGTCACTTACTTGGATTTTCAGAAGACATTTGATAAGGTGCCACACATGAGGCTGTTTAACAAGATAAAATTCAATGGCATTACAGGAAAGATATTGGCATGGGTAGAGGAATGGCTGACAGGCAGGAGGCAGAGAGTTGGAATAAAGGGAGTCTTTTCTGGTTGGCTGCCAGGGACTAGTGGTGTTCCTCATGGGTCAGTATTAGGACCGCTACTTTTCACATTGTTTGTCATTGATTTAGATAATGGAATTCATAGCTTTGTGGCAAAGTTTGCAGATGATAAAAAGATAGGTTGAGGGGTAGGTAGTGCTGAGGAAGCAATGCAATTGCAGAAGGACTTAGACAAATTGGAATATTGGGCCAAAAAAATGGCAGATGGAATACAATGTTGGGAAATGTATGATAATATATTTTGGTATAAAGAACAGTAGTGTGGACTATTATCTAAATGGGAAGAAAATTCAAACATCAGAGGTGCAGAGGGACTTCAGAATCCTAATAGAAACATAGAAACATAGAAACATAGAAAATAGGTGCAGGAGTAGGCCATTCGGCCCTTCGAGCCTGCACCGCCATTTATTATGATCATGGCTGATCATCCAACTCAGAACCCAGCCTTCCCTCCATACCCCCTGACCCCTGTAGCCACAAGGGCCATATCTAACTTCCTTTTAAACATAGCTAATGAACTGGCCTCAACAGTTTGCTGTGGCAGAGAATTCCACAGATTCACCACTCTCTGTGTGAAGAAGTTTTTCCTAACCTCGGTCCTAAAAGGCTTCCCCTCTATCCTCAAACTGTGACCCCTCGTTCTAGACCTCCCCAACATCGGGAACAATCTTCCTGCATCTAGCCTGTCCAATCCCTTTAGGATCTTATACGTTTCAATCAGATCCCCCCTCAATCTTCTAAATTCCAACGAGTACAAGCCCAGTTCATCCAGTCTTTCTTCATATGAAAGACCTGCCATCCCAGGAATCAATCTGGTGAACCTTCTTTGTACTCCCTCTATGGCAAAGATGTCTTTCCTCAGATTAGGGGACCAAAACTGCACACAATACTCCAGGTGTGGTCTCACCAAGGCCTTGTACAACTGCAGTAGTACCTCCCTGCTCCTGTACTCGAATCCTCTCGCTATAAATGCCAGCATACCGTTCGCCTTTTTCACCGCCTGCTGTACCTGCATGCCCACTTTCAATGACTGGTGTATAATGACACCCAGGTCTCGTTGCACCTCCCCTTTTCCTAATCGGCCACCATTCAGATAATAATCTGTTTTCCTATTTTTGCCACCAAAGTGGATAACTTCACATTTATCCACATTAAATTGCATCTGCCATGAGTTTGCCCACTCACCCAACCTATCCAAGTCACCCTGCATCCTCTTAGCATCCTCCTCACTGCTAACACTGCCACCCAGCTTCGTGTCATCCGCAAACTTGGAGATGCTGCATTTAATTCCCTCATCCAAGTCATTAATATATATTGTAAACAACTGGGGTCCCAGCACTGAGCCTTGCGGTACCCCACTAGTCACCGCCTGCCATTCTGAAAAGGTCCCGTTTATTCCCACTCTTTGCTTCCTGTCTGCTAACCAATTCTCCACCCACACCAATACCTTACCCCCAATACCGTGTGCTTTAAGTTTGCACACTAATCTCCTATGTGGGACCTTGTCAAAAGCCTTTTGAAAATCCAAATATACCACATCCACTGGTTCTCCCCTATCCACTCTACTAGTTACATCCTCAAAAAATTCTATGAGATTCGTCAGACATGATTTTCCTTTCACAAATCCATGCTGACTTTGTCCGATCATTTCACCGCTTTCCAAATGTGCTGTTATCACATCCTTGATAACTGACTCCAGCAGTTTCCCCACCACCGACGTTAGGCTAACCGGCCTATAATTCCCCGGTTTCTCTCTCCCTCCTTTTTTAAAAAGTGGGGTTACATTAGCCACCCTCCAATCCTCAGGAACTAGTCCAGAATCTAACGAGTTTTGAAAAATTATCACTAATGCATCCACTATTTCTTGGGCCACTTCCTTAAGCACTCTGGGATGCAGACCATCTGGCCCTGGGGATTTATCTGCCTTCAATCCCTTCAATTTACCTAACACCACTTCCCTACTAACATGTATTTCGCTCAGTTCCTCCATCTCACTGGACCCTCTGTCCCTTACTATTTCTGGAAGATTATTTATGTCCTCCTTAGTGAAGACAGAACCAAAGTAATTATTCAATTGGTCTGCCATGTCCTTGCTCCCCATAATCAATTCACCTGTTTCTGTTTGCAGGGGACCTACATTTGTCTTTATCAGTCTTTTCCTTTTTACATATCTATAAAAGCTTTTACAGTCCGTTTTTATGTTCTCTGCCAGTTTTCTCTCATAATCTTTTTTCCCCTTCCTAATTAAGCCCTTTGTCCTCCTCTGCTGAACTCTGAATTTCTCCCAGTCCTCAGGTGAGCCACTTTCTCTGGCTAATTTGTATGCTACTTCTTTGGAATTGATACTATCCCTAATTTCTCTTGTCAGCCACGGGTGCACTACCTTCCTTGATTTATTCTTTTGCCAAACTGGGATGAACAATTGTTGTAGTTCATCCATGCAACCTTTAAATGCCTGCCATTGCATATCCACCGTCAATCCTTGAAGTGTCATTTGCCAGTCTATCTTAGCTAATTCATGTCTCATACCTTCAAAGTTACCCCTCTTTAAGTTCAGAACCTTTGTTTCTGAATTAACTACGTCACTCTCCATGTTAATGAAGAATTCCACCATATTATGGTCACTCTTACCCAAGGGGCCTCTCACGACAAGATCGCTAATTAACCCTTCCTCATTGCTCAAAACCCAGTCCAGAATAGCCTGCTCTCTAGTCGGTTCCTCGACATGTTGGTTCAAAAAACCATCCCGCATACATTCCAAGAAATCCTCTTCCTCAGCACCTTTACCAATTTGGTTCACCCAGTCTACATGTAGATTGAAGTCACCCATTATAACTGCTGTTCCTTTATTGCACACATTTCTAATTTCCTGTTTAATACCATCTCCGACCTCACTACTACTGTTAGGTGGCCTGTACACAACTCCCACCAGCGTCTTCTGCCCCTTAGTGTTACGCAGCTCTACCCATATCGATTCCACATCTTCCCGGCTTATGTCCTTCCTTTCTATTGCGTTAATCTCTTTTTTAACCAGCAACACCACCCCACCTCCCCTTCCTTCGTGTCTATCCCTCCTGAATATTGAATATCCCTGAACGTTGAGCTCCCATCCCTGGTCACCCTGGAGCCATGTCTCTGTGATCCCAACTATATCATAATCATTAATAACAATCTGCACTTTCAATTCATCCACCTTATTACGAATGCTCCTTGCATTGACACATAAAGCCTTCAGGCACTCTTTTACAACTCTCTTAGCCCTTTTTAATGCTTGCCCTGGATTTGTCGGCCTGCCACTTTTACTTTTCCCCTTTGTACTTTTTGCTTCTACGCTCACTTTACACCCCTCTGTCTCTCTGCACTGGTTCCCATCCCTCTGTTGTGAACTAACCTCCTCACACCTAGCCGCTTTAATTTGATTCCCACCCCCCAACCATTCTAGTTTAAAGTCACCTCAGTAGCCCCCGCTAATCTCCCTGCCAGGATATTGGTCCCCCGAGGATTTAATGCAAGACTCCCAGAAGGTTAATTTACAGGTTGAGTCTGTGGTAAAGAAGGCAAATGCAATGTTGGCATTTATTTCAAGGGGAATAGAATATAAAAGCAATGAGATAATGCTGCGGCTTTCTATGACACTAGTCAGGCCACACTTGGAGTATTGCCAACAGTTTTGGGTCCCATATCTCAGAAAGTATGTGCTGTCATTGAAGAGAGTCCAGAGGAGGTTCACGAAAATGATCCAGGAATGAAGGGGTTGACATATGATGAGCATTTGGCAGCTTTGGGTCTGTATTCACTAGAATTTACAAAAATTTGGGAGTTCTCCTTAAAAGCTATCGAATGTTGAAAGGACTAGATGAGGTGGATGTGGAGAGGTTTTCTCCTACAGTGGGTATTCAGAATTAAAGGGCACAGCCTCAAAATTGAGGGGAGGCCCTTTAGACAGATGTAAGGAGGAATTTTTTTAGCCAGAGAGTAGTTGATCTGTGGGATGCTCTGCCACAGGCAGCAGTGGAGGCCAAGACCGTGGGTATATTTGAAGTGCAAACTGACAGTTTCCTAATTGCTCAGGGCATCAAAGGATATGGCGAGAAGGCAGGTGTATGGTTGACTGGAATCTGGGATCCGCCATGATTGGATGGTGGAGCATGCTGAATGGCCTAAATCTGCTCCTATGTCTTATGATCTTAAAGGAAAATTAGCAAACAATAAATTCAAAACAGAATATGATTCATCTCTTGGCTTCAGAGTTCCTGTGGGATCCCGATCAACTGCAGAAACAACTACTGTTTGAAAGCCTTTGCATTCCTAATGATCATCACAATCTAAAAGAGAAGCTCTTCGCACTGAGGCAGCATGGATCCTTTGTTCTCTGGCCTTGAACTTTGTACTTTAGAACTTCACCCTCGCATCCCCTTGCCATAACTGTGACTTTCTGAATTGTAGCCATGGATGTTAGAACATATGACAAGACAAGGTGCCAAAGGCAGATAATGACCAAATGATGAAAATTTTATGGCAGCCATAGAGGATTAGTAATTGGTTGTGATGGAGTGCACCATCAACCATTTTGTTTGTCGGATTTCCACCTAAAATCTAGGTAGCACCTGAGACTTGAGGTCTAAGATCTGAAACCTGAGGTCCAATCCATGGGTCCAAAGTCTAACTTTGAGGTCTAAGGTCCAAGTCCAAGGTCAAAGGTCTGAAGCCTGCATAAAGAGCTCTGAGGCTCGAGGTACTAAGCCCTGAGGACACTTTCTTTCATGTACTGCATCATTCTATGAAAGGGATAACATGCCAGCCTGGGTATTCTTTGAACACAAGGATGCACAAGACCGAAAGAAGCTGCAGAAGGTTGTAAATCTAGTCAACTCCATCTTGGGTACCAGCCTACAAAGTACCCAGGACATCTTCAGGGAGCGGTGCCTCAGAAAGGCAGTGTTCATTATTAAGGACCTCCAGCACCCAGGGCATGCCTTCTTCTCACTGTTACCATCAGGTAGGAGATACAGAAGCCTGAAGGCTCACACTCAGTGATTCAGGAACATCTTCTTCTCCTCTGCCATCCGATTCCTAAATGGACAGTGAATCTTTGGACACTACTTCACTTTTTTTAATATACAGTTTTTCAGTTTTTGCACATTTAAAAAAATCTATTTAATATACATACACTGTAATTGATTTACTTGTTTATTTATTATTTTTTAAAAATTTTTATTTGTTACTATTTTTTTCTCTGCTAGATTATGGATCGCATTGAACTGCTGCTGCTAAGTTAACAAATTTCACGTCACATGCCAGTGATAATAAACCTGATTCTGATTCTTTTAAATTTGTGACATGTCAGAGCAGAGAAAGGGCAAACAACAGGAATTCTGCAGATGCTGGAAATTCAAGCAACATGCATCAAAGTTGCTGGTGAACGCAGCAGGCCAGGTAGCATCTCTAGGAAGAGGTACAGTCGACGTTTCAGGCCGAGACCCTTCGTCAGGGCTAACTGAAGGAAGAGCTGGTAAGAGATTTGAAAGTGAGAGGGGGAGGGGGAGATCCAAAATGATAGGAGAAGACAGGAGGGGGAGGGATGGAGCCAAGAGCTGGACAGGTGATTGGCAAAGGGAATACGAGAGGATCATGGGACAGGAGGTCCGGGGAGAAAGACAAGGTGGGGGGGGACCCAGAGGATGGGCAAGGGGTATAGTCAGAGGGACAGAGGGAGAAAAAGGAGAGTGAGAGAAAGAATGTGTGTATAAAAATAAATAACAGATGGGCTACGAGGGGGAGGTGGGGCATTAGCGGAAGTTAGAGAAGTCGATGTTCATGCCATCAAGTTGGAGGCTACCCAGACGGAATATAAGGTGTTGTTCCTCCAACCTGAGTGTGGCTTCATCTTTGCAGTAGAAGAGGCCATGGATAGACATGTCAGAATGGGAATGGGATGTGGAATTAAAATGTGTGGCCACTGGGAGATCCTGCTTTCTCTGGCGGACAGAGCGTAGGTGTTCAGCAAAGTGGTCTCCCAGTCTGCGTCGGGTCTCGCCAATATATAGAACAACATTTTGGATTCTAGACCTAATCAGTTCCCCTCTCCCACCACTCTGCTCCGTCTAACGGAATTAGTCCTTACTCTTAATAATTTCTCCTTTCGCTCCTCCTACTTCCTCCAAACTAAAGGTGTAGCTATGGGCACCCGTATGGGTCCTAGCTATGCCTACCTTTTTGTTGGCTTTGTGGAACAATCTATGTTCCATGCCTATTCTGGTATCTGTCCCCCACTTTTCCTCAGCATTGGTGCTGCTTCCTGCACGCATGCTGAGCTCGTTGACTTTATTAAATTTGCCTCCAACTTTCATCCTGTCCTCAAGTTTACCTGGTCCATTTCTGACACCTCCCTCCCCTTTCTAGATCTTTCTGTCTCTGTCTCTGGAGACAGCTTATCCACTGATGTCTACTATAAGCCTACTGACTCTCACAGCTGTCTGGACTATTCCTCTTCTCACTCTGTCTCTTGCAAAAATGCCATCCCCTTCTCGCAATTCCTCTGTCTCCGCCGCATCTGCTCTCAGGATGAGGCTTTTCATTCTAGGACGAGGGAGGTGTCCTCCTTTTTTAAAGGAAGGGGCTTCCCTTCCTCCACTATCAACTCTGCTCTCAAACGCATCTCCCCCATTTTACGTACATCTGCTCTCACTCCATCCTCCCGCCACCCCACTAGGAATAGGGTTCCCCTGGTCCTCACCTACCACCCCACCAGCCTCCGGGTCCAACATATTATTCTCCGTAACTTCTGCCACCTCCAACGGGATTCCACCACTAAGCACATCTTTCCCTCCCCCCACCCCGCTTTCTGCAGGGATTGCTCCCTACGCGACTCCCTTGTCCATTCGTCCGCCCGATCCCTCCCCACTGATCTCCCTCCTGGCACTTATCCTTGTAAGCAGAACAAGTGCTACACATGCCCTTACACTTCCTCCCTTACCACCATTCAGGGACCCAGACAGTCCTTCCAGGTGAGGCGACACTTCACCTGTGAGTCGGCTGGGGTGATATACTGCGTCTGGTGCTCCCGATGTGGCCTTCTATATATTGGCAAGACCCGACGCAGACTGGGAGACCGTTTTGCTGAACACCTACGCTCTGTCCGCCAGAGAAAGCAGAATCTCCCAGTGGCCACACATTTTAATTCCACATCCCATTCCCATTCTGACATGTCTATCCACGGCCTCCTCTACTGTAAAGATGAAGCCACACTCAGGTTGGAGGAACAACACCTTATATTCCGTCTGGGTAGCCTCCAACCTGATGGCATGAACATCGACTTCTCTAACTTTTGCTAATGCCCCACCTCCCCCTCGTACCCCATCCGTTATTTATTTTTATACACACATTCTTTCTCTCACTCTCCTTTTTCTCCCTCTGTCCCTCTGACTATACCCCTTGCCCATCCTCTGGGTCCCCCCCCTTTTCTTTCTCCCTGGGCCTCCTGTCCCATGATCCTCTCGTATCCTCTTTGCCAATCACCTGTCCAGCTCTTGGCTCCATCCCTCCCTCTCCTGTCTTCTCCTATCATTTTGGATCTCCCCTCCCTCTCCCACTTTCAAATCTCTTACTAACTCTTCCTTCGGTTAGTCCTGACGAAGGGTCTCGGCCTGAAACGTCGACTGTACTTCTTCCCAGAGAAAGGGCAAATGGGCTTTCATGTGTCTTCGTAAGTGAAACTTCGGGTGGTTTCCAATGGAAATGTCATTCTATGAAGGGCCTTTCCACCAACCACAGAGGGTGACTCAGGAAGACAGCTGGTTGAAGAGAATGACCCTGGATGGGAAACTGTCAAATGACAGAGGATAATAGACCGAGGGGAGGTAAACATGGGCTTGACTATGAACAGCCTAGACACATTAAACCACACTGATGAAACCTTTAAACTTGACACCATTTGGTCAGAACCATAATTACTCACAAGACTGACAGTAAATGGGAATCTTTACTTGAAGAATGCTACATGATGCACACACAAAGGTTGGTAAAGTGGGTGGAACAGATATTAATGAAAATTGAGACACATAATCATTGAATTAACTCAAAACAGATGAGTTCCAGTCATTTCTGGCTCGGCACTCAGTACACCATTAATAGTCAAGAACATCTATTGAAAGAGGGGTTGCTGCTGGGAGAATGGAGCTTACAGGAGATCAGGCACGGGCACACAGGGTGCATGACCTTCTGTGATCCTGATTCCAGGATGTACATAATTTAGAAAACAGTCTGTCTGGACTTTACGGAGTCCACTGAGTTTTCATTGTGACTCCTGACCATCCATTTATTTTATAAATTTTATTAAAGTCTTTTGAGGATTGTGTGTGAGCTGAACTCTTCTTGGGATGTGTGTGTGTGTGTGTATGTGTTTATGGAGAAGGGTTTGTGTTACAAGGGAATAGAGGCTCTTCCCAATGAATTCAGCAGCTCCTCCCTGGGTCTGGTGTTCCTCAATGTTGTGACAGTTCTTCTGTTCCCTCCAGCACAAAACAAGATATTTCTCTTGTGTGAAAATACAGCAATGTGTCAGACGGATCTCTCACAGAAAAAAGCCAGAGAGGGTTGATAGATGCTGGTGACCAGTTTTTGTAAATCTAGTTAGCTCCATCTTGGGTACCAGCCTACAAAGTACCCAGGACATCATCAACCTTTCTGCTGCCATCCTTGTCAGTGTGGGGGACACAGCCAGTGCTCACCATCCAAACTCACCCAGGAAGATGAACAATCACTGAACAGGGAGCTGTTCAACACCTCTGACCTATGCTAATTTGCAATTGGTTTTAATCATCAATTAGCATAGTTTATAATTGTAGTTTAACTTTAATTATAGATCAATTATAGTTAAATTATAGCTTGAAATATTGAGATCCAGTGATAAACATTCGTTCAGTGTCCTATCCAGAGAGATTGTTCAATACAGAATTACATCGAAGCAAAATCATGACAGAAAGCAACATTTAGTGCTACAGTTACAGGGAAAGTTCAGTGCAGGTAGACAAATTACTCCCCTGTCTGTCCTCTCCTCTTCCCGCAGATGGTGGTTTATGTCAAAGTCAAATGAATGAAGCTTGGTGTTGGGGTCATGTGCACAAGTACATACATGTGCTGCAGCTTCACAGACACATGGTGTCAGATACACAGCATTCACAAGCTAAACGTACATTAAGCATAACTTAAATGCAACTTTTACAAGAAAGAACAGAATTAGAGTTTTCCACAATTAGAACAAAAAAAAGGAAGTCCATTGTGCAAAGTGATTGAAGTGGTCATTGCGTTGTTAGAGCTATTTTTCCATAAGAGGCTTCATAGCTCAGGAGTTAGAGCACAGGTCTTGTAAACCAGGGGCCCCGAGTTCAGATTTCACTGGGCGACGCAGTAGCATAGTAGATAGTGAAACACTATTACAGTGCCAGCTGTAGGACAGGGGTCCAATTCCGGCTGCTGATGGTAAGGAGTTTAAACATTCTCCTTGTGACTGCATGGGTTTCCTCCGGGTGCTCCAGCTTCCTCCTAAATTCCCAAAGAGGTACGGTTAGGGTTAGTGTGTTGAGGGCATGCTATGTGGGCACAGGAAGCTTGGTCACACTTGTAGCTTGCTCAGCACAATCCTCACTAATATGATTTAACACAATGATACATTTCATTGTATGTTTTAATATTTCAATATACATATGACAAATAAAATTAATCTTTATCTTCAATCTTTCCTTAAACTGTAGTGATTAGGGTTGTACCAGTCGGTTCAAGAACTGAATGCATGAAAAGAAGTAGCTGTCCTTGAACTTGATTTTGTGTCACTTCAGTCTTCTGTACCTCCTGTACAATGGTTGCTGTGAGAAGATTATCTGTCTTGGATGGTGGGGATCTTTGATGATGGGTGTTGCTTTCCTGAGGCAACACCTCCTGTAGATAGTACCAATGGGGTGGGGGGGAAGGGAAGATTTTAGCGTGTTCAATTCTTCTCCAAGGATCACCTCGTCATGGAGGAGAGAGGCGGTGTCCTCTGGTCTTAGACTCTCTCACCATGGGAAACATCCTCTCCACATCCACTCCATCTTCTGAATTCTAGTGAATACAGGCCCAGAGCCATTAAACACTCTCCATATGACAAGCTATTCAATCCTGGAATCAATTTTGTGAACCTTCTTTGAACCCGCTCCAGTTTCAGTACATCCTTTCTAAGATAAGGGGCCCAAAACTGCTCACAATACTCTGAGTGAGGCCTCACCAATGCTTTATAAAAGTCTCAACATTACATCCTCGCTTTTATATTCCAGTCCTCTTGAAATAAGTGATAACATTGCATTTGCCTTCCTCACGACAGACTCAACCTGCAAATTAACCTTTAGAGAATCCTGCACAAGGACTCCCAAGTGCCTTTGTGTCTAGTTTTTCTGTATTTTCTCTCCATGTAGAAAAGTCAGCTCTTTCATCTACCAAAGTGCACGACTGTACACTTCCCAACATTGTATTCCATCTGCCATTTCTTTGTCCATTCTCTTAATCTCTTGTAGCCTGTCCACTTCCTCAAAACTACCTGCCTCTCTACCTATCTTCATAACCATCAATTCCATCATCCAAATCATTGAAATATGTGGATCCCAGATAGGCCACTACAGCCACCTGAAGATCCAACAATAGACAACCCCCTTAGGAGAACATCATACTTGATTCGATTGATTGCACTCCCACTACTACTACTGCAACAATGAAACAGAACTCTTTAATCTTCTAAGAAAGTAGAGGAGCAGTCATGCTTTCCTTGTGAGTGCTGGGCTTGGGACAGGATCATTAATATCTGCTCCGAATGATAATACAGCACTCATTTGCCATATAACCTGGATCTTTGTGCTGAGGTGGGGCTTGAAATCACGGCCTCCCTCTCAGAGGCAAGAATGCTTGTGAGCGAACCCATAACAAGCTGCAGTTTAGTACATCTACCACATGGTTCTAACACCAAAGGAACGGTAGTTGTTCAGATTCATCTGTGGCTAACTGACCGACTGAAGGATAGTGATGTAAATGCATTATTCTGTCACTTTAGTTTTTGTATTTTCCAGTCTTATGTCACCCTGGTGTGGATTATTCATTAACAATCCAACAAAACTAGCCAATAAGAGCACAGTTTGCTACCCAACATTAGCTCTGTCTGGAAAGAATTGAGCTTTGTTGCAGCTAATCATAGTGGAAGACCCTGTTGTGCTTTACAGGGCATTGTAAGTGGACAACATTAACCCTTTTGACTTATTTCCACCTCATAAACAAGAGTGATTGATTTTTAGTTAATCTGTCCCTGAGACATTTAATTTGGCAAGCGACCTGTATGTCTGGAGCCATATTTGAGGCTTGCAGCAAGAGGGCAAGAGTAGTTAGCATCATACACAAAATTTCAGGCAGCGACTCTTCATTGACATTTCTGTCCGAAATGTCAACTGCTTGTTTCCCGCCATAGATGCTACCTGACTGTCCTACTGAGCGTGTCTGTATTTTGCATGTGTTGATCAAGGTCTCCAGCATCTGCAGGATCTCATGTGCCTCTGTGGCTGCAATTAGCATTTTATCTCCCAATCAGAAGGTTTTGGGTTGAAGTACCACTCCAGAGACCCGAGTAAGTATTCAGGCTGATGCTGTGGGACAGGACAACTGAGGAAGTATTATTTGGATCAGGTAGCTGCAAAAAGTCCCATTGCATTATTCTGTGTGAGGAAGATGTCCTGGTGCTTTGGACAGTATTTATGCCTCAGCTTCTACAAACCAAGATCACCCATCCAGATGCATAACCTGATTTGCCTTTAAATTTGTTTTAAATCTCCTTTTCCGATAAGAGGTACACACCACTAAACTTAAATTAAAAGCGGAAAGCGGAAAAATGAAGGAATAATCTTTACAGAAGAAAAAGTTAACCAATGGGAGAGCATGACCCTGAATGGAAGACATCCCCATTATCTGAGCAGATTAGATGCCAACAAGGAAGTGTCAAATGCCTGGCTCAGGGTGGGAGACCTTATCCCCAGAAAGAGGGGTTCCTTAAGGCAATACAGTACCAGGGGGGTTAACACAAAAAAATCAAAAAAACATAATAAAAGATCAACACATGTAACATGATAAATGCAGAAAAAGTCAAGAAACCAGTAACAATCCAAGACATTATAGGATCCTGCAGCAGTTTAACATAATCTGATTCTTTACACAGGCACAATCAAGTGGCAAACATCATTCCCCAAAATATTGCAACACACAGCAAAGTTGCTGGTGAACGCAGCAGGCCAGGCAGCATCTCTAGGAAGAGGTACAGTCGACGTTTCAGGCCGAGACCCTTTGTCAGGACTAACTGAAGGAAGAGTTAGTAAGAGATTTGAAAGTTGGAGGGGGACGGGGAGATCCAAAATGTTAGGAGAAGACAGGAGGGGGAGGGATGGAGCCAAGAGCTGGACAGGTGATTGGCAAAAGGGATACGAGAGGATCATGGGACAGGAGGTCCAGGAAGAAAGACAAGGGGGGGGGAACCCAGAGGATGGGCAAGGGGTATATTCAGAGGGACAGAGGGAGAAAAAGGAGAGTGAGAGAAAGAATGTGTGTATAAAAATAAATAACGGATGGGGTACGAGGGGGAGGTGGGGCATTAGCAGAAGTTAGAGAAGTCGATGTTCATGCCATCAGGTTGGAGGCTACCCAGACGGAATATAAGGTGTTGTTCCTCCAACCTGAGTGTGGCTTCATCTTTACAGTAGAGGAGGCCGTGGATAGACATGTCAGAATGGGAATGGGATATGGAATTAAAATGTGTGGCCACTGGGAGATCCTGCTTTCTCTGGTGGACAGAGCGTAGGTGTTCAGCAAAGCGGTCTCCCAGTCTGCGTCGGGTCTCACCAATATATAAAAGGCCACATCGGGAGCACCGGACGCAGTATATCACCCCAGCCGACTCACAGGTGAAGTGTCGCCTCACCTGGAAGGACTGTTTGGGGCCCTGAATGGTGGTAAGGGAGGAAGTGTAAGGGCATGTGTAGCACTTGTTCCGCTTACATGGATAAGTGCCAGGAGGGAGATCAGTGGGGAGGGATGGGGGGGGGGACGAATGGACAAGGGAGTCGCGTAGGGAGCGATCCCTGCGGAAAGCAGTGGGGGGGAGGGAAAGATGTGCTTAGTGGTGGGATCCCGTTGGAGGTGGCGGAAGTTACGGAGAATAATATGTTGGACCCGGAGGCTGGTGGGGTGGTAGGTGAGGACCAGGGGAACCCTATTCCTAGTGGGGTGGCGGAAGGATGGAGTGAGAGCAGATGTACGTGAAATGGGGGAGATGCGTTTAAGAGCAGAGTTGATAGTGGAGGAAGGGAAGCCTCTTTCTTTAAAAAAGGAGGACATCTCCCTCGTCCTAGAATGAAAAGCCTCATCCTGAGAGCAGATGCGGCGGAGACGGAGGAATTGCGAGAAGGGGATGGCGTTTTTGCAAGAGACAGGGTGAGAAGAGGAATAGTCCAGACAGCTGTGAGAGTCAGTAGGCTTATAGTAGACATCAGTGGATAAGCTGTCTCCAGAGACAGAGACAGAAAGATCTAGAAAGGGGAGGGAGGTGTCGGAAATGGAGCAGGTAAACTTGAGTTTAGTGTTGAGGTGAGTGCAGGTATCCTTACTGGTTCAGGGGCCTAATGGTTGAGGGGTAATAACTGCTTCAGCACCTGGCGCTGTGGGATTAAAGCACCTGTATCTCCTTCCTAATGGCAGCAGTGAGAAGACGGATGGCCTGGATGGGTCCTTGATAATTGGGTTCTCTTATCCTTGTGTGCACAAATCCAAGGTCACTCCATGTCTGCCTTGCTCCTGTCAGTAGTAATGTGCAGGAGCCCAACCAAAGCGCTTGCTCTCTCATAGTACACTACTTCTGCAGGGATTGCCCAGTGCACTCTCTGCACCTACTAAGGCCATCACTGACTTGAGGTTAGCTTTCGCTATGCTCGGCAACGTTGTCTGACTTTCACTCTGTTGTCTTTCCATAAACTTTGTATTTCAATCTTACATAACAGGAGGGCATTTGGCCCATCTTAACCATCTCATCTTAGTCACAGACCAATCCATTCCCCAATCATTTTTCAGGTATCATTTCCTTCCTCTCAGATTCCACCCCTCAGCTATACGCCAGGAGAAATCTACCCACCAATCCGCACGTCTTTGGCATGTGGGTGAAAAGGTGACCTCCACGTGGACAGCAGCAGAGGTCAGGATTGAACCTAAGTTGCAGGGGCTCTGGCAGATGTGCCACTATACTGCCCTGTCATTAGGGTCTCCAGTTTGTCTGAAAATCCTTAGAATAACTGTCCGTTCAAAGCCCATCCTTCATGTACTTAGCATCGATTTCTGTCATGTGCACATGTTCAATCCTACCTGATATTAAGATAATAATTCACAAGACAGACAGAGTGCTAAAACCTTGTTCATTTCTTTCTCTGTCATGTAAATACACAGACATGACATACAGTACATTGTCATTTAATATTGGGCGGATGGCCTTGGAGAGACATGAGAGAGTTAACAGCAACACAGAATGGATTGGTTGAATAGCCTGCCTCTTCACTGTCGTCCCAGCGTAATTGGAAGGGACGGTGTATGGGAAAATGTAGGAGTTTGTTTCAAATTAAAGTCAGTCCAGTCTGTGTGTACAACGGGAGGCTGGCTCAGTATCACTTGTCCCTGCTCCACCACCAAAGAGCTGTTTCACCTCAACTCACATCTGCTTTTGATCTGCTTCCTGGAGAACCCGGAAGACTAAGATGAGTTATAAAAGCCTTTCAGTCCTTGTTAGGTGCAGATCAAAAGCAGGATCAGGGATATGGGGGTCACTGAACAGGAAAAAATATTAAAACCTGCAGATGAAAAGGAAACGTGCAACTCATAGAAATCCAAATGAAACAGTCAGCAGAGTACGTGCAGAGAGAGAGAGAGAGAGAGAGTGTGTGTGTGTGTGTGTGTGTGTGAGAGAGAGAGAGAGAATGAGAGAGGGAGAGAGATGCAATACTGCATTTTAAGTATTTTTAAAGGCAATAAGGTTACATGAAGGTTTGAAAAATCGGGGTAAGAAAAAGAGTGGAGGGATTTTTGAAGTACCTAGACTTTGTCCCAGTATCTGCAGGCTATCATGCGGTGCCACCTGTCCTTGTGCTTTTCACCTCCCATGTCTGTGGCCAGCCAGCCTCGTGTCAAGAGTCAACACAAAATCTGGCAGCCATCTCCTACTCCCTGCCGAGGGTTTCCGATAACTGGTCCACAGTGGTAACGTCCTCACTGCGTGTCTGTGCACCTTGGGGGCAGCATCTATTACCAGCCCAATGTCCCGATGTTCTCTCAGTGAGATGCCTGGGGGCAGGGTTCAGCGGGAAGCTTTAACCCCACCCCTTCAGCTCATAAGAGCTTAGTTCTGAGAAGCTTGTTGAAGTAACTATGTGCTTACCGGTCCCAGATTTAGGAGACTCCAGCCTAGACTGACCATGCCTGCAGCAAATGTCTAGGTTGTGTTTATTGTCATAGGTACAAGTACATGTAAAATGAAAAGCTTGCAGCTGCATCAAAGCCACATGGTATCATATGTGAAGCATTCACAAGGTAAACATAAATTAAACTTAAATTATCTGTAGTTGTTACAAGAAAGAGCACAACTAGAACAAAAAAGGACAAAGAGAAGAAAATCTGCAGATGCTGGAAATCCAAGCAACGCACACAAGACGCCGGAGGAACTCAGCAGGCCAGGCAGCATCTATGGAAAAGAGTAAACAGTCGATGTTTTGGGCCGAGACCCTTCACCAGAACATCAGTCCTGCTGAAGGGTCGCAGCCCGAATTGTTGACTGTTTACTCTTTTCCATAGATGCTGCGTGGCCTGCTGAGTTCCTCCAGCATTTTGCATTTATCAGAACAAAGTCCTTTTTAAGGCAAAGTAATCAGACTGTTCAGAGTGTTGCTAGGTTGAGGTGGTGATTAGTGCTATGCAGGTTGGTTCAAGAACTGAATGGTTGAAAGGGAAGTAACTGTTCCTGAAGCTGGTGGTGAGGGATTTCAAGCTTCTGAGTCCTGAGGGAGGGCCTCAGCCTGAAACATTGATTGCTATTCATTTCTGTAGATCCGCGTGACCTGCTGAGTTCCTCCAGCATTTTGTGTGTTGTTGTTCTGTACCACCTAGCTGATAACAACTGTGTGAAGATGACATAGCCCAGATGGTGGGACCGTTGATCGTAGATGTTACCTCCTTGAATCAGTGCCTCTCAAAGATACCACTAATGTGGGAAGGGATGTGCTCAAGGTGTATTGGACAGAGTCCAGTTCTCCCAGCTGCTGCTTCCCATTCTAGTGCATTTGAATTGCTGCACCAGACCATGATGCAACCAGTCAGAATATTTACAACAGTACATTCATAAAAGTTTGTTTGAGTGTTCAGTGACAAGCTGAGCTTCCTTAACCTTCTAATGAAAGTAAACACTCTGGGGCGCCTCCCTTGTGATTGTGTCAATATGCTGGGCCCAGGTTAGGTCATCCAATACGTTTGCCCAGGAACACCTCAGATTCTCTGATTCCTGTGTGATGTTACTTCAACTACAAGGACATGAACTCAGCTTGTTGTTCCTCTGGCCCAGGGAGAATGAACTTGCAATGACAGATATCAGGAGGACTCTGTGACTGTTGGTCTGGATTATCTTGTGTGTCCATATTTTCCTTTGGTCCTCACAACCCCTTTGTAATTGGGGCAATTCTGTCAGATTTAACACTTTCTCATTCCCTCATTTTCTAATAAAGCTGATCAAAATTTTCACTTCACTTGAGTCAGGAGTTCCAGTCTTCTGGCTGCCGTGATAACCAAGGTGGTCATTTAGTACTCCAAAAGCAAATTTTCCAAATGATGGGGTCCACCAGATTCAAATACACTGGTTTGAACTGGATACAAGTTATAGAGTCCTGGAGCACGTCAAAAAGCCCTCTGGCACACCTTGTCCATGCTGAACATCACATACTATCTATACTACTCCCATTGGTCCGTCGTCTTGCCTTGCCTTGCGTCCTTAACTCCTGGTGGAGTCATCAGGGTGCCGTCATGTCAAGCTTTGCACCAGTCTGCTTCATCTGTCGCGGTTGTGTGCCAGAGATTGGGTCATTGCAAATGTTTTCCCTGTCCATCCTTTAATGTTGTCCATCCATCTTTTCCTCTGTCTACCTCTCCTTCTTTCCCCCTCCACAGTTCCTTGTAGAATGGTCTTTGCAAGGCCACTGGATCTTGTTACGTGGCCGTACCATCTCAGCTTTCTTTTCTTCACCGTTGTGAGAAGGTCTTCATGGGGGCCAACGTGGTGCTGGATGGTCTTGCGGATCTGCTCGTTTGTGATGTGGTCCAAGTAGGAGATGCCCAAAATGTTGTGACAGCATCTCATTTCCAATGCCTGTATCTTCCTCTGTGGCTCTGCTGTGAGGGTCCATGTCTCACATGTGTACAGGAAGATGGAGAATACTAATGCACGCAAGAGTCTGATCTTGTACTTCATGGTGATGTTGCTGTCCCTCCATATTGTCTTGAGTTTGGATAGTGCAGTCATTATATGTGCGGTTCTTGCCAGGACCTATGGTCTTGATCCTTCATCACTGATGATTGCCCCCATGTATTTGAACTGCTGCACTGTCTCAAGTTTCTGACCATAGACTGAGATGTCTGTTGTGATGTCACAGTTGGCATTTGCCATGAGTTTGGTTTTCTCGGCACTTATTTCCATTCCAAACGTTGTGGAGGCTCTGTTAAGATGGCTGACCAGGTTGGCCAGTTCGTCCTCTTGTCCTGCAAGTCCATCAATGTCGTCAGCAAATCTTAGGTTTGTGATGTTCCTCCCTCCGATGCTGACTGTGCCCACATGATCTTCAAGTAAACACTCATGATTTGTTCCAGGAAGACATTGAAGAGAGTCAGGGAGAGGAGGCAGCCCTGACGGACTCCTACAGAGACATGGAACCACTGGTGCCCTGAGCGAGCACTGCACTGGTTGCCTTGGCGTAAAGCTGGTGGATTGTATGAATCAGCTTATGCCCCATGTTGAATTTCTTCATGGTGGCCAAAAGGCATCATGCCAAACTCTGTCAAATGCCTTCTTGAAGTCTATGAAGACATGGTAGAACTCTCTCTGGTGCTGGAGGTGTTTCTCACAGAGGGGGTGGAGGTTAGAAATCTGCTCAGTGGTGCTTTTGCCCTTATGGCAGCCTGCTTGTTCCTCGACAATGATGTCTTCTGCCTGAGGTCTCAGTCTGTTCAAGATGATTCTGAGCATTACCTTGCTTACATGGCTGATCAAACTGATGGCACGGTAATTCTGGCAAAGTTGGAGATTGCCTTTCTTGGGAAACGACTGAGTCCAAGGTGTCAGTCATTCACCTGTTTGCCAGACCTTATTGTAGATGGTGGTAAGCGTGTCTATCGTGGCTTCTCCTCCATGCTTCAGCAGTTCAGCAGGGATGTTGTCAACTCCTGCTGACTTCCTGCACTTCAGTGATCATATTGCGGCTTCAACATCGTCAGGCGTGATTGGATAGTCATCCTCATTGGAAGATTCCTGTACATTCAGCATGCTTGGATTCCCTTTGCTCTGGTAGTTGTACAGTTCTGAACAGTACTCTGTCCACCTTTCCATTATTTCCTTTTCTTCTGTGAAACTTTTGACATTTTTGTCTTGGATGGTGTTCACTTTGGCTTGTTTTTCTTTGGTAAGATCTTTCACCAGTCCATCATCTATATCTTGGCAATTCAAGTGTTGCTGGAATACCTACCTCCATCACCCCCTCAGGCATATTCCAAGTACTTTCTAGGTCAAAAATAATTCCTCAGATCCCCTCTAAACCTCTTAACTCTTATCCTAAACCTCCGCCATTTTGACACCTATGCCATTTGGACTTAAGACACTAAACTTGGATTTGGAGAGGTAAAGTGAATATTTAAACCCTCAAAAGCAAGGCTTGAATAAAATACTGGGGCCTTTCTCGGTCAATCTTTCTCTCTTGTTCACCAAAGAAAATTCAAACTAGTACGTTTGGGATCTTAACCTGTGATAATTGATACCTAATAGCCACAGTATATTTAGGCGAATACTTTCATGTTCCATGTCTATGTCATTATCTACACTGAACCCTTTTACCAGCACTTGGTCCACCATTTGCTAGAGTTTCTGCCTGCACCACCCCCTCAGTCTGTGTGTTCCAGATTCCAACCACACTCTGGGGGGAAAAGTTAATCCTCAGATTCCCACTAAGTTTATTACCCCTTATCTTAAAACTATACCCTCTAGTTTTAGACATAACCCTTTTGCTATAACCCTGAGTGAAATTACTGCCAGATTGAAACATTATAGTGCAGTATTCATAACCAAACTGTTCAAATAGAAGTTTTCTTCCTTGTATTCATGGTCCAATGCCGATTAGAACTTTTTAATGGACTGATTTATATAATTAACTCACCCATCTGTGTGTATAAATGCATCTGAAGTCCATCAGTATGCTCTTTAACAGTTACAAGGAAAGTAGACATCTGTATGTACTAGTGAGTCTGAAATTCATTAGTTACATCGTTACAACATTCTGCTAACAATATGCCTTGCCCTATATGTGAACTGGATGTGTATTCCTATGAAACTATGAAATCTACTTGAAAAATCTTTCAGAACTTGTATTTACAATAAGCTTGACTTTCTGAAGCTGGATATCCGTGAGCCTGAAAGCCATTAGTAAGGTCTTTGTAATCTCGGCAGTACAACGGACCCGTCTACCTACCACTGCCTGTCTGTCTGAAATACAAACTCACAGCAGCTGTAATAATCTGGCAAGAAGAACAACGCTGGTTAATTTTGACTAGTTCAATGAAGGATGGAGAATTCAGAACAAGAGATGGGCAAAATACCCTGTCGGTGCCATAGGTAAGGTCATTGAATTTATGGTGACACCTGCTGGGATTTTGTTGGACTTTGTGTGTTCATCTTCCCACCTGTGAAGGCACAGTGGGTACTCCTCCAGAGATCTGGATTCTAACCTGACCTCTGGTGCTGTGTAGAGTTTGTACGTTCTCCTTATCAACACGTTGTTTCCTTCATGGGATTCAAGCTCCCCACGTCCCTAATACCTGGCAATTGTTAAGTTAACTGACGGCTTTAAATTACCCCCAGTGTAGATGTAAGAATCAGGAGCAGTGCGAGTGAGAGAGAGGATAGTTACAGGGGAGTGTGGGGAAAGAGGATTAAACTACCTTACTCTGAGGGCCAACAGAGGATCAATGGGCTGAGCAGCGATTTTCTGTCCTCTGAGAAGCGCTGCACAGCAATGGCACTCTCCAAATAGTTCCATTCCAATATCAGAGAATGTATACACTATACAACCTGAAATTATAGACAATGGACAATAGGATCAGGAGTAGGCCATTCAGCCCTTTGAGCCAGCACCGCCATTCACTGTGATCATGGCTGATCATCCACAATCAGTACCCTTTTCCTGCCTTCTCCCCATATCCCTTCAATCCGCTATCTTTAAGAGCTCTATCTAACTCTTTTTTGAAAGCATCCAGAGAATTGGCCTCCACTACCTTCTGAGGCAGAGCATTCCACAGATCCACAACCCTCTGGGTGAAAAAGTTTTTTCTCAACTCCGTTCTAAATTGTCTACCCCTTATTCTTAAACTGTGGCCTCTGGTTCTGGACTCCCCCAACATCGGGTACATGTTTCCTGCCTCTAGTGTGTCCAATCCCTTAATAATCTTATATGTTTCAATCAGATCCCCTCTCATCCTTCTAAATTCCAGTGTATACAAGCCCGGTCGCTCCAATCTTTCAACCTATGACAGTCACGCCATCCTGGGAATTAACCTTGTGAACCTGCACTGCACTCCCTCAATAGCTAGAATGTCCTTCCTCAAATTTGGAGACCAAAACTGTACACAATACTCCAGGTGTGGTCTCACCAGGGCCCTGTACAAAAATTCTTACACTTTGCAGACTTCCATGAAACAGAAGAGAACCCCCAAAAAATGAATGATAGAAAAATAGAACCCCAAAACCCCCCCTCTCCCTTCCCATGCACAAGCAGCAGCAAAACATCAACCTCCCCTCCCCCCTCCTTCCCACCCATTTCAGCAGGAAGTGTCAGCACCCACTGTTCACCAAGCAACAGCCTCAAAAGAGAGACCATGATCTGCAGTCAGCAAAAACTGTTGTTTACCCGACAGTCTGCCAGGCCATAGGCTCTCTCTGTCACTAACAAGGGACAGAGAGGTGTCGCCCGTATCACAGTGAAAGGGGAGAGCCACAAACCATCGCTGTTACGATGTTACAGTTTGCCGTGTTGGTTTTTTGTTCCCAGATTCTCCGACTTGAGAATCAGCAGCAAATTATCCTTAACATTGAGAGAGAGAGAGAGCAATCAGTCGAGTGTACAGGGATTTCCATAAGCTGCATCCACTGCCACAGAATTCCCATGTTCCTTCTCCCACAATGCCTCAGTTGGTGACACTAGCATGGAATCGGTTGTCCACAGGGCCCGGAGTCCCAGAGGTGTACATCTCCCAGGCCGGATCTCATAACAAATCCATAGGAATGGCTAAGGGCACCAATGAACATAATATCAAAAGGGTAACTTCACTGATGTTCACCCGACACACTAGATAACTGACTCTTCAAATAACACCTAATTGGTAATTGGTTTACTATTCCTACATGTATCAAGGTACAGTGAAAAGCTTTTGTTTGTTTGTCAGACAGACAAATTATTCCATACACAAGTTTATCGAGGCAAAAGGAAGAACAGTCGCAGAAACAATAATGTAAGAGTTACAGAGAAAATGCACTGCCCGTAGAAAATGAAAGGACCGTGATAATCTCGAATGAGAAATCAGGAATTCTTTTCCATATATGGGTATGCTCAGAAGTCCTGTAGCAGTGGGATTGCCGTTGAGTTGGGTGGTGCAAGTTCTCAAGCTTTGCAATGGGAGGGGTGAGAAGAGGGAAAGACTGGGGTAGGGGGAGTCCTTGATTATGTTGACTGTTTTCCCAAGTAAAGTGTTGATGGAGTCAATGGAGGTGCGTCTAGTTTGTATGGCTGCATTCACAACTTTTTGTAATTTCTTGCGGTCTAGGCAGAGTTGCCACAGAAAGGTGAAGCCAGAAGCAAAAACATGGCAGAAGGAACACCCTCATCCAGTCTTGTGCACAGTTCTGCTGTCTTATCTAAAAAAAAGATACCCTTGTGTTTGAGGTAGTGTAGTGGAACTTCGTCAGGCTGCTGGTTTTGTCTTATGAGGTGGGACTGAGCAGGTTTAGCCTGGGCCTGTGCTCGGTGGAATTTAGTAGAATGAGTGGTGATATCCTTCAAATGGAAGATTCTTACCGGGCTTAACATGGTAGAGGAAATGGGTGATATTTCCCCTGGCTTGGGTGTCTGGAATCAGGGTCACAGATTTGAAACAAGAAATTGGCCATTCAAAAGCTGTGATGAGAAGCAACTTATTCAGCCAGTGAATGGAGAATCCACAGAACTCTCTTCCCAAAGTCTGTGGAAACTCCCTCACTGGGTGTGTTCAAGACAGAGATCAGTGGGCTTTTGGAGTTTAAGGAGTCTAGTGATGTAGAGCAGGAAAGTGGTACTGAAGTGAAAATCAGCTGTGATCTTGCTGAATGGTGGGACAGTCATGAGGGGCCAAATGGCCTAATCCTGTCCCACTTTTCCCACATCCCCCACCTTAAATTATTCAAATTCAAGTTTAGAATCTTTCTTTTATATTATCCTGTTGTGCAGTGTACGAGATTCATAGAATCAAGAGGCACAGAAACAACCCCTCCATCCTAACTCGTACATGTCCACAAAGATGCCTATCTAAGATAACCTGCTTTTGGTCCATATGTCTCCAAACCTTTCCTATTCATGCATCTGTCCAAATATCGTCTGGACCTGTTGTGGATGAAATCACTGGAGGGACAGAGTCACTGGTAGATACAAAGCAGCTTCTTCATTCGACACAAGGTACAGCAGGCATCATACGGACGGAGACGCTTTCGGTAGAAAGGTCTGCTAGCCCAATGTGGGCTCAATATTTATTTGCTAAACACAAAAGGCAAACGCTACTTAAAAAGTTATAGACAATGCATAGACAATGCTTCCTTTTGAAGCTACATACAAAACATCACACCTTCTGACTTCATCCTTTCCTCCTGATGCCAACATATCTGGGTTGGTACTCACAGCCTTTAGGAGTACAAGTCAAATCCGCAATACATTTATTTGGCATTTTATGTGCTAACATAGAGGACAATTAATATTATAGAATATAGCTAATACCGTCTTCAAAACTACAGCATCTGGTCAAACTAAGACGTCAGCAGCAACTGGTATACACAGCTTTTAGGAAATGCATTGTTGTGAACTCAATCCACAGTACTTTGTCAAACAGAAGACTGGTGGCCAGAATCATTTAAGTGTAAATGAATCATCTACCCAAAAACTCCCTCTAACAGGACCCACCACAACCACTTCCTCTGGCAGATTCTATATACCCACCATTCTCTGGGTGACAAGCATCCCCTGAAGGTCCTTTTAAAATTTTCCCCTTTCATCTTAAACCCATGCCCTTTAATTTTAGATTTGATACCGTGGAAAAAAACCTGTCACCACCCTCCTTTTCATAGTCTCTCATATTTTTTAAACCTCTACATTGATACCCCTCAGCCTCCCTTGCTCCATAGAAAGCAGTCCCATGCTACCCAGTCTCCCCTGGTAACTCAAGCTCTCCAGTCCCAACAACATTCCTGTAAATGTTTCCTGCACCCCCTCTAGTTTAATGACATTCTTCCAAAAATACAGTCACCACTTCCCAAGTGGCACTCAACCAATGATATGACATCCCAACATTTCTGGTCAATTCCTTGGCAGACGAACAGAAGCAAATTATATACCTTCTTCACCACTTCGGCATATGAGTCACCCCTTTCAGGGAATTATATGTTGATAAGATTTGAATTTATTTTATTTAACCTTGCTTTTTGATATTATCATGATCCATCCCAGTTATACAAATTGCGTTAGTTTCTGGAATTTGAACTTTAACTCCAGAGTAGTTAGTTACCAAACCATCACTATTGGAACTGTGCCTTTATTTCCTCTTAGTTCTATTACTCAGAATCCTGATGCAAGTTCTAACCCCTAAAGATAATAATTATGCTCTTTATCACTACAATAATGTCCCCTTATTTACAAGAAATTGCAAGAAATCAAACTTTAAGTTACCATTCTTCTTGTTGCAAGGGAAAATGTCAAAAGAAGTTTGAGCAGGAAGAGAAGGTTAGGATTTGTATAAGGTCTTTCAGGGCTAGGGGATTTCAGCTCTGGGACTCTGTAGGTCAGGCACCATCTATGGAAATGAATAAGCAGTCAACGTTTTAGATCAAGACGCTTCTTCAAGACTGGACAGAAAGGGGGAAGATGCCAGAATAAAAAGGTGGGGGGAAGGGAAAGAGGATAGTTAGAAGGTGATAGGTGAAGACAAGTGGGTGGGAAAGGTAAAAGGCTGAAGAGGAAGGAATCTGATAGGAGGGGAGAATAGCCTGTAGGAGCAAGCGAAGGAGGAGAGGACCTGGGGGGGGTGATAGGCAGGTGAGAAGAGGTAAGAGGCAAGAGTGGGGAACAGTAAAATTGGGGAGAAGGGAGGGAAAATGTTCTTACCGGAAAGCGAAATCGATATTCATGCCATCAGGTTGGAGGCTACCCAGATGGAATATAAGGTGTTGCTACTTCACCCTGAGGATGGCTTCATCTTTGCACAAGAGGAGACCATGGAACAGAACAGGAATGGGAGTCGGAATTAAAAAGTTTTGACACTGAGAAGTTCTGCTTTTGGTGGATGGAGAGAAGGTGCTCAGTGAAGAGCTCCCCCAATTTACAACGGGTCACACCAGCGTAGAGGGAAGCCACGCAGGGAGCACCGGATACAATGGATGACCCCAGCAGATACATTTGCCTCACTTTGAAGGATTGTTTGGGGCCTGAATGGAGGTGAGAGAGGAGGTGAATGAGCAGGTGTAGCACTTTGGCCACTTGCAGGGATAAGTGCCGGGAGGGACAAATCTGAGTCAGGGATATCCCTCCTGCTCTTCGATGAGAAGATGCCCCAGTGCTGTATTTTTTGTTACACTCCAAAGAGCCATTATCAACAGAGCAGCACCATCAGAACCGGACTGCTGATTTAAATTGGGGTACACGCTCCCGCACCTGGAGTGAGGCTTGAATCCATGAATTTATGGCTCAGAGGCAAGTGCACTCGTGCTCGTCAAGGCTGTGGAAGAAGGCTTGAGGCAAAACAACAGCCTGGGTATAAAGCTATGCTGTGAGATAATTGCTGGTAAATGCACACCGTAAAAACGTAAACACGAGGAAATCTGCAGGTGCTGGAAATTCAAGCAACACACACAAAAATTGCTGGTGAATGCAGCAGGCCAGGCAGCATCTATAGGAAGAGGTACAGTCGACGTTTCGGGCTGAGACCCTTTGTCCTGACCTTGGCCTGCACTGTAAAAAAGTAATTGTGGGGCTGTGGAAGAGGTAGGAATAGGACTAATTGGAGGTCACTTTCAGAGAGAAAGCACAGCCTTGATGAACTGAATGGCCTCCCACTGGGCACAATGGGTGATCCACTCTAGCATTGATTCTACTTTTCTTTGACAAACTGAGCAAGAAAGAGGGAAGAAAATAAAAATCTGGGATTTATTTGGTAGTGTTCATCGTGTTCTAACCTATTTCTATATATGGACATTCTTCATTCTTATTGGCTGAGGAAGTCATGTGATATACCTACTCAAAATGGTGTCAATAACTAGAATGCCCGGTCCAGAAAGTAACTAGTAAGAGTACCAATACGAAGTTCAAGTGTTAAGCGTTCAACTTTATTAATAACGCACAAAATGCTGGAGGAACTCAGGTAGTACCTATGGAAACAAATAAACAGGCAATGTTTTGGGCTAATTATCTATCATCAGGTGATAGAGAAAGCTCGTCGAGTGGGGAGGTAGATGGGTGGAAGAGAAGGGATAAAGTGAGAAGCTGGCAGGTGATAGTTGGAAAAGGTAAAAAGCTGAAGAAAAATGAATCTGATAAGAGTGGAGAGTTGACCATGGGAGAAAGAGAAGTAGATGGGGGCAAACTGAGGGAGGTGATAGGCAGGTGAGGAGAAGAGGTAAGAGGAAAGCTAGAATGGGGATTGGAAAAAGAAAGGAGGCGTGAAGGGCAGAAATTGCTGGAAGTTAGAGAAATTGATGTCCATGAATGTTGGAGGTTACCCAGATGGAATATGAAGTGTTGCTCCTCGAGCGCTACTCTGGATTTCCAGCATCTGCAGAATCTCTTGGTGATTATTAATAAGTAATTATAATTCTTTGACATTCATAATGTTCAGTTGGAAATATCAGGAGCACAGACAGAAGAGATTTCATGTTCAGTTAGTGACTTGAGAGCTAAGCATTGCTACCAAAATGAGAGTTTACTTGTACAATCTTCCTGCTTGTTCTTTCTTCACATTTCAGGCTGCCAGCAGCTGCGAATCAAACAATGTTCATTCCTGGTAGTGTCACAAGAGATTAAACATAGTGCTGGAGGCGACAAAGGGCTGCAGATGGTGGGATCTGATGGGAAAGGAAGATGGAGCTGGGAACCAAATGAGGGAGATGGGGAGGGCAGATGTTGGGGAAAGTAGGGATTGGTGAGAGGTAGGAGGAATGTTTGGGAGATGGGCAGATACAGAAGGTGGAGGAGGGGAAAGAAATAGTGTACTGAGGGTGGGGGTTCAAGCAGGAGATGTGTATTTCAGGAGGAGAGAGGAAGGGATAGAGAGGGATCAGATTACCTGAATTTGGGGAACGCGGTGCTCATGCTGTTGGGTTGCAGACTAAGCAGGTGGAATATGTTTTCCATCGACAACTGACAGGATAATTGGGTGGCCAACCACTTTAATTCCTGTCCCCATTCCCATTGAGACATGTGGGTCTATGGTCTCTTCTACTGTCATGATGAGGCTACTCTCAGCTTGGAGGAGCAATGCCTCATATTCCGTATGGGTAGCTTCCAACCTGACAGTATGAACATTGATTTCTCTAAATTTGGCAATTTCTTTCCCCTCCCCCTTCTCTCTTTTCCACTCTCCATTTTGGCTCTGCTATTAACTCCTTTCTTCCTCTCTCCCACCTATCACCTCCCTCTAGTGCACCTCCACCTTCCCTGTCTCACACAGTGCACTCTCTTTGCCTATAACATTTCTTCTTCACCTTTTCCCTATCACCTCTCAGCTTCTCACTTCAAACCCCCTCCCAACCCAACTACACTCCCCCCCCACCACTGCAACTCACCTGGCTTTGCCTATCACCTGCCAGCCCGTACCCCCTTCCCTCCCCCTCTCCTTCTTATTCTGGCTTCTTCCCCTCTTGCTTTCCAGTTCCATTGAAGGGTCATGCTCTGAAACATTGATCCTTTATTTTATCTCCATAAATGCTGCCTGACCTGCTGAACTGCTCCAGCATTTCGTGTGTTACTCTGCATTTCCGGCATCCGCAGAACCTCTTTTTCCTGGAATATGGTGTGCTGTTCTTCTAGTCTGCATTAAATCTCTGCATCTTGCAAACAGGACTACCGTACCTGGGCATGCTGAATGAGGAAAAGTGCCATTTCTGGCATACCGCATTGGACATCAAGTATCTACCTCAGAGACATTACTTACACTCAACTAAATATCATTATGGCAACAGTTAAGTGATTGGCACATGTTACACTGTAACCTTAGACCATTTTAACTTATTTAGCAAGTCCATAGTGGGACCATGGCATTGTAAGTTAATGCCCTCTGCTGCCCATTGTTCATCGACCCCATTGATCTTTTGATAATTGAGAAGCTGAACATAAATTATTAAGATAAACACAGCCATTAACTCCACCCTTCAATCTCTAATGACTTGTGCCTCAGCTGACAGATCTCCTATTTCAGGCTTTAAATTTAATTATCAGCAGATGCTCATTGCATATAAGACTTAAAAAGAACTGCACAACCAAGGCAATTTTGGAAGTCATAAACTGACGGAGTTGAATGTTATGGACCTTGAACCCACAGTTACTAGAAATACAATAGGTTCCAAATCAAAAACAAGTAAATTACTTCTAACTCAAATACTTTGTAAATGGACCAAGAATTGTTATTATTAATCTGTTGAAGACAAGACCAGGTGCACAAGGAGCACTTATATGTTCAACAAAATCTCTTGAGAAATAGAATTTCAGGAGTTGCATTCCACCCAAGCTTGAGTTCAGTCTCAACCCAGAAAGTTATATGATGTAATGTACATATATACGTGACAAATAAAGCTAATCTCTCTCTCTTTAAAGTTCTAAGCTCAAGGCGATTTTAAATGACTGCACAGAGCAGAGCTATTCCATAGAATCAAGAAAAATATTCAGATTTACTGCTGCAGGTACAGCGATACTCAACACTGTTCCTGGAAAAAAGAACAAAGCCCACTAAAGTCATATGTCACTCTAAAACATAACCTGCAGAACTACAGTCAGTCTAGTGATGTGCTAATGAATTCTCATCCATATCTTTTCTGGACATATCTTTTCTAACTCCAGACATGACTAGATAGACTGAGGGCCTATCCTTAATCTTGATTTATATGGTGTATGTTCATAATAGTCTCTTGACCTGCCTTCTGTTTCCCATGATGGGCAGGCATGAACTCATCCAAAGCTGCAATCACCACCCCTAAATCTATAGCAAAGGCTGGAGCCCCATCTGTGCTTACTTCCAAATAAATGCATCAACATTAAAGTTTCATCTCATTTTTAATGCTTCTATCACCTTGCCCCCTCTCCATTTCTATAGCATTCTCTAGCATCTACATTTGTTTAATTCTAATTTCCTACATGCATTTGCTAATTTCAATGCTACATTCCAGGTTGTCATGTTTTCATATACCTGGGCCCTGGTCTCTGGAATATACTCCTTAAACATTTCAGTCACTGGACTTATTTTTCCTTTAAGCTGCTTCTTGAGAGAATACCTTTTGGGATGATATATTCTGAGGCTCAGTAAGGTGTCAGATTTGTCTGAGTACATCAAGGTAGTAAGAAGAAAAATATTCTGATTTAATGCTGCAGGTACAGAAAAAGCAGAGTGTGCAGTGCAGGTAGATAATTAAAGTGCAAAGGCCATGATGAGGTAGATTAAGACTTAAGATTAGATCTTCACCTTTAGTATGTAAGAGATTCATTCAGAAGTCTCATAACAGCAGGATAGAATCTGTCTGTGGTGTATTTAATATTTCAGTAATAAGATATTGTTTGATTAAGCATTCTTTGTTTGCATAATTCATTATGGGTTATATAATAGAAGAATGTGAATAGCATACTTTATTACACCACCACTTCGTATGTGAGCACCTTACTAAATATAAGGAAAGGAAAACCTCGGTAGACCCATACCCTAGCTCTTGGGTCTTCCTTTCAATTAGTTTCTGGAGTTACAAAACATAACAGTGGTGACAAAATAGTTTTAAAATGAACCCAAGACAACTACCAACCTGTTGAAGTGCAGCACGTGTTACTTCAGAATGGGACCTAGACAGTCGACTTTAAAAAAAAATAGGCAAAATTTATGGGTTCATAAATAGCAAGTACTGGGTGATAATAATCATAAATAATAAAAAACAGAAATGGCTGGCTACATCAAAAAATAGACATGTTTGATTGCACAACAGATAACTAGATGATGTATAGTGAATGAATTGCACAGTATTTTAAAACAAATGGAATAGCCAATAAGAAACAAGCACCAGTGTCACGGAACGTAATAGGTGGAAAAGCACTTAGTTTACTGAGAAGTTTGACTGCTCCAACCAAACCAGCCAAAATGAGCTTTACTGATATCGTGAAAGTAATACAGTTACATTTAGAACCAGAACCATTGTTGATTGCAGAACACCTTAGACTTGATAAGCCGAATCAAAAGAAAGGGGAGCCCATTTCAGCTTACGTGGCTGGACTGAAAAAATTGTCTGAGCAATGGCAGTTCAGCAAAGGGCTTTATGATGCAGTGAGAGATCAGTTAGTTTGTGAAATCTTACAAAAAAGCATTCAAAATGGCTCTTAACTGAAACACTATTAAAAGAGTAGTTGAAATTGCTGCATCAATGTAAATGCAGCCAGAGACGCATTGAGTAGCACTCAGGAATGAAAACGAATGTGAACAAAATTGCAAAATCCAAACAGAAATATGCCTGGCCAAACAAATTGTGTTACCGTTGTGGCAGAGGCTCACATACACCAGATCAATAAAGGTAGAACTTGCAACTTCCAACAAAGTAGGACACATACAAGGAGCATATTGGGCAGCCAAAATTACATGGATAGCACAGGGAAAAGAAAAAGATAAAATGTCAAGTTGCAGTTTCAAAAAGAGCAGTAATCTGCATTCCATTGATGAAAAATCTGATAATGATGAGAGTGATATGGGAATGAGTAGACTCGAGATTTACAATTGAAAATTACCAAGGGACAAGCAATATGGCTTACACTGGAAGTGAGCGGTAAGTTAATTAAAATAGAATTGGACACGGGTTTGGCTGCTTCAGTCATTCCACAAAATCTGTTTGAACGGCATTTCAAAGATACTGAACTGAAGCCTGCAGATATCCAACTAAGAACTTATGCTGGAGGAAAGAGAACTCCTGTGGGAATAACATTTGTAACAGTAAAATACAGCAAGCATTATGGCTGTGATTGGCTGAGACAACTACAACTTGATTGTAGATCCATGCACCGTTTGCATTGCATCCCCTGCAATGGAGTCAACTGAAGGTGAATTAAGAAAGTACTGGATAATTCCACAGCTGTGTTCAGTGATCACACTGGAAAACTCAAACATATGAAGGTTAAAATAATGGTAAATAGAAGTGCCACGCCCAAGTTGTACAAAGCCTGTCTAGTTCCTCAAACCATCTGTGATAATGTTGTCAATGAGCTAGATCACATAGAGACTGAAGGGAATATTTCCAACGTTGTGTGGAGCCCATGGGCACCACCAGTAGTCCCAGTAGCCAAGAAGGATGTGTCTGTCAGGATCTGTAGTGATTTTAAGGTCTCCATCAACTCAGTACTGAAAGTAGCTCAGTACCCTCTGCCCTGGGTAGACCTTTGTAAGTCTTCCTAGAGGAAAAGCACAGCAGTACCTCTACTCCCTTAGGAATTTGTGAAGATTCGGCATGACATCTAAAACTTTGACAAACTTCTATAGATGTGCAGCAGAGAGTATATTGAGTGGCTACATAGAGCGTTGTCGCAGGAAAGCAGCTTCTATCATCAGAGACCCCCACCTCCCAGGTCAAACTCTCTTCTCACTGCTGCCATCAGAAAGAAAGTACAGGAGCCTTAGGATTCAGAGCACCATGTTCAGGAACAGTTATTACCCCACAACCATCAGGCTCTAGAAACAAAGGGGATAATTTTACTCAACTTCTCTTGCCCCATCATTGAAATGTCCAACAGCCAATGGACTTATTTTCAAGGACTCTTCATCTCATGTTTGCAATATTTACTTATTTATTTATTTATTCATTCTTTCTTTCTTTCTTTCTTTCTTTTATTATTTGCACAGGTTGTTGTCCTTTGCACATTGGTTGAACGCCCAAGTCGGTGTAGTCTTTCATTGATTCTATTATGGATTTATTGAGTATGCCCGCAAGAACATCAGTCTCAGGGTTTTATATGGTGACATATACTGTATGTGCTTTGATAATAAATTTAGTTCGAACTTTGAACTTTAGCAAAAAGAACTTAGCTGAAGCCTACCTACAGATGGAGATGGAAAAAGTATCCAAAGTATTTCTCACCATAACTCCCGCAAAGGGCTTTCTTGCTATGGTAGGCTTATTTTGTCTCAAAGAAGATGGCACCAACAAACAACGCAACCAAAGGTGATGTCCTTCAGACAATTCACAAAACTACTTTTTTTACTTCTTCTTTCAAATATGATACTGGCACTATTGGAACCTGTGATTTACAGTTTGATGGTGTGCTTTCAGGCTGATTGAGCCATCTGGTGCTTTTCTGTCTCTGAGGAAGTTCGGTGAGGTTTCAAGCGGAGTGGGTGGACAGGAGACGGGGAGTGAGCCCATGATCGACTCCATTTCTCGCCAATCCAGCCAATAATAAAGTGGAGCAAGATTGAAATCAACAATGATGAGAGTGACAGATGAGCATGTGTTCAGTGCTGTCTGCCTGTGTTTGACCAGTCCCTCACTCTCTTGCTCTCTCTGCTGCTGAAGGAAGACGGCTGCATTTGACTGGTCTCTCTCTTCCTCTCGTTTGATGGTGGAGGATGGCGTCAGAGTCTTGGGTCTTGGGCAAGGTTTAATCAACATAGTTTGTTGAGTGGACACTACAGTTCATGTTATTTGTGTTTCTGGTCTCTGGTTACTCTTTTTTTTATTGCTATTTTGTGCGATTTTGATTGGGGCAGACTGGCTCTACAGCCTGCAGTCAATGAACAACACAACACTGAACTGAACTAAACGGAACATTCCTAGACTGTTTCAATGACTTTGTGGTTTGATGTTTTATATTCTGTGTTTTTCACTATTTTTTTTTTGTTGTTTGCATGATTTGTTGTTTTTTATGCACATTGATGTTTTCTTTGCACGGGCTCCATGGTGTTTTTTTGTTTCAAGGCTGTCCGTGCAAAGCCAAATCTCAGGGTTGTATATCACATAAATACTATGGTAATAAACCTACATTGAATCTTTGTATCTTTTTGGAGGATCATCTGCACTTGCACTCTGGCAGAAAGCTATGGACCAGGTTCTGCAAGGCTGCCTTGGGCACTCAGTGTTACCTGGATGACATCATTGTTACCAGTGACAATGACAAAGAACATCTCCAAAATCTCAGTACAATGTTAAAAAGATTAGAAGGTTACGGGCTCAGAGCACAAGCAACAAGTGTGAATTCTTTAAACCAAGCATCACTTACTGTGGTCACTCCAGTGACGCACAAAGATTACACAAGTGTGCTGAAAAAATTCAAACAGTAGATGCCCCAAGACCAAAGGATGTGTCACAGTTGTGGTCCTTTTTAGGATTTGTAAATGACTATAACAGATTCTTGCCAAACCTGGTAACTGAGCTCCACTATTGAGCTCATTACTATAGATTGGGAAGAAATGGCAACGTATAAAACAGTGTGACTTTCCAAAAGACAAATAAACTGGTGATGTCAGACTTTGTACTCACACATTATGATCCACATTGTCCAGTGAAGCTTAACTGTGACACCTCACCTTATGGCAGTGGTCCCCAACCACCGGGCCGCAAAGATGTGCTACAAGGCTGCAAGGAAACGATATGATTTGGCGATATGAAATGATATGAGTCAGCTGCACCTTTCCTCATTCCCTGTCACGCACTGTTGAACTTGAACACCCCCGACCCCCCGGTCTGCCAGTCTGCCAGAATATTGTCAATATTAAACTGGTCCGCGGTGCAAAGAAGGTTGGGGACCCCTGCCTTATGGTATATCTGCAGACATGTCACTTGTTATGAGTGATGGATATGAACACTCATGTCCCTGCATCACATTCCCTTACTGCTGCAGGTAAAAATTACGCACAGATTGACAGAAAGCCCTTGAGTCTGGTTTGGGGTGTAAATTGTTTTAACCAATTTACCCTCATTGCTGATCATCAACCACTAGTGTCCATTTTCAATCTACAGAAGAGCATTCCACCACCAGCAGTAGCACGAATGCAGAGATGGGCTCTGTTTTGGGGAGGACATAACCACAAGATGAATCCCAGTTCAGGCCTGAGGATGAGGAATGAGCTGATGTTTGGCTGATTTAAGCTTAGGGCCAGAATGTAAAGGTTGGGGTGTCAGGCCCAGGGGCAAAGGATGGGCTAGTGTTCTGTGAAGTTTACTTGTCTCTGTGGTGAACTGAGGCTGTGGCCTGCAATTAACAGGCTCTGAACTGGCTACAGAGATGAAATGCCTTGGTGGCTGTAGACTCACTTTCATGATTTTAGTTCTGAGTGTTACTTGTTTGCATTTTATTGTTTGCACAGTTCGTTCTTTTTTCACACGTTGGGTGTTTGATGATCCTTTTTATTGGGTTTTATTGTTTGTTTCTGTGGCTGTCTGTAAAAAGATGAATTTCAAGGTTGTTTATAGCATGCATACTTTGATGATAGAAATACTTTGAACTTTGTAAAGGACAACAGATCTTGGAAATGCTGATATATTGTCCTGCTTACCCTTGGGAAAAGAAATACCTGAAAAAACTGCAAATGGCTTGGCAGGAAGGTTTCTCTGGAACTAAAGTAGACTCTGAGAAATATTAGCAGAACACACCACTCTGACGCAGAATCAGAAGCTCTCAAATTTCTTCCTTGGATACCGCAATGCAACGCACTCCATAACCAACAACTCACTCGCTATGCTGTTCCTACGTCATCCCTTGCACTCACACTTGGATCTCCTCAACCCAATCTCAGAAGGAGAATGCAGGACAGGCAGCTGAGACAAATAGAACGCTCCTCAAACAAACACTCTGGCGAGGGACTACAGAGGTGATCAAAAGTGGGTACTTGGAATGATTACTGGACCACTCTCCTGCATAGTGCAGATTGCTACTGATATCACCTGGAGACAACCCATTGATCAGTGGAGAGCAGAGCTGACTGTTAGAAGAGGTCCTGACGAAGGGTCTCGGCCTGAAACGTCGACTGCGCCTCTTCCTAGAGATGCTGCTTGGCCTGCTGCCTTCGCCAGCAACTTTGATGTGTGTTGCTTGAATTTCCAGCATCTGCAGAATTCCTGTTGTTAGAAGAGGAGGCTGTCCAGGGCTGTCAGAACCACTTTGTACAGCGCCAGACTCAACTCCTACAACCACCATGGAGAAGGCCCCAGAATCTGAGATTTGTTTCACAGGCACGTCTCACCTGCCAAGCAGAATGACCCACCCCCCCCACCCATCAGGAAAGATGTTATCTCACAAGAGTAAGAAATCCTCCACAGCGATTAACATCTCCTCCACTATCTCCATCAGCACAGACAAACCACAAGGCTGTGTGCCTAGTCCCCTGCCCCTGCTCTACTCACCTTACACTGTGTGGCCCAACAGAGCTCCAATGCCATATTCAGTTTGCTGACGACACCACTGTCTTAGGCCAAATCAAAGGTGGTGACAAATCAGCATATAGGAGGGAGATTGAAAATCTGGCTGGTGGTGCCATAACAGCAACCTCTTACTCAATGTCAGCAAGACCAAGCAGCTGATTATTAACTTCAGGAGGAGGAAACCAGAGATCTACAAGCCAGTCTTCATTGGGAGATCAGAGGTGGAGCGGCTCTGCGACTTTAAATTTCTCAGTGTTATTATCCACAACCTATGGACTCACTTTCAAGGACTCTTCATCTCATGATCTCAATATTTATTGCTTCTTCATTTATTATTAATACTTTTTTTTGTATTTGCACAGTTTGTTATCTTTTGTACACTGGTTGTCCACCCAAGTTGGTGCGACATTTCATTGATTCTATTATGGTTATTATTCTATTATGGATTTATTGAGAATGCCCACAAGAAAATTAACCTCAGGGTTGTATATGGTGACATATATGTACTCTAATAATAAATTTACTTTGAACTTTGTACTTTATATCTTTAGGCCTGAGTGGGACAATTCGAAACTTACTATGCTGCTGATGTCTATCCAGTAGTTGTATTATATAGTACACTGTTTATTAATGAGATACATCCTATATTGAGTTAGAGTTTATAGCAGAGACGAGTGTAGTGTATTTAATATTTCGGTAATATTTGAGTATTATTGTAAATATATTGTTTGATTAGGCATTCTTTGTTTACATGAACCATTGCTGGTTATATGTAAGAGGTAACTGAATGGCGTTTGTCATTATGACAGCAAGTCATATGTGAGCACCTCACTAAATATAGGAAAGTACAAACTAAGTAGACCCATATCCCCGGCTCCTGTGCTTTTCTTTCAATGGGTTACAAAACATAACGCTGTCCTTAAGCCTGGTGGTACATGCTTTCATGAATTTACTTGCACAATCCTAAACATATCTCAGCAACTGAACACTGTGGACCACCTCCTGCCCTACCATAGACTTGGCTCTGACTGTGTTATTTTTTTCCACAAATGCCTTAATTCTGAGTCTTTTTCTCATCACAGTTTTGTATAATTTATGAATAACTCATGAACAATTTAAGTTCCATGTGCTGTCTGAATTTACAACTGATTCCTTCTCCAAGTGTTGTCATCTTGTCAAAATGGAGAGGCTGGTTAGCTCCTGAGATCCTGAGAGTGATGTCGTCTGGCGTCTAGCCTATGATGGGGTCATTAATAGCAGTTAGGTCAAAAATGAGGTACCTGTCAAAGAGTGATCCAACCAAGACCTCAACGATGGAGTTGGCAGAAGATGATGACCATCACATCAGCAGTGATCTTGCATTCCACGCTACTGGACCTTGACCCCAATTTGTAAAGGACTGTGTGGTAACAACCAATGCATCAGCCTCCCCATTTTTAAAAAAATCACACATGGGCATTGTCCATGCAACTACTCGGAAACTCCTTGGGAGAACGTCATACTATTACTACTACCACCATGTGTCTGTAGATGCTGCAAGCAGGTTTTTCATTGTACCTGTACCTACCATACTTGTGCATATGACAATAAACTCGACTCGATTTGACTTGACTTGAATGCCACTTGTGTGGTTGTAATGACAACAAAACTCCCAAGTGTGGAATCCATCCAACGACTCATAAAGTTCCGCTTGGGCCCAGCTGCGTAAATAAACGTTTGGCTAACGGTGACCTTTGGGAGGGAAGACCTTTGAAAATAATCATCCCAACAGGATGGTACGCTGACCCAGGGATCTGACAACGCTCAGATGAAGTTTCAATGAAAGCAGTGCCGGGATTTTGATCTCCGCAGGTTGAAGCTTCTATTCCGCAGAATGCCTCCAAGCTGATTAAACTACCTCAGGATCAGGAGTTATGGGAAGCCCAGGATTGGTAATGAGTGGATAAGGAGACTTAAAAAGCTGGATCACCGGTTTGTATGAAGCAATGTAATCATGTGCTGTTGGCTCACTCTACTATGAGCTTAGTAATAGGATTATCAGGCAGACAGGTAGAAAGAGTCAAGGGTGTGCACACATCCTTCTTAAAGGATCCCCACTGACTCTAGGAGATCCCTGGCTCATGTAATTGGTAATTGATTTATTATTTCACATGTACCGAGACATAGTGAAAGACATTGTTTTGCAGGCTATTTATACAGATCATTCCAAAATATGCACAATGAGGTAGTACAAAGGAAAAAACAATAACAGAATGTGGTACATATATAGTGTTACAGTTACAAAGAAAGGGCAGTGCATGTGGAAACTAAGGTGCAGGGGCCAAGAAGAGGTAGGTTGAGAGATTAGTAGTTATATGAGAGTTCCATTCAAGAGCATCCTAAAGGCAGGGTAGAAGCTGTCACTGAGCCCCATAGTGCACATTTTCAAGTTTTTGTCTCTTCTGCCTACTGGAAGCGGGAGAGGAAAGAGAATGACTGAGGTGTGGGGCTCTTGATTCTGTTGCTGGCCTTCCCAAGACAGCTGGAAGTGTAGACAGTGTCCATGGTGGGGAGGTTGGCATGCTTGATGGACTGGGCTGTGTCCATAACTCTCTGCAAAAGTTTGAGAACTTCAGATCCATACATCAGGAGCATACAGGAGCTCTGCATAGGTGGTAGAAGAAACATACTGTCCCACAAGCTATCCCATTTGTTGGTTCTAACATCATATATCATATAACCATATAACAATTACAGCACGGAGACAGGCCATTTCGGCCCTTCTAGTCCATGCCGAACTCTTACTCTCACCTAGTCCCACCGACCTGCACTCAGCCCATAACTCTTCATTCCTTTCCTGTCCATATAGCTATCTAATTTAACTTTAAATGCTAACATCGAACCTGCCTCAACCACTTCTGCTGGAAGCTCATTCCACATAGCTACCACTCTCTGAGTAAAGAAGTTCCCCCTCATGTTACCCCTAAACTTTTTCCCTTTAACTCTCAACTCATGTCCTCTTGTTTGAATCTCCCCCACTCTCAATGGAAAAAGCCTATCCGCGTCAACTCCGTCAGTCTGCTCAGAACACAGGAAACAGGAGTGGAAGTAAGCCCAAAGAAAAGTGGTGTTGTCTTCTGCAGGAGCTTTGGGCAATTGCTCCTGGGGATCTCCCACTCCTCGAATCACTGCAGGAGCGCTGGCCAGTTTTGCACCCTTCAACAAATGGTGGTTCACCTGCAGCATGGCACCTCCCAAACACTGCCTCTCCCTCACTCCACAATGGAGTGATGACCTGCATGGAGAAAAGGTGCTAGCTCCTGGTTGCTCTAAGCATTGGAAGACCTCCAGGTTCTTAGTATAGGGTAAGCAACAGCTGAAGCTTACAAATTGGCAACTGAGATCTCCAGATAAGGGCACTGGGAAAACAGATGTTAGCAATACAAACAAAAACGCTTACTGTTCATTCAATGGCTACTTTATTCTATCCTATCACAGTCATCCGCTGTTGTCCCAGCCACTGCCCTCCTCCAACTTCTCTACTTCCTCAACAAACTAATGTTCATCTCTTGTCTAGTTCTGATGAAGGGTCCCGGAGCAGACTGTTGACCTGAAATGTTAAAGAGACAGGAAATTGCAGAATCACAGTACAGTTTACTATTGTATGGTCTCAACCTGAGTTATCAATCATCCCTTTGCTTCAGCAGATGCTGCCTGACCTGTTGAATGTTTCCAATATTTTCTGTTTTTATTTCATGTTATTTGTTTCATTGTTCCCTCTGTTTGCATTGTCACAGGGATGGTTATAAATTGGAGACACAAGAGATTGTAGATGTTGGAATTTGGAGCAACCTACAAGATGCTGGAGGATCAGACAGCATCTGTGGATAGAAATAGGCGGTTGATGTTTCAGCTCGAGACCCTTCATCTGGACTCACGTGAGACCATGTCCTTCCACAGTTGCTGCCTGACCGATTTGAGTTCTTCCAGCATCTGGACTGATGGTTATAAGTTCTTGATTAATGCTTCCTTAACTCTCTCTGAAGGTAATTTTGCCTGTTACATTTGTTACAACAGACTTTGTTGAAGAATGCTACTCTGGTTGAACTGTGAGGTTTCTTGTCTTTTGAATAAGAATATTGTGTTCAACGCTTACTCACACAATCTCGGCTGACCTCACAACCGGGGGAAATTCCCATTGTAATGGTGAGGGCTACCAGGTTCAAATACAGAATAGGACTGAATTCAAGTCATAGAAACATCACAGAAACAGGCGCTTTAGCCCACCGTGCTGAACTTCAAGTACCCATTTACTAGCATTGATCCATTATTTGTAATGCCCTTGCACATCTAGATACTTCATAAATGTTCTGGAAAAACCTGTTTCCAACATTCTAATGGGTGGATTTCAACCACCCCCTAGGTGAAAAAATTCATCCTCGGATCCTCTTTGAACCTCCTAATGCTTACCCTAAACCTAACCCCTTGAGACAAGCTATCAGGCTGTGATTCAAAGAGGTAAAGAGAATATTAAAATCCCAAACGTAAGGCTCTTCGTTAACATTCCTCTCTTGTGTGACTGAAGAAGGTTCACACTGGTGTATTTGGAATCTTGCCCGTGATAATTGACGTCAGCCAACCATAATAAATTTGTGCAAACATTTTCAGATATTCTTTCCTTACAAATTAGTGGTTGTGAGGTTGGTTAGATCAAAATTAGAGTAACAAAACCCTTTACAGGCTGTGGGTGAAGTTGTCCAATAGACAGCTCAATTAATCCTTTCAGTTTCAAATGCCATGTGATTTATGATGTCCCCAGGCCAGGAGAATGAGTATGGATGCAAATAAATGGAGAAAATACTGGAAACACTCAACAGGCCAGTCAGCTTCTGTGGAGAAAGACGAAACAGTCTGAGATTATTCATCAATATGGATACAAATCCTGGTACAAAAACTGTTCATTGAAGTGACTTAATTGTGTAACTGCTTTATTATTTCACCTATACCAAGAAGCAGTGAAGAGGTTTGTTCATGTGTCATCTCGAGGCAGACACAGTAGTGAAATTTAAGAGACTATTAGACAGGTATATGGAGGAATTTAAGGTGGGGGGTTATATGGGAGGTAGGGTTTATGGGTTGGCACAACATTGTGGGCTGAAGGGCCTGTACTGTGCTGTACTATTCTATGTTCATATAAATAAATAAAATGCAAGGTAGGTTTGATGAGATTAGGAGTTATTCTTTATTATATGAAACAGTGATCAGGAGCCCATCTTTCTCAATTTTAAAACCCACAAAGTCCAAGCAGATATACAAAACAGTCCCAAAACACGTTTTATATCACTACGTGACTACTAAACCCACCCCGCCACCTCCTGCAATGTGTTGATGAACAGGCATCAATGTTTGGGTCAATGTTTTAGATCAGGTTTAATAACATACTTCTAAATTGAGGCAGGATGCACATTACATCTGCCTGTCTTTGCTAGCCAGTAAAAGCATTCTCAAACTCAGAGCACTTCTTGTTTTTAAAGTTTCGCCTTTAAGGTAACTTAAACCATTCTCTCCTGGCTGGTCCATTCTCACTGCCACCTTCCACAGGGAACTGAACATGATTAAATATCTACTCATGTTTTGATAAAATATGCTGTGGTAAAGCAGAATGTGGAAGTGGTTAGTTGTAGCTTTGTCCTTTCTGTCCCGAGGTAGCGTTTCCACATCTCGCAAGGCAAGAGCAGCAATTGGCAAAGTATCAATTTAAACAGGGTTGTAATTTTGTTATTTCAAGTAATTTTTTGTGTGAAATCACAGCTTCTCCCAGGAAGGACTGTTGAGGAAACTCACTTAAAGTCACTCTTGCAACACTTTTTATTTGCATCCAGCAAGTATTCCTGCATTATGTGAAGTTACACAGGAATGTTTTGGAGAGCATAACATGCCAAAGCACCTCAGACAGTCAAGTTTAATATTGGAGGCAGGTTTTGCCCTACTGTGATGGTGTAAACCATGCAGCAGGGCAGCACAGTGGAAGAGTGCAAAGTGGACCAAGAGAATGTAGCCAGGAATTGAGGGTCTGAGTTATATAGAGAAACTGAACATGGTAGGACTTTATTCCTTGGAGTGGAGGAGACCTTCTTGGCTGTCATATGGATCTGATGATGACAGCACATGGAGAAGGCTGTGCAGGGGAGTTTTTCAAAGTGTTGCACAGAGGCAGTTCCACTTTCTCAGCCCCAGAAGTCTGGATCCAGTGATGAGAATAGTTGTCACAACTGGGGCCATCCTTGGTTGCAGTGGATGGACTGAACTTCTTCTGTGCCTTGTCGTGCCCTTCATTCTCCATGGAGCTTTGCAGAACTGCCTTCCAGGCTGTTGGTTCTCATCTGCCCAGAGTGCTAGAGTTGACTTTGCATGCTAGGACAGGCATGTCGTATCTCACCAGGGTATGAAGCCGCCGGCTACCCTCTGCTGGTACATCCTGCCTGTTGAAATGGTGTACCGGGGTATGTCACTGTCACGTGCAAAGAGCTACTTGGGTCAACAGGCAAGAGCTGAATGTCCAGTGAAGAACAATGGTCAGAGATGGACATGACAAGCCCCTTCACCAGAGGTGTTACCCCTGGACACCCCATACACCTTTATAGAGTAAGTATGGTATAAAGTCATATGGGCATTGATAGTGTTTTAGTGTTTTACCCAGAGAGACAAATCTAAAACTAAAGGATATAGAACAGGGAACTATACAACACAGGAACAGGTGTTTGTCTCATGACGTTGTGCCAAACTAATTATGCTACTGCCACTAATTAAATTAATCAGATGCATAGGTTTAAGGTGAGAGAGGAAAGATTTAAAAAGGAACTGAGGGACAACTTCTTCATGCAAAGGGTGTTACGTATTTGGAACGAGGTGCCAGAGGAAGTAGCTGAGTCAGGTACGATAATGCATTTAAAAGATGCAATAATGCATTTAAAGAATTTAAAAGATTTAAAACATCTTGGTCAGCATGGACCCCTAGACTGAAAAGCCTGTTTCCTTTCTACAATACACTATAGCTCAGCTGCACTACTCTGTTTCAGGGTAAAAATGGGAGAGATCGTCTTCCCTGATCCCCATCCTCAAAGCACAGTGTGGCGCTACTCACACTTGTGTTTTGTTAACATTACTTTTGACATCCGGAAGATTAATTGGTATGTCCTTTGGACAAATTCCCCCATAGAAAACGGCTTCCTTGCTCTGGTTATCTGCTTAAGACTCGCATCCTGTCATGGACAGAATACTCCACTGATTCGTCAGCATTTGGTTTGTAATAATGCACTGTCAAGAATGACCCCACCATCTCTTGCCAATCCTTGTCACACGGGGCACAGTGGAATAACAGATAGAGCCATGCCTCTCAGCCGCAGTGATCCAGGATCAATCCTGACCTCCAGTGTTGTCTGTGTGGAGTTTGCACACTTTCCGTGTGATCCTGAAGACGTTTCTTTCCACATCCATAGGTAGCGAATTGGAATCAGAATCCGATATATTATCTCTGACGTGTGTGATACAAAATTTGTTACACATAAAATCAATATGAGTTGCAAAAATAAATAAGTAGTGCAGAAAAAGGAATGATGAAGACGTGATTATGGGTTCATGCGTCATTCGGGTTCAGAGGGTTCATCCTGGGTAGTGAGGGTGCTTAGTGATGGATGATGCCTTCCTGAACCACAGTCTCTTGAAGAGATTCTTGATGGTGGGGAGGGTCATGCTCGTTAAGTTTTCAGCCCTCTAAAGCTGCTTGTGATCCTGGTCATTGGAACCTCCATCCTGTTCAGAATGTTCCCTACCCTATGTCAATAGAAATTTGTAAGAGCACGTTAAAGGTTCTGCACAACATTGTGGGCTGAAGAGGCTGGACTGCTGTAATGTTCTATGTTCTTTGGTGACATACTGAATCTCCTCAAATTTCTAACAAAGTAAAGCCACTGGCATGCCTTCTTCATAATTATATTGTGTTTTTCCCAGGGTCTGAGTGTATTAAATTTGCTGACTGTAAAGTTCTAAACTCAGATGAAGATCTGAAGCCCTATCTGATACAGATAACGATAGGTACCATCACCAAAAGGGAGGCTATACTGTAGCTACCTACTCTTCAAAGACTGGGTCACTCACCTGTTTATCTTTCATGGCAAGTTTAGCTGCCAATACCCACCATTTGAGTGGTGGGTCTCCGCTCTGTACCAGGGATGAGATACTTACAGCTAACAAAGTAGTTTAAACACAATTCATTTATTTTTAGTGATACACATATAAATCCAGACAAAATTCTTCAAACACATTTAAAACTCATTCAGGATATCTATCTTATAAAATATTTTAAAATTACAAATGATTTCTAAAACACAAAGTACTTACAAAACAATTCCTGGAAGTTAAAAAGACAGGCCAACAAGTTGCTGACAAATGAATCATCCATTGCAGAAAATGAGGGCAGAGGAACGGTTTCTAATCATCCCATCTTTCTGGCATTCTTCTTATTGTTCCTTGACCATTCCTAGCAAGCATGGTTGCTCTCTAACATTTATACTGTTTTTTCTGCCACTTGAGTGACATCGCATGCACGTAATATTTTTTCCGATCTTTTTACACAAATGATCTAAAAGATTCTGGTGATAGAGTTTCAGGATACCCACAACTAATGCTGTGAAGCTGATTCCATGAGCACACAAACGTTGCAACTGTTAACAAATCAGCTATTTGATGTGCTATCTGATAGTATCAATCTGGTCTGCAAACTTACCAGCATTTCCTGTTTGGAGCAGGCTTACCAACATAACTCCATTGTCAGACTAGCACCTGTGTTCTATAGACAGTGCTGTTTGTTCACAAAGCTATCCTTTTAACTTCAGACTGATTATTGCTTGGCATTTACATTAAGAACTGAAGACTGTCTCCTGTTTACAACAAGAAGCTGAATAAAGAAAATTAGTTGGAAGTTTGACTTTCTCAAAAAATAATTATTTGAGCTCTCGAAGTTTCAACTATTAGGTTAGAAAGCTGAGCTTGGCAAAAAAGAAGGTCTCCTGGCCCTGGACTGTGAATATCCATCACAGCCCCCCCCCCCCTTGCTAAGTGAAGACTTTTAGACCAGCTTCTCTTTACGGAAATCAGTTTCGAGAGCAGACTCCTGCCAAGACTCCTCTTGGGATCACTCCACCAACCATTCCAGTAGATTACCAGTTCAAGAAGAGCTTTCCTTGATCCAATGCTGAAAGAACTCATTGAGTACTTCCTAATGTGTGATTTTCTACTTAGAGAATTCACTTTCTTCATATTAGCTGCATACATTTCTGAAACCTCTAAGGAGTGTTACCATTATAACTTTTCCATAACTGTGCAACAACAAAGCATCAATGTCCAGTTTATAAATCCATGTTATTTCATCTTTAAGATTTTCTTCCTCACCTACAGTTTTTGCTCTTTCCTTGCTACAAGTTTATCTTTGCCACAGTCAGTTCATCAGGTCATCAGCTGGTAATGCACTTTACTGAGCTGAAGATAGCTCATTTCTTTCACAGGGTGTTGGCATTGCTTTCAATGAGGTGGGCAAATACTATTCAGGTTTTCTGAAAGCAAATCTAGTAAACAAGTTACTGATTGTATATTCTTGTCTTTTTTCCCCTAAGGATTAATAATTTAACATCTTAGTTATAAAAAAGTATATTTATCAGTTACAAGATTTCACAATATGTTAATATACAAAGAAGGTGAAACATTTATAGATGTAACCTGCCTCTTTATGGTAGTGAAGTAAGCAAGTGTACGGTTCTCCTGTTGAGAATTCTGTCTGTACTTTTGACTCTGGGTGGACAAAAAAAATGTCGGAACACAGGGGTTGGTTATGGTCCTCCTAAAGGAGTGAACACCCTCTTTAGCCTCAGCCAAGGTGAGGAAGATCCCAGCCAGTGTAAAGCCATGCAAAGCTGTGGGGCCGGACAACGTACCTGGTCAGGTGCTGAGGAACAGCGTGGCCCAGGAAACAAAGAACGTAATGCACATTTCTATCTCCTTGAATCAGTCCACTGTCCCTGCAGGCTTCAAGGCAGCCACCATCATTCTGGTCCCCAACAGAAGGACAGTAACGGACCTAAATGATTACAACCCAGTGGCACTGACTTCAACAAATAATGAGCCACTTTGAGTGGCTGGTAATAGATCGTATAAAATCCCACCTTCCAGCTAGAGTAGACACTTTCCTGTTTGCCTACCACTCAAACCAATTCATTGATGATGCCATAGTCTTGACCCTCCACTCCATCCTCTCCCACCTAGAAAATGATACCTCATACATCAGAATGTTCTTCATCGACTTCAGCTTGGTGTTTAACATGGTTATCACTCAAATGTTAGTAGGTAATCTCTTCATTGGGACTCAACACTATTTACCCCATTTTTCAACATGTATTCAAGGTCAATCTGAAATATAATTGGATTTGCAAGCACACCACTAGTTCAGAACTAATATTTGTTATAAGGTATTATTCACACCATGGTATGAACTATTCGTAGCTGTTTGACTAAGGGCAAATAGGAAATCTGGGTGGATCCAATAGTCTATGGGGCTAAAATCTCTAAAAAGCTCAGTTTCAGTTGACCATGGAAAGAAACAATTTTGTTTTATCTCACCTTCTATTTCAGTACACCTTTCCATCTTATCTTCCCATGCAAAAATCAGATCCGTGGCATTGCCAAGACATTCGGAATATAGAGCTGTAATGCAGAAAATTGTCATGTTACCTTGATGCTTAACAATGGAGTGGAATAGTGGCCATAAATGGAGAAATGGAAACATCTAAAATCCTTCAGCTAGTTGTTGTCTATTAAAGGAAAGTCCATTAAGATATCCAAAAGAGTCTTCATTAAAAATGTTTTTCCACAATGCTTCAGTCTAATGGTTTCAATATCATGTTCCCATGAGTGGGACCATTCAATGTCATCACAGTCTCTATACTTTCCTTCAGGTGTGGAGGGATCCATGTCAAGTAATTCCTCTGTTAGCTTTCCTTCTGTAACTAGGCTGGAATATTTCAGTTTTGTTGGCATTGTCATTAATCATTTTCGCAAGTGATCCTTTGCCTTCCCATGGTTCTACGTTCACCTTGTCTGCAATGCAATCACAGTCAACGTTCAAGCGGACAGGAACTTTGCCAGAAGCAAAGATTAAGTGTTCTGTGTATTAGTTCAGATGTGACCAATGGCTAAAGACCATCCGGTGATACTTAAATTAGATTCTTCATTGGTCGCAGATCTTTGTCCTCTAATATTCTCTTAGTCATTAAATTTAGAGGCGTACGCACCAGATGAAAAAATTTCCATAGTAAATGCAACTTTGTCTGCTGAAAAGGGAATGTTAAGTAAGCCAGCACTGAATAATATTTTTATAAGCACAATTTGTAAAAGTAAAGTATAGCAAGAGCAGCATTTCTTCCTGGAGTTGGAGTCTTTCTTACTCTGAAAACAACAACACATTCTGGATGTATTACCCTTGGGCAATGTACCTATGAGATCTTCCTCAACTGACAGGAGTTATTACATTTTTTAAGATCTAAACTTGTGTTTTATCTTTCCAATAGATCTCAATGCCTTCCCACCGGGGTGTAGGGGCTCCTTGTTGGACCCATGTATTAGTCTAATATAAGGATTCCATTCAATCTGGGGGATAAATTCTGCTGGGACAGGTTTCATATGATCTATGGAGACAGTTTTACTTATAGTATTGTAAGGGTTTCTTCTTTTATGTTACTGCTAAGGTGAATAAAATAGCTTCTCTGTACTGTTAACTGCTGAGACAGTGGTTCACTATAGCAGTAAGTTTGGATTATAATTAGTGATAACGGGACATGTATTCATTTGTTAACCAATTGGGATAGATGTTACTTTTTCTGTCTGTGTGAAAGCTGTTAGTTTGCGCAGGCTTTGTGGGAGAAGGTGCAAAGAGGATGAAGAGAGAAGACGTAGCTTGAGGAGACGGTTGCCGGACCCGCTGGGGCTGGGCTCAGGGCAGGAGCCTAGGGGTCGACGATGAGCGAAGGAGGATCAGTGAAAGGGAATCCGTGAGCTCCAACGTTTGTGCACTGGACATGTTTATGAGATTATTGGCACCTTTTATCTGTTTTCCTTTTCTTCTGTTTCTCTACTAACCCCATACTTAAATATAAAATCTTAATCATTTAACCGCACATTGTGGACTGAATGTTATTTTGGGGTACTGATGTTACACAGGGGACACAACACGCAGCATCCACACTAACTTGATTACCCAGTTTGGCGGGGCTGAAGGCTGCTCCTCCTAGGCGGGAGCGAGCTGAGTGAGCCTGAGGCTTACCAGGGGGCTACAGTATTGTTTACCCTTCCTGTCTTGATTGCCATAGTCCTATCATTGATAACCTTGGTAAGAAGACGAGGAGGTTTCCATTTAGGATGGAAACCAGGGTTGGAATTATTTTTATGGAATTTCTTTTCTTGGACCCAGTCCCCTTTTTGAAGAGTTCAAGCTTTCTTGTCAGGTTTTTTTATTTTTCTTGGATTCCCATAAACTCTCTCAATCCCTTGAGAAGAGTTGTACTGGTGTAGACGCTGGCTGGTCTGAGTTAGGGATCTGGAGTATAATTAGGTAGACATTGTACATTACAAAATAAGGTGTAACATTCTTATGTATTCCTATTTTCACAATTGGCATATTGTTTACAGACAGTTGCACTTCAGGGGCAAGTATAGCCCACTTTTAGCCTCTAGAGTAGACCAATTTTGCCAGGCCCTGCTTAATCTCCTGATTCCTTCCCTCCACCATGCCACTTGATAGTGGGTGGAATGGAGTGATGATCTCCACTTGTGCAATATGCCTATTTGTTCATACTAGGTCTGAAAGCCTTCACCAATGAAGGAAGACCTTGGTTGGCGTCTATGTAGACGGGGGTGCCAGCATGTGGGAATATGGAGTTTTGGAATGCCCTGATGATTGTGGCCTTACTACAAGAAGTTGTGGGGACTAACTACAAATATCAATGATCACAAGGATGTGTCTATTAGGTTTCCAATACGGTAGGTTGCCTTGGGATGCCAGAAAAGGGACTACAGTATTTACTCAATTTGCCACACCCATATTCTGCAGTTAGTTTTGATTGTCTTATAGGAGGTGGTCTTGTGAGTGCTCCTTTAATATAGGCCAGACATTTTTGACAATTTGCAACAAATTGCTTACAATCACCCTCAACATATAAGGCCAGCTTCCGCATGAGTGGCTTGTCTGCCATTGTGATTGAGTCTGAATCCTTGGTGGGTTTCTTGAATCAGTTCTTCCCACTTGAGGGAGGATGGATTTGCTTCTTCATCCTTGTAGGACAGCAAACCCAAACCTTATCTTCTCCATCAGCTGCATTGAAAATCCTCTGGGATTTAGATCAGAAGTAGCAACATCTTGGTTATTTTTTATTTGTTGCTTAGTTACCACTAAAGCCCTAGTGACCCTTAAGGTCCATCCTGACTTGTTCGCTTGTTCATTGGTTTGTTTATTACCATAGCTGTGTAAGTTGCCTGCAGCATGTCCCAAGATGTGTAACAGCTGTACTAATGGTCAAGTCAATAATAATTCATAAATATTCTTCCATGTAGACAAATGTGGAAGCAGTTTACCTCTGTGTGTTCTCCATCTGGTAGTGGACCAGATGGGAAAATCTCTTTCTACTGCATTCCTAACTTAACGAGGGTCAGTATTTATCAAGACTGGTTCTGTTGTATTTAACTGTTTTAAATATAACTCTGCAAATTAAGCTGTATGATTCCCTAAAGGATGAGCTTGCAACTAATGTAGTTCAAATTCAGTTTCCGATGTAATTTTTCCTTTTATAATCCCTGCTCCTGCCTGTGATTGAGTGGATCCATCTTTCTGGATTTTCATTACTAAGCCATCACAGTACTATATTTGAGAATGGTGCTCTAAAGGATATCATGCTACATTGGGTTGTGCGGATGATGGCTCTGCATCTTCCATGACAGGAAAGGATTGTAAGTTATAGCTCTCAGGAATGTATCCTCACCTTACAGTGTAGCATTATAAAAGTGTTTGCCATTTCACGTATCCAGTTATTGTAACTCTCTGTTTATTTTTGGCAATTTGTTATCACTCTTCATAGCTGCAAACTCTGTATAATGATTGGTTTGTCCAGTTGCAGTGGTCTTTTACAATAAGTGTATGGAATACCATAATAAGACATCATTCTGAGACAGTAAATTTTTGTTCTGTTGGGGTGAGATTGTATGAGGTATAGTGTATAGGGCCTTTCTCCCTCATTATAGCAGATGGCTACAACAGTTTTTTGGAGAAACATGAATTTGTAGAACAAGAGACTTTATTAGATCTTTTGTCTGGAGGTCTATTCCTTGATAGACTGCATTGACCAATTTCTCTAGTGCCTCAAAAATTTCAGGGGTAAAACAAAAGGTTTTTCATTATTTGATGTACATCGATTGTATAATGATTTTGACATTTGAGTATAGCCAGGTATGAAAGCTCTAGCATAATTCTACAGTCCGAGGGTTGAATGTAAGACTTATAGGGTCTTTTGCTATCCTTCTTGAGCGACCTTTTATCTAAACCATAGATAAACCATTGCATGGAATAATGGACATTTCTCTGTATCCTACAGGAAGAGAGAAAGGGTTAAACCATGTCCCTGATTGGTAATTGCCAACCTTTTAATGACAGTCAAAATCTATGTTAAATGTTAGTGCAGTATACATCATCAACATATGCCCAAATATCTGGTGTTCCCTGTAGATTCAGAATGACTACTGTGGACTGTTCCAGCTGCAGACTTGTGGGAGATTGGCCCATAAGTCTGATATTGTAAGCCATCAGGTGCTGTAAAGGCTGTGTAGCATCTGTCACTTGCTGTCATTCTTCTTGATGTTCTTTGACCATTCCTAACATGCTTGACTGCTCTCTAAAATTTATACTGTTTTTCTATCACTTGGGCGACTTCACATGCATGTGATAATTTTTCAGAAACTTTACACAAATCATCTAAAAGCATCAAGGGACAGAGTTCCTAAATCCCAGAATTAATGCAGTGAAGCTGACTCTCTGAGCACATAAACCTTCCAACTATTAATAGATCAACTATATTGATGTGCTAAGTTATAGTATCAATCTGGCCTGGAAGCTTCCTTAAACTAAGGGTCTGAGTGCAGGTTGGTGGGACTAGGTGAGAGTAAGAGTTCGGCACGGACTAGAAGGGCCGAGATGGCCTGTTTCTGTGCTGTAATTGTTATATGGTTATATGGTTATAAATAATTTAGCCATCGTTGTCTGGTTTGAAACAAGTCAATTAACATAATCCCTTTGTTTTGCACTACATCTCTTGGGCAGTCAGCCCGGTTGTTCTTGGCATCAGTCTGTGTTCTATAGACAGTTCTGTCTGTTTACAAAGCTCTCCTTTTAACTTCAGACTGATTATTGATTGCCACTTACATTAAGAACTGAAGACTGTCTCCTGGTTACGACAAGAAGCTGAGCAAACAATATTAGTTGGAAGTTTATTTTAATCAAAAACAATTCTTTGATCTCCAGAAGTTTCAGATCCTATGTTACAAAGCTGAGTTTGGGAAAAGAAAGGCCTCCTGGCCCTGGATAATGAATATCCATCACAAGGGTTGATCCTCTGATACCCTGATAACCAGGAACTTGAAGTTGCTCACCCTTTCCACTGCTGATGCTTGATGAGGACTGATGTGTTTTCTCTCAACTTCCTCTTCCTGAAGTCCACAATCAATTCCTTGGTATTGCAGAGACTATTGGACATTTTCCTGTACCCTAGAGGAAGAGAGAAAGAGTAGGCTACAGGAAAAAGCATAGACCTGATGGCTGGATTGCCTCCTTCTATGACGTATGAAATTTAAAATTAACTACTGTTGATGTGTGGGCCAAAATTTGAATCTTGTTTCATTAACTGGGCCAGTATTTCAAATTACATCCACATGTACTTACTGGCATTTCTTCTAAAAGCAGCAGAAATGCAGTATTAGTTGCTAGTCTTGTGACTGAAAGGATCCCATAAGCCACACATCCTTTGAAGTCTGAAGGATTAATGTGCTTCATACCTCATTATAAGGAAGAAGGCCACTCTGCCCATGAGTCTATGTTAGCTCTCAGAGTAATCCCATCAATCTCAATCCCCAGTTATTTCTCTTTCAGCAAATAACACCCACTGTGGGAAATTTACAGCCGCCAATTAACCTATCGAATGAGGACGTTGGAAGAAACCTGGTGCACCTGGTGGAAACCCATGCAATCACAGGGAGAACGTGTATATTCCCTGGAGGTCGGGATTGAACCTGGGTCTGTGCTGGTGCTGTGAGCTAGTGGCTCTACTAGTTGCAATGTAGCCCCACCCCAATGTCTTTGTGCTCATAGATTCGGATGAAACTAGCAGGCTATTGTTTTAGTTATCCATGAAGTGTTGGATAAATGACAGAAATTCCACCTAGCTGCTGTATGTGAACAAGATTCAGAGTCAGATTCAGATTTATACATGTATCACACGTATATTGAAACACACAGTGAAATGGCGAAATGTGTCATTTGCAGTAAGAATCAGTGGACTCAAGGATGCTTTGGGGACAGCCGGCATGTCTTGCCACTGATTCTGGTGCCAACATAACAAGCCCACAAGGTTCACAGAACAACGTAAGCAGCAGCAACAACATAGAGATCACAAGACAACAGCAAAGTAATCCTCTTTCCTGTTCCTCCCGCCCACACACCTACTTGGACACCCAGACAGGCTTCCAACACCAGTACGGGCTACCTCCGGGCCTTGTCTCTGGCTTCTCAGTCTCATAGACATCGGTCCTCCAGTTTCGGACTTCACCCCAGGACTCACTGATCACGGGTTCGATCTCTGGGATCTGACATCTGGGCTCACACAAATCCCCATCATTTTTTTACCCTTCATTTTATAATTGTGCACAACTGCCATGGCAGAAAATTACTTGGCAGTTGCCACTAGTAACACAGTGATGGAGAGCTACAGCACAGATCCAGACCCTTTGGCCCTCTGACCGTCAAGCATCCAGCTACTCCGATCTCACTTTCTTTTATTCTTTCCACATTCCTGGGTATCTTTTGTTTCCTGATACAGAAAATATTCAAAATGAAGCAGGCTGTAAATAAAACTCACTTTAAAATAGGATTACTGTATAGTAGTGTTGATCAGAGGCTGATCCTGACCAAAGGGTTTCGCTGACACTGGACTTTCTGCAATGAGTTCAACTTCCACTAACTCTATCTCAGCTGTTGGTTCTTGAAGCAGTGAAATTAACAGGCACAAATTGACCTAATATGTCAATCTTAAGGTCTAGTTACCCACGGGAAATTTCAGACCTTCAAAGCATCTTAACTTCAAAAGACATCAAAACATAATCCTTATTCTAGGAACCTAATCAGCACGACCTTTTGCCAGTCCACATCTGTGACCTCCCCTGCCAACACATCTCCCTTATTAGTACAATAACAACTATTTATTTTGCAGCTGATTTTTTTTCTCCCCGGTTAAGGATCCTGCTCGGTGTCAATACACCATTATTGGCCACACTGCCTGATTACTTTCTTGTCTCACCCGGAGCTTAGGGTGAATTTTGCTCATGATCGTGGAAAAGACCTTTCCCATCCTTCTCTGCATTAGGTACGATTATAGCTGGAAGCAAAATGTGTATGATAACACATTGTCTATTAGGCATGAAGCCTAGAGAGAGGAGTTGTAATTGTCATTTTAACAATACACAGTGCATTGAGGAAGGTGATAGATTCGAAATACTTCACTAAAGCATCATCTTCGATGGTATTATGGACATTGTGCTATCAGAAGGGATTAGTTTCATTAGCCATTTGATTACTAATTTCATTAGTTCAGCATAACATTGTAGGCCAAAAGGCCTGTTCCTGTGCTGTACTGTACTGCTCTTTGTCCTACTAGTAAGTCACCCTGAGATTCTAACTGGGCACAAGTAGGAACTTGAGACTGGAGTGATTAAATTTAGGGGCCAGAGGATCAAGAGGCCAGAGTTGGAGGAATGTAAGCGAGGATTGGAGGATTGAAAGGCTGGAGGAGAGTAGTAGAAAAGAGAGGCGAGTGGAGGGAATTGAAGGCAAGGGTATGAATTCTACATATGTAGTTATAAAGTTGTTGGGTCATACGGCATGGACTAGCCACCACCCATTTACACCAATCTCATTTCACAGAACAGTACAGGAAAAGACCCTATGACCCTGTTGTGCTAAATTTATTCATCTAATGACACATAATTGCTTCTACCCCCACATGGTCCATAACCCACCATTCACTGCATATTCATTAAGAGCCTCCTAATCCCCACTATCATATCATTGTCCACCACCACCTCAGGCAGCACATTCTATGCATCGAATACTCTCTGTGTTTAAAAAAAAACTTGTCCTACCCACCTCCCTTAAACTTTCTCCCTATCACCTTAAATGCGTGATCTTTAGTATTAAATATTTCAACCATAGTTTAAAAAAAAGATGCCAGTCGTCTACCTAATTTTATAAACTGCTCTCAGGCTCCTCTCACAGCCACCACCACTCCAGAGAAAACAACCCTAGTTTATATAGTGAATGCCCTCTAATCCAGGTAGCATCCTGGTAACCATCATTGTAACATTAATTTAAATGTTACCACATTACCATTAGAGCCTCCAGATTCAATCACTCATCTATAAATCAGGAGCAATTGATAGTGGCCAGGTAACATACCAACCCGCACATCTTTGCGACGTGAGCAAACCTGGAGCACCCAGAGGAAATGCAGATGGGCACAGGGAGAATGTGCAAACTCCGCACAGAAAGCATCTGAGGTCAGGTTTTGGAGTGAGTCTCTGGATCTGCACGAAACTGCAAGAAGCGGAGGGGAGGAGAAGATGGCGGTGCGACACAGTGCGCGCGGCCGCTCCAGAATGATATCGGTATTTGTTAAGTAGGTACCGTGCACAATCCTGATTTGATGGAGACGGACGTGAGAAGCACGGAGGAACATCTGGAGAAACTTCTGAAATGCCCGCTTCGCTGCCACTGCTTCTGTGCGATCGAAAATCTCCGGAGGGGAAGGCCTCAAATCCATAGCTTTGCCTATTGCTTGGCGGCCGGGGTTGGGGTCGAAGCGCTCGGCAGAGATGGTACTCGGTGCTCGGTGTTGGAGGGCTGGCGGAGGCTCGAAGTTTTCGGACGGACTCAAGAGTCGGCTGTGGTCAGATGCTTCCAGGGTGCTTCATTGGCAAGTTTGCGGCGCTGGAGGTTCATGGCAGGGAGAGTTTTTCTTCCTTCTACCGTCTGCGTGAGATGATGGGAATTTCGAGAGACTTTGAGACTTTTTTTTACCGTGCCCATGGTCTGTTCTTTATCAAGTTATGGTATTGCTTTGCACTGTTGTAACTATATGTTAGAATTATGTGGTTTTTGTCAGTTTTTCAGCCTTGGTTTGTCTTGTGTTTCTGTGATATCATACTGGAGGAACATTGCATCATTTCTTAATGCATGCGTTACTAAATGACAATAAAAGAGGACTGCGTGTCCTCATAATCTAATCTAATCTAATATTCAAAGCCACAGCGTTGGAGAGTGGGGACTGTGGTGATCAGGATGAGTTAGTGCAGAGGGGTACACCCAGGGGCAAATCCAACCTAAAAAAATCTACATGACTATCCTTGTCAGAAGTTTGTTCCTTTCACACTAGGTACCATGAAGTGTTTGAGCTGTCATTCTGAAGACAGCAAAGGCACTGTCTAAACATTTGAGTCTGCTGTTGGAAGTGTCCCTGAGGGCCTTATGTCCGGGGGGAGTTCCATAAGGTGAAGGTCAAACTATGGTGCCTACAAGATTGTCAGCACTCTTAGGACTAGGGGATGTGAGCCTACAACTAGTGGCAGTACAATGTCAGCTTAGTTGGTCCCTGGAGAAAAGGGAGCCAGTGAGTGTGTTCTTCAAGTACATGTTGAAGACGAACTCATGGTGGAGCCAATGGCGTCTAAAGCACTGAAGACTGAACAGTCATTCTGCCTCTCCAACCTCCACAGTCAGAGCCCACTGTAAATGTATATGGACTTAACAATTTTGGCTTCCTTGGGTCTCAGTTCCTTGGTTCATTTTGCAAAAGGGAGGTGCAACATTAGTCTCAGGTCAAAATGGCAGATCAGTCCACATGATATCATTAACATACAAAATCTGTATTTGTGGAGGAACTCCCAGGCTCCCCCACATGCATGGTCAACATCCGCATCGGGTGGCTGAGTGCTGGTGTTGATGCACCAAAATTATCACAGTGCAAGTTAGCTTTGAAAGATGTGCTCGGGCATGGGAGAGGACCAACTCATCTCCCGTGCAGTAGCACATTAACAACCAGCAGACCAGAACCAGGAAATTATACACAGTAGGGTGGAGCTCTAAGAACAGAAGCCCTGATTGGTGGCCTGATGTAGACCTTTAATCCTAGGATGAAGGCATTGAGGATATGTTGGTAGGCAAGGGTGTGACGTGAGAAGCAGTGGGAGGTGGGGGTGGGGTGGGTGGAAGGGAAGAATATTGAAAGCATGTACATTGTCTTAGACCTCTTGGATTGACTGAATTGTTCCTGGGCTGTATATAACTGACTAGCTGTGCACATTATCTGAAACGTACGCTTGAAAGGGCTAGATAAAGAGGATGTGGAGAGGGTGTTTCCAAGAGTAAGTAAGTCTAAGACCAGCGGACATAGCCTCAGAATACAAGGACGTGCCTTTAGAACAGAGCTGAGGATGAATTTCTTTAACCAGGGTGTGGTGAATCTGTGGAATTTTTTGCCACAGACAGTTATAGAGGCCAAGTCACTGAATACATTTAAAGCAGAGGTTGATAGGTTCTTGATTAGTAAAGGCATCAAAAGTTACTGGGAAAAGGCAGGATAATGGGATTGAAAAATAAATCAGCCATGATCAAATGGTAGAGAGTTGATGGGCCAAATGGCCTATTTCTGATCTTATGGTCTTACGGAAGACAGATTAGTATACAGAAGCATGCAGAATATGAAATTTAGGAGCCAGCACTGACTTGGTCACACATGTCAAGAAGAAAAATGATGTACTCAGGAAGGACTGATAAAATTCTTCGTTTCAGATTCCCCACAGTTGTTGAGCATTTATTGTAAGCTGAAACACTTTCGAGGGAATTGCTGATGACGCTGGGCTCACAATCAACCACGTCACCATGTTAAAACCAGATGTGGTGTATTCCTTCAAGCCTGCCTTTGACATTTCTCTTAAGCTCCTCTGATTAATTTGTTGATGGATCGGCTTTGCGAATGTTTCATTCCTAATTCAAGGTTTAGGTCAAACATTGTCAGTCAGATTGAAACCAGACCCTTGCCAGTAACAGTAACAATTTCTTTCCTTCTGCCTGCCTCTCAAACGATCAAATACCTCCATTTTATCAATATATATTAGGTTCTGTCTCACTTAGATCTTGCATTATCTTAAACAGCAAGACTTATTCTTTCCATATCAACATCCTTGTTGTTGCAAGCATTGCATAGTAATAACACTGCCAATGTCATAGTTGTAGAGTCATAGAGCACTGTTGCACAGAAGTAGGCCCTTTGGCCCATCTACTCCATGCTGAACTGTTATTCAGCCTAGTCCCATCAGTGCAACACCAGTCAGGTCAAAATGGAAGATCAGTCAACGTGACCTGGACCATAGCCCTCCATACCCTTCCCGTCTATGTGCTTATCCTAGCTTGTCTTAAAGGATGAAATTAAACCCCATATCTGCCATTTCCGTAGTTCTGACACTTGGACGCCATGGTAATGTATTGGTTAGCGTAAAACTATTATAACTCAGGACGTCGGGGTTCAGGGTGCAGTCCCGTGTCCTCTGTAATGAGTCTGGACTTACTCCCTGTGGAATGCATCGGTTTTCCCTGGGTGCTCTGGTTCCCTCCCACAGTCCGAAGATAAACCGTGTAGGTTAGTTGGTCATTGTAAGTTGTCCTGTGATTAGGTTAGGGCTAAACTGGGGTTGTTGGAGGGTTGCTGGGGCAGCGCTGCTTGAAAGGCCCAAAGGACCTACCCCGTGCTGTGTTGCTAAGTACAAACGTTTGTAAATTAAATGAACCTGCTAGCAGCTCATTCTACACTCCTGCCGTCCTCTGTTCGCCGACGTTCCATTTAGATACAGCATTTCACCTTTCACCCTTAACCTTTAACCCCTACTGTTAGTCTCATCTAACATGAGTGGAAAAAGGCCTGCTTGCATTTACCCTATCTATACCCCTCATGATTTTATATACCTCCATCAAGTCTCCCCTCATTCTCCTCTGCTCCAGGGACTGAAGTCCTAACCTACTCAGCCTTTCCCTATAACTCAGCTCCTCTGACCTGGCAAACTCCTTGTAAAATTTTCTCGGCACTCTTTCAAACTAATTGCTATCTTAACCATAGACAGGTGACAAAAACTGCACACAATACTCCAAATTAAGCCTCACCAACATCTTATACAACTTCAACATAACATTGCAACTCCTGTACTCAATACTTCGATTTACCAAGGCTAATGTGCCAAAAGCTCTCTTTACAACCTATACTGTATACCTGTGACACCACTTTCAACCAAATATGCACCCGTATTCGCAGATCCCTTTGTTCTACCACACTCCTCAGTACCCTACCGTTTACAGTGTCAAACTACACTGGCTGGTCATACCACTGCGAGTGCAACAACTTGCACTTGTCTGCATTAAATTCCAACTGCCGTTTTTTTTCAAAATTGACATTGGGATCAAATCCCATTCCCATTCTGATATGTCTATCCACGGCACACATTTTAATACTCATCCCATTCCCATTCTGATATGTCTATCCACGGCCTCCTCTAGTGTAAAGATGAAGCCACACTCAGGTTGGAGGAACAACACCTTATATTCCGTCTGGGTAGCCTCCAACCTGATGGCATGAACATTGACTTCTCAAACTTCCGCTAATGCCCCACTTCCCCCTCGTACCCTATCCGTTATTTATTTATTTATATACACACATTCTTTTTCTCTCTTTCCTTTATCTCCCTCTGTCCCTCTGACTATATCCCTTGCCCATCCTCTGGATTTTTCCCCCCCTCCCCCTTTTCCTTCTCCCTGGGCCTCCTGTCCCATGATCCTCTCATATCCCCTTTTGCCAATCACCTGTCCAGCTCTTGGCTCCATCCCTCCCCCTCCTGTCTTCTCCTCTCATTTCGGATCTCCCCCCCCCCCCCACTTTCAAATCTCTTACTCACTCTTCCTTCAGTTAGTCCTGACGAAGGGTCTCGGCCCGAAACGTCAACTGTACCTCTTCCTAGAGATGCTGCCTGGCCTGCTGCGTTCACCAGCAACTTTTATGTGTGTTGCTTGAAATTCCAGCATCTGCAGATTTCCTCATGTTTCCCATTTTTCCGGCCTGTTTATCCAGCTGATCCAGATTTCACTGCAAGCCATGATATTCTTCCTGCTGTCCACAATGTCCTCAATCTTATTTATTTATTGAGATGCCAGTGACCAGGGTTATAGGCCCTTCGAGCCTTGCTGCCTAGCAATCCCCCGATTTAGCCCTTGCCTAATCTTGAGACAATTTACAATGACCAATTAGCCCACCAACCAGTATGTCTTTGGGCTGTGGGAGGAAACTGGAGCATCCGGAGGAAACCCATGAAGTCACGGGGAGAGCGTACTAACTCCTCACAAACAGCAGCGGGAATTGAACCCTGGTCACTGGTACTGGATAGCATTGTGCTAACCACTACCCCACTGTGCTGCTGTCATCTGCAAATTTGCTAATCCATTTTGAGCACATTACCATCCAGATTGTTGGTATAGATGACAAACGACAACAGACCAAGCACTGACTGTGACTAATGTGGTAGTAAATTGGAACAGACATTGGCTTCATGGGAGAAGCCCGAAACTGATAGTAGACAGTTACCTCTCTAACTGGAGGTATGTAACTAATGATGTGCTGCTCTTCAGGATTGGTTAGACATGACCTACCACACAGAAAGCCATGGTGCCTATCACTAAACATGCCCTGTCTATCCAAATACCTCTATATCTGGTCCCAGGCTCACCAGCCTATAATTTACAGGCTTATTCTTAAAGACTTTGTTGAACAATGAAACAACATTAATTATCTTGCAATTCTCTGCCACTCACCCTACGGATGTTTTAAATACCTCTACTGGGGCCCCTGCAATTTCTGCACCAACTTCCACGACGTCCAGGGAACACCTTGTTAAGCGCTGGGGGTTTATCTCTCCTAGTTTGTCTCCAGACAGCAAGTACATCCTCTTTGAGAATCCATGCACAGTCTATGATCTCACTGCTGCTTTGCCTCAATTCTATAGATTTTGTCCATTTCCAGAGTAAATACAGGTGCAAAAAAATCCATCTGAGATCTGCCTCATCCATTTCGGCTCCATACATAGATACCTATATCAAAAGGACCAGTTTTGCCTCCTTGCTGTCCTTTTGCTTTTAACGTATCTGTAGAAGCCTCTGAGATTCTTCTTCACCTTGTCAGCCCCAGCAACCTCATGCCTTCTTTTTGCCCTCCTGATTTCCCTCTTATACTTCCCAATCACGTCATTTGTTCCTTGCTGCCTTTACCTGCTATGCACCTCCTTCTTATTAACCAGAGCCTCAATATTTCTTGAATATCCAAGTTCCTTCAACCTGCTAGCCTTGCCTTTTATTCGGACAGGAACATATTCTCAAAATTTTTGAAGCATCCCTTTGCCAGAAAACAGCCTATCCCATTCCACACTTCTCAGATCCTTTCCGATGCCGTCAAAATTGGCCTTTCTCCAATTTAGAATCTCAACCCGATGACCAGGCCTATCCTTCTTCATAATTGTCATTAAACTAATGGAATTTTGATCACTCACTACATCCAAAGTGTTCCCCTATACACACTTCTGTCACCTACCCTGTCTTGTTCTCCAACAGAAGGTCCAGTATCAAGCTTTCTAGTTGGGACCCCAATGTAATGTTTAAGGAAACTTTCCTGAATACATTAGATAAATTCTATCCCATTCAGCCCTTTTATAGTATGGGAGTTCCAGTCAATATGTGGTAAGATAAACCTTATTTTTCTTTCAAATTTCCACTATCTCTTTTCAAATTTGCTCCTCTAAATCCCACTAACCATTGAGTTGTCTATAATATAATCCCATCAACATGTCCACCCCTTTCTTACTCCTCACTTCCACCATACAGCCTCAGTAGATGAACCCTCCAGTATGTTCTATCCGAGCAATGCAGTGTCATTTCTCTAACTAGTAATGCCGCATCTTCTCCCTCAAATCCCTCACAATCTATCATGTCGAAAACAATGAAACCCTGTTACACTGAGCTACCAGTCCTGTCCCAAGTCCCATTAAAGGCTACAATGTCATAACTCGACATGCCCTAAGCTCATCTGCCTTATCTACAATAGTCTTTGCTTTGAAATATACACAACTCAGAACATTAGTCCCATCATAATCAACCTTTTGATTCCTGTCTTTGTATGTAGGTTTAACAATATCTTCCACACATCCAGTCCACTATTTGCCTTGGCACTCTAGTTCCCATCCTTCTGCAACTCTTGTTTAAGCTCCCTGGAGCAGCACTAAAAAACCTTCGTGCAAGGATGTTAGTCTCCCCCCAGTTCAGGTGCAAACCATCCCAACTATGTAAGTCCTATCTTTCCTGAAAGATGTACCAATGATCCAAAAATCTGAAGCCTTCCCTCTTAGACACATGTTAAACTGTACTATCTTGCCTCACAAGCATGTGGCACGGATAGCAATCCTGAGATTACCACCCTGGAGGTTCTGTCCCTTAACTTAGTACCTAACTCCCCAAACTCACTTAGCAGGACCTTATCACCTTCCTAACTATGTCATTGGTTTACTGATTAGGACTATGACCTTTGGTTGGTCACTCTCCACTTAAGAATTTGATGGAATTATCTGAATTATCCCTGACCCTGTCACCAGGGAGGCAACATAGAATCCAGGAATACTGTTCTCATCCACAGAACTTCCTGTTTGTTCCCCTAACCAATGAATCCAATATCACTATTGATTCAACCAACACATATCAAAGTTGCTGGTGAACGCAGCAGGCCAGGCAGCATCTCTAGGAAGAGGTACAGTCAACGTTTCGGGCCGAGACCCTTCGTCAGGACTAACTGAAAGAAGAGCTAGTAAGAGATTACGTCTGAGTCAAAATGTGGTCGAAAAGTTGAAGAACTGAAGAAATTACAGATTAGAGATGCTGCCTGGTCTGCTGCTTTCACCAGCAACTTTGATGTGTATCACTATTGACTGCCTCTTCAGTCCCCATGCCTCTGAGCCACAGAGCCAGACCTGACCTCTGTGGTTTTCTCCTGCTGTGTCATCCCCCTACCCCAAGAATTCAAGGCAGTATACTTGTTATAAGACTTTAAGTCCATTATGGCTAATTAATTATCCCTCTCAACCCCATTCTCCTACCTTCTCCCTGTAACCTTTGACACCCATACCAATCAAGAACCTATCAACCTCCACTTTAAATATACCCAACGACCTGGGCTCCACAGACATCTGTGGTGATGAATTCCATAGATTTACCACCTTTGGCTAAATAAATTCTTCCTCGTCTCTGTTATAAAGGAATGTCATTCCATTCTGCGGCTGTGTCCTCTGGTCCTAGACTCCCCCACTATGGAAGACATCCTAGTCACGTCCACTCTATCTACGCCTTTCAACATTCACTAAGTTTGAATGAGATTCTCCTCATTCTTTCAAACTCTTCAGTGCTACCTGCCCCTCCACATATCTTCATATCATCTGCAAACTTGGCCACAAAGACATCAATTCCATCCTCCAAATCATTGATATATAACATGAAAAGAAGCCGGCAGCGAAACACCACTAGTCACCAGCAGTCCCAACACTGACCCCTGTGAAATACCACAAGTCACTGGCAGCCAAGCAGAAAAGGCCCCCTTTATTGGTATTCTTTGCTTCCTGCAATCAACCAATCTTCCATGCCAGTATCATTAGCTCGTACCTTGTTATGCAGCCTCATGTGCTTCACCTTGTCAAAAGCCTTCTGAAAATTCAAGTAACCAACATCCACTGATTCTCCTTTGTCTATCCTGCCATTTACTTCCTCAAACAATTCTGACAGGTTTGTCAGGCAGTGCGAATGTTTCAAGTGTGCATGTAGTCGAATGATCGTGCAGTTTATCGATTTGGCCTCCTATGCGTGTGAACACTTTGTTTTTACATGGGCTTTCAAGTGCACAGTGTAATATTGATGTGACTGGATACCGCTGTAGATTAAACAACCACGTTTGTTCACCAGACTTCCATTTTTACTTCTCCACGTCCTAGTCATAGTCATAGTCATACTTTATTGATCTCGGGAGAAATTGGTTTTCGTTACAGTTGCACCATAAATAATTAAATGTAATAAAACCATAAATAATTAATAGTAATATGTAAATTATGCCAGGAAATAAGTCCAGGACCAGCCTATTGGCTCAGGGTGTCTGACCCTGTTGTAAAGTTGTAAAGTCCTGACGTCATACGCACTCTGATGCTACGAATACTCACACAATACATTACATCCCCCTTCTCAAGATTTTTTTTACAACACTGTGAATTACCAAAACAATGCCTCTAGGTATGCCCTTCTTACAGTGCAACAACTCTGACATAAACTAAAAAAAATCTTACCCCGTACTGTATTCTGCATTGTATCTTACAATACTAACAGCAGTGTATTTTCTTTTACTAACATAGACTAATAAACCTTTTATTTCACACCTTGGAAGTTATGACATGTGTGACTTTGCCTCAAACTGTGTGAGACTGTATGTATGTCTGGTCTCTGTATCTAACTGGAAGTTTGACCTGTCTCCCAGACCGTGTGTGATACAACTGTGACTGTGCTTGTCCTTCATCCCTGTCAGTCTCTCCAGTGACCTCTGTGTCTTTGCCGTCTGCATCACTCTTGGTGTCGTCTGTTTCCATGTCTGTATCTGTGGAAATGTCCAGTGCATCTGTACGTGGAAACTCATTCTGGCCTGTCTTCAGCAGATGCTTCCTGTTCCTCCTGTAGACTCTTCCATCCGGTGTGCGAACTATGAAGGATCTTGGTTGCTGATGTCTGTTCACAACCACAGCTGGTTGCCAAGTGTCCCCTCTCTGTATTCTGACATTTTCACCTGTATGCAGATCTGGCAACTGTCTTGTATGTCTGTCATAGTAGCTCTTTTGCTTTATTTGCTTGTACTTTTGCTTGTCATGTAGTTGAGCATTACCTCCAGGAGTCAGTAGAGTTGTGGATGTTGGCAGTTTGGACTTCAGACGACGTCCCATCAGGAGAGAACCCCACACCCTCAATCGGTGTGTTGCGATATTCAAGCAGAGGAATGCAAGGGTCACCGTTGCTGCTTTGTGCCTTCTTGAGCATGTTCTTGACAGTTTGTACAGTTCTCTCTGCTTGTCCATTAGACTGAGCGTGCCCTGGACTGGAAGTAGCATGTTGAAATTCCCAGCTTTCTGAGAACCCTCTGAACTCACCACTGGCATATTGTGGACCATTGTCACTAACGACGATATCAGGAATCCCATGTCTTGTGAATGATGACTTCATTGCGGTAATGACACCTCGACTGGACGTGTCACTTAACTTGGTGATCTCCGGATATTTCGAATAGTAGTCCACACAAAGCAGATATTCTGCACCATTGTAGTGAAAGAGATCTGTGCTAATCTTCTCCCATGGTCTTCCTGGTAGTGGGGAAGTAGAGGCTCTCTTGGATTGCTGTTTTTGTTTTCATTACAGACAGCACACTGAGACACAATGTCTTCTATCTGAGTTGACATGCCTGGCCAATAGAGAATGTCTCTTGCTCTTTCTTTACATTTCACTATCCCCAGGTGTGACTCATGAATTCTGTTGAGCATTTCCTGTCTCATTTGGTTTGGTACGATGAGTTTTGCCGTTTTGAACATTAGTCCTGATGCATAGCTGATTTCCTCTTTAAATGTCCAGTGTTTCTGCATTTCCTTTGGAACATCTTTTCTTTCTGTTGGCCATCCATTCATTGTAATGTCTCTTAGCATTTGCATTTCAGGACCATCTGCAGTCGCTTTCCTGAACATGTTCAACTTCTCCTCAGAGATGGGTAGCTGAGGTGTAACCCAGTTGACCTCCAGCTCTCTTTCTAGCAACTCTTCCTTTTGCTCTTTGAGGTGAGCAGGGCTCAAAGCATCAGTGATGTACATTTCTTTTCCTGGCTTATAGGTGACTGTGAGAGTGTACGTCTGTAGCCTGAGAAGCATCCTTTGCAGCCTCATAGGAGCTTGGTGGAGTGGCTTTTTGAAGATGCTGTCAAGTGGTTTGTGATCACTCTCAACCTGGATTTCTTTGCCATATACATATTGCTGGAATTTCTCACACCCTCAAACTATGGCGAGTAATTCCTTCTCGATTTGAGCATACCTGCGTTGACAGTCCATAAGTGCTCGTAATACGCCACAGGCCTCCCATCCTGCAGTATAACAGCTCCTATTCCTTTCGAACTGGCATCCACAGACATCGTCACTGGTTTATCGACATCATAGAACTTGAGTGCTGGTGCATTGGTGACCAACTGCTTCAATGTGTCAAAACTTTTCTTTTGTTCGTCTTCCCAGTGCCATTCAGTGTTGCTCTCTAGTAGCTTTCGGAGTGGAGCGCTGTCCTCTGATAAGTTGGGAATGAATTTGGCAAGATACTGTATCATGCCCATGAACCTCAATAGTTCTTGCTTGTCTTTGGGTGGTGGTAGCTGTACCACAGCTCTGACCTTTTCATCATCTGATTTTAGCCCATCAGCACAGAGCACATGCCCTATGTATTTGATCTCTGCAGTTCTGATCTTATATTTACTTTTGTTCAGTTTTAGGTTGTACTCACGTGCTCTCTCCAGGAGCTTCCTCAGTCTCTGATCAAGTTCCTCAATTGTTTCACCCCATATCAGCAAATCATCAATGATGTTGACCACCTCATCCAGGTCTTCAATCATTTGTGCCACGGATCTCTGGAATACCTCTGATGCAGAAGAAATCCCAAAGGGCAGACGCAGGAAACGATATCTCCCTATGGGCGTGTTGAAAGTGCATAATTTGGACTTTCGTCATCCAGTTTGATCTGCCTGAAACCTTGATTTGTGTCTAATACTGAAAAGTATTTTGCATTAGGCATGCGGGAGACAACCTCTTCAACCGTGAGCAGCGGATAGTGCTCTCTTTTGATGGCTTGGTTGAGATCTTGTGGATCCATGCAAATCCTCGTCTTTTTTTCTGTGACCACTGTCACCATACTATTCACCCAGTCGGTCGGTTCTATTTGTCTTGTTATGACTCCCATCTGTTCCATTCTGTGTAGCTCCACCACTACTCGATCCCTGAGAGCTACTGGAATCTTTCTCGGGGCATGCACGACTGGGGCAATAGTTGGATCAATCTGGATATGGTGTTTCCCTGGTAAACATCCTAATCCAGAAAACAAGTCATCAAAGTCTTTGAGAATGACATTTTCTTTTTCAATACCATAGATTCGCTTCACCAGGCCTAGCTTTGTGCATGTTGCTTTGCCCAGTATTGCTGAAACATGTTGCTGTACTATTTCAAACTCGATCTTGTATTGTTGACCCCTGTACACACAGGTGAGTGCTTTTTTGCCCAGTGGCGCCGTCTTGTGGCTGAAATATGCAACAAGCTTGCAGGTGGATTTTTCCAGTCTTCCTCTGATGTCCAGTGGGTTGAATGTTTCTGTCGCCCCAGTGTCAAGCTTAAATGTCATATTCCTCCTGTTTATTATCAGATCTTGAGTACAATCATCTTCATCCTTCATCTCTGAATTGTCAATATTCTTGATGCATACCCCCTGTTCCGCTTCAACTGTGCCAATGAACATGTCACTGTTGCCCTCACTCTGTTCCACAGCATGCATTTCCCTTGCGTGCTCCTTCGATTTGCACATCCTTGCAAAGTGATTTCTTTTCTGGCATAACTTGCATGTCTGACCAAAGGCTGGACATTTTCTGTATCCATGTTTATAACCACATCCGTTGCAGTTAACTTCCTTTTGATCATCCTGTGGAGCTGGATTTGTCCTACTCTTGTTAGTTTTCACAGTTTTTATTTTGTGCACTTCAATCTCTTCATTGAGCACATCGGGCTGACCGCGGTGCACTGAGAGCGGTAAGTGTAAAGGAGTTGGGTGCTTACTGTTCTGGTTAACAACAGATGCTGCAATCTGGGTCATATTACGATTGAGGAACGTGTTTGTAGACCAGATATTGAACTTTCGGCCATATTCCACCGAGATACAACACTGGGCGGCAAGGGAGGTCGTTCCTGCCTGTGGCCATCGAACTTTGCAGCTCCTCCCGTGGGGGGTCAGACACCCTGAGCCAATAGGCTGGTCCTGGACTTATTTTCCATCTGGAATAGTTTGCATTTTGTTGTTTGATTGTTTGTGGTTTTTGTATTGCTATATTATGCTCTATTCTTGGTTGGTGGGGCTGTAACGAAACCCAATTTCCCTCTGGATCAATAAAGTACATCTATCTAGCTATCTATCTATCTAACCTGACTTGACGTGATCTCGCTGGCACGACAAACATCAATTGCCTTTTCTAATGTAAGATCCTCCTCTCTCAGTAGCCTGCGTCTCACTTGATCATCCCATATGCCGCATACAATCCTGTCATGTATTAAAGAGTCATGCAGTTGTCCGAACTCACAGTCTTTTGCCTTGCTCTTCAAATCTGTTACATAGGCATCTATGGTCTCTATTGGTCCTTGAGCCCTCGTGAAAAACCGGTGTCGGATGAACGGTAGTTTTTTTCTCGGTTCGCAGTAATCTTGAAACTTTTTTTTCAACACTTCAATTTTATCTTGCTCATCATCTTGGAAGACAAACGTGTTGCAAACCTTTATTGCCTCTTCCCCCGCCACATGCAGAAACGTAGCACATTGCACTTTCTCCGTCTTTTCAGCTACGCCTTTAGCGGTGCAAAACAGCTCAAACTTCTGGATCCATATTTTCCAGTTCTCAGCAAGATTACCTTGTAGGCTTAAACTTGATGGTGGCTGTAACTGTAACATCCTTTACGTGTCTTCTCTTCCTTTTTATTTTTCGCGTTTTCTTCTGACACCATGTAATATTGATGTGACTCGGACACCGCTGTAGATTGAACAACCACGTAACCACGTTTATTCACCAGACTTCCATTTTTACTTCTCCACGTCCTGCTGTCATATGCACTCTGACTTTACGAATACTCACACAATACATTACACACAGTGTTTCTGTCTTGGTGGGCCCAGTTCCATAAGACCATAAGACATAGGAGCAGAATTAGGCCATTTTGCCCATTGAGTCTGCTTCGCCATTGAATCATGGCTGATCCTTTTTTTCTCTTCTCTGCCCCACTCCCCAGCCTTCTCCCTGTAACCTTTGATGCCATATCAATCTCCGCCTTAAATACACCCAATAACCTGGCCTCCATGGTTGCCTGTGGTAACAAATTCCACAAATTCACCACCCTCTGGCTAAAGAAATTTCTCTGCATTTCTGTTTTAAATGGATGCCCCTCTATCCTGAAGCTGTGCCCTCTTGTCCTAGACTCCTTCAACATGGAAAACATCCTTTCCACATCTACTCTTCTAGGCCTTTCAACATTCAAGAGGTTTCAATAAGATCCCTCCTCAACCTCCTAAATTCCAGCAAGTACAGACCCAAAGCCATCAGAAGTTCCTCATATAATAACCTTTTCATTCCCAGAATCATCCTTGCAAACTTTCTCTCCAATGCCAGCACATTTTTTCTTAGATAAGGAACCCAAAACTGTTCACAATACTCAAGGTGAGGCCTCACCAGTGCCTTATAAAGCCTCAGTATCACATCCCTGCTCTTGTATTCTGAACTTATTAAAATGAATGCTAACATTGCATTTGCCTTCCTCACCACTGACTTTACCAGCAAGTTAACCTTTAGGGTGTTCTGCGCAAGGACTCCCAAGACCCTTTGCATCTCCAATCTTTGAATTTTCACCCTGATTAGAAAATGGACTGTCAAAGTGCATGACCATGAATTTTCCAATATTGTATTTCATTTGCCACTTTCTTGCCCATTCTCCTAATCTGTCTAAGTCCTCCTGCAGCCTTCCTGTTTTGTCAACACTACCTGCCTCTTCACCAATCTTCATATCATCTGCAAACTTGGCAACAAAGCCATCTGTTTCTTATCTAAACCATTGGTATACAGCATAAAAACTAGCGGTCCCAACACCAGCCCCTGTGGAACACCTCTAGTCACTGGCTGCCAACCAGAAAAGGATTCTTTTATTTTCATCTCCTGCCTCCTACCAATCAGTCAATGCTCTAACCATGCCAGTAACTTTCCCGTAATACTATGGGCTCTTAACTTGGTAAGCAGCCTCATGTGTGACACCTTGTCTCAGGCCTTTTGAAAGTCCAAATATACAACATCCACTGCAACCCCTTCATCTATCCCACTAGTAATCTCCTTAAAGAATTCCAATGGGTTTGTCAGGCATGATTTTCCCTTAAGGAAACCTTGCTGACTTTGTACTATCTTGTCCTATATCACCAAGTACTCCATAACCTCATCCTTAACAATTGACTCCAACATCTTCCAGGATATCTGGTCTATAATTTCCTTTCTGCTGCCTCCCTCTTTTCAGAACCCTGGAGTGCAGTTTATCTGGTCTAGGTGATTTAGACATCTTTGGGTTTCTCATCTTTTGAGCACTTTCTCCCTTGCAATAGTAACTACACTCACTTCTTTTCCCTCACACCCTTCGAAACCTGGCACACTGCTAGTGTCTTCCACAGTGAAGACGGATGCAAAATATTTATTTAATTCATCTGCCATTTCTTTGACCCCTGTTATTATTTCTGCAGCCTCATTTTACACCGGTCCTACATCCACTCTCATCTCTCTTTATTTTTTACATACATGAAAAAGCTTTTTCTATCCATCTTGATATTGTTTGCTAGCTTGCTTTTATATTTCATCTTTTCCCTCCTAATGATACTTTCAGTTGCTTTCTGTAGGTTTTTAAAAGCTTCCCAATCCTTTATCTTCCCATTAATTTTTGCTTTGTTGTATGCCCTCTTTTTTGCTTTTACATTGACTTCCCTTGTCAGCCACAGTTGTACTATTTTGCCATTTGAATATTTCTGATGTTTTTGGAATATATCTATCCCACATCTTCCTCATTTTTTCCCAGAAATTCATGCTTTGCTGCTCTTCTGTCGTCCTTGCCAGCATCTCCTTCCGATTTACTTTGGCAAACTCCTCTCTCATACCACTGTAATCTCCTTTACTCCACTAAAATATTGCTATGTTAGGCTTTACTTTCTCCCTATCAAATTTCAAGTTGAACACAATCATTTTGTGATCACTGGTTGCTAAGGGTTTTTTTTTACCTTAAGCTCCCTAATCACCTCCGATTCATTACATAACACCCAATCCAGTATAGCATATCTCCTAGAAGGCTCAACAACAAGGTGCTATAAAAAGCCATCTCAAAGGCATTCAACAAACTCACTCTCTTGAGATCCATTTCCAACCTGATTTTTGCAATTGACCTGCGCGTTGAAATCTCCCATGACTATCATAACATTGTCCTTTTGATATGTCTTTTCTATTTCCTGTTGTAATCTGCAGTTCACATCCTAGCTACTGTTTGGAGGCCTGTATATAACTGCTGCCAATGTCCTTTCGCTCTTGCAGTTTCTTAACTCAACCCACATGGATTCAACATCTTCCCATCATCTGTCACATCTTTCTAATGATTTGATGCCATTCTTTACCAGCAGAGCCACGCTACCCCCTCTGCCTACCTTCCTGTCCCTCTGATACAATTTGTAACTTTGGTCATTCAGCTCCCAACTACAACCATCCTTCCGCATGATTTAGTGATGGCCACAATATCATACCCAACAATCTGTAAAAGTGCAACAAGATCATCCACCTTATTTCTTATACTCCATGCATCTTTGAGTACTGTACTTGCTGCCCTTTTTGATTCTGCATCCCTAATGCACTAATACTCATCCCGCTGGCTGCAATTTTGTCCTATCATCTGCCTGCCCTTCCTAACAGTCTGACTGCACGCTATCTTTGCTTTTTTACCATCCATCCTATCCCGAGTCCCTTCGCTCAGTTCCCATCCCCCTGCCAAATTAATTTAAATGCTCCCCAATCGTTCTATCAAATCTGCCTGTGAGAATATTGGCCCTCCTTGGGTTCAGATGCAACCCATCGCTTTTGTACAGGTCATACCTCTCCCAGAAGAGATCCCAGTTTTCCAGGAATCTGAAGCCCTGCCTGCTACACCAGCTTCTCTGACATGCATTTATCTGCCAAATCATCCTGTTTCTACCCTCACTGGCATGTGGCATAGGTAGTAATCCAGAAGTTACTATCCTGGAGTTCCTGCTTCTCAGCTTTTTGCTACCTCTGTAAATTCTCTCTTCAGGACCTCTTTGCCTTTCCTTCCCATTCCTTGTCCTGACATTCACCCAGCTACTCGCCTCCTGCAACTTAGGGGTGACTACTTCCTTGTAACTCCGATCAATGATCTTCTCACTCTCTCGAACAAGCTGAAGTTCATCCAGCTGCTGGTCCAGATCCCTAGCACAGTCTTCAAGGAGCTGCAGCTGGATGCATTTCACGCAGATGTAGTTCCCCAGTGTGTACCGTGGCTGACATGACTCAGTAAAATCATTAATCCTGCTACTCTATTTTCCTTCTTTCTCAGCACTTACGTAACAGAATCCATACTGATTTCAGCCTGTTGAGGGGAATGGCCACACAGGTACCCTGCACTGACTGCCTATCCCTTTTCCCTCTCCTGATGGTCACCCAATTACTTGTGCCCTACACCTTAAGTGTAACTCCCTCCTTCTACCTCCTGTCATCAACCCCTCAGCCTGCAGAATGATCCAGAGTTCAGAATAAGGATCCAGAATAAGAAGCAGCAGCAGGGTGCATTTCTAGCTAATGTAGTTGTCAGCTACACTGTAGGTCTCCCTGTCTTCCCACATCCTGCAAGTTGAGCATTCCATTGTCCTGAATGTCATTCCCACTACTCTAATTGCACCAAGAAAGAAAGAAAGAAAGAAATCAAGCAAAATCTCAACTAAGCCTGCTCTCACCTCTGCCTCTTGAGCCAAATCCTTAAGCTTTCTACTCTTAGCACTGACAGCTCTCACAATGGCCACTCCCACAATGGCTGCTCTGCTTAAACCTAACTTCTTTTTATTGACTCTTGCCACGTGCCTAATTACCTTACAATCTCAAGCCCTCCAAATATCCTTACTGGCGAGTTTCCAAAACTCACGCTCACAATCCACAAACCAATGGGTCTCACCATCTCCAAAGTGTTTCAACAAAAGACAATATATGTTACATCTTCCCTTCATTGAAAAATTGCTATCTTCGCATTATAAATGAAGCTGGTCCAGAATGTCTGAGTTCCTTGCAGATTTGCAAACTGGATAGCCGTAGTGTGGCATAAAAAACACAGAAAGTACTGCAAACCCTCAGAAGATCAGGCAGCATCTGTGGAAAGACAAATACGAACGGTTCAGGTCTAGGATCCTTTGACAGAACATTTTTCACAGATACACTTCTGATTTTTATTTACAATTTCTAGCATCTGGAGTTATTCTTGATGTTCAGATAGCATGATGGCTTGGATATGCTAGTGAGGATTGAAGATTCTTTGCTAAAATACCATTGGAGTGTCCAAATCTTCCACACCATTTCCCATCTCCCTATCAGCATTATGGGAGCTAAATCCATTGGGATCATTAAATCACCATCAAAATTTATGAAAGAAGTTAGAGAATGCTTAGAATTCTTAACACATAGAGTTCATTCTCAAGCTGTAGACCTGAATGTTTCATGTTTGTCTTTCCACAGATGCTGCCTAATCTTCTGAGTGTTTTGTTGATGTTGGGAGGCTTGTATCCATGAAGGGGCTGGCTTCATATCTACAACCTTCTGCAGCCTCATGTGATCTGTGCAGTGGAGCCTCTGTCCAAGGCTGTCATGCATCCAGTCAGATTGCATGGTGCATCTATAGAAACTTGTACAAGTTAGTGAAATGACCTATAACCATATAACAATTACAGCACGGAAACAGGCCGTCTCGGCCCTTCTACTCCGTGCCGAACGCTTACTCTCACCTAGTTCGACCGACTTGCACTCAGCCCATAACCCTCCATTCTTTTCCTGTCCATATACCTTTCCAATTTTTCTTTAAATGACAATATCAAACCTGCCTCTACCACTTCTACTGGAAGCTCGTTCCACACAGCCACCACTCTCTGAGTAAGGAAGCTCCCCTAGTGTTACCCCTAAACTTTTGCCCCCTAACTCTCAACTCATGTCCTCTTATTTGTATCTCCCGTACTCTCAATGGAAAAAGCCGATCCACATCAACTCTATCTATCCCCCTCATAATTTTAAACACCTCTATCAAGTCCCTCAACCTTCTACGCACCAAAGAATAAAGACCTAATTTGTTCAACCTTTCTCTGTAACTCAGGTGCTGAAACCCAGGTAACATTCTAGTAAATCTTCTCTGTACTCTCTCTATTTCGTTGACATCTTTCCAAAACTGTACACAATACTCCAAATTTGGCCTCACCAATGCCTTGTACAAATTTAACATTACATCCCAACTCCTATACTCAATGCTCTGATTTATAAAGGCCAGCATACCAAAAGCATTCTTCACCACCCTTTCCACATGGGATTCCACCTTCAGGGAACTATGCGCCATTATTCCTAGATCACTCTGTTCTACTGCATTCTTCAACGCCCTACCATTTACCATGTATGTCCTATTTTGATTAGTCCTACCAAAATGTAGCACCTCACACTTATCAGCATTAAACTCCATCTGCCATCTTTCAACCCACTCTTCTAATTGGCTTAAATCTCTCTGCAAGCTTTGAAAACCTACTTCATTATCCACAACACCACCTATCTTAGTATCATCTGCATACTTACTAATCCAATTTACCACCCCATCATCCAGATCATTAATGTATATGACGAACAACATTGGACCCAGTACAGATCCCTGAGGCACACCACTAGTCACCAGCCTCCAATCTGACAAACAGTTATCCATCGCTACTCTTTGGCATCTCCCACCCAGCCACTGTTGAATCCATTTTACTACTTCAATATTAATACCTAACAATTGAACCTTCCTAACTAACCTTCCGTGTGGAACCTTTTCAAAAGCCTTACTGAAGTTCATATAGACAACATCCACTGCTTCACCCTTGTCAACTTTCCTAGTAACGTCTTTGAAACATTCAATAAGATTTGTCAGACATGACCTTCCATGCACAAATCCATGTTGACTGTTCCTAATCAGACCCTGTCTATCCAGATAATTATATATACCATCTCTAAGAATACTTTCCATTAATTTACCCACCACTGACGTCAAACTTACAGGCCGATAATTGCTAGGTTTACTTTTAGAACACTTTTTAAATAATGGAACAACATGAGCAATATGTCAATCCTTGGGCACCATCCCCATTTCTAATGACATTTGAAATATTTCTGTCAGAGCCCCTGCTATTTCCACACTAACTTCCCTCAAGGTCCTAGGGAATATCCTGTCAGGACCTGGAGACTTATCCACTTTTATATTCCTTAAAAGCGCCAATACTTCCTCTTCTTTAATCATCATAGTTTCCATAACTTCCCTTACCTTACACAATTCAATATCCTTCTCCTTAGTGAATACCGAAGAAAATAAATTGTTCAAAATCTCCCCCATCTCTTATGGAAATCACTGAAGTGATTTCCATAAGTTTTGCTATGCTTATCCAATGTATTTTGCAGCCTCTGTAGTGATAGATTGAACAGGGAAGGAGGGGAAATTTCTGCTTATTTTCCAGGGAATGATTGGCCATCCTGGTGTTGTGTGATATTTACTTTCTTTGTTTACCAATAACAGGAAACTGAGTTTGTTCTCCATCTGCTCAATGTCTGTACTGCCGGTAGAATGCCCCAGAATGGCTATTTCTAATGTAAGTGGGAGGGTTTGTTTAAACTAAGAAGAAATTTAATTCCTTTCACTTTCTCCAAAATTATTTCATGAGGCAAAGTATTATGGAGTATTACATACACAGTTCTGCTTCTTAACCCAGAAACTCCTTTGCAGCAGGGCAGTCATTGTTGTAATGTAGGAAAGTGTCTAATGTTTGCACAGCAAGGTCCTACAAACTGCCAAAGTCAAACTAAAGTTGAGTTTATTGCCTCATGCACAGGTTTAATGAAAAACTTACTTGGAGCAGTATCATAGGCACATAGATTTAAAGGCACAACACTCATTAATAATAAGTTATTCAAAATCATACAAAAAAGAAAGTAAATAGAATAAAAGAAATTCATTGTAGTGCAAAGTGGTCAAAGTATTGTAATCAGGCAAAGACAAGAGAAGGCAGTTGCTGGAATCTGGAGTATCACACAAGTTGCTGGAGGAACTCAAAGGCTCAGGCTGCATCTATGGAGGAAAATGGACAGCTGACGTTTTGGGTTGAGACCCTACAACTAAGTTGAAAGAGTAAGGAGATAGTTAGGATAAAAAGTTGGAAGGATGGTGGGGAGGAAAAGCTAGCAGGCAAAGGGAATAATGCAGGAAATTTTTCACATATTGGCTCTTCAACCCAGTTGCCACTCTCAGAAGTTGGCCTTACTTTGAGCCTATCATCCAGCTCAGAATTCAACAGCAAAGTCAGCTGCCTGTGTTTCCAGCATTTCACTTTTAATTTCAGGTTTCCAGCATCTGCAGCCTTTCTTGACTTTCAGGGTCCTGTCTAAATGCATGTTGACATCCACTTGTGCATTTGTTCCAAGTTGAGCTAGCTGTCAGAGCTCTCAAAGTGTCTTTGAGACTTAGAGTCATGTAGTATGGAAGCAGACCCTTTGCTTAAATAGCCCATGCCAACCAATATGTCCATCTATGTTAGTCCCACTTGCCCATGTTTAGCCTATCTTAACCTGTTCAAGTGTCTTTTAAATGTTGTTAATGTATCTACTCCTAGCACTTTCTTTGACAGCTCGTTCCATATACTGCCTATAGTCTGGGTTAAAAGTTGCCCCTCGGGTACCTATTGCCCCCTCACCTTAAGCACATAACCTTTGGTTCTTATTTACCCAACCCTGGGAAGGATACTCTGTGCCTTCATTCTATCAATGCCCCTCCTGATTTTATACACACCTCATTCTCCTATGAATAAAGTCCTGGTCCGTTCAATGTCTCCTTAAGATTCACTCTCTTGAGTCCTGACAACATTCTTTTCATTTGTTCTGCGCTCTTTCCAGCTTAACGGCCTTCTTTCTATAGCAGAGTGACCAAAATTGAACACAATACTCCAAGTATGGTCTTACCAATGTCTTGTACAACTGCAACATAATGTCCCAACTTTTACTCTGAATGTCCTGACTGTTGAAGGCCAGTGGTTTCAGAGAGAATGTTTGTGAATACCTGAGACTATCATTAATATAGGCCCTCCCATGTTACGCTGTGTTCCATTCCTGTGAATTGTGCATTACCCAGTAAGTTGGAAATGGGACCATGAACCAAATTCCCACACACTAGAAAATAGGTGCAGTAGCTGGCAAATATATCCCACTGATCTCCTAAACTCACGATCAAATGTATGCGCTCTACATAAGTTGAGTATTCATAATCTGGGGAGATCGTGAATGTTAAAGTATTGAATGTCAAATATACAAATAAATAACATATTAAAATTCTTAAAATATTTACCATCCTACCCTAACACCACCTCAAATTCGAAGTTGAGTTTCTTGTCATATACAGAAGTACAGTACTGTGCAAAAGTCTTAGGCTAGATTCTTTCAAAAATAATGAAATGGAAGTTTGTAAATATCAAAATATTTGCTATAAAGACCACTAAACAGTAAAAAATGAAACCAAATCAATATTTGGTGTGACCTTTAAAACTGCATCAATTCTCTTTGGTAAGCTGTTGTGCAGTTTTATAAGAAAATCCACTGGTTGGTTGTTCCAAATATCTTGGAGAACTCTCCACAGTTCTTCTTTAGACTTTGGCTGTTCTGCTTGCTTCTGCCTCTTTAGGTAATCCCAGACAGATTCTATGATGTTGAGATCAGGGCTCCTTGGAAGCCTGAAACTGTCTAAAAATAAAGGGTGCCTAAGACTTTTGCAACATGCTGAACATGTCTGCACAGGTGCCATGAAAAACTTCCTTTCCACAGCATCACAGGCACATAGTAGTATTTGCAAGTAAAACAAAGAATAAACAAATTTTTACACAATTTTAACAAGAAAGAACACAATTAGAACAACAGTAAATTTTATTGCAATGACTAAAGTAGTCATTGTGTTGCGAAAGGGTTGTGCAGGATGGTTCAAAAAGTGAATGACCGAAGGAAATGAGTGTTCATGAACCTTTGAACCTGATGATGTGGGACTTCTGTAAATCACCTTTGAACCTGATGATGTGGGACTTCTGTAAATCCCCATTAAACACAGCCCTACTGTTCACCTCAATCGTTCCAGATGGAACAAATTTCATATTCCCTCTGTAGTCCTAGAAGGGAAGTTCCCACTGATTTTTTTATTGGAATTATTGCCAACTTTCTCCTGTCAGTGTTTTAGCTGTTTCCTCCATTTGAAGATACTGTCTCCAGCTCTACTTTACAGAAACCTTCCACAGTTTCAAACACCTCAGCTCAGTCTGACCTGGTCTTCAAATGTCCCCTGTCATTGTCCCTCTTACATTTCAACCTATCAAAAATTCAGTGGCAGGTACTTAAGACCCCTGCTCAGCCACACAGACCAGTGAATTACAAGCCTTCTTGCATCTTCAAATCTGCTTCACCATTCACTAAGATCATTGTTGGTCTCAATGTTATGTCAAATCTGCATACCCACTCTCCCCACTAACCTGTGTAACTCTGCCTTCAAAACCTTCAAGGACTCTGCTTTCATCATCTTTGAGGAAGGCATTTCCAAATGGTCATGACCCTCTGAGCAAAAAGTCTTGCTCCATCTTGGTCTTAGTTGGGTGAAACTATCAGTGATCCTAAGCTCTAGTTTTTCTCAAGAGGGAACATCACATCTAGGCTGCCAGGGATCTAAGGATCTAATGTTTTTTTTCAATATCCTGCTCTTCTAAACTCTGGCAGATACAAAACTAATCAGCCCAAACTATCCTCATTGGATAATGTGCCAATTTTATAGCATGTTTCCATTTTTTTGAACAATGGACAATTTCCTATTTTTGGGCGTGACACCGTATTTACCTATTTACAATCTATCATTAGTTACTGTAAAAGGTCAAATTTTTAGGATCATAGCTTGCATGCTTTAACGTGCCAAACATGAAATGGCAACAAATATCATGAAGGTAGCAGAATATAGGAGGATGCTTCCCATTGCCTTTCAATTGATGGAGGCAAAGGCTTTGGCTAGATCAGAGACAGGACATGGTGAGGTTGTGCTGTCCTCTCCATTTCTCTTGGAGTTACTACAGAGTGAAGATCATGTCTACACTACTTTCAGGTGGATGGAACCCATACAATGACTTGGCCCAGCTCTTCATCCCTTGAGAGAAGGTGGTTGAGGAGAACTACACAGTTGCAAGATCCCTGTACCTTATCTAAACCCATCAAAATTCATTACATCCTTCAAAATCTCCCCCTAACTACTTGCTTTAAGAACAACTCCTCTAATTTCCACCAAAGTGCTTATTCCTGAAAACATTTTGGTACATGTCTTCTCCACATAACTGACCAGCACATCTTAACCCTAATTCAGCAACAGAGCATTGTGGATGGACCACCTCTAGCACTATTGTGGACTTGTTTTTAATTCTTTTTATTGTGCTAACATCTTGTTTTACAGTTTTTTTCTTTACTGCCTTGTATTATCTGTGAAAGAAGTGTCTCAGTCTGTGTGCCTATGATGTTGCTGCATTGTACCAGTACTTCATCGCACTTGTGAAAATGACAATAAACTCATTTTTTTAGACTAGTGTCATCATGCATGTATTACCTCTCCCAATATCTTCTGCCAAAATGCTTCAACTTGCACCGCTCTGTAATTGTTATTTGTGAGCCTATTCTGCTTGCCTTTAGGCAGCTTGTTGATTGAATCATCTCTTTCACACTACATGCTGTCACCGGAGAGGCCCTCTTTTGGTCCGAGTCGACTATGGATGCTGCGTCTCAGCTGACTAAGTGAAATGCAGACCAGGGCAGTACGATACGGACAGCCAGCTGTTGCTCATGTATAGCAGGCTCCCCTCTTCACGCAGCTGATGAATCCAAAGGAATTGCAGAGACTGATACAATTTGGCACCAGCAACATGAGAGTTGCCAGTCAGCGTTGAACTCAATGTAAGACTGCCTAAGGGGATCCAGCTCCAGATTTTGCCTCAGGGCTAACTCCCAAAACCTTTCCCATGAGTGGGTATAGCTGCAAGGCAGTGGAAGTTTGAGATCAGAGTTTTTCTTCTCCTAGATGAGCTGCCAACCATGTCTGACGAGCCACATCTGCCCAAAGCGACTGGTCTTAAAGCGCCAGTAACCTGCCTTTGCCCCTTCTCTAGTTGGTAAAAATGGTTCTACCATTGTATGAAGGACAAGAACTGGACGTGGTTATCAGAGGCTTTTTGAGACGCACACCATTGGGAGCATTTAATAGGTAGTGGGAGCTTATCCCCACTACCACTCCCAGCTATAACAACCTTAAGGAACCTTGCATCACTAATTGCTACTATAATTGACAGAGTATGGAAATTTTTTTCTGTGTTCCAATGCCAAGTCATTCTGTGTAAATGAAGCAGCTGTTTCAGTATTGACTCAGCGGGGTACTTATTAGGGAGCTTAAGATAAAGGAGCCAGTGATCATGATATGATTGAATTCATACTGCAACTTGAGATGGAGAAACATAAGTCTCACGTATCAGTACCGCAGTGGAATAAAGGGAATTACAGAGGCATGAGAGAGGAGCTTGTCCCAGTGGATTGGAGGAGGATACTGGTGGGGATGATAACAGAGCACAGGTGGCTGAAGTTTCTGGGAATAGTTCACAAGGCGCGGGATAGATACGTCCCACAGAAAGAGTTCTCAAATGGCGGGGGTACGTAACCATGGCTGATGAAGGAAGTTATGGGTTGCATAAAAGCCAAGGATAGGGCATATAAGGTAGCAAAAGTAAGTGGGAAGTTGGATGATTGGGAAGTTTTTTAAATCCAACAAAAGGTAACTGAAAATACATAAGAAGGGAAAAGACAAAATAATATAAAGCAGGATACCAGAAGTCTCTTTTAGTTATATAAAGAGTAAAAGGGAGGTGAGAGTTGCTATTGGACCACTGGAAAATGATGCTGGTGCAGTAGTAATGGGGGTCAAAGAAATGGCAGATGAACTTAATAAAGTACTTTGCTTCAGTCTTTACAGTGGAAGACACTAACAGTGTGCCTGAGGTCCATGAGTGTCAGGGAACAAGAGTGAGTGCTATTGTTATTACAAAGGGAAAAAATGCTAGGCAAACTGAAAAGTCTTTAAGGTCGATAAGTCACCTGGACCAAATGATCTACATCTCAGAGTTCTGAAAGAGGTTGCTGAAGAGATAGCAGATGCAATGGCCATGATCTTTCAAGAATCATTTGATTCTTGTATGGTCCCAGAGGACTGGAAAATTGCAAATGTCACTCCAATCTTTAAGAAGGGAGGAGGGCAAAAGAATGGAAATTATAGGCCAGTTAGCCTAACCTCAGTGGTTGGGAAGTGTTGGAGTCCATTATTAAGGATGAGGTTTCAGGGTTCTTGGAGACTAAATGATAAAATAAGTCACCGTCAGCATGGTTTCTGTGAAGGGAAATCTTGCCTGACGTATCTGATAGAGTTCTTTGAGGAAATAGAAAGCAGGGTGGACAAAGGAGAGGCAGTGGATGACATTTACTTGGATTTTCAGAAGGCATTCGATAAGGTGCCACACACAAGGCTGCTTAACAAGATAAAATCCCATGACATTACAGGAAAGATACTAGCATGGATAGAGGAATAGCTGACAGGCAGGACACAGTGAATGGGAATAAAGGGGGCTTTTTCTGGTTGGCTGCTGGTGACTAGTTGTTTTCCTCAAGGGTCAGTATTGGGACGGCTACTTTACACATTGTTTGTCAATGATTTAGATAATGGAATTGATGGCTTTGTGGCAATGTTTGCAGATGATATGAAGATAGGTGGAGGGGTAAGTAGGGAAGCAATGCAATTGCAGAAGGACTTAGACGAATTGGAAGAATGGGCAAAAAAGTGGCAGATGGAATACTGTGTTCGGAAATGTATGATAATACATTTTGGTAAAAGCAACAAACTATTATCTAAATGGAGATAAAATTCAAACATCAGAGGTGTAAAGGGACATAGGAGTCCTCATGTAAGACTCCCAGAAGGTTAGTTTACAGGTTGAGTCTATGGTAGAGAAGGCAAATGCAATGTTGCCATTCATTTCAAGGGGAACAGAATATAAAAACAAAGAGAAAATGCTGAGCCTTTATAAGACACTAGTCAGGCTTCACTTGGAGTATTGCCAACAGTTTTGGGCCCCATATCTCAGAAGTGATGTGTTGTCATTGGATAGGGTCCAGAAGAGGTTCACGACGATGATTCTAAGAATGAAAGAGTTAACATTTGAGGAGTGTTTGGCAGCTTTGGGCCTGTACTCACTGGAATTTAGAAGAATGCAAGGGTATCTCATTGCAATCTGCTGAACATTGAAAGTACTAGATAAGGTGGATGTGGAGAGGATGTTTCCTATGGTTGCGGTGTCCAGAACTAGGGGGTCAGCTTCAAAATTGCAGGGCGGCCCTTGAGAACAGATGTAAGGAGGAATTTTTTTTAGCCAGAGAGTAGTGAATCTGTGGAATGCTCTGCCACAGGCCGTGGTGGAGGCCAAGACCGTGAGCATATTTGAAGCAAAAGTTGATAGTTTGCTGATTGGTCAGGGCACCAAGGGATATGGTGAGAGGACAAGTGTGTGAGGCTGAGTGAGATCCGGGATCAACCATGATGTCTTATAGTCTTATGATCAATTCCCACAACCACTATATGGAGGCTATTGCTGCCTCCATATATTCCACAAGCCTTAGCTGTGTTAACTAGTTGTGTGGGATTTGTTTCATACATTTTCTTATAATACATATGTTTTAACCTTTCCAGTTCTTTCACCAATGTGTCTGATACTTTTTCAAACATTACTCAAACTCTATCTGCCTTTTAGAAATCCCAGTTAGTTTTTAATTCACTATTAATTCATTGCTTTCCAAGTGCTTGTTGATATGGAGCAGTCAGTATAATCAAGGACCCCTTCCACACCAGTTATCCTCTTTCCTGCCCTCTCCCTTTGGGCAGCCAATACCAAAGCTGGAGAGCACACATCAAGAAGGCTCAAGTACAGATTCCATCCTGCTGTTATCAGACTCTTGAACAGATTTCTCTTATGCTGAAAAATGAACTCTTGATCTCCCAATGTACCTCATTGTGGCCCTTGCATTTTATTTGTCCACCTGCATTTCACTCTCTCTATAACTGTAACATTATATTGTGCATTCTTTTATTGCTTTTTACTAACTTGATGTCATGATGTATCAAATTACCTGTCTGGGTGGCACACAAAAAAGATTTTCACTGCATATGTGACAATAGTAAAACTAAAGCCATTGACAATTATTGTTCCTGAAGCTTATTCACTGTGTCAACCTGAGCAGCTGGAGTTTAGTAGAAATGATTTAACATTTTGCCACTTTAAAATCCTGAAGCACTCGCCTGTACCTGGAGCAAAATGGAAGATTATAACAAATGCTATATCATCTCAACCATCCAGAATAGCTGTCTCCCCAAACCAGGCAGAGCCAACTTTTTGTTAACCCTACTAATCAAACATTACCCATTCTGTTTCCTCAACCACCTCCACTTCTGTTGTCCATTTAGTAATTACCAACGCAATGTTTTCGCCAGGTATCCTAGTCTTGGCCTGCAGTCTAGGCCTTATAGATCCTTCACCATCTTTTCCAGTTTTTTTACTGCTTACAGGCAGATGAAAGTTCTTGTTCCACCCCTACCCTTTGCCTCTTTATACTGGCTATCTCCCCTTTATCGTTCAGACAAGATGAAGGGTCTTGACCCAAAATGCCGACTGTCCATTTTCCTCCACAGATGCTGCCTGATCTGCTTATTTCCTCCAGGATCTCATTTATTTCTCCAAATTCCAGCATCTGTAGTCTCTTATGTCTCCAAAAAAAATTTGGGGCTAATTTTTATTTTAAAAAATATGCCATTCTAATAACATTCCTCCACCAGTTTTATTTCCTTTTTGATTCTCCCCAACATATTGCATATAGCCTTACTCCCAAAGTGATGAACTCAGAAGGAATAAAAAAAAATTAGGGTAAAAGAGTTACGAAGACTTAAAGCATGAAAACAGAACCTTCACATCAGGTGGTCCGTCTCAACCAAGATGCCTGTCCGAGCTAGTCCCATTTGGTTATATCCTTCTAAACCCTTCCTATCCGTGCATCAGTCCAAATGCCTTTTAAAGGTTATTATTATACTTGCCTCAACCACATCCTTTGGCAGCTCATTCCACATATGTACCATCCTCTGTGTGAAAACGCTTCCCCTCAAGTTTCGATTAAATCTTTGCCCTCTTCACCTTAAACCTATGCCCTCTAGTTCTCGATTCCCTAACCTTGGGAAAGAATATCAAAAAGAGCCTTAGCTAAGCTTCACGTGATTGCTCTTTCTTGACCGATGTGTACGCATATTATATTGGGGTAGTTATCATGTTGAGAGAGGCACATTTGTTTTTCATTTCCATTATTCATGGGTGGTAAAAATCCTCCAAGTTTGAGTCAGGGTATCAGGTATCGCATGATCCTGACAACTCACCATTGAAAAAGAGCATTTAATGTTGACTGAAGACATCTTAAGCTTCCTTTTCAATATTGTGACATGGAGGTATCACATTACCATTTACAAAGTGCTTAGATTTAGATGGAGATAGTGGGGGAAACCTGGGATTGATTCAGAACTGAATCAATGATGGTCCTTTTTATTTTCATTACTAAAATCAAAATCACTTTGGTTACGTTATAACTTTGACCCTGCTTTATTGCCAGCTTTTTCCTCTGATTACTGTTTATAAGTAAACAATATGAAGAGGTTGCAAAAATTTCATCGTGCTAAAAGAAGACAACACCCACCTCTAGTCCATGGTCTCCACCGTTCGTGGGTTTGTGATTCGACAGACTATTCTCTTATCTGTTGTCCACAGGGTTTGTGTTCAAAGTACCATTCCAAAGATGTTTGCTTAAAGTCTAGATTATCCTATCAAGAAAGGTTTGACTGTTTAGGGGTTTGCATTTCATGGATTTTAGAAGGATGTGAGGTGACGTTATTCAAATCCTAAGTGGACTTCAAATTGGTGGGGGAACTCATGAACAAGGGGACACAAGGATAAGAAAAGGGATCGATCAGTTATGTAGATATTTCTTCTCTCAGCATGCAGTTGAAATTGGAAATGAATTATTATTTCACGATACTGAGATACAGTGAGATGCTTTTGTTTGCATGCCACCCAGACAGTTATTAATATCAAGGTAGTAAAAAGGAAATATAGAATGCAGAATATAGTGTTACAGTTACAGAGACAGTGAAGTGCAGGCAGACAAACAAAGTGCAAGGGCCACAATGAGGTGCTTTGGGCTATTAAGGGACTTGGCTGCCGCAAGTGCAGAAAAGGCTGTTGGATGTTTCGGGGTTTGATGTTTCAAAATGGACAGAAAGGGAGGTAAAATAGATGGGAGAGTGGCTTCGTTAATCAGGGAGAGCTTCACAACTGTAAAAAGGGATGAAGTCATGAACGGATTGTCTGTTGAGTCAGTGTGGGTGGAGGTCAGAAACAGGAAGGGATGAGTTACTCTTTTGGGAGTATTCTATAGGCCCTCCAATAGTAACAAGGACCCTAAGAAGCAGATTTTGGAAAGGTGCAAAAATAACAGGGTTGTTGCCATGGGTGACTTCGACTTCCATAATATTGGCTGGCACCTCCTTGGTGTAAGAGGTTTAGATGGGGCAGAATTTGCTAGGTATCTCTGGGAAGGATTCAAGTCACAATATATGTACAGTCTGACAAGAGGAGAGATCATATTGGGTCTAATACTAAGTCAGGTGACAGATCTCTCAGTGAGTGTGCATTTTGGAGACAGATGACAACTCTGACATTTACCATAGCCGTGTACAGGGATAGGAGCAGACAGTGTAGGGAAATATTTAATTTGGAGAGGTCAAATTATGATGTTATTATGCAGGAACTTGGGAGCGTAAAATGGGAGCAGATGTTCTCAGGGAAATGTGAAGGTTATTTAAGGAGCATTTGCATGAAGATTTGGATAGGTGTTCCATTGAGGCAGGGAAAGGATGGCATGGTGAAGGAATCATTGGTTGACAAGAGAGGTGTAACATTTAATCAAAATGGAGAAGAAAGCCTACCTAAGGTTTAGCAAGCAAGGTAGCCAGGAAGGAGCTTAAAAGGGGACTTTTAGGAGAGCTAGAACTGGACAAGAGAAGACCTTGGCAAATAGGATTAAGGAAAAGGACAAGATGCTCTGAACATACATTAATAACAAAAGAATGACTAGTGCCAAGGTAGGACCTATCAGGGATAAAACAGGAAACACGTGCCTGGAGTCACAAGAGGCAGAGGAGGTCCTTTACTTCAGTATTCACCAGTGAGAGGGACCTTGATGAAAGTGAGGTCGGTGTATTACATTAGGATAGATAATGTAATCCATATTACATTAGGATAGATAAATCCCTGGGATCTGACAGAATATACCTCAGGTTACTGTAGTAAGTGAGCGAACAGATTGCCACAGGAGTAGTATTAGAACATGGGAAGGTGGCAAGGAAGTTAATAGGGATAATCCCAGGAATTATAGACATCAATGGTTGCCGAACTATCAGAGAGGATTCATTGGGACAGGACTTATGAGCATTTAGAGAAGCATGGTCTAATTAGGGATAGTCAGCAGGGTGTTGAGGGGGGCAGGTTGTGCCTCACAAGCCTGAATGACTTTGAGGAATTGACAAAACAAATGGAAGAAGGGGATATCAGAGGTGGGGGAGTATATTAAAAGGTTGGTGCAACATCATGGGCAAAAGGTCTATTCAGTGCAGTACTGTTCTATGTTCTATCTTCTGGCAAACATCTGGAATTCTCTGCCCCTGGGGGTGGCAAAGACCAGATCATTAAATGAATTTAATGAAGGGATAGATAAATACTTGAAAGATCAAGGAATTGAGGGTCATCTCTTAAAAGGTTGTTACCATGGTTCTATTGTAGGAATTGTTGTCTATGCAAGTGGCTATCATGTTTCAAGTATTTGTCTGAAACAGTAAAGCACTTTAAAACAAGCATGCAAGCATGTGCAGGAATGCAAGCCTCAGTGGTATTCTTGTTTATGGATCAACCAGCAGTGTGAGTTGGTGTAGACATTCACCTAGAAGTTCGCCTCTGGATGATGGTACCAAGAGGCACCAGTGGATCTGTCCTGCCGCCAGCTTGCATTGCATTGAATTCAGTGGAGTGAACTTCTGAGTAAGTCTTCAAAGTCCTAGAAGGGTCATTAGGAACCAATAAGTACGTGCTTGGGTGTATGTACCACCAAGTTCAAGAATAGTTCCTATCCCACTGTTATAAACTCTTGAATGGACTTCCTGCATGATAAAGATGATCTCCCAGTTTGCCTTATCATAGCCCTGCGCAACTATTTTAACAGATATTTTCCCTGTAACTATGAATTATGCATTCTACTATTGTTTGTTTCCTTTTGTATGACTTGATGTATTTACATTTGGAATGATCTGCTTGATAGCATGTAAACAAAACTTCTTCCTGTACCTCAGTATATATGACAATGATAAACAAGCTATCAATTACCAAGCCCTTAACACTGCAATTAGCACAGGAATCAATCTCCCTGCAATTTTCCCTTCACCATTAAATGGGAGGAAATTTAGAATATTGAGGATCCCTTGATTATTCAGTGGGGACACACACTGACAGGGGATTCATCTAAATGACGAACGTTCAATTTCAGTCGTGATTCCAGCTGTTGATGGCCTGGCTCACTCTGGGGGCTGCTCTTATCAGTTCTCTGAAGTGTATGGGACACTGTGGGATGTCCATTCTCTGGCAGCATTAGATTGTTTGTGCTGCCCTAGGCACTCTAGTTTGGAGGAGAAACACTTGATCTGGGTTCTTGGCCGTTTTGCGAATGAATAAAATAAACATCAAGACGTTAAATCAAATTAATGTAACTCTCCTCTGTAGAAGAGTTCTATGTTGAAAAGATTTGGTTAAGCTGTTGGTTTAAAATCATGATTATAGATTTTTTTTCTAAATGTGATATATATTGAGGAACATGGGAAACCCCATCTGTAATTCAGAATCCTTATTAAGAAGCATTAGCATTGGATCCCGACCCATTTTGAGTTATTTACCACAAAAGTAGCTGATGTCTAGGAAATTCCTGAGGAAGTCGATCAATTTGTTCGTTAATGTTCCACCTTTCACCCCAGCATCAGTGTGTCGCCAGTGGTATCAGTGAAAGTAGCAGGGTTTCAAAGCCCCAGTGGCCCAGTTACTAAGGAAAGCTGCTTCCCGTTCTCAGGCCCTTCGAAGAAGTGAGGTCAACCTTCTGAAGGGGGTCACCCTTTGACTGACACTAGCAGCCCATCTGATAACAGAGAACTGATAACATTTCATTAGTGGCAATATTTACGCTGTTGTGCTTCAAAGCAAATCTTCACATCTCTGTTTAGCTTTAAACTGGAAATTCACACGTGAAGACCTGTGATTTATTGTGATTTTTGTGGATCTTGATTACAAGTACACTCTGAAAAACTGTGAAATTGGTTCCATTTACCCAGGACTACCACACAAAATGTTTATTTCACCTGTTGTTAAATAGAACAGTAAAGGAACTTTTAAAAAAATTGTCCTGCTAAAATCGGCCACTTTAAACATCCTCTCCAAGACAAAACCCTCTCCAACAGCATGCAGGACATTCTCTTTTCTCATAACCACCATCAGAGAGGAGGCACAGGAGCTGGGAGATACCCACTCAACATTTTAGCAACACTTTCCTGTATGCTGTTAGATTTCTGAATGGACAATGAATCCATGAATGCAATCTTACTATTTTTTGCATGGCAATTTATTGCTTATTGCAACTTATAGTATATTTTATGAATTGTACTGTACTGCTGCAACAAAGCAACAAACTTCATGACATATTTCATGCCAGTGATGATAAACTTAATTCTGACCCTGTTTCTGATTCTGTAGGGCTGAAGTGGTTCATGAATGTCGCTCAGCACCGCTCTCTCAACGGATGATTAATGTCAAGAAAATAATGCCCACTTCCTATAAATGAGCCAGCAAAGTGTAAAGAATTACTTGGAAATTACAAAATTTTGAATGCTAGGCAGTGCTTAGACCATTTGTTTGGAATTTTGCCAGACAATAATTAAGTCCAGAAGTGTGGGGAATGGAATTCACTGATATACTGTAATTGCAGACATCACTTAGTAACTGAGCAATACAAATGGTAAATGTTTCTTCTGTCTGAATCCACCCAGCCTGGTGACCAGGAAGCCTCCACCCTTTGTCCCCTGTCTTAAACATAACGAATATGAAACTGCTAAATGAATGGGAGTCAAGTACTTGGAAAAACCCTTCAGTTTTATTTACATTTGATTGGATTTTGCAATCAGCGGTGTGGAATGGCCTGCAGTAATATTTATATTCTGGTTTACTGCTTAATGTTTTTAATAACTTTTGGAGCATCAAGTTATGGGAGTGGATTCATTTTGGGAGAACTGATGCCTTTTGTGAACAGCCTAGGTGGCAGTGCGACTCATCAATAAATCAGTACAAAGAATTTGAAGTAAGTCAAAGTCAAAGTCGAGTCCATTGACATATGCATAAGCAGATAAATGCAGAGGTGCAACGAAAAACTCACTTCCAGCAGTATCACAGACACAGAGCTTTAGATAAGAAGCACTCACAAGAAAAACATAAACTGAACAAACATTATGCACAAATTTTACAAGAACACGATTTAAACAAAAAAAAAATCACAGCTCATTTTACAGCAAAGTGGTGATAGTGTTGCTAAACCCTGGTGATTAGCAGTGTGCAGTTGGTTCAAGAGCCAATGGGTGAAGAGAAGTAGCTGTTCTTGAATGTGGTGCTGCTTGACTTCAGGTCTGTACATTCTGCCTGATGATAGCTACGATAAGGTGATGGTAGGGATCTTTAATTATGGATGCTGCTTTCCTGAGGTAGCTCCTCCTGTAAATATGACCAGGATATATTGTATAAATGTGCCCATGATCTATAGCAGGGGTCCCCAACCATTTTTACACCGCGGACCGGTTTAATATTGACAATATTCTTGCGGACCGGCCGACGGGGGACGGGAAGGGTGTTCAAGTAGGGTCTCACTCCCAAATAAGGGACAAAAGTAGCAGTCAAATACGGCAACACACATCAAAGTTGCTGGTGAACGCAGCAGGCCAGGCAGCATCTCTAGGAAGAGATACAGGTGACGTTTCGGGCCGAGACCCTTTGTCAGGACTAACTGAAGGAAGAGCTGGTAAGAGATATCTCTTACTATCCCATCGTCATCGTCAGCTCCTGGGTCCTCAGAGGCTCCATCTTCCTCTCACCCCAACCCTCCCCTCTCCATTGACACCCCCAGCCTCCCCCCTCCCCCCTCTGATCCCAGCTCTCATCCGTGCTGGGTCTTTACCATCCCCTCCGACCTTCAACTGTCGGAGGCAGAGCGCTCCGTCCTCAGTAAGGGCCTCACCTTTGTCCCCCTTCGCCCACACCTCAGCGAGTTCCGTGTTCGCCACGATGCGGAACTCTTCTTCTGCCGTCTCCGTCTCCGAGCCTACTTCTTCGGCAAGGACTCTTCCACCCCCACCGATGACCCCTTCTCCCGTCTTCAACCCTCCTCTTCTTTATGGACACCCCGCTCTGGACTTCTGCCTGCTCTGGATCTCTTTATTGCTAACTGCCGACGGGACATCAACCGTCTCGACTTCACCGCACCTTGTCCCCATTCCAACCTCACTCCTTCGGAACGCTCTGCTCTCCACTCCCTCCGCACTAATCCTAACCTTATTATTAAACCCGCCAATAAGGGGGGTGCTGTTGTAGTCTGGCGTACTGACCTTTACTTTGCCGAGGCACAGCGACAACTCGCGGATACCTCCGCTTATTTACCCCTCGATCGTGACCCCACTAAGGAGCACTAGGCCATTGTCTCCCATACCATCACCGACTTTATCCGCTCAGGGGATCTCCCATCCACTGCTACCAACTTTATAGTTCCCACACCTCGCACTTCCTGTTTCTACCTCCTACCCAAGATCCACAAACCTGCCTGTCCTGGCAGACGTATTGTCTCAGCTTGCTCCTGCCCCACCAAACTCGTTTCTGCATACCTCGACACTGTTTTATCCCCCCTTGTTCAATCCCTTCCTGCCTATGTTCGTGACACTTCCCACGCTCTTAAACTTTTCGATGATTTTAAGTTCCCTGGTCCCCACTGCTTTATTTTCACCATGCATGTCCAGTCCCTATATACTTCCATCCCCCATCAGGAAGGTCTCAAAGCTCTCCGCTTCTTTTTGGATTCCAGACCTAATCAGTTCCCCTCTACCACCACTCTCCTCCATCTAGCGGAATTCGTCCTTACTCTTAATAATTTCTCCTTTGGCACCTCCCACTTCCTCCAAACTAAAGGTGTAGCTATGGGCACCCGTATGGGTCCTAGCTATGCCTGCCTTTTTGTTGGGTTTGTGGAACAATCTATGTTCCGTGCCTATTCTGGTATCTGTCCCCCACTTTTCCTTCGCTACATCGATGACTGCATTGGCGCTGCTTCCTGCACGCATGCTGAGCTCGTTGACTTTATCAACTTTGCCTTCAACTTTCACCCTGCCCTCAAGTTTACCTGGTCCATTTCTGACACCTCCGTCTCCTTTCTTGATCTTTCTGTCTCTGTCTCTGGAGATAGCTTATCCACTGATGTCTACTATAAGCCTACTGACTCTCACAGCTAACTGGACTATTTCTCTTCTCACCCTGTCTCTTGCAAAAATGCCATCCCCTTCTCGCAATTCCTCCGTCTCCGCGTCATCTGTTCTCAGGATGAGGCTTTTCATTCTAGGTCGAGGGAGATGTCCTCCTTTTTTAAAGAAAGGGGCTTCCCTTCCTCCACTATCAACTCTGCTCTCAAACGCATCTCCCCCATTTCACGTACATCTGCTCTCACTCCATCCTCCCGCCACTCCACTAGGAATAGGGTTCCCCTGGTCCTCACCTACCACCCCACCAGCCTCCGGGTCCAACATATTATTCTCCGTAGCTTCCGCCACCTCCAACGGGATCCCACCACTAAGCACATCTTTCCCTCACCCCCTCTTTCTGTATTCCGCAGGGATCGCTCCCTACGCGTCTCCCTTGTCCATTCGTTCCCCCCCCCATCCCTCCCCACTGATCTCCCTCCTGGCACTTATCCATGTATGCGGAACAAGTGCTACACATGCCCTTACACTTCCTCCCTTATCACCATTCAGGGCCCCAAACAGTCCTTCCAGGTGAGGCGACACTTCACCTGTGAGTCGGCTGGGGTGATATACTGCGTCCGGTGCTCCCGATGTGGCCTTCTATATATTGACGAGACCCGACGCAGACTGGGAGACCGCTTTGCTGAACACCTACGCTCTGTCCGCCAGAGAAAGCAGGATCTCCCAGTGGCCACAAATTTTAATTCCACATCCCATTCCCATTCTGACATGTCTATCCACGGCCTCCTCTACTGTAAAGATGAAGCCACACTCAGGTTGGAGGAACAACACCTTATATTCCGTCTGGGTAGCCTCCAACCTGATGGCATAAACATCGACTTCTCTAACTTCCGCTAATGCCCCACCGCCCCCTCGTACCCCATCTGTTATTTATTTTTATACACACATTCTTTCTCTCACTCTCCTTTTTCTCCCTCTGTCTCTCTGACTATACCCCTTGCCCATCCTCTGGGTTCCCCCCCCCCGTCTTTCTTCCCGGACCTCCTGTCCCATGATCCTCTCATATCCCCTTTGCCAATCATCTGTCCAGCTCTTGGCTGCATCCCTCCCCCTCCTGTCTTCTCCTATCATTTTGGATCTCCCCCTCCCCCTCCAACTTACAAATCCCTTACTCACTCTTCCTTCAGTTAGTCCTGACGAAGGGTCTGGGCCTGAAACGTCGACTGCACCTCTTCCTAGAGATGCTGCCTGGCCTGCTGCGTTCACCAGCAACTTTGATGTGTGTTGCCTGTATTTCCAGCATCTGCAGAATTCCTCGTGTTTGCGAGTCAAATACGGGACACTTGTGTTTACCCCAAGAAAGATTACCAAGACCATGAAGCCTTGCACGGGCACCTGTGCGCGCATACATGACGTACACAAGTGTGTACGTGCTGATTTTTTTTTCTACAAATTGGTTTTGGCTTAATCTTCCCGATTCTATTAAGTGAAACTACACTGTGCATACATTATTTCTACTTTATACAGGCTGTGTATTTATCATATCATTCCTGCTTTTACTATATGTTAGTGTTATTTTAGGTTTTATGTGTTATTTGGTATGATTTGGCAGGTTATTTCAAGTTCAACAGTGCGTGACAGGGAATGAGGAAAGGTGCAGCTGACTCATATAGTTTCCTCGCAGCCCGGTGGTTGGGGACCACTGATATATAGGGCTGAGTTCACTACTCTCTGAAGCCTCTAATGTCTGGGTCTAAACCAGGAATTGTAAATTTGATGCAAAAAGCAAACTGCAGTTTGAGCAACATCTGTGAGAGGAAGGAATTGTTGATGTTATGGGTCAAGACCCTACATCTCGATAGAGAGTGGAAAGGGAAAATAGTGTGTGTGAGTGTGTGTGTGAGAGTGAGTGTGTGTGAGAGTGAGTGTGTGTGTGTGTGAGTGTGAGAGTGAGTGTGTGTGTGTGTGCATGTGAGTGTGAGAGTGTGTGTGTGTGAGTGTGCGTGTGTGAGTGTGAGTGTGTGTGTGTGTGTGCACGTGTGTGAGTGTGTGAGTGTGCGTGTGTGAGTGTGTGTGTGTGTGCGTGTGTGAGTGTGCGTGCGTGAGTGTGCGTGTGAGTGTGAGTGTGTGTGTGTGTGTGTGTGTGTGTGTGAGTGTGTGAGTGTGCGTGCGTGAGTGTGCGTGTGTGTGTTGGGAAGGGGAACGGGGCTTGTTTTGCTGCTGTTGCTTGTGTTGTTCTGTGAACATGATGTGTCTGCTGGAATGTGTGGTGACACTTGTGGGCTGCACCCCCAGCACATTCTGGAGTTGTGTTGCTTCTTCACGCGAGTGCTGCCTTTCACAAATGTTTTGGTGTACGTGTAAGAAATAAATGAATGTGAATCGGAATGAAGAGGAGAGCGGCGAGGTTTCGACTAGGGCCAATAGATGGAACCAGGTGAGGAAGGAGAGGAGGGTGGAGTTGGGAGACTGAGGCAGGATGGTGATGGGTGGAAGCAGCAATCATAAATAAAGAGGGAGATGGAACCAGGTGTCAGTGGGGAGGAATGAAAATGGAGACAAAGACCGCAATTCCTCCCTCCCCATCACCTGCCCACCCCTGAGTCTCAAGAATTGGGGGGCCGAGTGGAGCTGGCAGGCTGAGTAGACTCACTCTCTCACTGTGTCAGTAAGGATTCTTGGTTCCTGCTCTTCCTGTGCCTGCACACTCTCCCGTCATGGCTGTGTCTCACACACACTGCTTCTGCTCATTTCTGACTAGTGAAAGATTCTGGAACAGGAGCCTGTTTTAATTGGGGTCTGCCTGTATAACAGTGTCAGCATGTTGTAACTGGGGGTCTGTCTGTTTAACAGTGCCAGCATGTTTTAACTGGAGTCTGCCTGTATAACAGTGTTAGCCTGTTGTAACTGGCGTCTGCCTGTATAACAGTGTTAGCCTGTTGTAACTGGGGCCTGCGTGTATAACAGCATCAGCTATGTTGCAACTGGGATCAACTTGTATAATAGTGTTAACCTGTTGTAACTAGGGTCTGCCTGTGTAACAGCGTCAGCCTGTTGTAACTGGAGTCTGCCTGTGTAACAGTGTCAGCCTGTTGTAACTGGAGTCTGCCTGTGTAACTGTATCAGTCTGCATTAAGTAGAGTGTATGAGCGTTTTCAACCCTAGAATGAAAAAAAGAAAGCTAGCCATGTCACACATCCTCAAGAGCAGGAGGAGAGTCTCCTTAGTATACAGGAGACTGCAGATGCTGGAATGTGGCGCACACAGAACCTGCTGGAGGAACTCAGTTGAGTCAAGCAGAGTAGCACCTGCAGGAGGAAATGAGTGAGAGTGGAAAGGGGAGATGGCCAGAACAAAGAGGAGAAAGAGGATGACGAGAGGGGATTCTGAGGAGGGGTGAAAGATGATGGACCGATAATGCAAGGTAGGGCAGGTGAACAATAGATAGAGGACACAAAAGGGTAAACAACAGATTGAGCAAGGTGATAGGGGGAGTGTGTCTGGAGAGAGTCAGGATAGGTGACAGTTGCTGGAGGGAAATACGCAGATACATAAAGATGTAATAACAAATACGTCTGTAAGGTTGCCACTCATTTTTTTACAGTTCAAGGAATTAAGACCCATCCTGGCAATATCTGTGTGACTCCTTTCTACACTCTTTCCAGTTTAAGTGTATTTTTTCTCTAACAGGGTGACCAAAGCTCTACACAATACTCCAAGTGCAGTCTCGCCAGCGACTAATGCACCATGACATAACGTTCCAAACTCTATACTGGCTGCATCACAGCCTGGTATGGAAACACCAATGTCTTTGAACAGAAAGTCCTACAAAAAGTTCATCATCAGTAAAACCCTCCCAACCAGTCCATCAGGGGTAAAACCCTCCCAACCAGTCTGTCATGGGTAAAACCCTCCCAACCAGGCGGTCACGGGTAAAACCTTCCCAACCAGTCCATCAGGGGTAAAACCCTCCCAACCAGTCTGTCATGGGTAAAGCCCTCCCAACCAGTCCGTCACGGGTAAAACCCTCCAAACCAGCCCGTCACGGGTAAAACCCTCCCAACCAGTCTGTCACGGGTAAAGCCCTCCCAACCAGTCCGTCACAGGTAAAACCCTCCCAACCAGTCCGTCAGGGGTAAAACCCTCCCAACCAGTCCGTCACAGGTAAAACCCTCCCAACCAGTCCGTCAGGGGTAAAACCCTCCCAACCAGTCCATCAGGGGTAAAGCCCTCCCAACCAGTCCATCAGGGGTAAAACCCTCCCAACCAGTCCGTCACGGGTAAAGCCCTCCCAGCCAGTCTGTCACGGGTAAAGCCCTCCCAACCAGTCCATCAGGGGTAAAACCCTCCCAACCAGTCCGTCAGGGGTAAAACCCTCCCAACCAGTTCGTCACAGGTAAAACCCTCCCAACCAGTCCGTCAGGGGTAAAACCCTCCCAACCAGTCCATCAGGGGTAAAGCCCTCCCAACCAGTCCATCAGGGGTAAAACCCTCCCAACCAGTCCGTCACGGGTAAAACCCTCCCAACCAGCCGGTCACGGGCAAAACCCTCCCAACCAGTCTGTCATGGGTAAAGCCCTCCCAACCAGTCCGTCAGGGATAAAACCCTCCCAACCAGTCCGTCAGGGGTAAAACCCTCCCAACCAGTCCGTCACGGGTAAAGCCCTCCCAACCAGTCTGTCACGGGTAAAGCCCTCCCAACCAGTCTGTCACGGGTAAAACCCTCCCAACCAGTCTGTCACGGGTAAAGCCCTCCCAACCAGTCTGTCACGGGTAAAACCCTCCCAACCAGTCCGTCATGGGTAAAACCCTCCCAACCAGTCTGTCACGGGTAAAGCCCTCCCAACCAGTCCGTCACGGGTAAAGCCCTCCCAACCAGTCCGTCACGGGTAAAACCCTCCCAACCAGTCCGTCACGGGTAAAGCCCTCCCAACCAGTCCGTCACGGGTAAAACACTCCCAACCAGTCCGTCACGGGTAAAGCCCTCCCAACCAGTCTGTCACGGGTAAAACCCTCCCAACCAGTCTGTCACGGGTAAAGCCCTCCCAACCAGTCTGTCACGGGTAAAACCCTCCCAACCAGTCCGTCATGGGTAAAACCCTCCCAACCAGTCTGTCACGGGTAAAGCCCTCCCAACCAGTCCGTCACAGGTAAAACCCTCCCAACCAGTCCGTCAGGGGTAAAACCCTCCCAACCAGTCCGTCACAGGTAAAACCCTCCCAACCAGTCCGTCAGGGGTAAAACCCTCCCAACCAGTCCGTCACAGGTAAAACCCTCCCAACCAGTCCGTCAGGGGTAAAACCCTCCCAACCAGTCCATCAGGGGTAAAGCCCTCCCAACCAGTCCGTCACGGGTAAAACCCTCCCAAACAGCCAGTCACGGGCAAAACTCTCCCAACCAGTCTGTCACAGGTAAAACCCTCCCAACCAGTCCGTCAGGGGTAAAACCCTCCCAACCAGTACATCAGGGGTAAAGCCCTCCCAACCAGTCCATCAGGGATAAAACCCTCCCAACCAGTCCGTCACGGGTAAAGCCCTCCCAACAAGTCTGTCACGGGTAAACCCTCCCAACCAGTCCATCACGGGTAAAACCCTCCCAACCAGTCCGTCAGGGGTAAAACCCTCCCAACCAGTCCGTCACAGGTAAAACCCTCCCAACCAGTCCGTCAGGGGTAAAACCCTCCCAACCAGTCCGTCAGGGGTAAAACCCTCCCAACCAGTCCATCAGGGGTAAAGCCCTCCCAACCAGTCCATCAGGGGTAAAACCCTCCCAACCAGTCCGTCACGGGTAAAGCCCTCCCAACCAGTCTGTCACGGGTAAAGCCCTCCCAACCAGTCCATCACAGGTAAAACCCTCCCAACCAGTCCGTCAGGGGTAAAACCCTCCCAACCAGTCCGTCACAGGTAAAACCCTCCCAACCAGTCCGTCAGGGGTAAAACCCTCCCAACCAGTCCATCAGGGGTAAAGCCCTCCCAACCAGTCCATCAGGGGTAAAACCCTCCCAACCAGTCCGTCACGGGTAAAACCCTCCCAACCAGCCAGTCACGGGCAAAACTCTCCCAACCAGTCTGTCATGGGTAAAGCCCTCCCAACCAGTCCGTCAGGGGTAAAACCCTCCCAACCAGTCCGTCACAGGTAAAACCCTCCCAACCAGTCCGTCAGGGGTAAAACCCTCCCAACCAGTCCATCAGGGGTAAAGCCCTCCCAACCAGTCCATCAGGGATAAAACCCTCCCAACCAGTCCGTCACGGGTAAAGCCCTCCCAACAAGTCTGTCACGGGTAAAGCCCTCCCAACCAGTCCATCACGGGTAAAACCCTCCCAACCAGTCCGTCAGGGGTAAAACCCTCCCAACCAGTCCGTCACAGGTAAAACCCTCCCAACCAGTCCGTCAGGGGTAAAACCCTCCCAACCAGTCCGTCAGGGGTAAAACCCTCCCAACCAGTCCATCAGGGGTAAAGCCCTCCCAACCAGTCCATCAGGGGTAAAACCCTCCCAACCAGTCCGTCACGGGTAAAACCCTCCCAACCAGCCGGTCACGGGCAAAACCTTCCCAACCAGTCTGTCATGGGTAAAGCCCTCCCAACCAGTCCGTCAGGGGTAAAACCCTCCCAACCAGTCCGTCACAGGTAAAACCCTCCCAACCAGTCCGTCAGGGGTAAAACCCTCCCAACCAGTCCATCAGGGGTAAAGCCCTCCCAACCAGTCCATCAGGGGTAAAACCCTCCCAACCAGTCCGTCACGGGTAAAGCCCTCCCAACCAGTCTGTCACGGGTAAAGCCCTCCCAACCAGTCCATCACAGGTAAAACCCTCCCAACCAGTCCGTCAGGGGTAAAACCCTCCCAACCAGTCCGTCACAGGTAAAACCCTCCCAACCAGTCCGTCAGGGGTAAAACCCTCCCAACCAGTCCATCAGGGGTAAAGCCCTCCCAACCAGTCCATCAGGGGTAAAACCCTCCCAACCAGTCCGTCACGGGTAAAACCCTCCCAACCAGCCGGTCACGGGCAAAACCCTCCCAACCAGTCTGTCATGGGTAAAGCCCTCCCAACCAGTCCGTCAGGGGTAAAACCCTCCCAACCAGTCCGTCAGGGGTAAAACCCTCCCAACCAGTCCGTCACAGGTAAAACCCTCCCAACCAGTCCGTCAGGGGTAAAACCCTCCCAACCAGTCCATCAGGGGTAAAGCCCTCCCAACCAGTCCGTCACGGGTAAAGCCCTCCCAACCAGTCTGTCACGGGTAAAGCCCTCCCAACCAGTCCGTCACGGGTAAAACCCTCCCAACCAGTCCGTCAGGGGTAAAACCCTCCCAACCAGTCTGTCATGGGTAAAGCCCTCCCAACCAGTCTGTCATGGGTAAAGCCCTCCCAACCAGTCCGTCACGGGTAAAGCCCTCCCAACCAGTCCATCACGGGTAAAGCCCTCCCAACCAGTCCATCACAGGTAAAACCCTCCCAACCAGTCCGTCACGGGTAAAGCCCTCCCAACCAGTCCGTCACGGGTAAAACCCTCCCAACCAGTCCGTCACAGGTAAAGCCATCCCAACCAGTCCGTCACGGGTAAAGCCCTCCCAACCAGTCTGTCACGGGTAAAACCCTCCCAACCAGTCTGTCACGGGTAAAACCCTCCCAACCAGCCCGTCACAGGTAAAGCCCTCCCAACCAGCCGGTCACAGGTAAAGCCCTCCCAACCAGTCCATCACGGGTAAAGCCCTCCCAACCAGTCCGTCACGGGTAAAAACCCTCCCAACCAGCCGGTCACAGGTAAAGCCCTCCCAACCAGCCGGTCACAGGTAAAGCCCTCCCAACCAGTCCATCGCGGGTAAAGCCCTCCCAACCAGTCCGTCACGGGTAAAGCCCTCCCAACCAGTCCGTCACGGGTAAAACCCTCCCAACCAGTCCGTCAGGGGTAAAACCCTCCCAACCAGTCCGTCACGGGTAAAACCCTCCCAACCAGTCCGTCAGGGGTAAAACCCTCCCAACCAGTCCGTCACAGGTAAAACCCTCCCAACCAGTCCGTCAGGGGTAAAACCCTTCCCACCAGTACATCAGGGGTAAAGCCCTCCCAACCAGTCCATCAGGGGTAAAACCCTCCCAACCAGTCCGTCACGGGTAAAACCCTCCCAACCAGCCGGTCACGGGCAAAACCCTCCCAACCAGTCTGTCATGGGTAAAGCCCTCCCAACCAGTCCGTCAGGGGTAAAACCCTCCCAACCAGTCCGTCACAGGTAAAACCCTCCCAACCAGTCCGTCAGGGGTAAAACCCTCCCAACCAGTCCATCAGGGGTAAAGCCCTCCCAACCAGTCCATCAGGGGTAAAACCCTCCCAACCAGTCCGTCACGGGTAAAACCCTCCCAACCAGTCCGTCATGGGTAAAACCCTCCCAACCAGTCCGTCAGGGGTAAAACCCTCCCAACCAGTCCGTCACGGGTAAAGCCCTCCCAACCAGTCTGTCACGGGTAAAGCCCTCCCAACCAGTCCATCACGGGTAAAACCCTCCCAACCAGTCCGTCAGGGGTAAAACCCTCCCAACCAGTCTGTCATGGGTAAAGCCCTCCCAACCATTCCATCACGGGTAAAACCCTCCCAACCAGTCCATCAGGGGTAAAACCCTCCCAACCAGTCCGTCACGGGTAAAGCCCTCCCAACCAGTCCGTCACGGGTAAAACCCTCCCAACCAGTCCGTCACAGGTAAAGCCATCCCAACCAGTCCGTCACGGGTAAAGCCCTCCCAACCAGTCTGTCACGGGTAAAACCCTCCCAACCCGTCTGTCACGGGTAAAACCCTCCCAACCAGCCGGTCACAGGTAAAGCCCTCCCAACCAGGCGGTCACAGGTAAAGCCCTCCCAACCAGTCCATCACGGGTAAAGCCCTCCCAACCAGTCCGTCACGGGTAAAGCCCTCCCAACCAGCCGGTCACAGGTAAAGCCCTCCCAACCAGTCCATCACGGGTAAAGCCCTCCCAACCAGTCCGTCACGGGTAAAGCCCTCCCAACCAGTCCGTCACAGGCAAAGCCCTCCCAACCAGTCCGTCACGGGTAAAACCCTCCCAACCAGTCCGTCACGGGTAAAGCCCTCCCAACCAGTCTGTCACGGGTAAAACCCTCCCAACCAGCCGGTCACAGGTAAAGCCCTCCCAACCAGTCTGTCACGGGTAAAGCCCTCCCAACCAGTCTGTCACGGGTAAAAGCCTCCCAACCAGCCGGTCACCGGTAAAGCCCTCCCAACCAGTCTGTCACGGGTAAAACCCTCCCAACCAGCCGGTCACGGGTAAAACCCTCCCAACCAGTCCGTCACGGGTAAAGCCCTCCCAACCAGTCTGTCATGGGTAAAACCTTCCCAACCAGTCTGTCACGGGTAAAGCCCTCCCAACCAGTCCGTCACGGGTAAAACCCTCCCAACCAGTCCGTCAGGGGTAAAACCCTCCCAACCAGTCCGTCACAGGTAAAACCCTCCCAACCAGTCCGTCAGGGGTAAAACCCTCCCAACCAGTCCGTCACAGGTAAAACCCTCCCAACCAGTCCGTCAGGGGTAAAACCCTCCCAACCAGTCCATCAGGGGTAAAGCCCTCCCAACCAGTCCATCAGGGGTAAAACCCTCCCAACCAGTCCGTCACGGGTAAAGCCCTCCCAACCAGTCCGTCACGGGTAAAACCCTCCCAACCAGCCGGTCACGGGTAAAACCCTCCCAACCAGTCTGTCATGGGTAAAGCCCTCCCAACCAGTCCGTCACGGGTAAAACCCTCCCAACCAGTCCGTCACAGGTAAAACCCTCCCAACCAGTCCATCATGGGTAAAACCCTCCCAACCAGTCCGTCAGGGGTAAAACCCTCCCAACCAGTCTGTCAGGGGTAAAGCCCTCCCAACCAGTCCATCACGGGTAAAACCCTCCCAACCAGTCCGTCAGGGGTAAAACCCTCCCAACCAGTCCGTCACGGGTAAAGCCCTCCCAACCAGTCCGTCACGGGTAAAGCCCTCCCAACCAGTCTGTCACGGGTAAAACCCTCCCAACCAGTCTGTCACGGGTAAAACCCTCCCAACCAGCCGGTCACGGGTAAAGCCCTCCCAACCAGCCGGTCACAGGTAAAGCCCTCCCAACCAGTCCATCACGGGTAAAGCCCTCCCAACCAGTCCGTCACGGGTAAAGCCCTCCCAGCCAGCCGGTCACAGGTAAAGCCCTCCCAACCAGTCCATCACGGGTAAAGCCCTCCCAACCAGTCTGTCACGGGTAAAGCCCTCCCAACCAGTCCGTCACGGGTAAAACCCTCCCAACCAGTCCGTCACGGGTAAAACCCTCCGAACCAGCCGGTCACAGGTAAAGCCCTCCCAACCAGTCTGTCACGGGTAAAGCCCTCCCAACCAGTCTGTCATGGGTAAAACCCTCCCAACCAGCCGGTCACGGGTAAAGCCCTCCCAACCAGTCTGTCACGGGTAAAACCCTCCCAACCAGCCGGTCACGGGTAAAACCCTCCCAACCAGTCCGTCACGGGTAAAGCCCTCCCAACCAGTCTGTCATGGGTAAAACCCTCCCAACCAGTCCGTCACGGGTAAAACCTTCCCAACCAGTCCGTCACGGGTAAAACCCTCCCAACCAGCCGGTCACAGGTAAAGCCCTCCCAACCAGCCGGTCACAGGTAAAGCCCTCCCAACCAGTCCGTCACGGGTAAAGCCCTCCCAACCAGTCTGTCACGGGTAAAGCCCTCCTAACCAGTCCGTCACGGGTAAAACCCTCCCAACCAGTCCGTCACGGGTAAAGCCCTCCCAACCAGTCCGTCACGGGTAAAACCCTGCCAACCAGTCCGTCACAGGTAAAGCCCTCCCAACCAGTCCGTCACGGGTAAAACCCTCCCAACCAGTCCGTCACGGGTAAAGCCCTCCCAACCAGTCTGTCACGGGTAAAACCCTCCCAACCAGCCGGTCACAGGTAAAGCCCTCCCAACCAGTCTGTCACGGGTAAAGCCCTCCCAACCAGTCTGTCACGGGTAAAACCCTCCCAACCAGCCGGTCACGGGTAAAGCCCTCCCAACCAGTCTGTCACGGGTAAAGCCCTCCCAACCAGTCCGTCAGGGGTAAAACCCTCCCAACCAGCCGGTCACGGGTAAAACCCTCCCAACCAGTCCGTCACGGGTAAAGCCCTCCCAACCAGTCTGTCATGGGTAAAACCCTCCCAACCAGTCCGTCACGGGTAAATCCTTCCCAACCAGTCCGTCACGGGTAAAACCCTCCCATCCAGTCCGTCACGGGTAAAGCCCTCCCAACCAGTCCGTCACGGGTAAAACCCTCCTAACCAGCCGGTCACGGGTAAAACCCTCCCAACCTTTGAGCACACCTACATGAAGTGCTGTTACATGAAAGCAGTATCCATCATCAGCAACACCCCCACCGCACCCCACCAGCCACGACATGCTCTCTGCTCACTGCTGCCATCAGGAAGGAGGTACAAGAGTCTCAAGACTCAGATCGCCAGGTTCAGGACCATTTATTACCCCTCAACCATCAGACTCTTGAATCAAAGGGGATAACTTCGCTCAGCTTCACTTCCCCTATCATTGAAATGTTCCCACAACCAGTGGACCCATTGTCAAGGACGCTTCATCTCATGTTCTCAATATTTATTGCTTATTCATTTATTATTAATGTTGCTTCATTTCGTATTTGCACAGTTTTGCCATCTTCTGCACATTGGTTGAACGCCCTGGTTGCGCGGTCTTTCATTGATTCTGTTATGGTTATTATTCTATAGACTTCTTCAGAGTGCCCACATAAAAATGAAGTTCAGGGTTGGATAGGGTGATATATACGTACTTTGTTAATATATTTACTTTGAATATTCAATGGAAAAACTTGATATTCAATGCAAAACATCTTGGAAGATGTTTCAGGTTGAGGACCAGCCCAAGATATTCAAGTCAAGTCAAATCAAGTCACGTTTTATTGTCATTTCGACTATAACTGCTGGTACAGTACACAGTAAAAATGAGACAACGTTTTTCAGGACCATGGTGCTACATGAACAATACAAAAACTACACTGAACTACGTAAAACAACACAAAAACTACACTAGACTACAGACCTACCCAGGACTGCATAAAGTGCACAAAACAGTGCAGACTTTACAATAAATATAAACAGGACAATAGGCACAGTAGAGGGCAGGAGGTTGGTGACAGTCCAGGCTCTGGGTATTGAGTAGTCTGATGGCTCGGGGGAAGAAACTATTACATAGTCTGGTCGTGAAAGCCCGAATACTTCGGTGCCTTTTGCCAGATGGCAGGAGGGAGAAGAGATTGTATGAGGGATGCTTGGGGTCCTTCATAATGCTGTTTGCTTTGCGGATGCAGCGTGGGCTGTAATTGTCTGTAATGGCGGGAAGAGAGACCCCGATGATCTTCTCAGTTGACCTCACTATCTGCTGCAGGGTTTTGTGATCCGAGATGGTGCAATTTCCGAACCAGGCAGTAATGCAGCTGCTCAGGATGCTCTCAATACAACCTCTGTAGAATGTGGTGAGGATGGGGGGTGGGAGATGGACTTTTCTCAGCCTTCACAGAAAGTAGAGACACTGCTGGGCTTTCTTTGCTATGGAGCTGGTGTTGAGGGACCAGGTGAGATTCTCTGCCAGGTGAACACCAAGAAATTTGGTGCTCTTAACGATCTCTACGGAGGAGTCATCGATGTTCAGAGGAGAGTGGTCATTCCATGTCCTCCTGAAGTCAACAACCATCTCTTTTGTTTTGTTCACATTCGGAGATGGATTGGTGGCTCTTCACCAGTCCATTAGCTGCTGCACCTCCTCTCTGTATGCTGACTCATCGTTCTTGCTGATGAGACCGACTATGGTCGTGTCATCGGCGAACTTGATGATGTGGTTTGAGCTGTGTGTTGCAGCACAGTCATGGGTCAGCAGACTGAACAACAGTGGACTGAGCACACAGCCCTGGGGGGCCCCCGTGCTCAGTGTAATGGTGTGGGAGATGCTTTGCTTTTCCAGATGCTGCTTGACCCACTATATTCCTCCTGCACTTTGATATTCCACTCCTGAATATTCCATTTAGTGGAGAAGGGTTTTGCCTGTTATAACTGCATTGTTGATGTTTGTCTTTTGGAAGCTGATGTGGTGGGAGTGCTGACAGACACAATGTTCTGACTGCGAATGATAAAGCCAAAATCCTGTTCCAAGAGTTGGCATTTACATAGTACTTGCAACATTACAAACATCCCAAAGCACTTTTCAGCAGCAAGTGCCAGACTAAATTTGAGACCAAGCCACATATAGGAACTCTTGCATCAAGTTGTGCAAAGGGAGGCCTCAGTAGTTGTGTTTTGAGTGAGATGGAAAACAACACAAAGTTTTTGGGACCTTGAAAAATGGTAAGGACAAGTCTACCTCCATAACCAACGGGAGTTAAAACTAGAGAACAAAAACTGGGGTGTAGGGAGAGGCGGAGGCCCAAAACATCGATTATTTATTCATTTTCATAGATCCTGCCTGACCTGCTGAGTTCCTCCAACATTTGTGCGTGTTGCAGCGGAGGGCGAGTCAAATCAGCTCCAACAAAAGCAGAGAAAGGAATAGGGAAAAGAGAAGCAAACTGGTTGGTAAAGAGTGAATGTCTCGGAGCACAGGAATGTGCAAAGGCACAAGCCCCAGCATTATGGGATTGTTATCAGGACATCAGCAACCACTGGATGCTCCTGACTGCTCATTAATCCACTGCAGGGAATCTTTAATGGTGTGCAAAAGTACAAGCTGGTAGACAAACCACTATAAACAGAGTTATTGAAGACTGGCACAGGATTTGGCCACCTGGCCCTCAAGCCTACTATCCCATTCATCAAGATTATTCTGTTCTGTCCCAGCACTATATTCCTGCTCCCCACCACTAGATGTCTTTTCTGACCAAAAGAGATCTATCTCCTTAAGCAATACACATAAAAGTTGCTGGTGAACACAGCAGGCCAGGCAGCATCTCAAGGAAGAGGTACGGCCGACGTTTCAGGCCGAGACCCTTCGTCAAGGGTCTCAACCTGAAACGTCGACGGTACCTCTTCCTAGAGATGCTGCCTGGCCTGCTGCATTCACCAGCAACTTCTACCTGTGTTGCTTGAATTTCCAGCATGTGCAGATTTCCTCATGTTTGTGTTGATCTATCGCCTTCTTAGGGACTGCAACCTCTAGTTCATAGACTTTCATGACCTACCGGGGTATGTGTACCACAAGTGTGTGTAAATCTTTAAGTATGCTTATGAACGTGTATGCCTGTCTCTATACTTGTACAGAACATATACATGAGGTTTTTATTATGACACCATTCAACCAACTCAAAACTTCCCTGATTCGCTCCTGCCTCACCCTAAGTCATGCTCACCCACTGTAGAATCCTCCCCCCTGTTAATCTCAGAGAACGTTTCATATTGGGAGCACCCGGATAGCATAGAAATAGTGTGATGCTTGGGGCAGCAGTGTTTGGAGCTCACTTCCAATGCCGTCTTTAAGAAGCTTGTACTTCCCGTACTGGGGTGACCAGAATTTCACACAATACTCCGTGCGGTCTGACTGAAGTTTTATATAGCTGGGGTGTGACTTTCTTACTCTTATGCTCAGCACCTTTTCTAATGAAGGCAAGCATTTCATACACCTTCTCAATCAGTTTATCAACTCGCATAGTCACTTTCTGTGAACTATGGACCTGGATCCCAAGATCCCTTGGTACCTCCATACTGCTACCATGTTCTGTATACTTTCCCCTTATATTTGACCTCCAAAAATGTAACACTTCACACTTGCCAAGATTAAACGGCATCTTGCACTGCTCTGCACATATCTATAATTGTCTCACTGTATTCTTCGACAGTTCCTTACACTGTCCACAACGCCAACCTTGGTGGGCCGGAAGGGCCCGTTCTGTACTCTATCTCTAAGTAAATAAACTCAATGGATAAAAGCATCTCACAACACTAGGGTTTCTTACTGAAATGAGTTTAACGTCACAAACATCACAAACACGAATAGTAGAGGAATGAACCCCATTTGTAAATATGGATAAAATTCAGAAATTGGAGATGCAAATGGACTTTGGAGTCCTCGACCAGGATCTCCTTGTGGTTAACTTGCAGGTTGAGTCGATGGTAAAGAAGGTAAATTCAGTGTTAGCAGTCAAGAACATAGATCAGTACAGTGCCAGACAAGCCATTGGACCCATCATGTTTACTGATTTTCCTTTTTTTTTGCACTATTTATTTATTTAGTTTTACTGTAACCTCTGATAATTTGTTATGCTTACTCTGTGCCGTTGCCACAAAGCCACACATTTTATGACTATTGTCAGTGACAACAAACCTGATTCTGATCTTGATGCCAGTTTATACTAAATGTCCTCCTTCAGTATATCACAGAGTATGTATCACTGCTTGCCCTTCATATCCATGTGCCTATTTAAAAGCTTCTTAACCTCCACCAAACTGCCTGCTTCCAATACTAGACCTGGTAACTCAATACAAGCACTTGTACTTTGCATTAAAAAATTGCCTCTCACTTTCCTTTTATACTTCCCCATGCTAACCTTCGAAGCATGCCCTCTGGTGTTTGACATATCTACTGTGGAGAATGATTCTGACAGTGTATAAATAAGAACCTCTATCATGTTCTCCCTCAGTCGCTGATATTCCAGGGTGAACTACCCAAGTTTGTCCAACCTTTCCAATACAGGCAGCATCCTGGTAAACCTGGCCTGCACGCACTCTTTCCACAGTCTCCACAGCCCTCCTATCATGGGGTGAACAGAATTTCACACATTACTCCAAGTGTGGTCCGGACTGAAGTGTTATATAGCTGAGGCATGATCTCTTTACTCTTCAATGAAGGCAAGTATTCCATAGGCTTTCTTCACCATCTTATCCACCTGCATTCCCACCTTCAGTGAACCATGGACCTGGACCCAAAGATCCCTTGCTACCTCCATATAGTTAAGGGGGCAACCATTAACTGGGGCGGCATGGTAGCGTAGTGGTTAGCACAACGTTTTGCAGTGCAGGTGACCTGGGTTCAATTCCCGCCGCTGCCTGTAAGGAGTTTGTACGCCCTCCCTGTGACCGCCTGGGTTTCCTCTGGGTGCTCTGGTTTCGCCTCACAGTCCAAAGATATACTGGTTGGTAGGTTAATTGGTCATTTTAAAATTTCCCCGTGATCAGGCTAGGGTTAAATAGGGGCATTGCTGGGTGGCTTTGAGAGCCAGAAGGACCTATTCCATGCTGTATCTCAATAAATAAAATAAAAACAACTAACTGAGTACTTCTCCCTTACATATGACCCGCAAAAGTGAAACACTTCACATCTGCCGGGATTAACCACCATCCTCCACTACTCTGTCCATATCTGTAGAGGTTCTATGTCTCACTGTGTTCTTTGATAGTCCCTTACACTGTCCACAGCTCTGCCAGTCTTGCTGTCATCTGCAAACTTGTTAATCCTCTCATCTACATTATCACATATAACAGAGGTCCCAGTTCTGATGCTTTGTAGAACATCACAAGCCATGGACCTCAAGGCAGACAAACAGCCTTTTTTCCCACAATCTTCTATGGGTAAGCCGGTTCCAATTCCAAACTTGCAATTCACCATGGATCCTAGGCATCTTTATCTTTTGACTCATCCTACCATGATTATCAAAAGCTTTACTTATGTAGATCACATCCATTGCCTTACCCTCACTGAGCACCTTTGTTACCTCCTCTGAAAAATTAACTTTCTAAGCCATGGCCTGTCTCGCATAAAGTCATGCTGACTGTCGCTAAGCATAAGTTCTGTCCTACAATGTTCTCTTTCCTACCATTGACATGAGGCTCCCTGACATATAATTACCTAGATTATTCAGAATCAGAATCTGGTTCAATATCACCAGCATATGTTATGAAATTTGTTAACTTTACTGCACTAGTACAATGTAATACATGATAATATAGAAAAAAAACTAAATTGCAGTGAGTGTATATATATGTATATTAAATAGTTAGATTAAGTAATTTGTGCAAAAACAGAAATAAAAATTAATGAGGTAATGTTCATGGATTCCACATCCATTTAGGTATCAGATGGCAGAGGGGAAGAAGCCGTTCCTGAATGGCTGAGTGTGGTCCTTCAGGTTTCTGTGCCTTCTTCCTGATGGTAACAATGAGAAGAGGACATGTTCCTCTTTCCCTTCTTAAACAAAGCACATTTGCTATTCTCCTGTCCTCCAAGAACTCACCTGTTGCTAGTGAGAATGCAAAGATCTTGTCAAAGCTCCAGCAATATCATCGATATCCTCAAAGCCCCAGCAATATATTCTAGGATATTTGCCATCCTGCCCTGTGGACTAATGCTTTTCAGAAGATTCAGCACCACCACCTCAATCTCAAAGTGTCCCAGCACACTATCATGCTCCGCTCTATTTTCACTGTCTCCACTTGATGTCGGTAAGACCAAGAAATTGATTGTGGACTTCAGGAAGGGAATTTAAGGGAACACACATCAGTCCTCATCGCAGGATCAGCAGTGGACAGGGTGAGCAGTTTCCAATTCCTGGTTGTCAACATCTCTGAAGATCTATCCTGAGCCCAATATATTGATGTAATTACAAATAAAGCATGACAGCAGCTATACTTCATCAGGAGTTTGAGCCGGCTTGGTACGTCACATTAGATTCTAGGAAATTTCTACAGACATACCATGGAGAGCATTCCAGCTGGTTGCATCACCTTCTGTTATGGGTTACTGCACAGGATGGGAAAAAGCTGCTAACAGTTGCGAATTCAGCCTCCCCAGCATCAAGGACACCTTCAAAAGGTGATGCATCCAAAAGGCAGCATCCATCATTAAGGACTCCTGTCACTCAGGGCATGCCCTCTTCCTTTTGCTACAACCAAGGAGGAGGTACAGAATCCTGAAGACAAACACTCGATGTTTCAGCAATGAAACCACCTTCCCCTCCTCCATTAGATTTCTGAATGGAAAACAAATCCATGAACATTACCTTACTGTCTTCCCCTCTCTTTTTGCATTACTTATTTAATTTAATTTTTTAAAACAAGTAAATATACTGCTTATTTATAATCCAGCGGATTATCGGCACCCAATTGACCACTATTGAGAACATCTACCATAAACACTGCCTGGGCAGGGTGAAAAGCATTATCTGACAATAAAGTTGAATCTAATCTAATCTTATAGTTTCTCTATTATTGTACATTGCAATGCATTGCTGCAGCAAAACAACAGGTTTCACAGCATATGCCAGTGAAAACTGATTTTGATTCTGTAACATTAATGCATGAGTGGTACTGAAAATTAAATTAAATCCGTAGTGCAAAAAAAAACCCAAAAAACAGGAAAAAATAGTGAGGTACTGTACATGGGTTCATTACCCATTCAGAAATCTGATGGTGGAGGGGAAGAAACTGTTCCTAAAGCCTTGAATATGTGTCCTCAGGATCCTGTACCTCCTCCTTATTATAACCATATAACCATATAACAATTACAGCACGGAAACAGGCCATCTCAGCCCTTCTAGTCCGTGCTGAACTCTTACTCTCACCTAGTCCCAGTGACCTGCACTCAGCCCATAACCCTCCATTCCTTTCCTGTCCATATAGCTATCCAATTTTACTTTAAATGACAATATCGATCCTGCCTCTACCACTTCTGCCAGAAGCTCGTTCCACACAGCTACCACTCTCTGAGTAAAGAAGTTCCCCCTCATGTTCCCCCTCAACTTTTGCCCCCTAACTCTCAACTCATGTCCTCTTGTTTGAATCTCCCCCACTCTCAATGGAAAAAACCTATCCACGTCAACTCTATCTATCCCCCTCATAATTTTAAATACCTCTATTAAGTACCCCCTCAAACTTCTACGCTCCAAAGAATAAGGAAAAAATATCTCCTTGATGGTAGCAATGAGAAGAGGACATGTCCTAGGTGATGATGGTCCTTAATGACAGATGCCAGCTTTTTGAGGCCCTGTGTGGTCTTCCTAATCACCTGCTTTAGCACTTTCCTGCTATCGTTATATTCCACAAAGGCCCCGTCAGATTTTTAACTCCTAAACCCTAAAATCACTTCTTTTTCCTTCCTGACCAAATTTAGGACATCTTTGATTATCCAATTTCCTTCAGCCAGAGGGTGTGAGTCTGTGGAATCTGTTGCAATAGAGGGTTATGGAGGCCAAGTCATTGGGTGTTTTTTTAAAGTAGAATTCGGTACTTTAATTAGTAAGGTGATGAAGGGCTACAGTTGAAGTCTGTGATGCTTTTCCAAAGCTATCTGGGACATTTAGCAACTTTGAAAAGTGCCACAAATTCTTGTGAACCACAGCATTTGACCAGTGAACACAAATTACCCATAAGGGATTAGGCCATGCTAATAACACCAGCCCACTCATGGAAACTTGTGGCTTTGAGACATCTGGAAATGCAGGCTTAAAAATCTTGGCTGAGCTGCCCCAGTAAAGAATTGAGGGAGTGCTCCACAATCAAAGATTCTGGCTTTCAGATGAGATGTTGAGCTCCACGGCCAGTATATCCTTTGTAATCCAGTGTATACTCTGGATGTCAGAGATATCTTCTGCCACTTTACAAAGAGGCAGTCTGCACCCTGGCTGTGTGCCATCTAATTCCGTTTTCCAACAATTTGTCTTAAATTTCTGAGCCTCATATCA